>NC_089504.1:278473908-279885783 GCF_036850995.1 Saccopteryx leptura
GAAATTTGAGAAACACTAATGTAGCAGAAGACATATATTTGTAGATTTGTGAGTTTATATCTATTCATTAAGCACTTATTGTATGCCTAGCACATGCATACGTTTAGGATGTAAAATAAACTTAGTAGGTAAGTATTGTAACCTCCATTTTACAGTTGAAGAAACTGAGGCTCAAAGAAAATTAACACTTGCCTGAGCTCACCTGGTTGGAAAGAGCTAGCCAAACCAGTTCTGCCTCCCTTCAATGTCTATAATTTCCCCACAAGGCCTACCCACACTGTTGCTGAGGGGTTGAGTGCCTATTATGTGCCATATAATTTCAACCATAACTTTTCAATGCCCTCAAATAGTACTCTTGCCGTGTAAGATAACTAAGATTTAGAGATGTTAATATATAGTCTCAAAATTACCTCCCACCAGTTAGAACAGAGCTTTCTTATTCCAGTACGGCTTTTCCTCACTTTTACTTCTTGCTGACAATTCCTAAAATCTTTTCCAGTTCTGCTGCCAGGGCATCCTTTTCTTAGTACAGTTTATCCCGACCATTTTGCACCTAGTTTGCAAAGGCAAATTTTGAGCTCAAGTCTAGGTTTCCTTCTAACAGCTACCACACCTTTTCTGAACAGGAATGAAAGCTACAGTCTGAATCAAAAGGGAAATGTCAGTTGCTTGAAAAATTTTCTGTTGATCACCTGACCTGCGGTGCTGCAGTGGATAGAGCGTCGACCTGTAATGCTGAGGTCGCTAGTTCAAAATCCTGGGCTTGCCTGGTCAAGGCACATATGGGAGTTGATGCTTCCTGCTCCTCCCTCCTTCTCTCTCTCTTTCTCTCTAAAATGAATAGAGTCTTTAAAAAAAAAAAGCCTGTCCTGTGGTGGCTCAGTGGATAAAACGTCGACCTAGTTAAGGCACATATGGGAAGCAACTACTTAGAAGTTGATGCTTCTAGCTTCTCCTCTCTCTCTCTTTCTCTCTCTCTCCCTCTCTCTGCACTCTCTCTAAAAATCAAAAAATAAAATAATAAAAAAAAACCTTCTGCTGATCTTGTGACTACAAAGAAAAAGACAACTTAATCAAGGAAGACTCTTCTGGGAAGGGGAATCACACTATCCCATGTGAGATCTCACTATGAAGTATGCATACTTATAAATAATTTTCAGGGAGTCTTATATGGCTTGGGGCATACCCAAGTGGATAAAGAGACAAAGGGCTGTTTTCATTGATGAAGCCACCCAGGCTTGCCTTGTACTTCTCACAGGGTGCTGGCAACAGAAGAGAGTACTCTCTTTAAAGAAGCATGACAGTACGATTCAGTAATATATATAGCTAAAGCCATATAAATGTCTGTACCCTGTTCACCAAGTAACACCCTCCTGGGCATTATCCTAGGAAATAATTTAAAAGAAAACAAGCACTGGGACAACAACAGTAACAAAAATGTTATAATAATGAAAAACCTGAAACAAACTCAATGCTCAAGAATAGGGAGTGTATGAGAAAGAGGGCATAACAATACAATGGAATGTTATGTAGCTATTCAGAGAGATATATTTGGGGCCGTGGCTGGGTAGTTCAGTTGGTTAAAGCATTGTCCCCAGTATGCCAAGGTTGTGGGTTTAATCCCTAGTCAGGACACATATAATCTCCTTTCAGAGCAAGATTCATGAGAAAGGGGGTAGGCTGGAGGATGACATGAAAGAAATGCTTTCTTTCAGCAGAAATACACTATACTTTGTTTCAAGCATTATGGTCAACGTATACAGATAAATACATACTAAGCCAGCTGGAATATGTTTTAGAATCTTCCAGAAAACCTCTACCAAGATTACTTTGATATAGAAAAGGATATTGGCAAGTTTTCACCTCTTCATCTCCCTCCACTTAGAATCAGCCCACGAATATAAAAATAAACACAACCTGTTGCCAGGTTTTATGCTGGGCAGGTAAAAAAAATTAACTAAAAATGAGTCCCACTAAAGTGTCAGGCAACATAGTAGAGAAAGAATCAAAATCACTTAGACTTGGAAAAGCAATATCAATATTACCGATGAGAAATGAATTGTGGCAAAACTACGTTCAGGACTTCCGGAGAACTTTGGGTCAGTTACTCCAAAATATTTCTAGAGACTTTGTTCTTCTACTTGGCAATGAAACAAAAGTTATATCTGTTTGGGGTTGCACCAAATTCCTTTTAATTGATTGGTTTTCCTTGCCATGCCAGGGATGCCACTGATGAAATATTCAGCATTGGGGATGATACTTGATGTATAATTAAATAGAATGCATTTAGCAGTTCAGTTGTATAGACCTTTAATCTCCAGGGAAGAAAACATTTATTAAGCACTCTTATGTGCCAGGCAAGGTACTAACTGCTTTATACATGATATCATTAAATCTTCACAACCCTGTGAGTTAGGTATGACTAGCTCTACTATACAGATGCGGTGGTAACTGAGGCTCCAAGAAGCTAAGTCATTTGCTGAAGTTCACAAAGTAAGTAGTAGCACAACCAGCTCTGGAACTCGGTTCAGATTCTGTCTGACTTGCATGCTTTTGCCTAAGTTCTACAAAATTTAATTTCCAAAGCACTTTCATTTACTATGCCTCATCCCTACAACAGATTGATACTGATCACAATCACAGGATTCTCCCTTTTAACAGAAGTCATAGAGCCAGGATTAGAACCTAAATTTAGCCTGACCAGGCCGTGGCACAGTGGATAGAGCGTTGGACTGGGATGCGGAGGACACGGGTTCGAGACCCCGAGGTCTCCAGCTTGAGAGTGAGTTCATCTGGTTTGAGCAGAGCTCATCAGCTTGGATCCAAGGTCGCTGGCTTGAGCAAGGGGTTACTCAGTCTGCTGTAGCTCCACAGTCAAGGCACATATGAGAAAGCAATCAATGAACAACTTAGATGTTGCAACGAAAAACTAATGATTGATGCTTCTCATCTCTCTCTGTTCCTATCTGTCTGCTTCTATCTATTCCTTTCTCTTACTCTTTCTCTGTCTCTGTAAAAAAATTTAAAAAAAAAGAACCTAAATTTACAGCAATCACCATAATCTTGTAGTTACCTTTTATTGAGTACCTTCTATGTGCTAGGCCAGGGGTCCCCAAACTTTTTACACAGGGGGCCAGTTCACTGTCCCTCAGACCATTGGAGGGCCAGACTATAAAAAAAACTATGAACAAATCCCTATGCACACTGCACATATCTTATTTTAAAGTAAAAAAACAAAACAGGAACAAATATAACATTTAAAATAAAGAACAAGTAAATTTTTTTTTTCTGAAGCTGGAAATGGGAAGAGACAGTCAGACAGACTCCCGCATGCGCCCGACCAGGATCCACCCGGCACGCCCACCAGGGGCGATGCTCTGCCCCTGCGGGGCGTTGCTCTGCCGCAACCAGAGCCTCTCTAGCGCCTGGGGCAGCGGCCAAGGAGCCATCCCCAGCGCCCGGGCCATCTTTTGCTCCAATGGAGCCTTGGCTGCAGGAGGGGAAGAGAGAGACAGAGAGGAAGGAGGAGGGGGGGTGGAGAAGCAAATGGCGCTTCTCTTGTGTGCCCTGGCCGGGAATCGAACCCTGGTCCCCCGCACGCCAGGCCGACGCTCTACCGCTGAGCCAACCGGCCAGGGCCAGAACAAGTAAATTTAAATCAACAAACTACCAGTATTTCAATGGGAACTATGCTCCTCTCACTGACCACCAATGAAAGAGGTGCCCCTTCCGGAAGTGCGGTGGGGGCCGGATAAATGGCCTCAGGGGGCCGCATGTGGCCCTCGGGCCGTAGTTTGGGGACCCCTGTGCTAGGCTCTATATTGAGCATATTTTAAAAAAAACTTTTCCTGCCGGCATGTGCAAGTCCCAGGTTCGATTCCCAGCCACAGCACATAGGAGAAGTGCCCATCTGCTTCTCCACTCTTCTCCCTCTCTTTTCTCTCTGTCTCTCTCTTTCCTTTCAGCAGCCAAGGCTCCATTGGAGCAAAGTTGGCCCGGGCGCTGAGGATGGCTCCATGGCCTCCCCCTCAGGCACTAAAATGGCCCCAGTTGCAAATGGAGCAACAGCCCAGATGTGCAGAGCATCATCCCCTAATGGGCATACTGGGTGGATCCCTATTGGGCATATGCAGGAGTCTGTCTCTCTGCCTCTCCACTTCTCACTTCAGAAAAATACAGAAACAAGAACAACAAACTTATAAGGTGGGTACTATTATTATTCCATTTGATGAATGAGAAAACCGAGATTCAGAGGGGCCAAGAATATTCTCAAGATAATAAAGTAGCAAGTCAGGACTTGAATTTAGGTTTGTCATAATTTTAACAGAATTGATTAAAGCAGTAGCCATTTATTGACCGCTTTTTTAAAACTTTGACATAATTTGAGATTTACAATCAGCATTGCTTTTTTAATACAGTAACCCTATAGAGAAGGTAGTAAGATTTAGAGAAAATAAGTAATGTCTCCAACGGCATACAAATGAGAAGGGATAGAGCTAGGATTTGAATGCAGGTCTTTTTGACTCTAAGATTTTTTTTTATCAACCCTGAGGCTTTGCTGACTGCAGGCTCCATATGCCCTTGCTTCCCAAACTGGGGTCCACAGACCAGCTGCTTTGACATCACCTGGGAGCTTGTTATAAATGTGGAATCCAAGTGCCACCCCAGACCTACGAAATCAGAAGTGTATTTTAACAGGATGCCCACATGATTCTTGTGCACATTGAAGTTTGAGAAGCACTGAATTGCAATATTGTCAGACTAAGCAGAGAAGAGAGCAAGATTATCTAGAACAGAGATTCTCAAACATATTTTTCTTTAAATCAGTTTTGAGCCAAAAGAAGGTCTATTCTGCTACTAAACTTGATAATAGTGAACATTTTTCCCAATTGAGAGAACTGGTTAACCAATTGTTATCATTTCCCCCCCATAAGCTATCCTTTCTTTGGAGCTGAGTTTCACATGCCTGTTAATGATAACTTTAGAAGTTGACAACAATTGAACGGTAGTAAAATATCTATGGAAAACTTATAAGTGTTTAATTGTATTTTTTTCTCTTTAAAAATTGTATTTTTTCTTTTTTGTGGATTTCTTAATTCTTGGATTTGTGATTGTGATTTTATTTTTCATAATGGAATAGTCATACTAGTAAACTTGTCTCTGATTCACACAGCAGAATTAAATATTAATGTCTTTTGGTGTCCCACAAAAAAACACCTGAATCCCACTTACGTGAACATGAGGACCAAGGCTTCAGAATCTCTCTAGAAATCATTCGAACTCAAAGAAACTTGTAGAAAAATAAATTCAGAAAGGCTAATATATTTCTCATCTATCTCCTTCCCTCCGATGAGGACCAATATCAATAAATACAAATGTAACCTACTGATTTTTTCTGGAGAGTAGAAACATCAGTGGTCTTTATTTTCTCCCTTGTGCTTTCCTGAATATTCAAAAATGCTACACTGAACATTCATTCATTCAACAAATATATAATGAACACCTACTAAGGGACAGGTACTGTTTAGTTGCTGGAGATACAACAGTGAACAAGCCAGAAAAAAACCTCTTGTTCTGATGTCAGGATCTTTCTTTGGGCTTTTTCTCTTGGGCTGGGTAAATCTCTTGCAGAAGACACTTCAAGTTTCCTCTCTGAAGGGGAAGCATCTGGGAGTCAGAGATCTGGGAACTGAGTGGAGGAAGAGGGCTGAGGATCTTAGCATCTAATATCCATAAAGTCACTTAATCTCCCTGTTTATAAAAAGAACTCCTATTTAACTGTCTCTGGAGAATAAAAACAACAGTTTTCTTTAGGGAGGAGAGGAAACAGTTAAAGAAGGAGTGGGGGACAGTTAAGAAGCAGATCTAACTGCTCTTAAACAGCTTACTGAATCCTTTAATCCCTGCCCAGTGTACACCCTGCACGTGGCAATCCTGGTGTCCTCTCCTCCACAGCAGGCAGTGGTGGGACCTGCTGCCACTAATTACTGAGACTTGAAGGATTTTGAAGTATTAATCAGGTTGGGTCTCAGCTGCTTTTAAAAAAAAAATTAATTTTCACAAGCAGAAGGAAGACACACGGGCTCTCAGCTTTTTCCTTTTATAATTAAAAAAAAATATTTTAAAAAAGATTTTATTTATTCATTTTAGAGAGGGGGAGAGAGAGAGAGAGAGAGAGAGAGAGAGAGAGAGAAGGGGGAGGAGCAGGAAGCATCAACTCCCATACGTGCCTAGACCAGGCAAGCCCAGGGTTTAGAACTGCCAACCTCAGCGTTCCAGGTCAACACTTTACCCACTGCGCCACCACAGGACAGGCTCCTTTTATAATTTTATAATTTTTATTTTTTAATTAAAAAAATATTGGGTTTAGAAAGAGGAAGGGAGAGAGAGGGAGAGACAGGAACATCTGTTTCTGTATGTGCCTTGCCCAGGGATCAAACTAGCAATCTCTGCGCATCTGGACAAATACTCAAAACAACTGAGCTATTGGGCTAGAGCAGCTTTCTCCTTAAAAAAATATTTTTTAATTTATTGATTTTAAAGAGAGAGAGAAGCATCAACTTGTTTTTCCACTTATCTATGCATTCATTAGTTGATTCTTTGTGTGTGTGTGTGTGTGTGTGTGTGTGTGTATGTGTGTGTATTTTTCTGAAGTTGGAAACGGGGAGGCAGTCAGACAGACTCCCACATGCGCCCGACCGATCCACTGGGCATGCCCACCAGGGGGCGATGCTCTGCCCATCTCGGGCGCTGCTCTGTTGCAACCAGAGCCATTTTAGTGCCTGAGGCAGAGGCCATAGAGCCATCCTCAGCACCTGGGCCAACTTTGCTCCAATGGAGCCTTGGCTGCAGAGCCAAAGAGAGAGACAGAGAGGAAGGAGAGGGGGAGGGGTGGAGAAGCAGATGGGCGCTTCTCCTGTGTGCCCTGGCTGGGAATAGAACCCAGACTCCTGCACACCAGGCTGACGCTCTACCACTGAGCCAACCGGCCAGGGATCATTAGTTGATTCTTGTATCTATCCTGACTGAGGATTGAACCCAAAACCTTAGGGTATCAGGATGACACTCTAAGCAACTAAGCTACCTGGCCAGGGCTTCTCAGCTTTTTTCTACTTTGAGTTTAGGATTCAGGTTTCTCCAGGTTCATAACTTAGTTAAAACTTGTCCATTTGCTTTCTAGCTTCTACTTTAAAAAATACTTTTTAATTTATTAATTTTAGAGAGAGAGGAAGGGAGAGAGAGAGAAACATCAATCTGTTCCTGTATGTGCCCTGACTGGAGTTCGAACCCACAACCTTTGTGTATCAGGATGATGCCCTAACCAACTGAGCTATCTGGCCAGGGCCCAGCTTCTACTTTTTTTGTTTTTGTTGTAGTACTGGTTCCTCTTGTTGTTATGGGGTTACGCTTTTAAAAATCCACTTTCTGTCATTTTATTGGTGTTCTAGGAGAGAACAAAAGTAGATCATTTTCATTAATTGTTTTATGCTCATCATTTTCTGGAAACACTTTACTATAGTAACTTATTTTTATTTATTTATTTATTCATTTTAGAGAGGAGAGACAGAGAGACACACACACACACACACACACACACACACACACACACACAGAATGGGGGAAGAGCAGGAAGCATCAACTCCCATATGTGGCTTGACCAGGCAAGCTCAGAGTTTTGAACCGGTGACTTTAGCATTCCAGGTCAGTGCTTTATCCACTGCGCCACCACAGGTTAGGCCCCTGTACTAACTTAAATCCTCTCTTGTTATCATTTAAAGCCCTATTCTCCCCTATTTGCCCTTACAATTGGATATCTGAACACAATATGTATTTTTACCTGTAGGTGATTTAGAAACTATTCATTGTCCTTCACATCCTTTAAGATTTTAATGGCCCTGGCCGGTTGGCTCAGTGGTAGAGTGTCGGCCTGGCGTGCAGGAGTCCCCGGTTTGATTCCCGGCCAGGGCACAAAGGAGAAGCGTCCATCTGCTTCTCCACCCCTTCCCCTCTCCTTCCTCTCTGTCTCTCTCTTCCCCTCCTGCAGCCAAGGCTCCATTGGAGCAAAAGTTTGCCCGGGCGCTGAGGATGGCTCTGTGGCCTCTGCCTCAGGCACAAGAATGGCTCTGATTGTGGCAAAGCGATGCCCCAGAGGGGTAGAGCATCGCCCCCTGGTGGGCATGCTGGGTGGATCCCAGTCAGGCGCATGCGAGAGTCTGTCTGACTGCCTCCCCATTTCGAACTTCAGAAAAATACCAAAAAAAAAAAAAAAAGATTTTAAGCAACAGGAAACAAATGATCACTTTCCTCAGCAGATCAAAAATGGGGATGAGACATAGTCATACATATTAAAAATTATGTATGTAGGGTAGTTACTGCAGCATTATTTGTAACACTAAAAGGCTGCAAAAACACTTAATGGCCTATCAATAGAGGTCTTGTTAAATAAACATCCCAATTCGTATGGTAGTATATCATACAGTTAAAAAGAATAAGGCAGGCCTAACCAGGCGGTTGCACAGTGGCTAGAGCATCTGACTGGGATGCAGAGGACCCAGGTTCGAAAACTCCAAGGTCGCCAGCTTGAGCGTGGGCTCATCTGGTTTGAGCAAGGCTCACCAGCTTGAGCCCAAGGTCACTGGCTTGAGCAAGGGTTCACTCAGTCTGCTGTAGCCCCCCAGTCAAGGCACATATGAGAAAGCAATTAATGAACAACTAAGGCGCTGTAATAAAGAATTGATGCTTTTCACCTCTCTCTCTTCCTGTCTGTCCCTATCTAACCCTCTCTCTGACTTTCTCTCTGTCTCTGTCACACACAAAAAAAGAATAAGGCAGATCTTTATGTTCTGGTATGGAAGAGTCTATAAGGGCAGAAAAGAGTCAGTACAATATTATGTATTTAAAAACACATATCTGTGTAGTATCTAGATCTGTAACAGTGGTTACCTCCTGGGAGGATTAGGTGACTGGGAGACGAAGTAGAAGGAAGATTTAGTTTTCCCTTGTGTACCATTTGCACCATTTGAATTTCATACCACAGTCTTATTTATTTTAAAAGTAAATATAATATAAAGGCCTGACTAGGCAGTGGCACAGTGGATAGAGCGTCGGACTGGGACGTGAGGGACCCAGGTATGTGGCTTGAGTGTGGGTTCATCTGGTTTGAGCAAAGCTCATCAGCTTGAGTCCAAGGTTGCTGGCTTGAGCAAGGGGTCACTCGCTCTGCTGCAGCCCCCTGGTCAAGGCACATGAGAAAGCAATCAATGAACAACTAAGGTGCTGCACAAAGAATTGATGCTTCTCATCTCTCTCTCTTCCTGTCTGTCCCTATCTATCCCTCTCTCTGACTCTCTCTCTGTCTCTGTCAAAAAAAAAAAAAAGTAAATATAAAGTACTAATGAATAGTTTTTAAAAGGATGAGCTCTATGACCTTTACCTGACACAATGTCCTCCCTCATTACTCCCGTCAATCTAAATTTTCTTGTGTCTTTAAGATAGATATTAATTCCCTGTTCCTTTTCTGGACAATTTCAGCCCTAGTATTCTCTCATCTGATCTCCTTTGTTAGAAATTACTGTGTGGCAAGTCATCACACATTGCTTTGTTACATGTTTCTTCTTCATTTAAAAAAATTGTATCAACCCCATTTGTATTAAACTTTCCACTTTGTATTTTCATTTCTGTTTTACTGAGTCTTTTATGGGTTGCATGGGGGTCTTGCAAAGATGAGGAATGGCCAGTGAAGAATATATGAGCAAGTAAAAGAGAATACATGAGAAAGAGCCTGAGGCTCTCTCTTGACCAGGAGACTTCAAAGGCTTTTACCAAGTAGAGATTCATGTGAACCAGTGACTCCTTTTTATAACATGCTAAAGGTGAAACCCTTCACATTTTACATCGAATTAATCCAATGATCATGACAGTACTTACCTAGAAGCACTTGCACTGAAAGGATGAGATGTTGGGAGACAAAAGTGAAGGCTTTGAATCAAGATTCAAAATTGTAGAGCCCTTTAAGATCAATTATATAGTTGAAACCCTTACTTCATAGGTCCCAAGGCAAGGCATTGGGGAGTTCAGACTCAAACTCAAGTCTCCCCTTAAGTTCAGTTGAGGAACTAAATTATTTAGCCTGTTAGAGAAATATGGCTTGGGTGAATTATGGGGTTTTTCTACACCAAGAAAGACAAAGACAGGAGGGCTTTGCCGGGAGAAGAGGGGAGAGAAAGCAGGAGGCGAAAAAGAGGTAGTGATCAGGTTTTATCTCCTCCGTCATTGTGTTCAGGGTTCCTTGACAGTCAGTCTGTGTGAATGTAAGTGTTCTGTCAAGTTAAAATCCTCAGAACCTGTTTGGAAGGCTACAAACCTCAACTTCCCCTTAACCGGCTTGGTCTGTCTACTTCAGGAAACCCAAATGAACTTCAGTTTAAAGCTCTTTAACGACCCGTTCACACCTCTCCCCCCCTTTCCCACACCTGGAGAAGGAAAGTCAGAAAAGGAGGACGCAATACAAACATGAAGGATTTCCCTAATTCCAGGGTATTTTTAGCCAGTTCCACAGTATCTACTGTATGCGGAAATTCAGAGCCATTAGGGTAGCCACGGAGATATTACTGGCCTCCGCCTTGTTTCCTTCCTCTCCTTAGCTATTAAAATCTTTTGCTCTGGTTTCTGTAATGGATCCCACTTCTGCTGGCGTCCGGGTCCATAAGCTCCTTTCTCTGCTCAGAGACACTTATGTAGGGAATAGGAACAAATTTTTAAACGAGGAGAGAGTGTAAGCACAGGAATCGTGAGGTTTATACCAACGGGTGATGAATCCAAGTCACAGTCTCCTGGTTTGGACTACAAGTCCCAGGAGACACCGCATCCACGGCGCGTTTCAGCGATCCTTCCCTCACTCTTTTGGATCTTGGAGATAAAGGTTCCGTTCGCGGCGCACTGCAGGATGGTCTGTTTTTAACTGCGGTGACGGAGTTGGGAGCCCGGGCGATTGCAGGCAGAGGCGTTAGGAGGCGGATTCCTCCTCCCTCAAGCACTAGAGGGGCGGGAGGAGGGAAGCCAGGCCAGTGGGCCGGGGACCGAGCCCCGAAAACCGAGCGGGCTGAGGAGATGGAGGGCGAGGGCGTGCGATGGGGCAGTGAGCCGGTATCGGGTCCTGGCCCGGGAGGCGGCGGAATGATCCGGGATCTGTGCCGGAGCTTCAGCCGCTACCGCCGCTACCTGGAACGGCTGCGGCAGAACCTGAGCGAAACTCAGAAGTTCTTCCGCGACATCAAGGGCTCCCACGACCACAGTTGTCCGTCCTCCCCTCCGGGGAGCGGTGGGGCCCAGCGCGCCCCTGCCGGCGATGTCGCCGAGGCCGGGCTGCAGGCGGGTAAGGAGGACAGGAGAGAGGGCCGGAGAGGCAAGCTGGAGCGTGGCCGCACCCCTGCCTGCAGAACAAGCCCGGGGACAGCTGGAAAGGGGAGAAGGGCCGTGTGGTCGGGCCCGTGGGCCTGCGCCGGCCGAATCCGAGATGCCTTGGGAGGGCGTCCCTCTGGGTTGTGGGAGAGGCGAGGGGTGGCGGGGGCTCACTCTGGGGATCCTGGGGGCAAGGGGCGCACAGATGCGGGAGTTCCTGGAGCAGGATCCGGGGATCGGGCTGTGCGCGGGCGGGGGCGCGGGGGCCGGTGTTTGGGGAGGGCAGGGGTTAACTCGAAGAGTGGGGAAAAGTTGGGGGCTGGGCGGTTTTGGATCCGAGTCGCAGTTTAGGGATAGAGAGATGAAAGAGGGGCAGGAGGCAGAGTGCCCGAGGAGCCTGAAGAGGCCAGGGAACTGTAATGGGTTGAGCGTGTGTGTTGTGTTTGTTTATGTGTGTGAAATGCTTTTACACCAATCTTGAGGCGACTCTGAAGAAGTAGGGACTGGAGTCGCGATGGGTCTGGGGTCGCTAAAGGAAATGATAGCTGATGTGTGCAGGGAACTGCCAGAGATGTTGCTTGTGCTTATGGTGAAGAAATTAGAGAGGGAAGGGATTGACTTCTTGATTTGATTCTCTCTGGGATGTGTAGCCCTGCAGCACTTAGAATCGTTCAGGAGGGTCTTTGATCTTCCCTAGTTTCTTGCTTCCTCTTAAACTCGTGTTATTGGTGAGAACTGGAGGGTTTGGTTTGTTAACTACTATGTCTAATTAGGTAATAACCTAGGTTGGAAGAGATCGCATATAGACAGATACCTTGGGGACAACATAGCAAAGAAGTCAGTGGGTTTCATTTAGTGATCCTCAGACTTAAGTATGGATTAAAATCAAATTAAAATAAAAAGTGTTGCAGGCTCTATTCCACACATTGATTGAGTAGGTCTAGTGGGTGGGTCCTAAGAATCTAAACATAAAAACATCTTGGGATTCTGATGCAAGTGGTCTGCAAACACGCTTTCAGAAACACTAATCAAGAGGCTGACCGCAAATTTAAACAGAGGCTGAGAATGGAACAAATTGTTAAACTCATCACGATTTATGTTTAATAGCCTAAATTTGAGAGTCCATAAATATTGATAAGGTAAAATAGTAGGATTTTGCTAAGGTCCTAAATGATACTCTTACAAAATTTAGTTGGCCTAGATGTAAATAAAAAAACTCATGGGATTTTACCTCATGGGATAAATATGAGGAGAATCACTAGTGTCAGAGAGAGGGAGAATTCCCCCCCCCCCCCGCCTTCTTTAGTTCTTACGTGGTAAGATCATAAAACGAGGCTCAAAGAAATGATCAAACCAGGCACTTATTTTACTTTTTAGACAAACAAATTTGTGACAAATTAACAGAAGAAGAAAGTTATTGCTTATTAGAAAGGAATCTATGCAAGGTTTTGGATATTTGTTAGTGAGGAATTTAAGCAAAATTTGGACTTGAGTAGTAAGTAAGGTGAAGGCATTAGAAGACTTGTTTATACAAGCTTTGACTGGATTCTTTTAACTCTTGGGTTAAGGTTGTCTCAGCCCTCTGGAGCTGGGAGGCCACCTATCACATGGGAGATTTAAAAAGGGGCCAGAGATGCCTGGCCTGTGGTGGCACAGTGGATAGAGCGTCCACCTGGAATGTTGAGATCGCCATTTCGAAACCCTGGGCTTGCCGGGTCAAGGCATGCATGACAAGCAATCAATGAACAACTAACTAAAGTGAAGCAACTATGAGTTGATACTTAGGATCCCCCCATTCTGTAAAATCAATACATAAAATCTTTAAAATAAATGAATAAATAAAGGGGGACAGAGAGGTCAGGGTTTTTTCCTTAGACATGCCATTTTTAAAGTAACTTTAATTCAAAATACTTAACATGCCATTGTGGAATATCTTGGGGTGGCCCATCCTGGGCCCCTGATATTAGCTATTCTGAAATTGTAGTTTTGACATCTTATGCCCAGAGATTTGCTGTTCTGAAAATGAGCTATAGAGGGGACTGATTTCTTTTTTTTATTTTTTTTATTTTTATTTATTTATTTTATTTTATTTATTCATTTTAGAAAGGAGAGAGAGAGATAGAGAGAGAGAGAGAAGAGAGAGAGAGAAGGGGGGAGGAGCAGGAAGCATCAACTCCCATATGTGCCTTGACCAGGCAAGCCCAGGGTTTCGAACTGGCAACCTCAGCATTTCCAGGTCAACACTTTATCCACTGCACCACCACAGGTCAGGCCTAGAGGGGACTGATTTCTGTGATACTGTCAGAAAACAGCCGTGAGAAGGGCTAGTGTGTTTAGAAATGAACCCCAGAATGTGTACTTGCACCCTCCCCCTTTCGTAGTGCTTTCTGCTGGCTTTCTTTGCTCACAGGGTTTTCTTACAGCTTATCTGAAAAAAAGCCAAAAACCTCCGTTGCTGCTTTTTTTTTTTTTTTTTACAGAGACAGAGAGAGATAGACAGGGACAGACAGACAGGAATGGAGAGATGAGAAGCATCAATCATTAGTTTTTCATTGCGCATTGCAACACCTTAATTGTTCATTGATTGCTTTCTCATATGTGCCTTGGCTGCGGGCCTTCAGCAGACCAAGTAACCCCTTGCTTGAGCCAGCGACCTTGGCTCCAAGCTGGTGAGCTTTGCTCAAACCAGATGAGCCCTCGCTCAAGCTGGCAACCTTGGGGTCTCGAACCTGGGTCTTCTGCATCCCATTCTGATGCTCTAGCCACTGCGCCACCGCCCGGTCAGGCTGAATTACTATTGAGAAAAAAATCAGGAGAGTAGATTCAGCTCAGAGAGGTGGTGCTTTTCAAGGTTGGATCTTGTGTTTATTCTTTAAAAACGAACTTAAGAATACAAGTGCACCTTTGTAGTTTGCCTCATTGGCTTTTCTAGCTGACTGCATTTTAAAAATCTTAGCGTTTTTAAACTCTCTTCATCCTCTGTCCACCAGAAATAAAAACTGAGAGAGGGTCCAGATGACAGCACTGGGAGCAGTTTGATTTTCTTCCATAAAATACTTCCATTCCTTTCAACATGGAGGGTTTTATCTTTGGAGGGAAAAATTAGTGAGGTGTCACTTATAAATGTATATTTTGGGAATGCTCTTTTCCCAGGTAATTGTTTAGGTAATTAATTGTTTTAGAACGTAGAAACCACTCCTTAAAAGACAACTAGATCTTGTTTTTTCTTACAGGCCATCTTTGCAAGGTCATGTTCATTCAGAGACTGTCTCAATTTTCTTTTGTAAATGTTGGTTTCTAGTTAGTAGGAACTTGGAATGTTAAGAGAAGGGATACTCAGTTTTTAACCCAACAACCTTTAGAAGGTTTTAAGCATATCAGGATGGGCTGTGCTTCTGGTGTGAATGTAGATTTGAACAACTGAAGATCATGGATTTACTGTTTTTATTATTTTACTTTTAACCACAAATTAGATGGGAAAGACCCCCCCAATTATGCTTTCTTCTTACTTTTGACAGTTTTGTGTTCACTGGGGACTGTGTAGAGCAGGGGTCCCCAAACTACAGCCCACGGGCCGCATGCGGCCCCCTGAGGCCATTTATCCGGCCCCCACCGCACTTCCGGAAGGGGCACCTCTTTCATTGGTGGTCAGTGAGAGGAGCACATTGACCATCTCATTAGCCAAAAGCAGGCCCATAGTTCCCATTGAAGTACTGGTCAGTTTGTTGATTTAAATTTACTTGTTCTTTATTTTAAATATTGTATTTGTTCCCGTTTTTTTTTTTTTACTTTAAAATAAGATATGTGCAGTGTGCATAGGGATTTGTTCATAGTTTTTTTTACAGTCCGGCCCTCGAACGGTCTGAGGGACAGTGAACTGGCCCCCTGTGTAAAAAGTTTGGGGACCCCTGGTGTAGAGAGTGCAGGGCAGGGCAAATGTAGGTTTACAGTTGTTCGTATGGAAAATAACAATAATAATAATACAAGAATAAACTGCTTTACATACAGCTGTAAATCTACTTTTGCCACACCCTGTATATAATGCACATGATGTTTTAAAAGTTAAAAAGTAAACGGAATAGAACTCTAAAATGAGAATAGCTAGCCCTGGTGGGATCACTTGGTTGGCTAAAGTGTCATCCCAATCAGCAAAGGTTGCTGGTTGGATTCCCAGTCAGGGCACATACAGAAACAGATCAATGTTTCTCTCTCTTCCCCTTTCTCTCTAAAGTCAATAAAGAAATTAAAAAATAAATAAAATGAGAGCAGGTTGGCCTGTTATAAAGAAAACTGGATTATAAGTGAAATTTCCTTGAATGAGTTTCCTTGCTGCCTTCTTTTCAGTTAACTATGGGGCTTGAGAGCCCTCTGTCAATTTTCCTGTCAGAGGGTTCATAAATTTGAGGGCTTTTAAAGAAAGAATGGACTATTGGGTTAGTTGAAATCAGTCTTTCCCTTTTATACTTTCCTCCTAAGAAAGAAAAATATATATAGTTACCAATATTATTGTGTATCTATTTGTTTATGTTGGATGAGGGATGAAAAGGACCTAGAAGACCTGAACTTGGTCCTCTAGAAAAGTATAATCTAATCTCAACCATGTACATAGTTAAGGCATGAAGCAGAAAAATGGCAGAAAGCTGAAGTATTGCCAGATTATAGGCATTTTATGTGAATTATACATCTTAGGCTTTAAGAGCTCTTTGCCTTTGGCTAGCCAACAGCCTGATTTCTCCCACATTCTTCACCCTCTTTATGTCGCACTTAGTGTAAACAGGTTGCCAGAATGAAAAAGAAGAGGAAGAACACTAGTACCCTAATTTAAAGTAGACATTTTTCTTGGACTCCCTAGAAGTTTGTATGGATAATAAAGTTGAAGTGGCTGAGTGACATCTAGGGAAGGGACAGAAAGTTGGGAGAGAAATTCTTGTCAGCCTGGTGTCATAGGGCTGCCATCTTCATGGAGCCGAGGATGGGGAGCAGTTGAGGTTGTGGGATGGAACAAAAAGAGACGGGGGTGGTTGTGTTTTCTAGGAGTTTGCCATGGTCTGTTTAGAGGAGCTGCCTCAGCATTTCAGTATAAGCTCAGCAGATATTTATATTACCCTAGACAAATAAAACCCCATTTCCCCAAGTACATCAAAATTTTCACTGTCTCTCAATTTTCTTCCTGCTTGGAAGCAGCAGATAGTGGTTCAAAGCAAGCACAAGCATTTGCATCAGACCTGGGTTCCGGTTTTGTTCAGCCTATTATTAACTGTGTGTGTGACTTGTGGCAAGTTACTTAGTCTGTTTGAGTCTTGGTTTCTTCATATGTAAAATGGGAGTGATACAGAATGCCACATATTTATGATTTCATCTATATGAAATGTCCAAAATAGGCAAATTGGTAAGAGAGAGAAAAGTAGATTAGTGATTGCCAGGAGATGGAGATGGAGGAAAACAGGAGTGACTGCTAATGGGTGTGGGATTTCTTTGTGGGAAATAAAAGTGTTCTGGAATTAGATAATAGGGATGGTTGCATAATTTAGTGATGCGTGAATTATCTAAATAAAAACAATGGAAGTGATAATGTCTGCCTCACAAAGCTGTTGTGATCTTTAAAGATAATATATCATTCATCATAGCACTTAATACAGTGGTAGTCAACCTGGTCCCTACCGCCCACAAGTGGGCGTTCCAGCTTTCATGGTGGGTGGTAGCAGAGCAACCAAAGTATAAATAAAAAGATTTAACTATAGTAAGTTTTATAAAGATTTATTCTGCCAAACGTAGTGAAAATTCAACATAAAGTACTTGGTAAGTAATTATTATTATATGCTTTAACTTGCTGTAAGTCTGCTTTATAAATTTTATAAAGTAAAGTTACTTCCCTACTTTATAAATCACCATTACTGTGGAACCAGTGGGCAGTTAGAAAATTTTACTACTAATAGAGATACAAAAGTGGGTGGTAGGTATAAAAAGGTTAACTACCCCTGACTTAATACAAGCATGTAGTTAGTGCTAAGAATATGTGGCTGTCTGAGCATGCACACACTGTGTGTGTGTGTGGTTGGTGAACTAGAAAGTTGGACCATGATGGGTTAGGGGAGAAATAAGAGAAGCAGAAAGATAGAATGTGGGACACGACAATTTTTAAAAGATACTTATTGATTTGTTGCTCCACTTACTTATGCATTCATTGGTTAGTTGTGTTACATCCCAGGAGACAGACCACACACAGCAAACCCAAAGTGAATTTTATAAGTTTTATTGCAAACCTGCGCAGGGACTGCAGGCAACCCACGCAAGGGAGCACTGCAGCCCCGAGCTTCTAAAATGGCTCCTTTGTATAGGGTGGCTATCTAGGCTGAGCAAGCATTATACAGAAGAAGATGTGGCAGTTAGCTATTCACTAGGGAGGTCGCGCGCAGCATAGCAACAGGGGGGGGGTATAGCTCAATGGAGAATTTCAAACATAAACTTCTGATAAGGGTCTCTGACTCATAGAATGCAGGATGTTGGGTCTACATTTCTAATGGTTGTTTATCTTTTTTTTTTTCCTCTAGCCATGTACTGGATGTACTCAGTTTTCATGGCTGGTGGTCTGTACCACTTGTCCTAAGATGTCACAGGTTGCAGTTAAGTTGATGAGCAAGAAGATGAAAAGGGGTCCAGTAGTCACAAAATAGATGATCAGCTTGCATTGACTCTGCACATATATTGAGGGATAAACTTAAAAACCTTGAGACCAGACTATGTTTTGTTGTTTTTTTTTATTTCTTTTTTTACAGAGACAGAGAGTCAGAGAGAGGGATAGACAGGGACAGATAGACAGGAACAGAGAGATGAGAAGCATCAATCATTAGTTTTTCGTTGTGCATTGCGACACCTTAGTTGTTCATTGATTGCTTTCTCATAAGTGCCTTGACCGCGGGCCCTCAGCAGACTGAGTAACCCCTTGCTTGAGCCAGCGACCTTGGGTTCAAGCTGGTGAGCTTTTGCTCAAACCAGATGAGCCTGCGCTCAAGCTGGTGACCTCGGGGTCTCAAACCTGGGTCCTTGGCATCCCAGTCCTACGCTCTATCCACTGCGCCACCTCCTGGTCAGGCAAATTTTTTTAATTTCTTAAAATTGATTTTAGAGAAGGGGAAGAGAGAGAGAGAGAGAGAGACATTGCTGTTCCCCGTATCCATGTGTTCATTATTGATTGTTATATGTGCCCTGACTGGGGATTGAACCCACAGCCTTGGCATATTGGGACAATGCTCCAACCAGCTGAGCTACCTAGAGCTAGGACAGAACAGTTTTGAACAGGAACCGGATTTAAGCCCAGGTCTCTAAGCTCCCAGTCTAGTTCTGTTTCTGTGACTCTTCCTTTGTTCTTTTCTGACCTTACTATGGGAATATAAAATGTACCCCGGCAGCAAAGAGATTTTATTACAAATGCGTCATAACCCAGGTTCCATAGCTTGCCATGGAACTATAATTTACTTCAGTGGGAGACTTTATCTGATTGAGTATAATGTGACACTACCTACCCAAGCCTTTTATTCTCATAACCAGTCCCTGCCGTTTAGGGTACCAGGCCCCTCTTTGCTGATCTTTGCTACCTCCGTGTCACCAGGAAGATATGGCCTCCCCAAACACAAATGTTCTTTGCACCCTTTCCCTTCCTAATGTTCCTTTCCTTGGATAGTCTGTTTCCCATGGCACAGAGAAGTCCAAAAAGGTTGGGATGGCCCTGGCTGGAAAGCTCAGTTGGTGAGAGCATAGTCTTGATATGCCAAGGTTGTGGGTTTGATCTCGGGTCAAGGCACATACAAGAATCAACCGATGAATGCATAAATAAGTGGAACAACAAATAAATGTTTCTCTCCCCTTTCCTTGCTCGCTCTTTCTTTCTTTCTTTCTTTCTTTCTTTCTTTCTTTCTTTCTCTCCCCCTCTCTCTCAAATCAATCAGTAAATTAAAAAGGTTGAGATAATTTTGTCTGCTCCTAAAAGACATTATTACCTTAAGATTATTATCATTTGCAATGTTTAGGTTAGTCTTAAAAGTCATTACTGATGACTTTTATGGTTAATTCTTCAGACTTGAAAGTAGTTTTAATGCAAGCATGGATTTAAATAAAAATCCACTCTGGTATTTAAATTTTGTTTTGCTCTGTCCACTTCCCCAGTATCTTCTTTATTTCTTCATACTTCTGTTGTCTGTCTCACTAGGTTAAGGGAACAGTCTTTCTGCAATTAATGTACTTCACAAAAACACCTTTTGAAAATAAAATGTTGCCCTGGTCAGAGAGCTCAGTTGGTTAGAGCATCATCCTGAAGTGCAGAAGTTGCTAGTTTGATCCCTGGCCAGGGCACATACAGGAACAACTCGATGTTCCTGTCTTTCTCTCTCTCTCTCCCCCCTTATTTTCTTGCTGAAATAATTTTAGAAAGAAAGAAAGAAAAGAAAACCTCAAAAATATGTTATTGAAGTTGAGGGGAATATGAATTTTACCTTATACCTATTGCTCAAATCCTATAGGCTCTGGACATATAGATCGTGCTTTTATTTAGTTATGTTCATGATAGCTATGGATGTATATATCTTATCCTGCTTACGAGATTTTGAACACGTAAGGATAAAGACTTGTACTCATCTTTGTATCTCCTTCAAATCCTGCCGGAGTACTTTGTACGTAACATGCAAGTATCTGCTCAGTTATTTCCATGGCTAGTAGATTTTGGAATGATGTCATGTCATTTCTATTTCAGAACTGCGTTTTTCCCCTAAAACATAAGGCTTTTTGTAGATTTGCCCCATTTTACTCTTTCTAGCCCTAAAAAAGAATAACGATGTGCATTTGATAGATGACTGATTAGGCTTGAGTTGCATTCTTTGCCAGTCTCCCAGAGAATGATTTTCATGTCCCAAAGAATGAGTTGTGTGCAGATGCTCAGTACACCAGAGCTTCACCATGATATGAGAAGTAAATCCTTAATATTCATTTACCCAGCAAACCTTTATTAATGCCTGACTGTACTGGGCACGGGACACACAATGGTGAACCACTGTCCAGGTATTTGATATTTTTAATTCCAAGTTGATGTAATGAAAGAAGGAGTCATGTTTCATCATGTTCCTTTTAATGGATTTTCTACAGATTGGTTAACTGCTTAATTAACCATTGGCTGTCTTGGAGGGAGAGGGGATAAGGTATATGGGAAGTTGTAAGATTAAATGGCATCGATAAAACAGGAGTTGAGATGCTTTACTAATTTTCTGAAAGAATTCCGGAAAGTTAGCCCCAAACCGTCTTTGATGGAGTAGTTATAATTGTCTTGTTTATCTGGCTCAAAAGCAGAATGCATTCATGAAGATTATTTGACTGTTTGTCATCTTTATATCTTTCTCAGAGGTTACTCAGAAGGAAGCCAGTATGAAGAATATAAGGTGTGTGGGTAAATATGGTTTGTAGTTTTTTCCTAACAGTTTTAAGACCTAAGGCGAAATTTGTTTCTTGCAGAAAAATAGTTCACCTCTAGGAATGATGGGTTATGCTTCCTACATGGTCCAGGGATCCAAATAGTGTCATTTATAACAAGGATGTGTCTATGGGGAAGATACAGTTTTTGTTATTGATCTTCAAAGGTCTGACTAGAGACCTTGTGGGATCTCCATCTAAGTAGTAGTCCACCTCATGCTTAAAAATTGATTCTTTGCCAAACAAGGAATCTGGTAATCTTGGGAATCCTGGAACTTGACACCTTAATAAAAGAGATGTAGCAGTGGCTGAGATATGTGTTGCTTGGTTAAAGCTGTACATCAGCCACATGTAATATTCTTCCAAAGTGCAATCCAAAATTCTGGAGAAAAGTTGATCAGCTCGTGAGGACCCATCAGTGTCCCCTATGGACCCACAATGAAATGCCTTCACATCACCGTGCAGTAGCCTTTTCCTGTCTTTTGTAGCAAGCAGTGCGAGTGGTTTGGAAGCATTCCTCAGCCTTGTGTCCTGTGGCTGTGGGAACCTTTGGACTACAATTCTCTTTGCAGTTGGACTCTATGATATGCTTCCGTTTCCTGGGGTGGTGTTTTTTGGGCAGGAAGATGAGAAGTAGGACTTGAGGGTTGTTTTTCTTTTCACTTGTCTAGCTAATCATGTATCAAAACTATCCCAAAGATTTATGTTAAGTCGTGTAGTCATAAAGGCTTTGATTTTAAAATAAAAGCCTCACACTTAAAAAAATAAAAACTTTTATCCTTTTGACTCAGATGTAAAATAGGTCTAACTGTGGCTTCATCAGATTGAGCTTCAGTGCCTTATTTATGCCAGACAGGTTTTAGCTTCGTGTATTTACATTTCCCAGGAATTAAAAAAATTTTTTTTTAATTTAAAAAGTGGTTATTTTATTGACTTGAGAGAACAGAAGGGAGAGAGCAAGAACGAGATGGAACATCTGTTCCTGTGTGTGCCCTAACCGGGATCGAACCTGTAACCTCTGCACTTCGGACCGATGCTCTAACCCAGTGGTCCCCAACCCCCGGGCTGCGGGCCGGTACCGGTCCGTGGGCCATTTGGCACCGGTCCGCAGAGGAAGAATAAATAACTTACATTATTTCCGTTTTATTTATATTTAAGTCTGAATGATGTTTTATTTTTAAAAAATGACCAGATTCCCTCTGTTACATCCGTCTAAGACTCACTCTTGACGTTTGTCTCGGTCACGTGATACATTTATCCGTTTCACCCTAAAGGCCAGTCTGTGAAAATATTTTCTGACATTAAATCATTCTGTGGCCCAAAAAAGGTTGGGGACCAACTGAGCTGTCTGCCCAAGGCGATTTTTTTTTAATCAAGACAAACTTTTCAGAGCAAAGACTAAGGCCCTGTCATAAATGTAGCTAGATTACAAAGTTATTTGAATAAAAGCTCTCTATTTAAATTAGAAGTGACTGAACTAATATGATGTTTTACTATTTAGAAATACTCTGTACAATTACTCTAGCCTTAACTGTTACTATTGTGGAGATATATAAGGATATGAAAAGAATGTGGAGAAACAGCTAGTAGGAGTAAAGTCATTCTTACTCTTTTCGTATAGAAGAACCCCACTGGCAAAACCCATTTTGGTTTCTTCCAATTGAGCGATTGCCTGCTTTGCTGGCCCTCATTCCGTGTGGTGAAATGGAGTCATTCTACTGCTCCAGCTTGGCAGAGGGGTTTGTTAGTGTAGGCTGGAAGTGATCTGTTAGTACATGACAGACAGGAGGCCTGAGCTCCAGAAGAGGTGGAGGGAGGTCTGTTCCCTACTTCTGAGTAATTGGAATGGGCCACTGTAGTTGGCGCAGGGCTTGCTGCTTCTGGTGATTTCTTGGCTGGTGTAAGGTAACTTTATCGAAGTGTCCTAATCTGGAGCATGATGTTTGTCTACACTGCTTAGCTTTCAGGATTTGGGTACTACCTCTTATTCTGAACTATGTACTCAGATGCGTGCCTTGAACTCCCCAGACTCGGAACTGGCAGCAGTAAACTGTCACAGGAAGAGTGAGGAGGCAGAAAGAGACACACGTGGACAAAGAGCAGACTGTGAAGAAACTTATCTAAGTCTATTATTACTGTATTTAATGTATTTTTACCTGCCCTTTTTTTTTTTTTTTTGCTCTGTTTTGTCAAGTAAAATTCTATCTCTTGATTTCTTTCTCCTCTGAGATCCGGAACTAGATCACTTTGCTAGGGATCCATTTGGCTCGTTTTTAAAAGATTATTTTGAAATAAGTTCAAGCTAATGTAAATGTTGCCAGATCAGTACAAAGAGCTCTCATACCTACTTCATGCAGATTCCCCAGTTGTTAACATTTTATTGCATTTGCTCCATCACCCAATATCTTTCTGTTGTGTCTGCTCACTTCTGAACAGTTCGAAAGCAAGCTCTGGATAAGTTGTCTTAACTCCTGTAAACACTCCAGTGTACATTTTCCCCAAATACATGCTTCCACATACCAGCATACAACTCAGAATATTAACATTGAGTCAATGCAATCATCCAGTCCAAAATTCCCATATATTGCCAACTGTCTCAATAGTGCCTCTTTTTCTTTATGATCCTGGGTCCTATCCAGGAACACATGCTGCATTTAGTTGTCCTGTCTCTTCAGGCTCCCTTAATGTGCAACAGTTCCTCTGCCTTCCCCAGGCATTTACTGCATCTTTAACAGGGTTCAAGAGTAGGCTTTGCATTCTGTAGGATGACCCTCAACCAGGATCTATCTGTTGTTTCCTTGTGACTGGACTTGGCTCATAACCTTTTAGCAGGATTAGGCACAGAAATGACATGGTGTGCATCACATCAGGGTTACATGATGTCAACCCACCCCACCCATGGAGATGTTAAGCTAGATCACTGGACATGTTACTGTCCTCTAGGTTCTTCACCTTAAAGTCACCATTTTCCCTTTGCAATTGATTAGTCCTTTGTGGGGAGGTGTTCTAAGATTCCACTGATAATCCTGTTCCTGAAATACCACCAGATGTAGCATCTACTTGATCTTAGTCTTTTTTTTCTTTTTTTAATTTTAGTGAGGGAGACAGAGAGACAGACAGGCAGGAAGGGAGAGAGATGAGAAGCATCAATTCTTCATTGCAGCATCTTAGTTGTTCATTGATTGCTTGCTTTCTCATATGTACCTTGACTGGGAGGGGGCTCTAGCAGAGCGAGTGACCCCTTCCTCTAGCCAGCAACTTTGGGCTCAAGCCAGCAACCTTGGGCTTCAGGCCACTGACCTTTGGGCTCAAGCTGCCAACCATGGGGTCATGTCTATGATCCCACCCTCAAGCCAGCAACCCTGTGCTCAAGCTGGTAAACCCATGCTTAAGCCAGATGAGCCTATGCTCAAGCCAGCAACCTCGGGGTTTCAAACCTGGGTCCTCTTGCTCCCAGACCGACACTCTATCCACTGCACCACTGCCTGGTCAGGCTACGTGATCTTAGTCTTGGTCTACTTGAAAACTCCAGCCTGCCTCAGTGGTGGTTTTTATAGCTATCATTCCTTCTGTTTTTCTTAGTTGGTATTCTGTGTTAAGGAAGAGCTCTTCTTTTCCTTTGTTTGTTGATCTATTTATATCAGCATGCACTTGAGAAATTTTTCAATGGATTATAATCTATTATCATTTTAAAAAAGTTTTTTTAAACTTACATTATTCTGATTTGTATAGCGAGCCTCCACTTAGAGCTGGCTCCTGTGGCCTTTTGACACATCCCACCACTCGATCATTCTTAATGGTTACTTAGTTGTGCAAAGCTGCCTTCCAAATGACGGAAATGAAGCCCTCGGTGAAGCATGGGTTGGCTGCCCTCTAGGAACTGCTTCCATCTCTGCATCCCATAAAGCACAGCCTCAGCCGCCAGCTGCCTTTCTGTTCTCCCCGCAGCCAGCCTCAGGAGCAGTGTCACCCAGAAAGGAACTTGTCAGCAGGCTGCTGAGTGCCTTCATTTTACATGGCTTCTAAAGGGCATAAACCTGGGCAGGGCAGAGGTTATCTCTTCCCAGATGCCAGGACGATCCATTTCTTTAAAACTGTTGTAGATCTTAGGATGGCCACCAGGTAGGATAACTTTTAGGGACATTCCTGCCAGCTTGATATTTCAGCCTTCAGTAAGAGTTTTGGCTACTTGAATACATTTCATTCTCCATCTCCAAAAACCGTCCTCCTCAACCAAAATATCTTGTACTGCTTGGTCTTGAAATTTCTGAAACCCAGACTACCTGAGCATGGTTTCCTTAGATGGGGGTGCCTCGTAGAATTCAGAATCCTTTAAATTTAGCTGAAGGTCAGAGAGCTTGTTTGGCAAGGATAAATGTTTCTTAGAATTATTTTTCTCTCAGCTCCTAGGATTTTTATAGCTCAATACTTTGAAGCTTATAGGAGAATTGATTGTAGTAGAAAGACTGTATGTAACATTCATTTCTCAACTTGTGATTTGTTCTTTATTCTAGGCACATGTAGTTAGTAAAAAATAAAACATCACTGCTTATTTGTGGAAATAAATATTTGTGTCACTGATTACTTAAGTGAATTATGAAATCCTTTGTCTTTTCATTCACTTTCAGACAGGACTGTAAATTTAATGTTAAAAGTGAGGTAAAAACACTTGACCGAAGGAGGAAATCCTTGGGTACCGGGAACAAGGATTGCAGTGGTAATTCTGTCGGGAACTGAATGGACTCTGAAGCCCCATGAGTTCAGTAGTATGACAAGGCAAAGAGTTCCATATCATTCATTCCATTTAGTGCCTTCCTTTCTTGGTCAAGGACTGCACCTTACCTTGCTTGGAACTTGACTCACCTCTCAAATGTATTACTGATTGGGACGGAAACCTGGCAGTTAGGTGAATGTAGTAATATAACTCCATTGACATTACAACAAACATTTTAAATTGAGTGTCTGTCCTAATGGGTCAGTAGACATAGAAAAAGGTCATCAGCACCCAGGCTGGGTAGTACAGTGGTTGGAGTGTTGTCCCTGTGCACCAGGGTTGCATGTTTGATCCCCAGTTGGCACACTTATAGGAATCAACCAGTAAGTGCATGGGTAGACGGAACAATAAATTGATTTTTCTCTTTGTCTCTCTCTCTCTCTCCTTGCCTCTCTCTCTAAATCACTAATTTAAAAAAAAAAATGTCATTAGCATTCCCTCTCTTCAGTTCTCCCTTTTTTTTGGTAAACACTTTTTTTTAATTGATTTTAGAGAGGAAAGAGGGAGAGCGAGAGAGAGGATGGGGGAGGAGCAGGAAGCATCAACTCCCATAAGTGCCTTGACCAGGCAAGCCCGGGGTTTTAAACTGGTGACCTCAGTGTTCCAGGTTGACGCTGTATCCACTGTGCCACCATAGGTCAGGTTTTTGGTTTTTTTATTTAACTTTTTAAAAAATATTTATTTTAGAGAGGACACAGAGAGAGAGAAGGTGGACAGTTCTTCCTTTTTACAATAGTCTTAACCTTAAACCCAAAGGGTAATAATACACATTGAACAATAAGAGGAGCATTAAATATTTTTCTGAAAAGTACCTACAGTTTCTTATAGAAAAGGGACACTAGAGATTTTTGAATAAAAGCCTGACCAGGCTGTGGAGCAGTGGCTAGAACATTGGCCTGGGATGCTGAGGACCCAGGTTTTAAACCCTGAGGTCTCCAGCTTGAGCCCAAAGGTACCGCTTGAGTCCAAGGCCACTGGGCTGCAATTAAGAATTGGTGCTTCTCAGCCCTGACCGGTTGGCTCAGTGGTAGAGCGTCGGCCTGGCATGCAGGAGTCTTGGGTTCGATTCCCGGCCAGGGCACACAGGAGAAGTGCCCATCTGCTTCTCCACCCCTCCCCCTCTCCTTCCTCTCTGTCTCTCTCTTCCCCTGCCGCAGCCGAGGCTCCATTGGAGCAAAGATGGCCCAGTAGGTCGCTGAGGATGGCTCCATGGCCTCTGCCTCAGGCGCTAGAATGGCTCTGTTCGCAACAGAGCGATGCCCCAGATGGGCAGAGCATCGCCCCCTGGTGGGCATGCCGGGTGGATCCCGGTTGGGCTCATGCAGGAGTCTGTCTGACTGCCTCTCCGTTTCCAGCTTCAGGAAAAAGAAAAAGAATTGATGCTTCTCATCTCTCTCCCTTCCTGTCTATCCCCCCCTTGCTAAAAAAAAGAAAAAGCAAGCACAGTAAATGTTGTTGTGGGGAGGAAAAGTAATTTTTCCTCTACCCTTTCAGGTTCTTGGCTGAGATTCACCCCGCCCCCAATAAAAAGACATTAACAGGAGAAAAACAAACAAATATAATAATACACATACCTCCTGCGTACATGGAAGATACACAGGAAAACGGAATATCTCTGAAATGGCCCAAGTTATTACTCTAAATATCTCCAGCTAAAGACAGATGTGGGGAGTGGGGGTGGGGAGGTAGCAATGGGAGGTTACCAGGAAAAACACAGTGAGGTTGTTATGCAGATTTGTCTTTCCCTTCTGCATGGATAAGAATTTCTAGAGATTTAGAGTCATCTTCTTCCTGGTATTGAGCGGGAGCCCTCTGATTTCTCTTGTTTCTTTTTTTTTTTTTTGTATTTTTCTGAAGCTGGAAACGGGGAGAGACAGACAGACTCCCGCATGCGCCCGACTGGGATCCACCCGGCACGCCCACCAGGGGCGAAGCTCTGCCCACCAGGGGGCGATGCTCTGCCCCTCCGGGGCTTCGCTCTGCCGCGACCAGAGCCACTCTAGCGCCTGGGGCAGAGGCCAAGGAGCCATCCCCAGCGCCCGGGCCATCTTTGCTCCAATGGAGCCTTGGCTGCGGGAGGGGAAGAGAGAGACAGAGGGGGGTGGGTGGAGAAGCAAATGGGCGCTTCTCCTATGTGCCCTGGCCGGGAATCTAACCCGGGTCCCCTGCACGCCAGGCCGACGCTCTACCGCTGAGCCGACCGGCCAGGGCCTTCTCTTGTTTCTTACAAAAGGGTAATCTCTGCTCAGATTTCAGAGCTTCACCTGTGTCTGTTGTTTCTGAAAAATAACCAGCTTAAAATAATATGCCAGAGGCATATGTTGGAGTGGTATATTTTGCTCCCCTTCATTATCTAAAACAAAATTGGTTGCTACTTTAGTTGCTCTGCTCCTTCTAGTTTGAAACCTTTGTTCAGAAATACAGTTGACCCTTGAATGACGTGGGTTTAAACTGCATGGGTCCACTTATATGTGATATTTTTCAGTTGACCGGTGCAGGCCAATTGACCTGCGTAGATCAAACACACATTGTTCAAAGGTCCACTGGCAGGTGGGAATCTGCAAATGCAGAGGACTGACTTAAATTATACGGGGATTTTCTACTGTGCAGGTTGTTGGAGCCCCTAACCCTGATATTGTTCAAGGGTCAGCTCTACTTGCAATCAAGATCATCTGTATTTAAGAACCATCAAGACAAAGAAAAGCCTCGGTTTGCACTTCAAACGATCTGAGCTGACTTTTCCCGCAGCCAGGGTTGGCAGGGTTAAAGTGTTCCAGCTGAGAAGCCCTGCTGTTACCTTCTGGCCGTCCATATGCAGATGCTGTTATATTAATTACAAAAGAAAACCCGATTAACTCGGAAGTCCTTTAACTGTCAGTGGGGCAGCTGCTCCAGCTCAAAGTAGGTTTTCTTCCTTCCTCCTCTTGTCGGTTACAGTTTTTCATCTTTCTTGAGAACTGCTAAAACCACACTGTAGGTCCTTGAGCCCCTGGCTAGTTCAGTTACCTCTTTGATCTGCAGTTACAGTAGCCCAGGGAGAGCGTGCATAATTAAATTCACATATAACTTAAGATAAAAGCAACCAGACTAGCCACCCATCCCCTCAATTATTTTTCCTTCGACAGTTAAAACCTGATGGAATCCTGGAATTTAGACCTGGAAAAGATGTTGAAAATGATCTAATCCAAGTCCCTTAGTTCAGAAATGAGAAACCCAAGGCTGAGGAAAATCCATTGAACTGCCAAAGTCACAGAGCTGATCAGCGGGGAGGCCTGGGGTCAGGGTATCCCTCCCTCTAGTGCTGTCTCCACTCTGACGCGGCGCTCCTCCCTCGCCGGCCCGTGAACCATGCTGAGAGAAGCACGGAGTCAAACAGTCTGTTTCACCTTCATTTCTCTCCCTGCCCTTGTTCAAATCTGTAGACATGTTTGAGATCAATAAAAAGGCTGAAGAATTGTGGGAGAAGCAAAGGGCATGAATAATGAGGTCTGGAAAAACCGATGGTGACATCCATACAGAAAGAAGGGCTTTCTTTCGTGTGACTGCTTGCACATAGACCCTCACAGTGGATGGAAACAAACAGCAAATCTGGGCTCGGTGTCGCTCCCCTTTCACATTGCACTAGTCTGTGGTTGTTTGACACTAGTGGCTTTATTTGTAGTGACTGTTTATGTCTCTACAGAGATGGGGGTGTGTGCGATCATTTGGGTCAGATGAATAATTGGGTGTGTCTGCTGTGGTTTTTGGCTCATGCAGAGCATGTTTTACTGGCTTCCCTATAGTTGACATTGTCTCAGAGATGCTGACAGCTCTCCCTCTGGTCCTGAAAAATGGTTAGTTGGTTTTCATTATTTATTATCCACTCTCCTAGCTGCAGCAGTAAAAAAGCTCATTTAGGTTTTGTGTTTTTATTATGTACTAACTTTTGTTTTAGGAGTTATGAAGTTTGTCAAAATGAACTAATGCCTATGTAAGGAACTTGGGAGGACTGGGAAAAAGGAAGGTAGGAAGTGCAGATGAGAGAGAATCGAGTTGCACTGCTCACTGCTCCGGCTGAGAGAACAGTGGTTAAGTTCTGCAAGGTGATCGGGGAGGTCCTCTTCTGTTGTCTGCATCTGCTGTCCATGTTGAGATGAGGGAGGTTTTTAGGATGATGGTTGCTCCTAAATGATTCATCATTATACTGGACTTTTCTGAGTCTTTAGTGGAACCGCTTACAGCTTTCCATAGACCCTTCTCCACAAATAAATGGATTCTTACACAGAGCAAGCACACGTGTAACATGAAGAATTTACTGTGTTTTAGTCATTGTGTTGGGTGTTTTGATAATTATAAATACATAACTATAATAGACTGTGATAAGGGTTTAGTTGTGTACAAGATATGAGGGGACTTGGGATAAACTCATTGCTAAGTGATCGCATGAGAAATTGGCTGTGTCCCATTGCTTTTGATTAGAGGTCGAAGTTAGACCAGTGGTCTGGTGTTTCACTCTTGTGCTTAGTAAATACCCTACACAGAATTAGGCACTCAGTTAATGCTCCTTGCTTTTTCAAAGGAACTCATCTCTTCCTCAGGAGAGTAGGTGTCCTTGTTTCAGCGTCTGATGTGCGTGTGTGGGCCAGATGATGTGCTTATAGACCGACCTGAAAGGAAGGGCTCCGTGAAATGCATAGAGGGGCTGGGTGAAAGCAGACCACTGCAAACCTCTCTCTTGGTGGAGCTGTTTGTGGAAGAGAAGGAGGTTTGAGGAAATAGTAAGTTTGTGGTATGTACAGTAGGTACAGTCTTTTTTTTTTTTTTTTTTTAGTTTATTTATTTTAGAGAGAGGAGACAGAGAGAGAGAGATTGAGAAGAGGAGGAGCAGGAAGCATCAACTCCCATATGGGCCTTGACCAGCAAGCCCAGGATTTCGAACCGGTGACCTCAGCATTCCAGGTCGATGGTTTACCCACTGCACCACTGCAGGTCAGGCAGTCTTTTTTTTTAATGTTAATTTTATTGATTTTAGAGAGAGGAAGGGAGAGAGCAGGAGAGAGACAGGAACAACTGTTCCTGTATATGCCCTGACCTGGGATTGAACCAACAACCTCTGCGCTTTAGGACAATGCTCTAACTAACCAAGCTATCTGGCCAGGGTGGGTGGGAACAGTCTAAAGTAGCACAACTTCTCAAATGAGTCTGGGCTCTCGTACTTCATTTCTAGGAACAAAATAAGCAGTGTATGGATGATTTAATGCAGCTCATGGTTAAGTGACTAAAGCTAATACCGTTTGAGTAGGTGCCACCACAAATTTCAGTTAAGATATATGTAAGATTGGCCTTCTTACAGGCTAAGAACCGTGTCTGTGCCTTTCTGAACAAATGCAAGGGTTGCCTGAGTCACAGATAGGCAGGCACTGGCACTGAACAGGTAGGGGAATGATTGAGTTCAGAATCTGAGTTTCAGTTAACTAGTTTCTGGTCCCCTTTCCCAGAGGTTTTCATACTTTTGGAAGCCTTTGGTTCTCTCTTGAATACTCCTTGACTTGTCTGTGGAAGCATGATTGTCCTGAAGTAAGGTTTTTGAGATAGATCACATCTCTTCCTAGATTTGCCTGGAGTTTATCCTAACAGGCAGTTCTTTCCCTCTGTCTTACTCAGGATCTTGCCATCCATAAACTGAAAGAAGGAATGTGATTTGGTTAGGAGATATTGATCTTAATTGAGTACCTAGTGCTTTAAGAAAACAGATGACTTGGCAGCTGGGGTGCTGTTGCCAGCTATCAGGGAGATGAACCAGAAAATTTCTAGAGCTTATATAAATCTGAATAACTTTTTATTTCAGTTTGTGTGTATTTAGAGATTAGCTTATACATTTATTTATAAAATATGGCATAAAAGAGGAAAATAATAAGCTAAAACTTCATATGGTAGCGACATTTAAAAAGGCTCAGTGGCTCTGGCCATATAGCTCAGTTGGTTAGAGTGTTGTCCTGATTTGCAAATGTTACCAGTTCAATCCCCAGTCAGGGCGCATACAGAAACTGGTTGATGTTTCTGTCTCTCTCTCTCTCCTTCCTCTCTCTCTAAAATCAATCAATAAAATTTTTTTTAAAAAACTGACAACCCGTTTTAATCAGTAAGTGGTTTAGCAATAAACAAGTAAAGAGGAAAAGGCCGAATGTGGTCCAAGTATTAGGTCTCTGTCATAGGAAAGTTTTCATTTTGACACATTCAGGTATAGTTTCTCCTTGGGCTCACATCCCAATTAGTGTAATCTTTTCTGGCTTTGTTGATTTAGTGACCTTGTGATTGTGATTGATTCCTTGTAAATTCCTTAGTCTGTCCCTCCATTGGATGAAAAAGGAGGGGGAAGGCAGGTCAGGTCACTGCACCTTTCTGGGGATGAGCCAGGGAGGGGAATTCTGTTTGCTATTGAGGAGTCTTTTTTGACTGGGATGTTTTCTTGACATCTCCTTCAACCGAGAGCTTCCTGGAAATTTCTTTTCTAGAACCTTGGCATCCTAATGGGGTCTCTGTATGAGTCTCTCTCTACCCCTCCTCACTCTTCTCTCTGTCCTCCTTTCTCCTTCTCCGCCCTCCCCTTCCCCAACTAGGCCAGCTGAGCTGCATTTCCTTCCCACCTAAGGAAGAGAAGTACCTGCAGCAGATTGTGGACTGCCTGCCCTGCATCTTGATCCTCGGCCAGGATTGTAATGTCAAGTGCCAGCTATTGAACCTGCTATTGGGGGTGCAGGTGCTTCCTACCGTCAAGCTGGGCAGTGAGGAGAGCTGTAAGCTTCGGCGCCTCCGCTTCACCTATGGGACTCAGACCCGGGTCAGCCTGGCGCTTCCCGGTCAGTATGAACTAGTCCACACTCTGGTCGCTCACCAGGGTACCTGGGAGACCATCCCTGAGGAGGACCTGGAGGTCCAAGAGGACAGTGAGGATGCTGCCCATGTTTTAGCCGAACTGGAGGTGACGATGCACCATGCTCTCTTACAGGTACCAATCTCATACTTATACAATTATATACACATATACCAGCTTTACTTGTATTTGCGCTTTATCAGAAAGTAATTTGGCAATATGTGTTCCAGGCTCTGAGCATCAGCTGGTGGAGTCATGGGAATGTAGTGTGGGAAGTTGAAAGCAGACCAGGTTGTAGCAGCGCCCGTCGCTGCCTCTGCACCGTGCTGCAAGGCCCTGAGCAACTGGCTTGTCTCCTTGCCTCCTGTCTCCCTTTCTAAGATAGGAGGAATGGGATACTTGCATCTCAACATGCTTTTATAGAATAATTATGATTAGGGTTAGAAATCCTTTTTCTTTCTTAGCAGGAAGGTGTTGCTAGGATTCTCTCTAGCTATCCCTTTCTGAAAGGAATAATAAGATGATGGATAATTAACATTCTTGTTAGAGTGAGATGACTGAAGAATTTTGTATTTTCTTAGGCTTATTCCATTACTTGCTGGGTGGGACATCATGTTTCCTACTTAATTTTTTTTTTTTAAATTTATGGATTGATTTTAGAGAGAGGAAGGGAGAGAAACATGATTTGTTGTTCCACCCAACAATATACAGGTTGATTCCGGTATGTGCCCTGACCGGGGAAAGGACCCTCAATCCTAGAGTATCCAGACAACAGTCTAACCACCTGAGCTACCTGGTCAGGGCATCATGTTTCCTACTTTCTAAGGAACTTGGGAATGTGAAGACAGGTCTGCCTCAATGTTACGAGAGCTGAAGATCTCAGCACCTGAAGAGTATCAATTGCTTCTCTTTTGAAGTAAACTCCCAAAGAGCACCCACCAGTCCTATGACATATCCTAAGAGATCATATTGCCTGTCTAGTATTCCTGTCTCCACTTAGGAAGGACTCGTCTCTTATGCCAGCCTTCCTTTCCTGCTATATAGTTGGGACTGGGCTATTTTATTAGATCCGTGGATCTTAATCAGCAGTCTGTAGACCAGCAGAAGATTTCTGGTGGACTGGCAGTGGTCCATGGACCACAATTGAAAACCACTGGATTAGACTGAATGGGTATCAGCAAAGGATGTGACTATGCCAGGGGTCAGGAGTAGATAGGAATACAAGCATGCAGACACTCAGAATGGAGAGTTTATCACCTTGGTTAGCTGTGCCACGAAGGAAGAGCTAATTTCACAGAACTAGGAGAGTGGTTTCTTTTTTCATATAACCTCTTCACTTACCCTTGTTCGAAAAAGCTTTATCTTCCAGTCAGTGAATGAATCCTTTGGTTGTGGCCGTGGTTTGTAACCTCCTAGAAGTAGAAACTGTCAATTCCTTCCAGAGTCCAGATTTATATTATCTTGATAGAAGCTAAAGGGGTTCCTATGGAGGAAAGGCAGCATTTGCTCGCAGGCCCGGTTCAGCAGAGCCATTCCTATTTTCCGACCTAGAGCTTGCACTTCGTAGCTCAGGGACTCAGTGAGAGTTCTTGGAGGACCCCGAGAGTAACCCTTATATATTGACCGAGGCTCCTCAGGTGCCCTGTGAGCTCCTTCACAGTCAGGAGTGTTGATCCATACATAACATCTGTAGTGTGCTGCCTGGTCTGCTCCTTCCAGTTTCCGGTAGTGCAGTGTTTTCATACTTTTTCAGACTTTAAATCACTGTAAGAAATAACACTTTATAACAGGACCCAGTACATATCTACACAGATATGTTTGAAATAAAGTTCCGTGGAACAGTACTTTTACTTCTTGCAAAACACGTCTATATTCTTTTCTATTCTGTTTGACTTAATTTTGAAAAAGTGATTGTAGCAACCACTACATTGATGCTGTGACCTAGTACATTGTGACCTGCAGCTTGAAAAACGCTGTTAAATAGGTGAAATGACTGCTCTAGGTTGGGTAGTGTTTTTTCCTGTTCTTGTCTTTTACAAACAATCTTAGAAAGTGAGCAGTGCCATTGCAGGAGAGGCAAATTATCTGATTGATTTCTCTATGCCCCTTCATTTTGTTGGTTTCAATTTTTTTAATGTTTATTTATTTATTTATTTATTTTACAGAGACAGAGTGAGTCAGAGAGAGGGATAGACAGGGACAGACAGACAGGAACGGAGAGAGATGAGAAGCATCAATCATTAGTTTTTCATTGTGTGTTGCAACACCTTAGTTGTTCATTGATTGCTTTCTCATACGTGCCCTGACCACGGGCCTTCAGCAGACCAAGCAACCCCTCGCTGGAGCCAGCAACCTTGGGTTCAAGCTGGTGGGCTTTTGCTCAAATCAGATGAGCCCGCGCTCAAGCTGGTGACCTCGGGGTCTCGAACCTGGGTCCTCTGCATCCCAGTCCAACGCTCCATCCACTGCGCCACCACCTGGTCAGGCTAATGTTTATTTATTTGTTTATTTTGTTGGTTTTTGTTTTTAATGCTTGCTTTTATTGAAGGTGAGAGCCTCACCTGAGGTGCACATCTGAGCACATATCTTAACCTGGAGAGCGCCCAGTCCCTGCTCCTGATGTGTGCTAAACACTCCCACCAAGGTGACCGTGCACAGTCCCTGACCCTGATGTGTGCTAAACACTGCAACCGAGGTGACTACTGAGGAGGCTGCCTGTTGGGGAGGCTGAGATACCAAGTCAGCTTTCTGTCCACACAGTTGAAATATATATTCTTTCTTGAGGAATATTCTTCTCTTTTTTGAGGACTTCACTAGCCTCTGTTTCTGTTTCATGTGGTTTCTGAGGCTTCCTTAGCCAGCATTTCTCCAGATCTGCTTTATTCTCTAATGGCTTTGATGTAGAAATACTAACGGACCCAACGGTTCAAAGTTTAGAACCTTTGATGCTGAGCCGCAGAGAGGCCTGAGCAGCTTGCGCAGCGCAGGCCCTGCTCTGTCCCCACAGTCAGGCTCCTGTCTTCACCGAACACATCGGCCACGCTTGTTCACTGCTGGGAGCATTCCACAGCTACCTTGAAGATTTTGCATGGCAGTGAGAAAGATCTTTTTGTTTAGCACCCTCTGTGTTTAGGACCAGTGAGTTAGCTCTGAACAGCCCTTTCATTTGGTGTGTATAAGGGGCGGTAGAAAAAGGAAACATTTAGCTAAAGGAAACCAAGATTGAATAAGGGGAAATGGATATTCATTTTCAACTGTGGCATTATCAAAGCAGAATTTTTCCCTACGCTCTTATACAATGGTCATTCTTCTAATGCGTTACTTTGAAGTCCTCATAAATTGGCCGTTTTCAGTTTTTCCAAAATAGGCCAACTTATATAAACCCATAATTCTTGGTGTTCCCAGCTTTTTAGTTCTGGGTTCTCTGAGATTCTTGGTTCATAATTCATTAGCAGAGGAACACTGTCAAACCATTAGTTTCTGAAACCTTGTTTAATGTTCAATTTAAAACATAGTCATTTTCCAATTGGCAACGCATTTCACCATTCACCATATGTGCCAGTTCTGTCTTCATATACAGACATACTTCCCCTTCCGCAGCCTCACCCCTTTCTGCACACACATCTACCCACGTCCTTTTCTCTTTCTTTCCCTCTTGTGAGTCCACTGGAACACAGTTGTCTGCCTCAGAGTTGTTTCAGTCTGATGTGTGTGGTGACATGTGTGTATTTTTTCCCTATGAACACTTGTGAGAAAGGAATAAAAAGAAGCAGAGGTGATAAAACTTCCTCAGCTCCTGCAGCCCAGCGATGGCATTTTATTTACTGTGGCAGTTCCGAAGCTCTTCGGTGGTTCTGCTCTTATCAACAGCCTGTTTGTCCCTGCCGCATGTTTGCTGGCCCTTTAGACAAATGTACATGCCACCTGGTTGCCTGACTGCCAGCTGCTGACATGGTTTTTGTCTCATGGTGATGTCTGGTAGGGTATATATTTCAGGGAACTGTGATAAATTGATGTTTCCAGGAGAAGTGTAATAAATTGCTAACAAACTTATTTTGTAACTATTTTTAACTCCAACCAGTTAGAGCAGTAAACTTTTCTCTTTATAGCCCTCAATCAGTAGCTGTCAATGGATAGTAAATGTTATAGATTTAGTTTTAATTTCTCAATAGTTAACACTTTCACAAACCATAATCTTTATTTATTTTATTTATTTATTCATTTTAGAGAAGAGAGACAGAGAGAGAGATAGAGAGAGAGAGAAAGGGTGGGGGGGAGGAGCAGGAAGCATCAACTCTCATATGGGCTTTGACCAGGCTAGCCCAGGGTTTTGGACTGGTGACCTCAGCATTCCAGGTCGATGCTTCATCTGCTGCGCCACCGCAGGTCAGGCAAACCATAATCCAGGGGTCCCCAAACTACGGCCCGCGGGCTGCATGCGGCCCCCTAAGGCCATTTATCCGGCCCCTGCCACACTTCCAGAAGGAGCACCTCTTTCATTGGTGGTCAGTGAGAGGAGCACAGGATAAGGATGCATCCTACTTCCGGTGACACGGGACGCACGCGTCATATCATATCAGTTGTTACGGCTAGCAGTGACAAATATGGAACCGGACATTGACCATCTCATTAGCCAAAAGCAGGCCCATAGTTCCCATTGAAATACTGGTCAGTTTGTTGATTTAAATTTACTTGTTCTTTATTTTAAATATTGTATTTGTTCCCATTTTGTTTTTTTACTTTAAAATAAGATATGTGCAGTGTGCATAGGGATTTGTTCATAGGTTTTTTTTATAGTCCAGCCCTCCAACGGTCTGAGGGACAGTGAACTGGCCCCCTGTGTAAAAAGTTTGGGGACCCCTGCCATAATCTTTATAAAGGATCTTACCTCAAATGACAAAAGTTTATGCAAAATTTTAACTCCAAAATTTCTCTACATTGTTGCTTGAATGTTAGCATCTTTCAATTTTTGTCTAGTTATTGGCATTTACTATGGCTTCTTATAGAACCAAATTTATTGTGTGTTGCTTACTTTAGTTAGATACCATATCTTCTTTGCATGTATCTAAATTGAAAGGTAATGATTAATAAAAAAAAATGAAAGAGCCTGACCAGGCGTTGGCGCAGTGGATAGAGCGTCGGGATGCAGAGGACCCAGGTTCGAGACCCCGAGGTCACCAGCTTGAGCTCGGGCTCATCTGGTTTGAGCAAAGCTCACCAGCTTGGACCCAAGGTCACTGGCTCGAGCAAGGGGTTACTCTGTCTGGTGAAGGCCCACAGTCAGGGCACATATGACAAAGCAGTCAATGAACAACTAAGGTGCTGCAATGCACAACGAAAAACTAATGATTGAAGCTTCTCATCTCTCCGTTCCTGTCTATCTGTCCCTGTCTATCCTCCGCCCCCTCTCTGTCTCAAAAAAAAAAAGAAAGAAAGAAAGAAAGAAAGATAGATAATGGTTGATTAGAATAAAGTAGGGAAGAAAGCTGTATAAAGGGTCCTCAGGGCAAGAAGATATACTGTTCACAAAAATTAGGGTATATTTTGTCACTTCATATTCATTTTGAAATATTCCCTAATTTTTGTGAGCAGTATACTTTTGGGAGGAGAGAGTGTTTGGGATTAGGCCCAAAATGGCTATTCTAAGACAGAAGAAATGAAGTCTGGGTAACATGGATAAGACAGAGAAATAATGATATTCAAGAGATATTAAAATAGAGAAGCCATCATTTTGTGGGCCATTAAGAAAGGGGAACTAAAGTGATCTGTTAAAAAAAGGGATATAGAAGGTTCAGGCAAATGCTAAATTATAGATTCCTTGTAGGCAGTAATACTGTATTTGAATTTGACATCTCTCTTGCTCTGCCTCTAACAAACACTAATGAAATGTAACCATCCTGCATACACTGTTTTTTGCCAAGAAACGTGGAAATATTTATTATAGGTTAACTTACCTATTAAGGATATGTGTGGTTTAGAGGCAAAATTTAAAAAAAAAAATCCTGAGCTCATGAGAGAAGCCATGGTATGTCTTAACAATAGCTTGAAGCTGAGGCTGTATTTTCTCAGTTCACCATCAGGCATTCATTTTTGGCCCACAAGGTTAGCTGTTGGGGAGAAAATCTGGCTGAGTCTTCCTCTTCCTCTTTTGTCTTCTCCCTTTTCTAAGATCCTGCCTCTTCCCTGCACCAGATGGCTTCCCTCTCTGTTTTCATGGCCTCAGAGATGTGCTGGTGTTTTCCCTTTCAGTAGAGAGGATGGTGAGGGTAGGGGATTTCCCCAATTTGGAGACTCAGAGTTTGAAAGTGCTGCCAACAGAAGGAAACCGTTGTTGGGACTATAGAAAATACTTTCTTTCACTTCTTTTGTGATATCTCACACAGTCCTTGTGGGGCTGTTTCATAGCAGGGCCTCTACTATGCAACCAGCATATACTGCTCAACACAGAACACAAGGATTGTCAGGACCCCTGAAATCGTCTTTTCCAAACTCTATTCTTCTTTCAGAACTTCCCAAACAGGTATTTCCTGACATACAGTGGACATGGTCTTTATGGGCAAGGCCTGGATTTACATCCTGGTTTTGTTAGTTAACTGACTGAGTCACTCTGGTGCTCAGTTCCCTCATGGGTAAGATGTGGGTAGTTAAATATTTTTTAGGGCTGGGGTGGGGCTTAAATGAGAGAGTATATGTAAAGCACCTAGCACCCTGTTTGGTACATAGTAAGCCAGTTCCCTCCTCCCTTTGTATAAATTAATCAGTGTCCTTGACTAGAGGGTTTCCTGCGCTGTCACCCATCCCTTCCCTGAGAACCATCCACATTGGGACTCCTTCCTTTTCTCAAACCTGAGTCCTGGTTCCACTTTACTTATAGTTATTATTCTGCTCTAATTAGAGACAAAGTTCTTCATAATTGATTATGAAGTACTTTTGTAATAAAATGAAGGAAATGTTATAAAAAGGTAAGTAATACAAAAGTTAAAATCATAAAGTTAAAAGGTAAAGTGTTCCCTTATACCTTCTTTCCTCTTCATTCCACTATTTTATTTCTCTCTCTCTCTCAGTGAATCTAGTAAGAGGTAAGAGAATAAAGCTTCAGATTCCTACTTTTATCTGTATCTCTGGGTGTTTGAATATCCACAGGTAGAATGCACAGCATGTATTTCAGTACATTCTTGTCAACTTGTCTTTACCTGATTCATTGAAGTATGAAATATAGAGAAGATAGTTCCGAGCCTTAAGGGCTTCATGCTCATCAGTTGAGATGCAGAGCCCTTGTTTTGGGGTGTTCGGGATTGTAAATATATTCCCACTTTGAGCATGATACTTTTTGTAGCTAGCTTAGGGCTTTGGTTGGGATTGTGGGTTTTTTCCCAAGTTTTGTTTCTGGCATCTGAGTTACCACACTGATATTTTTACTAGGTAGGTAGATGAGCTTATATACATTCCATGCTGACTGCTGGATAAAGCTTTGGGTTGGCTTCATATTAGTCCCAGTTGATTATTACATTATAGGCAGTCATATTATAGCCCAGAAACTCGTTCAGTTGCAGCTCGCCTTTGAAAGTGTACCAACAAGAGTCAAGGTATTTTCTACAATGTAATGAGAACAGAGAGGTATTTTTCTTAATATGTAAATAACATTTAAGAGTGACAGTGAGTTCAGAGAGCTACATTAAAAAAATGAAAACGAATTAACCCTTCATGAAAACAAACAGGAGAAACCTCTCAAGTGCCCTGTGAGAATGGCATGAGAGGAAAATGGACAGTAAAAGGAGGGAGAATATGGGGGCAAGGATGAGGCTGAGGCTGTGTCCATCGCTGAGCCAGGGCAGGACAGTTATATAATTGTGTACTTTTCTCCATGTGACGTAAACCTGAGGTTTCAGGACTGTAGAGAAAGCAAACAGCTGTGACGTACTTGAGTATGTGGCTGTCTTCTGTCTGAACCATCCGTTAATATAGTCATCCTTAGCTATAACAATTCTGGCAATGTGCCTTGAGCATAGAATAAGGAGTTCTCCTCAATGGGAGCCAGTATTCTTAGGAAGTGGTCAGGCATCTTCAGTGACTGAGTGATTTCTTTTTTGCATTTAAGATAGTGTCGGCCCTGGCCGGTTGGCTCAGTGGTAGAGCGTCAGCCTGGCGTGCAGGAGTCCCGGGTTCAATTCCTGGCCAGGGCACACAGGAGAAGTGCCCATCTGCTTCTCCACCCCTCCCCCTCTCCTTCCTCTCTGTCTCTCTCTTCCCCTCCCGCAGCCAAGGCTCCATTGGAGCAAAGTTGGCCCAGGCGCTGGGGATGGCTCTAGGGCCTCTGCCTCAGGCTCTAGAATGGCTCTGGCAGAGCATTGCCCCCTGGTGGATCCCGGTCGGTGCATGTGGGAGTCTGTCTGACTGCCTCCCCATTTCCAACTTCAAAAAAAAATACAAAAAAAAAAAGATAGTGTCATTTACATCAAGAACAAAACCAAGGAGGTGAATTCTGGTGTCTGCAAAGTAGTAATCTCTTTTCTGTTACATGCTCATGCTTTTAATCTTGCCAGGAAAATTGATGGTAACATCAACTTCTCTAGATTCCATAGATTTATGCAGAATGCATTCCACAAAAGAACTCTCTTTAGGAATTTACTGTGACTTAAAATGGAATTATGGGATACTCTCATGCTTCCCTGAGATTCTTGTTCCTTGATTGAGTTAGGGGCAAAATGCTTCCTCACTCTTCATTCTTGGAGTAGAGGCAAACAGCAGTTCCAGATAAATGTGTGGGGTGTGGATTGAAAGATAGAAAATTTTACTTATGGTTATTGGAAGTGGTTTTGAGCCAGTGTTAAAGGCATCATTTATTTATCCAATTATTTCACATGTTTATTGAATGCTTACTAAGTGCCAGGCACTGTTCTAGGAGGTGGGAAGAAAGATAGCCTTCCATGGAACAGACAGTCTAAGGTCAGACTTCCCTTGCAGGTGGTCATAACAGGGCCCAGAACAGGTCTGGCTTGTCCTCTATCAGTTATTATTTTTCAATTATTATTTTTTTACTCCCTGTCTCCAGGAGACAGTGCTAGCTTCCTTTTTGTTTATAACTGTCAGGCATGAGTAATCCCTTTACTATGAGTACTGCAGAATCACATATCACATTCCAGTCTAATTTATACTGCTTCCAGGGGCCCAGCCAGCAGCTCTTACTAACTGTCTTCTAGAAGTTATGCTAGTCAGAACAGTGAGACCAACTGCACAAGTTAATTAACCAAGGAACAGAGAAGAGAGAGCTTGATACTTGTTTTCTACTCATTTTTGTTTAGTACAAAATCCATTTAGGAGTGGGCAACTTCTTTCTGGTGCCAATATATCAGGCAGTACCTACCATTAGAAAATCTTGAATCCATTTTAAAAAATGAATTTGCACTTCTGAGCAAATAAAGTAGCTGTGTTTTAGAAAAGATATTTGTTCTGCAAATGGACCTGGCAGCTTTGGCCAATGGTTCTATTGCACACACAAGATGGTCCTTTGAGGAAAACCTGGAAATTTTAGAATTTTAAGAAAATTCATCAAATATAAACAAGCAAACAAAAATTCTTTCTGAAAATTTTCTTTTTCTTTCTTTTCCTTTTTTTTTTTTTTTTTACAGAGGCAGAGATAGGCAGGGACAGACAGACAGGAACGGAGAGAGATGAGAAGCATCAATCATCAGTTTCTCGTTGCGCGTTGTGACTTCTTAGTTGTTCATTGATTGCTTTCTCACATGTGCCTTGACCCTGGGCCTTCAGCAGACCGAGTAACCCCCTGCTGGAGCCAGCGACCTTGGGTCCAAGCTGGTGAGCTCTTTGCTCAAGCCAGATGAGCCCGCGCTCAAGCTGGCGACCTCGGGGTCTCGAACCTGGGTCCTTCCGCATCCCAGTCCAACGCTCTATCCACTGTGCCACCACCTGGTCAGGTTCTTTTTATTTTTTTTAAGTGAGAGGCAGGGAGGCAGAGATAGACTCCTGCATGCACCCCAACTGGGATCCACCCAGCAAGCCCCCTACTGGGTGATGTTCTACCCATCTGGAGCTGCTACTTCCTTGGCTTGGCAACCAAGCTATTTAGTGCACCAGGTGAGGCCATGGAGCCATCCTCAGCACTCAGGGCCAACTTTGCTCAAATCATTTGAGCCATGACTGCAGGAGAAGGAGGGGGAAAGGGAAGGGGAGAGAGAGACAGAGAACAGAGAGACAGAGAGAGAGAAGGTGTAGGGATGGAGAAGCAGATGGTCACTTTTCCTGTGTGCCCTGACCAGGAATCGAACCCAGGACTTCCACATGCCAAGCTGACACTCTACTGCTGAACTACCCGACCAGGGCAAAAAATTTTCTAAAGAACACTTACTTTGGATTTGAATATTTAGACTTTATTTCTAGAATACTTTTATAATAAGTTTGATTAACCTATATCTTTTAAAATTTATATATTTAAGACAACTATGCAATTTTAAAATAAATCTTTTTGTGAATATTTTTACTTATAATTCTCTAACATATTATGCCTTTTCATTTCTTGGGATTTTCTTCTAGTCTTTTTCTAATTATTATATGAAATTATAATGTTGGCATTTAGGTAGTTGTATGTTTTACTCTAAACCTTAGAAGTTCTTACCCGCCTTTTGAATATGCCTCATGAAGTAATTCATACTCTAGCAGTGGGACTCAGGGAAGTGAAAGATGGTTTGTTTTGAACAGTATGGTGAATGTCAGACTAATCTTTCAATCAGAGAACATTCCATGCAATTCGAGGAACAGATGAATCAGCAAATATCTTTTTGGCCATGGGTTGGATGGAAAATAAGTGGATTTATGCGGTGTTTGCTCAAATATAAATTATGAGATCCTAAAAGCACTTTTAACTTTAGGGAGTTCAGAGTGGCCAGCCAAATGACATTTATATGACTTACCTTAGAATAAAAGTTAGTAGTGCTTGTTGTTAAGTTGAGGCCTTTGTGCTTTGCTTGGAATGGGAGAGTGCTTTCTCTCTCTCTCTCTCTCTCTCTCTCTCTCTCAAAACTCTCTCTCACAGGCCCTGGCTGGTTGACTCAGTGGTAGAGTGTCGGCCTGGCGTGTGGATGTCTTGGGTTCAATTCCCGGTCAGGGCACACAGGAGAAGCGCCCATCTGCTTCTCTACTCTTCTCCCTCGTTTTTCTCTCTGTCTTTCTCTCCCCTTCCTGCAGCCAAGGCTCCATTGGAGCAAAGTTGGCTGGGTTTTGAGGATGGCTCCATGGCCTCCGCCTCAGGCGCTAGAATGGTTCCTGTTGCAACAGAGCAATGGCCCAGATGGGCAGAGCATTGCCCCCTAGTGGGCATGCTGGGTGGATCCCAGTCGAGTGCATGCCGGTCTGTCTCTCTGCCTCCCCGTTTCTCACTTCAGAAAGAAAAAAACCCAAAACACTCTCTCTCTCTCTCTCTCTCTCTCTCTCTCACACACACACACACACACACACACACACACGCGCGCGCGCACGCACGCACGCATTAGTATGAGAAACAATAGGCTAGCATTTCTCAGTTCTTTCTCATCTAGAAAAGGAGATCAAAAAGGAAGAGGTTCTAGGTTTTTTAAAAAATCTTCTATCAGAAATACATGTTGCTCAAGTAAGATAAGGAATGAAAACAGTATTAATCTGAAAGAAGATATATTGTATATCTTTTAGATTTCAAATAAAGTAAAATTTCAATATATTAAGGACACAGCCTTGGGCAGAATTGTGTTGAGTTCTTTTATAACTGTAACATGTGCTAGAGTTCAGTGGAGGTTTGATTTTTGAGTTGGTAGACCCCTGAAGACGTCGGGAGTTGGTGTGCCTATGAATCTCCAGGTCAACTGTAAGGTCTGGAATACCAGGCACGGTAGACAATTTCAGAGATAGAGAGGAGCAGCATATGCAGCGATGGAAATACATATATGCTCCAAAGAGCTTCAGGATCCTCAGGAAAGAAGTGAAGCACAAAGCAGAAACTGTCAGTTAGGAAAAGAATCTTAAAATCTTCTTGAAATTCACTTTAGGAACTTGGGTGCATTAGTTGTGATTGGGTTCAATCATATGTAAAAGACAATCAGAAAGCAGGTGCTTGTTTAAATAAGACACAGGTTAATTTTCTTTTTCTTCACATTAAAGAAGTCTGGAGCTAGGCAGTTTAGGGCTTGCATGGCAGGTAGGTGGCCATCAGGTTTCCAGGCTCCCTATTTCTCTTGGTTTTATCACCCTTAACTCTGGCTTCCACACTGAGGTTTGCCTTACAGCTGCAAGACAATGTATGTGTGACCACCGCTGCTCTAGATGTCATATCTCTGCTCCAGGCAAGAAGGGCAAGGCCAATGGGCATACTTGGTAAAATCAAATCCACTTTGAAGAGCTTTCCTGGAAGCCCCATATACTTAATTGGCCACCCAATCTATCTGTAGAGCAGGGGTCAGGAACCTATGGCTCATGAGCCAAATGTGGCTCTTTTGATGGCTGCATCTGGTTTGCAGACAAATCTTTAATTAAAAAAAATAATATTAAAAATATAAAACATGGCCCTGGCCAGTTGGCTCAGTGGTGGAGCGTCGGCCTGGCGTGTGGGAGTCCCGGGTTTGATTCCTGGCCAGGGCACACAGGAGAAGCGCCCATCTGCTTTTCCACCCCTCCCCCTCTCCTTCCTCTCTGTCTCTCTCTTCTCCTCCTGCACACAGGGCTCCACTGGAGCAAGGTTTGCCCTGGCGCTGGGGATGGCTCTGTGTGGCCTCTGCCTCAGGCGCTAGAATGGCTCTGATTGTGTCAGAGCACTGCCCCAAGATGGGCAGAGCATCGCCCTCTGGTGGGCGTGTCAGGTGGATCCCAGTCTGGCGCATGCGGGAGTCTGTCTGACTGCCTCCCTGTTTACAACTTCAGAAAAATACAAAAACAAAACAAAACAACATTCTCATGTGTTACAATCCATTCATTTCCTACTGCTCATGTTCATGGTTGTGGGTGGCTGGAGCCAATCACAGCTGTCCTCCGGGACAAAACCAAATTTTTATTGGATAATGCCTAATGTACACGGGTCATTGCATGGCTGTCATGGAATTACATTTTTAAATATGTGGCATTCATGGCTGTCTCAGCCAAAAAGTTTCCCGACCCCTGCTGTAGAGGGTATTGCCTTCCCAAATAATGCAGAGGCTAAGTACTGAATAGGCAAACCTTGGTCTCTGTTATACCAAACGATCATGAAAATAAAGGTATTTCCAAAACTTAGGTGGATGAGACTTTGAGATACCTAAAGACTCTTAGAGTAGGACAGTAATAATGTGTGGCAAACCTGGCTTTTAGTTGCTTGAATGATTCAACAATATTGAGAACTTAGAATGTGCTAGACACTAGAATTATAATCGTGAACATGATAGACAGTTTCTGCCTTCAAAGAGTTTACTGGCTATTGGGGAGAAATGTGTTTTAAATCAATAAACTATAAATGGGTTGAATATTAAGAAAAGGAGAGGCAGAGAGTGCTTGGGATTATGTAATAGGAAAGACCCTGTAAGGCAGTGATCCCCAACCTTTTTTTGGGCCAGGGACCGGTTTAATGTCAGAAAATATTTTCACGGACAGGCCTTTAGGGTGGGACGGATAAATGTATCACGTGACCAAGACAAGTATCAAGAGTGAGTCTTAGATGGATGTAACAGAGGGAATCTGGTCATTTTTTAAAAATAAAACATTGTTCAAACTTAAATATAAATAAAACGGAAATAATGTAAGTTATTTATTCTTTCTTTGCGGACCGGTACCAAATGGCCCACGGACCAGTACCAGTCTGTGGCCCTGGGGTTGGGGACCACTGCTGTAAGGGTAATATGACATACACATCAAGATTTAAAGGATGCTTGGGAGTTAGCCAAGTTAGAAATGTGGGGACAGAGGTGTGAGAGGAGTGCACAAGGAGATGAACGTTCCAGACATACTCTCAGTCTGATCATTTCTATAGTACGTAGTTCTTTCTTCCATTATTTGTCTCATTTCTTTAGCAGAGAATCAGTGAGTTTCCAAGCAACATAGGAAGACAGGATTAAATAGTATTCTTTTTGTCTGAAATGGCTTCAGGGACTGCCATCCTTTTTACTTACTTGTTTTTTCACTCTCTCTAGATGAGTGCCTGCCTGCCTGGGCTGCACCAGGGAGTGTTGGTAACTGAGGAAGGAGGTGGACAGATGATTGGGGCATACCAAAGTCCATTTGCCCCATTATAGATCTGGATTTTGGTCTCAGTGTGGGACTTTTGGGGAGGCAAGGATTGGTTGACCCTGAAGTGCTGATATGACCCCGTTGCCCTTCCAGGAAGTGGACGTTGTGGTAGCACCGTGCCAAGGCCTCCGGCCCACAGTGGATGTTCTGGGTGACTTAGTGAATGATTTCTTGCCTGTTATAACCTATGCACTCCACAAAGATGAACTCTCCAAGAGGGATGAGCAAGAGCTTCAGGAAATTCGAAAGTATTTCTCTTCTCCCATCTTCTTTTTCAAAGTACCAAAGCTGGGCTCAGAGATAATTGACTCCTCCACCAAAAAAATGGAGAATGAAAGGTCACCACTGCATCGCCAGCTAATTGACCTGGGATATCTGAGCATCAGTCACTGTAACTGTGGGGTCCTTGGCCAGGATGCCAAAGCCCAGAGCATGTTGGTGGAACAAAGTGATAAGCTGAGACACTTGAGCACATTTGCTCACCAGATGCTACAGGCTCGCCTGGTGGATGCAGCCAAGGCCCTGAACCTAGTGCACTGCTGCTGCCTTGACATCTTTATTAACCAGGCCTTTGACATGCAGCGGGACCTGCAGATTACTCCCAAACGCCTGGAATATACACGAAAAATGGAGAATGAGTTGTATGAATCACTGATGAACATTGCCAACCGGAAGCAAGAGGAAATGAAGGACATGATTGTTGAGACACTTAACACCATGAAGGAGGAACTTCTGGATGATGCTGCCAACATGGAGTTTAAAGGTAGGTCCCAGAGAGCTTGGTGGGGTGCCAGGACTACAGGACCTCTACCCTTTCCAGCTGCTGTCATCAGCAGGAGCCCACCATAAGTCATTTAGCCAAGGTGGCCTCTTGTTCTCAGAGACCTTCCTGGAAAATACCACTGTCATTCTTTCCCAGGACTTTAGCCCAACTTTTGGGAAATTTATACTAATAGTGCTTTTTTTTTCTTTTTTGGAGCAAGAGATGATGAGAAGCATCAGCTTTTAGTTGCATAACTTTAGTTGTTTATTGATTCCTTCTCATACGTGCCTTGACTGGGGGGCTCAATTCAGCGACCTTGGACTCAACCCAGTGACCTTTGGGCTCAAGCCAGCGACCCCACGCTCAAGCTGGTGATCCTGCACTCAAGCCAGATGAGCCTACAGTTAAACCAGCAACCTCAGGGTCTCAAACCTGGGACCTCAGTGTCTCAAGCTGACGCTCTATCCACTGTGCCACTACCGGTCAGCCATCCTAATAGTGCTTTTTAATCTACAGTTTATAATTTCGATTTCCTTGATCTTAATGGAGCTGGAGAAGAGCTGCTTGAAGAATGTAACTAATTCATGCTTTAACTTTGGCTCCTTTGGCATAGCCCATTCTTTATTGGTCCTTTTTGTGTATGAGTCATGGTCTCCATTCTCTTTTCAAGCTGTTCTTGAAACCCAACTTAGGAGGATTTCCCACAGGAGTGTTTTTAGCTTTTCTGGTGGTCCCATTCTTACAAATGGCTATAACAAAATTGGGCCAGAGTGGTTAGTCAGGTCATTTGGTGTCTGAAGTTTTAGATGCTTCTGACTTTGTATACTGACAGTTGTTTAAACCTCCCTGCATAAAATTAGCTCTCCCCCTTCCAAAGTGATGTGGTTTGCAAGTTATGCTTTAGGTTCTCAATCATAACCAAATCACCTGGCAGGCTTTTGGAAAATACAGATGTGCTTGAGCTGTGGTGGCACAGTGGCTAAAGCATCGACCTGGGACACTGAGGTCGCCGGTTCATAACCCCATGCTTGCTTGGTCAAGGCACATATGGGAGTTGATGCTTCCTGCTCCTCCCCTTCTCTCTCTCTTTCTCTCTCTCTCTATCTCTATCTCTATTTCTGTTTCTATCTCTATCTCTTCCCCCTACCTCTCTAAAATGAATAAATAAAATTAAAAAAAAAATACAGATACTCGAGACTACTAATTCATCAGAATTTCTGACATGGGACCTAGCCTCATTTCCCCCCATACCCCAAAAACAACTTCCCTGGGAGGATTCTACTTATCGCCATTTTCTAGATGAGGGAACTGAGGCATGAACAGGTTAAGTACTTTGCTCAAAGTCATACAACTCCTAAATAGTAGAGGCAGAATTTGAATCAATATGGTCTGATTCGTGAGCCCATACTTTCTTTTTTTATGCTTGACTGCTTCATAATCTGTTCCCAGCTACTTAATGCCACCATCTTCCTGGTACCCAGCTTCAAAACCTCAGCATGGTCTTTAACTGTTTAGTTAAAGTATGTGTGTCATGATGCTAAGCGGGTGTGCATTATCAGGTGTCCCCAAACTACAGACCCACGGGCCGCATGCGGCCCCCTGAGGCCGTTTATCTGCCCCCCCCCCCGCACTTCCAGAAGGGGTACCTCTTTCATTGGTGGTCAGTGAGAGGAGCACTGTATGTGGCGGCCCTCCAACAGTCTGAGGGATGTGAACTGGCCCCCTGTGTAAAATGTTTGGGGATCCCTGCTTGGCAACTCCTGATGAGTATCCCTCCATGTTTTTTATCTACCTTTGCTTTTCTATTCCCTCTTCTTTAGTCTAACTATTGTTATCTGATTGATCTCACTGACATCTTTCCTTTCTCCAGTTCATCTTTATTGGCTCCCTATTTCTACAGATTAAGTTAGACTAAGACTCCTTCACCTAGTATTAAAGATTTTCCAAAGCCTAGGCCTTACCAACTTTTCCAGTCTTACTTCCTACTATGCACTGTCTGTAATTTCTGTTCCAGTTGCTCTCAGCCACTTGCTGTCTTCTATATTCTTCTTTGACTTTTTCTTTGCTCGTGCCTTGCTCTAAACCTGAAATGTCTTTTTTTTTTTTTTTTTTTACAGAGACAGAGAGAGGGATAGACAGGGACAGACATACAGAAACTGAGAGAGGAGAAGCATCAATCATTAGTTTTTCGTTGCACGTTGCAACACCTTAGTTGTTCATTGATTGCTTTCTCATATGTGCCTTGACCGCGGGCCTTCAGCAGACCGAGGAACCCCTTGCTCCAGCCAGCGACATTGGGTTGAAGCTGGTGAACTTTTTGCTCAAACCAGATGAGCCCATGCTCAAGCTGGTGACCTCTGGGTCTTGAACCTGGGTCCTCTGCATCCCAGTTCGACGCTTTATCCACTGCGCCACCGCCTGGTCAGGCCTGAAATGTCTTTTATTGTCTGTGAATGCTACCTACCTTTCAAGGCCTCTTCCAAGTAACATTTCTTATGAAGTTGTCTTTAATTTTATTAGCTAATAACCACTGTGGTCATCTGACCTCCCAAAGCATTTTATTTTTAATTGGAATTGCTGGCGTATTACTTTCTGTCTTTTATTAGTATTATTGATAATTATATTCTTCTGTTTTCTAAAGTCCTAAAGGTGAAGAAGAATAGAATTTGGGTCTTATTATTATATCCCTTGCAGCAAATAATACAGAGTATGTCACAGTACATATTTGGAGAACGAATGAGTATGTGAATAATAGTGTATGGCTTTAAACTTATAGATAGAAAGGGAATATGGTTGGCTTTCGTTGAGTTCCTATAGTAGGGAGGAGCTGTAAGCAGTGCTCACTTGCAGTGGAAATCCTAGGAAGTCTTCTGAGTCATTGAAGACACTGGAGCAGCAGTGCCGGCGTCAGAGTGCATGTAGGGCAGCGAGGTTGGGTAGACAGTGAAACACCTGTTTGTCTTTTCTGTGCCAGGAATATGGTATTTAGTGTCTGGGACACAGGGGTTAGTCCACAGATGTGGAAGTAACTGGGAACAAGTAGATCAAATGTCTGTCTCTGTTAAGTACATTGTGTATTTTGCGAATCTATGTACCTGGTTGGCTGTATATTAGACACAACTTTCATGTCTGTTTCATATCTTGTTCCTAAGTCCTTTCTGGGTAGTCTTTCATTTTTTTACGATTTTATTTATAGATTTTAGAGAGAAGAGAGAGAGAAAAAAGAGAGAGTGGAGAGGAAGGAAGCATCAACTCAGTAGTTGCTTCTCTTATGTGCCTTGGCTGGGCAAGCCCAAGGTTTTGAACTGGCAATCTCAGCATTCCAGGTCAAAGCTTTAACCACTGTGCCACTGCAGGTCAGACATTTTTGTGGGTAATCTTGAGGCAACAACAAATAGGTTTAGAAGCGATCTACCACGTGTTCTGAGGAGCCAGATTTCTATGACTGGTTTTCATTTTTTTTTAAATAAAGGAAATGCATTCATACTTAGTATCATGACATATATACTTTTTAAATGATAATATGTATATACATGGTACTTAAAGATATGGAGATACTGTCCCCGGTCATCCAATTTTCCTCATTATCTTCTGCCCCTTGCCTTTTCATTTAATTCATATCTTAGGGATCTTTCCATAAATGTACATACAAATTTGTCTTCTAATGCATGCACTTTAATTTGTTACTACTCCCCTAATAATTTCTAGAAGCAGAGTAGTAGTTAGGTCAAAGGGCTGATTAATGAATATTAATTTAGTATTCTGATAATTGGGTTTTATTTTTTGTTGGTGATGGTTGGTTAGTTTAGAATTTTGGTAGATATTGCCAGATTTCCTCCAAAGGGGTGATGCTGACTTTCCACCAGTAGACCAAGAATGCCTTTTTCGGAGTGGAGTTTTTATAGGTAATGTATCTTCTCTTACCTTAGTCTGTCCTCTGGTTTGCAAAACAGTTTCTAATCCTGAGCAGTAGTGGCATGGTGGAGACAATTGATGTTCTAGTTTTACTTTTTATTTATCTAGTAATTGATTAGAGTTGAATTCAGGACCCTGGGGTTGTTCTCAATATGCCAGGTAGTGTGAAATATTACAAAGATCAGAGGCTTTTGGAATTCATGAGCTTTGGATTCAGATGCTGGCTGTAGTACTTCCAGCTGTACCATCCTTCTCCCAGTGCCCTTTGTCCTCTCTTTGAGGCTGTGTCTTGACCTATAAAATATAACCAGTAATACCCACCTGAGAAAGCAATTGTGAGGATTAAATTAGACTATAGTGCTTTCAAAGAGTCTGCACTCAGTAAATGTTCTTCCCTTCTTATAAATGTGACCAAAAAACTAATAAAGTCAACAGGTTTATCCTAGACCTAGTTGTTCCTTATCAGGATTTTTATCTTCCTTAAGTAGAGGATTACATGACCTCATATCATCCTGGGGGTCAGTTCAACAGCTGACCATTTGTTTTGCTGCTGTTGTCATGGTAGCTCCTTGGCTTTGGAGATGCCTTTATTCAGTGTGCCTGCCTCTTCCCCCCACAGCCAACTAGCTTATTTCCTTTTTTTTTTTTTATGGTTTTGGGTCTTACATTTAAATCCTTAATGCATTTTGAGTTTATTCTTATATATGGAGTAAGAAGGTGGTCAGGTTTCATTTTATTGCGTGTGCCTGTCCAGTTTTCTCATCATTTATTTAATAGACTGTCTTTACCCCATTGTACATTCTTGACTCATTTTTCATAGCTTAATTGATCATATAGGTATGGGTCTACTTCTGGGCTCTCTGTTCTGTTCCTTTGTTCTATGTGTCTGCTTTTATGCCAGTACCATGCCATTTTGATTACTATAACCTTGTAGAATAGCATGATATCAGGTAGGATGATAACTTCAACTTTGTTCTTTTTTCCTCAAGATTGCTGTGCCTATTCAGGGCCTTTTGAAGTTCCATATAAATTTTAGAATAATTTGTTCCAGTTCTGTGAAAAATGCCATTGGTATTATGATAAGGATTTCACTAAATCTATATATTGCTTTGGGTCGTCTGGACATTTTAACAGTGTTAATTCTTCATATCCATGAGATTGGTTTATGCTTCCATTTATCTGTATCTTCTTAAGATACAAATCTTCTGCATCTTTCTTCAGTGTCTTGTAATTTCCCAAATATAAGTTCTTTACCTTCTTGGTTAAATTTATTCTTAGGTTTTTTGGGGGGAGAAGGTTTGGTGCAGTTGTAATTTGGATTTATTTCTAAATGTGGTTTGTTATTAAACTGATAGTTTGTTATTGGTGTATAAAAATGTAACTTTAAAGAATATTAATTTTATATTCTGATAATTTACTGAATTCTTTTAGTAGTTTCAAGTTTCTTTCATGTTAATTTTTGGAGTTCTCTCTATATAGTGTCATGTCATCTGCAAATAATGTTTCATATCTAGAAGCATTTTATTTCTTCTTGTCTGATTTCTGTGACTAGGACTTTCAATACAATGTTGAAAAAAGTGGTGAAAGTGAACAACTTTGTCTTGTTCCTGATGTTCAGGATAACACTTTTAGCTTTTCCCTGTTGAGTATGATGTTAGCTTGGGTTTGTCAAATATGGCCTTTATTATGTTGAGGTATGCTTCCTTTATTCCCCTTTGCTGGAAGTTTTTATCGTAAATGGAGGCAGAATTTTGTCAAATTCTTTTTCTGCATCTATTGATATGATCATATGATTCTTTTATTTTGTTAATGTGGTGCATCATGTTAGTTGATTTGTGGATATTGAACCAACCTTGCATCACAGAACTATATCCCACATGATCATGGTATATGATCTTTTGAATGTACTGCTGAATTCAGTTTGCTAGCATTTTGGTGAGGATATTTTACATCCAGGTTCATTGGAAATATTAACCTATATATATATATATTTTTGCAATATTGTCTGGTTTTAGAATCGGGGTAATGCTGACCTCCTAAAATGATCTTGGAGCCTTCCTTCCTCTTGAAATTTTTTTTTTTTTTGTATTTTTCTGAAGTTGGAAACGGGGAGGCAGTCAGACAGACTCCCGCATGTGCCCGACCGGGATCCACTCGGCAAGCCCACCAGGGGGCGTTGCTCTGCCCATCTGGGGCGTTGCTCTGTTGCAACCAGAGCCATTCTAGCGCCTGAGGCAGAGGCCACAGAGCCATCCTCAGTGCCTGGGCCAACTTTGCTCCAGTGGAGCCTTGGCTGTGGGAGGGGAAGAGAGAGACAGAGAGGAAGGAGAGGGGGAGGGGTGGAGAAGCAGATGGGTGCCTCTCCTGTGTGCCCTGGCTGGGAATCGAACCCAGGACTCCCGCACGCCAGGCCAACGCTCTACTACTGAGCCAACCGGCCAGGGCCCTCTTGAATTTTTTGAAATAGTATAAGGATAGGTGTTAATTCTTTGAATGTTTGGTAAAATTCACCTGTGATAGCATTTGGTCCAGGACTTTTATTTGTTGGAAGGTTTTGATTACTGATATGATATCCTTAGTAGTCAGTGTGTTCAGATTTTTTACTTCTTCTTGGTTCAGTTGGAAGTTTGTATGTATGTTCTAGGAATTTATCCATTTCTTCCAGATTGTTTAATTTGTTGGCATATTATTGTGCGTAGTATTTTCTTATAATCCTCTGTATTTCTGTGGTGTCAGTTGTCCTTTCTCTTTCATTTCTGATTCATTTTACCCCTTCCCCTTACAGCAAACTAACTCATTTCTCTGCCTTCACAGATGTTATTGTCCCTGAGAATGGGGAACCAGTGGGCACCAGAGAGATCAAATGCTGCATTCGACAGATCCAGGAACTCATCATTTCTCGGCTGAATCAGGCAGTGGCGAATAAGCTGATCAGCTCCGTGGATTACCTACGTGAGAGCTTTGTCGGAACCCTGGAACGGTGTCTGCAGAGCCTGGAGAAGTCTCAGGATGTCTCAGTTCACATAACCAGTAATAATCTCAAACAGGTACTGAAAGAATGTTTAAGACCCCATGTCATAGATAACACATGAACCAGTATCCACACATAAGCCCAACTTAAGTTAGCCAACAATTTCCCTTTTAACTTTTTGCTGATCTAGTTAGAATTTTGTGTTCCTATCGTATGACCTCTGCCTGTGGCAGGTGCTTGTGAATGTACAATTGCCATTAAGTTAATGAGCAAGAAGATGAAAAGGGGCCCAAATAGTCACAGAATAGATGATCAGCTTGTGTTAACTCTGCACACATACTGAGGGATAAATCTGAGAACCTTGAGACCAGACTTTTTTATTTTTAAAAATTGATTTTAGAGAGAGAAGAAGAGAGAGAAACATCAAATTGCTTTTCCACCTATCCATGCATTTATTATTGATTGTTATTTGTGCCCTGATGGGGACCAAACCCACAACCTTGGTGTATCAGGAAGACACTCTAACCAACTGAACTGCCTGGCCAATGCCAGACTATATGTTCTCGAAGTAAATATCATTTATTGCAATTTTTAAAAAGCCATTCAGGCCTGACCAGGCAGTGGCGTAGAGGATAGAGCGTCAGACTGGGACACAGAGGATCCAGATGCAAAACCCTGAGGTCACCAGCTTGAGCGCAGGCTCATCTGGCTTGAGCAGGGGCTTACCACTCGAGCATGGGGTCACTGACTTCAGCCTAAAGGCCGCTGGCTTGAACAAGGGGTCACTCAGTCTGCTGTAGCCCCCTAGTCAAGGCACATATGAGAAAGCAATCATTGAACAACTAAGGAAACTAAGGAATTGCAACAAAGAATTGATGCTTTTCATCTCTCTCCCTTCCTGCCTGGCTGTCCCTTTCTCTGTCTCTGTCACTAAAAAAAAAAGCCACTTAGACCTGACTGGTGGTGGCATAGTGGATAGTGCGTCAACCTGGGACGCTGAGGTCCCAGGTTTGAAACTTCAAGGTCACTGGGTTGAGTACAGGCCCATCAGCTTGAGTGTGGGGTCACTGGCTTGAGCATGGGGTCACTGGCTTGAGCATGGGATCATAGACGTGACCTCATATCACTGGCTTGAGCCTAAGGTCACTTGCTTGAGCAAGGGGTCACTGGCTTGGCTGGAGCAATCAATGAACAACTAAGTGACACAGCAAAGAGTTGGTGCTTCTCATCTCCATCCCTTCCTCTCTTTCTCTTTCTAAAAAAAAAAAGCCACCGAGGACATACTTATTTTCTTTTGTTGTGTTCTCTTTCAGATCTTAAATGCCGCCTATCATGTCGAAGTCACATTTCACTCAGGGTCCTCAGTTACAAGGATGCTGTGGGAGCAAATCAAACAGGTAGAAGTTGCTTAGAGAAAGAATTTTCAGCCCTTGGTTGGCTTAAATCAGGGGTCCCCAAACTACGGCCCGCGGGCCACATGCGGCCCCCTGAGGCCATTTATCCGGCCCCTGCCGCACTTCTGGAAGGGGCACCTCTTTCATTGGTGGTCAGTGAGAGGAGCACTGTATGTGGCGGCACCGCAAAGCGCAGCGTCACTCACGTACAGCACTACTTCCAGTGACGCGGGACGGACGCCTCACGGCTCCAGAAGTGTGTCATATCACTTGTTACAACTAGCAGTGACAAATATGGAATTGGACATTGACCATCTCATTAGCCGAAAGCAGACCCATAGTTCCCATTGAAATACTGGTCAGTTTGTTGATTTAAATTTACTTGTTCTTTATTTTAAATATTGTATTTGTTCCCGTTTTGTTTTTTTACTTTAAAATATGTGCAGTGTGCATAGGGATTTGTTCATAGTTTTTTTTAATAGTCCGGCCCTCCAACAGTCTGAGGGACAGTGAACTGGCCCCCTGTGTAAAAAGTTTGGGGACCCCTGGCTTAAATGAATCTTAGTCACTCTGATAGAGAATGCATATCTAGGATCTTCTATTAGTGTTGAGGTGACTGTGTGTTCTAGTTTGTCTGCCTGGGAGAATTTGGTTCGTGCCCACTCTGATATAATTGTTAAAATTGCCACCTTTAACTCTGAAAAGTGGTGTGTTTAAATAATATTTTATGAAGCCACAAGACTGCTTCAATAGCTTCTTCATATTTCTTTGTCCCAGCCTAAGTGTTTTCTAAGAACCAGCCTTTATTGCCCAAGGCCATGAGTGTGGTTCCTTTTCTGGAATTTGATCTGACTCTTATGTGGAGTTATTTACTGACTTCACGAAGGGACTTATCAGTCCGTCTCTGGCACTGGATATGTGTTGAGAGTTTGTGAGCACGTAGACTAGGCCTAGTGTTCTTTGATGCTTTCCTTTGGGCTGAGCCCTGATTTTGTGGTAGTTGGAATTGGAGAGGAATTTTAGACTTCATATGGCTCATCTCTTAAGAATGCATAACCCAGAGAGGGAAGGGTATTGGTTCTTTCTGATGGCTCTGTCTCCCATTCCTCAGTGTTCTCACTATTCTTGTCCTGGCAGATTATCCAGCGTATCACGTGGGTGAGCCCACCTACCATCACACTAGAATGGAAGAGGAAGGTGGCCCAGGAAGCCATTGAAAGTCTCAGTGCCTCCAAGCTGGCCAAAAGCATTTGTAGCCAATTCCGGACCCGGCTTAATAGTTCTCATGAGGCTTTTGCAGCCTCCTTGAGGCAGGTGGGTATGAAAGGAGGTATAGTTGGATCAAGCAGAGAAGAACCTCATCCATTGGGGAATATTTTACTCTCTGCTCTCCACGTGATTTTTTAAAAGTCATCAGTATATTTTCTTTCTATCTGTTAAAGGATAAGATGTCACAGGAAGTTCCATCAACAAAATTTTCATGGCCCTGGCCGGTTGGCTCAGTGGTAGAGCGTCGGCCTGGCGTGCGGAAGTCCCGGGTTCAATTCCCGGCCAGGGCACACAGGAGAAGCGCCCATCTGCTTCTCCACCCATCCCCCTCTCCTTCCTCTCTCTCTCTTCTCCTCCCGCAGCCAAGGCTCCATTGGAGCAAGGATGGCCCAGGCACTGGGGATGGCTCCATGGCCTCTGCCTCAGGTGCTGGAATGGCTCTGGTCGCGACAGAGCAACGCCCCGGATGGGCAGAGCATCGCCCCCTGGTGGGCGTGCCGGGTGGATCCTGGTCGGGCGCATGTGGGAGTCTGTCTGACTGTCTCCCCGTTTCCAGCTTCAGAAAAGTACAAAAAGAAAAAAAAAATTTTTTTCATGTGGATATTTTTCTATTTTAACTCTAGGAAAAATGTAAGGAGTCAGTTAATTTCTCCCCATTTCATTGAGTAAGGAATGAAAATCCAGGGGCAGGAATTTTATGTAACTTTATAGTATTTTAGGAATGACTGACAGAGAGGGATGACTTTCCAGCTTTCATGCTAGTTTTCAAATTATGTGACATCTGCTTGTCTCGTGTGTGTGTGTGTGTGTGTGTGTGTGTGTGTGTGTGTGTATGCATTGTGGGAGGGTGCATCCAAGAGGAAAAATTACTTGGTGAGAGCCCCATATGACTAATCTCTGAACTAAATATGTTACATACATCTTATTTAATTCCATAGTTATCCTATTGGACAGATATTTTATTATCCCTGTATAACAGAGTAGGAAGCCAGAACTAGGGACTTAATAGGTCAGGTCCTTTTTTCTGTGTCCTCCCAGCTGGAAGCTGGCCACTCAGGCCGGTTGGAGAAAACTGAGGATCTGTGGCTGAAGGTTCGGAAAGATCACGCCCCCCGCCTGGCCCGCCTTTCTCTGGAGAGCCGTTCTCTACAGGATGTCTTGCTGCATCGTGAGTCCTTGTTTTTTCTCAAGAACGTGGGTTCTCATGTTCAGCCTTGGAGAATCCCAGTGTCTAGCACTCCCTGATGTGTTTTTGAATTCCTAAAGTATGCCTGGTCTGACTCTCTATATAGTTCAGATAACATGCCCAAAGTTTATTTAAATCAAACCAGTTAGGTTACTTTCTGCTGGTTTAGAATGACATCAGCATTTCTTTCCCTGGCCTAATTATGACTTCTTGCCTCTAGGCAGGTCCACTGCTAGGAATCTTAGGGAGGTTGTCCAGCAGGTTCCCATCCCTCCTGCCTTATCTCTGTCTCTGTACTTTGCAGGTAAACCTAAACTGGGACAGGAACTGGGCCGGGGCCAGTATGGTGTGGTATACCTGTGTGACAACTGGGGGGGACACTTCCCTTGTGCCCTCAAGTCAGTTGTTCCTCCAGATGAGAAGCACTGGAACGACCTGGCCTTGGAGTTTCACTACATGAGGTGGGTAGGGTCTCATTCACTATGGGAAAAGCTCCAGAGAAGAAGCTACAAGCCTGGCATAAATTCTGTACCAAGAGCTACAGCATGCTCTGTCTCCACACCTACGTCTCAAGATGTCGTATTTCTGTGTCAGGCCCAGAACTGCTCTCCTCAGGCCCTTGATTGTTTTTGCCTGCACTTTCACAACATCCTAATTTTTCTGACTCATCTTTCCATTTGACTTTATTCCTTAGTTCTTAGTACCTATCAATATTCAGATTTCCTAATTCTTTGTCCTTGTTCGAGAGGCCATTCTCTTGCCCTGTCTGTGTTGATGGCCATTACCTGGGGCCTGGACTAAGCGTGGTCTCAAGGTTATTCCCTCCCACGGAGTGGCATACTGTGCAGTGTAGCCCAGACCTCTCTCCTTCCCACCAGGTCTCTGCCAAAGCATGAGCGATTGGTGGATCTCCACGGGTCTGTCATCGACTACAGCTACGGGGGCGGCTCCAGCATTGCCGTGCTGCTCATCATGGAGCGGCTGCACCGGGACCTCTACACGGGGCTGAAGGTGAGGCGCCGCAGGGGGCAGCGAGAGCAGCTGGCGCAGATCCGCAGGTTCCCGTCTGGCCTGTCATCCTGTCTTGTTTGTTCAGAGCTTCTAGCTTTTATAAGACATTGTTGGAGTAATCAAGCCTTACTACCCTTCTTTCTAAAATAACCTTAAAATATTTTCAGAATCTATTTTTTGGTCCAGACTGGACCTTACCATTTTTACCTCCAGTGATGGTGGGAAAATATCTAGACTACTCAGAGCACAGAAAGTGCCAGTAATTCTGCTGTTCTCTTTGTTGCTGTCAATGTATAAAGCCAGTTTTCGTTGTTTAGTCAACACATAAATTTATTAGTGACTGACTACTTTGTACAAGGCCCTGTATTAAGCACTTTAGAGGGATGTATAATTGCTAGGAGCTTTTGAATTATAGTCAGTGAATATTCCATGAAGATGAGGTGTTTGAATTTGAAATACACATTGATGGTGAAAATTTGGGCAATTGGAAATAGGCCGTATCGGGGGAGGAAATCGCATAATGCCAAAGCACTGGAAGGCCAGTAAGGATGCTCGTCAATGTCGGAGCAGCTGGTTCAGTTTGGGAATTATTGGCGGATGGATAATGTGCCAAAGATATGTTGGGAGCAAATTATAGAGGACTGAAAATGTTAAGAGTTTCCACAGAATTCAAATTTAGTTACAACAAGAAGCTATCAAAAGGTTTTATTTGAATGAAAGTGAAATACCTTCAGTTGGATGCTGCATTTCCCTCATCTAAAATAACCACCAAAGTCCTGGCCAGATAGCTCGGTTGGTTATAGCATCGTCTGGAAGCACAGAGGTTGCCAGTTCAATCCCTGGTCAGGGCACATGCAGGAACAGATTGATGTTCCTGTCTGTCTGTCTCTCTTCTTTCCTCTCTCACTAAAATCAACAAATAAAAAATTTTTTAATAAAATAAAATGACCACTAAAAAGGAAGTAGAGAGGTCTCTTTTGTCTACTCACCGGAGCTGAGTAGCACAGGGGAAAAGCTAACCCTGCAGTCTCTGGGTAGGTCCCTTCTCACAGATTTCTCCTGTACCAGTTTATTTGGAAGCTTCCTGAAGTAGGACAAAACAATCCTTAGAAACGCTTGCAGGAGCCATGAGAAATCAGTATGATGAATGACTCTCCAAGTGGTTTTCCTTCTTCACTGTCGAGGAGCTGAGCTCAGCACTGTCTAATGCTCCTCCACAAGTGGTCTAGAGCAGTGGTCCCCCAACTCCGTGGGCCATTTGGTACCGGTCCGCAGAGAAAGAATAAATAACATTATTTCCATTTTATTTACATTTAAGTCTAAACGATGTTTTATTTTAAAAAATGACCAGATTCCCTCTGTTACATCCGTCTAAGACTCACTCTTGACACTTGTCTCGGTCACGTGATACATTTATCCGTCCCACCCTAAAGGCCAGTCTGTGAAAATATTTTCTGACATTAAACTGGTCCGTGGCCCCAAAAAGATTGGGGACCACTGGTCTAGAGAACCATATTTGAGGCTTGGTAGAAGTAAGATGAGTGAATTTGGTATTGGAATAAATAAAACCCAACCTAGCCTAGCTAGGCCTGCAAAGCAGTGGATGTAAATCTGCCTGAAGGACCTAGGAGTAATTACTGTGAGCCTCAAGGGCAGTTCCAAAGTTTGTTTAGGGGTTAGAATAAGCTCATACCTTCAGTCATTTGGTTGCACCTCTCCAGATCACATAGGGGGTTATGCAGCTGGCTTAAGTGCAGTGTCTGAGGGATTGTGTCTGGTCTATGTAGCTTACCCCTCATTGCTTCTTCTACTTCCTTCTCCTAACTGCTTTCCTCTCCCCTTTTCCTCGTCTCCTCTTCTGTTTTTGTATACCCGGTGTGGTCAGACTTTCAGACCACACAGAAGGAACTCTTAGTTGGTATAAGCATGCTAAATTGATGAGTTATCTTTTTTTGTATTTTAATTTTATTGATTTTAGAGAGAGGAAGGGAGAGTGCAGGAGAGAGATAGTTCCTGTAGTGCCCTGACCAGGGATCAAACCAGCAACCTCTGTGCTTTGGGACCATGATGCTCTAACCAACCAAGCTATCCAGCCAGGGCAACGAGTTGTCTTGTTAGTGACAAATAAGCTCTTTTGTTTCCCCAAGGCTGGGCTGACCCTGGAGACACGTTTGCAGATAGCACTAGATGTGGTGGAAGGCATCCGCTTCCTGCACAGCCAGGGACTTGTTCACCGGGATATCAAACTGAAAAACGTGCTGGTAAGAGCTGTTTCTCCAGTGTAACATGCTGCCTCTGGGCTAAGTGATCTTTCTAGAGTACACTGCAGTGTAAGTTTGGTCACAGGAAAAGATGGAGGGATAGTAGTCAAGTTAACAGCAGAACAAATAGATAGTATCTTGGACTTAAAGCTTAGGGAGGACTTGCATCATAGACACAGCTCATATTGCTTAAGGGTTTTTTTCCCCAACACTATTGAAAAAATTTCAGTTTACAGAAGTTAAAAGAGTGGTAAAACAGATTCGTGTTTTCCCTTTTCTTTAATGTGGTTTCTGTCTCTCTGTACACACATGTGTGCATGCGCGTGCGCACACACATCATTCCTAAAAATAGGCATACCTTGTTTTATTGTGCTTTGCTTAATGTACTTCACAGATACTTTGTTTTTTATAATTTTATGAATTGTGGCAAACCTGCCTTGAACAATTCTGCCAGATCCTTTTTTCCAACAGCATTTGCTCACTTCATGTCTCTGTGTCACATTTTGATCAGTCTCGCTTTTAGATCTTTTCATTATTATGTTTGTCATGGTGATCTGTGATCAATGACCTTTGATGTTGCTATTATAATTGTCTTGGGCACCACCAACCACACCCATATAAGAGGGCAAACTTAAGACAAATGCATGCGACCTGACCAGGTGGTAGCGCGGTGGAAAGAGCGTCGACCTGGGATGCTGAGGACCCAGGTTCGAAACCCCAAGGTTGTCAGCTTAAGCACAGGCTCATTAGCTCCAGTGTGGCAGAGTCACCAGCTTGAGCTTGGGATCATAGACACGACCCCATGGTCGCTGACTGGAGCCCAAAGGTCTCTGGCTTTAGCAAGAGGTCACTGGCTCAGCTGGAGCCTCCCCTCCCTGGTCGGCATATATGAGAAACAATGAACAATTAAGGTGCTGCAACGACGAGTTGATGCTTCTTATCTCTCCCTTTCTGTCTGTCTCTCTCTCAAAAAATAGACAAATGCAAGAGTTCTAACTGTTCCACTGATTCCCTGAGACACAACAATATTGAAATTAGGCCAGTTAACCTCACAATGGCTTCAGAATGCTCAAGTGAAAGGAAGAGTCATACATCTCACTTTAAATCAAAAGCTAAAAATGATTAAGCTCAGTGAGGAAGACATGTCAAAAGTCAAGATAGGCCAAAAGCTAGGCCTCTTGTCCTAGTTAGCCAAGTTATGAATGCAAAGGAGTTCTTGAAAGAAATTCAAAGTGTTACTCCAGCGAACACACGAATGATAAGAAAGCAGAACAGCCTTACTACTGATATGCAGAAAGTTTAAGATCAAACCAGCCACAGCATACCGTTAAGACAAAGCCTAAACAAGAACAGGCCCTAACTCTCTTCAATTCTGTGAAGGCTGAGAGAAGTGAGAAAGGTGCCGAGGAAAGGTTTGAAGCCAGCGGAGGTTGGTTCATGAGATTTAAGGAAAGAAGGCATCTCCATAACATAAAAGTATAAGTTGAAACAGCAAGTGCTGGTGTAGAAGCTGCAGCAAGCTATCCAGAAGCTCTAGTCAAGATAATTAATGAAGATGGCTACACTAGATGGCAGATTTTCGATGTAGATGACTGCCTTGTATTGGGGGAAGATGCCATCTGAGTTTCACAGCTAGAGAGAAGTCAGTACCTGGCTTCAGAGCTTCAAAGGACAGGCTGTCCTTTGTCATGTAAGACACTAATGCAGCTAGTGACTTAAAGTTGAACTCATTGTTCATTTATCATTCTGAAATCCTAGAGCCCTTAAGAAGTACACTAAATCAGCCTGACCTGTGGTGGCACAGTGAATAGAGCATCGACCTGGATGGAATGCTAAGGTCACCAGTTCAAAACCCCAGGCTTGCCTGGTCAAGGCACACACGAGAAGCAACTACTATGAAGCAACCACTCCTCCCCCCTTTCTCTCTCTCTCTCTCTCTCTCTCTCTCCTCTCTCTAAAAATCAATGAATAAAGGTCTTAAAAAAAAAAGGCCCTGGCCTGTTAGCTCAGTGAATAGAGTTTCGGCCCAGCATGCAGATGTTCTGGGTTTGATCCTGGGTCAGGGAAGAGCAAGCATCTGTTTCTTTTCCCCTCCCTCTCCCCTTCTCTCTCTCTTCCCCTCTCACAGCCAGTGGCTCAGTTGGTTTGAGCATCAGTCCTGGGCTCTGTGGATAGCTTGCCTAGTCTGAGCATTGACCTCAGGTGCTGAGGATAGCTCGGTTGATTCAAGCATTGGCCCCAGATGGTGGTTGCCAGGTGGATCCCAGTCGGGACACATGTAGGAATTTGTCTATCTCCCCTCTTCTCACTTAAAAAAAAAGGGGGAAAAATTATTACACTAAATCTGCCCTGGCCAGATGGCTTAATGGATAAAGCATCAACCCAGCACACCAGAGGTGGCGGATTCTACCCCTAGTGAGGGCACATACGAGAAGCAATTCAATGAGTACACAACTAAGTGAAACAAGTTGATGCTTCTTTCTCTCTCCCTCTTCCCTTCCCCCAAATCAATGAGGAAAAAAAAATTTTTTTTAAATATTATAAGAAAAGCCTGACCAGGCAGTGACGCAGTAGATAGCACGTCAGACTGGGATGCGAGATTTGAAACCCTGAGGTTGCAGGCTTGAGTGCGGGCTCATCTGGTTTGAGCAAGGAGTCACTTGCTCTGCTGTAGCCTCCCACTCAAGGTACATATGAGAAAGCAATCACCGAACGACTAAAGAGCTGCAATGAAGAATTGATGCTTCTCATCTCTCTCCCTTCCTGTCTGTCCCTATCTGTCTCTCTCTGTCTCTGTCACACACACACACAAAAAAAAAAGGGAAGAAAAAAAGAATTATGCTAAATCTGCTCTGCCTTTGCTGTACAAATGGAAAGCAAAGCCTGGATGACAGCACATCTGTTGACAGCATGTTTACTGAATATTTTAAGCCCATTGCGGAAGCCTACTGCTCAGAGAAAAATATTCCTTTCAGAATATGCTGCTTATTGATGATGTTCCTGGTCACCAAAGATCTCTGATAAAGATGTACAGTGAAATTAATGTTGTTTTCATACCTGCTAACACAAAGTCCATTCTGTAGCCCATGGACCAAAGAGGAATTTTGACTTTTAAGTCTTACTAAGAAATACATTTTGTGGCCCTGGCCAGTTTGCTCAGTGCATAGAGCATAGTGCAGATGTCCCGAGTTCTGTTCCTGGTCAGAGTACACATGAGAAGTGACTATCTGCTCTTTTCACCCTCCCTCTCCCCCTTCTTTCTCTATTCCTCTTCACAGCCAGTGGCTCGATCAGTTCGGGCATTGGCTCTGGGCACTGAAGATAGCTCAGTTGATTTAAGCATTGGCCCCAGAAGGGGGTTGTCAGGTGGATCCCAGTTGGAGCACATGCAGAAGGCTGTCTATCTCCCCTTTTCTCACTTAAAAAAAAATTTTTTTTGTAAGGCTGTAGCTCTGTAGATAGTGATTCCTCTGATGGATCGGGGCAAAGTAAATTGAAAACCTAGAAAGTATTCACCATTCTAGATGCCATTAAGAGCATTTATGGGCCCTGGCCGGTTGGCTCAGCGGTAGAGCGTCGGCCTAGCGTGCGGAGGACCCGGGTTCGATTCCCGGCCAGGGCACACAGGAGAAGCGCATATTTGCTTCTCCACCCCTCCGCCGCGCCTTCCTCTCTGTCTCTCTCTTCCCCTCCCGCAGCCAAGGCTCCATTGGAGCAAAGATGGCCCGGGCGCTGGGGATGGCTCTGTGGCCTCTGCCCCAGGCGCTAGAGTGGCTCTGGTCGCAACATGGTGACGCCCAGGATGGGCAGAGCGTCACCCCCTGGTGGGCAGAGCGTCACCCCTGGGGGGCGTGCTGGGTGGATCCCAGTCGGGCGCATGCGGGAGTCTGTCTGACTGTCTCTCCCTGTTTCCAGCTTCAGAAAAATGCAAAAAAAAAAAAAAAAAAAAAGAGCATTTATGATTTGTAGGAAAAGGTAAAAATATCAGCATTAATGGGTTTTGAAGAAATTGGTTCCAGTGATCATGGATGACTTTGAGGGGTTCAGAGTTTCAGCGGCAAAATTAGAAGTAGAGCCTGAAGATGTGACTGAATTGCTGCAATGTCATGATAAAACATTAATGGCTGAGGAGTTGCTTCTTATGTTTGAGCAAAGAAAGTGAGTTGTTGAAATGACCAAGGATATAGACTATGACATGAACTCAGTTTATAAAGCAGCTCCACTGTGGGTAAAATGCTATCAGACAGCATCTCACGCTACAGACACATCATTTGTGGAAGAAGAGTCAATCAATGTGGCAAACTTCATTGTTGTCTTATTTTAAGAACTTGCCACCGCCACCCCAACCTTCAGCGACCTCCACCTTGATCAGTCAGCAGCCGTCAACCTTGCGGCAAGAGCCTCCATCAGCAAGAATATACAGCTCATTGAAGGCTCAGATGATGGTAGCATTTTTTTGGGTTCACATCTCTTTAACGAGATCAGAGGCTCCTGTGTATGTCATTGTGGGCTGAGCTCGCATAGTCCTGCAGACACAGCCCCTCTCCTCAGGACTCCAGCCCTTTCAGGCAGATTCTGGGAGGTCAGGGAGAGGCCAAGGAGAACTCAAGGAGTTGGGAGCAGGGCTGTTTCTAGTGGGCAAGGAACTCACCCAACCTCCCAGTACTGCTTAGGAGATGTCTCTTTCACTGGAAGCCAGCCCCACGGAAGAAACTTGGAGTATGGGAGCTAGGAGCAGTGTGCAAGGGGAGCAGTCCCCCAGATCTGACTGGGTGACACTAGCCCTGGCCTCCTTGACTGACTCACCCTCACTGGAGGTGGGATGAGGGCAGAGCTTGATACCCAAGTCACCATTTATGTGGTGATGTGGCAGGCAGGGACGGTGGGGACAGCGCGCACCCTTGCCCCAGGCTTACCCTCCTGATGAGGGGGAGCTCTCCGGTGGGAGGAAACACCTTCCACATGTGTTCCCTCCCAGTGGGCAGGGCAGCTAAAAGTGGAGGAGCAGCGGGTACATTTCCTGGAAGTAGTCAAGGGCTAGCCTGGGACCGCAGTGTAAGGAGGCGATGAGCCACATCCTCAGAGGTTGGGGGTTTGAAGGTCTGAGGAGGCAAAGGTCAAGCAGTGATCGGAAGGAACTGGGCCCACCCCATGGCTTGCGCCCATCTTTTTTTTTTTTTTACTGATATTTTTTTCTTTTCATTTTTCCGAAGCTGTAAACGCGGAGGCAGTCAGACTCCCGCATGCGCCCGACCGGGATCCACCCGGCATGCCCACCAGGGGGCGATGCTCTGCCCATTGGGGCGTCGCTCTGTTGCAACCAGAGCCACTCTAGCACCTGAGGCAGAGGCCACAGAGCCATCCCCAGCGCCCGAGCCATCTTTGCTCCAATGGAGCCTCGGCTGTGGGAGGGGAAGAGAGAGACAGAGAGGAAGGAGAGGGGGAGGGGTGGAGAGGCAGATGGGTGCCTCTCCTGTGTGCCCTGGCCAGGACTCCTGCACGCCAGGCCGACGCTCTACTGCTGAGCCAACTGGCCAGGGCCTGGCTTGCGCCCATCTTGATGGTTAACATTTTTTAGCAATAAAGCATTTTTAAATTAATGTACATACCTTGTTGTTTTTTTAAGATATAATGCTGTTGTATACTTAATAGACTATAATATAGTATAAAAATAACTTTTATATACATTGCAAAACCAAAAAAATCATGTAACTCACTTTATTGCTCTATTCTGTTGACTTTATAGCAGAGTTCTGGGTCTGGATCTGTATTGTAGTATCTCTGAGGTACACCTGTACTTCAGCTTGTACCTCCTAAAAAGGGACCATCTTCTATGTAATTAAAATGCCATCATCACACCCAAGAAATTTAACATTGATACACTACTATTAGTTAATGTACTGTTTTGTATGAACATTTTCCATTGTCCCAAATATGTCCAATTATTCTAAATATGTGGTCTCTTTGATCCTAGATCCAGCCCCAGGGTCATACATTGCATCTTGCCATGTTTCTTTAGCCTCCGTTAGTGTAGAATAGTTCTGACTTTTCTTCTTTTGTGACATTGATATTTTTAAGGATTCCTTAGGGTTTGATCAGAAATACTGGATGAGGGCTGAGGTGGGTAAATGCACCTTAAAAGGTCATGAACCCATCCAGCCTGTCATCTGAATTACAAAGAATTTTTTACATACTTCTCATGAAAATATTTTAGATTATTATTGAGTTGTCTCTGGCTTCACTTTAAATAACGTATAAAGATATAACAATTTGGGGGGGAAGGAAAGATCTTTCTAAAATCATAGAGGCTTATTATCCAATGAGACACACATTTATTCTCTTAGACCTTTAAGCAAGGAAACTAGAGGGAATTCCAGAAACTCTAGCTGACCAGAGGACCTCAATGTTCTTAACAGATTTTTGCCCTGGGGTCTGGAGGTCAGAGGAGATTAATCAGAAACTAAAATATGCCCTGGCTCGATGGCTCGCTTGGCTGGAGCATTGTCTTGCAATGCAGAGGTGGCTGGTTCAGTCCTTGGCTGGGGCACATACAGAAATAGATTGATGCTTCTGTCTCCCCCTTACCCCCCTTCCTCTCTCTGGATTCAATAAAAATAGAAGATTAAGAAAATAGAAAAAAATAAAGACAAAAAAAAAAGAAACAAATACTTTTCTCAGTGTTCTTCACTTATTCATTTTTCCAAGAAGTTTTAAGCTCCTGATAGTGCCAGGCACTGTGCTAAATCCCCACCATTAGGTTGCTTACAGTCTGTCTGGGGAGAAGACAGTAATGGGAATGAACCTGGAGGCAGGATTAATTAAGTACTGCTATGAGGTAGACACCTGCTATTGAGTTTGGGGAGGCAGCTGAGCTGAGTGCTGTGTGTAGGATCAGACACAGGGTGACTCTGACCCCGCTTTGTTGGCAGCTGGACAAGCAGAACCGAGCCAAAATCACTGACTTAGGATTCTGCAAACCAGAGGCCATGATGTCAGGCAGCATTGTGGGGACGCCAATCCATATGGCCCCTGAACTTTTCACAGGTAAGCTGGAGGGCAGGGAGTGGGCTGGGCGGGGCTTCGCACAGTAACCCCTTGAGCTAAGAGTAGTGTCCGCAAGTAGTCCTGGGCAGGTCCAGCAGGCAGGGGAGAAAACACCAGAAAAAAACTAAGACAAGTAGAGGGAAATGTAAAGAGTTGTAAAGGGGTCAGAAATAAGAGTGCTAATGGGAGTCACCAACTGTTCTTTTGGATGTCTCTCAAGGCCATAATTTCCATAATCTATTATTTTATCATAAAGTATTGATCAAATAACTTCTACAGTATATTAGGAGTTGTCCCCTATCATTAAAGAACTTATAGATGACATATATTAATAGAGGTAAAATAATTAATAGGGCAGTATAAGACAGCGTGATAAAGTGCTAAATTAAATGCTACGTAGTGTAATTTGATGTTCAAAGAAAGGGTAAATAAGGTTGAAATGTTTGTTGATTTTGTGGTAGACGGAAGATTTTTAGGTAGAACTTGAATCAGATCTGGAAAAATTGGCAGGTGAGAAGGGACTTCATATTTATTAAGAATATTCTTTGAGCTAAGCAGTGTCAGTTTTTCATATATTTTATTCCATTTAATCCTCATTAGAACTTGTGTGGTGATGTTAATGCATTTTTATTTTCATGTCATGGATAAAGTTAAGTCAAGGCCAGGCAACTGAAAAAAACCACCCCAGAACACTGAGCTAGAAGTTATGGAGTAAGGAATGGAATCTAGGTGTTTGTCTCTAGTGTCTAACCATGTATGAAAAGAGGAGGAAAATTCTGGAGGCTAGGTAATGGGAAATATGAGGAAAATTGTAGAACAGAAATAAGCATGACAAAAGAAATCTACTTGGGAAATAATAGCAAACCAGGTTGGAGATAAAATGCAATGGGCTTGAAATTCACTCAGAGGAGTGGAGGTTTCATGTGGAAGAAGTAAGGTCCTGTTGCCCTTTTGAGCTGTAAAGAATGAAACATGTTTGTGGGAGATTAGCTTAGCAGCAGTAAGGAGAGGGAAACTGATGGCAAGAAACAAGGTGGGGAAACCGTGGCTGTCTTCTTGATTAGGTTGGTGGTAGTGCTAAAGCAAACAAAACCAGTGACAGATTTGGCCCTGGCCGGTTGGCTCAGTGATGGAGCGTCGGCCTGGCATGCAGGAGTCCCAGGTTCGATTCCCGGCCGGGGCACACAGGAGAAGTGCCCATCTGCTTCTCCACCCCTCCCCCTCTCCTTCCTCTCTGTCTCTCTCTTCCCCTCCCGCAGTCAAGGTTCCACTGGAGCAAAGTTGGCCCGGGCGCTGAGGATGGCTCTATGGCCTCTGCCCCAGGCGCTAGAATGGCTCTGGTTATAACAGAGCAACGCCCTAGATGGGCAGAGCATCACCCCCTGGTGGGCATGCCGGGTGGATCCCGGTTGGGCGCATGCGGGAGTCTGTCTGACTGCCTCCCCGTTTCCAACTTCAGAAAAATACAAAAACAAAATAAAACAAAACAAAACAAAACAAAATCCAGTGACAGATTTAAGATGAGTCAGAAGAAGAATGAGCAGGGTTTGTTTTTGTTTTTGTTTTAAGTTGATATGAGTGATGTACAGCAAAGAATGACTAAACAATGACTCCAAGGTTTTGAACCTGAGTAGATGAGGAGAGGTTGTATGATTGTTGAGGAAGATGGAAAGGTAATCACAGGTTGCCCATTAGTATTGGTAAGAATTAAATTAGCAACATATTTTAATTTCTCTCATTAGCCTCATACACAGGTCAGCTTTTCACTGAGTGATCCACGCTAAATTAGGAGTTAGCTGGGAAACTGTAGTCCTACCCACATTGGAATGAATATGTAGTCATCATTTTTCTTTCTATAGATTTACTTTTTTAAAAAATTAAATTTCTATTTCCCCTGCTTGCTTGTTTCTGTTTTGTTTTGTTTTTGGCTACTTCATATTTAAATTCCTTTGGTTGTTTCTACTGCAATCCATTCTAGTGCTATAAGAATAATCTTTGTAAAATACTTTTCTTCGCCTGAACAGTGGTGGTGCAGTGGATAAAGCGTTGACCTGGAATGCTGAGGTCACCGGTTTGAAACCGTGGGCTTGCCTGGTCAAGGCACATGTGGGAATTGATGGTTCCCCCCTTCTACCTCTCTCTCTCTCTCGCTTTCTCTCTTTTTTGCTTTCTCTCCCTCTCTAAAGTAAATAAAAAATAATAAAAAATAACTTTTCTTCATGTCACCTCCTGCTCTAGAACATAAATGACTTCTGCTGTCCACTGAATCCTGACTCTTCTGTCTGACTTTAAAAATCTTTGTATTCTGATTCCAACTTGCCCAGCTACCTGTATTTCCCATCTTTATTTCCCTAATACAATCTTTCAGATTTAATCATTTTGACTATCCCATTAAAATAAAAGTCTTGCCCTAGCCGGTTGCTCAATGGATAAAACATCAATGCAGCGCACCAGAGATTGCGGGTTTGACCCCTGGTGAGGGCACATATGAGAAGCAACCAATAAGTACACAACTAAGTGGAACTAAGTAAAACAATGAGTTGAGCCTTCTTTCTCTGCCTCTTCCTTTCTCTCCCGCCCTCTCAAATCAATGGAGAAATAAATTTTTTTTAAAAAAAGACCTGTTTTTCTTCTCCTTTGTCAAGTTCTAGTCGTAGCTCTGTTAATATCTAGTTTTGGTCTGTGGTGCTGCTATAATTCTTTTATTATAAAATGGGCATGATGAACGAGTCCTGCCTAATGGTTGTTATGCAAGATAATGGAGGTTAAAAGCTTTAGGAAAAAGTGTAGCAATCTCTGCAGGTGAAGTTAATGGTGATGCTATAGATTTCTCTCCCTGGCTCACTGATTGTCACCCCTTCTTGCTCTAGGGAAGTATGATAATTCCGTGGATGTCTACGCTTTTGGCATTCTGTTCTGGTATATCTGCTCAGGCTCTGTCAAGCTCCCTGAGGCATTTGAAAGGTGTGCCAGCAAAGACCATCTCTGGAACAATGTGCGGAGAGGTAAGAGCCGCAAGCCCTACTTTGTCCAAACTCCCCTGTTGAGAGCAGAACAAAACCAGGCACAGTAGCAGGGGCCTCTCATCAAACTTTTCATTCCAAGCATCATTGTCCTGAACTGTCTGAAAGAGGCTTTTTTCTTTAAAATTTCCAGTTTAACTTCATATGCCAGTGTGTTCCAGTTTCTCACCACTGTTAATATTAGATTCTAACCTAGATGTCTGCAGTTGAAGCTAAAGCTTATTGCATTCTTAGCCCAACTGGGTTATCAGCCAAAGAGCTAATCATGCCGATTGGTTGAATTGGCAGCCTTCTCACTGACTCGGGTCTTATTTCCGTGCTCCTTTCTCTAGGGGCCCGCCCAGAACGGCTTCCGGTGTTTGATGAGGAGTGCTGGCAGCTGATGGAAGCCTGCTGGGATGGCGACCCCTCGCAGAGACCTCTCTTGGGCATTGTCCAGCCCATGCTCCAGGGCATCATGGACAGGCTATGCAAATTAAATTCTGACCAGCCAAACAGAGGACTGGATGATTCTACTTGAAAGCAAAGACCTTTTTATCTTTCTCTGTTTCTTTCCTTCCCCTCATCTTTTGGCCATGGGAAGAATTTGACAGTTGTTCGTTGCAGACAGCTTCCAGGGGAACTGATGCTTGCTGGGCAGCTTGAGGCCCCTGGCAGAGATGTCTCCTGACTAGTGCTGTTGATGGCTGAACATACTCAGCAGTTCACTGATGCCCCAAGCTATTTCTTTAGCAAAGGATTGTCTAGGACATGGGTAGAAGGCTGAAGAAAGCAAGTTCTGACCTCAGAACTGAAAATGAGGTAAATGTTACCATTGTCTGTTCACTGTATGTTTCTATGACAAGTGAGACACTGCAGTGACAATAGTATTAAAAACTACAGTTTTCATAGTTTTGGCTCTAGCTATGAACAGTTTGGTTTTATCTAGTTGTAAGGACCCTTAGAAAATTAAAGCTTAGTTCTGAAATTGTGAAAACATACTAGCAAAACCATAACTTGTGGGTACCTGGTTCCTGCTCTGTAACCAGAGATGTCAGGTTGCAGCAGCCACAGGCCCCACTGGAGATGCCAGAAGCAAAGCTGTCTCTTCCTCACAGTACCTGTGTGTTACCCATTACAGGCCCACACAGCCTAACGTATGGGAGAGGGTTTCAGTTACATCACCAGAAGCCACTAACAGAAAAAATGCGTGTGCAAGCATCCGTGTGTGTGTGTGTGTGTGTGTTGGATTTTGAGTTACTGCTACTCCTAGAACAGAATTCTATACTTGAGTCTTTATTCTTTTTTCCGCTCTTTTTGGTCTCAAGATGAGGAAGCTCCAGTTCACATAGTACTTAGGGGTAAGTCTAAGTAAAATTGGCCTAGTGTGAAGTATTTGGTGAACTGAGAAGTGCACAGTGATCTGAAGGCCATGGGCCTCCATACAAACCCACTGAAAGGATACCAGCTTGTTTCTTAAAACTTAAAAAAATCAGAAACTCTTCTTTTTGTGTTTGAATCTAACACACTGATGTTTTTAAACTTGATCAGTGAGCTCTTTAACCAAGGTTTTCTTCTGCAACTTGTTCCTTCTTTGTACCTTATTTTAAATGTAATGTGGAAGAAAAGAACCAGGTGAAAGAGAAGAACTCTCTGTAGTTCTGTGTACCCCTCCCCCCTGTATGTTAGTGGCTGGGAAGGGTCCCCCCAGACTTTGTTATTCAGTGTACATAGAGAAAGTCTTAGGCCAGTCAAAAGAAAGGGAAACAATTTAAACACTGGCACATCTCAGATCTTGACTTCAAGCCTCCCTCAACCAAAGCGGTCTGTTAGATTTACAAAAGCATGTGGGTGAAGGAATGGACAGTGAAGGAGAGGAACTTCCTCCGTCTGCGTAATAATCCCCAAGCACTGTGGTCTGTCCCCTGTGCCTAGTCCCAGACTGATTGAAACAGGTCCCTGAGCAGGTGTATAAGATAATGGGCGGGTTTGCTGCTAGAATTTTCTAGAATTGTTTGTGACAGATGACCATCTCTTAAAAATTAACAGGGTATAAATGGAGTCTACAAAATTTTTTTCATATAATTTTTACAGTTTAGTGTTTAACTCTAGCTGTCCTGGGCTCTGCTTATGCTATGTATGAGCGAAGCAGCCCTGAGCACCTGTAGCCCTCAGGAACTCCGTATAGTGCTGAAAACCTTTTTATTTGCAAATGATAAGTTGACCTGACCCAGTGTCTTTGCGTTCTGTAGGCTCCAGCCTTGTTTTGGTGGAATGTTCAGTGTATCTCTTAAAATTTTAACACTTAACAGGTTTACTTCAAAGCACTCTCGTCATCAGCATTAACTGGTTGCCTTTCTGGGGACTATGATGGGCCTTCCAGGAAGCCATGTTTCAAGTTAAAAAAAATAGAGGCAGGTAATCTCTACTTGATGAAAAATCATTGTAAGTCTTGTCCTGTGTGAAATTTCAAGAAAGCTTTTATATATTCCCTTTTCCAGACTGTCCTTTAACTCTGGCTGTAGTCGGAGTCTGTGCTGCCAGTGTGCAGACCACGTTCCTTACGTTCTTTGGAAGTCTGTTCATACCCCATTCACACATGGGAGGTTAGGCTTTTCTCTGAAAGGGCCAGAGCCCCTTTTCAGCTTACTCCTGTGACTTAGTTTGCTCTCAGACATCAGTTTTTTAGCAGTTCCCCCACATTTGTTTGCCTGAGTGGGAAGGGAGGGGCTAATGGGTGAGTAGCTTATTTAAAAAAAAAAGTATTCTGAGAAAAAGTGCCGAATATTCCTGAAAGTCTCTGGGCCAGCCAAAGCCCACATTTAGACATTGGGAGGTATTATTTAAACACTCAGCAGGCTGAGTGCAAAATGCATATGAATAGCACGTGTATACTTCGCTTTTGTTTTACAACATTGTCAGCAAATTTTGGATTCTTTGTTCCTTGGCAACCATTATTTTTAAAGTGATGGAATGCCATGAAATGTACTGTATTGTCTGTTACTTGGGAAGATACTAGGTATTAAGGAAATTTGGTGGCACTTGGGCTGTCAAGGGCTTGGCAAGACCAAAGTCTGAAGATTTTACCTCCTAACTTTGGCAGTATTTGCTACCAAGTGGTGAAGTGAGACTGTGGCTGGGGGAGGAAGAAGAAGGATGGGATGGAAGAATTACACTGTGTCCTATCCTTCTAATCATTTTAATTAGGGCAATTTACTCCCACCCAAAATTGATCACCTGGCAATTTTTCATGCACTTGAAGTCTGATCACTTACGTTGCTTTAGAACTGAGTGGGGACCTTCCTGCAGAGCAATCAGAAGAAATGGTGGAGTCTGGAGCCAGGAGTGGCTGACCCTGTGCCTGCGGAGCCAGAAGCAAGGTCAGCCATGGGTGGAGGAATGCTGGTTTGTGTGAGGTTTCCAAAGGCATGCCTGAATTCCCATGATCCTCTGTGGAAAGTAGCTCATTGATTGAGCAAGCCTTTCACTTCTCTGGAAAGGAGGACTATGCTGGTTCTTCCTGGACCAGAGAATCACTTGTGACTCTCTCAGTTTCAGGGGAATAGAGCCTAGGTGGCAGCTTCTAATTTTTAACACTAAAAGTCAAGGAAACATTGAAGGAAAGGATACAGTACTACCACAGATAGAAATAGGGGAATGATAGAACTCTCAACCAGCACCTGTCAGCTCTCCAATGCAATTTTGTTTTTGTTTTTTTGGGTTTTTTGTTTGTTTGTTTGTTTGTTTGTTTGGGGTTTTTTACACATCTTTCTTGAGCTGCAAAGGTATTAGAAAAGTTTTTTTATTGCTGTTACCGAAGAAGTGGTTTGGGCTGCAACATGGTAACTGCACTGAACAACACTTTATTTTTTGGTTTTTATTCAGGACTGACAAGCAAAGGGGGGTTGGTAGTTACAGCAGCACTTCGGTGAATCGAGACTCCCTGGCCTTGCTTGGCGAGAAGGCATGGTTGGTGTTCCATCTGGCTAATCGGAACCTCCTAACTCCGCAGTATCTGAGCAGGCAGGCTAAGAGTCCATTGCCAAAAGAGAATTTTTTTTCTTTGAAATTTCAAAGCTTGATTTTGGAATTTTCTGGATCAAATAACCCACTTTGTCATTAAAAGAAAAAATAAGAGGGTTTATCTTTCTAAATATGGAGGTGGAGTAGGGCCGATATTAATAGGTAAGGAGGGAGTAACCTTGAGATACTTGTATTGCAAACTCCCTTGGGGGTTTCAAGTAGCGTTACTGTTCTTTCAAGGGTTTGATATTTTAACTTCATCTGCTTTGGTAACATCCAGTCCAACTGAGCACCTGGTACTGGGTAGGCCTTCTTCCCCAGAGGGTTGAAAAGAAAATTGGTCTGGGCAGCTTGTTGTCTTTTGTTTTCATGTAATGTTTTTGTTTGTTTTAAAGCACTAATGTTTATTACAGTGTTAAATAAAAATGTAACATACTAAGTGTGTAGAATAAAAGTGCAATAACAAGAGAAATTATTTTGGCACAAACATCAGTCCTTACACTCTGTCCTTTCTTGTGCTACCTGCCTCTTTCCACATTGTTACAGCAGGACCGTGTTAATTGTATTTTTAAGAAACACAATTAAGGGATAAGTCTTCTCTTAGTGTAATTTTGAAGGGTTTCGTTTGGTTTTATAGAGTATTCTGTATACTTGTTGGAATGCACAAATACCAGATGTGCTATGTAATAAAGATCACATTAACGTTTTAGGTTCATGTGTGTTTGGCTTTTGTTTCCCCTGTGTTAACAGGGCACTCTACTCTGTTCCATTTCCACTGGGACCTCTGCAGTCAGATGTCTTACAGTTTGCCTTAGAGGTTGATGGAACGTGCCACTCCCCCATAGCGTGCTCTTGGTGTCCAGGTCCTTGACATTGCCACTACCAGAAAGTGGGGCACAGGAAGGTGGGACAGCGGAGAAGGGGAGGCAAGGTGTGGTGATAGCAATTTATTTTTCAGAGACTTTCCTGGGTTCACATACTTTCTCCAGCTTCTTTTCAGCACGAACGTGCAACATTCTGAGCTCATGCACAAACCTGTTCCTTATTACACTGTGAGAGAACCTGGCGGTGGAATCTACAGTGTGTCCATAAAGTCAAGGTGCACTTTTGACCGGTCACAGGAAAGCAACAAAAGACGATAGAAATGTGAAATCTGAACCAAATAAAAGGAAAACTCACCCAGTTTCATACCTATTCAGTGCAGTTCGATGTGGGCTCACGCACAGATTTTTTTAGGGCTCCTTAGGTAGCCATCCCGTGTAGCCTCTACAGACTCGTCACTGATTAATGGCCTACCAGAACGGGGTTTCTCCACCAAACTGCCGGTTTCTTTCAACTGCTTATCCCACCGAGTAATGCTATTCCTATGTGGTGGCGCTTCGTTATAAATGCGCCAATATTCACATTTGCACTTTGGTCATGGATTTGAATTTAGTGAGCCACCGAACACACTGAACTTTCCTCTATACCGTCCACATCTTGACTGGCATGGCCGTGGGCTGCTCTGCTGTATACACAGTGTTAACGTCATATCTGCGCATGTGCACATGCTGCCACATCATCCTACAGAAACTGGGAGGATTTTCCTTTTATTTGATGCAGATTTCACATTTCTATCGTCTTTTGTTGCTTTCCTGTGACCGGTCAAAAGTGCACCATGACTTTACGGACACACTGTATATACTGACCAAGCTGCGTTTGGAATATTTGAATTTTCTATTTAGGGTCATCCCACCTTCAGATTTGCTTGCGAAGCATTGCCCGACAGGCACCATCATAGGCCACTGCCAGCAGAGTGGCACTATCCATAGTCACAAGGGAGTGTTAGCAGGCAGCATGCCGCCTTTTCCTGTGCAGCGTGTTTGTTTTGTTCTGAGTTACTATATCATGTTTGTATGGCTGCATCACTTTAGCTGTAACTGCTTGTGATTTGACTGCAACACAAGTTTCACCAGGAGATGGCAGCATACCTTGAACAGTTGATGTATTTTTGAGTAAGTCTTAAAGAAATAGCTAACAGTGAATCTCGGTGGTTCTCTGCCTACTCCTACACAAAAGTCATTTAATACAGCTGAGCCTCTTACACTTGTGAAAGTTTCCACTAATTCTAGCTGCCCTTCATAGCCAGATATATCCCGTCTTACATGCATAGCCCTATATTCTAGTATAAAGCTCAATATGAGTTTTATTAAGTTCTCTAGGCATTACTATTTCAGAGAAAACAGCTTGCAGTATGTATATTTTAGATGGGGTATGCCTTTCCAAGGACACAACCCTCCACAGACTTGTCCCTTCAGTAGGGCAACTGGAGTCCCTTCCTAGTCCTATGATTGGGAGGGGTTCAGTGGGGAGAGTCCACCAAGTTTCTGAACATTGTTAAATTCAACTTAGAAATTTCTACCTTTATAGGATCCCAAAGTGTCCATAAGTGTTAGTTGATTATTCTTTCATGTATAGTTTTCGTGGGTGGCCATAAACTGGTCAAGGTCTCTTGGGGCCCTCCTAGGGATGGCCCGTTCTTTGGTATATTCTAAAGGTAGCATTTCAAATCACTGGGAAAATAGACTTTTAGTAAACTGATTATTCACTGGAGAAAATATTTATATACTCAATCATGAAAAAAAAGGTATACTAAAAATCTAAATATAAAAATAAAACTATATTAAAGAAAAAGTTTTAAAGACTATAAAGGAACTAGGTAATGGCACACACAGTGAGTACTATATACTGGACACTCTTCTAAATGCTTTACATATATTAACTCACTTAACCTTCACCAGAACCCCATTTTACTGATGAGAAAATTAAATACCAGGATCATGCAACTGATAAATGCCAGAATTGGGATTTGAACCTAAGAAGTCCAGCTCTGGAACCTTTCGTTCTACAACTAATCACTATACCATTCTGCCTCGGGAAAAAATGCACGTAAGTGTGTTCATTTATAGTTTGGGGGAAGGGAGAACATTTTTTAGTGTGATCAAGAATCCAGAAACCACACAGAAAAAAATGATAGAAATTATAAAGAACAGCCTGACCTGTGGTGGCGCAGTAGATAGAGTTTGACCTGGAATGCTGAGGTCCCTGGTTCGAAATTCCGAGTTTGCCTGGTCAAGGCACATACAAAAAGCAATCAATGAACTACTAAAGTGAAGCAACTACAATCCTACTCCCCCCAACCCCAAATCAATAAATAAAATCTTTAAAAAATGAAAAGAACATATATACATCCAAAGACATCAAAAGCAAAATTAAGATATCACTAATTTGGCCTGATCATGATAACGCAGTTCATAAACCATTCACCTAGAATGCTGGGGTCACTGGTTCAAAACCCTGTGGTTGCCCTGGCTGGTTGGCTCAGTGGTAGAGCGCCGGCCTGGCATGCAGGAGTCCCAGGTTTGATTCCTGGCCAGGGCACACAGGAGAAGCGCCCATCTGCTTCTCCACCCCTCCCCCTCTCCTTTCTCTCTGTCTCTCTCTTCCCTTCCTGCAGCCAAGGCTCCATTGGAGCAAAGTTGGCCTGGGCGCTGAGGATGGCTCTGTGGCCTCTGCCTCAGGCACTAGAATGGCTCTGTTTGCAACAGAGCAGTGCCCCAGGTGGGCAGAGCATCGCCCCCTGGTGGGCATGCCGGGTGGATCCCGGTCGGGTGCATGCGGGAGTCTGTCTGACTACCTCCCCGTTTCCAACTTCAGAAAAATACAAAAAAACCCCAACAAACCCTGAGGTTGCTGGCTCTGAGCACAGGCTTGTCAGTGTGGGGTCGCCAGCTAGAGTCAGGGGTGGTCCGCACGATCCCAAAGCTCATCAGCTTGAGCATAAGCTGGCATGAAAAGCCCAGGGTCACTGGCTTGAGCAAGGAGACACTGGCACAACCCCAGTCAAGGCACGTATGAGAAGCTCAATGTATGACTAAAGTGAAAGCAACTACGAGTTGATGCTTCTCACCCTCTCTCTACCTTCTTGTCTTTCACTCTCAAAAAAAAACAAAAGACCACTAATTTGGAGAGAATAATCACAGTATACTATATATATACTTGATAAAAGAGTCGTTTCCTAATTTATGAAGAGACCAAAAAAACGTTTTAGAACAAATTGACTTAATACATATTTGAAAACGATGTCTATTCTCACTAATAATCAGGAAAAATTGCATATAAAAACCAAAAAGAGGCCCTGGCCGGTTGGCTCAGCGGTAGAGCGTCGGCCTAGCGTGCGGAGGACCCGGGTTCGATTCCCGGCCAGGGCACACAGGAGAAGCGCCCATTTGCTTCTCCACCCCTCCGCGTCTCTCTCTTCCCCTCCCGCAGCCAAGGCTCCATTGGAGCAAAGATGGCCCGGGTGCTGGGGATGGCTCCTCGGCCTCTGCCCCAGGCGCTAGAGTGGCTCTGGTCGCAATATGGCGACGCCCAGGATGGGCAGAGCATCGCCCCCTGGTGGGCAGAGCCCCGCCCCATGGTGGGCGTGCCGGGTGGATCCCGGTCGGGCGCATGCGGGAGTCTGTCTGACTGTCTCTCCCTGTTTCCAGCTTCAGAAAAATGAAAAAAAAAAACACAAAAAAAAAAAACAAAAAGAGCCTGACCTGTGGTGGTGCAGTGGATAAAGCATCAACCTGGAAACACTGAGGTTGCCAGTTCGAAACCCTGGGCTTGCCTGGTCAAGGCACATATGAGAGTTGATGCTACCTGCTCCTCCCCACTTCTCTCTCTCTCTCTCTCTCTCCCCCCCCCTCCCTATAATGAATAAAATTAAAGTCTTAAAAAAAAACACAAAAATATATTTCCATCTGTCAAATTCTTGAAAATAAATATTAAAAACCTATTTATAAGCATGAGTGATGAGCATGTCCCTATGTTGGGAAGTAGATACAGCACAAAAGGGCAATTTGGTAGTACCTAATGTAAACATTTTAAACCTATATATCCTTTGCTCCAGAAATGATTTTTAGGCAGTCCCCTATCTACAGAAATATTTGCACAGTTGTGCAAAGTTATATAAGTATGAGTGTTTATTGAATCCTTACTTTTTTTTTCCATTTTCTACTAAAAACATGAATGAATACATTTATTTTTCAAATCCTGTCCTAAGGATTTATTAACCCCTTCATTTTATAGTAGTCAAGTAGCTAATTAATTAAATTATTTGCAAATTAACATTTTTTATTGAATTTATTGAGTTAATATTGGTTAATAAAATTATATGTTTCAGGTGTACAATTCTGTAACACATCATCTGTATATTGCATTGTGTGTTCACCACCCCAAGACAAGTCTTCTTCCATTGCTGTTGATCCCCCCATACCTTCTTCCACCTCCCCCACACCCCTTGCACCATTTTTTATAATACTAAAAAGATGGAGGTGCCTGACCTGTGGTGGCGCAGTGGATAAAGCGTCGACCTGGAAATGCTGAGGTTGCCGGTTCAAAACCCTGGCTTGCCTGGTCAAGGCACATATGGGAGTTGATGCTTCCTGCTCCTCCCCCTTCTCTCTCTCTCTCTCTCTCTCTCTCTCTCTCCCCCTTCTCTCTAAAATGAAAAAATAAATAAATAAATAAATTATGGAGCTCATACCATGGAATACTATGCAGCTAATAAAAGGAATGACAGATCTCTACATACTGACAAGGAAAGATGTTTATACTATATTATTGGGTTAAAAAATAATTTATGTAAGAGTATATTTATTAGGACTTTTTTTTTTTTGTAAAATCCCTTCCATTCCCCATAATCCCATATCCTCTAGAGATCTGGTCCATCTCTCTATTTAAATGCATAGAAAAAAGTTTGTAAGGATATATATACACATCAAACCGGTAACAGTGGTATTCCTAGGGAGAGAACTTTCAACTTTTACTTATTGAATTTCTGTTATTGTATTGTTCATTTGCTATGAACATCTATCTTTTTCATTTTTTAAGAAAATGAGGCCCTGGGCAGTTGGCTCAGTATTAGAGTGTCGGCCCCGGTGTATGTATGTCCTGGTCTTGATTCCCTGTCAGGGCACACAGGAGAAGTGCCTATCTGCTTCTCCTCCTCTTCCTCTCTCACTTCTCTCTCTTTCTTCTTCTCCCCTCCTGCAGCTATGGCTTGATTAGAGCGAGTTGACCCCGGGCTCTGGGGATGACTCCATGGCCTCTGCCTCAGGTGCTAAAATATGGCTCTAGTTGCAACAGAGCAAGGGCCCCAGATGGGCAGAACATCGCCCCCTGGTGAGCTTGCCAGATGGATCCCAGTTGGGGTTCATGCGGGATTCTGTCTCTGCCTCTCCAACTTTCACTTAAAAAAAAAAATTGTTTTTAAAAAGAAAAATGAGTGAAATGGCTAATTTAGGAGAAAGGACGTACGTTTTGGAAAGATATTAGGGGCCCACAAAAATCAACAAGAGACTGGAAAATCAGGTTCACAGAATCAATGGGTAGGAACCAGAGTAGACATGCAGGCTACTGCAGAGGCCTCACTATGGCTATGAAGAACCATCTTCCCTCATAAATCAGCAGCCAGGGAGAATTTTCTCGACTGGCCCAGCATGGGCCCCAGCTCATCTCCTAAAAGCATTGGTTCAGAACTGAAAGGCTCTATCCAACTCCAGGTACCATGGTGAAAGGTAAGTTTTCCTGCTCAGTAAAACTATATTCAATGGAGGAGATATAATTCCTAAAAGGGGATCAAAAGAAGTGTTAAAAAAGGGATCTAGATTCAGGACAGGCCCTAGGTGACAGATGTCCATTACAGTTCACTGCTTGGGCGGCTTGACATCACATCTACCCCTCTGGCTCTCTTGGGAGGCAAGGTCATGAAGATTTATAGACTGGAGCCAGTGCATGGAGGATTCATAACTGGGTCTCTTGGGAGGAACTTTAAAATCTCTAGAGTTTATTTCATTGAAAGAAGACCCCTTGGCTTCTATTTCCTTTCTTCTCCCTTTCCCCCCCAACATGGCTTCCCAATGGAATTAATCATAAAGACACTCAAGGCCCTGGCCAGTTGGCTCAGTGGTAGAGTGTCGGCCTGGCGTGCAGGAGTCCCGGGTTCGATTCCCAGCAAGGGCACACAGGAGAAGTGCCCATCTGCTTCTCCACCCCTCCCCCTCTCCTTCCTCTCTGTCTCTCTCTTCCTCTCCCGCAGCCAAGGCTCCATTGGAGCAAAGTTGGCCCCGGGCGCTGGGGGTGGCTCTGTGGCCTCTGCCTCAGGCTCCCGAATGGCTCTGGTTGCAGCAGAGCGGATGGCCCAGATGGGCGGAGCATCGCCCCCTGGTGGGCATGCCGGGTGGATCCCGGTAGGGCGCATGCGGGATCTGTCTGACTGCCTCCCCGTTTCCAACTTCAGAAAGAAAAAAAAAAAAAGATACTCAAGCATCTAACACAATATGTTAAATCAGAGGCTTTCTATGTGTGGAATCCAGGAGTTGAAAAAGCCAAAGGATGGAGAAACGCCTGGCCCAATGTGAAGCCACGGGCTCTGAAAATAAGGGAAGCACCCCACGTTCCAAGCTGGGAATGTGGAGAAACAATGCAAAGCCCCCTGAAACATTTTACAGAGCAGGATGTGCTTACAATTTTAAAAAGCTATTATTTACTGTTTGATGCTTGTAAAAAAAAAAAAAAAGCATGTGTCATTCTTGTAATTATGAAACTTTTAAGAAATGTGAACTCTCCATGTAATTTGTGGAACAGAACATTACCATAATTTGGAAGCCCCTGTGTGCTCTTTCCAGATGCCAATCCTCTGCCTTTCCTACCCCAAGATTACTATTGTGCTTGATGTTCTCATGCTTTAAAAAAAAGATTTCCCAAATATACATGTACTCTAAACAGTATATAATTTGGTTATGCATGTTCTTGAACTTTATAAAAATGGTATGACCTGTATGTAGTGTTCTATAACATTTTCTTTTTAATTGTTGTGTGTCTGACTTTTCTCCAAGTAGTTTATAGTCACTGTACACTTGTTTTCACTGCAGTATATTACTTTAATGTGTGAATGTACTGCAATTTAGCTATTCTCTATTTTTCTCAGGGAACCAACTTTTGGTTCAGTTTTTCTCATAGGACCTCTGTTTCCTATTTTATGATTTTTTTTGTCTTAATTATCTTCATTGTTCACCTTTTTAGAGCTATTCCATTGTTCATTGCTTCCTCCTATCTTAAGTTGGATGCTTAGCTCATGAATTTTCAACTTTTCTTTTCCAACATAAATATTAAAGTTCAGAATTTTTCTTTAAATACTATTGCTGGCCTGACAGGTGGTGGCACAGTGGATAGCACATCAACCTAAGACACTGGAGTTTGAGGTTCAAAACCCCAGTCACTGGCTTGAGCGCAGGGTCACTAGCTTGAGTGTGGGGTCGCTGGCTTGAGCGTGGGATCATAGACATGAACCCATGGTTGCTGGCTTGAGCTGAAAGGTTCCTGGCTTGAAGCCGAAGGTCACTGGCTTGAGCCCAAGGTCATTGGCTTGAGCCCAAGGTCACTGGCTTGAACAAGGGGTCACTGGCTCAGATAGAGCTCCCTGGTCAAGGCATGTGTGAGAAGCCACCAATGAACAACTAAAGTGACACAACCACAAGTTGATGCTTCTCATCTCTCTCCCTTCTTGTTGTCTGTCTCTCTTGCAAAAAAAAAAAAAAATCTGTTGGGACTTGTTTTAATGGGCTAGCTAATGGTGAATTTCTGTTTTATGTATACATAGAAATAATGGGTATTTTTTATTTTATTTTTTATTAAGTGAGAGGCCCACATGTGCCTCAACCAGGATCCACCCACCAAGCCCCCTACAGTGGGGATGCTTTGCCCATCTGGGGCCACTGCTCCATTGCTCAGCAACTGAGCTAATATTTTAGCACCTGAGGTGAGGCCATGGAGCCATCCTCAGCTCCTGGGACCAACTTGCTCTAACAGTTCAAGCCATGGCTGCAGGAGGGAGAGAGAGAGAGAGAGAGAGAGAGAGAGAGAGAAGGGAGAGACAGAGAGAGAGGAGAGTGGAGGGGTGGAGAAGCAGATGGTTGCTTCTCCTGTGTGCCCTGATCAGGATTTGAACCCAAGACTTCCACGCACAGGCTAACACTCTACCACTGAGCCAACCGGCCAGGGCCAGGTATTTTTTATTACTTTTTATGACTCACTAATGAGAGTCAATTTTCCCCTGCGAGACTAAAAACAATATGAGGGCAAATGCTATCCTGTTTTGTTCAGTGTCTGGCATATTATAGGGATTCTGTGAATGTTCTCTTTTTGCCCTTCCAAATCTACTTTCACTGCCCGGCTCTGTCCCAACATGCTGGCATCTGTGGACTACCTCTTTGCTCTGGAGCTTCCATTTAGTTTCAGTTGCACTAGTGGGAGTCTGGAGGGTGGTGGGAGAGAGAGGTTGGGAAATTTTTTTTCGCTAGCTCACTTCCAGCTTGGCCGGGTTGGCAATGGCTGCCTTCTCCCTCAAGGTCACTGCTCCTGCCTATGGCTCTCTCCTACAGCTACAGCTCACAGCACCCGTTCCACTAGCCACTCTTCCCTTTACCCCATCACAGCCGAAGAGCTCCCCACTGCCACTAGTCCTAGGATGCTTTGCTGGTTTTCCCATAACTTTGTTCCCATCTTTAAAGTAGCCCCTTCATTAAACATTCTACAGTTTTCCCTTTTGAGTATGCCATCTTTATCCTACCAGGACCATGACTGGCACAGCAGGATAATGAATATTTGTTCAACAAGTTTTGTGAAAACACGCACAAATTTGCATAGAGCAAGAGAAGAACTTGGTTTCTGGGGAACTGCTGAAGAGTAGAGGCAAGGGGCCCTGGACAGACATGAGAATAGAAAGATTGGCAGGTGGCAGATCATGAAGGACCCTGTAGGACATGTGTCATGTTCCTACAGCTTGAGCTCTCTGAGAGATATTAATATACAGAAAGTTTACTGGGGAGACCTCTAGACCTCAGGACCAACACCTTAGGTAGGTGGAGGAAGCATGAATGAGCAGAGGACAATTTGAAGTGCAATAAAGTTGCAAAGTAGGCCTCAGCCAATCCCATGGGGTTCTGTGGGCCTGAGATAATTTCAAAATTTTCCCACTTTGAGGCTGCATGGAAGAAGTCCAAGGTCTCTGCCATTTTATGTATGTATGTATGTATGTATGTATGTATGTATTTAAAGTAACAGCAGCTTTTATTTATTTATTTAGTTAGCTAGTTATTTAAATTTTTTACAGAGACAGAGTGAGAGTCAGAGAGAGGGATGGATAGGGACAGATAGGAACGAAGAGAGATGAGAAGCATCAATCATCAGTTTTTCGTTGTGACACCTTAGTTGTTCATTGATTGCTTTCTCATATGTGCCTAGACCGTGGGCCTTCAGCAGACTGAGTAACCCCTTGCTCGAGCCAGTGACCTTGAGTCCAAGCTGGTGAACTTTTAGCTCAAGCCAGATGAGCCTGCGCTCAAGCTGTCGACCTCAGGGTCTCGAACCTGGGATCTTTGCATCCCAGGCCGACGCTCTATCCATCGCGCCACCACCTGGTCAGGCAGTCTCTGCCATTTTAAATGTTGCACAACATTCAGGAGATAGCACAGCTCATGTCTTCGGCCCAAGACTGTAGCCAAAGCTGGCAGATCTTAGAGCCTGTGTTCTTCAGCTCCAGAGTCACACTTTTCCCTCCAACTTTCAGAGCCATAACCAACTCAGCATGCTTCATCATCTGGCATCATTAAGACCTAGTAAGCACAATAAGAAGCGAGGACAAAGACACCCACTGTTTCCTCTGCTCTCAGAGACGGGTGATCCCTGGGCAGCAGCTCGGGAGGCTGTCAGAGACAGAACCGTGGGTGGAAATACCTTTGAAAGCATTCCATTTAAGTTTGTCTCCCCCACCAGAAGACACTGAGCTCCAGAGAGGAAAGGTTTTCTCACAGCTAGCTGGAGGCAAGGACAAGATTAACTCCCATGTCCCCTGATTCCCAGGCCAGTTTTCCTTTCTTAATTATGGCTCCCAATGGCCCTCTGGGTTGAAGAGGAGGCTGGCGAATGGGCGGGCTCCTTTGTCTCTCTTCCAGCCATGGGGTCTTAGCAGAACCTCTGTATGGGAATCCCATCCAAATCAGGTCCCATGGAGGAGTCTGGCAGCCGATCTCATTAACCAAATGTCCCTGGGATGCAAGAATAGATTTGGAAGAGCTTGCTGAACCAGAAGTTAGGGTGAGGGCTGCAGGCGAGGGTAGGGGAAGGGGCAGGCAGTCTGAGGATCCTGCCAATTGCTCCCAAGAGGTGGGGGAAGAAGACCAGCTGGGCCCAGGGTTTCTCTGAGATGTACTTTGATAATTTGCTGCATTTCAATGACTATATCCAAGGAGGGCTTGGCTCCAAGAAGCAGAAGTCACTGTGATAGTGGAAGAAAATAACTCAATGACAGTTTGTTTTATTTAGCAAGATGCGGGGGGGGGGGGGGGGTACCAACAGGGACAGACAGGAATGGAGAGAGATGAGAAGCATCAACTCATAGTTGTGGCACCTTAGTTCATTGATTGCTTCTCATAAGTGCCTTGACTGGGGGGCTCCAGCCGAGCTAGTGACCTATGCTCAAGCCAGCGACATTGGGCTCAAGTCGGTGACCCTATACTCAAGCCGGTGACCTTGGGGTTTCAAACCTGGGTCCTCAGCGTCACAGGCTGATGCTTTATCCACTGTACCACCACCTGGTCAGGCAACAGTTGTTAAAAATGGACCATCATGATGAGTATTAAGACCACTGCAATGGGATTTTTTTTACAGCTGGGAGAGAGATAGAGCTCAACTCTAAATACAGTTTGGGCAATTTATATCCAAGGAGGATGGTGAGGGGCAGTGGATGGAAAATTACTAAGAAGAAACAAGGGGGTAACAAAGATTCTGCTAAACCAACTTAACAGGATTCCTGGTGAAGACCAGCCAGGCGATCAGACATCACCAGGGTGGTGGTGGGGGGTGGAGGAACCTGATCAGATATTGAAGAGGGGGAGAGTTCTGACTTAGTGGGGTTCTTGATAAAACTAGATTTTACAAGGAAATGTGCAGATGGGTCTGGGAGAAGTTTCAAGAAACTGACTAAAATTTGGTCAAGCAAAGAATCTTGATCAAGCCCCCTTGTGGTGGATTTGAGGACGTTGTATCTGTTGGGGATGGCAGGTTCCCTAGGGAGGCCTCTGTCCCTCACTCTGTGGGCTGCGGTCACCACTGAGTTCTGGAGGCTGAAGAGAAGTCCCCCATGAGGAGGAAATGGAACCCCCTCCTCAACTGCCCCACCTTAGGTGTGAGTTCATTTAAAGAGAACATGGACATCAATGGAAAAGGTGAGGCAGGGCTGCAGGAAGCCAGGGAGGGCAGCAGGACAGTGAGGCGGGGACAGAGGGCAGTACAGAGAGGAAAGGGGCCATGCTGCCCCTGGACCCTGAGTGGAGACCCTGCAGCGAGTCCTCTCACTTCCAGGTAAGTGAAGGGGCGCTGGAACTGCAGAGAGAGCTGGAAAGGGCCTGCAGGCTAGAGCAGCTACAGCAGCTCAAAGGCAATGTGACAAGGCGAGGGAGTCTCAGAGCCAGGTGCAGCGCTGGACATTGACTGGACATTGGAAGCTAGAAGCTTTGTTCAAAAGTGTGTCTGTGACACCTTTCAACATTTGTACCCACATTGGGCTCATTTGTAATTTAGAGTCTTTTCCACTCATTTATTTATGTGTTGTGGCTTAAAATTTTCTTTTGGCTTAACATCATCTTACTAACAGATTTACAGGTTTCTACAGCCTCCCTCCCTCCCTCCCTCTCTCCTTTCCTCGCTTCATTTTTCCTACAATATTAGCGAGTTACTACTACATTCCAGGCCTTGTTCTTGATGCTGAGGATCTTTTTTTTTTTTTTTTTTTTTTTGTATTTTTCTGAAATTGGAAACGGGGAGGCAGTCAGACAGACTCCCGCATGCGCCTGACCAGGATCCACCCGGCATGCCCACCAGGGGGCGATGCTCTGCCCATCTGGGGCATCGCTCTGTTGTGACCAGAGCCATTCTAGCGCCTGAGGCCATGGAGCCATCCCCAGATGCTGAGGATCTTATTCTTGGAGAATCAGAAAGTCCTTCTTGGAACTTATCTTTCAACGGCAGTTTCTATAAAATAACATATAAATATATCAGAGAATAAGAATAATTCCAGAAAGAGATAAATGCATGGAAGACAATAAAACAAGAGATGGCATTCTAAATTAGGTATTAAGAAAATGACTCTATGAAGAGCTGATATTTGAGCTGAAAATGAATAATAAAACTTAATAAGCTATACAAAGCTGGAGGGCTGGAGAGGGCAGAGGAAATTGGATGTTCTACGCAGGAGGAGCAATAAAAACCTTATATGAGAATCAACTTCGCATGTTTATGAAGCAAAAAAGTCAAGGTGACTGCAGCCCAAAGAGCAAGAGAGAGAGAGAGTAGTTTGAGGGTGAGATAGGACAGGAAGGTGTCAGTTTATAATTGTGACAGGCAGGGTAAAGATTTGAGTTTTTATTTTTAGTGCAGTGAAAAACCACTGGAACAGAGAAATGCTATATCTAATTTATATCTTTAAAAGCTCACTGCATTCTGGGTAGGGAATGGGTCATAAAGGAGCCATAGAAGAAGCAGAAAAGGGGTAAAGGATGGTGGTGATACTAGGAGAGCTGGAACAGAATGGATGGAACCTGATACATTTTGGAGCCAATACAATTTGCTTTTAATTTGGATATAGGGGTGCTGAGAGAAGAAAGTATTTGGGCCTCGAGAAGTGCTTTTTACTGGGATGAGAAAGTCTAGAAAGGAACATGTTTGAAAATGAACTTGGCCTGGCCTGTGGTGGCACAGTGAATAAAGTGTCGAATGTTGAGGTTGCCAATTAGAAACCCTGGGCTTGCCTGGTCAAGGTACATGTGGGAGTTGATACTTCTTGCTCTTCTTCCCCTTCTCTCTCTCTCTAAAATTAATAATAAAAAAAAAATGAACTCAAGACTTCTGACTCCAGTTTGGCATGTAAGAGAGCTTAGAAGTCACCACTTTATCATAACAATAGGTAAAACATAGAACAAACTGAAAAAGCAATACAATATACAGGAGGTATATATTTGATTAAACTTTTGTTTGATTTTCTCCTGCTAATCTGTCTCATGTCTATTAGACCTATAAGGTTAGAGGAAAATTTTTCTTCCTTGATACCTCCATGTTTTTTCATGGCTTGATAGCTTCTATTTTATTTTTTTAGCACTAAATAATATTCCATAGTCTGGATTTACAAGACTTATTCATTCACTTATAAAAGACATCTTGGGTCCTTCCAAATCTTGGCAATTATGAATAAAACTATTATTAACATCCAAGTGCTAATTTTTGTGTGGACATAGTTTTCAATTACTTTGGCTAAATACCAAGGAACATAATTACTGGTTTGTAAAAGAATACGTTTAGTTTTGTAAGAAACCACCAAACTGTCTTCCAAAGTGACTGTACCTCTTGCATTCCCACCAGCAATGGATGGGAGTCCCTGTTGCTCTACATTTCATCAGCATTTGGTGGTGACAGTCTTCTGGTTTTGATGGTAGCTCTTGTTGTTTTGATTTACATTTCCCTGATGACATATGATATGGAGCATCCTTCCCTATCATTATTTGCCATTTGTATAATTTCTTTGGTGAAGTGTCTTCAGATATTTTGCCCATTTTTAAAACAGGCTGTTTGTTTCTTTATTGTTGAATTTTAAGAATTCTTTGTCTATTTTGGATAACAGGCCTTTATCAGATATCTTTTGGAAATATTTCCTCTCAGTCTGTAGCTTATTTTTTGCCATTCTCTTGACAGTGTCTCTTATAGAGCAGAAAATTTAAATTTTGATGAAGTCCAGTTTATCAATTCTTTCTTTCAGGGATTATGCCTTTGGTATTTATTTATTTAGTTATTTAGTTATTTATTTATTTTAGGTGAGAGGAGGGGAGACAGTGAGACAGACTCCCACGTGCACCCTGACCAGGATCCACTCAGCAATCCCCATCTGGGTGGATGCTCAAGTACCAAGCTATTTTTAGTGCCTGAGGCTGATGTGCTTGGGCCAACTGAGTCATCCTTAGAGCATGGTCTAATGCTCTAATCCATCGAGCCACTAGCTGCAGGAGAGAAAGAGGGAGAGAAGGGGAACAGCAAGAGAAGAAGATGTGCCCTGATCCAGAATTGAACTTGGGATGTCCATATACCAGGCTGACACTCTATTCACTGAGCCACTGGCCAGGGTCATAATTTTTTTCTTGGTAGTTGGACATGATGTACTGGGTAAAGAAACTGCAGTAAATGGGTCTTTGTAATCTGGTGGTAAGGTGTCAGGGGAGGGGAAGCATTCTATAGTCCTATGATTAGAACTTAGTCTTTTGGTGAACCTGTGCCTCCAGACTGTGAACTTCACAAGTCAAGTGCATCTTTCCCTGCCCTTCCCCTTACACCTTGTGACAAGATGGATAAAATCGGCTCAAGTTGGATATTTCCCTTCTCCTACATGGAAAGCTAGAATGAGTTGGAGTTGAGAATTTCCCTTCTCCTAGGTTGGTTAGGCTCTAAAAAAAACACCCCAATAGCTTAGGCTCTGGTAAAAATAATTTCTTTTGAGGGCAAGCTTTGTTAAGAAGAACAGAATGCTCTGGCATATTTCACAGTGGTTCCTCTTCCTCTCTTCCTGGTGGAAGCCCAAAGGGATTTTTCTCCCATATTCACTGTAAGAATTGGTCTAGCCTGACTAGGCGGTGGCGCAGTGGATGGAACGTTGGACTGGGATGCGGAGGACCCAGGTTCAAGACCTCGAGGTCACCAGCTTGAGCGTGGGCTCATCTGGTTTCAGCAGGGCTCACCAGCTTGGACCCAAGGTCGCTGGCTCAAGCAAGGGGTTACTCGGTCTGCTGTAGCCCCACGGTCAAGGCATATATGAGAAAGCAATCAATGAACAACTAAGGTGTCGCAACTAAAAACTAATGATTGATGCTTCTCATCTCTCTCCGTTCCTGTCTGTTTGTCCCTATCTATCCCTATCTCTGACTCTCTCTCTGTCTCTGTAAAGGAAAGAAAAGAAAAAAGATGAATTGGTCTAGCTTCTAGAGGTAAAATTCACAAAAATGTACTGCCCTCCCCCATGACTGGGTTCCCCGGGAGTTTTTAACACTCAGATTTCTCTGTGCTTAGCCTCCGGCAGGTCATCCATTATGGTTCAGGTTCTCATAACCTGACACTGATTCCTGCAGAGGTTTCTGCTCAGGGGCTTCTGCTCTGATAAGTCATGATTCTCTTTATTGGCCTGTCTGTCTCTTTAATTTGGGGGCAATGGTTTGCCCTGTGACATCACTCCTCTGATGAATCTACAGTCATGCACTGTATAATGATGTTTTGCTCAACAACAGACTCCAAATATAAATACAATGGTAGTCCCATAAGATTATAATAAATTAGAAACAAAAATTTGTTAGCAATGTTGAAAGAAAAGGGTAGACCCAGCTACCTGATTTTTACTTAGAGAAGAGGTAAGAACAAACTGTTCTAATTTAGGGAGGATTTGTAAAATACTTTAATGAGATAAAAGTTCAGCTTAGCTAAGAAACAAGTTCTGTTTCACATAGAGTCTGAAATAACAGGTACAAGTTATTTCAGACCAAGAAGGAAAAGAATATTAAATTTCCTTTTCTCCCCTTCAACACACAAATCTTGGTACCTTCCTTTGCAGTTGGTAATATTAACTGTTTGAGTAGTGAGGTTTTTTTTATGCTTGCTGACCTTCGGGAGTGAGTTTTTTTCAAAAAATGAAATTAGTTCCAGTTCCAGTTTTATTAACTTAAAATCATGTTTGTTTGATAACCAATTTATGGAAACAAGAAAAACATACATTTGCATTTTTAAAATTTTGTCTTATACATATTTAAAATAAATCAATCATACTCTGGATGGTCAGGAGGCACGAAGACATACGTGAACATTTAGGATTAATAAGCTCCAACTAACACGTGTAAAGCAAAGTCCACCAATTTTACTGTTTTCATCAAATAAAAGATACTACGAGTTATAAGACACAGTTATCTTATGTAGCACTAAGAAAGAGAAAACACTGCTAAACAATTATAGAATATAATCAAATGTAAGATATATCCCTATTTCAGAGATTTTATTAATTTTTTTAGAGAGAGAGAGAGACAGAGACAGAGACAGACAAGAAGGGAGATTAGAAGCATCAACTTGTAGTTGCTTCACTTTAGTTGTTTTATTGATTGCTTCTTATACATGCCTTGACTGGGGGCGGGGGGCTCAAGCTGAGCCAGTAAGTTCTTACTCAAGCCAGTGACCTTGGGCTCAAGCCAGCAACCTTTGGACTTCAAGCCAGCAACCTTTGGGCTCAAGCAAGTGACTTTGGGATCATGTTGATGATCCCACACTCAAGCCGATGACCCTGGCTCAAACTGACAAGCCTGTGTTTAAGTTGAGGAGCCCATGCTCTAGTTGGAAACCTCAGGGTTTTGAACTGGACCCTCAGTGTCTCGGTTGATGCTCAATCCACTGTGCCACCACCAGTCAGGCTATTTCAGAGATTTTAAAATGTGAGAAATGTGCATGTTGGAACTGATAAAATACAGTAGCCTGGATCTCTTCTTTGAACTCCACGTCTCTCTGGTCACTTGAATTTCTCAAAGTGCTTAAACTTAATGTGTCCCAATCTGGACTCTTGATCTACCTTGCTAAAAAACTCTTCCTTTTCCTGTATTTCCTGTCCTGGAAAATGGAGCCTACCTACACTAGAAACATGTTAGTTTTGCCAGACTACTGACACATTCATTATCAGTTCTGTCCCACATATCTCTCTTGAAAGCATTGCCTTCTCTCTTTTCCTCTATTGTGGCTTTGAGTCAGGTCTTCCTCATCTGTTCACAATATTACATCAGTAATCTCTGAAGTGCTCTCCATTCCTCTAATGAGTCCCTACTCTACACTGTCCTTGTTTTCTTTCTTTAGCATCAATCTGATATTATTCCTTGCTTTAATATCCTACAAGATGAAGACTCTATCCAAAAAACAGGCAAAGGACATGAAGGGGCTATCTCACAGAAGAGAAAAATATTCATTTATACATGGGAAAAGTTGTTCATTTTCATTATAAAATAAATGCAATAATGACATTTTTTTCACCTATTCAGTTGGCAATTGGTGAGAACTGATAATAACAAATGGTTACAAGAGTCTTAAGAAATACTCCTATATATCATTGGTAGTACAATATCTTGCATGGCATTTTGGCAATGTTTTGGATATGTGAAGGAACACAACCTGCCTATTATCTCTGAGCCTCAATTACTGTATTTGGTCAAACCACGCTGAAATCTACCCTAATGGCCTTTAGGAAATGCGATAATCTAGGAGAAAGTGATTTGTAAATACGAGTAGTTAACATTCATGGGCACTTATTGTTTTAAGGACTTCAGATGTGTCTCCTTATTTAACCCTCACAATAATCCTGTACGTACTATTATTATCACCCCCATTTTACATATAAGAAAATTGAGGCACAGAGAATAAAATATTGTCCAAAGAGTAGAGGTGGGATTACTGGAGTTAAATCTACATAGGAAAATCTAGTTTTTCTTTGTAGCTACCTACAACACTTTTTCTTTTTAATTAAAAAAATTTTTTTTTAATTTTATTTATTCATTTTTAGAGAGGAAAGAGAGAGGGAGAGAGAGAGACAAAGAGGGAGAGAGAGGAGAGACAGAGAGAGAAAAGGGGGGAGGAGCTGGAAGCATCAACTCCCATATGTGCCTTGACCAGGCAAGCCCAGGGTTTGAACCAGAGACCTGAGTGTTCCAGGTTGACGCTTTATCCACTGCGCCACCAGAGATCATGCTACGACACGTTTTTTGTTTATTTTTATTATTATTATTTTGTGTGTGTGTGTGATAGCCCACAGAATTCACAGTTGAAATTTCTTTGCACATAATTTTCTCCTTGGTTAGTTACCATGAACTGGCCTTCTCTAATTGTTTTGCATATCTCATCACAGTCCTGTTTGAGCTTCTGGGAACTCAGCCCATCTCTCACTCCAATTCATTTTCAGTGCCCTGGTCAACACTGGGTACATGATAAAGCCCTAACAAAATGCAATCGTACATTTCTGTGGAATCGATGGCGCATCTTTGCAATATGAAGTAATTTTCACTTAACTCAGACAGATACATGGTAACTAGGTGAGTACGCTCCTGACGACGACAACTCCGCCCCACACCTCAGCAGAGGAGGCTGACCTTTCCGGATTTCCAGTGTCAATAGCATTTTCCCGGAACCATTCCTGCGGATTCTGATGCAGCCGGCCGGGACAGCGCCGCTGAACACAAAACAGAGCAAGTACTAGTAGTCTAGGTAAATGCCTGAAATTTCTAGCTCATTTACATGACCCGGGAGAAAACATCCTCAAGTTTTTCCATTTTTAAAAGTATTAAGTGACAAACACATTTTTATCCCTTCATAAATATTATAATCAAATTGCTTCGAGAGAGTTTGTTCTTCTTTTTGGTTAGGCATATATATGGACAGCATACTTAGAACGAACATGGAAGGCGGGGGAAGAAAGCGGAAGCCGCAGGGTCTTCTAAACCAGAAAGTCTCCCGAGGTAGCGCCAGGCTGTTTGCGGCGCTCTAGTTGTAGACGCCGTCTGAGAAGCAAGTAGGGGAACGGCGTCGTCGCTGGAGTTGAGACCAGGCGGCCAGAGTTCTCAGGGATGAACCTCGAGTTGCTGGGTAAGGACGGCATGTTTGAGTCTTCGAGAACCCTTTGGTCCTGGAGAAGAGGGAACCCAGGCGGGAGGGGTTCAGGCTGCAACCTTAAGTACTTAGTTCTGCTAGGTATCACTGGGCGCTCCTGATATGCAGCAGGAGCAGCAGGAGAGGAAAACCCAACTTCTGCCCAAGCGGAATGCACTGATTTTCTCGAGGCTACTTTCTGACCAGTTTTGGAGTGGTAGGGACAGTTTGTGACTTAGTCTTGATGACAAGGTTCACAGGTGCTGAAGTAGCTCAGAACAGGCAGGACCAGAGTTACTGGAGAAGGAATCTGAGGAAGTGAGGCTTAAGGTGAAGCTCTGAAGACTTGTCAGGGATTTGGGCGTCCAACTGGTTAAGTCTTTTTGTAGAAATACAGGATGCTTAAGAAGGGGAACTTCTAGTTGAAGCCCCTCATGGAATAGATGGGAAAAAAAAAGGCTCAGAGGGTAGTGACTTGAAGGCACTGAATAAGTAAATGGCATATTTGGCACTGTAATCCAGTTATCTTGACTTCCTATTTAAGCTCCGTAACTACCAGGGACGGTGTGGACTACAGAGGCACCTGCTTTTTGTCAAGTTCTCCTTGATTCATTTCCTCCTTACCCCTTTTGTTTACAAACTGTAGGTTCCTTGTACTTAGCGTTCATTAGGTGTTCGGCGTGGTAGCCTAGGGATGTCTGAGGTTTTCCAGGACTCCTAAATGACTTGCCGTGTTTAATGGTTTTGTTTCCCGTAAAAAAAAAAAAAGAGCCTGAACGTGTTTTTGGCTGTACAAAGGGGCTGCAAAGATATTTAAGAAATGGACTTTACCTTTAAGGAGCTTTTTGTTACGTAGAAGGTTAAGATGGTTATGTAAATAGCCATAACTATTGCAGAATAGAGGAAGGCTTTTAGGAGCCATTACAAAGTGCTAAGAACATTTAGATGAAGGAATGTCTTTGGAGCAGGGGAAGAAAGGTAATCAGGAACAAAAAGCCTGTGGAGGAGTTGAAGTTTGGAGAGGACGTTTAAGATTGGTAAAATATTGATTGATTGTATAGAATGTGGGGAGAAGTGCTTATTAGGAATATGTTGATTTAAGACATCAGTGTGAGAAGACCTAAAAAATTTACCTGCTTGGCAAGGTTGTGGGTACTGTGAATAAAGAGGATATCAAGAGATGGGGCTGGTGCCATCATTTTTGTGGAGGTTCTTTTTTTTGTTGTTGTTTTTTTTGTATTTTTCTGAAGTTGGAAATGGGGAGGCAGTCAGACTCCCGCATGCACCCGACTGGGATCCACCCGGCATGCCCACCAGGGGGCGATGCTCAGCCCACCAGGGGGCGTGGCTCTGTTGCATCCAGAGCCATTCTAGCACCTGAGGCAGAGGCCATAGAGCCATCCTCAGCGCCGGGGCCATCTTTGCTCCAATGGAGCCTTGTCTGTGGGAGGGGAAGAGAGAGACAGAGAGGAAGGAGAGGGGGAAGGGTGGAGAAGCAGATGGCTGCTTCTCCTGTGTGCCCTGGCTGGAAATTGAACCTGGGACTCCTGCATGCCAGGCCCATGCTCTACCACTGAGCCAACCGGCCAGGGCCTGGAGGTTCTTGAATATGCCCAGCTTGGAAAGTTTGAACTTTTTAAGGAAGGTACCGCTGATCTGTTGAAGGATTTTGACCTGGTAAGTAACTCTTATTAGAGCTATTAATTTCTTAAGGATTTATTTGACAACATTGTTTAGTTGAGTCTTGGAGGGTGTGAATTAACCAGTTTGCGGGGCTCGAGTAGATGAGTGATATGGAAGGCCTCAGCTAGGAAATAGAAAAGACTAGGAGGTCGAGTTGACAGAATCCGAGAATTGATTGCATGTGGTGGTGGTGGTGGTGCTGGATGAAAGGAAGAGAGAAGTGAAAAATGATGGAGCCGATAGTGGTATTACTGATAAACATTGAAGGACATTGATAAAAGACAGCGTTGGTTATGTTGAGTGTGGATCTGGGGTTCAGGAGATAGGCTTGGATTTATAAAAGAGATTTGTAATCCTACAGGTGGGCTAATTGAAACCTGGTAAGTACATGAGACCAAGGGAGAAAGTGGGAGGGGCAGAAAAGAAAACGCTGAGGACAGAATTTTGGACAAGTACTTATATTTAGCGGATAAGAGGAAGAATAAATGACGATAATAAGTTAACTAACAGTTACTTAACTGTGAGCTAGGCATATATTTGTCTATGTAGAAGAAGAAGAGAATACCATATTTCCCCATGTATAAGATGCACCTTAAATTTGGGCCCCAAATTTGGGAAAAAATGTGTTACATAAAGTTATTGAACTCAAGTTTTATTCATCATAAAATTCATACAACTCCTCATCACTGTCAAAACTCCCATCCGTTAGCTTGTCCTCATCTGTATCTGATGACGGATCCCTGTCTTCAATAATGAGCACAAAAACGAGCACTAAAAAGCGGAAATGCAAGTAAAAAAATCCCTACAACTGCTGTATAAGACGCACCCAGTTTTTAGATCGCAAATTTTTTGAAAAAGGATGCGTTTTTTTATATGGTTGGTGTGGTGTCTTCCATAGAAGCCAGTTGTAGAGCATTTGAGGCTGAGAGCTGAGAAAGGGCTGCTCTGGTTAGTTCTTAGGCAGCTTGGGGACCTCTCAGCAGCTTGAGCAGATGTGAAATGATGTTGTATAACGAAACTAATTTACCATGGGCTAATTGCTGTGATCAGTTAGGTTCCTACAGCATCTCATCAATGTTACAGTGCAGGTACCTACAAGAAGGGCACATAGCTGAAGGCGAACAACTGAGGGTCGTAGAGGCTTTTAAGAATAGTGTCAGGAAATCTAATGTGATTGAAGGCCAAGACTGTAAGAATTGAGGCAACATGATGTGGGATGTGAAGAGTCAAGTTTTCTGCTTGGTTGGGCTGGATGGTGTAATTCCAAAATTATTTATTCAACACTGCCATGGGCTCCATAGGCAAAGGGGAAGTGGAATGCTTAACTTCTTTTTTTTTTTTTTTTTTTGCCTTCTCTGGGGAAAAGGATGATTTTTTTTTTTTTTTAAACAAATAAAGTGAACATTGATTGTTGCTCCAAAAAAACCCTCAAACGGTAGATTTTAGGTGGGTCAGCTAGTCAGTGGTTCCCAACCCCCGGGTTGCAGACAGGTACCGGTCCACAGAGAAAGAATAAATAACTTACATTATTTCCGTTTTATTTATATTTAAGCCTGAATGATGTTTTATTTTTAAAAAATGTCCAGATTCCCTCTGTTACATCCGTCTAAGACTCACTCTTGACGCTTGTCTCGGTCACGTGATACATTTATCTGTCCCATCCTAAAGGCCGGTCCGGGAAAATATTTTCTGACATTAAACCGGTCTGTGGCCCAAAACAGGTTCGGGACCACTGAGCTAGCTCACTTCTCTTGATTGAATTACACTCGTTGTCCCGGAGGGAGCTTGCACAGGAAGTAACTGTTGGTGATCTTTGAGATTTGGGGAGAGAAAAGAAGACATGCTGGAAAAAAAAGATATAGGAGAATTTTGACACTCAGTAGAGGACAGGTGTGTTTTGCAAATCATAGACTGATAGCCGATAGCCTTGAGGTCAAATTTGGGTTGTATGATTTCTGGGTCAGGTCCCAGCTTTGCCAGTTTTTAACTGTGAACTTGGGAATTGACTTAACCTGAAGCCTAACTTTCTTCATCTATGAAATGGAAGATAATAGTACTACTACTCACTTAATAGTGAGTTGAGAAGAATGAGTGAGAGCATGTAAAGAAGGCCTTAGTACAGAGTGATACATGAGCATTCAGTGAGTGGGAGCTGCTAATGGTCAATGCAGGCCTGAGCACTTCAAAGAAATGATGAGCCAGTGGCGTGTAAGTCTAGAAAGCTCATGTAAGTTCTTTAATTTCATACTTTTCAAATTAATAAATACAGTCATATATCACAACAGTGAAAACTATAAATATGGGTACAGGGAAAATTATATTTCTCTCCTTCAAATGGTAACTCTCTAGAGTTTATTCTGTTATTTTTATTAATTGATTTTAGAGAGAGAGAGGAACATTGAAACATTGATTTGTTGTTCCAGTTAGTTGTCCATTTATTAGTTGCTTTTTATATGTGCCCTGAATGGGGATCAAACCTGCATGGCAGACTGATGCTCTAACCAACTGAGCCACCAGGCCAGGGCTATAACCTCTTTCTTGCTCATATAAACACATTTAAACAGATGCCTAAGGGCTTTGTTTTTGCTTTTTACAGATATAGAACCTTTTTATCTACATTATTTGCAACTTACTTTCCTCACTTAACACTATAAAGATACTATTCCCCCACATTAGGAGACAGTGATCTAATGATTTTTAATGCATTCATATAGATACTCATGATGTATAATTTTAATTGAATGCTTTAAGTGTTTTTTTCTTGCCTCCCTTTTGATAATCCCATGTATATCCTTTCATATTTTTCTTTATGTCTATATTTGACTGTGTATATTAACAAAAAAATGAGTTATATTCACTGTGTTGCTCTTTCATTCACTTAGTAACACTAATGAAAATTTTTCTAAGTGAATTAGTATGATTTATCCATACTTGAATATTTTTTTTCTTCTCAAATAGTTTGAATAACATAGTAATTATCTGCTGCTTGAGATTTAAGAGAAATTGCTCACAAAATCATTTGAGCCTGCTGCCCTGTTTGTTTTTTTTGTTTTGAATAGTAGGTTTTTAACAGTCTGTCAGTGTGTTGTTTATCCCCTGATCCAGTCAAGGATTTTTCTTCTGTAACCAGTTTTGGAAATGTGTGTTTTGCTATGAAAGTCATTCATGTTTTTTGAATTGTCTAGTATATTATGAAGTTAAATCTCAGACCCGGGTTTATATCTCTTTGGCATTCACATCTTTAGGCATCTCACCCCCGCCCCTTAATTGTCTTTAAAGCCAAGCCTAAGTAACCTAATTGTAACACAACATGGTAGATGGGGGAGGATGGAGAATATAAACGTGCAGAGCATTCGGAGGAAATGGCCTTGTGCCGCCTCAACCCTGCAGTGTTCTTCTTCAGACCCTTCACCAAAGTGTCCCAGACTAGCTTTGTCTTTTATATATGTCACTTTCTCTTTGTGCTCCTTTAAACTCCTTGTTGGAATCCTATTATCTAGGATGACCCTCAAAAAATATTCACCCAAAGCCTAAAACGAAAATACAAAAGTAGGGGTAATCTGTGTGGAGGGGTAATCATGCATTAAAGTGGTCGTAGGATTCTGGATTCTCTCAGAATCCTATGAGTGGCTTTCCCTTCTTCCAACACAGCACAGGTCACATTCTGCTCCTTCCTGGGTATTTTATATTTTTAGATTGTGTTTTTCTAATTTGTTTTTAATTTTTAAATAAGTACTTTTTGTTTATTTCTCAACCATGTAAATATAGATCTGTATTAATGATTTGGAAAGATGTATATTTTTTTTATTTTTGAGAGAGAGCACTAGAGGGACAGACAGCCAGGAAAGGAGATGAGAAGCATCAACTTGTAATTGTGTCACTGTAGTTGTTCATTGATTGCTTTCTCATACATGCCTTGACGGGGAAGGGGGGTGCTGCAGCCAAGCCAATGACCATGGGGTCATGTCTGTGATCTCACACTCAAGCCTGGGACCTCGGGGTTTTGAACCTGCATCCTCAGCATCCCAGGCTGATGCTCTATCCACTGCACTTTCTCTTGGTGAGGCAGGATGTATTGTTAAAGAAGCAAGTCATATGATATGTGCAGTATGTGAGTCTGGTTTCAGTATTCCATTTCATTTCATTCTTTTCTTTTGAATGCAGTCAGCCACCATAAGTCTGGTGGTACACATTAGATAAATCAAGATAATTACCCTTTTTGGCAATTGTATTTAACTTGAGTTTCATCATTCTTAACTATAGGGTCTGTGTGTTTTTGGTGTTTTAATTCTTCAGTTTTCTTTTAATTTTTTAATAGACAAAATGTAAAAAAGTGGTTTTCAGATTTTTTTTTGAAGGAGATGACTTTATTTTATAAATTTTATTTATTGATTTTAGAGAGAGGGTAGAGAGAAAGGGGGCATGAGGAGCAGGAAGCATCAACTCTTAGTAGTTGCTTCTCATGTGTGCTTGGACCAGGTAAGCCTGGGATTTTGAATCAGCAGCTTCCACATTCCAGGTCAGTGAAATGACCTGTGCCACCAGGTCAGGCAAATGACTTCTTTTTTAAATGAAATCTTATTTGAATGCCCTGTATGTAAAACATCTTTCTTGTACATGTAGTTCTCAGAGTGTAGTTTAAGAACCATTGTTGTCTGACCTGTGGTGATGCATGGAGTGGAGGGGATGTCAGCCTGGAGCGCTGAGGTTGCTGGTTCGAGGCCTGGGGTTTGCCTGGTCAAGGCACATAGGAGAAGCTGCTCTGAGTTGGTGCTTCCCACTCCACCCCTTCTCTCTCTCTCTCTCAAATCAATAAACTCTTTTAAAATATATATATAATAAAAACCATTATAATAAAATCTTTAGTTAATTACGTAAATACTGACAAAATTGGTGCTGCTGCTGAAATTAAACTTCTGACAAGCAGGCAGTATCATATTTGTAGCTTAAAAGGTTTATTACTACCAATGTATAAATGCCAAGTTTAATATAGGAAAAGCATCCAGGGGTTTTTGTACCAAAGTGCTGTTTGCTTAGGAAGTAGAGACTTGTGTGTAACCAACTGCCAGGTTGTTACAACCTGAATGCTATTATTAATAAGGGGAGTGATCGCTGCTGGCTGGCTGCTGTTTATAAAGGTTTTACAGAATAGTTGGGACTTAAGATAATTTGACTGATTTTAATTTTAGAAGTTTCTTATTTAAAAATATCCATAACATCATTATGTTTACATAAATACTATTTTTATGAAAAATAACTTTTCTAAAACAAAAAAATATGAGTAGATAGGCATTGGTATATGTTTTTACAAATCTCTGTAATGTTTGCCTAAATAGAAGTTGGCAGAATTCTTACATCTGCTTCTGCATTCACTCTGTTGCAAGATCATAGGTCATAGAGCCTCAGGAGAACTCATCTATCATATAAACTTACAAGATAATGAGAGACAAGTCCCCATCCAGCGGCAGATCATTGCTCTACCATTCACGAGCTGTAGTTCCCTGGTATGTTGCTCATGTTCTTTTAACTCTCTTCCTTTGCTTTTTTGCAGAGTCCTTTGGGCAGAATTATCCAGAGGTAAGAGTATAGTGTTGTGATCTTAGGAACATAATAACTCACTAGTTTTTGTGTTTGAGTGGAAAATGCATTTTGGTCCTTTTTTTTTTTTGTTGAAAACAGAAGCATTATATGTGCTGATATATCTTTTGCTGTAATAAGGAACTAAATGTTCAGTTTTAAGTGGGGGGGCCTGATAGGCAAATCTTACCATAATGTAAATTTTATAGTTCATTTCCCTTTAAATAAAAAAACCCAAACTTTGATTAAAGGATCACAAACAGCACTATCACCTGTATACAGATTTTTTCAATTTTTTATCAATGCTTTTACATAATATTAAATAAATATGTATGCTATAATTATAGTGTGCTTTGCATTTTTTAATATAAAAATATTTTGTAATACTTGGACTGTTTCAGTGTAGTCATTATGATTATTTTAAATGGCTTGATATTAATATAAAATAACTTATTTGGCTTTTCTAATGTTACACATTTAGGCTTTTCTAGGATTTTAAAATTATTTTTCTTGTGATAAATTCCAAAAAATAATGATGACTGGGTCAATAGAATGACTCTCCCCCCTTTTTTTATTATAATTATTGATTTTAGAGAGAGGGTGAGGGAGAGAGACAAAGAGACAAGACCATGACTCTGCTCCTGTGTGTGCCCTGACCAGGCATCAAACCAGCAGCCTCTGGGCTTCAGGACGAAGCTCTAACCAGCTGATCTATCTGGCCGGGGCAATAGGATGACTCCTAATGAATCTTATTATATTTGGACTAATTTCCCTCTAGTATGTGTACAAAATTATAGTGGTAATGTAGGGGATTAATCACATCTGTTTCCAAAATTTCTGTTTTTTTTTTTAAATATTTCCTCATTTTGACTAGTTTAATAGGTATGAGAACATACATAGAGATTATTTTGATATATATCGTGATTTAAATTCAAGAGAAGTGTCATAGTGAACCTTTAAAAAATAATTTGGATATCTGGGTATTGTTATCTATATTCTTGTGTTTGTTTTAATTTTTAGGAAGCTGATGGAACTTTGGATTGTATCAGCATGGCCCTGACTTGTACCTTTAATAGATGGGGCACGCTGCTTGCAGTAGGCTGTAATGATGGCCGAATTGTCATCTGGGATTTTTTGACAAGAGGCATTGCTAAAATAATTAGTGCACACATCCATCCCGTCTGTTCTTTATGGTAAGGAATTTTAAATTTAATATGTTTAATATGAGTTAAAGTAGGGGAATGAATGGTGACTGTGTAGTTGGCAATCTTATTGTCGATACTATTTTTATACTATGAAATGTCCAGCTATTAGTAATATAATTGCTCATAGCTTATGTAAACCTGGAACCCATGCTGTCCTTGGTGCTCCTTTGTGATGAAAAAGTCAGTGTAATATATGGATCTATATCAAACTCTGTCTGAGAACATTTCAGTACTGAAAAGAGATATTTAGTGGTTGTAGCTCTAGTAAGATTAGTGATAATGACATTTTATTTAGAATAAATTTTGGTTAGGAGAGAAGTTTGGAAGTCATCAAGGCTGGCCTTGTCTGGGTTCTTAAATTCCAGCAATTTTAGTGATCACAGGCATGTCCATTTCTTCATTGACCTATATAGTTATTAAGACTTTCTATCAAATATTTGAGTTGAACTCTGGTTTAATATAAATTCCCACTGGCCCTGGCTGGTTGGCTCAGCGGTAGAGCGTCCGCCTGGTGTGCAGGAGTCCCGGGTTTGATTTCCGGCCAGGGCACACAGGAGAAGTGCCCATCTGCTTCTCCACCCCTCCCTCTCTCCTTCCTCTCTGTCTCTCTCTTCCCCTCTCGCAGCCAAGGCTCCATTGGAGCAAAGATGGCCCGGGCGCTGAGGATGGCTCTGTGGCCTCTGCCTCAGGTGCTAGAATGGCTCTGGATGCAACAGAGCATCGCCCCCTAGTGGGCATGCCGGGTGGATCCTGGTCGGGCTCATGCGGGAGTCTGTCTGACTGCCTCCCTGTTTCCAGCTTCGGAAAAATGAAAAAAAAAAAATTCCCACTGATTTTTTTTCTTATTCTTTGAGACCACTGTTTACTTCATAAAATTTCATTTTGGGGCAGCACATCTTTTAAATGAACTTGGGACCAAAAAAAAGCACCTAATCAAATGTAGATTTACTAAACTGTAACATGTTTACTTTTGTCTAAATAGAAGCAGCAGAAATATATTGTAAAGCACCCACCAGTAAAGAGCTGGTGGTTTTGGCCAAAACTTCTGTAGTCCAGATGATCTCTCAGGTCCCTTCCAGCTCCTTTACATTTCATGTCCTTTTTATTGTTGTGTATTTTGTTTTCATTTTTATTTTATTTTATGTTTTATTTGAATTTATTGGGGTGACACTGATTAACATAATTATACAGGTTTCAGGTAAACAGTTCTACAACACATCTCTGTACACTGTAATGTGTGTTCACCCCCATTGTTGTGTTTTTACAGTAAGATTCAGATACTTATTTTATTATAAACAAGTATATGATAATTTATAAAGTTATGGAAAATATGGCAAAATAGAAAGAATTCATATTTCCCATAGTTCTTTTTTTTTTTTTGTATATTTCTGAAGCTGGAAATGGGGAGAGACAGTCAGACTCCCGCATGCGCCCGACCGGGATCCACCCGGTACGCCCACCAGGGGGCGATGCTCTGCCCCTCCGGGGCGTCGCTCTGTTGCGACCAGAGCCACTCCAGCACCTGGGGCAGAGGCCAAGGAGCCATCCCCAGCGCCCGGGCCATCTTTGCTCTAATGGAGTCTCGCTGTGGGAGGGGAAGAAGAGAGAGACAGAGAGGAAGGAGAGGGGGAGGGGTGGAGAAGCAGATGGGTGCTTCTCCTGTGTGCCCTGGCCGGGAATCGAACCCGGTACTTCCGCATGCCAGGCTGACGCTATACCACTGAGCCAACCTGCCAGGGCCTTCCCTTAGTTCTATCACACAGATGTTACTATGGTGAAATTTTTTTTTTTTAATAATTTTTTAATGGGTGTACAACTGTGAACTGGTTTTTTTTTTTTAAATTTTTATTTATTCATTTTAGGAGAGGGAGAGACAGAGAGAGAGAGAGAGGGAGAGAGGGAGAGGAGAGACAAAGAGAGAGAAGGGGGGGGAGCTGGAAGCATCAACTCCCATATGTGCCTTGACCAGGCAAGCCCAGGGTTTTGAACCGGCGACCTCAGCATTTCCAGGTCGACGCTTTATCCACTGCGCCACCACAGGTCAGGCATGGTGAAATTTTTTGATTGGTTTCTATATGTGGTTTTTTGTTTTTTTTTGTTTTTTGTTTTTTTTTGTAACTGTGATATAAGTGGGAGTTTGTGTTATGGAGTTTATATTAAGTACAGGAAAAGTTGGAATCACCGAGTGACTAAAGCTTATCGATAGGAAGCGCTACTGTTTGCAGTGATGATTTTTGCCCTAAATCTTAACAACAGTTGTATAATATCTATTTGTATAAGGTTTTCCTAATACAGGAGGGTTTCACAATAAGTTTTTGCTGTGACTGTGAGAAGGAATTAATTGTTGAATTTATATTTATTAATTCTTGTAGTATTTTTCTTGGAATGACCGTCAACCTTTATTCACCCCACCGCGCAGTTTTTCTACCATTTCCCTTGCAATCATCGTGTCCCTTTAGGGTTACTGCATTTCAGAATCGGTTTCTATATGTGGTTTTAAAAAGTAGAGTTTGTCATTGTACTTCAGTCTATTTTATGTTTGACTTTTTCCATTTGTAACGCTGTCCAGATATTTTCCTGTTTGAATAGCCTTTAAAAACTTTTTACTGTCATACAGTAGTGGACCTAAGAAGGTTTACAGTTAGTTGTCCATATGGAAAATAATATAATTGGCCTGACCTGTGGTGGCGCAGTGGATAAAGCGTCGACCTGGAAATGCTGAGGTCGTCGGTTCGAAACCCTGGGCTTGCCTGGTCAAGGCACATATGGGAGTTGATGCTTCCAGCTCCTCCTCTCTCCTCTCTCTCCCTCTCTGTCTCTCTGTCTCTCTCTCTCTCTCTCTCCTCTCTAAAAATGAATAAATAAAAAAACTTAAAAAAAAAAAGAAAATAATATAATTGACACAGGTTATACTGTTTTGTGTGCTTATAGCTGTAAACCTACTTTTGCCCACCCCTGTATATCTTCTGAAAGATAAACCATAATTTACTTAATCATTTTGTTTGTTTCTTTGCTTCATAATGTTTAGTGATTGTCCTTGTGCATAAAGTTTTTCTCTCCTGTATTCATTCATTCAGCAAACACTGAATATGAATTACATCTCAGATACTGTGGGCGTTGGGCCTGCTACAGAAGAAATTAAACACTGGATGGGCCCGTAGGTGGAATTAAATGATCTTTAGGACTCTGTTAGACTTATTAAAGACCCATCTCTCTTTTAGAAAGAAATAAAAATTGTTAGATGTGAGAAAATGTAATCCTAATTGTTGAGTTAATGGAATTTGGAATTGCAGAATTATTATTAACGGGAGAACCCCTCTTAGTTTTTACCCGTTTATAATTTAATTTTTAAAGTTGGATTTCTCCTTATTAAAACAAATACAGTTTTCCAGTGAAAGAAAAAGAAGATATAGGGCAAAAGTGTTTAAATGAAAAAAATAGAATCATAGCTAACATTCTGTTCCATGTAAAATTATGCTGAAAGGCTTACAAGAACAGCAACAACAGCAGCCCCTTGTTTCTCCCCAGCCCCCTAAAGGATTTCCTTTTTTTGCCTATTTCTTCTTATAGTTTCATATTTTTATATAACATGTGTATGTCACTTTCTCTTGGTTTGTTAATTTCAGAAATTACCCATGGACTTTCTGTTACAGTATATGTGAGTTTTAGCTCACCCTCTTAGACCCTCCCATCATCTACTAAATTTGGGAAAGGTGCTTTACTGTAACTGGGCAGTGGTGGAAGTCTAGACTCTATTTAGACCTTGTTGAGTGGGGTTGCAGTTTTTTCTGAGGTATTTCCTGGAGTAGAGTGATTATTGTCCAAACACATTCTGTTTCTTGTTTGTCCTTTCCTGGTCCTTTAGCCAGAGAAAGTAGGCTCTTCACCTTTTTTATGTGTGTCCACTGGTATTACTGTATTGGCTCCTCTATCGCCTGGTCCAGGATGGAGGAGGCAAAATGAACATCCAAGAAGCTACTATGTTATTTCTTCTATACTGCAATCTCTAGCCAGTTTTCTTCTTTCTGCCTTTCAGACTCTTTTTCTGTTTGTTTAGGGATAGACAGACTTCGGAAGGGAGAGAAATGAGAAGCATCAGTTCTTTGTTGAGGCACCTTAGTTGTTCATTGATTGCTTTTTCATATTATGTTCCTTGACTGGGGGAGGGGGGCTACAGCAGAGTGAGTGATTCCTTGCTCAAGCCAGTGACCGTGGGGTCATGTCAGTGACCCCACACTCAAGCCAGCAACCTCGAGTCTCAAACCTGGGTCCTCCGCATTCCAGTCCGACGCTCTGTCCACTGCGCCCACCGTCTGGTGAGGCAACACATACTTATTTTTATTATTTTGTTTATTCTCTGGAATTGCTACTTTAAGGACAGTCTCAAAGCTCAGAACTTCCTCCCTGCCTAAAAGAAAAAAAAGCCTATTTTTTGTTATAGCAGCACTAAGGGCTCTCTGATTGTAATATTTGCCTATGTTCTTTCACAGAGCCACTTGGAGTGTTATTTTGAACTATTAAGAGCTTCTGTTACTAGATAGGAAAATGTTGTGAGAACATTCTAATATATTGCTCAGTTGTAACTGCTTATTGTGGATTTGAGTATATGTTAAAAAAAAAAAAAAAAAGAATGCTATTGACCCATGCACCCATGAAATTAGGGCAATATGTGTGACTCATGCATTGTTGTCCGTAAGAGTGGTGATATACTTTACCTTCAAGTATGTGCTAAAGCTACTCTTTTTTTCTTCTCAGCTGGAGTCGAGATGGTCATAAGCTCGTGAGTGCTTCCACTGATAACATAGTGTCACAGTGGGATGTTCTTTCAGGCGACTGTGACCAGAGGTTTCGATTCCCTTCACCCATCTTGAAAGTCCAGTATCATCCACGAGATCAGTATGTTGAATCTAAGCTGTTCTTTCCTGGGGTGGGGTCTAATTCTGTATGGATTAGCACCAGGCTCTGACAGTTTCAGTTTAAGGTTTTAGGAGGCAAATGCTCATATCTCTTTAAACCTTGCACATAAAAAGTCTTTCTAAGTTGGCTTTACTGAATACGTATATCTTAAGAAGAGTATTATACTATATAATTAAAAGCCTGCCAAAATTAGGATTTTGGAAACAGGCAAAGGTACGAATAAGTATAATAACTAGTTCTTGATCATCTCCTCTGCCTCCATTGTTTGAATTTCTTTAGTGGGGGAGAACGTTCAGTATTAAAACTGCATTTAAGAAAGAGTTACACGTCATTCTGTTACCCAGATATAACTGACTGCATTTCTCTGAATTCTCCTTTCTCTTTACATATAAAGGTTGGTACATAATGCTTTATATAGCATTATGTATTTTTTGCATGGTTTTAATCAGCATTTTGCTCTTCTACTTTATTTTATACATATTTTACTGATTTTTGCTACATTTTTATTTTTAGTGATTACATTTTATTTTGTCAAGGTAGGGTCCCATAACTTGACTCAGTCATTTCTCTATTATTAGACATTTAGATGTTAGTCTTTTTCACTATAATAAATTTGCTTGGGCTGGAAGAATTGGTGAGGGTAATGTATAGGAATCAAGGAAAACAGCAAGGGAATCAGCCTTCTGATACCAAAGCAACGGCCAATGTACTATTCATATTTTTAAACAGGAACAAGGTTCTCGTGTGTCCCATGAAATCTGCTCCTGTCATGTTGACCCTTTCAGATTCCAAACATGTTGTTCTGCCGGTAGACGATGACTCTGACTTGAACGTGGTAGCATCTTTTGATAGGCGAGGGGAATATATCTATACAGGAAACGCAAAAGGCAAGGTAAGCCTAGAAGCCAGTGAAACACGCCTTAGTTGTCCTGTGCTTTGGATCACTTTATGTGTACTTGTCTACTTTCTTTGAAATTTCTTTTATGCTCGCACTAAGCATGCCTCCTGCCTATGGCAATTGTAGCCTATTTTTCTCTTATGCTTAATCATTTGTTCCTTGGATTGAGAGTAGCCAATGGTTATGCAGCCTAGAAAAAGATGGAAGGACCTTTACTGGATGCTACTAATGAAGGGCGATTACTAAATTATAAAATTTAAAAGTCATATTATAAAATGGAATACTGTTGATGAAAATATCTACTTCTGGCCTGACCAGTGGTGGCTCAGTGGATAGAATGTGGACCTGGGACACTGAGGTCCCAGGTTTGAAACCAGAAGGTCACCAGCTTGAGCATGGCCTCATCTGCCTTGAGCTTAGGCTCACCATCTTGAGCGCAGGGATGCTGGTTTGAGGATGGGATCATAGACGTGACCGCATGGTCGCTGGCTTGAGCCCAAAGGTTGCTGGCTTGAGCAAGGTGTCACTGGCTCAGCTGGAGCACACAGAAGCACCCATCTACTTCTCCACCCCTCCCTCTCTCGCTTCTCTCTCTCTTTCTTTCTCTCTCTCCCCCCCCTCCCTCCCTCCCTCTCTCTCCCCCTCTCCCCTTTTCCCTTTCCCTCCCCCTCTCCCTCTCCCTCTCTCCCCCCTTTCTACCCCCCCCTCCTCCCCTCCTGCAGCCATGGCTCAATTGGACCAAGGTGTTCTGGGCACTGAGGATGGCTCCATGGCCTCCTCCTCAGGCGCTAAATAATGGCTCCAGTTGCAACTGAGCAAGTGCCCCAGATGGGCAGAGCATCGCCTCCTAGTGGGCTTGCCTGGTGGATCCCAGTCAGGGTTCATGTAGGAGTCTGTCTCTTCCTCCCTATCCTGTCACTAAATTAAAAAAAAAAAAAAGAAATACACACACACACACACACACACACACACGTATGTATGAACATAAAATTTACTGTGTATAGTTGTCAGTAAGTACACTCACACTGTTGTGCTTCCATCAACACCGTCCCTCACTAGAACTCTTCATCTTGCGAAACATTAACTCCTTATTCCTTGCCTGCCCCCCCCCACCCCCTGGCAACTATCATTCTACTTTCTGTCTCTGAATTTGGCAACTCTAGATATCTTGTGTAATTAGACATACACAGTATTTGTCTTTTTGTTCCTGGCTTTTTCATTTAGCATAATGTCCTTAAGATTTATTCTTGCTCAGTGTGTGCCAGAATTTCCCTCCTTTTCAAAGCTGAATAATATTCCATTGTATGTACAATATATACTACATTTTGTTTTTTCACTCATCTTCATGAGTACTCTGGTCGCTTCCACTTTTTGATTAGTGTGAATAACACTGAACATTATATTTTAAGACATTATCCTTTATTTAAAGAGGTAAAAGGCAATACCAGTTATTAATCAGGCTGAATGCATGGGAATAAAGATGTTGATATTTTTACCCCAGTCTCTGCCCAGTTTTAGAAACAGAAGCCAGAATTAACTACTGTAAGTTAACAGAAGACTTACTTTTTACTTTTTTTTTTAACTTTAGATTTTGGTCCTAAAAACAGATTCTCAGGATCTTGTTGCTTCCTTCAGAGTGACTACTGGAACAAGCAATACCACAGCCATTAAGTCAATAGAGTTTGCCCGGAAGGGGAGGTAAGACCTCGTCTTGGTAGGGACAGTGTTAAAGTTGAGGGGAATGCAAAAATACTTTAAGATTCACAGTGTTTGTGTATATTATACTTAAATTTTTTTTATAGTTCACTTTGAAAAGTTAATAGAAATTGTCAGTATCTAGTTCTTAAGTTCATAAAATTTACTGCATTGAACCGGCATTCACATCTTCTTTATCTGGAGGTTAGCAAGCAGTTTCTCCACAGTAAGAACATGGAGTGATATGTGCTTAGAACCAAAATGCCTGGCACGTAGTTGGTACTGGGTAATGATTAGCTATTATTACAATCAGAATTGATTTCAGAGAATTCACATAGTAACTAAACATGTACTTGACTCACGGAAAGCCTATTTACAATCCCTTTAATTACCGATGTTTTTATGGTAAGTTTGGTTACCCAGCTAGGAGTAGGTGTACCAACAGAAACAAGAAGGAATATGTTGTCAGTAAAAGAGGTGACACCCTGTTTCATATAGGAGCACCCATACGTCTTTAGGGTACATTCATGTTCAAAATTCTCTTAAATTAAAAAAAGGTTAGTGAAGTCTGGAAGAAGGTGTGAAATAACATAATTTAGACAGATTTCTGATGTCATTACAGTAAAAAAAAGGAATATTTTAAATTGAAATAGTTTATGAATTCATTAAGAATAATATAGAGCCTGGCTCAGTTGGTTGGAGTGTCATCCTGATATGCCAAGGTTGTGGGTTTGATTCCTGGTCAGGGCACATACAGAATCTACCAGTGAATGTTTAAATAAGTAGAACAACAAATCACTGTTTCTCTTTCTCTTGTTCTCAGTAAAATCAAATAAAAAATTTTAAGCCTTAAAAAAAAAAGAATGTATTGTGTATAAAACAGGCCAGAGAAATGCAGTATTTATATACATTTAACTGGATCCTTGTGAATTCAGCAAGCTGGTTTCAATTTAGTTGTTAGTTTGCACATACAGGGTTCAAGGATGTACAGGAAATACATGACAAATTCTCATATCAAATTAAATTTTGGTTTGCAAAGTGACAAGTAGACACAGAAGTATTCAAGTTCATTACTTAGATCTTGGCTCAGTCTCTCCCCAGTTTATTACTTGTTTTATGATACTGTTCTAAGTAACAGGTTTTAATAGAAAGTGGTAATGGAAACCGATTCCTGACCTCCAGTGTTGACATTTTTCTCCTTTCTGCAGTTGCTTTTTAATTAACACAGCAGATCGAATAATCAGAGTTTATGATGGCAGAGAAATCTTAACCTGTGGAAGAGATGGAGAGCCTGAACCTATGCAAAAATTACAGGACTTGGTGAATAGGTATGTATCGCAACGTAGGAGAATATGTGATCATTCATGACCTGGGCCTAGGTGCTAGGTCTCCTTGGGTACCTTCTTTGTCCTTTAGGACCCCGTGGAAGAAATGTTGTTTCTCTGGGGATGGGGAGTACATAGTGGCAGGCTCAGCCCGGCAGCATGCCCTGTACATCTGGGAGAAGAGCATAGGCAACCTGGTGAAGATTCTCCATGGGACGAGAGGGGAACTCCTGTTGGATGTTGCTGTGAGTAGAATAGAGAGGTTGTTGTTGTTACTTATGTAATACAGAAAAATCCTGGATTCATTCTTAGAACTGATTTTTTTTTTTCCTTTCGTTAAATTTAGTGGCATCCTGTTCGACCCATCATAGCATCCATTTCTAGTGGAGTAGTATCTATCTGGGCACAAAATCAAGTAGTAAGTATTTTTCTGGTTTAATTACTTTGAAACTAGAAACACTTTCTTTTAGTCAAAGAATTTTACAGATAGTAAGCTAAAAATTACCTTATTTAGTTCTTTGCATGTGGTTCTTGTAACCTAATTAAATAGGTTCAGTACGTCTAGCTTTGCTTTATTTTGATGGAAAGGTCTTGGGCCATAGCTGATTTACTGGTTGTTTTCAGTGAGAAAGTCTAGTGGACTTTCTGATACATTTTTCTATTTCTTATCTGCGAGATTTTTCTTTTGCTTTTCTTATTTTCATCTTAGTTAGTTTTTTATCTTAGTTTTATTTTGAATACCTTTATATTTTTTATCAGTGTATTCCTAATAAGTCTTAACATATGAAAGATTTGAAGATGTAGTATGTATTCTAGAATTTCTTTGATTTACTACACTTTTTGGATTATAAAGCAGTATTTGTTGACACTTTGGAGAATGGTTAATTAGCCTGGAAAATGTGTAGAACTTTGATTTTTTTGCCCTTTGGGGCAGCACTGAGAAAGTAAGGAGTGGAGGTCTGGGTTTTGGATTATTGCTTCAATGAGGGAGTGGGAGTTGGGTTTATCTCAGAATTACATCTTAAAAAGATTAAAGATGGCAGTTTTTTATGAAAGAACTGTAGTTAATAACTTAGAATGTTTAAGATAGAAAGTATCTTAATATAGTAAAACCTACAGATGCTTAATTTTTGTTACTCATTAAATTTGATCCCAGAATTCTAAATTGCTTTCTTGGTCAGCTCTTTCATCTACATCAGTGGTCCCCAACCCCTGAGCCACGGACTGGTACCGGTCCATGGGCCATTTGGTACCGGTCTGCAGAGAAAGAACAAATAACTTACATTATTTCCATTTTATTTATATTTAAGTCTGAGTGATGTTTTATTTTTTAAAAATGAGCCCTGGCCAGTTGGCTCAGCGGTAGAGCGTCGGCCTAGCGTGCGGAGGACCTGGGTTCGATTCCCGGCCAGGGCACATAGGAGAAGCGCCCATTTGCTTCTCCACCCCTCCGCTGCACTTTCCTCTCTGTCTCTCTCTTCCCCTCCCGCAGCCAAGGCTCCATTGGAGCAAAGATGGCCCGGGCGCTGGGCATGGCTCTGTGGCCTCTGCCTCAGGCGCTAGAGTGGCTCTGGTCGCAATATGGCGACGCCCAGGATGGGCAGAGCATCGCCCCCTGGGGGGTAGAGCACCGCCCCTGGTGGGTGTGCCGGGTGGATCCCGGTCGGGCGCATGCGGGAGTCTGTCTGACTGTCTCTCCCTGTTTCCAGCTTCAGAAAAATGAAAAAAAAAAAAAAAAAAAAAAAAAAAAAAATGACCAGAGTCCCTCTGTTACATCCGTCTAAGACTCACTCTTGATGCTTGTCTCGGTCACATGATACATTTATCCGTCCCACCCTAAAGGCCGGTCCATGAAAATATTTTCTGACATTAAACCAGTCCGTGGCCCAAAAAAGGTTGGGGACCACTGCTCTATATCATTAATATCTAGATTATAGACTGTTGCTTTCTCAATTATGTAGTATATTTTGTTTGTGGCCTAGGAAAATTGGAGTGCCTTTGCACCAGACTTCAAAGAGTTGGATGAAAATGTAGAATATGAGGAAAGAGAATCAGAGTTTGATATTGAAGATGAAGATAAGAGTGAGCCAGAGCAGACAGGTAATACTTCTCAATTACAGATTGTATTTCCCAAGCTTTATTCAGAATTCATTCTTAATTTGTGTTGAAAATGTATTTCATTGCTTAGTCTAAGATGTCACTTTGCCTGACCTGTGGTGGCGCAGTGGATAAAGCGTTGACCTGGAATGCTGAGGTTGCCGGTTCAAAACACTGGGCTTGCCCTGTCAAGGCACATATGGGAGTTGAAGCTTCCTGCTCCTCCCCCCCTTCTCTCTCTCTCTCTCTCTCTCTCTCTCTCTCTCTCTCTCTCTCCTCTAAAATGAATAAATGAATAAAAATTAAAAAAAAAGTCACTTTTTAAAAATTGACTAAGGGCTTACATGGGCATTGTTACTATGGTTCAACATTTCGTTTTGTATTTCCTGATTAATTACAGATGATCAAATGAGGATTTGCCTGCAGCACTTAGCAAAGCTGCCACCGTGCTGGGTGCTCAGCTGTGATATGTTGTCACCATTTTGTCAGTAAGGTGAAGGTAAAGAGCGTAGGCTCTGGCGTCTTGCAGACTTGAGAAACACACTTATTCTTTAAACCTGAATGTCCTCATTTGTATAATAGTGTTAATAATAGAAGCTGCCTTTTAGTATTGTGGAGAATAAATGAGATACTTCACCTGAAGTACTCAGTATAATGCCTAAGTGTGATGGGCATTTAGATGTTAATTTCTATTAGGATCATAATCATTGATTTTTTTGAAAGATGAAAGCAGACAGATAGGAAAGGAGAGAGATAAGAAGCATCAACTCTTAGTTGTGGTACTTTAGTTGTTCATTGATTGCTTCTCATACACACCTTGACCCGGGCTCCAGCTGAGCCAGTGACCCGTTGCTCAAGCCAGCAACCTTGGGATCATGTTGGTGATCCCATGCTCAAACCTGCGACCCTGCACTTAATATGGCAAGCCAGCACTCAGGTTGGCAATTTGGATCTGGAACCTCAGTGTCCCAGGTCGACACTATCCACTCCACCACCACCGGGCAAGTATGACCATTGACATTTTTATGTCTGTCTTCTGAACTTCTAGGTAGGAAACTAATTGAGAGTAAGGATTTGAATTATTGATTGATTGATGAGAGAAAGAGAAACATTGATCTGTTTTACTTATTTATGCATTGACTGGTTGACTCTTGTATGTCCCCTGACTGGGGATTGAACCTGCAATCTTGACATACTGGGGACAGTGCTCTAGCCAACTGAACTACCTAGGGAAGATTTGACTTTTTATCCCCATGGTGTCTAACACAGGGCTTTATATTTAGTAGGGGTTTGAGTGTGTGGATGCTTTGTCTGCCCTGTTGGCATTGTCAGTGAATAATTAATGCCACAGATAACCATCACTTGATTTTAGCCAAAAGGCTGAGAAGCGATTGTTCCAGATTACCTTGATGGTGCTGGGAATTAGGTCCGCATTTTGTAATACATAATACAAAATGTGTTTTAGGAGAACCACCAGGAATACAGCACGTGCTAGACTTGTATTGGTATTATTGGCTTATGTTCTGAGAAGCCTTCCCAAACTTTCACACAAGTTGTTCCTCCTCATGTACTTAGCACATTGAACACACCCTTACTGTAGCACTTCCTGTGTTGAATTGAAATGATCCATTAATGTCTGCCTTCCCAATTAGACTGTGACACTTTTATGGAAGAGCTGTTCCCAACCCTCTTGAGTGTCACTGTAGTCCCAGAGCCTAGCACATGGTAGAAATTCATCACCTATTTGTTGAATGATTAAGTAAAATGAATTGTTTGGTTTTCCTTTGTTTCTCCTGAATTTTAGTTTATTAAAATCTTGAGCTATAGTAGAAAGCAGTTTTGCACTTTTCAAACCTCTGCTGTGTTTCTGTCCTGCAGGGGCTGATGCTGCTGAGGATGAGGAAGTGGATGTCACCAGTGTTGACCCTATTGCTGCTTTCTGTAGCAGGTGAGCCACCGTGGGAGCTGGGCCTCAGGCCGTCCCTCTCCCCTCCTCTTTCCCCTTCCTCCACCTCGTCTCTGGTGTTGTACTTCTCATTTCCCTCTCACTGGCCCTTCAGTCCCATTTGCTTATTAGCTCAAAAGATAGTGTACAAGAAATCCCTTCCTTTCTCCCCTGATAGAAAATCTTAAACTGAAATAATTCATTCATACCATTTAATTTTGTACTGATTTTTTAAATCATGTTATCTGATTTCCTTTCATTCATGTTAGCTTGCTTAAAGTTCTAGATCAATACCTGTCGCTTATGGTTAATAGAGGTGATTCTGTCCTAAAGGAAGGGTTATTGGTTTAAGCAACTGTCTCCTCTTTTTTCCAATCCCTTGTCTGATCTTGTTCCAAATAGTGATGAAGAGCTGGAGGATTCAAAGGCTCTATTATATTTACCCATTGCCCCTGAGGTAGAAGACCCAGAAGAAAATCCTTATGGACCCCCACCCGATGCAGTCCAAACTTCCTTGATGGACGAAGGGGTTAGCTCAGAGAAGAAGAGGCAGTCTTCAGCAGATGGGTCCCAGCCACCTAAGAAGAAACCCAAAACAACCAATATAGAGCTTCAAGGAGTACCAAATGATGGTAAGAGCCACATCTTCTCTCTGTTGCCAGGAGACACCACTGTTTACTCTCTAGCACAAGCTGGTAACTTCCTGTTTTGGTGATTCTACCTTTAAGCAATTTTCCCACAAGTGTTTTATAGCGCTTTACAACTTGTGATAGTTTCATGTGCTTTCACTTCTCTTTCAAAATGGGGAGATGGCCCTGGCCGGTTGGCTCAGTGGTAGAACATTGGCTTGGCTTGTGGAAGTCCCGGGTACGATCTCTCTCTCTCTCTCTTTCTCTTCCCCTGCAGCCATGGCTCGACTGGAATGAGTTGGCCCCGGGCTCTGAGGATGGGTCCGTGGCCTTCATCTCAGGCGCTAAGAAGAGTTTGGTTGTTGAGCAATGGAGCAATGCCCCAGACAGGCAGCCCCCCCCCCCCCCAGCAGGCTTGCTAGGTGGATCCCAGTCAGGGCACATGTGGGAGTATGTCTTTCTGTCTCCCCTTCTCTCGGTGAATAAGAAAATTTAAAAGAAAAGAAAAGAAATGAAACAAAACAGGGAGATGACACACTTTTAACTCTTTTGACATCTGACTCAGAGTTTGTTTCATTATGCCACCATTCCCATCCTTCCCCACTCACCCAGGATTTTATTAGGTGGTAAAGTACTAGTCAGACTAGAACAGTCTTTCCTTCTGCCTACTTTATGTGTGTGTGTGTTTTTCTGAAGTGAGAAGTGGGGAAGCAGAGAGACAGACTCCCGCATGTGCCCAACCGGGATTGACCCTGCAAGCCCACTAGGAGGTGATGCTCTACTTATCTGGGGTGTTGCAACTGGAGCCATTCTAGCACCTGAGGCAGAGGCCATGGAGCCATCCTCAGTATCTGGGCCAGCTTTGCTCCAATGGAGTCTTGGCTGCGCAAGGGGAAGAGAGAGACAGAGAGAAAGGAGAAGGGGAAGGATGGAGAAATAGATAGGCGCTTCTCCTGTGTGCCCTGGCCAGGAATTGAACCCAGGACTTCCACATGCTGGGCTGATGCTCTACCACTGAGCCAACTGACCAAGGCCTCCTACGTACTTTTTTTTTTCTTAATTTAAGTGAGAAGAGGGGAGATAGATTCCCACTTGTGCCCTGACCGGGATCCACCCAACAACCCCCATCAAGGGCCGATGCTCTGCCCATCTGGGGCTGATGCTCAAGTATCGCCCTATTTTTAGCACCTGGAGATAGAAACATCCTCAGTGCCCAGGGCCAATTCACTTGAATCAATCAAGCCATGGCTGCAGGAGAAGAAGAGAGAGGGAGAAAAGGAGGAGGGGAAGAGTGGAGAAGCAAATGGTTACTTCTCCCACGTGCCCTGACCAGGAATCAAACCTGGGACTTCCACATGCTGATTGATGCTTTACCACTAAGCCAACTGGCCAGGGCTGCTCCTGCCTACCTTTTACAGTCTGACTCTGGAAGCCTTTGTAATCATGTGGTTGAGTCAGGATTCTTACCCTGGTCTCTATAGTTCCAAAGCCCATTTCCTTCCTGTTCTCATATGACACTGTGGGTGTGTGTAGTATCAGTATGTTCCTAGCTACTTTTTCAATCTAGAGCTGCTGTGGCTCAGTGCAAATCATGTAGGCTGTGTGTGCCTTTTGGCCAAGCAGCTGTTTTTCAATTAATGGCCATTCTTTCTATAGTTTTATAAATAATAAACAAAGCAAAATTTTCTCCTTGTATTAGTGGATCTAGGGCACAAAGGCAACAAACACTCTGCTCGTGGAGAGGTGGTGTGCCATGTGCTTAGTCGGGGTGATGGGACTGGTGGTGTGTGGATGTCTTTCCATGCCTATTCGTCCTTTTACAGAAGTACATCCACTACTGGGTGTGAAGGGGGATGGCAAATCCAAGAAGAAGCAAGCAGGCCGGCCTAAAGGATCAAAAGGTAAAGAGAAAGATTCTCCATTTAAACCGAAACTCTACAAAGGGGACAGAGGTTTACCTCTGGAAGGATCAGCGAAGGGTAAAGTGCAGGCGGAACTCAGCCAGCCCTTGACAGGTAAGGACACATTGGGAGCACTGTCTGGCTTGCTTTGTGGCCTTGCTTTGTACAGCCCCTGACTCTGTTTACCTGCAGCATTTTTTCCTTCCTTCCCTCCTTTTTCTAAGTGGAAGATACTCTCCAAGTTTTAAGCTGCCAAGAAGGGCAGGCTGAACCAGATTTGGCTTAATTCAGTGGCTCTTAATCTTGGGTCCCTAAATAGGTTGCAAGGAATCTACATTCCCTTGATATTATATGCAGACTATTGTGTGAGTATTTTTGTGGAGAAGATCTCCATACCTTTAGGTAGAGTCCTGTCAGAATCCATGCCAGGACTCTAAAGGGGTTGCTCCAACCAGCAACCCCTGATTTAATTAATTCCTTCATCTGTATTTGCTCCTAGATGTTTTGTTTGGCCTCAAATGAAAGAGCAATACAGATAACCAGAACCATAGCTTGCTTTACACAACCCCTGACTAACTGTAGCATCTTTTCTCTGCTTCCCTCCCTCCCTCCCTCTTTCTTTCCTCAAATTGTTCAAATCCCAGCTTTTTCTCTCTCTCAGTCCAGAGACAAAAATGTTGTTGGTAGTATCATCATGATTAAAAAGAATAAGAGGTGTCTTTATTTTTTCAGATTACCAAAAAGACAGATACTGCAGTATCTGTGTAGCTTCTTAACACCTAAGCCTTTCAAAACTTACTGAGTTTTCTTTTATGTGACTGAGGGATTTTTATTGGGGGATGGGAGAACAGTTTCAATTTTCTATCACATATTTATGAATCTAGGCTAAATGGTCTCTTGTTTGGAAACCAGTAATCAAATTAAGAGTTCATTTCTATTCAAACATTGTTGGGTTTTGGAAACTTTATGTACAAGCTTAAAATTACAAGTTTAACTACTTGAGTTAATTCAGTACTCTAAATTTTCTGCGGCTAGGTCAGTTGGCTCAGAGGCCGGGGTGTCCCTCCCCCCACCCTGCTTTACAATATTAATGTAAATGCGTTATTAATGTAAACGCATTCATCCACCTGTGCTGATACGATGCACTGGACGTGAGGCAGAGTTCCTGTTCACACCCTGTCACTGAGTCATTGTGCACACGAGTTCTCTTCTGCAGAGAAGCTGAAGCACTCAATTACTCGCTGTTTTGAATATTCTGCCTCAGATTAGCTAGACTGTGGTTTTTTTTCAGCTAATCATCACACCACTGAGCACCACCATTTCTTTCTGACAGTATTTACGGTGCTTCACTGTGATCGGTTTCTACCTCCACATTCAGTCCACCTAAGGCTCTCTGGATAGCTTTTAAAATAGTCTGGAAGAGTTATATAAATTTTGTTAGCAAAGATTGCAGATTAATTGACTTATTAAATAAAAACGATTGTTTCATAACTCACTTCTTGCACAAGCTGATACCACTACAGAAGAAACAATTTAAAGTTTAAATAGATTTTCCTGGCCCAAAGAGCTGAAATGCTTTAGGGTAATTTAAAATGTGGCCAAACATACTGATTTAATTGAAATATTGTAGGACATAGCCTCCTAGCTTCTTGGAAACCCATCTGTAAATAATTATTTGCTTTGTTGTAAATAAATGGTAAATAAACCATTTAAAGTTTTAAAATCTCACATTTTTTTCTCTCTATAATACAGTGATTTCAGCTTTTAATTTTAGTTGATGTGGTCACTAAAACAACTAAAACATCTCTGGCATTTGCTAAAGTGGGTTTGCGTCCCAGGCCCTATGAAGCACTGTTAGCGTTCCAGCCGAGTATGACTGCAGTGGTGCTTCTCAGCTGCGCTTCAGCATGTCTACAAGGGTCCGAATCAGCATGTTGAAAGAAAATGTTTACTCAGCCTTAAAGGAATGGGTCTTTTTAGTCACTAAAATTCTCAAAATACTGAATATAGTTTTTGTTTTTTAAGCAAGAGAGAGACAGAGAGAGGGACAGATAGGGACAGACAGGAAGGGAGAGAGATGAGAAGCATCAATTCTTCATTGCGGCAATTTAGTTGTTCATTGATTGCTTTCTCATATGTCCCTTGACCAGCCGAGCCAGTGACATTGGGGTCATGTCTATGATCCCATACTCAAGCCAGAGATCTGTACTCAAGCCAGTGAATGACCTTGGGGGTTTCAAAACTGGGTTCTCTGCATCCCAGGCCGATGCTCTACCCGCTGTGCCACTGCCTAATATGTAGACTACATATTTTAGTATTGGACAAATCAGCATTTCAGAGCTGCTTCTAGTAACAATAGATTCCTTTAAACAAGGGCCTATTAGAAATTTGTTCTCACTCACTTTGCTGACAAAGTTAATGAGGCACCCACCTCATGAAAGGCTGGAATCTATATGTTGGAATAACAGTTCTTCAAACTGGATTTTTATTTTCTACATTATTTTTATTAGGCACTTAAGTGGTCAACGTTAAGTAGAGGAAACTTTTTTAACAGCTTCATTCTTTAAGAGAACTGGAGGAGACTTTCACACAACAGAGCCAGGGTAATGGTACATTTTCTGGCAACACACAGACAAAACAACTGCAGAGACTATTGCTAACATTTCACCAGTCTCACATGATTGCGTGCATGTGTACTTGCCCATGTGAGCTAGGCTTCCTCTGCCTGTTTTCTCCTTTCTTCTCTGACCTTGATGCCTTGATCTTTTACTGAATTGACATCTCAAAACCGAACCCGCCAGATTAAACTCCAGAGTTTGCTGAGGGGCAGGGTCATTAAAAAAACCTCATAGGGGCATTGTGGTTTGTTCTAAGACTTTTCTCCGAAGGGCTGTATCCAGCTTTATCAACTGGCTGCAGTGTGATCTGGATCTCTGTACTGGGTGGAAATCTGAGGGAGAGTGGTGAAACTGGGAATTACAGACAGCTCCATCAGAAGTCTCAGTTTCAGGACAACCCGTCATGTCTTTTGTGTGGGGTTTTCAGACAACAGTATGGCATCATCCAGTACCACGGTCAGCTTGGAGAGCCCAGAGCAAGCACAGGCTGGCTGGCTAAGGCTGGCTGGCACCTGCTGTTGATTTTCACATGGCACCAAGTCCACAGTGTTAAAAACTGGCATTTGAGTCCCATGTTTCTCCACACCTTGGAGATTGTCAATAAAAGCAGCATACTGTCATTGTAGATTTCCAGGTGTTAAGAAATGAAATCTGATCTAGAATGCCTGAGGCTGACCCATCTTCAAAAAATCAATTCAGGTGCTTGCTTCAGTGGCACCAATACTAGACTAATTGGAATGATTAGTATGGCCCTTGTGCCAGAATCACACACGCACACCCACAGTCAATTCAGTGTGAGGAATACATTTGTAGATTCAAGGTTTTGTGGATCGCCCCTCCTCAAAATGCCCTAGTTTTGCATTAGAGCTAAATTGTTTGGAGGCAGAATTAATCAGCCGTGTTACTGCTCAGGTTAGATTAAAAACACAACTGTTGGCCTTGGCTAGTTGAGTCAGTTATAGAGTGTTGGCCCGGTGTATGGAAGTCCTCCTGTGTTCAACTCCCATTCAGGGCACACAGGAGAAGTGACCATCTGCTTCTCTACCCCTCCCCCTTCTCTCTCTTTCTCTCTATCCCTCTCCTGCAGACATGGCTCAATTGGCTTGAGTAAGCTGGCCTCGGATGCTGAAGATAGCTCCATGGCCTCTGCCTCAGGCACTAAAAAAATGATTCCATTTGCAGTGGAGCAGTGCCCCAGAGCATCACCCCCAGTGGGCTTGCTGGGTGGATCCTGGTCAGGGCGCATGCAGGAGTCTGTCTCTCTGCCTCCCCTCCTCTCAATAAAAAGAACAACAACAAAAAAACCCCCAACTGTTAAAATATGCAATTGAGCAGTTAAGGAAGAAACTTCAGTAAGCCCTGATTAGCCCTGACAAAGCTGCTGTAGTGTGTTCTGTATTACAGCAGGACAGTATGCATTTCAGGGGAAGATTGGAAGACAGACCACTATAGAAATAATCTGGCTGTCTGGAATCTAGGGCTCAGAAAATTCTTCCCTATCAAACAGTTCATCAGAATTGGATAGCACCAGTGGACCAATATCCATGAAGACACACTTTCTGTGATGAGGGAGGGACCATCAATGAAGTGTGGTGAGGGTGACCCTGAACTTGGGACTTTTTGGAAAGGCTAGATCAACATGGCACCTATCAGGTTCCCCACAATTACCTCATTAGACACTCTCCAAAAGACATTCCTCAGATCAGAAGCTTGAGATGTGAACAGAACCACTCGGGTCCCTGTTGCCCTGTGATTGCTCGAGGATTACCCAAGAACTGGGGCTGCTTGGTAGTAAACATCACAGTAGTGAGTGTGACAGTGTTGTGGGCTGTCAACATATGTGATCTAAAGGCCTCCTGAGGTGGGTCTGAAGGGATTGGTGTGCACTTGAGTCTAATGGGGGTGGCAAAGACCAAAATGAGCAGAGGCACCGCTGCTTGGGTGGACAGGCACCGGGAAGAATGCCCTGCATTTGGCCTCCACTGGCTTGCTGATACCGGCCCCCCTCTCAGGCCTCCAAACCACTTCCCAGATCTCTGTTTTGAATGCTTGGTAGTGAGTGAAGGTTGTTATTCCCCTCTTCTTCCCTTTTTTTTTTTTTTTTTTTTTTACGGAGACAGAGTGAGGGATAGACAGGGACAGACAGACAGGAATGGAGAGATGAGAAGCATCAATCATTAGTTTTTCGTTGCGCATTGCGACACCTTAGTTGTTCATTGATTGCTTTCTCATATGTGCCTTGACCATGGGCCTTCAGCGGACTGAGTAACCCTTTGCCTGAGCCAGTGACCTTGGGTCCAAGCTGGTGAGCTTTTGCTCAAACCAGATGAGCCCGTGCTCAAGCTGGCGACCTCAGGGTCTTGAACCTGGGCCTTCTGCATCCCAGTCTGATGCTCTGTCCACTGCGCCACCGCCTGGTCAGGCTCTTCTTCCCTTTTAAAAAAAGGATCGGCCCTGGCCGGTTGGCTCAGCGGTAGAGCGTCGGCCTAGTGTGCGGAGGACCTGGGTTCGATTCCCGGCCAGGGCACACAGGAGAAGCGCCCATTTGCTTCTCCACCCCTCTGCCGCGCCTTCCTCTCTGTCTCTCTCTTCCCCTCCCGCAGCCAAGGCTCCATTGGAGCAAAGATGGCCTGGGCGCTGGGGATGGCTCTGTGGCCTCTGCCCCAGGCGCTAGAGTGGCTCTGGTCGCAACATGGTGACGCCCAGGATGGGCAGAGCATTCAGAGCATTGCCCCCTGGTGGGTAGAGCGTCGCCCCACGGTGGGCGTGCCGGGTAGATCCCGGTCGGGCACATGCGGGAGTCTGTCTGACTGTCTCTCCCTGTTTCCAGCTTCAGAAAAATGCAAAAAAAAAAAAAGATCAATCACTCAAAAACTAATTTATGAATTTCTGCTAAAATTAGATGATTATTTGGATATTCTTTCTCATTCTTGGTGATTTTATTAGCTGACTCCAGTAATGTTTAAAAATCAATATCCAGCCTGACCAGGCGGTGGTGCAGTGGATAGAGCGTCAGACTGGGATGCGGAAGACCTAGATTCGAGACCCCGAGGTCGCCAGCTTGAAGGTGGGCTCATCTGGTTTGAGCAAAAATTCACCAGCTTGGACCCAAGGTCGCTGGTTCAAGCAAGGGGTTACTCGGTCCGCTGAAGGCCCATGGTCAAGGCACATATGAGAAAGCAATCAATGAACAACTAAGATGTCGCAATGTGCAACGAAAAACTAATGATGGATGCTTCTCATCTCTCCGTTCCTGTCTGTCTGTCCCTGTCTATCCCTCACTCTGACTCTCTGTCTCTGTAAAAAATAAAATAAAATAAAATAAATAAAAATCAATATCCAGTATTTTCTTTCTTTTTTTTTTTTCCTGAAGCTGGAAACGGGGAGAGACAGTCAGACAGACTCCCGCATGCGCCCGACCGGGATCCACCCGGCACGCCCACCAGGGGCAACGCTCTGCCCACCAGGGGGCGATGCTCTGCCCCTCCGGGGCCTCGCTCTTCCGCGACCAGAGCCACTCTAGCGCCTGGGGCAAAGGCCAAGGAGCCATTCCCATCGCCCGCCTGGGCCATCCTTGCTCCAATGGAGCCTCGGCTGCGGGAGGGGAAGAGAGAGACAGAGAGGAAGGAGGGGGGGTGGAGAAGCAAATGGGCGCTTCTCCTATGTGCCCTGGCCGGGAATCGAACCCGGGTCCCCCGCACGCCAGGCCGACGCTCTACCGCTGAGCCAACCGGCCAGGGCCTATCCAGTATTTTCTTAAGCCACCTGGCTTGGGCCGCTATTGGAAGGTACCAGTAGCAGCTGTTCATCATGAGCTGAATTTTATATTATTGTAGATTGTCTTTATGTTGCAACTAGGTAATAATATGTGCTTGTTCATAGTATGAGTGTTCTGGTTTTGGTTTGTTCTGGTTTTTCTGTCATGATTTAAGCTTAATGTCAATGTTGTATTCATTTTAAAACTATATTAGTTAGGTTACCTGAGGGGACAGTCAGCAAAACTAACCTTAAAGGCCTGATAGTCCTGTGGCATAGATTCTTATCAAGAATTTTTAAAAAATAAAGCCTTGGCCAGATCGCTCGGTTGGAGCGTCGTCCCACAGCGTGGAGTCTGCTGGTGGGGTTCCCCGGTCAGGGCACATCCAGGAGCAGCTCGGTGTTCCTGTCTCTCTCCCTGCCTCTCAAAATAAATAAATAAACTCAAGAGATTAATTGTTATGTTTTTTGCTGTTGTTGAAAGAGATCTGCATAACTGGTGCTTAATAAGCTTTATCTTACTGAGCTATATAAAGTTTAAATTTGATTTTTGACATGATAGCATTCAGGAGAGTATAATTTTATTCTTTTCTCAGGCAAATGGGAATGTAGTTTTATTTATTGCCAGTTTTCATTTGTGCTTTAATTTTTACTTTAAAAGTCAGGTTAAAAGCAAAGTTTATAAATGAGTACTTTTCTTTTATAACTTGGGCAATTATTTTTAACCGTTTTCCCTTGAAGTGGCATATGCTTCCCCATTCCCAGTGGCTTCTGGGAGGATTTTCTTCACCTTGTTCTCTTTTTACACTCCTAGTTAATATTTCACAGCAGCCCATTTAAGGATGTCCCTCAGAGGTTGAACAGCTTCTATGGAATAATCAGGAAAGTGTTCATTTGATTTTACTCTTGAGGATTTTATTTGCTGATCAGTTGTTGGCACACAGAAATGCCAGCAGTAGCTTTCATTAACATTTCGTCATATTTGGAATTCTAAGGTGATGAGAAAGTCACTTAAGGAATGGGGGTGCTTGGAAACGGGTTTGTTGCTCACTATTAATCACTTAGTGACTAATCAGTCTAATATATGAAAGATTTGAAGATGTGTCCTAGAATTTCCTTTACTTTTTGGATTAAAAAGTAGTTTTTGTTAACACCTTGGATAATGGTTAATTAGCAGCCTAGAAAATGTATAAAACTCTGATTGTTTTGCTTTTGTTTGCCCTTTGGGCCAGTACTGACAAAGTAGGGGATGGAAGTTTGGGTTTTGGATTATTGCTTCAATGAGGAAGAGTTCAAGTGGGATTGGGAGTTAGAGTTGGTTTTAACTTAAAGGGGAAATTTTTAGCCCATGTGTGCTTGTCATGCATCATCCAGCATTCCTTGGTCTTTCTGTTGTAACTAACTGGTCTAAATGATACTAAAAGAAACCTTTTTGTGTCTAATCTCTTTAGCAGGGGGAGCAATCTCTGAACTGTTATGAAGATCCATGAAGTACTCCGTTCTTCCCCACTTTTCCATCATGTGGCCTCTGGACACTGTTCAGTAATTTGAAATTGACTTTTAATTTAAAAAGAATGCCTCTACTTCACCCAGGAGGTGGAAGGAGTGAATTTTATGTTTGAAGACGTGAATTATGAAAGAAAAGTATACGCCCCTTCCCTTTCAAGCATAAGTCCAAATAGTCTCTCAGGAATGAGGATTTGTGAAGACATCAAATGGGAGTTTAACTCATTTAAATTTTAATACTGAGTTATGTTGCTGGAGAAAAGATACCTGTTCTGCTCATCTCAGTTTATTGTACCCGGCATCATTTTGACCTGTTGTTTCCTGTCTCCTTCTATCCTCATGCATGTCCTTTTTTTAAGATTTTTTGGTTTTGTTTTGTATTTTTCTGAAGTGAGAAGCGGGGAGGCAGTCTGACTCCCGCATGCGCCTGACCGGGATCCTCCCGGCATGCCCACCAGGGGGGCGGTGCTCTGCCCATCTGGGGTGTTGCTTCGTTGTAGCCGGAGCCATTCTAGCACCTGAGGTGGAGGCCATAGAGCCATCCTCAGTGCCCGGGCCAGCTTTGCTCCAATGGAGCCTTGGCTGCGGGAGGGGAAGAGAGAGATAGAGAGGAAGGAGAGGGGGAAGGGTAGAGAAGCAGATGAGCGCTTCTCCTGTGTGCCCTGGCCGGGAATCGAACCTGGGACTTCCACATGCTGGGCCAACGCTCTACCACTGAGCCAACCGGCCAGGGCTCAGTGCATGTCCTTGAGTGACTGGTTCTTATCTGAACTTCTGCTACCAGTATCCTTGACAGACTTCTGTTGCATATTTCATTTTGAAACTTACCCTCTCATCAGATAGCTTCTATATTTCCATATTGTGTACAGAGGATGGTCAAAAAAGAAAGTGCTCGAAACATTTGAAATTAGAAAGGTAAGAAAGATGAGAAAGACCACCTCTTCCTAACATAGCCCATTTTGCTTAAGCTGGGCTATAAGAGAGGTTTTTCCTTTACTGCATATTTTCCTCCAATATTGGTTCATCCTCTTTAATCATGGCTTTTTTGAAGATAGCTAGTTTCATTCGTCTCCAGCAAAGAATCATCTGTAGTTTATATTGCTTTACTTATGCTGGCTTCCAGAGATGGAAACAAACGGAGGTGTCTTCAAGCTACTTTTTTATTGGGGTGAGGGAATCTATGCAAGGACTAAAGTAAAGCCGTCCAAAATCAAAGCAGCAACAACAGTTCAAATCACAAATGAAGGAACAAAAAAAATTTTTTTTTACCATTGCTTGTGGATATCTAACCCTTCCATCCATCACTGCGTGTTTCCCCCTTCTCATGTCCAAGCTCCTTTTCCTTATGATGTTTCAGTCACTTCCTTTCTGTGAAAGGTTGCTTAGCTTTTAACTTTTTTTTTTTTTTTACATTTTGCTTTTGCTGTTCTTTTATATAAAAAGTAGCGGATTGGATGGATGTGTACATTCGGTGTTTGAAATCCTCTGAAAATCCAGAGTGAAGAAACCAGGTGTGTGGGAGCTCTAGTTCTCTGCGTAGAGCGGTAGCTGACCAGAAGTGTTTAACCTGGTACATCGTTTTCACAGTATTTTCAAAGGAGAGTTTAAACACTGCTTATTGTGAAATCTCTTGTCAGCTGGTGGGTGCTCCTATAGGTAGCCAAACAAGCTGATTAGCTTTTGGATTTTAGGATAGAAATTAAAGTAGAACACATCAGTAAGAGGCTCTTCTGTTCCATCTTTTAAAACCAAAATATTCAGTAGTTGAAGAGCTCTCCTTGAGTCAGTTTCAATATGTCTGTATTTTTAGATGCCACTGCTTTTTCTTCACATGCTCACTCTGTGGACTTCATTTGCTGTTTCATCCCAGGGCAGCAGTTGAGATTAATAGGTGGCTCGCTCACAGCTTTTCGTTTACAGGCATCACTTCGTTCCCTGACTCTGCTGTACACTGTGATGGTGTGCAGACGGTGATGCAAAGGTTTCTGGCAGCAGCTCCTAATGATTATTTTTGCTTTGGGGATATTTTTCAGCTCCTAAAATTTCTATTTCAGTTTGATTTTCCCAATTGTACAGTTTAAGCATTTCTCTCCATCCCTTTTGTCATGCTCCTCTCCCCCTTTTGTTTTTTAATGTTCTGTAGTTTTGTACAAGATGAGACTTAGCCTTGGGTACTTCTTGCTGAAGCTTTAATGCTTTGTAAATAAAATCGGATGTTTATTAAAGAACAGGTGTAGGTGCTTGTTTGTAGGCACTGATCCCTTCTGAAATGCACTGCCCCTGAGCTTGGTGTGGCAGAAGGCAGCTCAGTGCACTGGCGTTCGATCTTTCTCTGGAGGTACAGAGCTGGGAGGTTGGGGACGGCTGGGCAGTCCAGGTGTCTGCCTCTGGACAAGATCAGAAATAATTCATATAAAAGGTGTTAAGTCAAAAGACTTTCTGGGAATGATCTGTCTCCAAATTTTTAAATTCAGCAAAGTGTATGTGACTACTGTGTAGAGGCCCCAGTGCTAGGAGGTATTCTGGAGGCTGTAAATTGCATGCCAGGAGCGGCCTGCCTTCCAGGGAGCTTTTTCTTATTGTGTAAGTACAGTTAAGTTTCTCTCGACTAGCCTTTCCCCCCAAGATTAAATAACTTTAGAACCATTGAACACTCAATGTCTCCTTAACAATAAGGTTTCATGCCTGACCAGGCGGTGGTGCAGTGGATAGAACGTCAGACTGGGACACAGAGGACCCAGGTTCCAAACCCTGGGGTCACTGACTGGAAGCCCAAGGTTGCTGGCTTGAGCAAAGGGCCACTCGCTCTGCTGCAGCCCCCTGGTCAAGGCACATATGAAAAAGAAAGCAATGAACAACTAAGTTGCCACAATGAAGACTTGATGCTTCTCATCTCTCTCCTGTCTGTCCCTATCTGTCCCTCTCTCTGTCACACACACAAAAAAATTTCATAAAGTCTTTTTAAGTCTTTGATTTTAATAATCAAATCTGAGTGTTTACTTACTAGTCTTTTCTGTTATGTGACTGAGAATCTGTCTTTGACATCATAGCTGTTTCATAGCAACGCTGGCTCAAGTGAAAGATGAGCTCCTCTGGTCTGTAGAGTGAGGTGAGCAGGCTGAGAGGTGGGGAGAAGTGTGCACCCTCTCCTCCAGATACTATCTTCGGTGCCCTTGGGAAAGAGAAGTGCCTGGAAGGTGGTGAGGAGCTGCGTTTAAATCGCTTACCTTGCTGATGAACTTTTGGATTCTTAAAGAGCTCTTGGCCTTGTCTTGATAACTCATTTCTGTTTAAAAGTCCTTACATATGGACAGTGTTTTATGCTTCCAAAGTGTTTTCTTGTATACTTTATCATTTCATGCTCAGAATGACCTTCTCTAAGTAGGCAAGAAGGTTTTAGTTTACAAAGGAGGAATTAGAAATTCAGGAAGGATAAGTCACTTGCCTCCCAGCCCAGAGTTCTTACTCCTTTCTATAGAAGGATTAGGAGTATTGAGAGTCAACAATTTAATTCAAATTAATCCTTTTTTTTTTAGATTTGTCATTTGATTTCTTATTTGGTTAGATTTAACTGGGGTTTTGAAAACCTTTAAGTTAGATCCCACAGTTTGGCTGGGAGGGGAAAGAGAAGTCTAGCTTCAGTGCATGTGAGGTTATTTGGAAACCCACTTCTGAAATCTTCATATTTGTCTTCCCAAGAGGTGGATTTAAATTCATTAAAAGGATGTGGAGAAAATGAAGACTAAGGTGGTCAGGAAGAAGCAGAGATTATGATGAAGCAACATTGTGACTTTTTTCCCTGCCTTGTGGCCTCGCTTGTTAATAAGGACTGGACTTTAGTTTATTAAGTGGCAGTGTTTTATTGACAGTGCATGCATCATATCTTTTGACTGTGAAGGATATCTCATGTCGAAGGAATTGAGTTACAATATCATAGAGGAGTCAACTGGAGTACCTTGGGGTGCTGGCTGAGGGTGGTGAAATGTCTACTGAGACATGAAGGCTTTGCCCACTAGTTTTATCATTGGAAGCCTGGTATTGGCCTTGTGTCTGCCTCTGGTGGCGACTTTACCTAAAACACTGGCTATCCCTGAGAAGCTGCGAGAAGCTGTGGGGAAAGTTATTGTCAATGCCACAGCCTGTACTGTCACCTGTGGCCTTGGCTATAAGGAAGAGACCGTCTGTGAGGTGGGCCCTGATGGAGTGAGAAGGAAGTGTACATCTCAGCGTTTGGAATGTCTGACCAACTGGATCTGTGGGATGCTCCACTTCACCATCCTTATAGGGAAGGAATTTGAGCTGGACTGTCTCAGTTCAGACATCCTGGAGATTGGGCAGGAAGCTTTCCGGTTCACCTGGAGACTTGCTCGGGGCATCATCTCAACTGAGGATGAAGTCTTCAAGCCCTTCCGAGCCCGTTCCCACTCTGTGAAGTTTGCATCTGCTCAGGAGTATGACTCTGGGACCTACCGATGTGATGTGCAGCTGTTAAGAAACTTGAGACTCGTCAAGAGGCTCTATTTTGGACTGAGGGTCCTTCCTCCTACCTTGGTGAACCTGAATTTTCACCATTCCCTCACCGAGAATCAGAAGTTGGTAGATGCGGGCCTGGAAGTGAATCTGGATAACTATTCCAGGCCTCACCATCCACCATGGAAGAAGACGGTGGCAATAACCTTGGGAATAGGAATTGCTAGCGGAGTGATTGGCGGCGTGTTGGTGAGCATTGCCTTGTGCTATGGGCTGAGGCTGGTCTTCAGCAGTGCCAACCCTCAGGACCTAACAGGCCTTGCTCCTGAAGGGCCGGCTGCCCAGGAAGCTATGCTTGGCAGCTAGCTCAGGAAGCCAGTTTTCAGCGGAGTGTTCTAGCTGCCTGACTTTTGATTAGCTAAGAGGGAGGGCTTTCCTGGAAAGTGCCCAAAGAGTGAGGGATGTGGGGAAGGGACAACATTGTGGTGGCAATGGGCAATCATCTCTAACGTCTTGTGCCACGTAGGAATCTCTTTCTGAGCTTCCCTGGCCATTAGGCACCCAGTAACCTGACTGCAGGCATCCCCCTACTGCTAGGAAGATTTCTGTCTTCCAAACTTGCATTTATTTTCTATTCTTTACAACTTGTATGCGTCCTCAACTCTTCGACCTCCTCCTTCCTTTTGAGCAGCATAATCACATAGAAGGATATATTAGTAATAGCTTTTCTAGTGAAAACATTTTTTTCCTCTTCAATAAAAATAATTGACTCTAGCTGTATGGAGTCCTAGTCTTTTCTGTCTTCAGTTAAAATTTTCTTGCATTTGTTTAAATCAATGGTAGTCAACCTGGTCCCTACCGCCCATGAGTGGGTGTTCCAGCTTTCATGGTGGGCAGTAGTGGAGCAACCAAAGTATAAATATAAAGATAGATTTAACTATAGTAAGTTGTTTTATAAAGATTTATCCTGCCAAACAGCGAAAATCCGACATAAAGTACTTGGTAAGTAATTATTATTATATGCTTTAACTTGCTGTAACTCTGCTTTATAGATTTTATAAAGTAAAGTTACTTACCTACTTTATAAATCACCATTACTGTGGAACCGGTGGGCGGTTAGAAAATTTTACTACTAACAGAGATACAAAAGTGGGCGGTAGGTATAAAAAGGTTGACTACTCCTGGTTTAAATTGTCCTATGATCGGTCTGGCTTTCGTTTACCTCGATTTTCTTAGAATAGACATGAACAAATTGTCTTGTAGTCGGGTATAGGCCCATGTACACCAGAGCCGAGGTTAGTAATGATATCTGACTCCATATGTCATAGACCATCACTAAATCTTAATAATTTATCTGTCCCTCCCCATACTCCCTGGTGAACCCTCTGTTCAGTGTTACATTGACTTCTGGCAAAACACTGGAGTCTTCATCTGATAGGTGTCCCCTGAAAAGTTCCTTGACTTGCTCCCTACTTTTCTCCTAACTCAGTATCCTGAAGTTTCTGTTCCTGGAAAGGTCAAATGTATTGGTTTCTTACAGCAGCCGAGGCCCCTTAAGGAAGGACTAGTACCTTCCTTCGGGGGAAATCCAACCTTAATACCCCTGAGCCATTCAGACTGGATCATAATTGGCTTGTTGAACCAGCAGGGAAAAGGCTCTTGGCCACCAGCCAGGATAGCTCTCAGAGAATTCGAGCATTTCTTCCCCTCACTGTTCTCTGGCTACAGAGGAGATAGTAGAAATCAAGGTTGGACTGGTGATTCTCTGCCCAAGCAGTGTCTGAACCACTTGGATGAGCTTTTGAAAAAGATTCCTGAGCCCCAACCCTGGGGATGCTAATCCAGTTTTAACTATGGTCAGTGGATATCTATGGTTTCCTCTACTTTTAATTTCAAAAAATGATGCCTGACCCTGTGGTGGCGCAATGGATAAAGCATTAACCTGGAATGCTGAGGTCTCTGATCTGGAACCCCAGGCTTGCCTGGTCAAAGCACATACAAGAGCCAACTACTATAAGTTGACGCTTCCTGCTCCTCAACCCCCCACTCCTCTCCTTTCTCTAAATCTGTAAGTAAAATCTTAAAAAGTAATAATTTTAAAAATGTCAAACCTGTATGAAAGTTGAAAGAAAGGTTTGGTGTATCTTTACCTAGATTGAACTGAACATTTTGCTATAATTACATTTCTAAAGAATACTGACTTCACTGAACCACTTGAAAGCTAGTCACATTGTCACCCTTTAATCTTAAAGCATGTATGCATCTCCAAATATCGGCATTCCCCTTTATAGCCACAATATTTTCATCACATCTAAGAAGATGAACCACTCTAATCTGACAGATTTTTTTTCCCCCCTAAAATCTTAGAGCTTTTTAATTTTATTTTTGATCCAGGTTCAAATGAAGGTTAATATATTACATTTGGTTATTTCTCTTACATCTTATTTTATGATCCATTTTTCATGACATTGATTTGGTTGAAGAGTCTGGACCAGTTGTCTTGGATAGTGTCACACAATCTGGATTTGTTATTTTGTAATTATGTTCTGAGGAATAAATCTTAAACATTTTGACAAAAACCCCCTGTAAATTATGGAACGTACTTATTGTATCGCCTCCAGAGGCACATGATGTCAGGTTGACCCGCTGTAGATGACAGATATCTCCAAAGGGATATTTGGGGTGGGCAAGTAAGTTTGTAGTTGAGAATAGGCAAAACAGAGTTTCCTTTTATTTATTTATTATTGTATTTATTTGTATTACCAGTCAACCTACTTTTGCCCACCCCTGTATATGTCTTCCTTTTGTAATTTTCCTTTTTGTAACTAATCTGTGAGATGATATTTTGTAATTACCTGGTTTTCTAAAAAATGTTCACAAATGTTTTGGAATTCATTTGTGATCCTTGCCTTATTACTGCATGTTGGGCATTACAAAGTTGATGATTCTTTAAATTCATCATTTCTATATTTTTACTAGCCTGCAGTTAGTTTTCTGTAAAGAAGAGCTGCTTGTTTTACACTTTATTTTTGAAGTCTCAGTGGATTCTCTCTCTAATTCAGTGAACTGTATATAACCCACTACTGTTGTCTTGTTTTTGTTGTTCAAATTGTCCCATTTTGGCCAGTAGAGGACTTCCTTCCAGCCAGTTCTTTTGTCCTTGTGACGTGACCCTGTTTGACTTCGAGTGTGTCCTTGCTTTCTAGTACAGGATATCTCAGATGCACATTTGGATTTTCCTTGCTCCCAGCCTGAATCTCCTTTTCTCCAGGGAGCTCTGGTTCCTTTTAGTGTGAGGAGTAGTCCTTAGAAACCAAGGTCTGGACGCTGGGTGTGCTTATGGTCACCGGGGAGTCACTGCTTTTAGGCCTTTCCAGTGTCCTAGATATCTGTAAACCGTGTGTTTAAGGCATCTCTGTTTTGTAGATATTTTACAGGTAATCCTGATTTATGGTGAAGACTGAGAACCACTGGTCTAGGCCCGTGCACAGGGAGTCTTTACTATTGCTCTTATTTTGAAAAGATCGTACATTTTCCACACACTCTCCCCTTTACCTCAGAGGGGACAGATTTCAGAAGACCTGGGTTCTGCTCCTGTTTCTGCTAGCGACTGATAATGGAGCAAGCTGGCTGACCTCTGTAGTCCTCATCTTTGAAATGGGTGATCGTAAGATTCAAATGAGATCCTGTGAGTAAAACTGAAGGACTGGACACAAGTTAGGCAGAGTCATTACTGATGCATATTAATTCAGTACTGGACAATTTGCTGGAGCAGTCAGGAGAGAGCTTGCTATACTGAAAAGAACATAACATCTTTGTAGGTGACTCAGTGTTACTTTGCCCAGGAGGGAGGAGGACGGGGCACAGCTGCACGTTTTACAGGTAGAGAGTAAGACCCAGGAAGAGCTAAGTCACTTCAGCCAGCCAGTGATCAAGCATAGATGGAAGGTTGGACAGCTCTAGCTTTATAGCCCTCTGTGCTCTGGACTCGTGAGTTTTGACTCTGACTTTGCAAAGGGATTGAACAGGGAAGAAAACGAAAGACCCAAAGCCAGTTCAGCTTATTGAAGTTCTGTGCATGTAATCTGCTTCAGGAGGGTCAAAGAGATGCTGACTGCATTAACACTTGCATTCTAGAGTGTACAGGGTTCCAGCAGCCCCTTTGGGTGCAAAGTGGATGGGGTGAGCCTTTTGTATCATATTGCTATTCGTGCTGGCCCCCTTTGGGGCTTGCTGTCAGCCTGGGCTGCTGCTGAGCAGGCCCTGGCACCTGGCCGAGCAGCGAGTAGGGGCCTCTGCCTGCCTTGGTCTCCCTGTTCCCTGAAAGAGGCTGTGGGCACTGTCAGCATGGAGTCCTGCCTGCTTTGCCCTGAACGAATGCAACTCTTAAAAGGGCTGCACAAGTCTCAGATGGAACAGACGTTTGATTGCTGTTTGCTGAATGTGTGAGACTGTTGCAGCTGGAAACTGACTAGGAGCTCAAACTTCATTGGCTGCTGGGAGCAGACCCTAGAGGCACTTTTCTCCAGGTGGGGTCACTACATCTGCAAGGAGAAGACTTCTCTTGGGTACAGCTGAGTCAGTACCTCCAGTGTCTTAAACATTAGGGGACCTTGAAAGAGTCCCATCCCACGAGCACTGTTTCCGGCCCCTTGTGTTAGTGAAAGCCAGCCCAGTCTCGCAGAAGGCCTGCCTTCAAGTCTCTCCTGCTGACTCGCCCCCTCCGGGGACCGAATGAAGCAACACGGACTGTGTGCTGTGACTTCTTAGAGTTGACTGGTGAAATGGGAAGGCACTGATAAAGCCCAGGGTTAGGGAACAGGATGAGGAGGTGTGCTTTATTTAGCCTGATAGAAACACCACAGCTGGCGCCAGCTGCCTCCGCAGGTTGAGAAACTTTATTTAAGAACTGCCCGCTACCAGAGTCAATAACTACCATTACAAGAAGTACAAGAGAACAGGCCAGTGGCAGTGGTTCCATTTGAACAAAAACCAAGTTAAGTCAGTGGTTCGATGAAGCCCATGCCTTGCTGAGCCAGGAGCTTCTCTAAGCTTTGCTGGCCCTGGGGAGAGTGGGTAAGTGGGAGTCTGGGGGCAAAGGCAGGGTGCAGCCCAAGTAAGGGTACTAGGCTTCCTGGGGCTCTAGGCACGGCTACCTGACCCATCTGTTCCTCTAGCTCCTCTAGTCTACCTTCCCAAAGCCTACAACCATATGATACACGGCTACCAAGCACCTCTTTCCACAGAGTGCTTTGAAGTCGCCGCAAAGGGCCTCCCTGGTCCTTCACACCACTCCAGGAGCCTCTGGCAACCCCGTTCACCCCCAGGACAAAGCCCAGGTTAGGCCAGCCCAGGAGAGCAGGGCACCACACCTGGGCCTCAAGCGCCAGTTTGAGGATACTATCCCTGTGACAGGAGCCCAGGTGGCAGTCCTGTTCTGAGACCAGGAAGAGTCCTAGCTGAGAAGGGACGCAGGGAGTAAAGCATCCGCCAGCTTGTGCTCTTGTCCGGTGCACAGAGGTGGTTCCCAGGATTGCCAGGGGCAGGGCAGTGAGTGCTGGGGACAGACTGCGGGGTGGGGGTCTCCCTTAGTGACTGTGCTGCAGGGGCCACAGCAGGTCGGAAGGTGCTCTGACACTTCCTGTGCTGAGCACCTTCTGACTCTCAGAATCCGAGCACCGAAGGACACCCCACAGCACCTGCCCCCCCTCCAGTCCTCGCCTAACCTAGCCTCAAGGGCACTAGCTGTCAACTCCTCACAGCTTTAACAAGGACGCTTCCTGCCATCCCAGAGTCTCCTTGCAGAAGTTCTCCTGTTTAGTCTCAGTCTCTTTATTTGATCTAAAGAAAAAGCCCTCCTCACTGGCCCTTGAATTCCCTGGCACCATCTGTATAATCTGATGAAAGTTGACACCTGACCTTGCCCCCTAGACTCCATCCAGAGAGAGCTGCCCTCCCTGGGGGCGAGGTATGTGTGGAGCCTGTCAGCGCCTCAGGCCCAGGTAGCCAAGGCCGTGGGAAGGGCCCTGCAGGCTGAGCCCAGGTGTACACAGAACAGACAAGCTGCTCCCTAGGCCCTGAAATAGTGTCTGCAGGCTGCCTCTGTCCGTCGTCCTCAAGGTACTTACTGGCCACTAAACTGTGGGGTAAGGTACTTGTTTTTGGCTGGCCCCCTTGCTGGCTCCCTAGAGCTGGGAATGAGAGAAGACACTCAGAATTGGGTCATGACCATAGCAGGAGTAGCCCCCTCATCTGCCCCAGCCCTTCCAAGCAGAAAGGAGGCCCCTTGGGAAGGAAGGGATCCGAGAGACCATTTAATCTGCCTCCACGCAAGTTCCTGCAGACACCCCAACAAGAAGCAAGTACATCTCACAAGGGTGCAATGTCCTCAGGTCACTGTCTGGCTTATTAAACCTGAGCTCACTCTACCTGAAGTCTCAGGTGGCCAGAACACTCCAGTTAGTTCTGCGTCCCCTGAACAAGCCCAACCTGCACTGTGGTTAGGTTTTCCTGGGGCTGACTTACCTAGTTAAGAAATCCTCAGCTTCCCGGCAAGCCTGCCTTCCCTCCCTTTTGCTAGTGGGCCTCCTTAGAATGAAGACACTTGGTGTGAGTGTCTTTTGACTCAAGCAAGCATGGGGACTGTGACCCCCAGCTGCCCTGGTGAAGAACTGTGCCAAACCAGCTCGTCCTCAGCCCAGCGTGGAGACCTGCGCCTGCTTCCCCTGCCGCAGCCCCAGGCAGGGAGGACAGAATCAGCTAACCCTGGGAAGCAGGTGTCTTACTGTGAGCATCCCCTTTCTGGTGGAGCTGGGTGTGGATAAACCACGGCCACACAGGTCAGCATGGAAGCTAGGCCAAGTTTGAGGCCCCTGTAATGGGAGGCTGTCTCAAAGCTGAGCCCACAGCACCTCGCATGGGGGGGTGGATGGGAGCAGGGGAGGAGGGTGTGACCTGAGGTCTCCTGGGAGGCAGTCCTGGGCAGGGGTGGGGTGTTGATGCAGAGGTGCTGTGAAGAGATGCGAGCTTACGTTATTCAAAAAGTTGTAGTGGGTAAAAACATCAACATAAACCTGCCCAGGAAAATAGAGCAGGACTTAAACGTTTTAAAAATTATACCAAAATAGACTCTTAACTGTAAACTACAGAAATCAGGCTTAGGGGGGCCTGTCCCCTACAAGACCCCTGTCCTGCTGCTCCTGGATGTCAAGGGCCACTTGCCAAGAGCACAGGTTGTGCCAACACCGCTACCTGGGTTTGGGCAGTCTCTGCCCTTGCTTTGGCCTCTTCTAGGAGCAAGGGTAAGGGAAACGGGCTGCAGGCCAGCGCTGCATATTGAGGCCCTCGCAGAAGCTAGGCAAAGATTGATGTCTCATAGAATCTGCACCTTGGGTTGGGACCCAGCCATGATCACCCACCAGAACCTCTTGAAGTAGAACTTTCATAGCCCACTGTCCTCCACCACCACCTTAACCAGACCATAGCCATTCAGCACTGCCCTCTTCCTCTGGACAAGGAGACTGGAGTTCCTATCTGAGCCCCGTCACTGCCACGCTGTATGACCTTGGGAAGTCCCTGACCCTTTCAATCTGTTTCCTTATCTGTTAAATGAGAGGCTTGGTCAAGTTGAGCTCTAAAGCTTCTTCCAGCTCCGATGTTCTGTGACTGGTAATATACCCAGAGCAGAAGATAGAATGTCCCATTTATTAACCCCTTTTCTTCTGGAAATATGCAAAAGAGCAGTCCGAGGCAGCCCGGGGGGTGGGTCTTGCCAGGTGATCCCAGGAATTTCTGGGAGCAGGCAGGGCCACATTTGTCCTCTGTCCTCAGGAGGCTCCCGACTCTAAGATGCCCAGAATGAATGCTATTAATCTCCCAGCCTCAAATGGGCCAAGCTGGGAGAGGGGAGACCTGGGGCCCACAGGCCAAGCTAGAGGAAGAGGGCGGGCACATGACCCCTGTCTCTGATGTCCCTGGAGGGTCAGGGCAGGATGGGTTTTGGTGGGGTAGGGGACCTCCCCAAGATAAGCCCTTGAGTCACCCAGCTACCTGTAGTGGCTTCCGTTACTCTGGGTTGGCAGTGTTGGCTAAGAGGGCAAAATCAGGTCAGTCTGGTGCCCCTCTCCACCAGGTGTCCCAGCCTCTCAGCTCTTGTTAGCCCCCACCCCCAGCAGTCTGGGGTGTCACCCCCCCAGAGCTGCAGGGGCTCAGGCTGCTTGGCCTCAGACTTCAGGGCATGGGTGCTCAGACACCTGGTCAGTTGTCAGGGGCCTCCAGGGTGTCATTGAGGGTAATGTCAGGGTCCGGCTGTGTCACCCCTTGGGAAAGTCGGAGAGTCCTTGGTCCCAGAGTTGACTCTCTCCTTGGACTGAGGGATGTTTATGTTTATGCTTCGTCCCACTTCAGCCGAGTCACATCCAGCGCTCCACCGGGTCCAGGACTCTGCTCTCAGGGGACAGAGTGCCATCTGGGACAGGTGCCATCTCCACAGTCATGTGGATAGATGTCTCAGACCCCTTTCTTCCCATAAGCCTGTTCCTTCCATCTCGGCACCCTAGAGGGCCCGGGCATAGTGTCCGGTATCATCATGGAAATTACTGCCTGGTGCCTCTTAATTTAAAACAAAAATCCTCATGTGGGTTCTATCCTGTGGCAGAATATGAAATATCCTGCCTCCTACAAAAAAGGGCACTGTCTAAAGTAGATATTTAAAACCAGCCATTCTCAGGCACAGTGTTGGCCACGTGGCTTTGGGAAGGGACGGGGCCCCTGGCTGTGTCCGTCAGAGGCAGCTGTCTGACTGGTGGAGACGGGGTGCTGAGGTCAGAGCTCCAGGTAGCCCACGAGGATCAGCATTGCCAGGGCGTGGGAGATGGAGGTGCCGGACTGCGGGGCTGGACGGACTGCTGAGTTCTCCACCATCATGCTTGTGCCTGCAAGAGGCAGGCGGATGCGCGAGGTGGGGGGGCTGGGCCCTGCCCCACCCCGCCCGCCCCAGTCTCGGGATGGGATCCAGACCTTTCTATGGGGACTCAGAGGGCAGGCTTCAGGACGGGGAGGTGTTCTCAGCCCCGCTCCTATAGCATTTTGTAGGACCTCGGCTTTGCTGGTCCTGGGCCTCCCCCTGTACCCCCTGAAAAGAGCACACTCACCTCTGAAGCCCTCGGGGTTGGGGTTGGGGAGAGGGGAGCAGAGGCAGCTGCAGGACTACTCTGCACTTGGCTCCTGCCTGCCTTACCCGTTGCCCTTGGGGTCTGTCTGGATCGGGGTTGGCTGGGGTGGGAGACTCCCTCACCAGGCATCTGAGTGGACCCTGTTACTCCCGGGGGAGTGGGCGGGGAGAGGCAGCACCTCCGTTCCTCACGATGTGGACTTCTGCCGGGGTTCCGTCCCCTCCAGGCCCCGTGGTCCGGATCTGCACCAGAGCATGGCCGAGGTCTTCAGACACGGGAATTTCTATCCAGTTCTTGCTGGTGAGGTGAAGCTTGGGAGTTAGGTGTAAGTCATTCTGGTACAGCATCTGTGGGAGCGTTAGCCAGGTGCAGTTCCTTACACCAGGGCTGATTCTCTTCTCCCCCAGCTCGAGGCCCTGGGAGGAGCCCATGTAGTTCTGGGCCTGGGAGAGCCTGCCTCCTCATCCCTCCTGTTCCCAGTTGACCCAGACCAGGTGCTTGAATAAGTGCCTCATTGGTGGGAGAAAAGCTTGCAAGCAGCTAAACTGTTTTTGCAGACCCCTTAGGCTAGAAGGACCTCCCTCTTCATCCAGTTCATCACTGCCCCATGAACCCTGCCTTTCTGCAGCCGTACCACCTGCCCCCTTTCTCATGGTCTCTATGACAAGTTACCTGGAGGACATTCATGGATTCCATGCCTGTCACAATCACAAACGCTTTGCTTACATCTAACTCGGGTCCTTCCTGCTATAAACTGCAGCCCTCCTGTGTTCCCTGGAAATAGACGAGCAGCTCCTCACCAGCCAGGGCTTGGCTGACCCCTCCCTTACCTTATAGCCAGTGACTGCAGACTCATTGCGGAGAGCGACCACAGGGTCCCACTTAATGCTCAGAATGGAGCCCGATAAAGTCCAGGAGACGTTGCCAGGCGGTCGCTGCGGAGCTGTCAGAGGAGGGAGGAAGTTGGGGCGTCTTCAGAATGTTCCCTCACCACCAACCCCCTTGCCTTTAGCCAGCCTTTTCCTAAATGTCTGTCACAGCTGCCTAAGAAACAAACCCCACGAAAATTCAAAGGCTGGTGAAGAAGAGCGGTGCTTCAGAAGCCATGAACTCTACTCTCTTTTTCCATTAGGCTTGCTGCCTTGTTTCTGTCCAGCCCAGGGCTTGTGGCCTTGCCTTGCTGGGGGGGGGGGGGTTATCCTAGAGCCACGGCCCCACCACACACCCACACCCACAACCCTCCCCCATTCCAGGTGAGAGACTCACGGGGCTTCATGGTCGTGGCATTGGCAGAAGGGCTGGCAGGCCCGGTGCCCGCCCGGTTGTAGGCCCGAACGGTCACATGGTACTTGGTGTTGGGGTGCAGGTCAGTGACTCGGGCACTAGTGTCCATCCCTGCTGACCTCACTCGGTCAGCAGCTGCTTCTTTGTCCCCAGCTTTCCAGTAGCGGATCTGAAGGGGGCCGGGATGTCCTAGGGTCAGCAGTCAAGTTCAGGACCTCAGAGCGCCCCTGACCCTGGCCCTGGTCACCTATATTCTGTTCCTCTCCTGCTCACTCTGGGCCTTGTGACTCGGTCGTGAGTCTTAGAAGCTGGACACTAGATCATGAACTTCAAGAGAGCAGGGACTAGTCGGGGAGGGTCAGTCCCTGCTCCCTCCTCACTGCCTCACAGGGAACTGGTGAGTGGCTGGTGGCCATCGGGGACGGGCACATCCTCAACCTGGAACCCAGTCCTATTTCATTATGTCCAGGAATTCTGTGAGGACTCTGCTAAAGGTTATGAGATGCATATTTGTACTTGCAAAGTTGCCACCACATCCCAGCAAACTTATGATGGCTGCCCAACAAACGCAAACCCATGTAAATAGTCATCATAATATTAAGACCTGCGACCTAGTCTTCCAAATCAAAGGCAGAGCTGGGCGTTCTCTCCTCAGTAGGGTTTGCATAACCCTGTGTGCTAAACCCAGGGCGGACTCTACTGGAACGGTATTAACAACACCACTAGTAACCAGGCCTGGTGACTTGCCTTGGGCAGTGACATCCTTGCTTTTCCTTCTTCCCTTTCTCTTGGCTTCCCCTCTCTCTCCACCAATTCCATAAGCACCCTAATGTGGACTCACAGGTGGGCCCAGGGATCAGGCCAGAAACTGCGGGGCCCAGAGCACCTTAGGACAGGGGGATCAGTTGGTACTCAAGGGCATGCTATTCTCTGCAGCCCTGAGGATAGCACACTAACGGGGCTCTGGCATGAAAGGGGGGAGGCCACGCCCCTCTCTTGAGCTCCCACAGCTTCTGGTGCTGGGGCCAGCCTAGCATTTACTCAAGGCTGTCCACAGGCCTGTCTGCCCCAGTGGGCACCAGCCACAGGGGCCTAGCTAAGGTTGCACTCACAGAGCTGCACAGACTGGGTGCTGTCTGCCAAGTCGGTGACTGAGTGATCCAGGGAGGACTGACTAGCGGGCTGCGAGGTGCCCTCCAGCCTTGGAACCCCAGCATCCCTTGCTCTCCCAGGCCCCAGGCAGTGCTCACCTCGTACCCCAGGAGGATCCCATTCATGTCCTGCTGCACCGGCTCCCAGGTCACGTTCATCTCTGACGACGAGACCCCCTTGGCCCAGACCTTGGTAGGGGCCACCCTGGGCTCTGGGGACCAAGACAGAATGGGTTTTGGATTCCCTGGGGCCTCCAACTTACAGAGCAGCCCCCTACTGGGGCAGCCCTTGCTTAGGGCATTAGAGCCTAGGGTCCCCGGGGTGTGGGGTTTCCGGAAGATCGTCCCTCCTCCTTCCCCAGGCCTGAGAGGGAGACCGGGTAGCAAGGGCTAGAAACGAGGCCAGTGGCTTAGAACCCAGGTGTCCTCTGCACCCACTGTGGAACTGGGGGGGGGGTTGCACCCCCCTGTGGATAAGCAGGCAGGGTGGGTCCCAGGGTGGGCGCCGGGGGGACCCACCTTCCTCAGCTGAGTACACGAGGGCAGTGAGGCTCTCAGGCCCATTCCCACGGCGGTTGTAGCTTCGAATCTTGACCTCAAAGGGCGTGTAGGGCCGGATGCTGTCGTTGCTGTAGACGAAGTAGTGAGAGTCGGCGCCGGGCACCTGGGCGGTCCGCCAGCCGGCACCGCCCTGCCTGCGGAAGGACAGCAGGTAGCCGAAGCCGTCTCCGTTCTGGTACTCCCGTGACATGGGCTGAGGGGCAAGAGCGTGGCACGGGTGAGGGCCTGCGGGTGCTTCTCCTGCCCATCCTCCAGCCCTGCCCAACCTTCCCCAGAAGGGGCAGCTCCAGGACTCGTGGGCCTGTGCTGGTTCTTATCCTGTGTTGGTGCTCCTGCGAGAGGCAGCAGGTGCAAGGGGAGGGAGAGGACACCTGCCCTTCAGCGGACCGTGCAATGGCTCTGTCTGCGTCCTCTCTGCACGCTGCCCCAGCCCAGAGGTGAGTCAGGACTTGTCCCCCCGCCCCCCCCCCCCCGAGAACTGGACATACAGTTCTGCCTCTGTCACTGCAGCTTACCGTCCAGGTGACAATGAGCTCTCCGGGTGCTCCACCACCTCCACTGAGGCCTGAAGGTGCCACTGAGGGGGCTGTCAAGGCCAAGGGACACAGACGGGGCTTATTAATGGGCAGTGAGGGAACAAAAGCCCTGTAATGTATCCTAGGACGGGGACATCTCTTCAGATGGGCCCTGGTTTTGTCCTCAAACAGTCCCTCTGGACATGGGCTCTGGAGTCAGGCAGACCTACAATCAAATCCCACCTCTGCCACTTACTATCTGTGTTCCCCTGAGCAAGTCACTTCGCCTCTCTGAGCCCAAGACCCCCTCCATAGATGAAGATACTGTTTTAAAACCAGGGCTGTGAGAGAATACAATTAAACAAGACAGTGGCCTGCGCATGCATGTACATGCGTGCATGTGTGTATATGTATTACAGAAGAGATTATTGTCTCCCCTCTTGCTGGCTTACACTAAATAACAGAAACCAACTCCAGTTTGCTTTAAATTAAGGGGAATAAGTAATCTAGAACTGCACTTAATGTATAAAACATTTATTTAGGGTTGCAGGGTGTTTTATTTTTTTCTTTTTGTGTGGCAGATTTAATTTCGTAATTGTTTCTATTATTCAACAAGACTGATATTAAAACAAGAATGTATTTCATCAGCTTATGAAGCTTGACGGGGGTGGAGGGTAACCTGACTGAGGGTCAAAATATTTTTGCAGATGGTTTAGCAATTAGAGACATCACAGTTTGATGACTATAGCTCAGGGCCTTGCAATTTGCAAGAAGCACTTAAACACATTGCCCATCTGGTTTTGCGAGCTGTGTGTTTTTGACACCCTTTCCAGGGTGGAAAGACTAAGGCCCAGTGCGGTTAAATGCCTTGCCGAAGGTCACAGTGCTAATAAGTGGCACAGCTAGAATTTGAACTCAGTTCTTCTGATTACAAAGCCCATCTTCTTTCCCCGGCATCATAGCTGTCTTTGTGCTCATCAACTTTTTGGATACTAGAGAAGGAGACCTCTCCCCACCCCACACTGGACTCCGTAAGAAGCCCAATCAGAGAACATGGCCCTTCTGGAATTCCTTACTCAGGAGAGGTACCAGTTAAAAGTGTTGAATGATTCCAGAAAGATCCCAGAGAGTCAGGCTGGGACATAAAGGAAACTCCGTCCCATGAGCACAGGGAGGCAGACCCTCCTACACCCCCAGTGGGCAGGCCTGTGTGGGCAGCAGAAGGGGAGACAGGGTCCTGATTCCATGCAGCCCGTCTGGGATCCCAGGCCTCTGTGGAAGAGAGACTGTCCCATGACGTGACCACTGTGTCTTTCAAGCCAGGGAGGTTTCTTTCCAATCCCCTCCACCCCCTTAGAGACTGATCGATGCTCATCCTGATATGATCAGCACCCCTCCCCTGCCTCCTGCTTCTTGCTGCTTCCTGGACTAGGCCCTTGTCCTGACCTGGCTAAACATGTAATTTCCCATACCTGGTAGTACCTAGTTAGTACCATGACTGTTCCCTACTTTTACCCTATATAATTCCTTGGCACCTGTCAGGTGGCACAGAGAATACCCACTTCATCTTACAGCTTCTCACGACCATCCCCTAAGTCAGTTTCCTTAATAAACTATTAATTGCCAGAGTGGAGTGTCCTCTCTTTTTCTCAGGTCTTTTCCTGCCCTCTGCTTATGGAGGTAGATTTTCAGTCCTGGGACCTTTCTCTGGGTCTCATGCTGGGCCTCCACCTGTGAAAGGCTCGGAGGATGGACAGGAGCCTCTAGACGCTGACTGGAGCCTACCAGTCCCTGGTCTCTTCCCTTCCTTCTGCACTCAGACTCTGACACTGCCTTTCAGAGGGGTTGTGGGCAGATATCCAGTCCTTCTGCTCCCAAAGAAACCATCTAGAGGACCTGGGCACACTGGCTGGTTCCCTAGGCCCCTGCACAACACACACACACACACACACACACACACACACACACACACACAGTTACACATTCTCACAAACACTCACATGCTCACACACACTCACACACACATACCTTCTTTATTAACGGACTTTTGCAGTTCATGCATTTCCAGGGAGAATATCTGCCCACCACCCCATGGTTCTGGGTTCAAGTTCAGGCTCTGCCAGTGTGACCCTTCCCTTCTCCAAACTTTGATTTTTCCCATTTTTAAAAAACTTTGAGATATTGTAGATTCATATGGAGTTGCAAGGTGGGCCCAGGTTTTAAAGGTGGATTGCACTGGATGACTCTCCCAGTCCTGATGGGCTGTGGCCCAGGACAGAGAGCAGAGTGCAGTGAGCAGCCGGCCCTGATGTGGGTCCCTTTCTCTTCTGTTTCATTAGAGTCGGAAGCCTAGTCAGCAGGGCTGGGACACTACGTGATTGCTCTTTGCTTGGGGCTCCCTTTAAGGAGGGCTGGGTCTGTGCCCTGGTGTAACTTCTCTTTGGGACGTCCGAGACTCTGACCTGCTTCCTTGGTCCGGATTCTGCTGGAGGGCCCACTGGGCTCCCCAGTGCCCAGGATGTTGCTGGCTGTGACCCGGAACTCATAGTCCATCCAGGGTATGAGACCCAGCACCTGGGCAGTCTCTGCATTGCCCTCGATGTTGGCGGGATCTGCAAGGCACATGTCCCGGCATTTCTCGCAAAGGGCAGGGCCTGAGCCTGAACTACCTCTTCGTTCCCAGCCCTCGTGGTGGGGCCTAGCACATGCTGAGCACTAAAATGTCTCTTTCAGGAATGGCCAGAAAACTAGGAGCCCTCCCTGCCCTGGAGCCTTTTCTGCTGTTTTGTGTACGCGACATCCCCACGCATGTTGTCACTGCCCCAGTAATATTCCGCCAGTGCTTCTAGGGAGCAGACTGAGCGCCTCCTAGCTCTCTCTTTACTCTCCTGCTGTCCATGGGACTCCATCCCCCCACTGGCTGGGAGCTCTCTGCAGGCAGATGGGCCAGCTTGTCCCTGTGTGAAGCTCCAGGCTCAGCGCCAACCCTCTGACCCCACCCCCACTTCCGGGACACTGCCAGGCCTTGTCAGTACTGACAGTGCAGGAAGGGGCTCACACTTACTGGTCCGAACTTGTTTCCATTTCCCTGCAGGTGGAGTGCGAGCTTGCAGGGTATACTTGGCAATGGGGCTATGGTTGTCGAAGCCACGGCTCCAGCTGAGCTGGACAGTGGTGTCGCTGATGTCCCTTACCACCACGCCTCCTGGGGGACCTGGAGGACCTGCACCAAGAGATCAGAGCTTTGTGGGTCAAAATGTGAGCCAGGCTGGTTTAGGCTGGTGCAGTACTGAGTAGGGGCAGCAGAGGGCGCCACAAACACACACTGGTTGGGAGAGTGAGGAATGGGGGGCGGTGTAGGTGGGATGTGCCCAAGGCTGGAAGGTCACAGAGGCCCTCATATAGGGATGTGTATAGATTTCCCAGCACTAGGCTCTGAAAACTTCTGGCCTCAGAAAAGTTCTCTACTCTTTGGATATGTTTAGGAATGGATTTAAAAATTTTTGGCTTTGGAGAAAGAATATTCTATTCATCCAGGGTCTGTGAAGAGCCACTGGAGAAGTTTGGCTCAGCGCACTTCTGTCAAACACTTCCCACAGCTTTCAGGAAGAGGAGGAGATTGAGGAAGCAGAGGTCAGAACAGCCCCGCTGGTCTCTGAGAGAGTTGGGGTGGGGGGAGTGGGAAACCCCATCACCTCGGACCAGGACTGTGGCCTCCTTGGACGCACTGTCCACCACGGTCTGGGCCATGCAGGTGTACTTCCCGCCGTGGCGCAGCTGGGCATTCAGGATGGTCAGGTCCCCAACTGTCTCCTTCTGCACACAGGGGACAGGAAGAAGGCAGGTCAGGGGACACGGCTCTGGCTAGGGCAGTGAGCCAGGAGACACGAGGCAGGGCTTGGCGTCCCCTGTCCCATTACATCCAGCGACCTCTCTTGTTTCTATCTGTTCAATGGGAGGAATCAGCTGCTCCCCACTTAGCACCACTGGGGACTAAACACAGCTTTTTACACAAGACAGTCAACAGTGGTCCAAGTTAATGATGCCATTTGTGTTGGGGGCAGAATAACGAGGATAGCAGGGGGAGTGAGTGAGTCTTGCTGAGTGCCTGGGATGCCAGCCTTGTCCTCAACCCCTCCTAAATGCATGCCCTTCCAGGGAAATCCAGGGAGTCCAGGGAACTTGCCAGTCCAAGGGACTGTTATCCCCTTGGGAATGGGGAAAGGCTTTGTGAGTGGTGATGGTGAAGGACATCTTGGGTCCCATCTATCCAAAAGTAGGGAGGAGCCCTGGGTTCTCAGCCTTAGGCCTCACCACACTGGTCCTCCGGTAGTGACCCCCAGGCTTATCGGAGTCTATGGGGAAGTCATCCAAAGTCCAGATGAAGGTGAGGTCCATGGTGGGGTCATGGGAGGCATGGCACTGGAGGGTCAGATTGTCTCCCAAGTTGATATCGGCACTCGAGGGGGCCAGAGTGATCTTGGTAGCATCTGCCAAGAAAAACAAGGCCCCTCAGTGGGTGGGGTGAAAGCGTTTGTTCTAACCCCAGGCATGAGAAGAGGCACCGTGGCCAACAGTAACCTGACCCCCCAGACGCCCCAGGAGTGTGGGGGAGGGAGGGAGGGCTAGACAGATTCTGGATGGTGGCAAGAGAGTGAGCCCAAGTGAATCTGTATCCTGGAGTGGACTCAAAACCGAACTAGGAGGAATGTGGGAATACGGGGTGGGATGGTGAGGAGGGATGATGCCTCCTGGTGGTGGGGTCCACCAGCCTCAGCCAAACCACTCACCTCTCACAGACAGGATGCCAGTGCTGTTGGCTTTGCCCATGAAATTCTCAGCAAAACAGGTATATTTGCCTTCATCTGACCGGCTGATGTTTCTTATAATCAAGGTGCCATCCAGAGTTACAGTCACTCTGCAGCAAGGACAGAGCAGATGTGGCCACCCCACAGAGACACTAATCCTGGGAGGGGACTCACTTCCAAGGAGGATGAAGGGGAGTAGGAATTGCTTGGGGTGGGGTGCAGGTTGTACCTGCTGCTGTTGACCAGAATCTCGGTGCCTTTGCTCCAGAGCACCACGGCCTTCGGAGCTGCCCGGGGCTGACAGGGGATAACGACCTCTCCCCCGCGGGCTGCAGGGATCAGGCGCCTGACGGGATTCAGCCGGAAGTCGGGGGCCAGTGCTGAAAGGAAAGGGGGCCGCACAGTCACCCAGGGCATCATCACAGCACCCGTGATGAAGTCACGTGGCCATGTGCTAAGCACATGTGTACCCTTCGTAGTCAGTCCCTGCGTGACTCTTGGCACCCCTTCCAATCACGCCCAGAATCCAGCCAGCCCCTTCTTATCACCTCACTGCCACCTCGTTGCTCCAAGCCACCAAATTTCCTGCTGGACTACTGAAAAGCCCCCTAGTTGGTCTTCCTGTTTCTGTATTTTCTTTCTACATTCTCTTCTCTATCCAGCAGCCAAGAATATCTTTTTAAATGTGAATCAGGTATTCAGAATGAAGCCCACCTTCCCACAAGGATGCACAAAGTTCCCTCCTCTCCAATCCTGTCCCATTCTACTCTTCTCACTCAGTGTGAGCCATTTTTGCCCTTTGGAGATACCATATTTTTTCCTGCCTCAGGACCTTTGCACTGGCCTCACATGTTACATGGAAATCCCTTTCACATGGCTGGCTCCTTTTTAACACTCAGGTCATATCCCCAGGTGACCTACTGAGAGAGGTAGGTCAATCCCATCTCACTGGCCACCTCACTCCTACCTCTCTACTGGATCTTTCTATTTTTTTTAATGGCAGTCTGAAATCATCTTATTTAATGATTCTATTTTGTGTTTATTTTCCCCCTTTTCTCTACTGGGTTGTAAGATACTTGAAGCCAGAGACTTTATCTGAGGAGGTATTGAATAAATATTGGTTGAATTAATGAATGAATTCGTCTTAGTTAAGCCTCACTACAACTTGATGAGGGAGGCATCACAATGTCCATTTTACAGGTGAGAAAACTGAGGTTCCATGAGCTGAAGTCACACAGTAAGAATACGAACAGCACCAACACTTACTGGGTGCCTGTTATGCTTCGGGCGGGTCCTTTATGCTTTACCTCTGTCATCTCATTGAAGTCCACAGCAGCTGCGTGAGGGCCGGCCTTCTGCCCACATTTTATAAATTAGTAAACTGAGACGCAGCCAAAGGAGCTGGGTTAATCACAAATCTAATTGATTTGGTTTGCAGTCACTTTTGCCATTTTTTTTCACTTCAACAAACATTTAATTTGTCCCAGACACGAAACAAGCCAGAGAGCTTGTCCTATGGGAGCCCTCAATATAGCGTCTCATCTCCTTTTTTAAACCCCCGAGTTCTACTAAGAAGCTGCCAGCCTATGTTATATGTTTAAAAATGCCGCCAGTCAACTCCTAGAGCCCCGCCTGTGCCTCTCGGGGATGTGCCCACCCACCGTGGGCCCGTTACCTTGCACGGCCAGCTCGGCGCTGGCGTAGATGGTGCCGTGCTTGTTCTCTGCCACACACTGGTACATGCCCGAGTCCTCTAGGCTCAGCTTGGAGAACCGCAGGTCCCCGGCCTGCACCTCTACCCGGGTCTGTGCAAAAAAGCCGGGCCCAGGGTGGGGCAGGGCTGTTGGGACCACTGGAGGACCGGGGTGGAGGGGCCTACAGGCTGGTGGGTGCAGGGCAGAATCTAGGCTATCACTTCCTGGGGAAGGGGTCGTATGCCCAGTCCCATCTCAGAGCTGCCTGGAGTTCCTCAGGCCTCCCTGCACATCAGCACATTGAAGCCACCACACCGTGTTCTTGAGCAGCGTTGTGTCTGGACCCAGGTCTCTGGACCCTCCCGTCAAGAAGAGTCTATCGGCCCTGGCCGGTTGGCTCAGCGGTAGAGTGTCGGCCTGGCGTGCGGGGGACCCGGGTTCGATTCCCGGCCAGGGCACATAGGAGAAGCGCCCATTTGCTTCTCCACCCCCCCCCCTCCTTCCTCTCTGTCTCTCTCTTCCCCTCCCGCAGCCAAGGCTCCATTGGAGCAAAGATGGCCCGGGCGCTGGGGATGGCTCCTTGGCCTCTGCCCCAGGTGCTAGAGTGGCTCTGGTCGCGGCAGAGCGACACCCCGGAGGGGCAGAGCATCGCCCCCTGGTGGGCAGAGCGTCGCCCCTGGTGGGCGTGCTGGGTGGATCCCGGTCGGGCGCATGCGGGAGTCTGTCTGACTGTCTCTCCCGTTTCCAGCTTCAGAAAAATACAAAAAAAAAAAAAGAAGAAGAGTCTATCTAGTTGCCCAGCCTGTGGCCATGTAATTCTGGGATGGAAAGAAGCAACTAAAAACACCATGGCACTCTAATTGGCCCAGAGGGGCTGCCATTGGTATGGCGGGGATGGGGGGGGGGAGGTGAAGAAGTGGGGGTAGGGGTGGGACATCAGGAGTGAGGAAGCCAGGTGAGCAGAGGGCAGCTGGTATGTGGGAGGAAGCCCCAGGTTGGCTACCTGGGAGGCCAGAGGGTCCCCATTCCGCAGCCAGCGCACTGTGGGCCGGGGCTTGCCGGCGGCTGCACAGCCCCAACGCAGGCTGGAACCGATGTCAGCCTCCATGTCCGAGATCACCTTGAGCCATTCGGGCTGGGCTGTGGGGTACAAAGGAGAGAAAGGCTGGGGACCGGTAGGGAGAAGCCTCCAGCTCAGAAATGGGAGGGAGATGCAGGGATGCAGTTCCTGTGCTAGACAGCAGAGGGCGCGATCAGCATTCTGGGACGAGGTGTGGTGAGAAGCAGACACTAAAAAGGTGGCACTTGGATTGCGTGCCACTGTGTTTTAGCAACTAAAATAATTCTAAAGCCTTCCATGTGTTTTCTGCAACACCGACTGAAACTCTGAACTGGTCACAGTGCTTAGCCTCTTCTGTTCCTACACCCAGCACAATCCTGGAGCCAGAGGCTTAAGCAGGGGCTTCCCAGTCTCCTCCTCCCTGACTTTCAGGTGGCCTTCCGCAGCCAGGGACAAGGGTGAAGGGGGGAGGGGGTGTCCTGTCGCCTACCCTGCACGATGATGCGGCCCTGGAAACTATCTCGGCCCTTGGAGTTCTCCGCCTCACACTCATAGGTGCCCTCATCCTCGAAGCTGACGCTGGGAATCTGCAGGGTGGGCTCAGCTGTGGCCCACTGCGGGGACAAGGAGCCATCCACTTTGCGCCACTTGATCCTGGGGACGGGGCTGGCAGGGGAGACAAAGCCAGAGGCGGTGGGCTGAGCTAGTCAGACTCCCCTGGGCGGGCAGCTCCTCACACCCAGACTCTAGGGTCCTCCTGAGAGGCTGGGCAGGTGGAGGTGGGTGGGCACAGCCCACCCTGGGCCTGGGAAGGAACAGGGAGGGAGGGGCCTCGGCCAGGTGGGCTTGAAGTACAGGCAGGGAAGGAGGAAGGAGTAGGGCTCCCTTCACCCCTCTTCTCCCTTCCCCTCCCCTCCCCTGCAAAGATTGTGACACCAGTGAAGATGATCTTCCGTGTGGTTTGTACCCGAATCTCACGTGCCCTCCCAAGCCGCTACCTTCCAAAGGGTCATTGGTCATTAGTTATCTGTGTACTAAAATGAACTGAGTTATCAGTGAGTCTTTAAATATGGATTTTCTCGAAGCCCAATGACTTTTCACAAACCCAGGGCAACCTGGGCACTCTCAAATAGCAGGAGATATTTGCAGCCATTACTTCTGCAAGTATTTGTTGAGCGCCCGCAGTTTGCTTAGCCCGGCTCCAGTGAGTCCTTTTTCTGGGGCAGCACGATTTTCTATTGCAGTTTTAAAAGGATAACTGTTAGCATCCACAAAATACTTCCTAAACACCAGGCACTGTTCTGAGTGCTTTACATATATTAACTCACTGACTCCTCATTACAACCCTGTGATGTAGGTACTATTATTATCACCATGTACAAATAAGGAAACTGAGGCACAGAGAGTTTCAGTAGTTTACCCAGGGTCTCCCAGCCAGCGAGTGACAGAGCTGGGGTTTGAACCAAGCATGCTGGGTGGCTAGTGCTCAGTGAGTGGTGGTCGCTGCCCGCTGTTGGCCTGGCACCTGCCAGCCCCCCTCTCTCTGGTGCCCTGGCCTGCCCCCTCCCTCCTCTACTACTTACTTCCCAAAGGCAAAGCACTCCAGGGTGACCTGCTGTCCCACCAGCGCATATGTCTCTGCTGGGAACCGGGCCTTGATGGTGGGTGCAAAGAGCCTGGGATCTGGGGAGAGAGGGGTTTGGCAGACCAGACGCAAGAGGCCCAGATCAGGTGCTCGCTAGGCGCTCAGCGCAGCTCAGAGCTGACTCCATCTTAACTCCCTTTCCCCTTGGGGACCAGGGGCACATGTCTGAGGTCTTATAGCAAGAGGGCCCAGGGGTCTAGTCCCCAAAACCTGTGCCCTGTGAGCTGCTCTTCACAACCTTTGAGGGAAAATCTTTTCTCCACATGTGCTGACCCTTTCAGCTCTGTCCTCCCAGCCTGCCCACCGACCCTGACCTTCAGCAGCCAAGTTGAGCTGAGCGAACTTGCTGAAGACACTCTTGGTGGAGAAGTCCATGTGGCTGGTGGCCAGGCAGGAGTAGTTGCCCAGGTCTGAGGCATTGGTCCGGGCAATGTACAGGTTCCCTGTGGTCTGGGACACGAAGTGACGCCCGTCCGTCGGGATGAAGTTGGGGAACTCATTGAGGAGCCAGCGGTAGGACAGGCCTAGGATGTGGGGAGTTTGAGGACACCAGGGGGTGTTGGGCTAACAGGCAACTCTGGGTGGGACCCCAACATGCTGGTGGGCATCTGTAGAGCCTGTCTTGAAAGCCCGGTCCCTGAGCTGGGGCTGAGGGGAGACCGAGAAGGAAGATTCGATTTTATTCCTGCATTTGGGGAGTGCTGTCTGATGGGGAAACAGCCCTGCAGGGACCTCCCAGTCTGAAGGGGGAGGCAGGGCACAGAGCTGGAAAATGACAGACCCATAGAGGAAACACAGAATCTTACGGTTGGGGACCGAGGCACCAGTGCTTCTGAGAGTCACTCACCTTTGATTTCATCCCTGCTCTGCTGGGCGGCTGGAGCCCCTCCTGTGCCCTCTGTCTAACGTGGGCCAGGGTCCCGACTCACCTGGGTAGTGGGCAGGGGGGTTACAGGGCAACATCACTCCCCAGCCTTCATGGGTTTTCACTGGGTCTCGTTCCTCCTTGGGGAATTCCTGTAGAACTGGAGATGAAGACCAGGCAGCACTCAGACACCGTCCTCTAAGCCTGGGGCCCCTCCCTGGCTCAGCCTCCGTGGGAAGTAGCTGCCTGCCTTTTTGGGGATGCTTTTCCCAGTCCCCCCACTCCCCAGGATTTCCTGCCACCCCACGTGTCTCACAGCCAAAGCGCAGGACAGCCTCCCTGCTGACGATGGTGCCCACTGGGTTGGAGGCCAGGCACTGGTAGACTCCGGCGTCCTGGGCCTTGGTGGGGTTCATGATGACCAGGCTGCCTCCTACCAGCTGGTGGCGGGAACTTGGCTCCAGCTTCATCTCGGTGCCATTCATCTTCCATCTGTGGCAGGGGTGGAAAAGGGGGCCCCTGAGTCCTGTCCGCCTTCCGGGGCCTCCCAGCAGCCACGCGGGGGTCTCACCTGTAGGTGGCCGGAGGGCTGGCTCGAGCGTGGCACGCCAGCGTCACCTTCTCCTCTGTGGACTCCTCTGGGAATAGCAGACTGAGGGGCTGATCTTCAAAGACAGGGCCAAAGGTGGCCGGGGATCCCTGGGCTGAGCTCCAAGCTGCAGATGAGGACACCGCCAGAGGCCTCAGGGCTTGGGGCCCAGCTGGAGGCTGGTCTCTGGGGCAGCACTGCCCAGTAGAACTCTCCACGGTGACAGGAGGGGTCCATTCTCTGCACTGTCCAAGAGGGCGCCACTAGCCACTAACACTACTGTGGAGCCCTCAAAATGCGGCTAGTCCAAATTCTTGATTTGATTTAATTATAATTAATTAAAATTTGAATTTAAATAGGTTGGGCCAGCCCTCTCTGGTCGGGTGAGTTCAGTCACTCACCATCCTACACCTGGGTGTTGAGCTCCTGCTATATACCCGGCACTGGGCTGTGGGCTGTGTTGCCAAAATGAGTAAGACACACAGTCCCCTCCCTGAGGGCCTGCAGTCCAAGAAGGGAAACAACACGGCCAAGTGGTAAGAGCTGTTGTCACCATTCAGGCTCAAGGTGCAGGGGCCCCTCAGAGTGCAAGCAGGCGACACTGCCCGGGGGGCGGTGGGGGGTTCCCATAAACCTGATCTGCTGGATTCAGGACAGGCCTGGAAGGAGGGTGTGAAGTCACTGGCCAAGAGGGGGAGAGGGAATGTGTCCTTGGGGCACGTTGGCCCAAGAGAAGGTGCCCTGGTTCTGATCCTCTTACGAGCTGTTCCAGAACCCCACGAGCCCCATTGTCTTCACCTGTGAAACAGAAAGGAGAACTCCCTCCCGGGGTCTGGGGGGCGTTCAGCCTGGCACAAGGCGTGTGTTCAGCAAATGTCTGCTGGACCCAAGTAGGGGGTAGGATGGGGTTTGGGGGCGGGAGGAAGGCTTTATGATGGGTGGATTGTGTGCAGGTTGTTCTGTGGCATTTTTATAAAATTCCAGTGTGACAAATCAAGAAAGAGAAACCCAGAAAAGGGGGTGACACGCCGGTCCCAGGGCAAGTCTGTGGCACACACAGGTCTAGACCTCAGTCTCCTGAATTTGCTGAGCACATAGGCATCTCAGGGCAGGCGCCTCTCTCCTCACCTCCCCAGGGCAGGGGAGTGTCCAACCTCCCCAGGGCAGGCGCCTCTCTCCTCACCTCCCCAGGGCAGGGGAGTGTCCAACCTCCCCAGGGCAGGGGCCTCTCTCCTCACCTCCTCAGGGCAGGGGAGTGTCCAACCTCCCCAGGGCAGGGGCCCCAACGCACAGAGGTGCGCCACACTTGTCTTGCCATAGAGGCGAGGAGTGGGCTCCGTTGCTGACTCGTGTAGCCAGGCACACTTGGCTTTTGTGGGGTCGGGCAGGGGCCAGGCCGCCCCTGATTGGCCCCTACACTCAATGCAGCTGATTTCAGGCCCTCCTTGGTGGGTCATGGGGGGCAGGGTCCTCATTAACCAATTAGTGCCTCCTCCCCCGATGCAGCTGGCCGTCGGCCCTGTCCCAGCGGAGGGGGCTCGGCCCCTATGCCACAGCTGAGGCTCGGCCCTGGACCCCCGGGAGGGAGGGCAGCTGCTAAGCAGCTCTCAGAATGAGAAGGAGGCAGGGCTCCCTGGAATGGAGATCCCCCATCTCCCTCCCCACCAGCCACCACGACCCCCGCTGCCGCCCCAGGCTCTGGAGATGGCGGCTGAGAGCCCAGCTTAATCCCAAGTTAATGATGGTGCTGAAGGGTGGGGACCCTGCCCCAGCTGGGGCTGCTGAGAAGAGAGAGACGGGAAGGGTGGGCGGGCAGAGGCAGCCAGGCTGCTGGGAACCACCTTGCATGACAGCAGCTTCCAGGAACTGTCTGGACGGTGGGGGCTGCTGAGTGGGCCCGGGCACTGATGCTTCAAGACCGACTTCCTTCCTGTAAAAGCTTTCTCCTTTGCTCTCAGCCATATACACACCCTCACCCCGGTATCCACATAAGCACGTGTGCACACCTCTCACCTACACACACTTCCTTACGTGCACTCATCACACCTTCGTACATGCAGCCCTCTCTAAGCCTCTCCAGCAGGCAGATACACACATTTGTACTCATGTCTAACAGACGTGCACACATGGATCGAATGTTTATGTACACTTACTTATACACCCCTGTGGTTCATAATAAGGAGAACAGATGAGATTTACTGAGTGCTTACTCATTATCGGATACCACGCTCCATGTTTTCTGGACACAACCTCTTCACAAGATAGTGACTACCATTTCCTTATTGACTAGTGTGGAAACTGAGACTGAGGGCAGTTAATTAAATAACTGGATCCAAATCACACAGCAAGAAGGGGCAGAACTAGGGACTTGGACCCTGGCCAGCTTCACCCTATACCAGCATCCTCAACCACAGTGGTCACGGTTCTTGACCTCAGTCTCCATTAGAAGCATCAGAGGCCCTGTTCTGCCCTACAGGTGGGGAGTCAGGGTCTCCGGGAGGAAGGCTGAGGACTCCAGGCTTTATAGGAGCCCCGTGAGCATTCTGCAGACAGCAGGGATGAGAGGCGTGGCACTGCACTGTAAGTCTGTTCATAGTCATCACCCCCGAACACGGAGCCCCTTCACACAACAACTCACATCTCCGCTCGCAAACGTCCACAGACACACCCTCACCCTCTCGACACCCTCCTCTGAGACACACACACACACACACACTCCCAGGCAAAGCCAACCCCCCTGCTGTCTTTGCTCTGCACCCTCTGATTTTCCCTGATTCTGAGTACTGGCAATTCTGTTCCCCAAACACAGGCGTCAGGAGCCTTGCAGAGGAAGGGTGAGAGATGTGAGCGTTGCGGGGATCCTCGAGGCCTTTCCCTGCACTGGGTGCAGCCCCGGGCAGGTCAGCAAGCAGAGGAGAGAGCCGAGGCATCTTCCTGGGGGGGAGGGGTGGCAACAAGTGACAGGAGGTTCCACTCCTGTCTCTGGAGCTCTGTGACAGGGGAGAATGGGTCCCCTCTCCCTTGGCCTCCGGTGTCTCTGGGTCTACGAAGCCTGGAGGCTGCCCACACCCCTACCCTCAGATGATGCGGTCCCAGCACTGAGCTGTTCCTAAGGAGGACGATGCTAGGGGCCCAGGCCGCTCTCCTCGGCTCTCTCCAGGGTGGGTGTCTCTGCTCTGTCACCCAGCAGCTCCTCAGGACCTGGTGGGTCCCTGCCCAGGCAGCTGGGCCAGGAGGTGGGGGCTGGGGGGCTCCTCCCACCCTCTGGGTCCTTCCTTTTTCCCAGCAGCCTCACTGACTGTGGTGCAGGATTGAGAGGCAGTTAGGACATCGCGAGACACCGGAAGGTGAGCCAGTGGAGTCCTCCGTGAGACAAGCACCTAGAATGTTCTTGGGGGAAGGGGCTGGGATGGAGCCTGAGCCAGCTGGAACCCCCAGAGGATGGTGGAGAACAAGTACTCTGTCTCCCATGGAGATCTTTAAAGGGAAAAGAAATGTCTATTGATCTGGGCTGAGGGTCAGGGTAGAGAGGCCAAGTGCTGGTCCCAGTGGACCCCTCAGAGCAGCAGCAGGCGGCCCAAGCGCTCTCCAGCTCCAACGGGCTGGGTCTCCGGCACCCGGTCCAGAGCCCAGCTGCCCAGCCTCTCGGCCTGCACTTCCCTCCTCTGCAAGCCTCCTCCTCCTTCCATCGGCCCTTCCTCCCCTCTCTCCACTTCACGGCCCCCCTGGCCCGAGGGCCTTTGCTTGGGCCGCTCTTGCCTTTTGCCTGGGCCACCCCATGCTCTGCCTCCCATCTCCCCACGTCCTGCTCCACACTGGCCGCCTGCCAGGCCGCAGCACGGCCCGAGAGCCCCCGGGGCTGGTGGCACTGAGCCCTGCCTCCTCCTGGCCGGGACCCTAAGCAGTACTACCCGAGGGGACTTTTCTGTGACGATGGACATGTTCTGGAATCTGTGTTGTCTAATGTGGCTATTAGCCCTTCAAGTGTGGCTAGTATGACAGGGGAACTAATTTTATTTAAATTTTAGTTTCTCTTCATTTTAATGGTCCCTTGGCTATTGGCCAGGGCAGCCTTAGGAGCTGCAACTCCGGCCTGGTTTCGTGGTGGTCTTGGTTGTACCATAATCTTGCTGGGTGAACCGGGCAAACCATTCACCCTCTCTGATCATGTTTCTTTCATCTATAATAGGTCAAAGACTCACTTCCTCTCCTAAACACAGAGGCAAGGTAAGACCCACAAACAGGGAATTTTTAGCCAGCAAATGGCTTCAAGAATGTTAAGTGCTGCCGCAAGGCCGGGTCAGTCATTCCTGTGGTCATCCCCCAAATAACAGCAATGATATAACCATCCCTGCTGGGTGTCGGAGGCCAGACAAACATTCTTTTTTTTTTTTTTTTTTTTTTTTTTTCATTTTTTCTGAAGCTGGAAACAGGGAGAGACAGTCAGACAGACTCCTGCATGCGCCCGACCGGGATCCACCCGGCACGCCCACCAGGGGCGACGCTCTGCCCACCAGGGGGCGATGCTCTGCCCATCCTGGGCGTCGCCATGTTGCGACCAGAGCCACTCTAGCGCCTGGGGCAGAGGCCACAGAGCCATCCCCAGTGCCCGGGCCATCTTTGCTCCAATGGAGCCTTGGCTGCGGGAGGGGAAGAGAGAGACAGAGAGGGAAAGTGCGGCGGAGCGGTGGAGAAGCAAATGGGCGCTTCTCCTGTGTGCCCTGGCCGGGAATCGAACCCGGGTCCTCCGCAGCCAGACAAACATTCTTACCTGGAAAGGAGATGAGGGCCACGGCCACCGGCAGCAGCAGGTATGGCTTCCCCCTGGAGGGTGTCCCCATGGCGGTGTCCGGGCTGAAGTGGAGAGCAGAGGAGAGGGCCTCAGCCCACCACGAGGTAAGTCCAGCAGGACCTAGGGAGGCAGGAGGGCAGGGGGGACCCCGAGCTGAGGAGTGCCCCTCCTAGCTCCAACATATCTGGGTCTTGCCTGGGAGAGGCCGGAAATGCTCAAGTACTCATCCTCCCCCAGACCCCAGGGGAGGGGCTTGGTCATTACCAAGGAGCCCTTCCTCAGGCTGAGTGCCTCCTGCTGGCCCCCTGGGAGTCTGGCTCAACCACGTACCCCTGCCTCCGCTCTCCCTTCCTCCACCCCCCCTGCTAGCAGGTTCCGCTCAGGAAGTGAAGCAGTGACTAATTAGGATTGGGAGGCGAGGACCACCTGCCCGCTCACCTGTAATAATAGCTCTCGGATGGGTCCTGAAGAGAACCGGGCCCAGACCTGGATTTGGGGAACTGGTATCATCTTTCTCTGGGAATGGAGGCCCACTCCCCTAGCCCCTCCCCACAGCTGCCTGGGCGGAGGCAGTAAGCCCCTCTGGGAGCTGTACTAAGTCTCTCGGGCTCTGCCTTGTTCTTCTAGTGAGGAGGGGTTTCAGTGACTCATACACACCCTCTCACCCCGGCCTGGTAAGGCATCCTGTACTGTGCACGATAGAGCTATAACCTTGGCCCCTTAAGCAGTGCCCCCAGCCACAGGGGCTAATGGGCCCAGAGAAGGCTTCTGAGCTGGAAGAGTTCATGCAGCTCCCTGAGGAGCCTCCCTCTTGCATGGAGATGAGCAGAGACTTGGTTAAATCTTGAGAGCTCTAGAGCAGTGGTCCCCAACCTTTTTTGGGCCACGGACCGGTTTAATGTCAGAAAATATTTTCATGGACCAGCCTTTAGGGTGGGATGGATAAATGTATCATGTGACCGAGACAAGCGTCAAGAGTGAGTCTTAGACGGATGTAACAGAGGGAATCTGGTCATTTTTAAAAAATAAAACATCGTTCAGACTTAAATATAAATAAAGCGGAAATAATGTAAGTTATTTATTCTTTCTCTGCGGACCGGTACCAAATAGCCCACGGACCGGTAGCGGTCCGCAGCCCGGGGGTTGGGGACCACTGCTCTATTAAACATGTTCCCTGGCGTAGGAGGCACTGAGAGCAAGTCAGAGCCCCCTCCATCAGTCTGAGAGATGGAGCCTCATCCTTAGAAGCGAGGACAGGGCCAGCCTTTCCATCTACCCCTCACCCTGGGCCAACTTTCCAAGTTCTGGGGAGGGTGTGGAATCTCAAGGGCATGCTTTTTGGCTATTTTGGTGCAGGGGTCACTGGGCTCCCATGGCTCCCTGTCAGAACTGCCACAGGGCGCGGGGAACCCAGCTGCTGCAGAATCTGAAGCTGGGCCCTGCCTGCCCGCTTTGTAGACACCTTAAAACATGAGGAGGGGAAGGGGAGAGCCTAGCTTGGGGCTCTTCTACTAACTAGCTGCAAGACCCCTGCCACCTCTGGGTCTCAGTGTCCTCATCTGTGGAAGGGCTGCTCTCTAAGCTCCCTTATGGCTCTGAGACTGATGCTCCCAGCGAGCACAGGGCCACTGAGGGGCTGGGAATGCTGCCCTTTGGGTGGGGAAAGGGAGAAGGCAGGGTGCAGATGACTTGGGACTCTGCCCTAAGGTCAGTGCAGGGTCTGAAGACCAGTGCAAACGCAGTACCTCCCTCTCTCACTTCATGCTCTATTCCCTCGGAAAGAGAGTCTCCAAACCCTTTTACAACTTCTCCGCCCCAACTCCAGCCTCATATACACTTCTCCTTTTCAGAAAGGGGCTAGGGCCACCTCTCCAGGACTGCCTGCCCCTCCCTGTCCTTGCCACTCTCAGTTCCAGACTTGAACCCAGAAATTCAGCACTTCCAGCACCTGTGACATTCCCCAACAACCCCATGCCTGTGCCTCGGCTCAGGTGAGTCCGCTCCTCTGTGATGCCCTTCCCAGGCCAGGCACACTCACCCCTCAGGGCCCGAGCACGTCTCCGCCCCCCAGCCCCTGACGCGCAGCATGAGCCCACAGTTAGAGTTCAGCTCTGTTAGTAGCCGCACCCGTGCAGCCTGTGCCGGCTTGTCTGCCTCCATCAGAGGGTTGTGAGCACCCCGAGGGGAGACCGAGTCTTGTACATGTCGACATCGCCTCTGTCTGGCGCATTTAACTGTTTGAGGACAGCCGTGTTCTGTGTCTTCAGGAGCCAGTGGACGTCACGGTCACACGCACACGGACACAGTGGAGCTCAGTAGACAACTGCTGGGCTGACCCGTCTTCAGCGCTTCCCAAGTACAACCCTGGGGCCAGCTTGTGCACTCACTCAGAAACTCGCACACCCTCACACTTACTTCACAAACACGTGTAATCTCACAGACACACACTCTTTCTCCCACACACTCTCATGCACACTTTCACCCTGACACCACACTCTCATACACTTTTTTTTTTTTTTTTTGTATTTTTCTGAAGCTGGAAACGGGGAGAGACAGTCAGACAGACTCCCGCATGCGCCCGACCGGGATCCACCCGGCACGCTCACCAGGGGGCGATGCTCTGCCCCTCCGGGGCGTCACTCTGCTGTGACCAGAGCCACTCTAGCGCCTGGGGCAGAGGCCAAGGAGCCATCCCCAGAGCCCGGGCCATCTTTGCTCCAATGGAGCCTTGGCTGCGGGAGGGGAAGAGAGAGACAGAGAGGAAGGAGGAGGTGGGGGTGGAGAAGCAAATGGGCACTTCTCCTATGTGCCCTGGCCGGGAATCGAACCCGGGTCCCCTGCACGCCAGGCCGACGCTCTACTGCTGAGCCAACCGGCCAGGGCCCCTCATACACTTTTATACACACGCTCTCACATGTATTCTCATACACACCCCTGTCCCACACTCACTCTTTAAGACACCTTCTAACACATTCTCTCTCTTACACACACACACACACACACACACACACACACACACACACACACGTGCTGCGCGTGCACCCCCACCCCTACCCCTCCCACACACTCAGGTCTCTCAGGTTGACAGGGTGCTCAGTCATGGAAGAATCGCAGCTCTGGCCCTGGATGCTACACAAACGCAGGAGGCTTTGGACTTGGCGGGGGGGATTTGGTGGTAGTGACTCCATCTCCTGACAGCTTGTGAGCTTGGACAAGTCACCCCTGCTGGTGAAGGCTGTTTCTCATCTGCAAAGTGGAGATCAGAACACTCACTCTGCAGAGCTGTTCTGGATGTTCCGTGAGGGACTGGGGTGCCTGCCGGGGAAGTCCTGGGGTCACCGCAGGGATGGGGAGACAGACAGATGGGGGGCGACAGACCCCTCCCCACTTCAGCTGGAGCAGCTCCACTTATATCTGCTTTGTCTACTGGACTTCCCTATGAGGTTCTCTTTAAACAAAGGGTTCCACAGCTCCAAAAAATTGAAAACGCCCCCCTGGCGCTGGTGTGCACATCCCAGAGTCAGGCACAGAGAAGGCGCTCAATCATCGTTTGCGCGTTCCGGCCCTTTGTCTGTCTGCCAGTCCCGGGAACTCGGTGAGGGGCAGGGCGCTGGCTCAGGGAGGAGCTCGGCTCCGGGCCCTGTCCCGAGAGTGCCGGGGCGAAGCAGACAGACACCGGGGAGCTGTGGCGCGGGCTGGAGGCTGCTGCTCCCCAGCAGTGCTGGTGAGAACGGGTGGGGGTGCACCTGTGTGCACGTGCATGTGCCTATATGTGAGGTTCGTGTGTCTGTGTGTTGTGTCCATATGTCCCTGTGGATATGGGAGTACTTGTGTCTCTGTGTATATGCATGTGTCTCAGTGTGTCTGTGTTTGGCTGTGTCTGGTCCTTGCGTGTGTGCCCATGTGTCTGTGTGGTCTGTGTGTGTCCCTGCCTGCACAGGACGTGAAGACCTGGAACTGGCCTGTTTTCCTGTCACCCACAAGGAGGCCCGCCCCCTGGATCACTCACCTCTATCCGCTCCCCCCACCCCTGCTCCCATGGTCAGAATTACTGGTTTTCTCCCCATGGGTAATTATACTTTGTGGACAATACTATTCTACTGCTTCTCCTAAACTTCAACTTAACCCAGACCTTTATCAGTCAGTCACCTCTGGGCTCAAGAGCCTTGGGCACCCCTGAGGGACAGAGCTGGGGGGGGGTCAAGATTGAGGCACACCTGGGGTTGCCCTTAGGAAAGACATAGAGGCCGGTCAGCTGGGGGAGACATACACTGAGCACCACTGTGTGCCAAAGCCTGCATGGACACACACACACACAGTCTGGGTCAAAGGTAGGAGCTTACTGCCTCCCTGAAGGGGAAGGAGCTGGCATCCAGTCCGGCCCTGTGTCCACTTCCGTTCCAGTATTTACTGCCGTGGCCACCCTTGCTAAGCACTGGGAGACAGCAATGAAAATTGCCTGTATGGAGCGGAGCTCCTGACCGAGTGCCACCGAGGATGCGCTCATGAGCTGCGTGGACCAGTCATCTCCTCATACCATCTACCTTCTAGCACATTCTAGAATGCTCAGGGTGGAGGAGCCCTTTTTGTCAGGGGCAAGGCTGGAGTGGAGCTATGCCAGGTCTGGAGCTGGCTCTGTGAGCCTTGAGCCAGCCAAGGCTGGCCCCGGCCAGCTGCCCTGGTACAGGGGATGGCACCGGCTGGCACAGCCGGGTACAGACTGTCACCACTGGGGCTGGTCCTATAAGGCACCAACACATAGGGGAGAGGGCTGCTTGGGGGTTCAGAGGCTCCCGGGGGCACTGGCTGAATCACTGAGCCCAGGCAGCAGGGGGCCTGGAACACAACTGGGCGAGGGAAGGCTGAGCTGGATTCTAGCATCCGACAGGGTTTGCTGGGACCAGGGCCCCTGCACAGAGCCAGTCAGAAAATGAAAGACACATTTCCCTAAATGCTACCATTTGGGACACCCATCTCCTGGCCTTGACTCTGTCTCCCCCTGTCCCCCAGTGGAGACGTGAGCATCGAGCACCGGGAGCTGCTTTCGGATGTGTAGTGGTAGAAAAAGAAGGAGTTGGAGTCCAGTTGAGGGCAGAGACTAAGTGATTTACTATAAGCCAGCAAGTGCTGCCTGAGCCCTCAGGTCCCCACCACGCCCCTCCTCCGGCACAGCCCAGCGCCACAGGGTGGGCTCTCAACCGACCCGCCCGGCACTTACAAGCTGGTATAGCCCTAGTTATTGCATTCATTACTTAACATCTCCGAGCTTCAGTCTCCTGTCTACAACATGGGGGTGAGAAGTGGCGTTGCCACCCCAAGGGACCCTGTGAGGTCAGCACCATTTCCAGCTCATAGTAAGTGCTCGGGGGACAGAGACGTGTCCACAGACGTGTGAGACAGGCCCACGTGTTTAGGATACTGAGATGTACAGTCTCCCAGGGCAGGTGCCTTCCTCCTAATGCCGCAGAGGTGTGGTGGGCCTGGGCACGCCCCAGCAAGCACACCGCCCCAGATGAGGGCACAGAGACAGAGTCACGTCCAGGTGCCGTGTGATACGGAGAGCACCTCGCTAGGACAACACGGGGGGCACTCCCCAGAAGGTGCTCCTCCTCAACCACCCCACCTCCTGCCCTGAGGGCTAAGATGAGAGGGCGACTCTGCCTATGGAAGGAATTGCTACCTGGGGCATGACCACTGTCCCCCAGGAAGGTCGGAAGCACCCTAGACCACTCTGGGAAGACAGGGGTCTATGGTGGCCTGGCGGGGCCCTGTGTTGGGCAGGGTGGGCGCTGGCAGGAGCAGGACTTAGGTGAGAGGCCTCTGTGAGGGGGTGGGTGCTCTGAGCTGGAGCAGCTCCCCAGGGCAGATTTGGGTGGGTGGAGACCGACCCCTTTGGTCCCCAGCGGGGACAGGGGTGCTGTGCAGCTGAGTCTCTCCTCAGCACCCTCTATGTGCTCTCTTCCTCCCAGTCCCCAGTTTTTTCTGCAGGCCCAAGCCGACCCCGTTTCGGTAAGTTTTCAGCCTTAGGCCTGAGGGAGTCTGGCCTTAATCTTCAGCCTCCAGATCCTCAAAGTGGGAAGTGGACAGAGGACGAGACTTGCACGCACCCTCCTGGAAGGAGCTAGGAGAAGGGCCAGCCCTCCTGGACCTCAGGTTTTCCCCTCGCCTGCCTGCTCCGTGAGTGTGAGACGGAGGCACGAGGGAGGGCGTTGGAAGAGGGGTCTATTTTTGAGATGTCAGGGGTAAGAGCAGTTTTTTAATTTGTTTCTGAAGAATCAAATCAGGAAGAAATTAGTGGGAAAATTTTGCATATCCCCTCCACTCTGCCGAGAGGAGACTGCCCCAGACAGTTTCCTGCACTGGTTCAGGGCCAAGCCTGGGGGCGGGGTTTGAACCTGCTCCTCCATCCTCTGGGTTTCCCAACAAGAAGGCCACCTTTGAGCCAGACACAGGGTGGGACAGCCTCTGGGTCTGTGAGGTTGGCAGGCTTTGAGAGAGGATGGGCTGAGACTGGAGGGGACCCAGCAGGTGTCCTCTAGATGAATGCCCTGTGTGGGGGGGAGTGAGGCTCATCAGATGAGAAGGACACTGAGGTGTGCTCAGGTCTGCACGCATCCTGGGATGCCAGGTGTTCAGTCTGGGGGAGACCATCACACTCTTTTGCTTCTCTTCGCATCCTCTTTGGATAAACAAGGAAACGTGGGCTCATTTCTAGCAAGAAGACTCCTTCAACTCACAGAAGGACTTCTTTATTCTAGGATGGTTACCATCAAGACATAGAGCCCATGGACACTCCCATGATGTTCCAGGTTAGCAAACCCTGGGGGTTGGGGGTTGGGTCTAATTAGGGTGGTCTGCCAGGTGAGCTGTGGCCAGCAGGCAGCAGGAATAGAAATGATGTCTTTCTTCTTAGGGACTCCTAGTAACCCCCTCCTGTTACCATTTGAAAGAGGTTAACCCAAGCCTAGAAAAAATTTACAGGGTCATCCAGTCCAACCTCCACCTCCAGGCAGGACTGTTTCTAACCTTGGACCTGACCCCAGTTTGTCATGGCCTCTTAGAGTCATTGGAAAGACGCCCCCACCTTGGGCTCTTCGTCCTGGGGAGGAAGTGCCTCCTACAAGCTAATTTCAATCCCTCTTGCTTCACTGGAATATTCATTGCTTTGGATCTTATTTCCCTGAGTATCAACCACCTCCAAAATCCCTCCAAAAATACAAATACCACCCACGCTCAGGCACAGACTGTCTTTGAGATGCTCTTTCTCCCATTTAGCTTGAGGATGTCCTGGGGGTGGGGGTGCAGGACATGCACACCCCAAACCACCCCAAATGAATTACTTCCCTCTTAGAAGAGCCAGAGAGGACGCCTTGGGGGCGCTCCTCCACGTGCTGGCTCCTGAGGAGTAAGTTTGCTTTCAAAGACAATCTGTGCAACCATCCCGGGGAACACAGTCCTCGGAGGCCCATCCCACATAAGTCTATTTGAACAACTGCTGGCAGCGAAGGTGCTGGAATGGAGTTACATAAGCGGTGAAATCTGGCAGGGGAATGGTGTGCGGGTAGGTTGAGGGCTAAAGGTAGAAGAACACATCTGACCAGGGAAGGGAGCTTGGCCAGGTGGAGAGCAGAGCATGCATGGGAGTGAGAGAGAGAGAGAGAGAGAGAGAGAGAAACCCTGTGTTTCCCTCACTGCTCATGCTGAGCACCAGAAGGACAGATGGACCTTGATGACTTTGATGTCATGGACTCTCAGGGATCCTCACCCCATTTATCTAACTTTCTGCCTCCCTTTTGCTGGCTGGGGACTCCTGATAGATCCCACGGGAAATTAGGAAGAACTTTGACCTGTGACAGAACCTGGCTTGAGTGGCTCAGCAGCCTGGCTGGAAAGGGTTAAGTAATGGGGCACCCTGGAGAGGGTGCTGTCTCTAAGGACAAAACTCCCTCCTCCTCCCAAGGCTAGGAGTCTGGGCACCCTCTTGCCCACCCCCGGGTCGCACCAGCCTCTCTTACAGGTGGCCCACCTTTTGCTGCCCTGGGCCCCCAGTGGCTCCTCTGGTCTCTCTAAGTACACTTGAGAGGAGTGGCTAAGTGGACTGAGGGGCTCTCTGGCCAGAGGACAGGAAGAGGAGGCAGAGTCTGCTGCCCGGACGGAGAGCAGGAGGGTGCTGGTAGCATGGGCTGTTGGGCTGTTTCTGCTCCTGCCACCCTTGCCCGCCCTCGGAGCCGAGAAAAGGTGCTGGCTGGGCTCTGCAGGGGCAGTGAGTGGGCTGTGACCCTGAGGAGTCAAGCTGAAAGGAAAGGGCCTGACCAGTCACAGGTTGGACAGAGAGAGGGAGGAAGTTAAGAACAGGTAATTTAGGGGTTGGAAAACCCATCCTTCTCCAGGGTTGGAACCATGGGCACTCACAGCTCCTCCCATCCTGGTCTGTATGGATTCCCAAACCTCCAAACAGCTTTTCCTCCTGGGGCCTGGGCTCAGCTCCCAGTGGCTGTGGCTGCAGGGACGCTGGCTTGGTCCCCTGTATCTTCAGGACTCCCCTTCCACAGGTACCGCCCCCCTCACTGCCCCCTCCGCTTCCCGGACCTTGGAGCCCTCACTGGACAGAGTGACAGGACTCACCTCTGGACACTGGCTGAGGTTTCCCTCACCTCCTGTCCATTATGTAAGCCCCATGGTGCTGGGGAGAAGAATTTCCCTCTTTTTCTAGACGCCCCCCTAAATCACGCCCCATTCTCCCTCCTAGTCCCAGCCCCTTTCCTTACCAAACTTCATGCAACTCTTTCTCTCCCACCATTGAAGATGAGAAGGAGAGATCTGAGAAGACAAGGTTGGGGGTGGGGGAAGGGAACAAAAGGAATATCAGCCCCTGTGATCCCAGCCACTCATCTTTAGGGATATGACTTGCTCAGTTTCTTCTCCCTGAGTCCCCGCTCCTGGACAGGCCTTTGCCCAAACTTGTGCTCCACTCCCTCCTCTGTGGAACTCAAGCAAGACTTCACAAAGAGGTCACCCTGCAGAGGCAGACCCAGGGAGGCCTCCAGTCTGGGCAGTCAGGCTTACTTCCATCAGGGATATCTGGGGGCAGGCCAGGGTCTGGGTGGGGCCTGGCCTCAGGGACTATCTGGTCCTGGACTGGGGGCCCAGGGCAAGGTCCATAGCCACTGGTCCCCTCTGAAGGCAGTTGCTGCTATCAGCTGGTGCTCGGTGCCCCGTGCCCGGTGGCCTGCTTGAATTCCTGGACACACTGCTAGGGGCCAGTTTTCCATCCAGGCTTGGCCTGTTGGGCCCTGTGGGATGCCACCCATGTAGACAGAATGAAGGGGACTTCCAGTCCCAGTGGGGAGAAGTCAGACGGGCTCCAGCCTGCAGCTGGGATTCCTGCCCTGCCCCTGCCCCTCCCAAGTTGCAAGGACACTGAGCTCTGAGCCCCGGCCCACAACAGCACCCCAGGAGGCCCCTCAGCGGAGGCAACGCAGCAGAGGGAGGAGACAAAATTGGTTGGTACCTACCTGAAGTGAAAGAGGGGTGTTGGCTGGGACAAGGGGATGCTGCCCGAGGCGGTGGGCCAGAGCCAGCCCGGCCACCAGCCCCCTAGGCTGCCCACTTCTCCTCTCCTGCTCCCTTAGCCGCGGGCTGCTGTCCTGGCGCGCTGGCGGCAGCCCCGGTGGCGGTGGCGGCGGCGGCGGCGGCGGCAGCGGGAGAGGACGCTCGTGTGTGTGCGCGCCCCGAGCCACTGCAGCATCTCTGCATCAAGATGTGCTCCTCCCTCTCCCAGGCTCCGCTCACTGGCTGGCTCCTGTCCTCAGCCAACGCTCGGGGCCCTGGAGATGACTTCCTCTGCCCCCCTCCCACCTCTTCCCGTCCCCACCCTCCTGGCTTTACCTCATTTGCTGTCATTTAAGGACTGGGGAGAGAGCCAGAGCGCCCGTGTCTTCCATAATGCATGGGCAGCTCAGCTCACAGGCGCTGTCTCACCCCCCCATCCCACCCAGCCCAGAGCTGAAGGGGCTGCAGAGGGGCGGGTGCAGAGCGAAAAGAAAGTGGCTCTTGCTTTTCAAACCCTGGAGACCCATGGAGTGAAACTCCTTGTTTCCCCAGAAATCCCCTATTACAGGAAGGGATGCAATCAGAAATCTCCGGTTTGTGCGGGGTGAGTGGGATGGAGGGCTCTTCCGCGGCCCGCCCGGCACGCTCATCTTTATTGTTTCCCTGACAAAAGTGACGCGGCTTCTTGTCAAAATATCCACCAAACATTAGAGGAAATGTAAAAATAAATAGTGAAAGTCTCTTAACAAATTTGAGTTACGTGCCTCCAGGTTTATTATTTTTATGTATATAACTACATGGATTAGTAGTATTATTTTATAAAAATGAATCACACAGCACAGCATGATTTGCAGAATATTTTTTAACTATACTAGATCTTGGACACCTTTCCCTATCTGTACCAATGGATCCAAGCCCATTTTTAATTAACCAGCTGTGAGATACCATGAAAAGCTCACTAGATTGGGGGTCTGACTATCTGAGGGTGGGTTGGGCTCTGCTGATTGGCTATGCGTGCTAGGCTAAGTGCCCTATCCTCTCTGAGCCTCACTTGGAACCTGAAGGGCCAAGTTCACTGCCAGCTCTGAGATGCTGGGTGCTTACCCAGGCCGGTAATGTCTCTTCTGCTCTGCTCCAGTCATGGGAGGAGGGGGGTCGGGTGTGTGCCCAGAAGCAGAGGGACCAGCCATCTGTGGCAGCCATCAGCCCATCAGGCTGTCGCTGTTGTCTCACCCCCCTCTGGTCCACCTGCTGTCCAGCTCACACCAGCAAGACCAGTGTGCAGTCCAGATGCTGAAACAGCTGGCAGAGCCAGGCCGGCCTCAGAGTTTTAAATGGCTGTACCTGTGAGGCTTGGAGCATGGCAATGTGTCTTCCTGAGTGGAGGGGGTCACAGGGGCTTGGGACAGACCGGGGCTGAGTGGGAGAGCCTGGCAAGGAGAAGCCGCGGTGTGGGGGAGGTTCGGCTGACCAGCTTCCAAGGCCTGGAGAGTCTGTCCAGGCCCCATGTGCTCTTCCCTCCTGTCCTGCTCCCCTCCAAAGGGCTTTCCCAACTCTGCAGTCTTCTTTGTTTCAGGCAGAGAGGACTTGATTGTGCTACTGATGTGTCTTTGGCTAGGAATGCCTCTGTACTAACTAACCCCTGCCAGCCGCCTTCCCTGTCCTGCCTCTCTCTCTGTCCACGTTGTCCTTGTCTGTGAGTCTGTCTTCCTGGGGCTGGCATATTGGTCCTGAGCTCCTGACGTTAGTCTTGCCTTCTGACATCACCTAGGTCAACTCAGACTCTGAAGAAAGTTCTCCCAAGCAGAAAGTGGTGCCAGGGGAGGGGGCAGCACATCTGTGGTGGGGCTGCTGGCCAGGGCATCGGCCGACTCGAGGGCCGAGGGTCTGGAAGTGCTTGCGAGAATTGCTTTAGATTGAGACAGCTGTTTCTATGACTCTATCTTCAGACAGCAGCGGCTCTTTGGTGAGGGCTAGGTTTCTGGGGAAGGTCACAATTCCCTCCCAGTTAGCGCAGGTGACTTGGTCTCAAGGTTTTCTCAGATTCCTCTGCAGCCTGCATGCCCTCCACTCCCTGGGGGTTCTAGCAGCCGTGACAAGTAAAGACCGAGAGCGCTTACTAAAAAGCCTAGGCCTGGATTTGGGGAGACACTTCCCAAAGTTCTCTTTTCTTAGCCATTTGAAGCTCTCACCTGAGCCTGGTACGATGAATTCTGGCAGTTATTGGGGATCCTCACTGCCAGCCTCTAAGGTGCTCCTGTTTCTAACAGGGGAGTGGGGTGGGCATTTGGGGGTCTAGGCTAAGTTTTGCTTATAGGGTTCATTAGTTTGATCATGACCAAAATATTTTATAATGTCATTATTAATTTTGTATAAATTATTAATAAGAATTTGAGTGCCTCCCATGTGCCAGGAGCTGTGTTAAGTACTTTACCTGAATTATCCACCCAAGGGTATGTGTTGTTATTATTACTTTCATTTTACAGAAGATGCTCAGAGAGATTAAGGCACTTGCTCCAAGTAAACAGTGAACGAGCGAAGGCTGCTGGTCTAGTCCCTCATGCATGGTTTAACCACGATGCCATGTGCTCCACTGCTTGCTGCCGGTCCTTCCGAGGTGAGCACGGTAAGGGACATGATGGTTTCCTCTGTTTTGGTGCCTTCCAGATCCTAGGATCCTCAGTACAATCGATTATAAGCAGCATCTCTGCTCTCTGTGGCTAGCCAATGCGTCTACCTATTGTACAGAGCGGGCCACCCCATCCCCACATAGAATCCCCACAGACTCCCAGGGAGGGCAAAGAAGGACCAATGAAGATGATTAGATGGATAATCAAATGGGCCGCTAATGTACCTGTAAACATGAGGTGGCTGGCTCCAGAGTGGGAGCTCCCAGAAGGCATCTTGAGGGCCACCCAAACCTTCTGAGACCATCTGCTCCTGCCTCCAGCAGCCCCACCAGATCAATAGCAAAGGAGTCCGGGAGGGGCCTTGGGCCCAGCCCCAGGGACAGTGGGAGGAGCTAAGACCTGGCAGGGCTCTGGCTCATGCCAGACTCACACCTCTTTTTCTGGCCTCTCTACCACCAGCCTCTTTGTCTCTGGTTTCAGACTTCAGTCTCTTTCTAGAGCTCCCAGGAGATCACAAGCTCTTGGAGCAGCAACTTTGCCTAGAATGGGGGGGGATTCAAGAGCCCTAGGATGTGGTCTGTCTTCATAGGGCCCGTAAACTTCCTGGAAGCAGCCTGATAGTGGTACCCTGATGGTTCCCTGCAGCTTTGGGGAAAAGTGACAGAGAGGTTGGGCAAAGCTCTGAACTCAGACCAGCTTAACACGCAGTCCTGCTCTGTATGAGCTGTGCGCCCACCAGAAAATCAGGATTAAGACACGAACCTCACTGAGTTGATACGAGCATTGAATTACGCATGAAGTGTTTAGCATGGTGCCAAGCACATAGTAAGTGCTCAATAAATGTCAGTACTTCCTTTTGGGTCTTTTTGGGATTCAGTCTCCCCATCTGCAACACAGGGCTGAATGCCTGCTGCCAGGTCCTCTGCTGAGATGGTTGGGGTTGCCCAGGATTTGCAGTCAAGAGAACTGGACTCCTTCTCAGCTCAGTCACTCCTCGCTGGATGACATTGGGCAGGTCACTGAAGTACACTTAATTGATGGGCAACTCCATTTCCTCATCTGTAAAATGGGATTAATCCTATTTCCACTTAAGATGGTCTGAGCAGTTAGCCAAGCGTTGTGCAAAATGCTGATTGTTATTTCCTATGCAGTCTCCAGTCTCCAAAGGCAGCGAAAACCTCCTTACTGTCTCTATTTTCCTAGCACTCCCTCCTTCATAGCACAATGCGTGGCAAATGGTGGTTGACTGAGTGATGAATGGAAGGGAATAGCCACTGAGACAGTTCAGCTGGTGAGGAGAGAGATTGCTGGGAGTAAGTAGGTGAAGGTTTTGGTTAGGGTGGGGGCACATCTCGAATTAGGCTTGGACAGACTGAATGGAGCTGGGTGTGCAGTCCAGGCATGGGGAGTGGGGACAAGAGAGTGCATGTTTTGCGTGGGGCCAGGAGGAGCCAAGCTGAACTGAGCGGTGGGGTGCTGGAAGGGAAATCTCAGTACTTTGTCTGCATTTGCCTTTCTAATTTCACTTGAGGGCCTGAAGGGGTCTGTGGCCTGAAGGGCCTAATTATTCTCTTAGCTATATCTACCCGAGGCTCTTGGAATTTCTTTTTCAGGCTTATAATAGACAATGCTAATGTCATTATTAATATTTAATAGTAATGATGCTAATAATGCCTTGCATTTATGTGGTCTCTCCAAAGAGCCCAAAGAACCCTGAGTTCCCTTTTTTTATGAAACAATTTTGCCCGCGTGAGCGGTGGGAGAGTGGGGGGGTTAGGGGAGGGGAGAGCCCTAGGGAGACCAGAGCTCAGAGGGTCCAATAACTGGGCAAAGGCCACCAAACAGTGGAAGTAGAGCTGGGACTAGAGTTGAGTGTTTGGGTTCCCTGGCCAGAACTCTGCTGTCAACCTCACTGGGGCATCTGGGTCTGAGAAGGTTATATCCGGCAGGAAGCAGCTATGACCCTGGTTGTGGGCTGAATCGCAGAGGGGTGGCCTCTGAGCGTGTTCCACCAAGCCTGCCCAGGGTGGCTAGTGAGCAGCCATGAGATAGGGGTGAAGGAAGGGGCAGATGAAGAGCCTGGGAATCCTTGGCCATATTCTGCAGACCCCCCTGAGCCTCTGGCCAGACCCCTGTTTTCCCTGCATGTCTGATGTACAACCTCTTGAAAGCAGCTTCAATCAACCCATATCAGGGCACAGGCCTCTCTCTAATTACTCGGCCTGCTTGTGCCGACTTTGTTATCTTCATATTTCCCCGCTACAATTTGTCTGGGCCAAAATGCATCCAAAATATATAGTTACAAAAAAGCTAGCACATTGGAGTTTCCTGGCTACTGAGTCATTGCCACTCAGGAAGCTGTATTTACATAAGAACAGTGGGTGGTGCCCCGCCCCAAGGAGATAGCAGAGTAGAAGTCTGTGGGCTTTAGAATCTGAGTCCAGTTCTACCCGTTCTATTGCCTGGCCCTGTGACCTTAGGCTTCTGTGAGCCTCAATTTCCTCATCTGTAGAGTAGAGGTGAGACTCTGCCTTCAAGGGTTGAGTGGACCAGAGAAAGTGATGGACATCAGTGGAAGGGGCAGTAGGAATCTCAAGATTCTGGCTCCCTTAGAAGGAGTGTCCCGTGTAAGTGCTGTTAACAATGGCGTCCTGATCAGGCCATTTCTGAAGGGTGACTTCAAGGTGTCTCTGCTGTCTAGTGTCCCATGGTTTCTGCCCATTTCAAAGTTGGCTTCTTTAGTCTTCACACTGATTCTGCAATTCACTTGATGGATTCTGATGAAATCTTTTTCTGCTTATGGTGGTCAAAGTCTGCTTCTGTGGCCCGCAACCAAGAACCTGGGTTAATTCGGGACTTAGAACTCCTAGAACAGTGCTTGGAACAAAGAAGTGCTAGCTAGAAATGGTTAAAAATTGTTGTACCCATCCACCCATCTCTCCATCCATCTCTCCATCTATCCAACAAATGATAAGTACCTTTTGTACTAAGCACTGGACCAAGTACTGGGGACACTGAGGAGAATAAGACATGGTCTTCTGTTCTTTTGAGAAGATCACAGTTTAATGATTGGATGACATGTAAAAATAATCAAAATACAATCCGGTAAGATCTATAACCCAAGTTTGCACAAACCATCTTGCCTTGGCCTAGTGAGGCTCAGAAACAGAAAAATAAAATAAACAATTTAACTGAGTCCTGAAGGAAGACTGAGCTCACCAGGTAGACCAGGTGTACGTGGCATAGGCTGGGAGGTGGTGAGGGGAGTGTGGTTCCAAGAAGCAGCAGCAGCTTGTGTGAAGGCAGCAGCGGGGCAGCACGTGACAAGTTTGAGGAAGGAGTCAGTCAGCGTGTCTGGAGCTGAGAGTGCAAGAAGCAATGAGCCCAGGGCAAGGGAGGCAAGCTGGTTCATGGAGAGGCTTTCACACCTGCAGGGGCTTTATCCAAGAGCAATGGGAACTGTTGGAGGGGTCTGAGCAAGCAAGAGTAGGCTAAGATGTGGTTTGGAAAGTCCACTTTAGGGTCACAGGGAAGGTGGAATGAACAGGCAGGTGGCTAGTCCGGCATGTTCTGAGGAGGTGAGGCCCTGGAAGGTCCTTGAGCCTGGGGCTCAGACCTGCACTAGCCAGCTACACACCCTCACATAGATGCTCATGGGCCCCTCACATCCTTACATGGGACCCAAACTCCCACTCCCATGGTCAGTTTGTGTGTGTGTGTGTGTGTGTGTGTGTGTATGTGTGTGTGTGACAGAAAGAGAGAGAGAGAGAGACAGACAGACAGACAGAGACAGACAGGGACAGACAGGCAAGAAGGAAGAAAGATGAGAAGCATCAGTTCTTCATTGTTGCTCCTTAGTCTCCTTAGTTGTTCATTGATTGCTTTCTCATATGTGCCTTGACCAGGGGGTTACAGCAGAGCGAGTGACCCCTTGCTTAAGCCAGTGACCTTTGGGCTCAAGCCAGCGACCATAGGGTCATGTCTATGATCTCAAGCTCAAGCCAGATGAGCCCGCACTCAAACTAGTGACCTCGGGGCTTTGAACCTGGGTCCTCTGCATCTTAGTCTGATGCTCTATCCACTGCGCCACTGCCTGGTCAGGCAATCATGGTCAGTTTTTTAAAAAAAATTTTATTTTTTGAGAGAGAGAGAAAAAAAAACTGGGAGAGAAGGAGCAAGAAGCTTCAACTTTAGTAGTTGTTTCTCATATGTGCTTTGATGGGGCAAGCCCAGGGTTTCGAACCAGCAACCTCAGCATTCCAGGTCAACGCTTTATTCACTGCACCACCACAGGACAGGCTTCCATGGTCGGTTCTGTGGGTCAGCTTGATGTGGCTATCATACGCAGTTAATTAATCAAATACTGAACCAGGTATTGCTGTGCAGGTATTTTGTAGATGTGGCTAACATCTATAATCAGTTGAATTTAGGGATTTCCTTCGTAATGTGTGTGGCCCTCGTCCAATCAGTTGAAGGGCCTTCAACGGCTGAGGTTTTCCCGAGGAAGAAAGAATTCTGCCCTCAGACTGCAGCACCAGCTCCTGCCTGAGTTTCCAGTCTGAGGGCTTGACCTACAGAAAACAAATTTCCAGCCCCCCACTCCCCACCTCATCATCCTCCTGGTGCTGTTTCTCAGAACTGTAGCTGACACCCTCCATTTTGTCCCTGTCCACCTGCTATTCTGCCCCCATGAGTGCCACCCTCCAACCTTTACATTCTCTGTGACTCTTCCCTCCCTCACCACCTACCTCCGAGTCCTGCCAACCGCTCCATCCTGCCCCTCTGCCTCCCAAAGTCCTCTCTTAGGCATGCCCCCAGCCTCCTGACCACGGTGTTACCTTGGGCCCTCACCAGCTTTCACCCAAATTCCGACTAGCTGTCCTCACCAGGTTCCTGGGTTCCCATACCAACCCCTCCCATCATCCTCCGGGCTTCAGTCAGAGTGAGCTACCTGGAACGCTAATCACACTGCCCACTCTCCTGCTAAAAACTCTCCGGCTTCCTCGCCTCTGGGGTGGCCAGGCTCCTTCCTGTGACACAGGTCCCGCTGTTATCTGCCCCCCTCGTCGGCTCTGCCCTCTTCTCCTGCCTTTCCTCAGTGTACTCCAGCCGCATCGACCTGCCTGCCCTTCTAGAAAGGGCTGGAGGCTTTGTTGTTTTTTTTTTATTTTTAAAAATGTATTGATTTGAGAGACTGAGAGAGAAACATCAATTTGTTATTTCATTACCTATGTAGTCACTGGTTGACTCTTGTACATGCCCTGACTAGGGATCAAACCCACAACCTTGGCATATCAGTATGATGTGCTAACCAACTGAGCTACCCGGCCAGGACACAGAGTCTCTTTTTTTTTTTTTTTTTTTTAAAAGAGATTTTATTTATTGATTTTTTTTTTTTTTTTTTACAGAGACAGAGAGTGAGTCAGAGAGAGGGATAGACAGGGACAGACAGACAGGAACAGAGAGAGATGAGAAGCATCAATCATTAGTTTTTCATTGCACGTTGCAACACCTTAGTTGTTCATTGATTGCTTTCTCATATGTGCCTTGACCGCGGGCCTTCAGCAGACTGAGTAACCCCTTGCTGGAGCCAGCGACCCTGAGTTCAAGCTGGTGAGCCTAGCTCATACCAGATGAGCCCGCGCTCAAGCTGGCGACCTCAGGGTCCTCTGCATCCCAGTCCGACGCTCTATCCACTGCGCCACCGCCTGGTCAGGCACAGAGTCTCTTGTTTTGCTCTCTTAAGTGCTGTTCCTTGTTTGGAATGGTCATCTTTCTCCCTAGGTGTATCTGGCTAAATCCTCCTCTCCCTCAAGAACTGGCCCACTGACTGCTGGGCTTCAGGAAGCCTAACCTGCTCCAATTCTCTCTTAAGCACATGGTGTCCCTTTTCGGTGTCCTTGTCACTTCATAGGCATCCCGCTTACTGATCTATATGGAGATGGGGTGTCCTTGCCCTGCACCTCGTGTATTCATGCTCTCAGCCTAGTGTCTCGTGCTCCACATCTGCTTATTAAACGAATTGCTGAGCAGGTCATTTACTTCTCTCTGGGTATTCAAATGGGGGTAAAGGAGACAGTACTGGGGCAGAGCTGGCTACTTCTTTTCCATCCTGGGTGCCCTAAAGGCACCACTAATGGGGGCACTAGGCCATTTATTAAAAATTCTCACAAGCAGGTGTGGCACTGCACTGGCCACACAGCTTGGCAAGGGGGGAAGGCCTCATAGCTTCAACCCCCACTCACCCACTCAGCTGATGTCACCCCGAAGAGCACAGTCATACATGACAGCCCTGCCCCAGGGTCAGGGAACCAGTCTGGCAGAAGCTCTAGCAGGTGCAGGCCTCTCTGGAAGGAGGCTGAGGTTTGGGGCCGGCTTCGTGATTGTGCAGCCTGTGTTGTCTCACAGGGTCTGTGCTCAGGACGTCCCTTGCTTGGTTTGATGCTCTCCTGCTGCTTCTGGAATTATTAATACTTTTTAAAGAAGGAGCCTAGCATTCTCATTTTACATTGGGCACTGCAAATTATGTAGTTGGTCTTGCTGAGGTCAGTGGGGTCACCCCAGTACAGATAATTCTATTTGGCCCAAGGAGTTATTGGACTGACTGGTTCCCCCACCCTCGGAGGAGCATGACCTCCTTCACAACCCAGTCTCCTCTGCCTGTGGCTTTGTTAAGGGACTGTGGTGTTTGATACCTCTGAGACCTTTGTAGCCAGGCGTGTGGTCTATGTGTTAAGCAGGCATCTTACATTTTTAAATGATTGAAAAAAAAAGAAAAAAAAATGTTTCATGACACATAAAAATCATATGAAATTCAAATTTCAATGTTCATAAATAAAGATTGATTGGAGCAGAGCCATGCTTGTTCATTTACATGTTGTCTGGCCGCTGCCGCGCTACACCGGCCGTCGAGGATTCGCAACAGCGACTATGGTGTGCAAAGCTGAAGATATTTACCACCTGGCCCTTTACAGAAAATGTTTGCCAAGCTCTGGCTAAGCCACCCCTCTGTCACCAGGAGCCTGGGGATCAGAACTGAGAGAGTTGGAGTGTCAATCACTGACACTCAGGTGTCAGGTTTCTTTCTTTCTTTCTTTTTTTTTTTTTTTTTTTGCCTTGGTTCAGTGATTCTCAACCAGGGCACATTTGGCTATGTCTGGAGACATTTTTGGTTCTCCCAATATGTGTGTTACTGGCCTCTAGTGGGTAGAGGTCAGGGATGCAACTAGACATTCTATAAGGCATAGGGCAGCCCGCACATCGAGCAGTGCTGAGGCTGAGAATCCTATGCAGAAGCTCAGGACAGGGCCAAGTCAGATACCTGGCAGGGCTTTGAGCTGAGGAACCAGCCATAACTTCCACTGCCTTGGAAGTGAGCAGCCCAAAGACTGTGTTTGGGCGGGGGTGGGGGGCAATGGGGAGGACCAAGCGTGAGGTTTCCCCTTTCCTTGGCCCCCTGAGGCCAAGGAATATACCTATTAGAGACCCAGGGCAGGCCACAGAGGGGAAAATAGCCTCTTTCTCTGCAGTCCCCTAGGCACAGGACAGGGAGATGGTTATCAAGGCTGCCAGCAGCGGCCATGGGGGTGGTGTCAGGGGACAGGGTGCAGAGGCACTGGAGGAGCTCTCAGGGACCAGGGTGCCCGAACTGGTGGGAGGAGTGTGAGGCAGGGGGCCTCGGGGAAGGGCTGGCACTGCTCCCACCCGGCCTTCTGGAGAGTGAGAGGAGCAGATGCTGTGACTGTCAGTTGAGATGCTCCTGGCACTTTGGGAAATTGCAGAATTAACACAAGGATGCTTGCTTTCAGGGAACACACCGTGGGTACAGCTGGGATGGTCTCTGGGGACTCCCTTTCCTTGAAGGGCAGGGAGCAGGGGTCCTCCTGCCTGACCCCTGGGCTGGCTGTGGGCCGGGACGGGGGGAGGGAGAGCAGAGGCAGAGCTGTCAGGCCTGCAGGTGGAAAGGGTCAGGCTGGAGTCAGGGCCAGCGCCAGGCCAGGCTGTGCAAGGCTTGGAGTCTGGGAAGTGGCAGGGCTGTCTGGAGGTCATCTCATCTATCCTCCTGCCTCTGGGTGCAGCCCCAGCAGATGGCATCTTGCCGGCGGACGATCCAAGCAGAGGGGCCCTCAGCAGGAATGAGAATTCACCAGCTGTTATTTGCAAAGCCCCAGAAGAGGCAGCCAGATCTCTCGAAGAATCATGGACAAAGAGACATGTGTCTAAAGATCTGCAGGGAGCTTACACCTTCTCCTGGTGGAGTGTGGGCCAACGGAGTGGCCAGAGCTGGTATGTCCGTACCCTGGCCGTCCCCAGCCTGCCCTGTGGAGGGCAGCTCTGTGGGGCCAGCAGTAAATAAAGACAGTTCCGGTTCCAGGTAGAGCAAGCTAGAGGCAGGAGAATTGAACTCCACGCCCCTAAAACCTATTAAAAGAATAGGAAAAGAGGACAATAAGCAATTTCCCGAGGGAGGATGGTTTTAACTGTAATGTAAAACTAATTTATACCCAAAGAAAACTCTACTGCAGAGGTGTGGGGCGTCAGGTAAGTGACCGAGAAGCAGCGGAATCCTCCCCAGGTGTCAGGATGGCCCGCCCGGTCTGGCGGCTGTGGCTGAGGGAAGCTCCCCCAGGCAGATGGCACCGGGGCACAGCTTTGTTCTTACTTGGCAGCCCTCTGCCTCCTTGCCCCCGGAGCTGCAGCAGCCTAAGCATAGATGAAAGTGGGGAAGTGGAGCCAGGGACACTCTGCAGGGCTCTGGGCATTTGCCAGAGCCTCCCAAAGGCAAAGGCTGCCCGTCCATCCGGGAAGTGCGCTGGCCGTCCACCGGGGGTGTCCCCTGATCGGAAGGGCTGGCAGGGCCAGAGGGGCAGCAGACAAATGCAAGGGGTCACGCACCTCATTTGCTGGAGTGCCATCCCTCTCCCTGTCAAAAACCTCTCCCGGGGGCCAGCCCGCCAGCAGATGCGTTTCTGAGGAGGGGGCTGTGGGCCCCCTCCCCCTTGGCCAGCCGTCCCTGGCTTCTCCTCCCTTCCAGGTTCCCTGGAGCCCTGCTACATTGTTAGCTGATGCCCCAGGGGACAGACTTCAGATGGAGGGAAGAGGGTGTGCATTTTGTTTTGTGGGGGGAAGTCTCTGAACCAAGAACCTATTTGGCTAATGAAGTCGTAATTACTCCCCGGCTCACTAATAGGATGAAAGCCGGAGCCTCCTTTAAAAGCCACTGATGGACCCAAGAGGATGCGCCTGACAGCTCCGAGAAGGGCCAGGGGATCGGAAATGGACCGGGATGGACGCCAGCCGGAGGAGGAGAGGGTGGAAGGGGCGCAGGGGCTCCGCCCAGGGCTGGGCCTGTCTGCTGGGGGAAACTAAAGTTACACGTACATATTCTTCAGTTTAGGATGGGATAGGATTCCTGAGAATTATGTATCACCTCTTCCTGTTGCCAGTTTCCCCAAACCCAACACACCTTTCAGCTGTCCGCTTTGATGAGAGGCTAGAGTGCCCTAGAGTGTTCAGGGCAGCTGAAAATCCCAAACTATTTTTATCTGGCTGGCTCAGAATGGATATACATGGAAGTCTGCATTTTTTTTTTTTGCAATGAAACAAAATCATTGTTTATCTGAAACTAAAATTGAGTTGGGCATCCTGTATTGCGTTGGTCAACCCACTATGGAATAACAAAGAAGGTGTTTCTCAGGACCCTTCCATCTTCTCTCTGGGTGGTGTCTAGGCGAAGGAGAGGCCTCAATTACATCACAATGAGGGCTGGGACAACTTCTCTCCACGTTTATTTTCTGCCGGCTCTTGGTGACTTCTGGGCTTATCTTGTGACCCATGGGTGTGGATTTCTTTTTTGACCACTGATGAGTTTGTGTGGCTGTTAGAACTTGTAATCCATTTTGGGGGAGGGCCTGGGCTGTGCAGGGTCAGCTCTGAGAATCTTACTGTTACCCTCTGATGATGGGCTGTCCTTAATGGTGCTGCTGGGGACCCAGTAGCATCCTCTTTCCTGCACCAGCCCGAGGACTATGTGGAGTACGTCACTTTGTCTTGTCCCTGCAGCCAGGGGCGAGGGAGGCACTGAGCTGGACAATCAGATTTTTCTGATGAGATCAGTAGTAATACTAACAAATGGGACTTTTTGATATCAGATTTACTCACTTTGCACTCCAGCTTGAAAGGTGCCAAGAACAGAAGGGGAGGAACTGAACTGCCTGGCTGCAAGGCAAAGACTGGAAGGGCGCTTTTCTCCAGTCAGAAACGCGGGCAAAGGCCATTGTTCATCTGCGGGGCCCTTCCCTGCAGAGCTGGCAGGCAGGCAGACGCCGTAGGAGTCTCCATCAACCTCAGGTTTGTGTGTTATTTTCCCCTAGAAAAACTCTCAACCCTGTCAGATGCAGTCTGGTTGGCCATAATTTGAAATTCTTTCCCAAGGAGGTATCAGCTGGTGTGGGAGGGAGGGAGGTTGTAAAGCCAGCAGGCAGGGCCGGGGCCACTATCACAGCAGCCTTCTGGCCTATGCAGGTTCGCATTGGATTCGGACAGTCGGTAAAGAAACCATGGAGCCAAAAACTGGTGGGCCATAGTCTTTAATCTAGCTTGCACCCGGCGGGCAAGTAAAAATACACACTGGGCTCCAAAACCCAGTCACATTCAGTGCTCACAAAGCTACTGATTTATCCGAGTTTTTCTAGGATCCAAGGTTTCTAGCTCACCGGCCTTATTCTCCTCAGTTCCCCATCTCCTTCCTTATCCCAGATACAAACTCTGTACAAACTGGCATCTCACTCAGCACTCCGCCATCTTGGCTGCTTTTCCTGGCCTCCTCCACGTGGCCTCCTCCCGCTGCTGGCTCTATTCTCTCTGCTCTCTCTTCTAATGATAATCTCAGGAACCAAGAGCCCAAACTCTCGTTCCGTCCCCATTTTATAGTGTAGAAATCCAAACCCTTAATCCAATATACATAACAGGGAAGTCTCTAATACAAAGTCACTTCTCTGAGGCATGATTGGATTGTACCACCCCACATCAAGATGGGTGGGAGAGGCTTAATCCCAAAACCAAGCCCCAGGCTACAATGATCCTGTCTGCCTCCAACACACATTAATATCACCTGGGCGATGGCATCTTTAACAAAGTGAGCATAATACATTTTATCCGCCCAACAATCCACCCCTATGCTCACTTTACTACCCACAATTTACACTACCGGCATCCCTGTGCAAGGAAATTAGAACATTACACAAATTACAACAGCAAAAATCATACAGTTTCAACAATTACAAAGGTACATTTCACCAGTCTCTGAGCACTTAGCCCAAAGCGCAAAATGTCCTCGGTCTTCTTTCTAGCCACGGGAAAAGCTTCCCGGGGTAGGGGAGTGCTTCCAGCAAAGCCACCCCCCACCCCCATCAGGGTATTTTACATTGTCCAAAATCCATAATCCGTAAGTCCATCCAACAAAGGAGCCAATGCCCACTCCGGTCGTAGTCCAGGAAATCAGTCCACGCACATGGGGCGTCAGCCACCCCCCTCATCCCTGCCATCCTCGCAGGTCTTACACTGTCCCAAAGAGGAGCACGTGGCAATGGCAGTCAGCATTTCCATCTCTGCTCCGAAAAGCATGTCCAGGCCTATGTCCCAAAATCGCAGACCTACCGGGGCCGCAGTAGGTGCTCCTTCCAGCTGGGCTTCCATCTTCTGGAGACTACAGATCACAACTCCAGTCCGATTCTCCTCATCCTCCAAAGAGGAACTGAAAACACCAGCTCCCGCTGCCAGTCTCGAGCCCCGGGCTGCCGCAGCCTTCTGCTCCGCAGACCTTGCAGCTCCGGGCCCGGCCTCAGCTTCAGCCTCAGCCTCAGCCCTGGCCTCCTGCCGCTGCTGGCTCTCCGCAACATCCAGGGCAAGCTGCAACTCACGAACCTCTGAATCCTCCTCCAGCGTTTGCTCCATTTCCAGGCGAATCTCGAACACCTGGTCGGCCTCCTCCTCCAGCATTTCCTCCAGCTCCAGGGTCAGCATCTGTTTCTCCTGCGTTTGCTCCAGCTCCTCCCGCTGCTCGGTTTGCAGGTCCCAGGCAGCCTCTTCAACAGAGCTCTTGGTTTCCTCACGCATGGCTGTAAAAGTCAGCCAGCCTACAATCCCCAAAAGGACAGCCATGGGGAACCCTAACACTAGCCAGTCCTCTACTCCACCGCTCAAAGGCTCCTTGCCGATCTGTATCGAATCCTGCCACAGACTACGCCAAATGTAAAGCCAGGAGGCAGGGCCAAGGCCACCATCAGAGCAGCCAGGCCTATGCAGGTTCGCATTGGATTCGGACAGTCGGTAAAGAAACCATGGAGCCAAAAACTGGTGGGCCATAGTCTTTAATCTAGCTTGCACCCAGCGGGCAAGTAAAAATACACACTGGGCTCCAAAACCCAGTCACATTCAGTGCTCACAAAGCTACTGATTTATCCAAGTTTTTCTAGGATCCAAGGTTTCTAGCTCACCGGCCTTATTCTCCTCAGTTCCCCATCTCCTTCCTTATCCCAGATACAAACTCTGTACAAACTGGCATCTCACTCAGCACTCCGCCATCTTGGCTGCTTTTCCTGGCCTCCTCCACGTGGCCTCCTCCCGCTGCTGGCTCTATTCTCTCTGCTCTCTCTTCTAATGATAATCTCAGGAACCAAGAGCCCAAACTCTCGTTCCGTCCCCATTTTATAGTGTAGAAATCCAAACCCTTAATCCAATATACATAACAGGGAAGTCTCTAATACAAAGTCACTTCTCTGAGGCATGATTGGATTGTACCACCCCACATCAAGATGGGTGGGAGAGGCTTAATCCCAAAACCAAGCCCCAGGCTACAATGATCCTGTCTGCCTCCAACACACATTAATATCACCTGGGCGATGGCATCTTTAACAAAGTGAGCATAATACATTTTATCCGCCCAACAGAGGTGCACTTGCTGGGGGCAGGGCAGTTTTGGATACAGCTTTGATGTGGAGAAACTATAGACAGAGGAGATGGATCAGGGCTCGCCCTGCGCTGGTGTTCCATGCCTCTGCGCTGGTGCACATGGTTGAGAGGACCTCTCTGAGGACTCTGCTGACTACACAGCCCTGATGGCCTTGTGCACCTCCAGTCCAGCCAGTGTCCTCTGCCTGCAGTCAGCCTGTGGGTTCAACTGTCCCTGCCACACCAGGGCACAGCCCTGTGGAAACTTTGGGAGGGAGGCCAATGTGGTTCAGGAGGTTGTTGTGGGGCCTTGGGAAGGAAAAGGCTGGCAGATTTTAGCTCCTCTGGACCCATGCTGATTGCACGGATGATGGGTTCTACCAAACTCCCCTTCCCGGGGAAGAGGTGCTGTCAGGGTGAAGAATCTCATGCTTGTGGCCTGGGAGACATGGGTTTCCTCTGTGCATGAGATTCGGGCTCCTAAATCTCAGGGAAATGACCCCAGAAATATTGCTATACCTAATTATTCCATCTGGACCAGGGCTGTGAAAGTTCATGGAGGGGACATTGAGTTCTGTCCTGTGATCCTTCTCCCTTGGGACAAACCCAGGCTAGAGCTTTAGTCTCCTCTGCCACGTGGGTAGAGGGTTATGCTGTGTCCTAACAGCCAGACTGGAACTAGAAGGGGCAGGAGGGAGGAAGGGGAAAGCTGGACAGTTGTTCTGATAAATGAGTGGGTTCCTAGGCTTGAAAGAGTTATAAAGCACTCAGGGGACATTGGGAAAGTTAATTAATGGGGCTGTTGAACCAACTCCTAGCTCTCAATCCTCATCACTGACCCTTCTATCCTGCCACTTGAAACTTGGTAAACCTGTTTTTAGAAAGACAAATACTGCCTATCCCCACTCCAAATCCAAATCAAGCCTAAACCCCTAACCGGGCAGCCTACAGACTGCTCGAGTACAAATGGGGCTTGCTTGCCCTCTGGGGACCACTGGGTCCACAAAATCAGTAGGTTACTCCACTGTGTGAGGAACAGGGCCGGTGCCACAGAAGTACAAGAAGATGAGGTATTGGGTCCTGCCCTGCAGAGGTTTTTAGACTGGCTAGGAATGAAAGAGACACATTGAGAGTTTATAGGGAAGGCCAAGGGGCAGGGGGAGCAGGAAGGATAGAGGAGGTCAGAGAGACCGTCTGTGTGCCAAGGTGGGTATGAAAGGTGAGATCTGAGTCTGCCTGGAGGGATGGGGAGGACTTTTGAAGGAAGAAGTAGAGACCAGGGAGAACATTCTAGTAAGCAGAAGGGGAAAGCATAAGCGATTCATTCATTTAAATGGACAAATTATTATCTAGTGCTTACTATGCATCAGGTACCCTTCTTAGAACTTTTCACATTTCAGTGGATTTGAGCCTTACAACAACCTATGCGGTAAGATACAAGTACAATCCTTGTTTTATAGATGAAGAAACTGAAGCAAAGAGAGGTTAAGGAACTTGCCTGAGGTCACATAGCAGTGCCGGACCTATCTGCAGAGTCCTGGCTCTTTCTTGGTACTCAAGGCAGACTTAGAGCAGGGTGAGCACATCTGGCTTCGCTGCCCACTTCATGACACGACCATGAGCGGCAAGCCCCACAACCCTCTCCTTGGTGCGGGCTGCTCGGCAAGGTGCCTTTGAGGCGCAGATCCGGGGCTAGTGCTTCATAGAGAGGCCCATTCACACCTAGTGCAGTGGTGAGAGCTGAGGTTTTAGCATCAAACAGGCCTGGCAGCTAGTTCTGGCTTTGTCACATACCTTGGGCAAATTATATATTTGGGCATTTGGAGCCACAGTTTCCTTGTGTGTATAGCAGGATGTGAAGCTACCTGCCTCAAAGGGCTGTGTGAGGGTTAAAAGAGATACTTTGCATAATGTGCACATCACTCTGCCTCACACTGTCAGCAAGCATCAACATTATTAGTTCCCTTTCTCCTCTTAAGTCATTAAATGTATTGTAACCCAAATACCATCTGGTGCCCTCTTGCCTCTTTGACATAAACGGATACCGCCTCTCCGACATCAGTCCCTGCCAATTCCACGGTCTGTGAGAGTCAAGGTCTCTCTTACAATTTTTGCTAATTCCTGGGGCCTTGTTCTCTGACCCGTACATTCTCCTGTGGTATCTGCTTCACCCGCAGCAGTGTGGATGTAGACTTCACCGACGCGTTTGTATACAGCATCCTCTCACATGAGGCAACTTCATTAATTGGGTAGGTTTGACTGACAACTTCAGGGGCTTGGGAAGGGCTCACATCCCAGACCCCCCAGCATTCTCATTGTGTTCCTCAAATCTAGCAGTCCTCAAACTTTAGCCTGCATGATAATTACCTGGAGGGTTTGTTCAAACATGGATTCCAGAGTTTCACATAGAGTAGATCTGGGAGGGGCCCTAGAATTTGCCTTTCTACAAGTTCCTGGGTGATTCTGTGCTATGGGTCTAGGGATGGTATCATACTTTGAGAATCTCTACTCTTTCTTTGGCTGGTCTCTGCTCCTCATCTACACCCCCCCACCCCCCATTGCCCTGGAGTTCTAAAATGCCCCCCTCTGTTATAGAGGACTCTCTCCTGCTGTTATCTGCAAACTTCCTGGACCCTCTATTTAATAGGATTCGGCCTTGTTAGAGGACAGTGGGGATGTTAACTATATACTGAGTGACTTAGTTTGTTGTTTCAGGGTACAAGATTCCCCTGCCCTCAGCCGCAGCTCGTCCCCCGTGAGGCTGAGGGGGTCTGAGTTCTGCTTCCACTGAGTGTGGGTAAGGTGGGTGCCTACGGAACCCGAGCGTTCATGGACCCTACCAGACTGTATCTTGGTCTACATACACAAAGCCATGCTTCTCTGCCATGGGGTCTGGGGTTGATGAGCAGCAAGGTCTAGGGCGGGGCTGGGGGCTGGGCTGTTGGGCCTCAGCTGTGGCTCCAAATTGCTCTGAGGCCCAATGCCTGGTCCATGCTCCAGCAGGAGCTGACATCAAAAAAATGGGCTGTGATGCATTAAGTGTGTGTGGGGGGGCAGCTGAAATGTACCTCCCCTGCCTTCCTCCACGAATACAGGGTTGAGCAGTAGAGGCTGCCTTGATGAGAAGGGTTTTAATGAATTCCCTTATTCCCTCCTTTTGTGGGCAGCTGGGCAAGAGGGGGGTATAGCCTTCACTCTTAATAAAGATTGGAAGATGACTGTCCCCTCCACTGGGTCGCTTAATCCAGCCCGAAACTGGAGATTAGCATTTCTAATGGGCTGGGAGGCACAGCCTTCAGGAGACAGGGATGAGAGATGACAGATATTCTGGGGGTCCCTGGGGCTCTGGAGAGAGGCAGCGCTTTGTTTGGCCTCAGCTGAATTGAGGTTGACTTTCTTCAAATAAAAGCCTTGCTTGTTTCTTTACTTCTGTTCCCCTGCGTGGGGGCTACTGCTCTAAAATTGGGCCAGTGGACCACTCCCACTCCTGAAACATCATATTCAAGTCCAATGTCCAAATATCCAATATCCAAAGAGGATGACACAAAAATCTTGAATCTACCCACCTACTTCTTTTAAAGGAACAGCTGTCTCATTCATTCATTCACTTACTCATTCACAGTCATTCATTTTGTCCTTGCTTTGTGCCAGACACTGGCCTGCAGACAGAGATAAAATAAATGGTATCTCACACTCAAATGTTCACACAACAGTGAAAGAAATAAACAATAAAAATGCATGCTTACGCCCTGGGAGACATAAAATCGGTGTTATGGGGCATAGCGAGGGGGTCTAAACCAGACCTACCAGATGTCTGTGTGTGTATGTACTTGTGCGAGCTATATCAGGTATCAGGGAAGACTTCCTGAGACAGTGTCACCTGAACTAATTGTTCAAGATGTGTGACTCAGCGGAGGCCAGGCCTGCATTCAAGGAGCCCAGGAGAGGTGATCTGTAAGGAAAAATGGGGTTAGAGGTATCCGGAATGACAAAGAAGAAAGAGCCTGGAGTCCTTGTGGGGAGGCCTGGCTGTGAGCATCAACTCAGTGTCTATAATGTATCCAGAGAACGGAGGTGTGGGAGGTCAAGAGGAAGCTGTTCTGAGTAGATCCACCTTTGGGTCATAGCCCATTTGTTGAACCCACATTTACTGAGCCCGTTGTCCTAGATACTATCACATTGCTTTTGCTTACTTGACTGTCTCCCATAATAGTCTGAGCTTCCTGAAGACTTGAACTTTAGTCTACTTACCTTATGTCATTAATTGGCACAGAATAGGTTATTAATAGGTGCTTTTGAGCAGAATTAAATTGCCAAAGCTGAGAAGTATAAGAAATCAGTGCATATCAGGGAGAGCTGTAAATAGCTTGGAATGGCAAGCGTTTGGAATATATGTGAGAAATGGTAAAAAAGTGAGGTTGCAGAGGTAAGGGTCAGATCATAAAAGGTCTAAGAGGCCAAACCAAGGAGTTTAGAGTTTATCCTACTGCAGCAAACTGAAGGCATTATAGCAAGCTCTAAGGTTTCAAGTAAAGAAGTGACATATAAAATTTATATTTTAGAAGATCCAGCCTAGCCTGTGGTGGCACAGTGGATAGATCTTTGACTTGGAACGCTGAGGTTGCCCATTTGAAACCCTAGTCTTGCCTGGTCAAGGCACGTACTACAAGCAACCAATGAGCAACTAAACTGAAGCAACTATGAGTTGATATTTCTTGCTCTTCCCCTTCCTTCTCTCTATTCGTAAAATCAATAAATGAAATGTTAAAAAAAGAAGAAGATCCTGTTGGCTGCAGTTACAAGGGGGAGTGGGTAACACAGGTGGCAAGGAGACTGCCAATTTAGGATGAGGGCTTGGAGTAATGGTGGGACAGTGCAAGTGAAAATGAGGGACAAATTCAGAGACAGTGTACTTGAGAATGAGGAGAAAGGATCTTTCTCATATTCTTAGAAGTGAATAGGGAGGTTTGGAGGACTTGTGTGACATACCCAGAGTTATGCAAAGATTCAGAGGGGTCAGACCTGGAAATAAAGTCTTATTTTAATGAAGCAATAAACCCTCATTTCAGTGCTCTGTTCTGAGGACTTTTGAAAGGAATGGAAACACAGGTGGGTTGGATAGTTACTGGGTGATTTTTAAAATTTTTTTATTAACAGAGACAGAGAGAGTCAGAGAGAGGGACAAACAGACAGGAAGGGAGAGAGATGAGAAGCATCAATTCTTCCTTGTGGCATCTTAGCTGTTCGCTGATTGCTTGTTCATTGATTGCTTTCTCATCTGTGCCTTGACCAGGGGTCTACAGCAAAGCAAGTGACTTCTTGCTCAAGCCAGTGACCTTGGGCTCAAGCCAGTGACCTTGGGCTCAAGCCAGTGATCTTGGGCTTCAAGCCAGCAAACTTTGGGCTCAAGCCAGAGACCATGGGGTAATGTCTATAATCCCACATTCAAGCCAGTGACTTGCGCTCAAGCTGGTGAGCCTGCGCTCAAGCCAGCAACCTTGGGGTCTTGAACCTGGGTCCTCTGCATCCCAGTCCAACATTCTATCCGCTGTGCCACTGCCTGGTCAGGCTATGTGGCGATTCTTTATCCAAGAGTTGGTTCTGTATTTTTCAGGGAAATCTTTTTGCCCTTTTCGCCCAATACTGCCTCGGTTATCTCTCTCCATGGGCAGAACCACCTCCCAGACCTGACACTTTAACCTCACATCACCTTGAGGAAAGGGAGGGGGTTACACTGTCTGGGGTCCCTTACCATTCATTCTGCCTGGGAGATGCTCTTTGGCCACTCCTCAGTGGAAATTAGCACAACCACAAGTCCCCCAACCTTCAGGAGAGAGGTGTGGTGAAAGGTGAGCAGTGCTCCTCAACCAACAGCCCTCTCTGTTTCTTCCTTTTCTATTTGCTTGTTGACTGAGATTCCTTTGAGTCTATGTGGAGATTTGATTTGGTCTGTTGTAAATAGTTTTAATTATTCAGCAATATTAAATGCCTTCTGTGCCAGGCACAGGGCAGAGCGTGTGCTGGTATTCTCTCATCTAAGGGCAGGGGGGGCAGAAAGAAGAACGGCTTTGCATGTTTCTCTCCTCCAGCACCCCTTACACGACACTTCTCCCACGGCCCACAGACATCTGTGTGGTCGCACTGAACTGGGGTGTCTCCATGGCTGTACGCATGCCTATACCAGTCACTCTATGTTTAAAACAAACTGTGCTACAGAGTTTTCTGGGATGAGACCAACTTCACAATGGGGGCTGGTATCACAGAATTCCAAAAGTGTATGCTATCTGGTACCCATGAAAAACTCTTTAATTTGTTCCTATCATTCACCCCGACAGCTCTCCCATCCATTAAGGAAAATGAACACATGGCCACAGTCCATTTTGAACAACTTTTATTATACGTTTAGTGTTCTCTATACAAAAGAAATCAGTTTTTTTACAGTGATTCAAAAAAAATTCTGAATTTGGCCTTTTCATTGCTCATGCAGTCAGTTTATAAGTCCATGTATTAGATGGTCCTCCACAGCCCAGACATCTTCCCCGCTGAAGGTCGTGCATGACACCCTCAGAGACGCATCTGTCGCTGACGACGGTTAATGCAAAATAACTCGCATAAAGGAAAGAACACGATGTGAGAGGTGTTAAAACAAGGTCTGCCACGGCGAGTTAAATATTTAACCAATGGAAAAAAGATCAGACAGTTTGTGGGTGTGTGCATATGTGAGAAGGGATGGAGACATTGGGAAAACATTTTCCCACCACAAGGAACAAACTGGGATGGTCCAGTATGGCTGGGGTGGGACCAGGACAGAAGGCGGCCACGTCACACAGGCGACTGACACTCAGCTCAGGAGGGGTGTGAGGAAGTTGGCAAAGAGCTGGGAGCCGGGTGGAGGAACAACACTGACTGAAGAAGTTGCATTTGGGGATCAGAAAAAAGAGAGGAGCAGGGTCATCTGATCTGCATCATGTTTGAAAAAGAAACAGAGCAGTGCACAAAATTCTGGATTTCTTTTCCCAGATTTTTGTGTTTATTGCTTCACTGAAGTCATTACTTGTGCTGAACTGCAGCCCAGCAAATCCCAGTGGGGGCAGGGCTTCCATGGGCCCTGCTGCCCTTCGGTACCTCATGGCCAAGAGCGGAGTGGACAGAGAGCCCTTCACGCCTTCACTGAGGGACACAGCACGCCAGGCGCCTGATGCGTTACAAGTCTGGGCTTCACAGTGACAAACGCCAGTCACCTCGTCACCCTTCTGGCCAGGGTCTGCCCTTACCACCACAGGCTATCACACACTGACTGATCTTGAACTCAGAAAAATCCTTTGTGTCTTTCATTTTGGGAGGATGTGGGGGATGTGGGAGGAGTGGTCAAGGGCAATGAGGGTGAACCTGCGGGATAGACGTAAGTTAACACCTGTTCCCAAGGAGGCGGCTGGGGTGCAATGCAAGAACACTGGCAAGAAGTTAGAGGGTCCGAGCTCACTCCCTAACCTATCACCTTGACTTACGAGCGGTGTGATCTTGGGCAAGTCCCTTCACCCCAGATTTTAGTTTGTCTGTACGATGAATCATTTCAGTTAGATCAACTCTGTGATTTCCTCGCATGCTGAAATCTGAATCCGATCCTCTGCTGGGTGCCTTTGTGTCTATAGTATTTCATTTCCACCCTTATCATTACGGAACATCCACTTAACACTAATATACTGATAGAGGAGCATTGCTTTTGGGTGTGGCTTGAGACACTGCTGGGCAGGGCCTTGTGGTTCCTGGATGGCTGTCTGCCTTTCCCTTGGATCCTTCTCGGAACCTGTCTCAGGAAGGTCTGTTTTTAGTAGGGAAGGGGAGGAAAGGCTGCTGCCCTGGCTGGAACTGGGCGGGCTGGAGCAGCGGGAAGGCTCAACTCTCAGGACTGGCTCCTGCCGGGCTTAAGGGAGGGGCTGCCCAGGAGAACACTGAGTCTGCTGACATTTCAAGCTCTGTTTCATTTGTTTGACAGCGATTTACATAAAAACCAAAAACAAACCAGACACTTCCTACAATCTACTTCTAAGTCACCATGCAAAGCTCCACCAGGACCCATGGCATGATTTCTTTCGAGTGGACCTAACAGTGTGTTTGGCAGGGGCTCCTGCAGTAGTGGCCAAACTTGAATCCCATCCTGTGCTGTGCCTGTTTTGCAGGCACTTGCTACTCTTCCGAGGAGAAGTTGTTCCCTGGTCCCAGCCCCTGCTGACCGGAAGCGCAGGGAGCCTCACCCCTTCAGTGTGATGAAGTAGCCTTGCAGAGACAAAGGCAAAAGCACGTGAACTCCCCACTCCTCCAGGCACAGGGCTGTTTGTGACGATGCTCTGTGTGGTGGGTCTGATCTCGCAAAGGGCTCCAGGGGCCTGAAAGGGCCGCTGCCCGTGCCCTTCCTGGGGAAGGTTCACTTTCCTTTGCTTCAGCCTAGTTCTCTCTTGGTTTTGTCCTCCGTCGTTGCCCAAAGGGGGCCCGGCCTGGGCAGCCTGTCTCTTGCCTCACATTGCATCGTGCACTGCCCACTGCACATTCACACCTCATCGTAGGCAGGCTGGGTATGGACTGAGCCCCTGCAAAACAACGTCCTAATCTGTATTGTTTTCCTGAGGAGCTACCCTGCGGTGCGGCCTCCAGTCTGCTGTGTGTGAGCCCACGTGAAGGTGCTGGTGTGGGCAGGGGAGGGCAGTCCCTTAGCTGGGAAACCCACAATATCCTTGGACCTGTTTCCACACCTTTGCTAAGGTCAGCTATGTTCAGGGAAACTATGACACTCTCTGGTTCAGTCAGCAGACATCCCTTGCAGAGTGCACAATATTGGCACTGGCTGCCTCTCAGGCAGGTGGACATGTCCCCCGACCTCGGGACTTACAAAGAAGGGGTGGACCAGATACTTCCAACCTCTCAGGGCAACGGCAATGGACAAGGGAAGGAGCCAGTCCAGTTTTGTCTTTAGCTTAAACTCAACCCTCTCCTCAAAAGCAAGGTAAGGAAGAACAGGTCCCATCCTCCACACACCTAGCAAGGTGGGAGGCAGCTGTCCCCTGGCCCTGCAGTGGTATGCTCCCCAAACACTCGCCTCCTTGCTCCTCAGGCGGGCCCGGGCCCCTCTGCAGGGAGAGCTATTCGAGGAGGGACTGAAGAGGGGAGACTGAGCCACCGCAATACAGACCGGTTGAGCCACGGGTCCTGAGGGACAGCGCAGAGGCTCAGGAGGCAGCCCTGTTCCCAGCTGTCCCCGTGGGTTTTGATGCCTGGTCTTGCCTAGCCCTGCTGACCGAGTCCTCCCTCTGGAGCTTCTCCTGTGGAGCCTGGGGCCATGGGCGGCTCACACGCCAGAGTGCTCCCAATCCATGCCCCTGTGTCCCAAGACTCGGGTCCAGGACAGGCAGCCCAGAGAGGGCAGGGCCCACCCCCAACTCTTCACTATGGTATCCGTGCCTTAGAGCCGGCTCACACTCAGCGGTCAAGAGTGTGTATATGCTGAGTGATCACCGGACAGATGGGGACACAGGACACTGCAGCTCTCGAGGCCAAGCATGTAGGTGGGGTCCTGGTACAAGCAATGGGACTTCTAGTCACTGTGAGGTAAGCTACACCTCTCCCCCTCCCGCTCCCCCAGGGCCCCCAGGCAGATAGGCCAAAGCACCCAATGGTATCACTCTCCCCTGGCGTCATTGTTGGGTGTTTTGGGGGTGATTGCTTGAGCTCCAGCTGGCGGAGAGTGTGGGGCAATACTGCTGTCCTGCTGAGCTGGGCGACTCTGGCGTGACACCATGAAAAGGGACTTTCTTCTCCCTGGAAGGGCTGCCTCTTTAACCCTAACCCTAAGCCTGTCACCCACACACCTCTCTAAGCACCTGTCAGCTCTGCTTTGGGACAACTTGGCTGTTCAGGCCCAGGTGTGTTCCTGCCTGCCAGGAGAGGTGTGACGGCATGGTGGTCTGGGCAGGCCACTGATGGGGGTGACGGCACTATCTTCACATGGGACGAGGGATGGTATAGGTATGGGCAAGACACAAACGAGGAGCAGAGACAGGCTGAGGAATCACCTCTCCCCAAGGCTGCATTGTAGCAGAGGCTCTCCCTGGTCATCAGCTGTGCAGCAGACCTTCTGGAGGTGGGGGATGGCTACAATGGCTTCCCACAGTCCTTCTTGCCCTAAGAGGCTGTTTTCAGAACAATAAGTTCACTAGCACATATGGTGCAATATGGACTCAGGGCCTGAGAAACTGACTACCTTGCTCAGACCCACAGTGTTTTCTGAAGAGGCCAATCCTTTCATTCAGCTCACAGGCATAACTCCCTGACATTCCCTTCAGGGACCCTGGGCCTAGGCTCGGGGTCCCCAGCTGTGTCCAGGCAGATGTCAGAGGAAAGCCAGGGGAGGGGACCCCTGAGCTTACTCCTCAGTCCTTTGCTATTCACCCTGTCCCTGTCACCATGAGAGAGCTGCCCTTTGGGCTTCTAGAAAGCAAACCTGGCTATGACTAAGGCCAAAGGGTAGTTACTTGCTCAGGTTCAAACGACAGAATTGGCTCAGCTCTGGGCTGTGGTTTCTCACCTGCAGACAGAGTATGTATATCTATAAGCTTGACCTTCACCAACTGATTACCAGTGATGCAAGCATTGCTAATACCTTTGTGGCTTAAACTCGTGGCGAATGATGCTTTAATAAAGTTTCTGTAGGACAAAGCCCTGCTCCTGCCCAGGTCCCCTGGCAAGCAGCTGGAGGCTCAACTCCGAAGCTGTGCCTGTGGCAGGTGGCCCATTGCTAAGGTCAGCTTCCGCCTCCTGGAACCGATGCTGGCTGCAGCAATAGCTAAAGGATTACTCTGAGGCTCACGATCTTTCTCCTCTGAGACTAGGTACCTTTGGTTTCAAAAGTGGATTAGGTGGGGTGGATGAAGGCAGTGCCTTCGGTCTCTGAGAACTGTAGGTGTGTGAGTGTCTCCATCTGGGGCAACGGGTTGCAGGGCATGTCAAGTGGTGGCTCCTGGTTCTGCTGTGACGCTTGCATAGGCCGCCCCGTTCTCCTTGACAGAGATTGCTGGAGGCTTCAGGGCTTGCGGGGAGGGCTGGGAACCTGGGGGCTGCAGGGACAGAGCAGAGCTGCATAAGGCATATGAAGAGCTGAGTCCTCCAGGCCAGACTTCACCACATTGTTAGGGTGGAGTCCCCGCAGGGTCCCCTGACAGGTAAATACCCTAAGGAAAGGGCACCAGCTCAGTCTCAGGGCAGCAGGGCCCCATCTGCACAGTTCCAACATCATACAGGATTGGCCGAAGACAGGACACCCGCTAGAGGTGAAGGGGAGCAGTGCCGTACACTCCCAAACACACCAGCAAAGCTTCTGCATCACAGGGTCCCGTCTCCTTGAGGCAGCAGTGCAGACTCCCGACCAGGTGGGGAGCACCCTCTACTCGGGATGCAATGGGTGGGCCCTCGCTCCTGCATCCGGGGTTTCACTGATGGGAAAGGAGTTCAAACCCAGCCGTTTTCTCCTTTCTCAAGGTGAGCACAGCTCCTAGGGACCAGACGCCCGATTTTCTGATGCTTGAGGTACCCGGTCACTGGAGTTCAAGTCCTTTCCATTAGTGCCCACTCCTGTTCCTCAAACTCCTTGGTCAGAGTCAGTGCAGCTCTTGACTTGGACACTCCAGAGGATGGAGCAAGGTCAGAGCAAGGAAGCCCACCTCCCCACTGAGCCAGAGCAAGGCAAGGAGCCCTGTCCACTCTCGCCCTGCCAAAAATACTGTCGTTTTTCCAGAAAGGAGCCAAGCTGGGCTTAGCAACTGACAAGGCCGAGGCGGATGGGTTGTGGGCACAGGGAGGCATATGGCGAGAAAGGCATCCTTTGGAAATACATTGGCCCTGTGCGGTTTGAATACTGCAGCTTTTCTACATGTTCTTTTATGGATGAAACCTTTTTGCTCATCTTTGCAGTTTGCAGGGGGTGGGAATCCACCTATTCTTTCGTTTTCCAGGGACACTTCAAAAGGAAAGTAAATGGAGATATTGGGTCTGCAGGGACAGATGCCTAAAGCAAAAATAGACAAAGAAAAGTACTGGAACCAGCAGAAATTGGTGAGTATGTGCCAAGGTCCAGGGTGGGCAGTGTGGTGGGGGCCTCAGGACCGCTATGAGGCTGGGGGGGGGCGCAGGTCCCCTCCACTGAGCGTGAGCTTGGCCATGGCTCCAGCTCTCCCACACAGATGGCACCCGGGCGTGTGGAGTCCCTGGAAGGGGGCTTGTGGTTGGTTGGGTGGTCAGTGGTCCTCACACTTGGCAGATCCCAACATTGTACCCTTGTCCCTGAAAGTGGCGGTGGCTTCGTCTCCTCCTCTCCTCTCTTCCCGTTTGCAAAGCAGTGGCTGTGCCCGGGGCGCTCTGTTAGGCCAGAGAGTAGATGGCATTGACGGGTGAGGTGGCCTCGGAGCTCTCGTTGCCCTCGGTCTCCTCCTTGTCCTTTTTGACAGTGTACTGGCCGATGAAGGAGCCGTCCTCGTTGAACTGGCCCTCGCCGCCCTCCCCGTAGTCCACCAGGCTGTCGTCACTCTCCTGCTGCTTGATGGTTCCGTCCAGGGACGTCTGGCTCCCCCCCTGCAGGGGCTTGTTGTCCTCGTCACTGGCCAGAGAGAGACACACACAGGAATCAGGGCCTGGCCCGGCCCAGCGCCGCCCAAACCCTCTCGCCAAGCACACGCACTACATGCACCACACAGCTCGGAGAGGACAGGGCCTGGGGGACGACCCTGTCCCACCAGCCGTACAGAAGGAAAGCCACGGCCTAGAAGACAAGAGCAGCTTCTCCGAGATGGGGTGGCAAGTTGGTGCGGAGTTGGGATAGCCGCCCACACTTGTGCATTCCTGGTCTGGGCTGCTCTGCATGCAGCTGGGCCACTGTCTGGGGCGGAGGCAGGGACTGCCACCTGGGTAAGACAGGGCCCACTGCTGTGAGCTCAGGCGGGTGAGGAGTCAGGGGGAGTTCCAGCAGTGAGTGTGTCATTATGTGGTTCTGAGGCCTGGGGAAAGCCCTCTCACTGGGCCTTAGTCTATCAGAAGGCTCTGCCTTGGATGAAAAGGCAGGGCCTGGGCCTTAAAGAAACAAACCTTTGCCTGCCTCGCTCCTTCTCTGTCTAGGTGTTATTCCTCTCAGCTCTCTCTCTCTCTGGTTTATCTACAAACAGATGCTGTTACTTTGGGCAGAGCAAGCAAACGGGTGTGGGATGCTGGGAATAGGTGTGGCCCACAACAAAGACTAACAAGCTCAGAGAACCCTACCCAGCTCCCTCTGAGGCCCCTAGGACCTGCTCTTCAGCTCTTCCTGTCTCCTGTGCAGGAGGGCTGGGAGGCTGGAGGCTGGAGTGGCAGCTGCCCGCTGTACCCGCTGTGCACCCAGCAGGGAAATGTCCCAATGGCCCAGGGCGTCTGCTCAGGCACCACGTCCTGCCTCCCGGCTGGAAAACTCTCTGCCCTTTCAGCTCGGAGGGTGGCCTGGGTGCTGCTGACTGCAGTTCAGAGGGGAAACAAACTCCCGGGCAGGAGGCAGTGGGACCAGCAGTGAGAATCTGGGTCCCGGTAGGCGGGACCACAGCGGTGCCAGGTGGTCTGAGCAGACACACACCGCCCCGTCCGCTGTCCCCAGGCCAGACGAACCCTTTCCAGGAGTGTGGAAGACAACAGGCCCAGTTGCCTGGGCTGTGTTCTGGCTTCTAACAACAGTGCTGGGTGAAGACAACCATCTGGGGAGGGCTGTGAGCGAGAGCTGGAGGCGCTGGGCATTACAGAGGGGAGGCGATCAGCCCACGCCCCCGTGTGATGAATGAATGCGGCCCTGCTAACACTACCTGCAGTTTCTGGGGACACTGCTGTGGGAGAGGCGCCCTGAGTGAGGGAGGTGGGTCTCTGGGTTTGTGTTGAAAGTGGAACTCACCTTGTGAGAACTGGCATGTATTTTTTAAAATGTGAAGATCTAATGCTAGCCTCCTGTCAGCCCACCTTCCAAGAGACCTTCAAGGACCAGGTAGATAGACGCGTTAGGGGGAAGCAGAGGAAACCCCACCAGGGAGGTGCTGGACAGCTAGGCCGCAGGGTGGCGCGGGTGCTCCTCCTCGCCCCAGGCCTGTCTGCCTGGGAACTTGGCAAATTTTCCTCTGTATTGATTTTAGCCCTCTCCCAGTGTTGGGCCCTTAGACTCATCTCAGTAGGGGCTCTAGCATGAATGCTGCAGACCCCCACATCCCCCCTGTCAAAGCTGAGGTGTGTTGTGTGTGTGCGTGCGTGTGTGGTGTGGCCCGTAAATGCCTTTCCAACTTCAATGCTGGCGGGCGGGGCTGAGCGGGCAGAAGGCACGGGTTTGCCCACCAGTTCTGGTGTCTAGGGAGGAGAGGTGCTTGTGGAATCCGCTTCTTTCCCTGGTTCTGTGTGTGAGAGGCCCTCACCCCCTTCTCTGTGGCTATACTAAGGGTCTGGGGGTGAGAAGGCTTTACAGCCTTTGGAACTGATGGCCAGGGAACAGCGCTCAGCTTACAGAGGGGCTGGGTCTGCCAAGGTCCTGGTGACAGTCAGAGAAGAGGCTTCTGTGCTTGCCCCTTGAAAGGCTAATGGGGAGGCTGGAACTGGGTGGACGGATGTGGTCCTTAGGCCGCCAGACAGACTCCTGTGTGGGCAGTGGCTCACTGCCTATTGATCTAATTCCACTTGTCAGGCTGCTTGCTGATGGGCAGAGTGGCGGAGGCCCAGGATGAAATGAGGAAGTCGGGGGAGGACAGGGGTGACCAGAGAGTGACTGGGTGAAGTGGGGAAGGAGACCTCTACAGAGCATTTCCTCACACGCCCCTGGTCAGGAGTGAGACCTCAGGACCCACCCTGCACTGTTCCTTAAGTCAAAATACACCTGCCATCAAAACAGAGGCCAGCACTTCGTTAAGCCAGGTACGAAGGCCCGCCCAGATCTGAGAACGAGCACGGGGGTGGGCCCCGGCCTCTTCAGCTCTGCCACCAGCTCACTGGGTGGCGAGTGTGGGAGTCTCGGGCAGGTGACTTTTCAATCAGTCTCAGTCCCCTCTCTTGGGACAGTCACTGGACCAGATGCCTCTCTAAGGCCTATTTCAGGCCAAAGATCAGAGATAATGTTCAAGTTCAAGAGGAAAAGGCCTTAAACAGCACCCACCACCACTTAGCCCACACTTTAGGACGGCTTCCCCAGGCCCTCACTCTAGGGCATGGTGGGGTGCAGGCAGGGAGGGCGCTAGAGCCAAGCTCTTTCCACAGCCAAGAGGACCCAGGGCTCGTTTTCAGAATAAAAATGTAGAAACATATTTAAGGAGTTCAGTGTAGCCGTGTGATGCAGCTAAATGACCAAATGCCAGCCACGGAGTGAGTGTGTGTCGGGCAGTGTGGGGACAGTCGTGATCGGCACACCCTGAGGAGCAGGTGCCCTCGGAGCGGCAGAGGTGACAGCGCAATGCGCGATGGGTGAGGACATCCCTGCAGCGGTGGCCCAGCAGCCAAGCCGAGCTGCTCAGAAGGGAGGGCACTGCTCATGGGCAGTGCGGACAGCCCACCTGGCCGAGTGCAGGTGAACAGGAGCCCAGGAGCCCACGCACCTGTAGTCAAACGAGCCATCCTCTTCTTTGGGGTCTTCAGGGCCAAGGGGAACATCCTTCTTTTCTCGCACTTGGTCAGTAAGAGAAGCAAAGACAGACAGATGACTTTGTCCCTGCGCTGAGGGCCCTGACCACTGAGCCAGAAGACACGCCTCTGGGCTGACACTCTCCCTTTCCTTAAGGCACCATCGAAGGCTCTCTTGCTCCTGCCTCCCACATTTCATCAGCTGCCAAGTTGCTTCTGTGTGCTCCTCCCCACCAGGGCTTTCCTTACCTTTCCACAACGATGACTTCCCCGCCCACCTGGCTCCCCTCACCCTTCCCTCAGGTCTTCCCTAACCTCCAGGGGATGTGACCCTTTTCTCAGCACCTTTCTCATTCTGCTCTGTCTTATACATATTTGTGTGTGCTTCTTACACCTGTGACAGAACGCCAGTTCTTTCCTGAGGGGGAGGAGCTATGTGTTCTTCAAAGCTCCTAACCAAGTGCTGTGCCCTTGCTTGTCTGCATGGCCCCATCCCCCCACACCTCCTCTGTGAGGTGAAGACATCCATCAAGGCCCTGTCCATCGAGGCGAGTGATATTCCTTCGCTACCAGCCAGCATGTCCCTGAGACAGATCGCTATTCCTTCTAGAATCCTCAGCACCCAGCACAGTGCCTGGCACACAGCAGACATTTACATGAATGACTCTTTATGTACCTTTTTGGGGTATAAGGAAGGAAAATTGCCCTCATTTTAGGGGAGGAAATCAGGTCTTGAAAGGTGAAGGACCTGTCACATAACAAGCTGGAAACAGTCTAGGGAAGATGAGGGCCTGGGCCTCATGGCTCCTGGTTTACTCATCCCTTCAGTGGACGAGGGGTTTGCCTGTAGCTGGAGGAAGACTGGGTCAGGCACTTGCCAGTGGGCAGAGGGAGGCGCAGAGCTCATCTGCTGAGTGCTTCAGGTGTTCGATTCATTTGGAACAGGAAGGTGACCTCATAAGGCCACCCACCTCCCTGACTCAGGCTTTCTCTTACAGAAGAAAAACCATCCCAACACAGCACAGCACCGTGAAAGTAAACCTCGTTCACCAAAATGAGAAGGGTAGTTTCCTGCCTCCTGACACTTCAGGGAGAGGCAGGATTCAGGGGTCCCAGTCTGAGGGTCAGTGGGCAGGGGAAAGGATTAAATAGAATCTCCCCTCTCAGAGTTTTAGGGAGGTCCTGGAGGCTTTATTCACAGAAATGAAGAGAAGCAGGCATTTGGGGAGCATGGGGTGTGCTTGGCCACTGGGCTTGGGGACAGGGGCAAGGGGCAGTTTCATGCTGCAGTCCAGCAGGACCTTCACTCTCGGGGTCATCCATTTTCCTGTCTCCTGTCACCCTACCCAACCCATCGCAGACAGATGGCTTTCTAGCCCATTTGAAAAACAATCAATAGTTCCAGAAACAAGAATGCCAGAGGTCTTTGTACTTGACCTTGGTTTGTCTGGGCTGGAGAATCTCGAGGCCCACAGAGGAGAAATGCCCCTTTGGGACTCTAAGGAAGCCCAAAGCCCTTGAGGGGCCCGGAGGAGTGCAACCTGCCTCCCCCCCACCCCCCCAAACCCAGCCTCTGCCGGCTCCTCACGTGGGAGTTTCCGTCCTCTGTCAAGACGTCCCAATCATGCTGACAGCCCAACTTGGCAACTTCTCTCAGGGTGTGCTTCTTCTGTTCAGACCCCTCCTCACTACATTCCCTCTCCCCTCCCCCTCTCTAATGGTTAGAGAAAATGACTCTTTTCCTTCTTCCTTCCCTGGGACACAGGATTCTAATGAGATTCAGCCTGAAGAATAGCCAATTTACTGAGCAGATGGATGGTGAATCAAGGGGAGGGAAGGTCATTCTTAACAGGGACCAAGGTTCCTTCCACGCCGTCACCGGAGCTGCAGGGACCTTTGCACCCGCCCACCTCAGGGGAACGTAATTAACTCAAGTGTTTTCTGGCAGTTTGAAGATGCAGAGAACAGGCAAGAGGAGTTTGTCTTCAAGCTTGACTAGGGTTAGGCTTGCCGACAGAACGGAGCCCCCTCAACCCGGCAGGGGACCTGGGGACTCCCCGGAATGTGTGCTGGCCAGTGCCCTAAAGCCCACTTCTCTGCCACAGCTTACCTGGATACTTGCCACCACGACTCCTCTTGATGAAGCAGACGATGAGCAGAATCAGCACCAGGAGGGCGATGGCGCACATGAGCCCGATGAACCAGCCCTGGGTGGCGATGTCGGCCTGGTTGTTGGTGTAAGCTGGGGGAGGGCCAGAGGCAAACGTGTGAAGGAGGATTCACATGGGAGCAGGTGAGGGGGAACAGTGAGGGGAGGACTGCAGCTATATCATGCTCCTGTTCCTCCCGGAGCCTAACGCTACCACCTAGCAGCCCTCTGGCCCAAACTACCCGATACAGGGACGAAGAGAAAATAATTAAGGAGCCAAGGTCAACATGTCAGAGAAGAGGCAGAGGAAGGGGAGACAGGGAGCAGAATAAGCAGCAGGAGGCTGAAAGGCCGTCAGGAGGGAAAGTTTCCTACGGACTGACGAGGCATGGCACTGTTGCAAACGACATCCTGGTCACAGCCCGGCAGGGGTTGACGGAAGGCCAGGGGTTGGTCGTGAAGGTATGATTCCCCATGAATGAGCCTGGGCCGAGGAAATGGAGCCAGTGTGTACCCATCGGGAAACTGGGCATGGTCAGGATGCAAACACCCCTTATAGGAGCACCTTCATGGGCCTGCACAGCCCAGGTCAGCAGCCTTTCCCACCAGGCTTCCTGGCAGCGGGTCTGGGCAGGGTGCGTTCCCGGACACCCTAGCTTTCTCATGTCTCCCCAACCGCACTGTGCACTCCCTGGCAGCCAAGATGGTCCCTGTGTCAGTCAGACAGCTGGTGGCGAGGTTGGGGCCACACCTTCAGCACACCCCATGCCACTTTAGACCACTTCCACACGCCAAGATCCCCACCCCACGCCAGGGCAGCTGTGACAAGCTGACTTGCCCCCTCCCTCTCTGTCACAGTGGGTCACTCTCTGTCGCTGCCTGGAATATGTAGAGACCTGTCTCCAAGTAGGCAGACCCCGTGTGATTGGAGGGCATGCGGATGAGTATGGAAGGCAGGAGTTCAGGCATCATTCGATGGTGTCCTCGATGACACAGTGGCATGGGCTAGGGCTCGGGAGGGGTTGTGGGTTGGGTAGGACCCACTGGCCGTTCTCCTTTCAATGCACTGGAGAACAACAGCAACACCTCCTGAGATGCAGCCATGGAAACCGAGATGTGGATGAGAGGGAGGATCAGAAGACCTGAACAGACACAAAGTAACTGAGGCCAGCTGGGAGGGCCACAGTGCAGCCGGAGCCCTGAGAGCCCAGGGAGCCGGAGCCCAGGCACGGGCCTCCTCCAGGGAGGAGCGCAGGGAACAGAGGGGGTGCTCCAGCACCTGCATCAAGTGCTGTCTGTGCAGCAGGCATCTGGATGCAATCCCACCCTTTGGTCCTCTTGGGCTGAGAAACTGTCTTTCTAGCACTAAGCCAAGGGTATTGCACCAAGATGGTCTCAATTAGAGTTGAAGACTGATGGTCAAGTGCTGCCTGCCATGCGCTCTAAGCCCTGGAACTCCTAAGACCCTGGCTGATTGCCCCGATCTGTGCATGCTGCGGGGAGGCTCCCATCCCTGTTTCCACTCCTGTTCCCACAGGCCAGCCCTGCAGTGCTAGAGACCCCCCCCCCCAATCAAATCCCTTTCTGCTTTAACCTCCAAAGCATCCCATTACTATTGGGAAAAACCTCCATTCCTTATCCTGACCTGCCAGGTCCCATTCGAGCTGCCCTGGCCACCTCTCCAGTCCTGTTTCCCACCCCCTTCTCCTCACTCTTTACACTCCAGCCACACTGGCTGCTTCCATTCCTGCCTCAGGGCCTTTGCTCTTCCTCCAGATCTATCTCAGCAAGTGTCATCTTCTCGGAAAGGCCTTCCTGCTAAAGCAGAGACCCTCTCCCCTGACCCGGTCACTCTCTGAGAACTCTAACGTATCTTTCTCATAGCCCTTGCAACCATCTGTCAGTCACACAGCAGTCCCCCTTATCCACAAGGGATACATTTCAAGGCCCCCAGTGGATGCCTGAAACTGTGTATGGTACCAAACCCATGTTTTTCCCTATATGTACCTAAACTACGATAAAGTTGCATTTATAAATGATGCATGAAATTAACAACTAATGATAAAATAGAACAAATATAATGATATACTGTACTAAAAGTTATGTGAATGTGGTCTCTCCCAAAATATCTTACTGTAATGCACTCACCCTTCTTGTGACAATGAGGTGATACAGTGCTTGCTAGAGATGAAGTGAAGTGACTGGTGCAGGCACTGTGACAATGTTAGGCTCTACTGACCTTCTAATAACATGTCAAGAGGAGGACCGTTTACTTTTGAGTGACCCTGTACCATCAAGCCATGATGATGTTGATGGTTGGATGTTAGGAGCAGATATTATCGATGGTGGGGGAAATTTAATATTTTTGGACTGTGGTGGACTGCAGATAAGGGAGGAGTACTGTATTACTACTGCTAACAGTTTACGCTTATAAGTACTTTCTATGGGCTATGCTCTAAGTACTTTCCCACAGTCTCTAAAACAATCCTCACAACATCCCCATAAAGGGGGTATGCATTATTATCCCTATTTTGTAGACAAGGAAACAGGCGCTAAGGTTAAGTGATATAGTGAAGGTCAGAGAGCTAGTAGGTGGTCGAGTTGAGATGTGACCCCAGCTCTGGTGGCACAATTGGTTAGCGCACAGTACTTACACGACAGTGCATGGCAGAGCTGCGACCGCAGCCTACGCTTCCCCTCTCTGGCCCTCCTCCCCAGAAGGTAAGCTCCTGGAAGGAGGGCCTGTCAGGCTTATTGCTGTCTCCCCAGCGCTAGGACAGAGCCTTACACATACATAGGAGGCTCGAGTCGCACCTGCTCAGTGGGTGCCCTTCCACACCCTCCCCTGTATCAGCCCACTCACCCTCTCTTGGCCCGAGAGGCCCTCTGTTAACCTTAAACTCACTCTCCTTCCTTTTGTCACCCATTCCAGCACCAACACAATTCCCAGCTGTGGGTCTCTTTGGCCATTCCTGCACTTTTCTGCTCTTGCCATGAACCCTGCTGGAGGAAGACGCAGACCCAGGCCCATCACAGGGTCAGTGTCACATGTCACTGCCACCAGCAATCCTTTCATTCTTCTCCTGTTCCTCCCAAACCACTCTTCCGGTTCCGCCCCGCCCACCCACTCCCCTGGGGACACCAGTGCAGCCTCACCGCCTCTACCCTGACTTTTCTCCGTGTCAGGTCGGGCCTCCCCTTCCTTATGCAGCTAATCCTCCCTCAGTTGTGGGACCCACACCTCACTTCCTTGGCCACTCAGTCATGAAAGGATCTCTGAAAATTCTAACATTTTCAATTTCTTCTTTGCTGCCTCCTCCCTTCTGCTGTTAAATAAATCGAAGCTTCCTGTATCTTAAAAACCCTTGAACCTGACCTGCGGTGGCTCAGTGGATAGTGTTGACCTGGAGTGCTGAGGTTGCTGGTTTGAAACCCTGGGCTTGTGCAGTCAAGATATACATGACAAGCAATTAATGAGCAACTAAAGTGAAGCAACTATGAGTTGATACTTCTCGTTCCTCCCCCATCTCTGCTCTCTCTGTAAAATCAATAAATAAAATCTTTAAAAAAAAAAATCCTTGAGGCAACTGCCAATCTTTTTAGCCCTAGCTCATGCACTCTCCTTTTATAGGTGAATTTAATCTTCCCTTGTCTCCAGTTCCTGCTAACTCCTTTCTCTTCAAGCTCCTCTGTGCTCGAGCCAACTTCAAGCTCCTCTGTGCTCGGTGCTTTGTCTACCACAGGGCTCCCCAAACTTTTTACACAGGGGGCCAGTTCACTGTCCCTCAGACCATTGGAGGGCCGGACTATAAAAAAACTATGAACAAATCCCTATGCACACTGCACATATCTTATTTTAAAGTAAAAAAACAAAACGGGAACAAATATAACATTTAAAATTAAGAACAAGTAAATTTAAATCAACAAACTGACCAGTATTTCAATGGGAACTATGCTCCTCTCACTGACCACCAATGAAAGAGGTGCCCCTTCCGGAAGTGCAGTGGAGGCCGGATAAATGGCCTCAGGGGGACGCATGTGGCCCGTGGGCTGTAGTTTGGGGACCCCTGGTCTACCATTATGGAGCGGCTCCTTCCCAAACTGACCTCCAGTCCCGACTTTCCAACTGGCAATCTTATTCACCTCTCACCATCTCTCCAGCCACTTCCATATCGTATACCCAGAGTTTCCTCCTAACAGCTCCTTGAATGGCCCATCTGCTTGAAATTCAATGTGTATCTTCCTGCCCCCTCCCTGCTCCCTGTTTCTGCCAATGGTTTCACCATCCTCCCTATCTCTAAGGGCTATCATTCCTCCTTCCAAAATGCCCCTCATATTCACCTCACCACTCCATTCCAGAGGGTCCCCTCACCCTTTGCCTGTCAGGTCCCTAGGATACAATGACACAGGACGTAGTTATACTCCTAGAATGCTGCCCTCAGGCCTGGCCTTCCAAGTGCTCTGGTCTCCCCCATCCTGTATCTTTCCACACCAACCAAGAGCCCCTGCACACCACGCCCCCTGCTTTCCTTCACTCTACCCTCTTTTCCGAATCTTCCGTTCCTCCAGATCACACCAATCTCTGAACTGCATTTACCCTGGGCAACGTAGATGGTAATTGCTGTGTTTTCTGGTCCTGATTTCCAATGATACTATTATAGGACTGAGAACAGGGGAGTCTTTGAGCCCCTAGTACTTAACATGATGCTGGTCACATAACGAGTCTTCAGTGACTACTTATCGATTAATGATCAATGTCATCCTAATATGATATGGTTATCTGCTTTAGTTTCTTCCCTGACACCAGCTAGGGGTCACAGGGATACTGGTTGACCGTGAGCCACAGCAGGGCACTGGATGAAGGAACCACTTCAACTTGTGTTTGAATGGTGGTTCCCACCTTTTGTAGAGAAGCTGGTTTGGGCGTCTGTGGGGACCTGTTTGCTCCACCTTGTCGATGGTTGGGGAAATTTAATATTTTTGGACTGTGGTGGACTGCAGATAAGGGAGGAGTACTGTATTACTACTGCTAACAGTTTACACTTATAAGTACTTTCTATGGGCTATGCTCTAAGTACTTTCCCACAGTCTCTAAAACAATCCTCACAATAGTCTTCCTGATGCCTTTTCTGACACATGCTGACAGCCATCTCTACAAGACTTTCCCTTGGGAGAAAAAGTCACCACTGCAGGGGGAGAGGCCAGATGGGCAATTTAGAAAGCAAATATAGCTTTCCATTTCTGACTTCACCATGCAAAGTTCAGATGTTACCTTCATCTTTACCAAAATGGTCAAAGAATTTCCTATGAAGTTTGGACACAGAAGGCTGTTCAAAACTAAGTGGATTTTGGCCCTGGTCAGTTGGCTCAGTGGTAGAGTGTTGACCCAGCATGTGGATGTCCCAGGTTCGATTCCTGGTCAGGGCATACAGGAGAAGCACCCATCTGCTTTTCCACACCACCCCTCTGCTTCTCCCTCTCTCTTCTCCCCTCCTGCAGCCATGGGCTCGATAAGAGCAAGTTGGACCTGGGTGCTGAGGATGCTCAATGGTCTCTGTCTCAGGCACTAAAAATTGGCTCCAGTTGCAACTGGAGCAAGGGCCCTAGATGGGCAGAGCATCACCCCCTAGTGGGCTTGCCGGTGGATCCCGGTCGGGGCACATGCAGGAGTCTAGCTCTGCCTCCCCTCCTCTCACTAAATAAAAACAAACAAAAAAATACTAAGTGGGTTTTGTAACTATGTGTGGTGATGCATGTTAATCAAACTTATTGTAATCATTTTGCAATATACAAATCATTATGTTGTACACCTAAAACTAAGTAATCAATGTCATATGCCAATAATATCTCCACTAAAAAACCCCTCAAACCAAATGGGACCTGAGGTAAGGTGGGTTTAACCTAGCAAACACAGGTCCCAATGCCTCTTACTCTGGGCCAGAGCCCGTATTCTATGGGTCTTCATAGCACACCTTACAACCTGAGCAAGTCATCTGCAAGGCAGACTGTTCCCATGACTCCTAACTAATCGGGGGGAGTCTGGTTTGGCTGTGGAAGAGAGGCCAGTCATTCAAGGTCGGCAGGAGATTCTATTTCAGAAATAAGGATAGCTGAACAAATACAATAGGAATGGACTTTCTTCAAATGCAATTTGACTTGGCTGCTCTCACTTAAGCATCAATTTACACCTCTCTATTCCTGTCTTGTTCCGTCCCTGGGTCTCTCCCAAACACAGCAGAAAGAGGCTGACTGCATTCAGGGCCCCAAATGTCCCTTCTTCCTGCTTTCCTGGAATCCGAGATGGACTGCCGTCTGTCCTGCTGACCCCCCCTCAGCGTTCACCATGCCACATCCTCGCCCCATGCCGCACGGCCACCATGGAAGAATTGACTTGCATCTTGGAGTCCAGGGCTATGTGTTTGTAGCCTCTTTGGCCTCAAGAGCTTCAATGAGTGATTAATGTCCCATGGTTTTCCTCCACTTGCTTCCTGAGCCACTACAGCATGTTTAAGTCTGTGGACTAACTTGATGGCCTGTGGTTGCCTAAACAACCAGTCTTCAGGTCCAGAGATGCTCACAAACTCTTGCTTTGATGAGACACAGGGACCTGGGGAACCGTGTGGACTTGGCTCTGGACACACACGCATGGTTACACATGAACTTCAGAAAGCAACAATATTTTCTTTCACTCTGCAATTTCCCCATAGTAATATCCAGCCCGCCAGGGAGGTAAGTGAGTTCTCTGTGCTTAAAACTAGGGTCCTACACCTGCCCACTCCAGCTTGCAGTGGGAGGAACCAGGAAAACTTGTACGTGCTGAGTGCCTCACTTGCTCTGGAAGCAAGCTATCAGCATCAGCTCCTTCAGGCCAACCACAGAAAAGGAGCAATGAACATTTGAGTAAATGTTCAGAAGTATATCATCAGTCCTCACTGTATTTTTCCTGTCCTATGAGTTTAATACCTTGCAGCAGATTAGGTCATCCTTGAGGGCAGGGACCGGTCCTTTTCTCTCTGGGTCTTTCTCCCAACCCTCACCCACAGCCCTGGGTGAAGTCTCAGTCTGAAGCCCGTTTCCCGTCTCTGTGCGGGACTCAGTTTTATATCAAAGCAACATCAAACACATGTGGTGGTGAGCCATGGCGTGGGACCCCAACTGGGTCAGACAGAGTCTAGCAACCTGCCCCACTTGGTCCATCGTCCGGTTCCCTAACTGGCTCCAGGGCAGCCTGCCCACTCAGACACCCTGCCTGAGCTGGCCCAGCTAGCCCCACGCAAGCAGCTGGACTCAAGCTCCCTGAGTCTCGACGGCATGGACATATGCAGGACAGGCGGAAGAACAACGAGGAGGACAGGACACCCAAACCAGGAGGGACCAGGCTAGAAAGAGTAAGGAAGACATCTACACAGATGGGCAGACACTCACAAGCTACCAGGATCAGCCTCATCAGTCCAACACAGGAGGAGTAATGAGTGTTTAAGTCAATGTTCAGAAGTTCATATCAATCATTGTGGTATTTTTTTTTCTCTCTATCCTTTTGTCTATTAACCTGCATCTGATTAGGACATCCCTGGGGACAAAGACTGGTCCTTTTCTCTCTGTCGCTGCCCCACGCCCCGCCCCTTCCGGATCCTAGTCCCAGGGCTTAGCATACCACCTGCCTGTCTGCTTTTAAAGATGTACACAGACAGACCGCCAGCCGGCTACCTGCCTAGCAGAGAGTTCTGAGCCTCATACCCTTTACTCCACCCCACCGGCCCGTTCATTTGGCGCAAGGAGGATGCTGCTCCAGCCGCGGCTGAAGCCCCTTTAGACCTAAGGCGATTCTAATCCTGCCAAGTTTCTTCCCCTCCCCCAGCAAAGCAGAAGAAGGTCAACTACTTTTAAGCCATAACAAACTTAGGACAAAAATTAAATAAAAACAAATCCCAGACAACTCATGAAACAAACACACTGCGGAAAAATTTTAAACAACAGATGACAGTGGCAAGGCAGTGACGTACATGCCGACTCTTGGTCTGATTCCTGGGGAGATTTCTGGGTCAAGGCTGTTGGATGGCCCTGTCCCCTAATCCCACAGGCCTGCTGTACCGCGCGCCACGGCTCCCACACCCACCTGCAGAGACAAGTGTGCACATACACCAAGCCCTTGTGTTTCAAGCACAGCAAGGGAGCCAAGTGGCCTCCTTGTCCTCATCCTACGACCTGTTTCCTTGACTCCCCACTCATCCCCACAGGTCAGAAGCGAGGCTGCCTCTCCACGGCGCATGCACTTTTGGCTCCTGCCGTCTTGCCGGGAGCTGCAAAGTATAAGAGCTCAGACAGGCCATGCATGCAAGGCGGGGAACGGGGGAGAGGGGTCTTCTTTCGGAGGAGGAGTCAAGCAGGAAGCTGAGAATGAGAACGAAACGTCCATGCTTGCAGGGGATGGCCAGGCCAGATCCCCTCTCACCTGTACTGGTCATAAAGGTGATGATGGTACTGCTGATACCCTCGTTGTCCCGGGAATAAACTCGCAATGTGTATGTCATCCCGGGATAGAGGTCTGTCAGCTGTACAGGCTGGGCCTGGGCCTTAACAGGGACAGTTTTTTTCGTATGGTTGCCTGGGGAACAGAAACCTCAGTCAGCCGAGGGCCAGGCACGAGGAGCTGGAGAGGCAGCGCCTAGGTTCCTGCCACCTGTTGAAGCATGAGGGACAGGCCAGGGCTTGGTGGCCAGGCCAGGCCACTGTGCAGCCCCGGAGGTCACCAGGCAGCTCCAACACCAGCCCTTCCCCACAGTGCTGACTCCCCTACATGGCGGCTCTTCAGCAGAGGACACCGTTCTCTCTCCTGGAGTTTCTTTCCTTACCGCAGTCTTAGCACTAAACATATCTGACTTCCTTAAACTCTCAGGGTGTCAGCCAGTGCTGTGATCCTGAAGAGCATCAGAGGGCCAGAGAGCAACCTTCGTCGTAACTGGAGATGCTTCTCATCTCTCAGCATGTGGAGAAGTCACACCTCAGAACCAAGTGCCTGTCTGGTGTGCAGGGTGAATGGCAGTGGAAGGAGGCTGAGAAAGTACGAACCAAACTCGGGGGTCTGGATTCTGTGGCTGTGAATCCCTTCCGGCCACCGAGAACTAGGGCTTGTCCTATTCTTTCCTCAGAGATCTTCGGGTGGGTAGCCCGGCTGGGTGAGTTGCTTACTTGCTTATAGCACATGCCAAAGAGGCCTCCATGGCAGGCCTGACCCACTGGAAGCAGGGGCCTTCACTCAGAGAAGGCAGATATCCTGACCACAACCCACAACTGTACCTGTGGTCCCAAGACCCAGCAAAGTGAATGGCTCAGCTCAAGCCACCAGCTGAGACAAGTGACCCTGGTCTGTGTCTCTAACCATGGCCAATAGTATCTCTCTGAGCAAAGCACAGCTGTACTCCAAGTCTGAACCGGCCCCACCTGTCTAGTGGAGATATCAGAAAACATGGATTCTGAGTTGAGATCCATGCAGAGGTGAGATCTGGCTGGCTCATTTAGGGGCTTTTCAGAACCCTCGTCCTGGGCAGGAAGTGGCGGAGGCCCCATTTGACAGGCCCCCCCCCCCCAGCACATGCAACGCGAGACCTCACTAATGGCCGCAGAAACCCCTTCCTTTCCCTGAAGCCTGCGCCTCCCACCCTGCTGCTGTCTGAGCACATATCGATTTCACTCAGTGACAGTAAGCCAGGCTAACAGGCCTCCTTGAGCCTGAGGGAGCTCGCAGGCTCTCTAACGGCATGTCCGCTACCCGCCGCGGCTGCCGCCACCACCACCCCGCACAGCAATGCTTACTGTCAATGTACTCAACCACAAAGTCAGTTCCGGGCCCGAAACTGTGCTTCCAGGTGATGTTGGCCCATTTACTGTTGGGGAGCACCGTGACGTTCCATATGGACTGCTCGTCGGGGGCTGGTGGGCAGGTTAGAAGAGGAGTTAGTGATGAGGAGGGAGGCAGCGCTGGAGACAGAGAGACAGACAGACAGACACAAGCGGCCAGGAAAAAGTAGTCAAAAGTGGCTGTGCACAGGCCCTGACAGAGCTCCAAGCTGCAGCCTTGGTGGCCAGGCCAGATGTTGCCATCCGGATACGAGCAGGTGTAGTCGGGAGGACCCCCATATGTAAGGGAGGGCTGGAAACTGTGCATCCACAGAGGCGGGGTAAGAAGAAGAGTGTTTTGGTCCATTTTATTGCAGGCTCTAACTGGGGCTCACTCCCTTTCCAGACCACTGTCATCTATGTGAGCAGGGCTGTCACAGGGCCAGGAAAAAACCCTGTTGGCTTGAGTGCAGAGGGGAAGAGATGTGTCCACCTCTTTCTCTTCAACCACAGATGTTCTACAGCAGGGGTCCCCAAACTTTTTACACAGGGGGCCAGTTCACTGTCCCTCAGACCATTGGAGGGCCAGACTATAAAAAAAACTATGAACAAATCCCTATGCACACTGCACATATCTTATTTTAAAGTAAAAAAACAAAACAGGAACAAATACAATATTTAAAGTAAAGAACAAGTAAATTTAAATCAATAAACTGACCAGTATTTCAATGGGAACTACGGGCCTGCTTTTGGCTAATGAGATGGTCAATGTCCAGTTCCATATTTGTCACTGCTAGATGTAACAAGTGATGTGACGTGCTTCCGGAGCCGTGAGGCGTGCATCCCACGTCACTGGAAGTAGTACTGTATGTGAGCGATGCCATGCTTTGCGTCTCTCACTGACCACCAATGAAAGAGGTACCCCTTCCGGAAGTGCAGCGGGGGCCGGATAAATGGCCTCAGGGGGCCGCATGTGGCCCGCGGGCCGTAGTTTGGGGACCCCTGTTCTACAGGAAGGAGAGAGGGGGCTATCTTTCAAAGCCACTCGAGGCACGATGAGATTTGCAGGAAGGACAGGACCAAACACAGGAAAACTTTTATGGGTTCCTAAACCTGGAGGAGGAGAATGGTAACTAGACAGGTGATTGGTCTGAGGAGCCCCGGGGTCAATCTTAGCCACTGAAACCCCGCACTATGTGGAAAATGGCCTCAGGTGGGACCCCAGGTCCCAAGTAGACAGTATGAACCCTACTTCTCTCTCTTATGGGCAAAGTGGGACCAAGAAGAGATAACTCCTTCTTGACACCCAGTTCTCAGTGATCCAGACACCAGAAGAACCCTGTTCTGTTGGCTTCTTCACACCACAGCCTTTGAAGGTTGATCTCCACGCAACACAGAAGACATTAATTATCTAGTTCCTAGGAGCTGGGAGCTACTTTATCAAAGCTATCACGCTGTCTGAAACCATAGCCTGTGGATAGGAGAATGGTGCTAATCTTCAAATGTAATCATTTTTCAAGAGTCCCAGCAGTCTGATTACCCCATTTCCGAGCAAAGATTTCATAGTGGAGTACTAGCATGAGGCCTTGTATTTCAAAGACTTTACAAGTACAGCTCCTGTATATTTTATTAGCATGCGAGGGGGCACTGTCACCAACTCACTTGTCAAAAATAAATGAATAGAGTACATTGGTGATGCATTTATTCATTATCTATTTGACATGTGACTGAGTCTGCACCGCTGGGGAAGTGATAAAAGATCTAGTCTTCACTTCAAAGGAGTGCCTTCTCTGCTACAGCCTTGTCAGTTGCTGGTTGCCCCAGGTGAGACTGACTGATGTAGGGGAGAGACCAAGAAGGAGACCGCACTGATGACGCGATAGGGCATTCTCCATGGGGGGAGGGCAAAAAGTATGCTTCTTTACTTATCTTCCAGATGTTTCCATTTAACTGGCTACTTTAGGCCACCCAATACCAGTTTCGTGAAATCTTATATGACTCTTGCTAGTGGGAATGAATTATGATTAGGGGACTTGAATTTCCTCCTTCTAAGCTGGGCCCTAGAAATAGCCAGAGAAGAATTGGGTTTAAACAGTTTGGCCACCAATATAACATTGACTCAAATCTCCCTGTCTTAAATGTCAATTAGATAGAGGTACTGTTTGAAAAGGTCAAGTGATAGGAACCTAATTTAGAGGCAGGAGCTGGAGGAAGGCACTGCCATTTGGAGAGACCGAGATGGTGGCCACTAAAGACCGGAAAAGATCCACGAGAAAGACCAAGGAGAGCTATCGATTACTAACTAAGCAAGGTAGTGAGGGGGAGCTCTGGACTGTCCTGCTGACTCCTAGAATGTGAGGATCAGGGAGAATCCCCTGAAATCTGAAACAATACAAATAAAAAGTCCCATTTCACCCTGAAAATAGTGAACTTTTTGTCCTAAGATGAAAGACATGATAAAGATAAAAACTTATTTTAAAAATTTGAAGAGCCATTCTGCCACATTAAGGAAAGTGAGGATTTTGGAAGGGTGTCCCCAAACTCTAAGGATCAACCCAGGGGCATGGCCAGGCCCTCCAGTGTCCCGGTAGTTTGCAGTTGGGATGTGAGAGTCCACAGCACCAGTTCCGGGTGGCAGCAAGGCAGTCCTTCCAGAGGGGAAGTATGCTGGTGGGCAAGCCTGCTCCTTTTCCTCATTCTTTATGTGTCTCTTTTGTGAACTCAAAGCATTCAAGTGCGACATGAAGCCCCACTTTATTGCAAAAGATATCTTACTCTGGGGTCCGAAAGAACATCCATCACCAAACACTGGTGGCAGCTTCTAATAGCCTAGCAGGTTTCTCCTCAGCCAACTGTTTCCTGAAGTGTATGTTGTTTAAATTCTGAATACTGCTCCTTTAAAGCAAGTTAGCATTTTCCAGGTCTGAGGAGCATGTCAGCTATGGATCAATTATCTCCCCTTCCAGCTCACATCACTCCACGCAACTAACTGAGTTAAAGACAACACATGTGGGCTCTGGCCAGTTGGCTCAGTGGTAGAGCATTGGCCTCATATGTGGAAGTCCTGGGTTTGATTCCTGGTCAGGGCACACAGGAGAAGTAACAATTGGCTTCTTTACCCCTACCCCTTCTTTCTCTTCTTCCACAGCCATGGCTCAATTGGTTCAAGCAACTTGGTTCCGGGCACTGAGGATGGCTCTATGGCCTCACCTCAGGCACTAAAATAGCTTGGTTGCAGAGCAACGGAGCAGCAACCCAGATGGGTAGAGCACTGCCTGGTAGGGGGCTTGCCAGGTCAATTCCGGTCAGGGTACATGCAGGAGCCTGTCTCTCTGCCTCCCTGTCTCTCACTCAATAAAAATAAATAAGTAAATAAAAAGGCAACACATGTGGATTAGGTCTCCATCCTTGCACTAGGAGAAGTGGGTGGGGTGGGAGATTGGCTTCAGAAGGTGAAGGAACTTGCCCAGGAAACAGCTGCTGGAGGAAGGTTCTGGGTGCTTCCTGCCAGCCCTTTGGCTGCATCACACTGATTTTACTACTGGCCTGTGGGCTTCACCAGTTAGAGGCCCTCCTCTCCACGGTAATAAAAGTTTGATGCTCTGTTCTTAGATTTATTGCTGGATTGCCAAGGGGTCTCCTCATGCCGGAGGAACCGAGCCGCTGGCTTGGCTGTGTGATGCAGGAACAGCACATGTCCGGGCTCACAGGCCAGCCTGGGATCCATTCTCACCAAGGGACCCAGAAAGGCTGTGAGTTCCCCTCCGTGTGTGCACGTGGGGGCACAGGGAGTGTGCATGGAACGAACAACAGAGCACGTCTGTGCAGTACTGTTTCATGGAAGTGCTGACCTTTTAAGAGAAAAGTCTGTGCGTGTGAGCTGGGGGGAGAGGGACGAGGGAGGAGCAGGGTTCTGGGAACAGAGCTGCCTGGCATGGCCAGCCACTCCCCACTCCTAGGGCCCCTGTGTTACAAGGTTATGTGCACGGCCGGTGCAGGGAGCCTTCTCAGGACAGCTGTGCCCAGAATGCTCAGCCCCTGACTGACTGCTTGGCATGTAGCTGGCAACCCTCCTACGTGGGGCCCGGGTGGGGGGAGGGTGCCTGAGGAGTGTGGCCCTCTGCGAAAGGACAGGGACCTGTGGCTAGGACAAGGGGGATGAAGTGGTGGAGGGCCACCTGAGCTGTGGGGGCAGAGGTACCCTGTGCCACTAGGCCACCAGACTGAGAATCCAGTTGTGGGTTTTTTCAAAGTAGAAACCAAGGGAGGTGTCGGTCACCACCATCCCAGAGTCCCTGTGCCTGGGGAAGCCTGTGGGTGGAGGTAGGGAGCGTGGGCGATGGGCAGTACCGGATTCATGTGTCTTAGTCCTGGTGGTGGGAGGACTCTCCATGGTGGCGGCGGCAGTGGTTGTCGTAGTTGTGGCGACGGTGGTGGTGGCGATGGAGGTAGGTGCAACAGTTGAGACGATGGGGACTGTTGTGGCTTCGGTGGTGGCAGCAGTGGCAGTAGCATCCGTACTGCCCACAGCGCCCGTGGCACCCACCGTAGTCGGGGGCAACGAGGGAGGAGCTGAGAGGAAAATGTAAAACAGCCAAGTCTGGTCGGTTTGGCTGTCCCCAGCCTGGACTCACGGCCCCCGCGTGCAAGGCAGGCATCCCGGTGACGAGATGGAGCTCAGTAATCAGCTGTGTCCCCAAGCATGACGTAGGAACTGGGTCGGATGAATCACGGTGAAAGGACACAGCCATGGGCCAGGAAGAGAATGAAGCCCTGTGTACGTTTCATTTTCTTCTCATGGTCTACGTGGTTCAAAGCACCCAGCATGCATCCAGCCAAGGGCAGGGGTTAGGATGGGAAGGGACATGGACCAAATTGCTCAGACCTCAGGGACAACAGCGGGAGATCCCAGGCCAAGCGCCCCCCCAGACACAGGCCAAGCAGCACCACGACCATCCAGTCCCGGAGCCTGGCCCCGGAGGTGGGCCGATGGCTGGGTCCTGTCCTGGAGGAGCACCAGGAAGCCTGCCATTCTTAACCACTTACCCCCCAAAGTCACCCTTTTCCCTGCGTGCATGATTCCAATTCACCCCCCAAAGTCACCCTTTTCCCTGCGTGCATGAGTTCCAGCGCCACCAGAGAGAACAGTCCCCACTCTGCCAGCCTGTGCTGTGGCTCCCTCTCCCGCCTCCACTGCTGGCCCTCCCTTCTCCTCCGCCCAGGGACGTCCTCCCTGCAGTCACCCCACTCTACCTGGACTGCAGCAACTGCTTTTCTCTCTAGGACATTTGGGGTTCAGCTACCTCAAGTCCTTTCTTTTCGCAGTTGAATGAGAATAGGGCCCGAATGGAAGCCCCTCTTAGCCCCAAGCACACAGAGATCCCAGGGCACAAGTGAGACATGCTGGATCTTTGGTGCATCAGTTCAAGGAGTTCAAATCTGTACAAACGCTATGCCCTCATCTTCCATTCAAAGCTGGCCTTCCCCGAGGCGGGCTCTTAGGGCGAAGTCTCTGCATGTGACCACGTTTCCACAGCCCCCTTTCCTTCTGTGAAGGCTCCCGGAAGTTAACAAAGGGCTGTCCTATTGCTCTTTAGTTCCAATGCTGCTAAAGTTGAGGGTCTGAGAAGACTACTGGGGCAAGTCAGCGAGACAGAGCCACCTCTGTTCCTGGCTCCATCTCCTGTGGTCTGATCAGGGTCCACTTGCTAGTGTCGATGTCGACGGGGCAGTAGGCAGGAGGATAAGACATAAGTAGGTGACTCTAACTCCCAAGGAATAATGACTTCCCTCTCTACCTCAAATCTCCATAAGTTCAAGAAAATAATATCCCCACCCTAAGAAAGGGGGCCGAGCCAGGGAGGGAGCCAGAGGGAAAATCGCCAGAGTGTTTTTCTCAGGGGAGAACAAGAGATCCTGAGCTTTCTCAATAAGAGCCTGATCAACAAAAGCCCTTTCATTCCCGGGGCCTCCAATATTACAGGTCCCCCACAGAGGAGGGACTGTTCCTGGGATCCCCTGTCACTTCCTTATTTGTAAGATCAGAAGCATTATTGGGCCCTGAGGGTGCTGACCACAGAAGTCACACTGGGCAGCTGACTCGGACACATTCCGGAGATTCCTGGGCAAAGTCCGGGCAGTCAGCGCTATATTCTTCAAGCCCCGGTCAACTCAGAGACATTGGGACGGTGGGTGGGATGGAGCTGTGTGGGTGGGGACAATCTCCGTCTCATAGTCACTATTCAAGGATACATTCAGTCGTAGGTAGGTGGCCCCAGGCCCGGAAGGCTCAGTCTTAGAAAAGCTCAGCATAAGGGAATTCATCATGCCACCCACTAAGACAGACAGATACATGGAAAAGCCTGAGAGGCCCCCCCACCCCCAGGCAAAGGTCGGTTCTCTCCCAGGCCAGATCCCTGGCAGCTCCATGGCCATGGAAACACATGGGCCAGGGGCGCACAACTGCTCCATGCTGTTGGAAGGAACCTCGAGAGGCTATTTCATTTAGCTGGGTCAGGACCGCTCTCATTTGGTTTCTCATCAACACTGTATTTTCCACTAATTTCTGGCAAATACAATGTTCACAGGACCTCTGTTTCCTATGATTGTTGAAAAGGTGTCATCAAAAAAATACGGGGACGCTGGCTTGAGCAAGGCGTCTCCGGCTCTGCTGTAGCCCCCCCCCGGTCAAGGCACACATGAGAAAGCAGTCAAGGAACAACTAAGGTGCTGCAATGAAGAGTTGATGCTGCTCATCTCTCTCCCTTCCTGTCTGTCCCTGTCCCTGTCTGTCCATCTCAGTCTCTCTCTCTGTCAAAAAGAAAAAAAATCCCTAAAAGACTTCCTTTCAACTTGGATCACCCCATTCTGTGTAGCACAGAGACCTGGGCTTCCTGCCTGCACACACGGTATCACATTTCCCAAGCTTCCTACTCTCATGTGCCCCTTAGTCCTCATATGAGCAGAGATGCACACGCTCACACTCACGCAGCCAGGCTCACGCGTGTGACCCCGAGGTCCCAATGAGAAGCCTCAGAAACAGAGAGGCTGAGAGGCTGGGTTAGAACGAGTTCTCCCTAGGCTGGCTGGTCAGAGGCAAGAATGACACATACATGGCTTGAGGATGCTTCCACACAGTACTGTCCCCTCCCTCTGATGGTCCCTTTTGCCAAGTGTGACGAAGAGGAAGTGATTCTCCCCAATGATGGCGACCTAGCTGCTTTTCCTCTGCTCAGCGCCAACAGTCTCAGGGCGTCAGCGGGAGGGAGCCCAGAGGGGCGTGGCAAGCCAGCTGCTGTCTGCTCACCAGGCATCACTGGAGTCCCCTCAGAGGACACAACCTTAACTGTCTGAGGTCACAGATGGCAAATAAGCATCCTCTGACCACTCCTTAGCTGTGTCTCTTGTCCCCTGGCTGGACAGGGCTGGAGAGAGAGGGGGGCAGAGGTGAGGAGACGCCCCGAGGGAAGGGACTGAGTCAGGTGAGTGAGTTGTTAGAGGTGCGTCTAGGCGGGAGGGGAATAAAGGTTTTCCCAGGGGAAAGTATCCAGTGCTCAGGTCCAAGGGGGTTCTGGTGATTTCATGCCCTGGGGTGGGGCTGGGATAGAGGACAGAAAGGGAATAAAGCCCAGAAGTGGGGCTTATCCACTGAGTGGCCCCCAGGCTGGATGAGACATATTGCAAGGATGTCACCGCCAGCCAGAGCAGGGACCACGGGTTAGAGAACCGCCCTGGTCGGTGCGCAGGGCAGACTACCGGGCTGCCACCTGAGAGGAAGGGGGAGCCACAGCCGGAAGCACAGGACCCCCACCCAAAGGCAGTATCTGTCTAATAGGTGGCCGAACGCACACGGGAAGGCACCCCAGCCACAGCCAAAGGTTTCCCAGTTTCCCACCAGTTTCGGGAACACCACGTAGGAGACGGAGAAAGCTGAGAGAAGATGACGCGTTTCTTACTCATCTCGCTGACCCCAGAGCCCGCCATGGAGTGGCCTACCTAACATTTACATATCTGAACTGAGGCAGAGATGAGGACAGCAGTTTCCAGACATTTCCAGGTGGAAGGTTCAGTCCAAAAATGCCCACATGACACACAGACGCCTTAGCCAAATCACAGATGGCCGGGACAGATGGGCAGCAGTTCTAAGAGACAGCAGGTACAGGTACACGACAGGGACCATCTTCACTGAGTGAGACACAAACATCAGTATGGGGGAAAACCACCCAGGTTTGGGGAGGATGAGAGGGAAGGGAGCAGTGGGCTGGATGCCAGGCCTCGTCAGAAATGCAGGACCTAAGTTGCCTTGCCTGCCACCGGCAGGTTGTGCAGAGGTTCTCATGCGTTTACAGCTGAGGACAGTTAAGGGTATCAGCATATCTTATTACAAAGAAGGGCAATGCGCTTCTTCGACCGTGTCCTACAGGAAGCTCGAGCCTAGGAACCACACTGACCGAGGGACAGAGACCCTGCGCTCATTCTGCATTCCGTGAGCTTGGATCTTTTCTAGACGGGAAGTACAAAGTGGGGCGCTTGTAATCATACCCATCCCCATCGCAACTGCCTCTCATGACGGGCAGCCCAGACTGGCACGGTTGCCCTGTGAGCAAGGCATGAATGGGGGAGGGGACCAGGAGCTGCTTGACCGGTGAGCTTCTAGCTGTTCTCCGGGTGCCCGCCCTGCGTCTCATCCTCACTGAGCCCCGCAGGCTGTCCCGCGCACCTGCCAGGTCAGGCCCAGAAGAGACCTTTTGCAAACTTGAATCAGGAAGTCAAAGCAACCCCCAGAGGGCAAGACTGGCTTTCTCCCAAGTCCCCAGGGCATCCACCTCTTCAGCAGAGGAGTTCTGACCCTGTGGGGAGGCACCGGGCCCCTGCCAGCCTGGGTTACTAGGGGGTGGGGGGTGGAGAGAGCCGGGGGAGGGGAGGAGGACCGCAGCGTGTCACCTACAGATCTGGCTGACAAAACAAAGGTAAACGGAAGGAAGCAGGGTGTGCAACTGAAACAGAACCAACCTAAAGTGGGGGTGGGCGTAGAGGACAGAAGGTGGGCAGGAAACCGTAAGGCAAGGCGGCGCCCTTTTCATAAGCCAACATCTCAGATTCCTCACCTGGTTCTCAGTTCTCCCCCACTGCCGAGAGCCTCCGCAGGCTCTGGCGAGCCCTGCCCCATAGCCTCTGCTCTGCCAGGGTGAGCCCTGTCCGTCCTCTGCTGGGGGGGGCAGGGAGGGAACCCTGGGGTTCCCCGCCTAGTGTCTCCAGCCTGAGGACAGGCCTTCCACGGTGAAGCACCTTTTGATGCTCAAGCCCACAAATGAGAATTTGAGGAGAAACCTGGTTAGCTGGGACCTGCCTGCCCTACTCCCTCCTCACTTCTGTGTATCAACCTCCCTGAACCCGAAAATGGAGAGTGTTCTTAATACCGAAGACTCTAAGAAGGTGGGTTTCTGAAGGGTGAGGGGCCAATCAGCCCATGGTGTCCAGAGACTCCAGACCCTGAAGCACCTGACTCCATCCAAGGATATGCTCCCTGGTTCTCACTGACCAGAACCCACGGCAGATGGCAGAGCTGGTGCTGGGCCCCATGCAGCATGCACGGCCAGCATGCACAGTGTGCTCACCCGCAGGTCACCCTTTCAGGGCACGGCAGCCTGACCAGAGGACAGGAGCCAGCTGTGCCTACTTGTGGTGCAGCATTCCTTCTTGGGACACAGCTGACCCACCAAAGGCTGCAGACCCTCTCTCTGAGCCCTGAAATGTCAGGCAAGAGCCCACGTGTTTCAAGGAAGTAATCACTTGGTTTCAGAGAAAGCTCCGGGTCCAAGAACATGTCTGGAGCCCATGTGTGTGGGCCCCTCCCAAGTCAGTCACCCTCTGTCTCAGCAGGGGGCAAGCTGTAAGTGGAGGGAGGAGCATGTGTTAGATTCTGGTCCCCTCCTCTACACACATCCTTCCTGACAGTCTGGTTTCGCAACCACTGAAAGGGTGAGCCTGGAGCATGCTTTCAGTCCGAGCCTCTCCCTCCTTCTCCGCCTGGGCTGGGCTCCACCTTTCTCATCCCATGCCATGCCCATTACCTCCGCGGCTGGTACGGTACCTGCGGTTGGAGTAGCTTCAGAACACAACGCCCAAGACGGCCAGAGAGAGGGAGAAAGGATAAGAGAGAGAAGAGAAAACAGAACACAGGTGAAACCTCAGGAGAAGCAGGCAGAGAAGGTTCTGGCTCAAACCCGACCCACAGAGTGTGGTCAGGTACTGGCCACTGCCCCGAGTGTGCCAACTGGTGTCTGGGGCTCATGATCAATGCCCCTGGGGTTTGGTATATTTCTACAGAAAACTTGCCACCTGGACCTTGGAGACCTTTCTAATACTCTGATTCTACCTCTACTCAAGGACCAACATCTAGGACAGGGGTCCCCAAACTTTTTACACAGGGGGCCAGTTCACTGTCCCTCAGACCGTTGGAGGGCCGGACTATAAAAAAAACTATGAACAAATCCCTATGCACACTGCACATATCTTATTTTAAAGTAAAAAAACAAAATGAGAACGAATACAGTATTTAAAATAGAGAACAAGTAAATTTAAATCAACAAACTGACCAGTATTTCAATGGGAACTATGCTCCTCTCACTGACCACCAATGAAAGAGGTGCCCCTTCTGGGTGTGTGGCGGGGGCCGGATAAATGGCCTCAGGGGGCCGCATGCAGCCCGAGGGCCGTAGTTTGGGGACCCCTGATCTAGAAGGTGGCAGCAGGCAGTCCGCCTAGAGTGCTATATTCCTAGGTCTTTTCCCAAGAGGATGTCCTGCCCAGGCCAGACTGACCTTTATGAAGCAGGCTGGGTCACCCTCCGTGATGCCAGGGTTTGAGGGCAAAAAGTGCAGGACAGCCACCCCAGATAAAAGAATGGTTCTGCTATCTTTGGGGGAAGATGTGGGATAGTGTTGGGGTGGGTGGGAGAGGGGGCAGCATATTTGGCTGGACCCTCCCCACATTTTATCTGCCTGGGGAGGCCTGGGGACAGCGGCAGCCTGGAGTCCTAGGCCCCTGTCCTGCTCCGCTGCCACAGTTCTTTCCCACCAGTCACACCAACTGTGAGCTGAGCCTTAAGAGGAATTCCTGAATTGCTGCAGGTCCATAAGTTGAAAAGAAAAGTCTTTGCCCTCTTTCCGCCTGGGGCTGCAGAACTTTCCTGTGGTGCTCACTGGGGCTGGACAATGCGTCTTTCTCTGACGTTCTATACTGGGTGGAGGTGGGGCGGGAAGAGGCTCTCTTTTCTGAATCTTCCTAGGGTTAAGTACTCAAGAAAGTGCATCATTCCCAGTCCGGCCATGCCTGTGTTAACAGGCACATATCAGGCACTTTACCCAAAGTCCCCCAGCCCTAATGGATGACCCAATGCAGTTGGAGGGTCAAACTAGGAGAGGAGCGTGTTGTGTGACTCACTCCTGGTTTATCAGACCACAGTGTCCCCTCCCCGAGTCCCATCCCCTTGCTGCTGGCGCTGGCCCACTGGGCAGCAGGGTCTGGCAGCCCCAGGGAAGGAAGCGCCGCTGCTCTCCTGAGTGGGGTCGGGGTTTTCGGGAGGTCTGAAGAAAGCACCAGACATGATCACCTGTGGTCAACATCAAGGATCCCTACACACATCACTTCTTTGAAGTCTTCTTTTGCAGACCCAACCCCTTGCCCCACACAACCGCACCTTCCTCATCTAAAATAACATTCCTTTTGTTAAGCTGCACTAGATATTCTTGTGGATGTCTCCTCTTCTAGACTGTCTGAGCTTATTGCCTATGCACCCCCATTTTTGGCACGGTGTCTAGCACCTAACTTAGTGGGTATTCAAGAAATGGCTTTTGAATAGACCACTGTGCCTCTGGAGAGGTAGTGGGATCCCCCCTTTCATAGGGGATCTGCTGGTATCAAAGTTTCTATAGTCACCAACCCCTACGAGGTTCCTGGATGTCAGTCAGTGTGTGCAGATGGGCCCAGAGCCCCCTCTAGTGGAGTTCTCAGGCAGGTGCAGCTCCAGTGGGGATTGCCACTCTCCTGGAAGATGCCAGGACCCAGGAGACAAACCCATTTGCTCTTTGTGAAGCTAGTTTGGCAAATGGCTGTTTCCCAACTCCCGTTCCTCTCCACAGCCTGACAACTCAGTTCAGGCTGCAAGGAGGGACTATATCTACTCATGATCTGGGCAAGCAGCTTCAATCAAGGCTATTTCTTTTCCCTCCTTGGCCCCATGTGCCCTTGGGAAAAAAAAAAGAAGTGTCCTCAGAGCCCTCATGGGTGGCTCTCAAAATCCATGCCTCCCTCAACAGGTCAGCACTTTCACTATTCCTTAGGGTTCATTAGCATATGTGCTTCCAACACACTTTTCCTCATCTCATCTCTGCTCTAGACTCATGCTCTCTTCTGTATTCCCCACTAGAAGGCAAATGACAAGTTCAGTAGCTGAGCAAGTCGAGGCAAAGTGGGGACCCAGGGTTGATGGCAAGTCGAAGGAGAGCCAAGTTCTCCAGGTACATCGCCAGCACCTACCTGTCAGCAGACCAGATGGGTTCTCTGCTCCGAGGGCTGAGAACCCGCAGCCTCCCGTCCTTTCCATCCCGGGAGGCCTGGCGGCCGGCGGCCGGGGCAGAGTGCTCCTCCGGGCATCTGAACTAGCTAGCACCCATCGTCCCTGAGGCGGCCACAGTGCACCTACCTTCATTCGGGGGCGCCGGCGACTCTTCCGTGACTGCCTCCCCAGCGCCCACCTGCGTCCTGGCACTCAGGGTGAAGCGGTAGCGCGACACGTGGTCTGCTCTCTGCACCGTGAACTTGGTGTCGTTGGGAGAGAAGTTCTCCACCATCTGCTTTCCCACTTTGGTTCCATTAACTGAGGAGATACAGGGGAGTGGAAATGAACTTGGGCAACGTTGACCACAGTGGGTTATGTAATAGCTGGAAGGAGCAGACCTTCCCAGCTCTGCGGGCGAGGGACACGGTGAGACCTGCCCCGTGCCCTGGAAGACCGGGGGATGGGAGACTTGGTTCAAAGGCAGAGTGCAGGGCAAGGAGTCCTTTCCAGCTGTTTGATGACATACCAGGGTTAATACTTTTTTTCACTGATCTTGTTATCTCTAGGTCATTGCAAAGTTAGGTGGCTAATTCTGACTCAGTTTATAATCCCCAAACCTTTCCAACAAGGACAGCTTATGAGTTTCTTCCTTTCAAACAGAACTAGGGCAAACCCACTAGAGCTTTTGATGGCTAATGCCTCCTTTGTAAAAAGCCTATTCGGCCTGACCTGTGGTGGTGCAGTGGATAAAGCGTCGACCTGGAAATGCTGAGGTTGCCGGTTCGAAACCGCTTGCCTGGTCAAGGCACATATGGGAGTTGATGCTTCCAGCTCCTCCCCCCTTCTCTCTCTCTGTCTCTCCTCTCTCTCTGTCTGTCTCTCCCTCTCCTCTCTAAAAAAAAAATGAATAAATTAAAAAAAAAAAAAAAGTAAAAAGCCTATTCAATGTACCTTAAAGGGGGGAGGTCAGCTCCACAGATCATTCTAAACAGCATACAAGTGCACAGCGGAGCATTAAAATGGTTAACACAACACCCAATGAGGGACAACATCCCTTACTTCAAAAAGTTTAATGTTTTTCAGATATAATGACACTCCTGTCCCTTCATGGTGACACTGAACTCCTAAGGTGAGGTTTTCCTGACCCGGGCTCCTGACTGGGTCACTCCCATGCTCCTGACAGGTCTCCATACAGCTGCCTTACATAACTGAGCCCTTGCTGCGGTGTCCCTGGGCGCCGTGCGGTTTCCTGTGCAGGCACCGTCCACCTCACCGGATGAGGAACTCTCTCTCCTAGACTTACAGGTGTGGGAGACTGTGAGATCCCTGAGGGCTGGTGCTGGACTCCTTATTAGACCAGTTCCCTTTGTTTCCCGGGACCCACTAGGAGCTCCCTGCAAGAGGAGCTGTCAGGAAAGCAGGGCTCGGGTCTCACCCGCCTGCCCTGATACCATGGGCACTCTTCCCCGGTGCCCCCAACCCTCTGCGATGCCCTCTGCACCACGGACTCCTCGGTTCCTCAGAAGTGGTGAGAATAAGGTTTCTGATTCCCAGATTATCTAAGAGAAGCAGAGCAAACCGTACAGGCCGCATATCGGAGAGAATATCCAGTCAGGATCCCATTGGGGTGTTCCGGATGGTCCCATTCCAGGGTGATTGTCTGCAGGTTGGGCTGCCGAACTCGGAAACGCCTGGGGGCACTGGGTACTTGGGGAAGGAGAAGAGAGTGGGGGAGGTAAGGGGAGGGGGGTGGGCAGGATGAGGAAAACAAAAACAAAGCACAAATGTGAAGGCACTGATCTCAGGCAATCCCCACGCTGGACAGCTGCTAAGCCAGGGCTGCCGTCCAGGATGGTGCTTCCCCAGTTCAGGAAGCATGGCTCAGACTCTGTTTAAATGGAAGAAGTAAAACGAGGGTTCCTGTAGCAAATACTGTGGATTCAGCACGTTAGGCTCTGATTCTGCAAAGATACCTCCAAGGAGGGCAGAGCACATCTCAGGCAGGGAAACAACCTCACTGTTTCCTACAGAGGCCGCAGCTCCTGATCGCCAGACAAAGATTGTCACCGCCGGGTCCTAGCAGCAGCCCAAGCCTCTGGGCTGAGGATGCTGGTTCGGGGGGTGGGGGACTAGAAAGAAAGCCAAGATGGAGCACGTGGACAGGTGAGCAGAGGAGTGATGGGAGAGGCTGATGGAAAATCAAAACAAGAGGGAAAGACAGGAATAAAGAAAATAAGAGACTAGTCAAGAGAGGAGGAAGAGAAGAAGAAAATGGGGAAAGAACAGTTAAACACTGAGGGAAGAGAAACAGAGATGGGGGAAGCAAGCGCCACGCTGACAAGAGAGGATGGGCGAGAACAGGTGGACTGGGGGTCTTTGTAGGCGGCTGCCTCCCAGGATCAGGGCGACCATGGATGAACCTGCAGAAGGCAGGCGCCCCTCTCGAGGGACACTGTGTCCCCCGGCTGACAATCTCAGCGAAAGCTTCTTGATTTCAGTGGTAAGAGCTCTGTAGGTCCCGGGTGCTGGGAAACAGACTAGATGCCTCTAGGTGGTGAGGGTGACGGTGCTTCAATGTCAGGAGGGGGCAGGCCACCCCGGCTCCCGCAGTGCCCTGGGCCTGTCTGTAGAGCCCATCTGGAATTATGTCATCAGACCCCACAAGTCTTCTCTTGAGGTACAACTTCATCAGGGCAGGCCACCTAGATGACAGTGCCGTGTGGGAATGGTGGGAGGTGCTCAGCTCACAGGTCATCGGCTCCTTGAGGTCATGCAGAGGTCAGCTTGTGCCGTCCGTGCCCAGCCGCAGTGGAGCTGCTGGAGGTCCACCTGGAGGCAGTACCCTTGTCCTGCCCCTCCCTGAAGAGCTGCGGGTCAGACCTACCTCCTTCCGGGGTGGTGAACTCCTTGGTTTCACTGCGAGGCCCATCACCTCTCCCATTGACCACAACCATCTCCAGCTTGTAGTTACTGTAGGGAAAGAGGCGGGACACCACACCCCGGAGGCGGTCACCAGAGAAGCTGGCGTGCTGTCTCTTCTGAGACACCCACAGGTTCTTCAGTAAGCTGCTCTCCCTCCAGTAGTAGGCCTTCGGGACAGAGGCAGGCCGGTGAGGGGGCGGTCGGCAGAGCTGGGTTAGTTGTTAGTGGTGGTGCGAGAGACCCGTCTTCCCTTTGCTTGCCACAGGCTCCGAATCCCAAACGGACTCGTCAGCCCCACACAGGGCTGAGGTCACGGCCTGGCAGTCCCCATTCATTAGCCACGAGTGAGTATGAACTGATGTCAAAGAAGAAATAGGGCTTTTGGTTTCAATCACCTCCCCGGAGAATAGGCAAGTTCGCCAGCCTTACAGCTCTGAGCTGCTCCAGCGCGAGCCTCATTTCCAAGCCGGGGAAGAGGTTGCTCAGGGAGTCCGTGCCAAAACCACAAATGTGAGCCGCGGGTCCAAGCACGGAAAGCTCTGTCCTTGCCTGGAGGCCGCATCCCCTGGGGTCAGATTAGTATGGTTTAAGACTGGCAGCAGAGGAGCTGAAAAGTCGTGGGTTACCCCCAGAAGCCTGAACATGAAAAAGGGTTGAATTAATCCTTTGAAGTCAAATATTACTTTTACTATTATTTGAAGGCCTTTAGAATGGGACTGACACTCGTCCGAGTCAGTGAGATGTCAGGTTGCCTGGTGGCAAGAGCTTGGATGGAACAGCTCACGGGAGGCGGCAGCGTTTCAGGTAAGGTTGAGAGCTGTGACACAGGGTCTGATTAGCAGCGGGTAAGAAGCTCCAGGTCAGGTTGCCACACCAGTGTCACCTAAGTCTCCAATGGCAAGATAAGGAGGAAATCCAGACTTGAGAGAGGGACCCAATGGGACCTTTAGCCAGAAAGACCTCCAGGCAAGTATGTTAAGGGTGCAGGCCAACTTAGGAAGGAGCTAGTTCAATGCATACAGCATCTTGCCTGCCTTCCCCCACTTACCAAATTCCTTGCCCAAGAAGAGACTGACCCCCCTTCATTCTGCCCCTAATTATCCATCAACACTCAACGACCTCTGAGGTCAAAGAGCCTCTGTTACCCCATGGCTACAGCCTCCCTCACTTCCAGGCAACTTTTAAATAGAGCTCACTTCTTACAGGAAGAGCCTTGAATACCTCGGGTTTGCTCTTCCTTTTCCCCACCTCAGCTCATGCTTTCAAAGAAGAGAGAAGATGAGCAGACGCTGCTCTCCGGCAGGAAGACCAGGAGCAGCCAAGGACCTGGATAATCTGTATGCCGGGAACCCGGCGCGGGCTGCGACAACAGGGGAGGCCTCTGCACCCTTGTAGAGGTTACACCTGTTAGTTGGGGCTCCACAGAATCAGACTGAGTGAGGCAAGCAGCCGCGGGGGCCATTAGGAGCAGGCAGGGTGCAGCTCAGCGGTGCTTCAACAGAGCTTCTGAGGATGCACGTGGCTTTCTGCTGAGCAGAATCTCTCAGCACAGCTGCTGTGGGACACATCTGGGTGTGTGTCCAAATGTATGTATATATTTGAGTATAATTTTGAGGAGCTAACCCTAGACACCGTGAATCAACTCTGGATTCAACAGCTCCCTCTAGGGCCCCTTCCATATTCCTCACGGCCTGCACCTGCTACCCCCTTGCCCTGGTTACTGAGCCGGGTGGTTAGAAGAGGATGGGAGCTGGTTTCCTCACTCGGTACTCTCTGAGCTGGCCCTGGACCGTGTCGGAGTAGACGCGGTTCCACTGCAGGCTGATGGCTGTGCTGTTCAGGACTCGGACTTTAACATCAGTGGGCGCAGCCCTGGGATCTGCAACGTGTTGGGACAGAGAGCAGGTTATGCTGGCAGGGCTGGCCCCAGGACCCAGGTTCCCCTCGACTTCCTCTCTGCTGCCCACACCTCCGCCCCACTCTGGACCCTGGGCGCATCATACGTGCAGGGCCATGTCTCCTCCATCAGACGGGGCTTGGAGGAGTGGGGAGAGGCTCAAAACAAAATGGTGGCCGTCCCGGCAGGAGGGCAATCATCTGCTACCCTCACATGCTGGGTAGTTTCTGATTGCCCTTCCACTCCATTCTCCACCCTGCTCTGTGTCCCAGGATGCTGCCCTTTCTGGACCGTGTCATCTGGGTCCTTGTTCCCAGGTTTCTGGAGGGGTGTGCCCAGTAGGAAGCACCAACAGGAGATCCTGAGGCGGAAGGAGAGGTAGCTGTTCCCCTGGCTGCCTGTCTGCGGGATGAGGGCCAACGGCATTGCAGTCTTCTGCCCAAGGCCATGGCCGGGCCTCAATGGCGGAGGCAACTCATTCATTCCCCTCCCCTTCAAGGCTCAGTCATATGACGACATCCTGCTGTGGCTAGCCCTCCAGGTGGTTCACCGTACCTAGGTGTTTTCTCTCTAAGCCTGTCCTCACATTAGAAGTAGCCCCTTTTGAGTGGCATTTGTTTCCTGCGGGAAACATTACCACCAGACTAATGGTGCCCTATCCATGGCTCCCTGGAAAGGGAGGGCCACTCCTTCCCCCATAACTGATACCCACACCTCTTTCTCCACTGGCTGCAGAAGCAGTTCCACCCCATCCCCTCTTCTTCACCTGAGCAGAGGCCGCAGGAATAGACAGTTGCAACGGAAACTGTGGGGCGATTCAAGAAGTTTATGACCAGATGCTGTCTATTCCACACTTACCATCCAGCGGTCTCCTGTACAGAAACGTCTGCCACCATGGAGATGAGGAGAGGGACGGACAGAGGGCCTGCAGACCTGCTCTGCTTATCTCCCGAGTGGGTTCAACCCATACTCCCCCTCAGGGATGTGGGGCCCAGGGCCCAGCCCCCACTCCTTCCTATTTCACTGTTATAAACGCTGCTGGGCTCCTGATCCCAGCATTGCCAGTGACAGCTCCTCCCCGAGACTCTCCCCATCCCCCCTTCCTTCTGGTAACCCAAGATCTCTTCTTAGATCAGACCCAGACCCCCAGGTATGAATCACGCTGGCCTGGGGGGCCTCCGACAACCCCCCTGCTTTGCTCAGCAGCCTGCTGGACTGAGGTGCTGGGGACAGAGAGGCCACCACCGTCTGAGAAACCAGGCACGTACTTCTACACATATGTCCAGAATCCTGTTGACCAGGGGTCCCCAAACTTTTTACACAGGGGGCCAGTTCACTGTCACTCAGACCATTGGAGGGCCGGACTATAAAAAAAACTATGAACAAATCCCTATGCACACTGCACATATCTTATTTTAAAGTAAAAAAACAAAACGGGAACAAATACAATATTTAAAATAAAGAACAAGTAAATTTAAATCAACAAACTGACCAGTATTTCAATGGGGACTATGCTCCTCTCACTGACCACCAATGAAAGAGATGCCCCTTCCGGAAGTGCGGTGGGGGCCAGATAAATGGCCTCAGGGGGCCGCATGCGGCCCGTGGGCCGTAGTTTGGGGACCCTTGCTGTTGACTGACCCACTCAAGCCTCCAAAGAACTCTTTTTATGCTCAATTCCAAGGACCAAGAGCATCAGCGGAACTGCTGGCAGCTAGCTGGCCTGGGTGCTTCCAGCCTGGGGCTCTGCAGCCCTTCCGCATCCCTGAAGGCTTCCCCTGGGGGGGGGGGGTCTGGCCTGTGGCCCTGCTTCCTGTGGAGGAGTCTACTTATGGCTCTTTGGGATGCAGAGTCTCTGAGGTCTTTAGGCCTGGGCTCCATTTCCCTGACTGACGGTTGCTATTGTATCACACCAGCAAGGGTTTTCCTTGCAGGGTCTCAGTTCTCCTGTCCATAAAATGAGAGTAGTGGACTAGGTGACGATGTTCTGTAATTTTAACCAGTGTTAAGATGATAATATTTCTGCTCCGAACCTTACCAGGAACCCATCTGTTATTACATAGGTCACTGTAGGAGATTCCTCTTTCCTGGGAACTGGCTGTCCTCCCAGGATATTCTTGGAAGTCCTATGACCCACTCCAAGGTTCCCAGTCTGTGAGGGTGGCCGTTATGCAGCCCAGCTGGGAGGGTTCTGGGTGGGGGGCAGGGGGAAGGTACTCACAATCTTCTCCAGAGTAACCGATGACAGTGTCCGGCTCAGGGCCCTTCCCAAAGTCATTCTCGGCCTGCACTCGGATCTCGTAGGGCACGTAGACCGGGGTCTGCCCTACCACGTAGCGGGAGCCCCACACTGTGACGTTGTTCCAGGTCTCTCGAGTCTCTCTCCGCCGCCACCGGACGATGTAGCGCAGGTTGGGGCCGAAGGCGGAGGTGGCATTCATGGGCTGAGCGGGGAGAGACAGAGGCAGGGGTGGAGGGGGCAGGTGGGGAGCCCAGGCCCACTCACAGCTTGCACTCTCATTCTAGGCCAGGCATCCCTCCCCAGACTGCCCGACACTGACCAGCCCCCCCCCCCCCCCGAGTCCTCCAAGAGCCCAGAGTCCTATGAATCCAGCAGCAGGGAGACTTTCTGCGACCTAGTCACTGTGACTCCCACATTTGCAAGTGAAGAAGGAGCAAAAGCTTTATTTTTGACAGGACTCTGTCCTATGATGAAGCAACAAGAAAAAAATATGGATGATAGTATTCTTCAAAGTTGGAAAGGCCTGAGTTCTGGTTTAGCCACTGCATGCATCCTGCCAATGAACTCAAAATTACAGAGCCTACTTCAGTGCTACCGAATCCAGGCACGTCTGTTCTGCCCTTTCTAATGGGTCAGAGCTCTTTAAGAGTGGGCAGAGCCCTGTTCTTTGCTCCCTAAGAGCCTGTTCCAGGAAGCCGTCCCTGGAGCCTGCAGGATGGAGTGTAGACCACGAACTGACCCGTGCACAGTCCTGAAGATGTGCCCGGCGTCTGGAATCTGGGCTCGGCCCAGGTGCTGAGGCAGCTGTGAGACCAGGCTCTCAGGAGGATGCGGATGGCCTGGACTCCAAACACCAAGTGTCCTGTGTCCATGACTCATGGCAACAGCACATGGCAACAACCAAATTTACATCGCTCAGACCAGGAAGTAGTTTGAAAAAAAGTCATTTTGAGGTGACATATCTAATTTTGATTTGGAAAAGGTAGTGAGCCAAAATGAAGATGGGATGTTTCATCCCTGGCCTGGAATTACCTAGCCCACTCCTCGACTAAGAGAAGGTGTACAGAGAAAACATCATAGCCGCTGGTCTCTCCTCATTCCCGACAGTCTCCAGAGAAAGGACCCAGAACACACCCAAGTGCGGGCTGGTGTTCATGCCAAGTCTTCCCCAGAGTCCAACCTCACTCCCTCCTTCTTCTGAAGAAGTCTGTTTGACTTTGCTGGTTCTCTCTCTGATTCTGCCAGACTACCGGTCACCCCCGCCCCTCCCCCCATCTTAAATCTTGCTCTAGACGCACTCCTGCTTGGTTCCTGAATGCCCAATGCAGAGAGGAGTGGCCACCAACCAGCCGGGTAGTCTGGGCCGCCCCACGGCCTTGGGACGTACGTGAGGGGTAAAAAGGCTGAGCAATTTCAGGTGCACATGCTGCACTCAAGGGTCAGGCTGGCAGGGACACTTACCGTCCACGTGATCTCCATGTTGTTCTTTCTGGTCCCCTCTCCTTTCACATCGCCGGGATTGGACTCAGGGGCTGGAACCCGAAATGACACAAAGTCCAAGTCCGATCTGTGCCTTCCCAGAGCACGGCAAGCCACCTCGGCCCCTCCCCCCTGACTGGTCTCTTCTGTGCTTTCCGTGCAGCCCTCTGCGCTGTCCCACGTGCAGCTGAGCTTGCTCTGCTCTGCTCCTGTGTGTGACATGCCTTCCTAGCTAAGATTTACCCTCCCCACCAACAGGGCTAAGTTTTTTTTCAATTTTAATTCCTTTCAAGAAAGGATTTATCATGAAGCTTTTCATACGTTAAGATCGTCATATAGCCAATTTAATGTGGATTATATCCCTTTGTGGATTATCCACCAAATATATTTAATACCAGGCTGGTTTATCCCCAGCATTTAAGACTTTTGGGGATGTCATCAAACTGGTGTGATTTCAGAAATCAAAATATTACTCAGGAAAAGAAATCTGATAGAATACCAGACATCTTTCTACTGCAAATCTTCGCATAGCTCTTCCCTTTCAAGCAGATCATCAAGAATTATTAGTAACATTAGTAATAATAAAAATGACTGTTAACGTTGACCGAGTGCTTACTGCATGCCAGGCATCCCGGTAGGTACCCGAATCGCGTTTCAACTGTAACCCTCACAACAGCGCCATGCCGGCAGGTGTCCCTATTAGTCTGTGTGGAGAGGGTAAGTAACTTGCCCAAACTCGAGTGGCTAGGGGCTGGGGGAACTCCGTCTGAACTCTGGGCGCCTGGTTCCAGCACCTTCTCCGTCAGCCCGGAAGTACTCACGTGCCCCGCTGGTTCTGTAGCGCTCGGAGGGGAGGCTGGGGTGGCTGCTGCCAACCTCGTTGACGGCGATGACCCGGAACTGGTAGTTGACGTATGGGGACAACTGGAGGACGCCCGAGTTCACGCCGCCTGGGAACTTAGAATGGTCATGCCAGACCCCTGGCTGGAACTGGTCCTCCTCAAACTGGACGACATACTCTGAGTGGGCAAGGAAGATGGAGCTGGTTCAGGAGCCGGGTTAGCAGACTTCTTCCTTAAGACTCCCTCATGGGGCCCTGGCCAGTTGGCTCAGTGATAGAGCGTCAGCCTGGCATGCAGAAGTCCCGGGTTCAATTCCTGGCCAGGGCACACAGGAGAAGCGCCCATCTGCTTCTCCACCCCCCCCTCCTTCCTCTCTGTCTCTCTCTTCCTCTCCCGCAGCGAGGCTCCATTGGAGCAAAGATGGCCCGGGCGCTGGGGATGGCTCCTTGGCCTCTGCCCCAGGCGCTAGAGTGGCTCTGGTCACGACAGAGCGACGCCCCGGAGGGGCAGAGCGTCGCCCCTGGTGGGCATGCCCGGTGGATCCCGGTCAGGCGCATGCAGGAGTCTGTCTGTCTCTCCCCGTTTCCAGCTTCAGAAAAAAAAAAAAATAAAAAAAAAAAAAGGCTCCCTCATGGCTTTCGTTAGTCTCCACAACCTCCCTCGGGCAGACAAAGGCACTGGGAGAATTCCTAGCAAGACTCTGGAAGGGAAACCAAGGCTTCCATGCGTTCTGCAGATAGCCCAGGGCACAGGCCAGGTGAGACAGACATGAGACCAGAGACCAGGGCGAGGCCTCTGACCCCCAGGCTGCTGCGACCCCTCGTCTCTGGCCTGGGCCGCAGGGTCCCGGGCTGACCTGTGATGGGGCTGTTGTTATCGTCCCCCGGGATCCACGTCAGCCTCACATTCCTCTCGGCCAGGTCGGTGAGCTCCAGGTCCCGGGGTCGGTCAGGGCGTCCTGGCAGCAGAGGGAGAAGATCACGCGGGACTCCCGAGTTAGAGCCAGCCCTTCCTCGTGCCAGCCCCAGCCCTGGACACTGCCCGGTGGGCGGGTCCCTGGTGGGCTGAGGTCACCACAGCAGGCATCGTCCCCAGCCTGCCCTAGAGGGTCAGCACAGGGACCACTCCCGTCCCTCAGGGGTTCGAAGAAGAACAGAGGTGACCCTCATCCCACCACCCTTGAAAGAGCATCAGAGGATGCAGGGTAAGAAGTGGGGGGAATTCGGACCAACCCATCCCACTCTGGCAGGTAGTCTCAGAGTGTACGCATTTGGAGATGCTTTTCTCTACACTTGCTCACATTTAGGAGAGCCAGGGAGGAAGCGTGAGTGTGGAGTTTTGTTTTATTTTCTCATGAGAGTTATTTTTACTCTGTGTGCCAAGGCTCTAAGGGCAGGGACCCAGAAGGGTATTCAGAGAGCTGAGCGGGACAGACAGGTTGTGGGAATGGGAGGGACAAAGGGAATGGGGCCAGGGAGGAGACGGGGACTCGGTCAAGAAGTTTCAGTGAGGGACAGAGGAGCCCCAGCGGCTTCCGAACAGGAGCATGGCAGCGCCTTTTGGGGGCTCCAGCCTCACTGGATTGCCTCAGTGGGTGTCAGTGCCATCCTGGCCGGGGGTAAAGCCATCCCACCACTGACTGGTGTGGGGGGGAGACACAATTTCCCCCTAAATGGCACCATGAACCAGCTATTTCCACATTTTGGCTGACTCCTGGAAGAATCTGAAATGTGAATCCATGAGCCCACACTCGTGTGTGCGCAGACTGTACGTGGGTATATAGTGCTGGGTGTGGAGAGGCAGCACGAGACGTGGGCTCTCCTGGCTGGACCGCACACCTCTGAGGCCAAGGAAGAGAACAGGCCACCCCACAGGTACAGGTGTGGTGAGCGGCCAGACGTAAGGGAGGCAGGTGAAATGGCACCCAAGGACCCCCAAGCTCAACCTGCAAATGGAGCAGGAAGCCGGGAGCAGGGCTGTGGTGCTGGGGGAGATCTGGCAGGGTGTGGGGGTGTAACCCACTGCCCACGCACAGCGCACCCTGGCCGGCAGCATTCTCCTCCAAGACCCCGCCCTCCCCGAGCCTCGCGAGGGCTTGGCAAGGGTCCCGATTAGTATGAATTACCTTTGGGCAGGGCAGCCAAACGGTTAGTTGGAGTGGTCTGATCAGCTGCAAAGGTAAGACGGGTTATCCAGGTTAACAGGTTATCTGGGGTTAGAGGTGTGCTAGAAGGGTGGGCACAGGCAGCCAAGGCTAGAGGAGCTGCCCTGTGATGTGCTCCCAGCAGAGCTTTGCCCTCTCTTCCACGGAGAGCCCCCGCCCCTCCCGGGAGAGGCCTTCCGGTGTTTCCTCCACCTCCTTCCTGTGGTGCTACCCGCACACCTGGGTGCGCCATCTCCTGCCACCATGCCCTCCTCTGCAAACAGACGACGGGGCACCAAGAGCAAAGGGAGGGGTGCCCAGGGAGAAGACGGGGTGATGAGGGACAGTGGGCCTCTGCTTCCCTGGGTGAGAGCAGCTCCCTCCCCAAGGTTCAGGATGCCTTAGTATCTACAGTCCAGCCTGGATGGACGGGATCATCTTGCTAAGGGCATAGCGCCCTCTGAAACGCCATCAAGAAGCGGGGGGCAGGGGGGAGGGCTAGCAGAGGTGTTGGAAGGACAAACACAAAATTCAGTCTTGCTTCAATGAGGGATTGTTTTAATGAACTTAGTGGTTTAGAGTTAGCTATAAAGTTGGTAAAAATGACCCCAACAAGAAGCCCTGTCCACCTTCCCTCTCTCATTCAGGTGAGGATTTGGGGTGCTAATAATTCTACTCGGGAGGTAAGTCATCCAGCACAGCTAGTTTTGAAAGGAACACCTTCCTAACCCTTAGATCAGAGAGCAGAAGATCAGGACACCTGGCTGGCCCACTGAGCACTGCTCAGGGCCCAGCTGCTCTGGCCGCAGGAACGGGGGAGGTCAGTGCCGTGGGCAGCGGCAGTTACCTAGCACGGTGAGGTAGGCCTTGGCCAGGTCCTGGTCCAGCTCGGTGCTGGCAATGCATGTGTAACTGCCGTGGTCTCGCTCAGCCACACCAAAGATGGTCAGGGAGTCGTCTTCCTTCTTCATCCTGCAAAGGGACCAGAGGGGTTGGGAGAGGGCGAGTGGGGAGCCCGCGGGGGAGGCATGGGGGTGCCCACTCTGCCTGCGGCTTTCTCCCTGGATGGGGGTGGTGAGTCAGAAGGGGGCGGGTGGCCTCACAGGCGGGCTGGGCGGCCCCAGCCCTCCCGGGGAACATGGGGCCCGTCTCGATGCTTTGAGAGAGACAGGGTCTTCACTAGCACTTAGGGTACTTATAGAGGGGGGAAAAGAAGCATGGGTGAGGCTAACGTGTCCCTGAGCATTGGACACTGTCCTCAAATTACACACTGCTCTCTGTGCCTTCCTTGTGCTGTGCTCCCCTCCCAAATTCAAGCATAGTGAGAGCCACACCTGAAAAGGTAGGCGGAGACCCCGCTCTTCCCACACTCCAGCTCTATCTCCAGCCCACTCCGGTCTCTGCACCCGGGCTCCTCTGGACCATCTCCCACAGAGGGTAGAGACCCCACTCTTCCCACACTCCAGCTCTATCTCCAGCCCACTCCAGTCTCTGCACCCGGGCTCCTCTGGACCATCTCCCACAGAGGGTGGAGACCCCGCTCTTCCCACACTCCAGCTCTATCTCCAGCCCACTCCGGTCTCTGCACCCGGGCTCCTCTGGACCATCTCCCACAGAGGGAGGGCACCACAGAGCAGGCGGGCAGGCTGAGAGCATCCAGTGAGTGCCAGCCTGCCTACACCTGCCCTCAGGGTGCACCCCTGCACAAAACCAGATGGTCACTGAAGACAACTGGCACCTACGGCTCATCTCAGAGCCCCTGAGGTGAAAGAGGGTACAGCAGAGAGCCCTGTGGAAGGGGGCTTAGACCCTGACTGCACATTAGAAACACTCTGGGCCCTCTCCCCACACCAATTAAATCTGAATCTGGGATGAGGAATGGGGCAGGTTCCAGTCTAGTAAAAGCGTCCCAAGTCCAATAAGGGCTGAGAACCACACTAACCAGAGTGGTCATAGTCCTCTCAGGCCAACCCTGCCCTCTGCTGGAGAATAGGGGCACTGCAGGCAGGGCTGAAGATGGGGCGGGCTCCAGGCTGGGATGCAGAAGAGAAGGAAGGGAGGTCAAAATAAAGGGAGGAAGGAAAGAGAAAGAGAGAGGGGAGAGAAGCAAAGAGAGAAAGGAGTTGGAAAGAGAGGAGAAGGAAAGAGAAGCAGAGAGCTGACGGGAAAGAGAGAGGAGGATGTAAGGTGACGGTCTCCCCCGAGCTGGGGGGTGTCACTGAAGCCATCCTGCCCTCCTCAGCAGTTCCTCGGTGACATGCACGACACAGGTTCCCTGTCCCTGGGTTCTTCAACATGTCGAGCAAGAGAAAAGACAAGGGCCCCGAACTCGCAGCAGGAAGAGATGAGGTAGGAGCGGAGACCTGTTCCCGATGTAGAGTGGCTCATCATCCTTCAGCCAGGAGACCGTGAGCTTCAGGGAGGGGTCGTGCTTGACCCGACACTCCAGCTGCACCGTGGTGCCCCGCTTGGCAGTCTGGTCCTCAGGCATCCGGAAGATCCTGGTGGGGTCTGTGGAGGAACCCAGGGTGCTCGTCATTGACACGTGCTCTGCCCACCATCCCAACAATGAACACAGCGTGACATGAATGACCGTAAGGTTAGACCAGTCAAGGGAGATGGCAGAAATAGTATCCTACTGTATGAATGGGGGGAAGCCGGGTGTGGGTGATCCCCAATAGTAAACAACCCCCAAATCCTTTCTATCTGGCTTAGGAAGATGTGGTGCAATTTCTGGGGTGGCACAGGGAGCCGGTGTGGGTGGCAGGTTCCCTTCCTAATGCCATCTGAACCAGGCCGATGATAATGACTCAGGGCCCCCAGCACACAGGCCAGCTAGAAGCCCGGGAGGACACAGACCTGGAGGGAGGGTCCTACTATGGGTTAAACCTCAGGTGTATGCATTTTCAATGTGAAAAGCACACATGGATAACTTGGAGAAGAGACAGCTTCCTTTCCCAGCTCCACCCTGCCCTCGACCTACCACCCCTCTCTTTTACCTTTGACCTCCAGGCGGACCTGGTTTTCAGCTTTGCCCAGGATATTGGTGGCGACACAGGTGTAGATGCCTTGGTCCTCTTTGCGGATCATCTTGATCTCCAGACTGCCGTTCTCGTAGACGTGGTAGTTGCCACCATCCAGGTTGCTTCCTTGCCCATTCTTAAACCTCACAACACAGGAGCAGAACACACAGCATACTGAGAAAGGACTGGCCCAAGGGAGCAAGGTCAAGCCCTCGAGAGGCAGTTTGGGCAGCGGAAGGAGCACTACGCCAGGAACCTGAAGCCCTCGTCCTTGTAGGGTCTGCCTCCAACCACTGAGTAGCCCTGGAAAGTTTCTGTCCCTCCCTGGGCCTCGCTTTCTTTCTCTGCACAATAATAGGGCGAGCCAGCTGATCTGCCAACTTTCTCCCAGCATTGACCCTTTAAGGTTCCCAGGTCTTTTTGAATTCCTATTATGGGCCAGATGGGAATGAGCAAGTTGAGAGAGATGACCCCTGTTTGGGAGGCCTGGTCTCCTGGAACTTACCATCGGAGTGTAGGAATGGGGGACCCAAAGAAGGGACAGTCCAGCCGTGTCCGGTTGTACAGGATCACCCGAATGAGCTGGTTCCGTGGCGACAGCATCCGAGGCGGCACATCTGCAATTCCCAGACAACTGACCGTGGGTGGGGAGGTTAATGCTGCTATTTATTCCCCCTTGGTCTTATCTCGGCGAGCCCTCTCTGAACAGCTGCTTCCGATTCCCAGCGTACCTTCCCCTATCCACGTGCCTCCTTCAGAAGCTAAGGATTAGGTGAGGGAGGAGGAAGCTTTTCCATTCCCCACCTACCCTATACCCTGTCCAGCTTCTGCAAAGGGTTTCCCCAAATTATCCAGCAGGTTCTGTACCCGCCCCTCCAACCGCCCCCTCCCTGCTCCAGGAGGGCTGCAAACCCCTTCAGAGCCATCTCCCACTCTGCGACCCACTGAGAACCCAGGAGAGTCAGCACGGATACACCAAGGAGACGAGACAGGTCCAGTCTGTCTCATCAGGGGAAGGAGGGACCAAGGTTGATGTCTAGTGGGGAATTCGCTATCTGCACAACGAGCTCTGTGGATTTTGTCATCTCTCCCTCCCACAAATCTCATCTTCAGTCTCCATGCCACCCCCACCAGCATGACTGCTCTCTGGAGAAGAAAGTGTGCCCATGCATGACAACCCCAGGGAAGCCACCCTGCAGGGGAGCAGAGGGGACACTCACCCAGCACACTGACAAAGGCGTTGGCCAGAAGGTAGCCGTGCTCGTTGGAGGTGTTGCATTGGTACACGGCCCTGCTGCTGATCTGGGTGTCCCGGAAGATGATGGTGTCCCCGGCCACCTCACGGTTTGGGTTAGGTGGTGCTGCTACAGAGAGGAAAGATACGTCTTGTGAGAAATGGGGGAGAGCAGGCGAAGGGAATCGGGGTTCTGCGCTGGTGTTCCCAGCAGGACCGGGTTCCGTGGAAGCAACCGTGCTGGGGGGCTCTCAGAAGACCCAGCTTCCAGCCCCACCTGCATGGCTGCGTGCCGCTGGGCCCACCATCGAACCTGCTGGGGTCTATTTCTCAGTCTGTCCAAGGGGGATATGAATTCCTACTCAACTTACTTAGCAGCTGGGCAGGTGTGGCTTGAGTAATAAGCTGTGGCGAGAGAAAGGGGTCTGAATTCTAACCACGTCTTGCTAGCATCAGTTTTCTTGTCGACAGAATGGGAAGAACTATCCCCTTGTGGGGTTTTTAGGAAGATGAGCTTTTACACATGTATAAAGTTGTTGGCAGAGGGCTGGTCCATACTGTTATTAATGTTGTTATTCTTTTAATCCAATGTACATATACTTAGGTGTGTTTTGAAAAGGACAAAGCAATAGGGACCCAGATGGGGCCTGCCACTTTCCCACCCTCAGAGCAGAGCGTTCTGCAGATGTTCACAAAGTTGAACCTGAAGGCTGGTGCCCACTAAAAACGGCACAAGTCCTTGTAGTTGCCAAAGCTACTCGATGGTCCCCCCCCCCCCCCCCAATATCCTACACTCAGAGAGAACATGCTTCCCTCAGACCTGCCGGTGCAACAGGCTGGGACCCGGGGCAGATCAATACGTGTTTCTGGTCCTCATTCCCTTCATCTGTCAAACCGGGATGAATTACTCCCATGGTTCCCCCATCAAAGGAGGGTTAAGAGAAGAGAAAGATAATGAGCTATACAAATAAAAGTTTTCTAGAAACTAAGGAACTGCCATACTTCTCATCGTCCATCACCAGAAGGTGACTTTACTCTGTAAGATTTCTGGACTGGGCCAGATGACTTGGCTTTCATGGTCCATGAACTCATCCAGAATCACTCAGACCTACAGTGGCCGTCGGCAGAGGAGGGCCCAGGGGCTGGCCCTGCGGGCGCCACTCCACAGATAGCGAGTCTGAGCCCGGAACTGGGGAATCAGCAGACGGTAAATGGAGACAGGGTCAGCATCCTTATCACCCTTCCTCACTCAGCAGAAAGGCACAAGGAAGGCAATGCCAGCAACTTTAACACCTCTGTGTGCGGCAATTCTCACGGACCCAACCTTCCTACAAGTCATTTCCCCCCCTCCCTCCAAGTGAGGTTTCTAGAGCCAAGGCTCAGCTGCAAGTCCTGGGCGCTGCATTTATTTAAGGGTGCTGTGAAGTTTACAGCCTGTGTCCCCTGTCCCCAAAGGCTGTCAGGGCAAGGAGAACCAACAGCAGATGGCGGGCCATGTCCCTAGCTCTGCTGTACCCAGTGGAAGGATCGTCATGGGGAGAAATATGTGCTCAGTACTAGAAGGGGCAGGCATGCTGCGTTCTCACAGCAACCCAGCTTCCCCACCTCCCAGCCACGTGACCGTGGGCCCTTCACAGCCCCACCAGAGCCTCGTTCCTCTTCTGTAATGTTTGAGGTTAAAGAGAGAACAGGGATGCCGCACCTGGTGCAGTGGCTGGAACACAACAGCACCTACAGAGGTGCTCTGTACCCTCTCTTCACCTGCTCCCCCTGCCTCTGCACCTGCTGCTCTGCAGTGGGCTCCAAGTTCTCTCCGTCGTTTTTTTTATTATTAACAACCCATCTGGTTGTTATTGCCTTTTGCATTTCCTCTGGCCCCTTAGAGAATATAATGACAGACATCTAAAAAAGTAAATGTAACTGGAGAGAATATGATGGGAAACTCTGGCCAATATCTCTGGCTGGAGGGGGCCTTGGACTCACCTGCTCCCGCCATCCAGGCAGGACTATATCTCCCAAAGTCTGTGTGCACTGAATAACTACACCCATGCACCTCTGTTCTCATGGGGAAATTCTTTCTCACACCCAACCAAGATCATTAATGTTGTCACGTAACCCTGCCTCCTATTTTGGCCTCAGCAGAGAGCGGGACCTGGGCAACCACCATCGATGTGTTGTTACTCTGGGAAGACAGAGTAGACTCTGCCTTCCAAGCTCCAGACATCACTCAGAGCCAGAACTCGGCAGACGTAGCCGTAGACACCAGACCATGAACTGGGCTCTGTAGTTGTTAAGGGTCCAAAGCAGATTTATGACAAACCCAAAAAAGCAGAAATCCTCCATGTGTAGAAAAATAAGCATAGGCTCTTGTTCTCTCACACAGACAAGAGGCAGGTTCTCCGTCTCCTGAGGGAGCCGAACAGGTGGCTGCCCTCTCACTTCTGAACAACCAGGGCCCCCCACACCTTTGGTGGCAGAGAAAGCAGAGTCAGGCGAGACGATGGCCCGTTACTCACACTGCAAAGGCTCCCCGTTCACCATCCACTGGACAGTAGGCTTGGGGTTCCCATTGGCTCGACACACCAGTCTCCCATCCTCGCCAGGAGCTAGGATAAGATTCTTGGGTTCTTCTAACCAGTAGGGAGCAGCTGGAAGAGAAGGACAGCACAGGCAGGGGAGTTAGATGGCACAGGGCAGGCAGGCAGGCGGACTTCCTCTAGGAGGACAGGAGCCACTGAGTGCCAGCTCCAACACCTCACCAGCTGCCCAGGGTTCATCCTCGCTGGCTGACTCAGTCCAGCCTGCCGTTGGCTAGCTTGACACCTGAGAGGCTGACCTGCCAATGTCAAGTTCACAGAACAACAGTTCTAAACTGGGGCTGCTCATAAGATTTCCCTGTCTGACCAGGTCGTGGCACAGTGGATAGAGCATCAGACTGGCACACGGAGGACCCAGGTTCAAAACCCTGAGGTTGCCGGCTTAAGCGTGGGGTCACTGGCTTGAGCATAGTATCATAGACATGACCCCGTGGTTGCTGCCTTGAACCCAAAGGTCGCTAGCTTGAAGCCCAAGGTCGCTGGTTTGAGAAAGGGGTCACTCGGTCTGCTGTAGCCCCCTGGTGGTCAGGGCACATATGAGAAAGTAATCAATGAACAACTAAGGTGCCTCAAAGAAGAATTGATGCTTCTCATCTTTCTCCCTTCCTGCCTTTCTGTCCCTCTCTCTGTCTCTGTCACAAAAAAAAACAAAAAACTCTGAAGAGCTTTTAACAAACATGGACACCAGGGCCCATCTCAGACCTACTGGATCAGAATCCTCAGGGGAGGCTCCGGTCCATAGGTGTTCATATCGTGCACCCAAGGGTCCCAGCCAGGGAAGGTGGGAAGGCGGGCATTGGGTTGGCTCCCCTGGATTTCTGCTGTTGTTGCTGCAAGAACAGACCTCTTAGGAAAGGCCTTGTACTTAATCTCTTAGGCACCGAGTTTTGGTTAGAGCAGATGCTTATAGCAGGCCACACCTTTCAAGTGTTTAGAAAATTTCATAAATATGTGGATATGTGATTTCTCTGAGAAGACGGTCTTTGGATCAAAGCTCTCGATAGCCCTGAGAACATTAAGAAGCTCCGGTTTGGATGTGGTGCTGAAACCAAGGTCACGAGTTCCACTGAGTGTGTGCTAAGAAAGGTCTTGCACTACGGGATCGACTTCTTACCCCAGTCACCCACCAGCCCGACTGAGAAGCATGGGGCGCCCCTCACCCACCCACGGGCTGGGACCCATGGGCATGTTCTGTGGGGTGCTACAGTGCAGGCAGGCCAGCTATGCTTTGGGGGGGGGGGAAGAAAGTCATTTTTAAAAAAATAATTGGGGCCATGATGACTCCCCATTTAGAAAAAAGAAACCGAGTACAGTACAAAGACAGCACAGGGAGAAGACAACATACCATAAACACAAAATGAATAAAGAGAAGGCTCTGGGTGTGAAGCAAACAGACCACGAAATGCACCTACGGAGGGAGCCCGGGAGGGTTAGGCGATAGTCAGGGTGGATCTTCTTCCCTTAACACCTGCTGCGCATGGACACGGACACACTCACTCACTCACTCTCACATCCAGGGGTGACACCACCCGTGAGAGGTCACCATTGCCACTCACCAGTCTACTGAAAGTTCCCCCACTCGCCCTGCCCCCACCCTCCCTCAGAGGCAAGGGCGGTCATGGCGTTCAGGGCTGGCAAAGTCGCCGTAATGAGAAATACACACAACGTACCCTTTACTCTCACCGAGATCGTGTGCCGGATGCTGCCCATCTTGTTGGAGGCCAGGCAGAAGTACTCTCCAGAGTCTTCCTCGGAGACGCTGGTGATCCGCAGAGCCTTGTTGAAGTTCTCAAACTTGGCCTTGTCAGATGGGAGGTCCCCCCCTTTCTTGTACCATGCGATGTCTGGCGTTGGGCTAAGAGGGGGACCAAGCAGGAGACAGAGATTTATTACAAACTGCGGCCCTGCTGTTCTTCTATGGGGCCCAGACACCCAAGTGTCCTCAAAGTATACTTGGGCCTAGAGGATACAAGTCTTCAGACAGCTGATCTCTCCTATTCAGAGGGGCTGCTCAGCACAGAGTGTCTGAGTGACTCATCTAAGGTCACACAGGATCCTAACACATGTATCGGATGCCCACCCATTTCCTTTCCTCATTATCCAGAAGAGAGACGGCCAGAATGGGATGGAGATGACTGTGATTTACAAAGTCCTCACTAAGGGCTGTCTGCTCTTTTTGTTCCCCCAGATGTGGCAAAATAGAGCATGCACAGATCCCCCCAGCCTCCTGGAGGGTGGCGAGAAGCGGGGCGAAACGGTACGTACACCCCGGAGGCGATGCACTCCAGCAGGAGGTCCGTGCCACGGAGCACCATCTGACTGCTCGAGGTGCCCTGGGGGTACATGAAGCTGGGGGTCCTTTCGGCAACTCCTCGGGCTGAAATAGGACAGAACAAGCTGGCGTGAGCCTCTGGTCCGGGGGCTGTCCCAGCTAGGCCCAAGCTGTCAGGCTAGAAAGAAATGTCATCACGCCTCTGCTCCCCCCCTCCCTCTTTACCCTCAGAGGAACCAAGGCCGGGACCCTCCCAGCTGAACCCACCCCAAGGGCAGGGCATCATTAAGAGAGTGTGTTAGGAAGCTCAGGGCTCCTGGGCCCCACCAGCACGTGTGTGTGAGCAGCTCTAAGTTCTGAGAGGAGAGGAGCCCGGCTTCCCACACGGTTCCCTGGAATGGAGGGTGGGGCTGCCTGAGCCATGAGCGGCTTATTCCCTGAGAATCTTGTGTGGGGACCCCAGAGACCAATTGGGTGGCCCCTGGGGAGGCCATCTCAGCTGCAGTGGAAGAAAGAAAAGGCACATATTGGGGCCACAAGACAAAAAACCTGTCCTTTGGGACCCAGGAGACAAGAAGCTGAGATGAAGCCACAGAGACCCAGATGAACAGTCAGATGCAGGGAGCGTTATTAATGGTATAGGGGAGACACAGAGAGAATTAATGAGCAGAGATGACAGGAAATCACTTCTGGGGCCAAGATCATTCTGCTTCTTTATTCATGACTGTGGAGGGGGTGGGGGAGAGGGTGTTAATTAGATGTGAGACACTGGCAGGGCAGGGGGCGGTGAGAGGCAAGTAGCAGCCAAGATGGAGGAGGTGCTCTACAATTCAGCCAGGCTGGAATAGCCACAGGGGAGAAGTTAATGACATGCACACAGGGTTTGAAGTTGGGTGGCCCACAGAGATGGACAGGGTCAGGGTGGTTGTTTCCCAGTGGAGGGGGCCATGCAGGTCTGGGCACACCACTGCAGAGTGGAGCCCACCCACCTGAGCCTCCTGCCATCCTCGGAGCTCTTTGTATAGTTCTGTGGGAATGGATATGGTGCAAGGAAAAGGAACAAGGCATTTCTAACCAGGAGCCCAAAGCACAGGGAGGCTGGGCAGGGCACCCCGGCTGACGGTGTATAAATAAACACACAAGCTGAGCCTACTCATGGGCTTAATGGGTCTTCCACTTGGCCGGAGAGGTGAGAGGTGAGAGGTGGGAGGGAGGCAGGACTGCCGGAGAACAGAGGCATTTTCCTGGGTGGGGACTGACTGTTAACGAATGCTGGCCGAGAGAGGACGGAGGGGCAGGGAATTCCGTCTCTGTGACATTGGTGTCTCCTAAAGGAGCTTGTTGGACCAGCTGATGCCCGGCTGGATCAGCGGGGTCCTGTCCTAGGGACATTCAGCTTCTTGCCATTAACCATTGGGGGAGTGCAGTTCATAGAGCTTATGTCTGTTTTATCCCTTTGTGGGGGGAAGAAGTGAGGAAACACATGCAGAGGCAGTTAGGCGGCTGGCATGATACATGGCACATAGCAAGTGTTCAATAAACGTTTGTGGGATGACTGCATTCAAGGCGAGAAGAGAACAAAATGAGGCAAAAACTGTCCCCCGCATGTTATTTTTCCTCTGTAGATGTCCTCATCTGTCCTACCAGCACACACATATACAACAGTGGCTACCGAAGGCGTTAATCCATTATGTGGTTAATTGGTTACCATCTATATATCTCTAACTCTTGTAGCATCCAGTTCTCAATACCAAGGAAGCCTGACATCAAAGCAGCAGCTTCCTCCCACCCATCGTCATGGAATCACCCAAACGGCCAGACAACACAAGGTCAAGGGCACCATGAGGAGAGGGAGATTTCACACAGGCGGCTCTGATGTCAGGCTGGGGAATCTGTCGAGTGCCACGAACCCTAGGATTATGTAGATGAGGTCCCAGCTCAGTTGGCATGTTCCTTCCCGCAGGGACACAATCTGCAGAAACCAATGTGTGACCGTGTGGACGTTTAATTCACACTGTAGCATGCAGCACCACAAGCACACATGACCAGCAAAACACTAAGTTGGGAAGGAGAAGTGAGCAGAGTCCCGCTGTGGTGCCCTGACACGCCGCAGCTGGGATTGTAAAAAGGTTATAGCACTCATGTGTAGGATGTGCGCTAGCAACCAGAGAAATATCTTAAAAGGGGAGAAGCTACCGGGAAACAAGCCAAAGCTCAAAAATATAGGGAAGAACATCCCAAGGAATCATAGGTAATAATCAGGGCCGCCATATGCTGAGCATTCACTATGGACCAAGCACTGTGCTAGCAACTCTATGTTATCAACCATGTTTAATCCTCACAGCAAACCTGGGGTATCACCCCCATTTTCACCAGAGAAAACTGAGGCTCAGTGACGTCAACAGGCTTGCCAAGGTCACAAGCACCAAAGCTGTGTTCTACCATCTCTTTTATCTTGCCTCTCTTTAAAGATGGATACCGCACTTATCCCTACAGCTTTGGGAATATGTTTCATGATCAAATCAAAGAGAAACGAAATCCAAGGGCAAAAGAGGTGAAGGAGAAAGATATTTTTGCCTTAGTGGGTTGCGCTGGTCAAACTCTTCCACTGTTTGTCTCAAATATTGTTCTCATTGTCTCAGATAGGATTCCATCTCTCCTCGGTGACTATTAACTAAACTCAGGCCCAAGCTGGAAGAAAAGAAGCTGCGTTGGGAACTAAGGGGCTCCAAAGGCATCTTAACTGGATTCTTAAGGCCACGAAAAGCTTGAAGAGGAGCCAGGGTGATACATGATAACATCATGGGACAGGAGGGCTGTACCCGAAGGGGAGGCTGTGAAGAGATGTGGTCAGCTGCCGCAGGAGGGATCTAAAATTTATGAAGGATAATCCAGTTGGTGGCATCGGTACCCACTTGTCCCAAGGGAAGGTGGCTAATTTCTCTCCCTGGAGAAGTAAACTCAGGAAGAAGCTCTGAGACAAAGGCGGTTACTCTATGAGACTCTGCGAGACTCGAAGTGGTGGAAGATGAGTTTCCAAGGGTGTCATAGGACACCCTCTCTTTGACCCCGGAGGCGGGACCCCCAGCGAGCTGCCCAGCCTGATGATGCTTCTCTTACTCTATCTGATTTTCGGGGCTGGGGTCGACCCAATTCCTGATCAAACTCAGAACGCAGGTCCCACAGCTTATCTCTGCATGGACTTAGGAAGAACTTCCACGTGGGCCACCTGGCCTTTAGCCTGGGGGGGGGGGCTCTGCTCTCCTGCCCTCACAGCAGTGGCCCAAGAGCAGGCACATGAGTTTCCAAAGGAATCCGGTCAGCTTGGGGACATCCAGCGATGACACTGCCTCAAGCCCCTTGACTTTAAAGGGCCAATGAAAAATGCCTCAACTGTCTCCTGCAAGAGGAAAGGTCAAGACTGCTGAACATCCGAGCTGCCCCCTCTGGCAAGTGCTGCCTGTCAATAAAGCGGAGACCTGAGTGAGTCAGACGTACCCAAGAACCTTTGCCAAAAACAGCTTTTAGGGGCAGCGGAGTCCTCCATTTGCTGCTTTCAGTTCTCAGAAGTGAGAACTCATGGGCTGGACCTCCGGCATCTCATCTAACTCTCTGGCTCTAGGCACAGAGGACCAGCCACCCCAGCAGAGGGGAAAAACTCTGTCTATAACACCTGATTATCTTCCACTGCTGGAAAAGCTCTTCTGAGATGCAGTAGCTGGAGCTTTTCTCTTACCCAGATCTCAGCACAACTGAGATATAAACAGCTTTTATTTGTCTAGTCAGCCCTAAAACTTCTCCCTCTAAAGTACTTTCCATAATTGTGCCTACCCATCTCCCCTTGGCTTGTCTTCAAGTGCTCTGGCCCTCCCTAATTTCAGAAGCACAGAACAATTATAGTTGATACAGTCAGTACCACACCATTCCCTTCAATATCACCGATGTGTCTGACACCATACTAGGAACCATATGTACATCATCTAACTTAATCTTCACAACAATCTTATGGGGCAGGTAATACATTTTGCAGATGAAAAGATTCAAATTCGGCCCTGGCTGGTTGGCTTAGTGGTAGAGCGTTGGCCTGGCGTGCGGAAGTCCCGGGTACGATTCCCGGCCAGGGCACACAGGAGAAGCGCCCATCTGCTTCTCCACCCCTCCCCCTCTCCTTCCTTTCTTTCTCTTCCCCTCCCGCAGCCAAGGCTCCATTGGAGCAAAGATGGCCCGGGCGCTGGGGATGGCTCTGTGGCCTCTGCCTCAGGTGCTGGAGTGGCTCTGGTCACAACAGAGTGACGCCCCAGATGGGCAGAGCATCACCCCTGGTGGGCGTGCCGGGCGGATCCCAGTCAGGCGCATGCAGGAGTCTGTCTGACTGCCTCCCCGTTTCCAGCTTCAGAAAAATACAAAAAAAAAAAAAAAAAAAAAGGATTCAAATTCTGAAATGCTAACGACTTGCCCAGGTCAGTCAATGGTGTGTCCTGAAGCCTGCGTTTGATTCAAGGCACTTTACTTCAGAGTGCATACCCGTATCTTCCTAGTCTCCTGGCCTGGGTACATTGTAAGTGGCAAATCGGGGGCATCTGGTATATGTTTAGAGGAGACCAAACCACTGCAGAAATCGCTAGAACAAGATGTAATAATTATGGGGCAGACCTACTACTCTATACAAGAGCAAAGCGCAGAACGGCACTGGGCATTTTTCATTGCACTGAGTCTCTCTGTCCAGCCCTCTGAACTCAGGAAGGATCTTATCTTCTCTTTCTTTTCACTATCTATTTCTTTCTAGAACCATTCACTGTAGCTGTTCTTTGTTCAATATGTGCCTCACTTTGTCTTTATGTCCTTTCCAGCTGGCTTTACGCTTGGTCAGCCCCATTCTACCTTGAATGGAAGAGAAGGGGTCACTTTCACGTTGAGGCAGGAGAGTAAGAAGCTAGAAAAATTCCTTGGCAAATGGAATGAGGAAACGAAGACAAATAACTGAACAAACTGGTCAAGCAATTTACAGCCAGGTACAGAAGGTCACTGGGGCAGAAAGCCTGGGTGCCTAGCAACAGGCAAAACCGGTGCCGGACCCCAGGGTGGCCTTCCCTCCCTCGGCATATCCGCTGGTCAAATAGTTTAGACTCCCTGACTTTCACGTTGCTGGCCATGTGGTTTGGACCTCCTGACTTTCATATAGTAGCTGGTCATGTGATTTAGACCTCCCGACTTTCATATCACTGGTCATGCAGTTTAGACCCCCTGACCTTTCCTCCTAAGAGATAACATCTAGGCCTCAGTTGTATTTCATCTCCAGGCAGGCCCCAAAAAGCAGCAAAACCAGGCAGGTGCCACCAGGACCAGCTGTAATGACTAATGATCCTGGGCCCTGGTGCCGACCTGTCAGTGGAGATGGTGACCCTGAAAGGGCACACTCGGCAAAGCTGATGAATATTCTATTGAGACCCTCCCCTGAGACCTCCCCTAAAATCCCTGCCTTGGAAAGCAGATAAACCCCCTTAAGACAAAAAAGCCAGAGCGTGTCCTACTTGGGGCACCTCCACATGAATCTCCTTTTTGAGTGAATTATCTTTCTTCTAAACTCTACGGGTCTCCAACGAGACCTGCAACCAGGCTAACCCCCCGAACCTGTCTTCAAGGTCACCTTTTCTCTGGCTTTCCAGTGAGCTGCCAGCAGCCCCGCCTTGGCTGCCTTCTTTCCTATCACAGTTCTAGAGAGTCCGAGCAGCCCTGCCCAGACTCTCCGCTGCTGCTTCTATCCTAGTCCCTTCCTTGTTTCACTTTAATCAAATGTACTCTCAAAATCACCTGGAGTCATGTTGTGACATCTTCCCTGCATGAAGTCCAGAACCCACACACTACCGGCTGGCCCGCGGTAGACGTGCTCCAGGCCCAGTCCCATCCTGGTAGCAATGTGATCACTTATGAGTTTTGCTTGGTTTGATAGCCCTTGCCGGTTCTTATAACTCCCGCTTTATTCACTTGTAATAATATCACTGGTCACAAACTGGTTTAAATGGCTGGAACCACTCAAACTTACTCCACTGATAAAACAACTCTACATGCATGTCCTCTGAATGTTTTATCTCACATAAAGCGAGGAGCTGGGACCAGATGGTCTCTAAGGAATCTTCTGGCTCTCATATACTCCAGCTTTAAGAATACTTCTATAATAGATTACCCGGAATCCAATTTAGAAAAAGGCACATTCCACACCAGTGCACTGGGGCTCTTGACACAATGGTGGCTGGCTGAACTATTTTGAAAACAAACAACGCTCAAAATCCAACAAAGGTCCCCTGCTTCCTCAGGCAGTAAATCTGCTTGGCAGGATCTCACTGTGGCTGTAGCTGGTTGGTGCCAAGTTTGAGCCTTTTTCTCTCCCCCTGGCTCTCACTCCCTCTTGCCATCCCCCACTGCAGACTCGATCATTGTTTATATTAGCACATCACAATACAGACACTTCCTATCTACATAGTTGAGCCCACAATGACCCCTCTGGGGACCTACAGCCTCCGCTTAGAGGCAGAACTGACGATGGGGCCAGCTGTCATGCTGAAGCCAGAAAACGATGATTCCTCTAGCTGCTCAGGGAAAACAAGACATTCTTGAGCCATGGTGGGAGCAACCCAGGTGTGGAAATAGCCAATTACTCCACTAATCAGCTTGAGCATCCAGTTGTGTGATGAGTTAGAAATATGCCTCATGGAAACTGTTCCATGACTTGCAAATGTGTGGACTGGTGGGCACTGAATGTGTGCCACTCCCAGAGGGGAGAAGAGGCCCAGGTGACAGGACATCTTCATTTATACTCACCTCGAAAGAGAACTCAGAGCTGGACTCTCACTCCTAGTTCCCAGGTAGATTTTAGAGATAAGGGACCTGTGAGATAGGATCCCCAGGAGCTGTGGCCAGACTACAGAGCAGGCAAGTCATATTCAGACACTTGAGAGTTAAGCAAACTCATATTACAAAGCTTTCTGTGCTCTTTAAACTACTAATAGGACCAGACTTACTGTTTCCTTCTCAGGTTATCTATCCACAGATAGTCTCCATCCATCTACCACCGATGCCTAAGTTTCTACTGAACCCTCCAAGAAGCTCTTTTGAAGTTCTACCCTGGTTTGACCAGCTTGTCCAGAATTCAGCAACTGGAGGCCTGCAGGTACGAGGAGACCACACCACCACACGAGCCACCTCAAACTCCCAAACTGGCCCCTGTCTTCCTGGCAAGCAGAATTCTGGAGGTGGCACCTTGGCATCCTGGCCCGGCCAACTGTCAGACCTGCCACTCGGCACGAGTTAATGACATGGCGTCAGTCAAGTTAGGCAAACTGGGGTTAGGACAGGCAAGGTTACTCCCAAGGTTACCACAGCGACTCACCACTGTACATGTCAGGGTGGTTTCTTAAGGACGAGTCATTATAGGGGTGGTCTGCAATAAACAAAAGAGGGTGAGCAAACGGGAGGCCACAGAGAGGTCGCAGAGGCGTAGGCATCAACGGGAGGGAACGGAAACGCAAAGCCGCAGGAACAACCGGGCAGAGCGTCAGCGGTCTTTTGCGGAGGCAAGACACGGCACATTTGGAAAGGAAATGTGTTTGGTGAGGGACAAGCAACACAAAACAGCCCAAAAAAGGAAGAAAAGGTTAAATCCTGCAAAAGAAGGCAATGATAAAAATAAGTTTATTTTTTAATTAAAAAAAAAATTAGGCTTGACTCTGATCCTGAATTGCTTAGTCCTACTATCTTTTCAAATGAGATAAGGATTAGTGGCATCCTGTAGCAGTCTTTTGAACAACTGCTTCCCATCGAAAGCCGCAGTTGCCAGGTCTCTGGATCAGGCCAGCTCTTGGAGAAGCTAAAGAGAAAGGAGTGTTAGTGAGCCCTGCAAGAGAGCCGAGTCCTACCTGGGCAGAAGCTACGGTGCAGAGGGCGGGCGGTGCACGAGAAGACAGCTGAGAAACAGTTCAGCAGCGGAGTGGGAGAGAGGGACCCTTGACAGCACCCAACAAACATGTGCTGACCAGCAACAAGTGCCCACTAACCTGACCACTGGGCAACACCCTGGGCTCCCAGATGTGTCTGTTGGTAGAAAGGCCTCCTTCTGAGGAAGCTGGGAGTGGTCCAGAGAGGTGGGGAGAGCCAGACCGAGGGTCAGATTTTAGGGTTAGAAAGGGAGTTTGAGGGTGGAGGGGAGGGAGAGGGAGGGGGAGAGAGAGACAGTGCATGGGTGCTTTGAGTTCTACCCTTTGGCCTGGGAAAGGCCTGCTGACTAAGCTGGAGATTCAGAACTCTCTAGATGGTCTTGGGGTGAAGACATTCCTTAAGGAGCAAGACCAGTGGCCTTGGTTCCAACATCAGGTAAGTAAAGCCCTTGGACTCTTAACTCTCAGTGAGAAAGACATTCTGAAATAGGGCACACAGTCATGCCAAGATCCTTAACTAGCTTTTCACTCCTCCACCACTGACCTCCTTCCAGCCACAGGGGTGACAGAGCCACAGAGGGTGGGGTGGAGCAGCTGTTCGGAAGCCAAGCAGACAGCCCTAAGAGCCCGGAACTGGCCCCACTGCCCGAGGGAGGAGCGGTGGTGTGCCAGGACATTAGCACATTTGGAGGCGGCTCAAACCCCCTTACAACTCACTGCGGAGCCCATGGCTCTTTCCTGGGACTGCACTGCTTACATCCCAAATCTGCTAGCACCCCGGTAGGGTAGGAGGAGTTTCAGTATTTAGAACTATCCCTTAAGATGGGGTTTGTGGTAAAAGACCTAACCTGGGTTTGGGAAGTCGGTTTGGGATTATCTGGAGCTAAGGGTAGGACTTGACCTGCAGGGGGTGGAGAGTCAGAGTGGCAAAGGGTAGGCACGGCTGTGGCTGGACTCAAGAGGTAACATGCCCCTTCTGTCTCCTCCTGGGGGGAGGACCGGGACACACACGGATGACAGGGCCTGTTTCATGTTCCCATTCAGAGACTGACCCAAGCTTGGAATACACCTCAATTTGTGGATTCTGGAGCACATATGAGAAATTCAGAGAGACCTTTTGCCTGGTGTAAGAGTGTCACTTAGACCAGTGGTTTTTAACCTCCAGTCCGTCAGAAATTTTGTGTTGGTCTGAGAAAGAGTTAACCACCCTGGTGTTGTATGAGGATGATAGAGTCTAACCACTGGGTCTGTACTCTTTGACTGCATCCCCAAACAAATTGTACAAATGATTTTAGATTGCTCAGTGTTGTGTGTTCGATACCCCTTCCTTTACTGCAGGTAATACAAAATTGACTGTGATGAGATATATTTCTCCCCCTTTGGGCAAACGGTGATAGAAACCCCTGCTGGAGAACCCAGTCTCAGAAGCCGGCCCAACTTGGCTGCTTCGCCTCCCACCCCCAGACCTGGTTTGAAGGTCTGAGAAGCATAACTGTGCTATTTAAAGCAACTGTGCCCGATGTGGGCTGGCAGAGATGCCCAGAACTCGCTCCCAGCCAAAGCTGCCCCTGGGAGACTCCAGGAAGCTGACGGGGTTCTGCTCACAGTACCTGAGTTTCCTCAGCATTAGGAGGAGTTTTCAGTGGTACAGGGAGCCCAGAAATGGAACAGAAATAGATATCTCCTATATTTGAGAAAAGGATGTTTCTGGAAAGCCCAACTTCTAAATGTGGTTGAAATCTCTACCCGCCTCAACCTTGTGTGGCAGTGGAGGCCTCTGCCCAGGACCACAGACAGTCATGGAACTCAGTCCTCAGACAGCAGGCTGACTTCAAGCACCTCCCGGGCAGGGAGAAGGGGACCCAGGTCCCAGCAGGCTGTCCAGGGATTGGCTCAGTGAGCGTCTTGCTCTTGACACTCTTTCCCCTCCCACTGCCGGTCCTGTCCCGGCTCCGAAGGTCACTCTGAAGTCCTGGGAAGACCACACTGTCCTCCCCAGCTTGGCCAGCTGGCAGCAGCCGCCCCTGACGTGCACTGAGGAGACACCTCAGACAACCCAATTTTCTTCTCCAGGGCTCCCCTCTGGGCCCAAGTCCAGAATAAGAAAGCCAGGGAGGGGACAGCAAGCAGCCCGGAGCTGGGTGACTCTGCCAGGAACATGTGGGGCTTGTCCCTGGGTTTCTGGCCATCCTGTTGGCTGTCAAATTCTGACAGCTCAGAACAATGTGTGGGGACCTGCAGAGGCAGGAAAGGGAGGCTTAGAAGTGGGTAAAATGGGGTCAGAGAGAGAGAGAGAGAGAGACGATGAGAGAGGGGGAAAGAAGAAAGTAAGAAAGAAGGGAAACGGAGAGGAAGGAAGTGAAAAAGGGAAGAAAATGAAGAAAAAGGAATAAAATAACCCATTTCAGGAGATGGGGAAGCACTTCCTATGGCTCCACCTCGGCGCCACAAAGGGGATGGAGTGGGCCGGGCCAGCCCAGCACCGCCTGTGTCCACCGTGAACAAGGACCAACGAGGCGAGGACAGCACGTGGGGGCCGGCACCCACGGTCCTGAGTGAGATTAGCAGTAATGACAACAGTAACAAGCCTCTGCCCCAGTCCCATGTCACCCCGGGACACGTCATCAACCACCTGCACGCGTGGGCTCCAGGAAGGCAGGGTTCAGCCTCTTTTCTCCGACCTGTGAAAGCTGCCAGAGCCCGTGTCGTGGCCTCTGCTTGGCCACCCTCACAATCCCTGTCCACAGTGTGGGAAACATCATTCAGATTTGAGTCAGATTACAGTCTTTGGGGAGGGAGGGCTCTTCTCTGGAAGACATGTCATAAATCCACCGGGTAAACCAACACAGCCACTTTCAATGGCCCGAGGAGGTGGAGGACTTGCAGCCAGAGCTGCAGGCCAGCAGGTCCCTGGCAAGAAGTCTGTCTGACTGATTAGCTTCTCTCTCTCCTCTGTGGAGGGCCACCCATGCTCTGATGGGTCAGGAAATGCCGATCTGCTTTGGTACCAAAGAGATCAGGGAATAAAAATGAAAACAAATAAAACTACACATAAACCTGAAACTTGTAAACACAGTGATTCCATATGGTCCAACATATACATATCACAGAATCAAATACAGTTCAGGTAGGTGTACCCACTAATTCTGTGCTGTGGTTTTATTCTAGAAATAAAGATAACCAAATAACGACTAGAAACGCAAGACATAATCAAGCCGAGTACACGACCGGCATGCCGATAACGACTTAAGCAGCGCTCCTTGAGTTCTGGTGTGTGTCCAAGTCCCCTGGGAGCTAATGCAGCACAAAGAGGCGAAGCACCCACGTCTGAGAGGCACTGACCTAGAGTGGGACCATTGGACTCAAGGCTTCAGAATCAGGAGACGTTGAAGTAGTTCAGGCACAATGAGCTGGAGGGCTTTCTAGGTCAGCCTCAGGGCTGAGGCTCCCCCCAGAGCAGATACCTGGGCTGCTCGGGCTAGGTGGGCCGCCAAGCCCGGCCTCCAGCCCTGGGCAGGGCCTGCACTTACTGGTGAGGACCTTGAGCGTGAACGGGTTCTTCTGCTGGATGGTGTGAGTGAAGTGGAAGCGGGCGTTGCAGCTGTAGTCGGTTTGCATGTCCTGCACCAGCACGTTGGAGAAGTACAGGTCCCCGTTATGGCCCTGGGAGACCCGCTTATCTTGGGTGATGGGCTCCATGGCTGCAAGGAAGCAGAGGTACAGTGGGAGGTTAGCAGTAATGACAACAGTAACAACATCGTGTTTCTGGCGAGTGAGCTCCTGCACAGGGCCGTGAGCGGGGGGTGGGGGGCCGGAGTGCCACCTCACTTTCAACTCTGAGGTGGGGCTTACTCCTGTTTTACAGATAAGAAAGTAAAGGACTTAAATGTTCTGGTTGCCTAAGCAGTGAGGGAGAGACCTGCTTGTCCACCACGCCCAGGCTCTATGACTATACTTTTCTATTTCCCATTCACACCACAAAAGATCAGACTGGCCCAGAGGTCCCAGGGTGGGAGCACAATTCTTCAGATGCTCCCAAATCAAAAGTCAAATTCACTTGTTTTATTTTTTACTCTCTTCCAGTCCCCAAGAAAGGAAAAAGCACTATCAGATATGATCGTAAGATGCATACCAATCAATGATACACACCATTGATTTAGGATGCCTTCCAATTTTAGAGATGGGAGAATATAAAAATGTGTGCTTTTTAAAATTAACGACATCCTAAGAGTGGCTAAGAATGCTGACTACATCAGCTACATTTATTCCAAGCACTGCCACTGATGTAAATGCATATGCCAGGTTCCCAGGCTATTTGGTTTATAAAAGTATACTACTTCTGAGGCTGACTACTCATAGCAAACTCCTTCTTACCCCCATGAGTGTTCTCTAAGTCACCATTTCTTAAAGCACAAAGTTAATGATGCCTACTTTCCAATACGGGCTGGTAAGCTCTTCAAATCATTTATCAGAGATTTCCTGTTGGCCTACTATGTGCCGGCACTGTGCTAGGTACTGGGGAAAGAGAGAGGAGTAAGAAAAGACAGTTCCTGTCGTCAAAGAGCCTGCAGTCTAGTGGAAGAGACAGTGGAGAAATGAGTAACTCAATTCAGTGGCAAGTGGGAAGCCCAGAGGAGAAGGGAGGAGCTGAGAAAAGGAGCAGCCAGTACAATTTTGGGGGCTTGAGCTGTGGCTTGAAGGCTGCAGAACATTTGCAAGGCGGAAGAGAAGGTGAGAGCACCTGAGATAGAGGGAGGGGGCCGTGGGCTGGGTGGTGGGAGAAGGGCCAGAGACAGATCAGGAAGGGGGCTGTGTGCCTGAGAAAGGTGTCCAGACTTTGTCTGAGGTGATGGAGGAGTCGATGAAGGGTTTGAGCATATAAATGAACTGCCACATTTATGTTTTTATAATTTTTTATTTTTATTTATTTATTTTTTAAATTTAATTTGTGTTTACATAAATTCTAATGTTGCCCCAATTGCATCCCCCTCCCCCATATTCCCCTCAACATATCCCTTGCTCCCCTCCCAACAGTTCCCTCTCCCCTTCCCTTCAGGTTTAATTCCGTTCCTCAGTTCACATTGTTCCTTGGATTCCTCAAATGAGGGAGGTCATATGATATTTTTCTTTCTCTGCCTGGCTTATTTCACTTAACATAATAGTTTCCAGGTCCATCCATGTTGTTACAAAAGGTAGTATCTCATTCTTTTTCATGGCCCCATAGTATTCCATTGGATATATGTACCAAAGCTTTTTAATCCACTCGTCCACTGACGGACACTTGGGCTGTTTCCAGATCTTCACTATTGTGAACAATGCTGCCATAAACATGGGGGTGCATTTCTTTTTTTGAATCAGTGATATGGTGTTCTTGGGATATATTCCTAAAAGTGGGATAGCTGGGTCAAAAGGCAGTTCCATTTTTAAAGTTTTGAGGAATCTCCATACTATTTTCCACAGTGGCTGCACCAGTCTGCATTCCCACCAGCAGTGCAGGAAGGTTCCCTTTTCTCCACATCCTCGCCACCACCTATCATGTGTTGTTGATGAGTGCAATTCTGACTGGTGTGAGATGGTAACTCATTGTGGTTTTAATTTGCATTTCTCTAATGATTAGTGATGTTGAACATTTTTTCATCTGTCTATTGGCCATCTGTATGTCCTCTTTGGAGAAGTGTCTATTCATCTCTTTTGCCCATTTTTGATTGGATTTTTGTCTTCCTGGTGTTGAGTTTTACAAGTTCTTTATAAATTTTGGTTATTAACACCTTATCATATGTATTGTCGAATATGTTCTCCCATTGAACAATTTGTCTTTTTATTATGTTCATATTGTCTTTAGCTGTACAAAAGCTTTTTAGTTTGATATAGGCCCATTTATGTATCCTGTCTTTTATTTTACTTGCTCATGGAGATAAATCAGCAAATATATTGCTGCGTGAGATGTCGGAAAGCTTACTGCCTCTTTTCTTCTAAGATGCTTATGGTTTCACGACTTACATTTAAGTCTTTTATCCATTTTGAGTTTATTTTTATGACTGGTGTAAGTTGGTGGTCTAGTTTCTTTTTTTTTGCAGGTAGCTGTCCAATTTTCCCAACACCATTTGTTAAAGAGACTATCTTTACTCTATTGTATGCTCTTACCTCCTTTGTCAAATATTAATTGTCCATAAAGGTGCAGGTTTATTTCTGGGTCCTCTGTGCCACATTTATGTTTTTAGAAGGACCAGGAAGGCCAGTTGTGGATAAGTTTTGTAACCCAGGGAAATGCTGATGGTGGCTTGTGCTGGGGGGATGTCAGTGAGGATGGAAAGAGAAGGAAGGTCATGAGATCTGCTCAGGAAGTACAAGTCCGAGACAGGGAGTGAGAGAAGGAGTCTGCCCTGTTCGCTGACAGACCAACCCGCAGCCTGTGGCCAGGCAGCCTTCCCCACAGACGTGCACCATGATGAGGAAAGAGGGGGACAATGACTGGGCACATAGCCACTCTCCTCTGCAGAGCAACCCCCAGGCGGCCTCACTAACAGGCTGCCTCTTTGGGAAGCAGGCTGGTAAGAATTCAGGAGAGAATGAGGGAGGATAGGCAGAAAGGCAGGAGGGCCTATGGATTGATAGATGGATGCATACATATATTGGGAAGGAGAAATGGAGTGAGGAAGGGACGCCAGGAAGATAGATAACAGTTTTCTTATCACCTTCATAATGCACCCCCCCACCTCTAGTTTGATTGAAAACAGAGGAAGAAACTGAGGGAAACTGAGGTCCAGAGTGGTTAAATGAACCTCATTCCAAAACTGAGCTAGGACAAGCTCTGAATGATGGTACCCTGTCCCCCTGCTCCAAATATCCTCTCCCCTTTATCAGGTTTCATTCCCGTATTCCCTGCTTCTGTCCTAACACGAAGAGTGAATCTAGACAGAGGACTGAAAGAGGGTTGGTATTAACCTGCCTTCAATGGGCCCATTGGAAAAACAGTTTCTCCTCTTCTTCCTTATTCCTTTTTCTCTTGCTTTTCATCATCACAGATATTCCTGAGCACTTACTATGTGTCTGGCCCTGTTATAAGTACTTTGGACATATTATTAACTTATTTATTTATCCTTACAATAATTCTATTAGGTAAGTATAATTATCAACCCTATTTTTTAAGAAGAGGAAACTGAGGCCTAGAGATGGTAAGCAACTTGCTTGAGATCACACAGCTAATAGCAGAAAACGAACCCAAGCAGCCTCTCTCTACAGAGCCTGTTCTTAGCCACGGAGCCACCTAACATCTGCTTCTCACAAGTCAAGGTTTTCTAGCCTTGGGCAAGCGTCTCCCCATTTAACACACCCACCACACTCCCTAAGATAAAATTGGCAGAAAACACCAAGTCTCCGAGACTTACAGCTGCTCATCCAGAAGATGACTGGGGATGGAAGTCCAGGTGGGGGATTGCACTGGAGAGTCAAGGGGGCGCCTTCTTGAACCACCACTGGGTCTAGATTTTCCTTGGGCCACAGGGGAGATTCTGGGGAGAAACACAAAGGAGGTTGAAACGAGGGTGATGGATGGGGCCAGGGAAAGGAGTGAGGTTAGAGCCAGGCATGTGAGAAGAATGAGAAACAGGAGAACCAGCATGATAGGGCAGAGGGACAGGGTCCATGAGCCCAAGGAGGGGAGAGGACTTTTGTCTGAATGGATGCATATCTTCGAAGGCTCCTCTCCTCCTCCTCCTCCTGTGCCCAAAGTGAAGTTGTTCAAGACTCTAGTTCGAAAACTTCCTTTTCAGGAAATCTTTCTGAGTTGGGGGAGGTATACCCTGTTCAGAGGTGGAGAAGCAAGCAGGACATGCAGGTCCCCAAAGCACCAACAGGCCAAGGGTAAGGGCGGCCCTTCTAGAATGACCCTCCTTGGACCTAGGAGCAGGGTATCTCGACCCTGCCCCATGCTACTCACTGGACACCTGCAGGCGGATCCTATTGGACAGGGCTGTGCCGAATTTGTTGCGCGCAAAGCACTGGTATTCCCCTTCATACTCCTCTGGCCGCCCACCACTGCGGAAGTCAATCACCAGGGTCCCAGACCTCCTCCTCATCGACACTCGGGGGTCCTTGGCGACGTTGAAGAACCTGCTGTTGCGAGTCCAGTGGAAGCTGTAGAAATGGGGGGAGGGGCAGAGCAACAAAAAGTAACAGGATGGGTTCTGGGCTCCAGGTGATAATCTCAGGGCCCTAGTCCCTGACTCAGTCACAAAACCATACCTTCATACCAATGGGCCCAGCCCGGACTTACTGGCAGAGCCTCCTGGGAATCCTGAATGCAGCATCCCCAGTCCCACTCAGCTGAATCGCCAGGGGCCGGTCCCTGACAGTACTTAGACCCAGCCAAGGCTGGGAGTCATAGTTCCACAAGGTAGTTAGCAAGTAGCCCCTAGGAATTATGTTCTTTAAAGGAGTAGGCAGTGATTTTGATTTTAAAAAATCCATAGTCAGCTGCTGCCTCCACTCTGGGGCATTTTCAACATCCGAATAGGAATGCAAACCCAAGTTCATATTTCACCCCTCCCCCATGCACCAGGGAATTGACTCCACTCTTCCTGCCTCCTTATTTGATAATTGGCTCTAAAGCCAAAGTGAAGTGGTTCAGGTTATCTGCACCCCTGCTCAGTGGGCGGAGACTATAAGGCAGTGGCCGCATATTATAGCCCAGAAGAGGCAGCTTTGGGAGACAAAAGCAGCCTTCATAACCCTGAGCCCCAGGGGGAAGGGGCTGGCACACCCCTCTGCTTCTCCTGGGGGATGTGCGTCTGTAGCTGCCCAGGATATAACCTTAAAAGAAGCAGGAGCAGCAGTGGCTGCTCATTGTTAGGAATTGTTGTCCCCATAAAAGAACATGGGGGAAGCCAAAACCTCAGAAGCAAGGTCAGCCAAGCCCTGGCTGACCCTTCAGGATAACTCCCGCTTCTCCCCTGTGGGCGACGGTGGCTCTGCTTGCTCCAGGCCCACAGCTCTGAGTTACACAGGCTCATACATAGCTGGGGGTGCGGGAAAGGGCCAGAAAACAGCTGCCACACACCTGCGGCTCCACCCTGCCTCCTTTCTCCTGCTGATCCATACCCTCTATGTGGGGTCCTGTCACATCTGGGTCGGAATCGGGCATGAGGCTCCTGAAAGCTCCAGCCTGTGGAAGCTGTTTTAAAGATGGGGAAAGGACGGCATACCACCTCCACATCAACAATGCTTACCATGCAGTAGAAAGAAACCTGACCTGGAGGGTCAGAGGCCTGGGTTCAAATCCAGCCTCTGCCACTCTCAAGCTGAGTGACCTTAGGAAAGGTGCTGAATATCTGTGCCTCCATTTTACTTCCACTCCCAAGGGCATACACGTCCTTCCCTGAAGAGCGGTGAGGTGGTCGAATAAGACAGCATGAGGAACAACTCTAACACTGAGCCTAGTGCCCAGCAGGCTTTTAGCTCATGTTTGCTGACATGCACATAAACACGCAGAGCAGCTCAGAATGAAAAACTCGAGTTAAGCCCTGGGCAGTTAGCTCAACTGTAGAGCATCAGCCTGGAGTGTGGATGTCCTGGGTTCAATTCCCGGTCAGGGCACACAGGAGAAGTGCCCATCTGCTCTTCTACCCTTCCCCTGTGGCTTCTTTCTCTCTCTCTCTCCCTCTCTCCCTTTCTCCCTTTCTCTCTCTCTCTCTCTTTCCCTCCTGCTGATGGCTCCATGGCCTCCGCTTCAGGCATTAAATAACGGCTCCAGTTGCAACTGAACAAGGGCCCCAGATGGGCAGACCATCACCCCCTAGTGGGCATGCTGGGTGGATCCCGAAACAAAGTAAAAAAACACACAAAAAAGACCCTCGAGTTAGCTAGGGAGAGGGACTTCCTATAAACTAAGCATGGGGGGATGATGGGAACATAGGCAGTGTTATTCTAACAGTCAGAACTTAATATCTAAGTCCTGGTTTTTGGTGTGAACTTACCCCTCTTAAGTTTTCTGGTCCTTAGTTTCCTCATCAGCTAAATTTGCTAATTTTCCAAACTGTACTTTCTACTTAGTGGGGTCTTAATGGATAAATTGAATTTCTCAGATGACTCAACTACCATCAGGCTCATGGCAATGGAGTAGTTTAAATGCCCTCTTTAGGGCCCCTTTCCCTCCCTGCGGGTTGGATTTTCCTGCCAGTGCACTCACCTGGGGGCAGGGTTCCCCTTTGCTTCACACTCGATCAAGATGTTATCACGGGGATCCACAATGTGGTCCTTCACGGACTGCTTGGTGATGGTCGGGGGCTGGGGCACTGTAACAGGGCAAACAGTAGGCGGTCAGGCTGCGGATCTGCCCGGTCTCTGGCTTGAAGAATGGCTGCAATTAAAAGCTCTGGGAGCCACACAGAAAAGCAGGCAAGCAGCAAGTGGACAGTGCCCCACTCCAGAGATCGAAGGAAAGGGATGCGTGCCACAGACTAAGCATTAAGAAGACTCCCTTTAAGATGTCACAGTATTCCTGTGAGAAACTGAAGGCCAGGCTTTTGTTTCACCCGCTCTTATGTTTGATGCTTAGTACGTCTAGAGCACAGTAGTTCTTGATAAATGTTTGTTGAAAGAATAAAGGAACAAAAGGCAGCTAGATTTTCAGAACCTAGGGGATGTGATGGTTCTGAGCCCTGGAGGATCAACAGATGGCCAGAATGTGGTGAGGAGGGAGCTGAAAGAGGCTTTAGTCCCCCAAGAATTTCCCAGGGACCCGTCTGCAGGCTAAGGAGCAGCTCCCCGCTGTCGCTGTCGGTCCTGAGCTGCACCTCTCCCGCTGCTCCTGTGCTAGCCACCTGCAGATGGGGAAGCTCTGGCCCTTCTTACCCACCTGCCTTTCCATAGTCTGAGCCTCTTCCCTCCCCGCACAGTAAGGGACCTCACTACGGGGCTCTGGTGTAAAGAAGACACAACAGGCAGAGTGCAAAGGCCAAGAATCCCCTGGTGTGCCCTCACCTGGCCTTCCCCCGCCCTCCAACCTCCGAGACGCACAGTGCAGAGAGGCACCAGGACTTACGCTCATTCTGAATGCTTGCTGTTAGTTCCGATGGGTTAGCAATGTGGGGGGAGAAAAGAAGACAGCAGTTATCACACATGACCGTGTTAGCCCAGGTGTCCTCACGCCCAGCATGCAGGGAGGAGGGAGAAGCGGGGCGGGGGACACTCCGCACAGGCTCCTTCCTGCCAGCTGCGGAGCTCAGTGGAAGAGCCAAGCTGGAGTGGAATGGACCTAGTGTGCTTCATGGAGAAGGCGACACCTCTCTTGAGGGACCAACCCACACAACGGAGCAGAAAGACCAGCTTCTGACCAAAGGAAGATATTACTAGGGAAGTCCAAATGTCAAGTGGCAATGCTGCTCAAAAGAGGCTGGGCTCTGAAGATGCCACCCATCACCTCTAGATGCTCCTTGACCAACAGTGCCAGGGTGGTAAGGCTGAGGTGAGTCGGAACCACTATGACAGGACAGAGCCCCAAGGGCCAAGCAAAGTTCACACGCTTCGCTCCTCCCACGGTCCCGCGTTCTCTTTCACACATGCAAGCATCTTCTTTCCTCACCGTCCCCTCCTTTGTCACCCTTTGGACAACTCTAGGGACAGGTGAACGACCATTGCCCTGCTCACAGCAGAAGTGCGCTGCCCTATGGAAATCCCACGTATTAACAGTGTGGGAGGAAGCAGAGCCCACCACTCTTTTCTGTGCTTTTTACAAAAGTGGTAAGGGGCCAGGTGGCACACACCTTCCCAGCCTGCACCTGAGATGCTCGTGTACAGGTGTGTATGTTTCTCAAGCTTTGACAAGCATAGGAATCACCTGGAGGGGGGGTTTAAAGTGCAGGCTCTGATTCAGTAGATCCTGCATTTCTGACAAGCAGCCAGGCGATGTGGATGTGGGTGGTCTGTGAGCCGTGCTTCGAATAAAAGGTGGTATGTTCTTTTTTTTTTTTTGTGAAAGAGACAGAGAGAGAGACAGACAGGAAGGGAGAGATACAAGAAGCACCAACCCCCTGCTGCAGCACCTTAGTTGTTCATTGACTGCTCTCTCACATGTGCCCCGACCAGGGAGCTACAGCAGAGCAAGCGACCCCTTGCTCAAGCCAGCGACCTTAGGTTCAAGCTGGTGAGCTGTGCTCAAATCAGATGAGTCCATGCTCAAGCCGGTGACCCCGGGACCTTGAACCAGGGTCCCCCGCATCCCAGCCCGACGCTCTATCCACTGGGCCACCGCCTGGCCAGGCTAGATGGTATGTTCCTTGTGGGGTAAAAGTCTTGGTTAAAATTTGTCTATACAAAAGAGAACATCTGTTGCTGTAACTTTTTAAGATATCTTTTCCTTATGATTATATCAGAAAAGAATATGCCTTTCATATTTCACACTGGGGTGGATGTCAGAAAGTGTGCTGGTGTTGTGGGCTGACGTTTTCACAGTGAGTGCTTCCTGCGGGAAGCAGAGGCTGCTGCTGACTTTGAAGCCTTCTGACTTGACTACAGTGAGATGTGGGAGAGGAGTTGACAAACTCAGAAAGGGGACAATCTCTCAAAAAGGGAGAAGGCAGAGTTAAGACAGGACCAAAGCTGTGGGAAGGGACAGGAGAGAGAAGACAGACATTAGAGAGGGGAGGTGGAGGGTGGCAGGAATGAATGTAAGTGAAAGTCTCCAGAGTAAGACCCACAAAAAGGTTCAAAATAATTCAGCTGGGCCAGGTGTGTATGGCCCAACTGAAGAGAAGGGAAATTCTCGGGCACTGAAGAGAAATCCTGTCTGCTTTGCCATTTGCCTGGCCCCTGGGGCAGGAAACAAAGAGGAATGGGACGTCCAGGGGCAGAGCAGGAGTCTGTGGGCTCTGGACGCCTGCTCTGTGGAGCTCTCTGCTGCAGCATCTTCATCCACGTAGTTTTCTGGGGAGACTGAAAGCAGTGGGGTTGGTTTTAGACGGTACGTTCTTCCATGAGGGGTGGAGGGCGTTTCGGAGAAGGGGCCACTTTCAGGAGAAGCAGTAGGGCTGACACTTGACCCATTCTTTCTGACCACAGCCCAGGCCCCTGGTTTTTCATCTTAAGAGACAGTTGGTGTCTCCTGGGTCCTCACACAGAGTTGAAGGCTCTGGCCTCACGCTAGATGGGAAGGCTGACAAAGGCTCTGCTTTGCCCATGTGGGCTTCAAGCCTCTCTCTTACTGAATCAGATGCTGGTTCAGTGGAAAGATTTCTAGACATTGTCCAGGGAATCTCAAATCCAGGGAAGGGAAGTCATTTGGTCAAGGTCACATAGGAAGTCTGTTACAAAACTGGAGTGAGAACCAGCTCTTCTGCTGCCTGGTCCAGAGTTCTTTTCTACAAATCCATCCTTGGCCAGGCGTGGCCTTGGCACTCTGTTCTCCCTGACATTTTGTACAAAGATAACTTAGAGAGGAGACCCTGACGGAGTGGAGACGCTCAGGGCTGTCAGAGACAGCTGGGTCTTGTCCCTAGCCCCACACTGAAATCAGGTCAGGGGTCTCTTGAGAATCTACTTGCCTAAAGAGGTCATGACACCTGTAGCCACCATTGTGCTACCAAAGAATTTATTACAGGAACAGATCAACCCAGAAGACAAGCTGCCACAGGGAGAGGACAGGGGACCCCCTGCCCAAGGGACTTAACTAGTGCTCTGACCCCCCATTCTCCATCCTGTGTCACACCACCTGCCCGTCTCTCCTATGGAACTTGCTGGATGGCAAATACAGAGTGGAGAATAAATTTGTTCTTCTGGCCCCCAAGATAGAGGAATTCTTCCAACAGGCTCTGCAGGGGGCAAGGAAGATGCCACCCAGCATCCATGCACCTCTTCTCTTCCCTGACTCTGATGGCTGTGACCCCTGGCACGCATCCCTCGGGGGATGGAGCGAGTGCGTGTGTGTGAGTGTGTGTTGTGGAGGCCATTCTGCAGCACTGTTTGGGATGATGGTGAGGAGGAAGTGTTTCTCCCATGCCACTGCCCACCTCTGTGGGTTCCTAGGAGAAAATGCTGAGTCGCTTGCTATGGGGAGAGAGAGAAAAGCAAGCTGCCAGCAGACTCACTTTTTGGCAAGCCATCTTTGGCTGATGAGGTGACCCTTTGCTTTCTTCAAAGGTCACACTGTTCTCCTTGGGGCTGTGGGGGAGGTGGGTGCGTGTGACTCTGCTGGCAAAGTGGTGGGGACTGGAGGCTGGGCACTTCAATGAGGGATTGTGTAGCAGCCCAGGGCTGTTCCTGGAAGCCCACTGCACCCAAACTCACCAGAGCAGAAGCAATGCCCTATCCTCCAGACATAGGCAATGACCCTTGAATGGGCAAGGCTGGGCACTTCAATGAGGGATTGTGTAGCAGCCCAGGGCTGTTCCTGGAAGCCCACTGCACCCAAACTCACCAGAGCAGAAGCAATGCCCTATCCTCCAGACATAGACAATGCCCCTTGAATGGGCAAGGGAGCAGGAGGGCACACCTAGCAGGGCAGCCTCTGCCTGAGTCCCCCAGTTACCCTCCAACACAGGGAAAGTTAAGCATGCCTAGTTTTACGTTATTCCGATGTCTTGGCTATTGTGAATAATGCTGCAAGGATGAATGGGTGCACATATCTCCTGCCTTTGCCACAACACAGATGAATCTTGAGGGCATTGTGCTAAGTGAAAGAGGTCAGGCAGAGAAAGATAATACTGTACGTTCTCAGGTACATGTGGAATCTAAAAAACTCAAAGAACAGAATCGAATACAAGGTTTTAGATGGTATGTTTGTTGTGGGGAAAAGGTCTTGGTTGCCAAGGGCTGGGGGGTGAGGGATATTGGTCAGAAGGTACAAACTTCCAGCTATAAGATGCATAAGTTTTAGGGATCTAATTTATAGTATGGCAACTGTAACTAACAGAATAGGCATCCCTTGGAGACATTGTGGGTTTGGTTCCAGACTACAACTACAAAGCCAATATTTCAATAAAGTGAATCACACAAATTTTTTGGTTTCCCAGTGCATATTAAAAGTTATGTTTACACTAGTGTACAATAGATTATGTCTAAAAACAATGTATGCATATTAATTTAAAAATGCTGTATCGCTAAAAAAAATGCAAAACATCAACTGAGCCTTCAAGGATCTCGTGTTGACATTGATGGTTGCTGACTGATCAAGGTGGTCGTTGCTGAAGGTTGGGTGACTGTGGCAATTTCTTAAAATAAGACAACAACCTTTACCACATTAATGAATTCTTCCTTTCACATGTGATTTCTCTGTAGCACATGGTGCCGTTTGATAGCATTTTACCCATATTGGAACTTCTTTCAAAATTGGGAGTCAATCCTCTCACACCCTGCTGCTGCTTTACCAACTCAGTTTATGCCATATTCTAAGTCCTTTGTTGTCATTTTACCAATCTTCACAGCATCTTCACCAGGAGTAGATTCTATCTCAGAAAATCACGTTCTTTGTTCATTCATAAGAAGCAACTCCTCATTCATTAAAGTTTGATCATGAGACTGCAGCAATTCAGTCACATCTTCAGGTTTCACTGCTAATTCTAGTTTTTCACTATGTCCACTACATCTGCAGTTACCTTCTCCACTGAAGCCTTGAGCCCCTCAAAGTCATCCAGGAGGGTTGGAATCAACTTCTTCCAAACTTCTGGTAATGTTGATATTTTGACCTCTTTTCATGAATCACAAATGTTCTTAATGACTTCTAGAATGGTGAATCATTTCCAGAAGGTTTTCAATTTACTTTTCCCAGATCCATCAGAGAATCACTATCATTGAAAGCTATAGCCTTACAAAATGTATTTCTTGAATAATAAGACTTGAAAGTAAAAACTACTCCTTGATCCATGGGCTGCCGAATAGATGTGTTAACATGCATGAAAACAACATTGATCTTATTGTACATCTCCATCAGAGCTCTTGTGTGACCAGGTGTGTGCATTGATAATGAGCAGTAATATTTTGAAAGGAATCTTTTTTTCTGATCTTAGGGTTCAAAAATGGGCATTATTTAGTAAACCATGATATAAAAAGATGTGCCATCACCCAGTCTTTGCTGTACTGTTTATGGAGTACAGGTAGAGTAGATTTAGCATAATTCTTAACGGCTCTAGAATTTTTAGAATGACAAATGAGCACTGGCTTCAACTTAAAGCCACCAGCTGCATTAGCTCCTAACAAGAGTGTCAGCCTGTCCTTTGACGCTTTGAAGCCAGCCATTGGCTTCTCCTCTCAAGTTACGGAAGTCCTAGACGGCATCTTCCTCCCATAGAAGGTTGTTTCGTCCACATGGAAAGTGTTGCTCAGTGCAACCACCTTCATTATCTTCGCCAGAGCTTCTGGATAGCTTATTACAGCTTCTCCATCAGCACTTGCTGCTTCACCTTGCACTTTTATGTTATGAAGACAACATCAACATCTTTCTTTGAACCTCATGAACCAACTTCTGCTACCTTCAAAGTTTTCTTCTGCAACTTCTTCACCTCTCTCAGCCTTCATAGAGTAAAAGAGAGTTAGAGCCTTGCTCTGGATTAGCCTTTGGCTGATGAAAATACTGTGGCTGGTTTGATCTCCCATCCAGTCCACTAAAACTTTCTGCATATCAGCAATAAGGCCGTTTCACTTTCTTATCATCTGTGCGTTCGCTGGAGTAGCACTCTTCATTTCCTTCAAGAACTCCTTTGCATTCACAACTTGGTTAACTGGCACAAGAGGCCTAGCTTTTGGCCTCTCTTGGCTTTTGACATGCCTTCCTCACTGAGCTTACTCATTTCTAGCTTTTGACTTAAAGTGAGAGATGTGAGACTCTTCCTTTCGCTTGAACACGTTGAGGCCATTGTGAGGTTAACTGGCCTAATTGCAATATTGTTGTGTGTCAGGGAATCAGTGGAGTAGTTGGAACACATGCATTTATCTTAAGTTTGCCATCTTATATGGGCATGGTTTGTGGTGCCCCAAGATGATTTCAACAGTAACAGCAAAGACCACTGAACACAGATCACTGAAACAAATAGAATAATACTGAAAAAGTTTCAAATATTGCAAGAATTACCAAAATGAGACTCAGAGAACAGAAGTGAGCAAATGCTTTTGGAAAAAGGCACCGAAAGACCTGTTCAAGGCAGGGTTGCCACAAACCTTCAATTTGTAAAAAATGTAGTGTCTGTGAATTACAATAAGATGATGTACGCCTGTACTACGGTATATACTTGAAAGTTCTTAAGAGAGTAGATCTTATTATAGATTATCACTATACACACAAAAAGGTAATTATGGGGGCAGATGGACATGTTAACTAACTTACTGTGGTAATCTTTTTTGTAATGTATACATATAGCAAATCATCCAATTGTACTTCTTAAACATACATATATTATATGTCAATAACACCTTGATGAAGCTGGGGGTAGGGGAAGGAATGCTTGCTCTTTTCCCAGCCCTTCCACTGGGCCTCAGCCGGAGTGAGAAGGAAGAATGGACTCAGATAATCTAGGAAGCAGGAGGGAGAAACCAGGCTCTAAAGGACCTCTTCCCAGGGCAACTGCAGGGCTTGCCTTTCTTTCAATTTGCATTCAGCTTTTACAGACTCATTCTGGAGAAGCTGCACGGCCACAGTGCCTGCAGTAACCAGGGAGGTGCATGAGGCAGCCCGAGTTTCCTGAGACAGCCTGGAGCACCGCAATGGGGTCCCAGACGGACCCCACTCCTCACTCAGAGATGCGCTGTGGCCACATGCTACCCACTTAGGAGCTGGAGAAACAGCTGTATTTCTCTCTACCTCAGATTTCCAGCCTGTCAGCTAAGGACAATACATAGTTCGCAAATTAGCCGTGGAAATCACAGGAATCGAAGCCTATAAAGCACTTCACTCTCTGATGGGCACACGCAGCTGTTGCTCCAGGGAGGTCAAAGAACTAAAAGGAGGTAAGTTTACCAGAGGTCAGTGTGGGGCACGTGAGTGCCAAACTGGGGACCATCGAGACCCTGGGTTCTTCTTGCACCTCTAATACCCATCTGCTGTGTGACCCTGACCAAGCAAGGGCCTGAGTTCTCGTGAACGGAAGACAGAAAGCGTGGACCCTCCAGGACCTCCTCACGCGGGCAGATGGTGGCGGAAGGTCAGGATACTCACAGCTCTGAGCTCCACAGGTAGTACCTTGAAGAGATTGACTGCTCGGTCACCTGCCCTTGGCTCTGGAAGCACTTTAGAAAGCCACAGTCCTAGCAGAGATGTCAAAGCCTTCTATTCATAGGTTCACCTTGCAGGAATTCCTCACCTACTAGCCCTGGGGGTCCAAGTGGCAGGTGAGTGAGGAGAAGTGATAGAAATAAGTCATCACCACTTCCCTGATAACAGGATTTTCTCAGAAGCCCTTCTCTCCAGGGAGAGGGAGGGCCTTATCATGTTCCTTATTAGACTGTCTGCCTGGGACTGTTAATGAGAAATTCTCCTTGAGCCAGCAGTCCAGATGGTCTCCATGGAATAGTTCCTCTCACAACTCCCCTGTCCCCCTCCCTGAGTCGGTGTGTGCACGCACACAGACATACACACACAGACACACACACACACACACACACACTTGGGGCTACTGGGAGGGCAGTAGGGGCCTGTCCCTCTTGCTTCTGGGCCTACCCTCTAGCTTCTCCTAGCCTTCTCTCATCCAGAAGCGCCCACTCCTTTGGGGCAGCTATTACTGGGGAAGAGGGTAGGAGCACCGAGACCCCTGCAATTCTTCTCGAAGCTCTGCTAGACTCCAGGCCCAGCCTGTGGCTTTGGAGAGCACAGCAGAGACTTGTTGGAGGCTGTATTACTCTCCTACCCCTCCCCAGACATCTGTCACCTGGAGAGAGCCCAAGCCAATGTTGGCATCATGTGGGTCCCATCTATTCTTGGAACCAGGGAAAGAGGACAGAGTTGGTGGGCCCACATCTTAGCACTGGGATGCAAAACGTCCTGAAAGGAATGTCAGAATTGTGGCAAAGGTGGTGCCCACCGAAATGCAGGGCCAAGAGTGTGGCTTTCGGTCAATGGCCATTATGAATGTAACCATAGATATGGCTGGTGGAGATACCGTTAGATCAGCATTCTAAGCCCCTTACTTTATGGTTCTGATGGCCAAATAATGCCCCCACCATGGAAAACAGAATGAACTGAATTTTACTTTTCAATTTTACTGTGGGAGAGCTGAAAACAGCAGGAAGCAGTGCCTGGTTCTCCAGTGGCATTATCATGGGGCTCTATTTTAACATCTCATGTAGCCACAGTCTCTGTCAGAATAATACCCTTCCCAACCCTCTCCCAGCCACCTGTCCTCCTGATCAGTCCAGCCAAGAGGCCTGCAGGACCTAGCTCAGGAATTAGAAACGCAAATAAGAACCATCTACTCACTTGGTCCTTGGAAACTCCGCTTTGATGGGCAAATCAGGACCACAGAGGACACTCAGACTTCCAACCTCTGCCACTTCTAGTCCTGCTCAGCAGGTCCCAGGCAGCCCAAGTCACTCAGCCACAGCCACGAAAGAGCACGGGGCAGACTCGGTCTCATATTCCAAAGTACAAGCCCTCCTGCTTCCATTTTTTGGGAAACCTAGCTCTCCATCCAAAATCCACTGTTTCTCTTTCCTCAACCTTCTTTGAAAAGTTAACTTTCCTCTGCCCTCCAAGTCCTCTGCCCCAAATCAGGAGAATAGAAGAAGAAGGAGCAGAACTCACGATCCATAGGAATCTCGATGGCCCTGCCAATCCCGAGGAGGCAGAGGAGGAAGGCTGCGTGGCCCCAGGGTGGTGGCTGCGGCCTGGCCATCCTCAGCGCTGGGCCCCGCGCCCTGTGCCCCGGCCTGCGGGGTCTTGCAGCCGCTCGAACTCAGCCTCCCAGATAGAGCTCAGCTGTGGAAAGAAATACAACAGTGAGTTATTTCTTAAACTCATGGTTTGTTCTAGCAATCCTACAGGGCTGGAAAGATGCAAGGGTCCCCTCAGTCTCAGACCAATGTTTTAAAGCAAGGTTTCTAACCTTGTACTCTTGACATTTGGGACTCAACAATTCTCTGGGGAAGTCTTGGGTAGTGTAGGATATGTAGCACCATCCTGGTCTCTACTCACGAGATGCCAGCAGAGCCCACTTCTGCCACCAAACAAAAATGTCTCTAGACATTCCAACTGTCCCCTGGAGGACAAAACCACCTTGAGTTGAGAACCACTGTTCTAGAAGGAAGGGCAACTCTGGATAGATCAGACATGAAAACAAACACTGGCCCACAGGCCCAGCACCCAGAAGATGCCATGCACCTGGCCAGTAATAAACATGCCAACCTCACAACTTCTCTGTACTGTACATGGTGAGTAGGTCTGCATTTGAGTGTTTGGAGTAGGGTTAGAGAGATAAGATCACACTGATGTTCTTCGATCCAGGGAGGGGGCAGAGTAAAGCTGGCAGCACTGGGGACCAAGGGGTTAGATAGGTGAAACTTGGTTGCCTAATGGAATTTTTGTAAGTGAATGATTTCTGCAGTTATTGTGTGCAGCTAAGGTATAGCAGTCCTGGACGTGTCCCTTTAGAGATAATGGCTGAGGTGATGGCCCCGTAAACAACATTATGACAGTCCAATATTTACATTCTCAAACACAAGAAATCATTCCAGAGCCTATAGGGGCAGGGGTGAAAAACGGCAGTCCAAGGAGCCTGACACGGGTCCCTAAGAGCCAAACTCTTCCCTTCCTCCATTGAGACCAGATCAGGAGCAGTTTACAGCGACACTCAAATACAGAGCTTTAAGATTACAGAGGTTCTGAAACACGAGTCTTAAAACGTGGTCCAGTTCACTGTTCCACCATGGGGTCAGGTCAGGCAGGATGACCGGAGGAGCTTTCCCCAGAATTCTCCAGCTTTCTTGGACTAACAGCCACCTATCAAAATGGATACACTGGTCCATTCCTGTTTTATCTGGCAGCAACTTGCAGCCTGCTCTCATCTGTGCACCCCCATCTCCCACCCATCCTGACCGGGGCGGGGGTGAGGAGCAGGCCCCGAGGCTTCTCCTGGGGTGCGAGGTCATGCTTCCTGAAGATCTAGGAATGCGATGCCTCCCCTGTGACAGGAGGTGGGGCAAGTTAAAGGATCTGACTCAGATTTCAGCAGCTTCTTTCCTGGAAGCTGGGCCCAGCACTGGCTCCCAACCTCAGGTGGACTCCGTCCACTTCCTCCCTTCCCATTGCTTCCACCTTGGCTTTGGTGGCCAGCGTTTCGTGTCAGTTATTGCAGGGACACCTAAGTGATCTCCCCATATCTACTCCTGCTCCTCTGGCTCATTCTCTACCCATAACCAGAGTGGTTATTTCTAAAATGCAAATATAAATATATACTATGCCATTACCTAGTCAAAAATCACCAGCTCACTACCGCCTGGAAGTTAAAGTGGAAGTCCTTGGCATGGCTCAGAGGCCCTGACTGACACAACCCTCTCTGCAATCTCATCTCCCATCTCCCTCCCCCCGTGTTCTGTGTTCAGCAAAGACGGGGCTTCTACCGGGTCTCTTTGAGCGTCACCCTCTGTTATGCTGACTGACTGACTTTTATAAAGATTAATGTCTTTCTAGAACACTCTTTGAATCTGCTTTCTCATAGGATTGGCCAAGTATGACTTACGTGCCCTTTGTCTGCACTCCTGAACACCATTTATGCTCCCCTATTATATAGCCCTTGTCACTCTGTATTTATTCCAAAAGCTACTCTGTGTCCCTTATAAAAAGACTAACGGGAGGTGCCCTGTCTTGGTTATTCTTAGACTCTAACAGAGTGCCTGAAGCATAGCAGACACTCAAACATATGTGATAGATGGATGAAAAAATGGACAAATGACTGGCTGATGAAATACACTACTTAGATCACTTGTTTAGTTTTTTTAAACCTCATATTCCCCCAGAAAACCACCAGGTGGTAGAGGAGGGCATATGATTTGGACCCGAGCAGCATACTGTGAAGGCCACCAATCAGTGGAGGAAAAATTTGCCTGCCTGCACAGGAACTGCCCTCTAGGGGGGGTGGGGGCACCCTCTGGCTAGAAGGCATCCCAGGAAGTCTCTGGTTCTTCCTCCTGACTCTAACATGTTCTTATACCGTCTCAGAAAGTCTGCTGCCTCCTCTTCCTGACTCCTGCATCTCTGAAGACCAGAGGCAGGTTACCCAGCTGAAACCTTTGTGCGGAGAGAACCAGCACTGGGGGAAGGCTCAGCACTCCTTCAGGGAGGACGATGGTGGCAGCTCCAGTCTTGGCTCCCTGGCTGGCAGGATTCATGTAGGGAGCTGCCAAGCGGCGGGAGCGAAGGGAAAGAGAAGGGTACCTTATTCTGGGAATCTGGATGGAAAAAGGAAGCCACAAGCTATTCATTAACTAGAAACACTTTGGCAGGAAAAAAAGCCCAGCTATTTAGGGTGCCTTTAACTCATAATTTAAAAACACAGTAGAAAAAGAACATGGAGATAAGCACACTTAGCTGTTTGACAATTCTCCCTGAAACCCATTCTTTTTTTATTTTAATTTTTTTTTTTTTTTTGTATTTTTCTGAAGCCGGAAACGAGGAGAGACAGTCAGACAGACTCCCGCATGCGCCCGACCGGGATCCACCCGGCACGCCCACCAGGGGCTACGCTCTGCCCACCAGGGGGCGACGCTCTGCCCAACCAGAGCCACTCCGGCGCCTGGGGCAGAGGCCAAGGAGCCATCCCCAGCACCCGGGCCATCCTTGCTCCAATGGAGCCTTGGCTGCGGGAGGGGAAGAGAGAGACAGAGAGGAAGGAGGGGGGGGGTGGAGAAGCAAATGGGCGCCTCTCCTATGTGCCCTGGCCAGGAATCGAACCCGGGTCCCCTGCACGCCAGGCCAACGCTCTACCACTGAGCCAACCGGCCAGGGCCTTATTTTTATTTTTATTGACAGAGATGGAGAGAGAGTCGGAGAGAGGGACAGATAGGGACAGATAGACAGGAAGGGAAAGAGATAAGAAGCATCAATACTTTGTTGCTGCACCTTAGTTGTTCATTGATTGTGTTCTCATATGTGCCTTGATCGAGGGGCTACAGCAGAGCGAGTGACCCCTTGCTCAAGCCAGCAACCTTGGGCTCAAGCCAGTGACCTTGCACTTCAAGCCAATGACCATGGGGTCATGTCTATGATCCCACGCTCAAGCCAGCGACCCCGCACTCAAGCTGTTGAGCCTGCGCTCAAGCTTGTGACCTCGGGGTTTCAAACCTGAGTCCTCCATGTCCCAGTCTGACACACTATCCACTGTGCCACCACCTGGTCAGGCTGGAACCGTTCTTTTACCAATAAAATCTTAAGAGATGAAGATAATGTGAGAATTATTTAACTTTATACTTTTCAGATGAGGAAACAAGAGCCCAGAAAGGGAAGGTGATCTGCTCAAAGCCACACAGCTGGTTAGTGGAAAAGCTGGGAAAAGAACCCAGGCCTGCCTGACCTGTGGTGGCACAGTGGCTAAAGTGTTGACCTGGAAATGCTGATGTCGCCGGTTCAAAACCCTGGGCTTACCTGGTCAAGGCACATATGGGAGTTGATGCTTCCCGCTCCTCCCCCTTCTCTCTCTCTTTCTCTCTGTCTCTCTCTCTCTCCTCTCTAAAGTGAATAAATAAATTTAAAAAACAATTAAAAAAAAAAAAAAGAACCCAGGCCTCTTGACATCTAGCTCAGGGTTTTTCTACCCAATTATCCTGATTCCTGACATGCAGGAAAGTTTCTGAGTAAAGTTACTATTTTAAAAAAATGTATATTTTGCAGTTCCTCAAAAAAAAAAACCCCACAACTAATTACCATATAAACCTGTCCTTCTACTCCTAGGTATATGCCCCAAAGAATTAAAAACAGGTTCTCAAACAAGTATGTGTACACATGTGTCCATACCAGCATCATTCACAATAGCCAAAAGGTGCAAAGAGCCAAAATATCCATCAAGGAAAGAATAAATCAACAAATTGCAGTATCTGTGTACCATGTAATATTACGCAGACATAGAAAAAAATGAAGTACTGATACATGCTCCAACGTGGATGAAACCCGAAGACATTATGCTCACTGAGAGAAGCCAGACACAAAGTGGGATGAATGATCCCATTTCTATGATATATACAAAACAGGTAAATCCACAGAGACAAAGCACAGATTGGCGGTTACCGGAGGCGGAGGGAGGGAGGGGAGAGGAGCATCTGCTTACCGGCACACGGTTCCTTTGGGAATTATGATAATGTTTGGGACTTGAGAAAGGTGATGGCTGCACACATTGTAAATATACTAAATACTTTAAAATGGCATTGTTACTTTAAAATGGCTAATTTTCTGATATGTAAATTTTACCTTAATAATAAAGAAATATATAGCACTGCTCTCCAACATGTGCTCATAAAGATCAAAGAGCAGAGGACGAGGAGGGTGGGTTACTCTACATGAGCACACAGGCCTCCTCCGCTCCCCGGGCCAGGTCTACTCAGCCTATCTGTACACAGCTTGCAATCCTTCCTGTACACTCTGAGGAAACTCCCATCCCAGTTAAAGGAAGGGAGAGTCACAGCTGTCTGGGCATGGGGGTCCTAGGGCTGTGCACCCAATGCAGAGGGGGGACCAAGATGGCCTGCCTGAAGGTGTCCCCACATCACCAAGACTTACAGGTCCCCCACCCTGATCACCAGGGAGAAAGGGGTAAGTAAGGGCAGGGGTTGCTGACCTCCTAGAGCAACGAAATTCCCGCTGCCAATCAAATCTCAGTTCTCGCACTATCATGTGGTATGAATGACCTGTCACATAGAATCAGGTTCCTCTCCGGCTCTTCCCACCCACATAAGAGATTATCACTAGTGGTGGAATACACCATCCAGGAGGAGTGGAGTGCTCAAAGCCCTTCAAGGAAGGGAACACTGTCTCTGTCTGGAGCATCCTGGGCAGGAATAAGGAAAATCCCATACCCTGTGAGAGGGGGGACCCAGGCTGCAGAAGAGGGGGCCATGAAGACAGGTTTGAATGTTGGAAGGTGTGAAATTTTTCTGTTCAGCGGTACAGGGGCAAAACTAGGAACAAATGAGAGTGAATTCCACAGAGGCAGGAGCTTCTCTGAGTTGCTGGGAAGAATCATCTAATAAATACAGCTACCCTACAACAGTGTTCATGAAAACGAAACACACTTACCGTGCACTCTACCAATACGATGTGTTTGAAGGAGTGTTTTATATCAAATCAAACAGGTAAGAGGTGGGGTGTAAGGATACAAAATACATTGCGGGGAGGGCCTATTGCAGGGAGAGAGGGTGAGGAAAAATATTCAAAAGAGAAATCTTATGTAGACTGATAGTGTACTATGAACTGGGCAATATGATTAATTCAATTCTTGTATATCTGAGGTCTCTTCCCTCAACCCCCTGTGTGAAAAGAAAAGCAGAGAGAGAAAGAGAGAGAGAAATGGAGTCACAAACATAAAATGCTCTGCCAAGTAAAGTAGTGAGTTCATTGTTTCATAAAGAACCCAAGTGACATTTGGTCAAGTGCGTGCTGACAATGTGCCCACACAGGAAGGAAACTGAATGCTTATCAGAATCACTTGGGCACTATTTAAATACACAGATCCCTGGACCCTCGAAGTTCCCGGCAGGGGTCAAATCAGGCCTGCAGATTAAGAAAACATCTGAATGCCCTAGAGCCTATTATCTTACATGGGGATGCTTCTCATAGCAACTTCCCTAAACCCAACGCCTTCATAGCTTGCAAGCCTGTGAGAGATTCAAATGCAAAATGTCTGAGATGGGGCCCAGAAAACCTAAGTGAATTGGGTGATGACCAACCATTGCTGGGAACCAATGACAGCCTGTCAGTCAAGTCTGAGAACACTGGCCGAGCAGCAAGACAGCCTAGGTTTGAATCTGCTCCCCAATTACAAGGTGGGAACCTGGTATTGAACCTTAAGAGGTCTGTGTTTCTCATCTGAAAACTGCAGGTAATATCGCACCTGCTAACGAGGGCTGCTGTGACGGCTTGACGGCTCAGTACACAGCTCCTATAGGAAGCACTCAGCAAAGCTGGGGCGAGAGGAAAGGCGTAGTAAGTGTTAGTTGATGCAGCTGAATGGGCTGTGAATTTATAGGGACGAAGGAAGGTTCTGGCTACCAAGTGTCACGACCAATAACAGCAGCAAGTCGTAATAATAATTATCCATCCACAATCACAGCCTGCCTTTCTGATTTTCCTTTTTTGGGGTCCTGATTTGTTTTCTTTCCCCAGACTGGGGGCCCCTGGTGTTGGTTCCACAAGCTGTCCCTGGCAGATGGATGAGAGGCCCATGGCTCCTGCAAGCTGCTGCCATCGGGAGCTCCCCACATTCCCACAGCCCATTCCGGGCAGGCTGCTCTGGTGGTCACAGCACATCTGAGGGGATGGGTGAAAGGATGGGCGGTGGCATGGAGAATGGCTAAGCTGGCAGCCCTTCGTCCCCTGGGGCAGAACCCGCCCGGGCTTGGGGGAGGCGGCCAGCACACCATTCATTCACCTAACAGACCAGGCGGCAGGCACTAGTCTGGAGAACATACACAGGGACAATGGAGGTTTCTTTGCTCTAATGGAGCTCATGTGCCAGCAGGGAAGACAGGAAATAAACAGTCAACAAAAAAATCAGGCAGCGGTAGATGCAATGAGGAACACACGATCCACCTGCACACAGTGTTTGTAGCAGCCTTCCTCGTAAGTGCTGCAATTTGGAACCAACCAACATGCCCTTCAGAAGGATAAGTAAATTGTGGTACATCCACACAATGGAATACTATTTAGCACTAAAAAGAGATGAGCTATCAAGCCATGAAAGACATGGAGGAACCTTAATGAAAGGAGGCAATCTGAAAAGGTCACATACTGTATGAGTCTAACTGTATGACCTTCTGGAAAAGGCGAAACTATGGAGACAGTAAAAGCCCAGTGGGGAGGGAGGAATGAGCCAGAGCACAGAGACTTTTTAGGGCAGGGTATAGTATCATACAGGGTGCTCATTATACATCTGTCCGAACCCATAGAATGTACAACACCAAGAGAAAGGGCGGGGGAAGGGAGGGAGGGATGGAAAGGGAGGGAGAGAGAGAGAGAGAGAGAGAGATCAATTTGTTTCTTATGTGCCCTGACCAGGGATAGAACCTGCAACCTTTGCATATCTAGATGACACTCTAACCAACTGAGCTATCTGGCCAGGGCTCCCTTTGATTTTTAAGCTAGTTGGAGCTGAGCATTCTATTACTTGGAACTAATAGAACTGACAGTGCTATCGGAATGAGAAATGCCCCTAGAATGTTAGTTTAACACATAAGCTTCCCACTGTCTCCATTTTCTCTATTAAAAAGAAATGTCCCTCCCTCCGCCTGCCCACTCTGCCTGGACCCACCCTTCCACGGAGACCTGCCCTTGACCATCAACTGTCAGCTCTCTACTGAACTTGCAAACTCTTCTCAACTGGCTCCTGCCTCAGCAGAGAAATCTTCAACTTTCTCTCATGACAAAACAGAAAGATGGTTCTCTGTATCCACAGCCTCTCTAATTATACCTGAAAAATTTCCCCTCCATCTCATGAAAGTTTGTTTTTTAAAGAGTGATTCTCCCTCATTTAGTTCCCACTAACTCCTCACCCCACTCTCCTACTAGCCTCCTGATGTGCAAATCCAGTGTTCGTAGCTTTTATCCTCCGAGACCTCTTGAAGGCACTAGCAGTTGGTAACCACTCCATCCATCCCTTCTAACATTCCTTCCTCCTTGGCCTCTGAAACCCCACTCTGGGGCCTTCTCCTCTCTCTGGCTCTTCCAACCTCCGCGGCAGCACTGGTCACACTGCTGGATCCTCCTCTTCTTCCTGATGTTCTCAGTGCCTCTGTAGGGGTCTTGTCCCTTTATCTCTACTCCCCATCACTGTTGGTGGTACCCACCCAAGTCATTTAAGCCAGATATAGGGAATCTCCCTGAAATCCCATCTCTTCTCATACCCGGGCACCAAGGTCCTTGGACTGTTTCCTTCCTAGTGTTTCTCATTGCTCCTCCCTTTCCACGTTCCCACCCACTTTACCTTTAATATGTCTCATGTCTCATGGGCTATTGCAATAACCCTCCAACTGGTCTCCTTCCAGTCCATGCTCCATGTTGCTATTACAGTGATTTTTCTAAACCTCATCTGACCATGTCAGTGCCCTGCTGAAAGCTCTTTCATTATCACCCCATCCATCTGTTATTATCAAATCCAAGCCCCCCAAGAGTATCATCTAAGGCTCTGGGAGATCAGGCCCCTGCAGGCCTCTCCAACTCCACCCGAGCCCTAAATGCTTCCTAATTGAATGACATGTCATTTTCTAAGCAAGCCACTCCATTTGCTACCTCCATACTTTCCACATGCCATCCTCTGTTCCTGAAAAGGCCTTTTCTCCTTGTCATGTGATTAATTCCTACTCAATCTTCAAGACACCTGCTCAGTGAAGAATTCCCTGTGCTCCCCCTGTGCCCACCCCAACCCAGCAGGGCTGAGAGCCCATCACCACTTACCTTAAACCTGCCTCTAAGCCTGGGGCACTCAGCACACTGAGGGAGGGAAACCACATGTTTAAACTAAGGGCTGGAGACCTTTAACGTCAAGGTCTAGATAGTAAATATTTTAGGCCTTGTGAGACAATACAGCCTGTGCCATAGCGACTGACACTTACCACTGTAAAGTGAGAGCAGACATGGACAATAAGTGGGTCTGAATATGTTCCAGTGAAACTTGACCGACACAGCAGGCAGTGGGCTGGAAGTGACCCAGCTTGCTTACCACTGGCTTAACCTTTCTCCCTCTCTGTGGAATCCTGGGGGCTCAGACCAGGCCCTGATCATTCTTGGGTCCCCAGGGCCGGGCACAGACCCTGGCAGGGAATATCTATGGAACGGAAGATCCAAGTAAAGATCTCAATCTTGCCACTCACTTTTGGGAAATTACTTGTTCTCCAAGCCTTTTTATTAAATCACAAAAATGGAAAAAGTATTCCTGCTTTGCCTGCTTCAGATGGTGGTTGTGAGATCAGATGGATAATCTCATGAAGCTTCCCACTGTCTGCAAATGTAAGTGTTTTTACTATTCTTATTGTAGTCCTTCCTCATGAGCCCAAGTGACTAGACTACACGAAGACCTTTATATTTGCTCACAAGAGCAGGTAAACATTAAGTCAAGAGCCGGCCTGTGATGTGCCCAACAGGTGGCTGGTCTGGGGCTTAGCCGCAGGCCACTCCCTGCCCTACAGCCTCCTCCTGTTCTGGGGTGAAGCCCAGCGGTGACCACGGCTCCTGTCACTGCCACTCCACTCTCCTTCTCTCAGATTCCAGACTCACAGTTGCTCTTGCACAGGGTGTGAGAGTGTGTGAGACAGATGGATGGTTTCACGGTCTCCAAGGCCTTCCTGGGATTTGAGGGCAGTTTCTGGTTTGGAATCAACACAATCTGATGACTGACTGGCAAGGGAGAATGAGAAGGATGGCATCAAAACTTCTAGGCTGGGAAAGTGAATTAGGAAGATGCTAATAATTAGCTTAAAAGTAGAGAAAGGGGACTAAATCTGGTGGTGGTTGGGGTGCAGGGAGATCATAATGTTGGAACTGAATCTGTTCAGCTTCAAATGCTCAGAGCTGTAAACAAAAACAGTTCTGAAGGTCGTCCCAGGCTGCATCCCTGAGTTATTGCTTAAGGACACACCACCAGATCAGTACTAGGAAGCCGCAAGCCAGCAATTAGTTCTCAGAGTCAACTATCAAAGGCGGGAGTAGTACTACAAGAACGGAAGAAGGAACACATTCACACACATCACTGGCACAGGATCCTGTGGGGGAACAGAGATAATGAGAGTCCAACAGAGCCAACATAAAACTCAGCCATTCTGCAAGACAAAAACAAAACACAAAAACGCACCGGGGCTTATTATTGTAGCTGCTCAGAAACAACCTGTTCAGAAATCAGAGAGAGGAGCAGAAACAAAAGGAGGAAATACAGGCACATCAAAACAAGGAGTGGAAGGGCCAGGTGGGAGAGATGCGAAGAGCTCAGAGGTACCCCACACTGGGCAGGACTCGGCTGTAAGGACTCGGACGTACGTAAGGTACTTCTCAAGTAATCTGTTCCCAAAACAAGCCAATGAACGGTTGCAAATGACGTATACATAAATATAAATCAGAGCGGCTCCGGTTATCTTTCTTCACAACAATCACATTCTCACTCCCTTTCCATTTTCCTTCTTGAACAATAGAGAAAGACCAGTGTGCCCTGCGTGTGGCCATCCTGTACCATTTTTGTCTTGACAGAAAAGGAGCTGGCTGAAGATGCAAAACCGACAGTCTCTGGGTAGCACTCTGCGACCTGGCTCCCGTCCCTGTGAGCAGGTCACCGGTTCCGTCCCATGCAGCCCGCTCTCCCGCGGAGCCTGCACGCGTGTTTCAGCCTCGCGCCGCTTCCCAAAAGGCCGTCTCTCCCTTGGACCATCTCTGCTCTCAAGCTGCCTAGGCTAGTCTCTTCCTCCTCTGCAGTGCAAATTCCCTTCTGGAACCGAAGCGCTGATCCCTCCCTGTTGCTGACCCTGCTTTCCCAGTAGGCTGTAATTCCCACGCTCTGTTCCAGAGGTCACTTCCTCCTCCTGGGGGATTAGTTATTCTCACGTCCATCTCCTGCCTCAGACTCTAAATTTCTTGAGCCCAGAGTCCATGTTTTGTCTCTCTCTGTAGTGAGAAGGTATAATAAATATTCATGGGGTAAGTGAACAGCCATCTTATCAAATACTTCCTATTACTGGGAGATATTTATCTCATCCACAAACCAGTATATTATAAACCCTTGGTTAATATCACCTATGACCAAACTGCTGTTACAGTATAAGCCCGAGTAGTAAAAAATACCAGCGATAACAAAAACTTACAATATCTATTCTCAGCATCCTCTGACACAGATCCTGTTCTCTGCTCAGCTGACATACTCACCCCCTTTTTTCCCTGAAATCTTTCCTTCATTCCCTCTCAGACCTTCCTGTCTAAACTCAGTCAGGGCCACCCAGGTTCTCCCAGCCTGCAAGCACATTCTCGGAATCCAGGGGTCAGCTAGCCCCCAGATGGTCATCACTTCCATTCCCTGCCTCCTCTCCCCCTCATCCTGAGGGCGTCCGTGAGCTGCCCTGGGTTCTGAAGTCCACTTTCAGAAGAGGGATTGTCCCCAGACCCCTCCTGCCCTCTGACACCCCTGCCACCTCCCTCCCGTCTCTGATGCCAAGGAAGGAAAGATGCGACAGATGCTGACCCAAGTCTCCTCCACTCCCCTCCACTCCCATGCACCTGAAGGTCAGGGTGTGGGTTTCCGAGGGAAACCCAAATGCCCACTATTGGTGATCATCAGCCTGTCCCAGAGAAGCAAAGTGCCAGGCAAGGAGGAGAAAGACAGAGGGGTCTCTGGGAGAAAATAAGACCAGAAGGAGAAGCAGCAAGGAGCCCCCTGGCTTCCTCTTCAGAGAACCCCTGCCAAAGAATCACATCTCCCCAGCCTCCCCTCTACCCCCATGAAATGACCCGTGTCTCAGCATCTTTAAGAAAGTCTCTGCCTGCACACTCCGCCCACCTCTGCATTTGAAGGGCTGTATCGACACAGAAAGAATCTTCAGGGCACAAGCACTTGAGAGCCCAAGAAAGCACTCACCAGCCTGTTTCTAGATCTCTGCCTCTTCCCATGCCCAGGAGAGAGACCGGCGTCCTCGCCTCTGTGGGGTGGAACCAGTTGTCTTCTGAGATTTTCCAACAGCCAAGGAAACCTTGTATATGGGATTCAACTAACCCTCCCCCTCCTCCCTTCTCAGGGTTGGAAGGGGGTGGTCTCCATCTGCTCCGTGGCTGTGTTTCAGGCCTGGCTCCCTTTCATTGTCACGGGGAGAGATCTGGGAGGAGTGTGTTTAACCACGGGTAGCAATCTGTTTGGTGGCGGTGGCAGGGGTACCTGGTAGGCTGGCTCTTCTCCCTGTCTCAGCTAAGTTCGAGGAGGCCAAGGGGGTCTCAGGAGTGTGAGTGTGTGTGTGTGTGTGTGTGTGAGTGTGTGTGTGTGTGTGTGTGTGTGTAAGAGGTGGAACCAGTGTGTAAGAGGAACAATGGTTATCAGGTGGCCCTAAATCCCACCTGGGGAGGAGGTAGAGGGACACTTGTGTTGAGGATTAAAGATTTGGCTGAAAACAGCTGTTTCCTGCTCAACACCCAGAACTAATTTATAGGTTGAAATCTGAACAACTTGGCTTTAAATTGGGGGCCAGAGGCAAGGGGCAAAGAAGGGAGGGAATGAGAAAGAAAAAAAGGGGAAAAGACCTTTCCATCAGAGTGATCACCATGAATATCTATTGTTAACACCAGGCTCTCAAGGGGCATGAACCACTCACAGAGCACCCCAGTATTCAAGACACTGGAGGGGGCTGAGACCCCACATGGAGGCTGCACCCATCAAGAAAGGGCAGCCACGTCAAGAGAGGAAGGTGTGTGTACCTCGCGCCCTGGCATAGCTGACAGAGACATTAAGCCATCAAGTTTGAAGGGAGAGACGCTGCATTTTTCTCATAGCGGCATGGTGTGGGGCTACCACTAAACTTCTAAGTACTTGTAGTGGACCATTAGGTTGCTTTATTTTTTTTCCCATTACAACAATGCTGCAATGCACATCCTTGCACATCCAGCTTGACAGATGAAGGAAATGGATTGTTGTTATCAGTCTTTTTGACACCAGGCCAGCTGGAGCCTGGCACATCCTATCCTGGCATAGCAAGGAAGCTAAAAGTATACAGGTGGCCTGGTCCACAGCTCAGCTGTGCTGACAGCCCACCATACCGACCAGCAGTTGGTGGGCACACTGGGAAGGGCATCGTCGGTGCTACAATCCAGCCAGATTTCTAAGGTTCTTTGGGGCTGTGCATTTCCTCATTATTATTGTTTACTGGTTCATCCTCCGAAGGGCAGGGTTAGGAAACATACATGGAACAGAAAGACTGTCAAACACAGTGTAGCAGCCGACTGGCTGATCTAACATGCTGTGCAGGGGCTGGCTTAAACACAGTCTGTGAAGAGCTGTGAATTTTCATTATTCAGGCGCCACTCGCTGGCTGCTCATGATGAACTGAGTTCTCACCAGCCTCAATCCATATAAAGATTATCTGGAAAGGAAACAAGTTAATATGTAGAGTATGCGGACAGCTTCCACCTCTAAGTCATCAGGGAAAACCAAAGTGACATGCAGAGAGACAGCCTGAGAGGAAACTGTCCCCACCCTTAGTGGAAGTCTGCCTCCTCTGGGAAAAAGAGGGGCCCCTGCCTCTTTACAACTCAAGAGCCTGGCTTCTCGCTGTCTGGGCTCCCCATCTTCTACCCTCAGGGAGAAAGTTTCACAGCAATTAGACACACATCTTTCTTCACAGCTGGAGAGAGAGGGTTGTGAAGCTCCCCACCCCCTCTTCAAGTGGCTAGAGAAGACACCCGGGGTAGCAGAAGCTCTCCCCAGGGCCTGTCAGTCGTTAACAGGAAATGGCTCAGAGGAGCAGGAGTAGGTAGTGATCATAATCCTTTGTGACAGGTCTCTGAGGGTGGGGCCCAAGACTGGGTAGGGTAAAGAGGGACCCTGGTGGGAGAAAAAGTCGAGACTAGAGGCAGAAGCCAGAAAAGCAGGCTTGGATTTAGTATTAAAAGACTGAAGATTCCTCAAAAGGTGAAACACAGAGTTACCATATGACCTAGCAATTCCACTCCTGCATCTGTACCCAAGAGAGCTGGAACCATATTGTCCACATGAAAACTTGTACAGGAGTATTCACAGAAGCATAATGGGTAACAGTCCAAGTGTTCACTGACTGATGAACGGATAAAAGATGGTGTGTGTGTGTGTGTGTGTGTGTGTGTGTATTAGAATATTATTCGGCCACAAAAAGAATGAAATACTTATATCTGCTACAACATGTATGAACTTTATAAACATTATGCTAAGTGGAAGAAGCCAGGCACAAAAGGACACATATTAGATGATTCCATTAATACGAAATGTGAGGAATAGGCTAGAGGAAGACCAGCATGGGGGGAGGGAGTGACTGCTAATGGGGACGGGTTTTTAAGGGGAAAGGTAAAGAAAGTGTCCTAATATTAATTATAGTAATGGGTGCCCAACTCTGTGAATATACTAAAATTCGCTGAGTTATACATTTTAAACAGGTGAATTGTATGGTATGTGAATTATACCTCAATAAAACAATTGTTTAAAATATTAATGAGAAAAAAAGAATTACATTAGGACTTGAAAGTCTTTGTTACAAAACTGTTATACTTCAAGAAAAAAAAAGAAGGTGAATTTCTTCAGCCAAGGCAGCTGCCCCATGGCCATGGGCCTGGACACGGGCCACAAGGTGACCAAGAACGTGAGCTAGCCCAGGTACAGCCACCACAGGTGTCTCACTGAGCACACCAAGTTCGCGTGTACGGGATAGGATCTGAGGGGGGCATGCCACAGAGCCGCTCAGGGCGGCAAGGACAAGGCGGCCTGAAGTTCACCAAGAAGACAGTGGGCATCTCAACTGAAATTGAAAACAAACAAACAAGCAAAAGACACAGAAAAAAAAGGAAAGGGTGGGGACACACACCCTACTAAGAGGAAGAGGGGGCCACAGGAAGGCAGTAGCCAAGAGGACCGCCCACCCCTCTGCATACAAGGAAACCAACCTGAGGGGGGGGGGGAGAAGAAGAGTGAATGATTAAATTCATAAATGTTCAAAGGAATCTATGAACCAAGTTTATTAAATGATTGTTAAAATTGATGAGATTTATAAAGAGAATTGAAAAATTTGTCAGTTGAAATGAAAAATGTTGGGGTTTATTGCTTTAATATACTGAATATTTATGAAAGAAAACAAAACAAATCTAGGGCTAAGTTCTTGGGCCACCTTGTGTAAGTCACGGCCTGCCAATTGCAGAACGCTGCAGAGAGAACAGCCTGAAACCACGCAGTCCCCAGCAGCTTTCTTTAGGGTTATCTGTGCAAATCTGCAGCCACCTTTCTTTCAAACGCTGCTTCCTCACCCCAGGCACTGACCAGTGGGACTCCCTAAACAGGTGTCCATTTAGAAACTAGACCACTGTTCATCTGCTTACAATGTCACTCATGTTAAGCTGCTTACTCCACCCTCTATTTGTGGGATTCCAAGCATGGTTTCAACAGACTAAGTTTCTAAAGCCATTGGAAATCCATACACTGAGCTAAAGGAGGGAGAAAATGAGGGGCAAGACCGCAGGAGAAGCTTGGGGTGGGGAAGAGAGAGATGACTTTCACTCCTTGACCGGACTATGAGCTCCTTGAAGGTAAGTGTCTTCTACCTTTTTTTCTGTGTCCCTCACAGGAGCAAGTGCCAGCTCAAAGCAGAACAGGGGTGGGCTCAACAGAGGCGAACAACAAACGAGTGAAATCACACAGACCAGGGGATACACACCAGACAGGGACTCAGAGATGTAGCTTTAAGAGGAAGGGACATATAATCCCCTGGCACATGGAAAGGGTGTGGAGTCGGAGCCACACACCTGAGTTTCAATCCTGCCTCGGCCAATTACCTGCTGCGTGGTCTTCAGCAATTTGTTTATTCTCTTAGAGCCTCAGATTTTTGGTCTTTGAGTGGGACAGATGCACTTATTACAAGATTGCTGTGACAATTATTAATTAAATGAATTAATTTGCATTAATTCATTTATTTTTTTTAGTTAATTCATTTTAAATGAATGGACTAATATACATGTATAGCCTCTAACCCAAGACCTGACACAAACTTGGCATTCAAAAACCATTGGTTCTTTTCTCCTTTTCCCCAAGTTACAGCTGCTGTATTGCTTTGCTAAATGGCTTTGGACAAGCTCAGCTTTCGAATCTACAAATCTACTTTGTAGAGATCTACAAAATACACAATGCCTGTGCAAATAACCATATGCTGGCTCTGTGACCGAGAAATTATTATTCACTCTTAGAGCCAACATATGGTTATCTGCACAGGCAGCGAGAGAAAGGGAGGCTCCTGCAAGATCCCGGGCCAGCCTCAGCAGCTCTGGGCTCTTCTCTGTTCCGCCTCTGCCAGGGTCTCCTTAACCAAAGCCCTTCACACTCCTGAAGTCCCCCACCCCTTATTCATGCCGGCTTCTCCTACCAATGTCCCTTCCCTATGACATCAACAGCATCTGGCTGGAGTTGGCCCCAGAGAGGAAGCTGGGTCCGTTCTTCAGAGGCGACTTCTATCCTGCTGGCAATATTGCTCTAGCTGCCGATATTCCCAGGGTAGCACATCCCCAGGTGCATTTTTAAAACTTCTTTCTGACATGATAAGGGGGCACAGGGGGAAAAGGAGTAAGACAGCAGGAGGGAGCAGCATCTGTTCCTCCTCTCCTGCCTCTCACCCTCTGCATTTACATCCAACACAGACATCAGTCATCAACAACTGCCACCCGGGCAGGCTGCTACAGGCTGGAGAAGACACGAACATACAGGAGCCTGGAGGAGGGGAGGTGGGACAGGCGGGAAGGTTGTTTGCCGCATTACAGGAAGCACCATTTGTCTAGGAGCCTGGTGCTAAGAGCTGGCAGCTACGATACTTACACCAGACACTGTTGGCTCCAGTGGTACAGAGAAGATCTTTGTGTCTTATGCCCTGAGTAAGCGCAGACACCAGCTTCCCTTTGCTACAGGTTGTGGTCCTCTCGAGATGAACCCAAACTCAGAGGGAGCCATGCTCTCCCAAAAGCAACAGCCCAGCCTCCAGGAAAGATGGAGTTAGCAGGGCAGCAGGAAAGGCTGAGAGCGGCTGCATCACTCCAGCGGAAATGAGGTGACAACACCAACAACACCAGCTATTAAAGGGAATGGGTTTCTATGCTGCCACCAGCAATCCCTTCACCCAGTCCTGCAGGTCTCAGCACTCACAGCAGAAGGTGGCCAAGCATGAGTGCTGCCTCGGGGCCTGGAGTTGGTCCTGGGCAGGGGGTGGGAAGCAACACAGACCATTCTTGATATAGCTCCATGGGCCCTCCCCCAACCAGCCCACAGCTGTGTGTCCTGACTCCATGTTGCCTGTGACGGCCTGTAGTAATAGTTCTGGAGAGAAGAGGCCCATGTTCTCAGCAACAGTCAGGGAGGCCTAGCAGTGTGAGTGCAATTAACCAAATGAATCCATTTGGGAAATTGAAGGCCTAGGGAAGCTGGTGGATTCTCTGCCTTGTGTCAGAGGGCAGGTGTCAGCTCTGAGAGCCCGGTGAGGACCAGGAGCTGAAGCACTGGGGGGTGGGGAAGAGGGCGGGGAGAGATTAGTCTGCGGTAGAAAGGTACTTCTCAGGAGCTGGGGGTGGGGAGGAGTGGGAGGAGCGGGCTCCTGAGCAGATGCCTGGGGCAGCTCCAGATGGCAGTGGCCTCCAAACAAAAGGACAAGAGCCAGAAGGAAGGAGGACCACCAAACAGAGTGCTCAGTTTTATGAGGCTTCCTAAATGGAGGGGCAAAATCAGATTTCCACCTGGAAGCTGTCCGGGGCTTGCTCAGAAATAGTTGTGCAGAGCTTCCAGGCAGCCTTGGAACAAGCCACTTGAAAATATACACTGCAGCCCGAACCCAAATGGTCAGCGCGCAGGTCCCAGGGCGGGGCTGCGGGGTTTGGATTCGGGTGCTGCACTTGCTGACACATGGAGCTTTGAGCACGTTCCTTAGTTTTTCTGTATTTCTGTCACCAGGAAAATGCGGGGAATAACGGGCCCTATTTCACCGGGTGGCTGTGAACACACATGTTGGGTGCAGTGCAAGGCGCCCGGAGCTCAGGGAGTACTCAGAACGTGATTATAATGATGGTGATCATCCTGCAAAGAAGCCTAGATCAGCCCCCCTTCTCTCAGAACTTACTGGTCCCTCAGAAGCTGTATGTCCCCACTTTTGTGTATTCTCTGCACTTTCTTCGTTTTGTACAGGTTTGCTGTGTGTCTGCAAGTCCTTTGACCTCTCATTGTGTGGGTGCCTCACACCCGAGGAGGTGAGGTGGTGCCACAGCAAGGAACACAACCCACAGCTCACGGCACCTAAGTCCTGGGGCAGCCTCTGTTGCTAGTTAATTTTGTGAACCTTCGAGAAATAACTTGTTAAGCCTCAGTTTATTCACCAATCAGGTGGGAATGATGACATCAGCCTTGCTCACATCACAGAATTGATGTGAAAGGGACATGACACAATTAATGCAAACAGATATGCTGTGAAAATAAAGCTCTGAACCAATCGTAGGGTTTGCTCATTAGATTAAAGTGTCCAGAGGGGCAAGGGTAGATCAAGTGTGCTCTGCGCCAGGTAGGTGGCAGCCAGGCGTGACTCCCGCTGCCAGCAGGTGTGCTATTGGGCAGTGACGCTGCCACCACCAGAGGAGGGAGGGGCTCCCAGGTTCCTTAGGGAGGGATCTAGTAGTTAGGCAACCAGAGTGTCTGTGCCCAGGGGGCATAGGGATAGGAAGTAGGGAGGGTGCAGGAAACTGTGCCCAGAGAGGCGGCATGGTGACACAAAGCTGGACTCACTCCCTGTTCTATCACAAACTGTGAGGTCTGTTCCCACACTGATTTACATATCTTTACATGCCCATTGAAACAACCTGTATATACCACTTCTGCAATCAGAGTTCTCCAAATACAGAAACTACCTCAGCAGACAAGTCCATATGAGCTGCTGCTGGTATGACAAATGATAACTTTCACTTACTGAACACCTACTACATGCTAGGCACTGTGCAGGGCTCTTAATATGTTTAATCTTTACAGCAAGATGTTCATTGTTAACCCCACTGCACAAAGCAGGAACTGCAGGCCTAGAGCAATTAGCAACTTTCCTGAGGTCACAAAGCAAGCAGAGCTGGGTTTTGTCCAGATCCCAAATCCATGTCATCAGCATTCCTGCTGTCACCTTTCAACCTCTTCCCTGCAACCTCCAAGCCCCATGTCCAACGCCTTCTGGGAGGACAGAAGACATCTGGAAAGGGATTTAGAGCAAGAAAGACAAACTACAGTGAGGCCTAAACTCAAGAATAAGCAAATCTTTCTCTGTCCAGGCCCCCGGGAGACGCGCCCAGCCCGTAGCCTCCGGGCTGCTAGCGTGGGGTCCGTTGTCAGCTACTCTTTGGTTCAAGTTGTAGCCCTCACTTCTTGCACATCCTGCCCTGGGCTGAGGCGAAACCAGGAGAGGTGGGGAGCGGCAGGAAATTCTAACCCAGAGTGGAACAACGCAAACCCCGGACATAGGGTGCGGCTTCAGTGCTATCGGCCTCAGCTGCATACTGCTCCCTGGACAGCTGTCCATCTGCCAGGGCCCAATGGCCCAGCCGGAGGAAGGGTCCTCAGTCTGTCCCCATATGCCGGGGCTGTCACTCAGGAGGCTCCCAGGTTGTGGAGGCCAGGCTAAGGGGGGATACAGGTCACAAACAACGCTGTTTCCCGAGTTTCCCATTAAGGTGGATAGTCGTGCCAATGGCAAGGCTAAGCTGGCTGCCAGCATCGGCTGGGGGGAGATGAGCAAACGCTCTCCCAACGCCAGCCTCCATGCAAAGGACAGCCTCGGGTCTGGCTCCATGGCCGACTCAGGGGAGAAAGAAGAACATGTCCTCCCAGAAGATCCTGGGGGCCAGGCAAAGAACTTCCTCTCAACAAGGAAACGTAGCAAGAATCAAGAATTTCCCCCACCCGCGCCCCTCCAGGTTGAGCCCCAGGCCCGAGCCCCACTCACCGTCTCTGCCTCATTCAGCTTCCTTCTTGCAGCACCAGAGCAGGCTCCCTCCCAGTCCGCAGCGGGAAGGAAACCTCCAGTGTCCCAAACTGCACATACGTCAATCAATGTCGCAAAGCAAACACAAAGAAGACCCCAGGGTTACTCTAGGAAAGAAAGAACAGGCTTTGTGTTTGCCACTTGTCCATTCACTGGGAAATGACATCTTAGTTCACACTTATTTGGAAGATTCTGCATAGCATAACTGCACCTTTGTTCAAAGAAGTTCAAAGCACTGCAGACATGGGATGGATTGTGCAAGGTGCCTAAACATGTTAAGACTTTGGGGAGAGAGGATCATCCTCCTCATCCATAAGATCATTATTGTGACCTGACACCATAATCTAATTCCTGATTCCTTATTCACCTAAAGAAGTTAATGCGTATCTCCTACACCCAAGGAGAAGTCACCCTTAATTATCACATTAACTTTCTTAGCTTACTTAGGAGAACGATTATGTTTTTCTTTCCTCTCTACAGATAATCAAACTGAGTTCACCATAACTAAACCTATAACACATTGAAAGGAGGTTTAATTTTAGTGGCAGGGGACACAGATTTTAAGTCTACCTTGTTATGTTATGTAGGGTGGATTGCGTCCTTACTTGTGTCTAAGATTCATTCTCTGTAAAAGGGGCAGGAGGTCAGACCACAGGGCCTTTAGTGAGGATTCTGCAAGTTCAAGTCCTGGCTCTAGTCCTTCTGGACAACCAGCTAACCTTTCCTAGTACAGATAACGTATCTCATTTAATTATTTGCTTTTTTAAAAAATTATTTTATTTTTGTGTGTGTGACAGAGACAGAGAGAGGGACAGATAGGAACAGACAGACAGGAAGGGAGAGAGATGAGAAACATCAGTTCTTCGTGGCAGCACCTTAGTTGTTCATTGACTGCTTTCTCATATGTGCCTTGACCAGGGGGCTACAGCAGAGCGAGTGACCCCTTGCTCAAACCAGATGAGCCCACACTCAAGTTGGCAACCTTGGGTTTTTGAATCCTAGTCTGAAGCTCTGTCCTCTGCATCACCACCTGGTCCGGCTTAATTATTTGCTTTAACATTAAAATATATCTGCAGGAAATTATAAAATCCCCCTTTGTAGAGGAGAATGTGGCATTATCTATCAAAATAAGTATGTATGCACTTACTCTTTGACCCAGAACTCCCAGTTCCAGGGATCTTTTTGAGATATATCCTGTATGCCTATGTTGTGATCTCTAGGATTACTGTTAAAAAAAAAAGTCTATTCAATGCTACCATTTATTTAAGAAAAGGGGAAGAACAAAAGATATATATGTATTTGCTTAAATTTTTAAAAAGACAGTAAAAGATAAAGCATAAAATAAAATTTCAAAGGCCTACAGGGAGGGGGAGAAGTAAGAGGGGTCAGGGAGAGAAACTGGACTTTGAATATACCTTGTTTTGTGAATTTGCTTGGGAATATGTAAATATCTGGTGTAATTATAAAACACAATATTTTTAAAAGAAATCTCTAAAATAAAAATAAAATGCAACAAATGAGTTTATGCGTCCAATTGGTTGGCGTAACTACACACGGAGAAATTAAAACACAGTCGTTGGATGGCATATCCTTAGAGGAATACACCACAGAGTGAAAAGAACTGTCCCCTCTTCCTCAATCCTAAATTGTGTTCAATAACCTATTGATGATACTATGGTATTATTATGCTGAGAAACAAGAGTTTCTTGTTGAAAGGAGGTATAAATGCAAGATTGATGAGATCAGGCAAAAATTCTGTAGCTTTCTATGATTGTGAACTGGAAGCATCAGTACGCTGTATCTTACTGATGTATCTTACACACACATACACACACACACACCCGCCCCACTTCCTAGTTCTGTTCAGGCCTAAAAACAAATTCAGATTATGAATTCTAATTACCATCCCCCACAAGGAAATCGGCTTCCTTGCTTTAATGTCTGATGCAGCAAACGTACAAGATGATCCTAGAACATCCTGTTACACCAAAAAACCAAAGTGTTAAAGATTACTACTAGAGTCATGCCAAGAGGACTCAAGCCAATCAGAAGAAGGCTTCCTTTAGTGCAGCGGTTCTCAACCTGTGAGTCGCGACCCCGGCGGGGGTCGAACGACCAAAACACAGGGGTCGCCTAAAGCCATCGCAAAATACATATTTATTATACAATACATTTTTAAATAAATGTCATTTGAGAATTGTGGATCAATCTGTCCTTTGGGGTTGCTGTGAGGATCAAATGAGAGCTGTGATTTGAAGATAGATAGACATACAGAAAGAGAACCTTTAAAGGTAAATGAGATTACAATCACCACCAATGCTTTTATGCCCAAAATGACAAGTGAGACTTCAAACCCAGAGTATAGCTCTCCACCTGACCCGGGAATAGGAAGTTTCCAGGAAGGACACCTGATGCTCTGGGGAGAAACAGGGATCAAGAAAGACACCTGATATCCCAAAGCTTCTCAGTCACAGACAGGTGGGGACCAGGGCCAGGTTGCTGGGTGCCTTGGGCACTGCCTCCAGATCCCAGAAGGCCAGACACCTACTGAGTTCCTCTGAATGAGGCCTGGGCTGGAGGAGTAGGTAGTGGGCAGGGGAAGGTGTTCATCAAGAACAAGAGGAAGGCACAGCATGCCGGGCTAATGACAGGAGCGAGAGTCTGGGTTGTTCACAGCTGAATGTCTGCCTGGGGGCATTTACAGATTTCTTCTCAGCAAGTGTTTATTCTCCTTGTTTTCTCCTCTGCCACAGAAGAAAAGAGGGTCTGGTTCTGGAGTGTCTCTAACACTTCTTCTTGAAATTCTTTGCTTCTATTAGGGTGTATTTTCGAAGAAGTACAAAGTTGAACTCCTCCTGTGTCCTGTGTCCTGCGTTTCTGCCCCTGGTCTTCAGTGTGTGCTCAGGGGACAAAGATGCAAAGACTCATTCTTTCTCTGTCTGTATTTCTTCTCTCTTGAGGTTCTTACTTATGTATTTAAAAGTTATTTTACTTGCTTTTTGAAGAGTTAATCCCTTCACATGATAAAAAAAAATCAAAAGATACACAAGAGTATACAGTAAAAGTAAGTAAATTTCCCTTCCAAATCTGTCCCATGCTTCCCCATCCCACTCAGCCCCCCTTCCGGTCAGCCACTATTACCATTCTCTTGTGTGCCCTTCAGAGATGGTCTGCGCACACACAGGTACATTAAAAAATTATAGCAAAACACGTATAGGACTTGCATGCTGAAAAGTACACAACACTAATGAAAGATATCAAAGCTCTGAATAATTGAGAGACATATTGTGTTCATGGATTGGAAGATTCTACATAGTAAATATGCAAAACCTCCCAAAATTGATATATTGGTTGAATGCAATCTCTATCAAAGTCCCATCAAAAATGTTAGTAGATACATGTAGATTATTCTAAAATAAAAAACAGGAGAAAATCTTTGAGATCTAAGGCTAAGCAAACAGTTCTTAGATTTGATGCCAAAAGCATGATGACCCATAAAAGGAAAAATTGATAAAATTGATCAAAATTAAAAAATTTGCTCTATGAAAGGAGATGAAAGGCGGGGAAAAAACACATGTAGGACAAAGAACCAGCTCTAGAATATACACTGCTCACAAACATTAGGGGATCAGGGAATGTGCAGATACTTGTTCAGCCTTTTATTTAGTGCATTTTCACCAATGAAATAAAAGTTGGTTTTGCATCTCATTTGCATAATTGAACAACTTTCTTTGTCTTGTCGTTTGCTTTTCTGATGTTCTTGTTTAATAAAAAAAATCAAATGCTTTTTTATTGCTTCATATTAATTTTGAAATATCCCTTAATTTTTGTGAGCAGTATATAAGTAATTCCCAAAACTCAGCAGCAAGGATACAAACAATTCACCTAGAACATCCTGTCCTAGAAGACAGGAAAAGACATTGCACTCAGGTAGGTATTCAGATGGCAAATAAGCACTTGAAAAGATGTTCAACAGCATTAGCCATTAGGGGGAATGCAATTAAAACCGCAATTTATAGTTATGAGTATGGAAAACAGTTTAATCTTGTTTTATTATTAATTATTGTAGTATTTGTAGCACAACTGTAAACCTCCTTTTGCCCGCCTCTGTATATACAGTGGAATATTACTCAGCCATAAAAAAAAGAAACCCATGGATGGACCTAGAGAATATTGTGGTAAGTGAAATAAGTCAGACAGAGAAAGACAAATACCATATGATTTCACTTATATGTGGAGTCAAAAACAACAACAACAAAATAACAAACAAAACAAAACAGAAACTAACTCATAAATACAGAGAACAAACTGATGGTTGCCAGAAGTGGGTAGGGAGTGGAGGTGGGTTAAAAAGGGCAAGGGATAAGCACCAAGTATAAACTTCCAGTTACAAAAACAGTCACAGGGATGTACAGTACAGCACAGGAAATGTAGTCAATGATATCACAATGAGTATGTACAGTGCCAGATGGGTACTAGACTTATGGGGTGATAACTCTGTAAGGTATATAAATGTCTAATAACTATGTTGTATATCTAAAACTAATAGAGTACTATATGTCAATTATAATTTAAAAATAAATAAAAAGAATATGTATAAAGAACTTTAAATAAATAAGAGGATAAACAAACCAACTGAAATAGAAGCAGGAGATAAAAAAGAAACACATATGACTAGTAGACATATTGGTGATCTGGGAAATGCAAATCAAGACTATATAATGAGATATAAATTTATACTCATTCAATTGGTAAAAATTATTTTATTGATTGATTGATTTTAGAGAGAGAAAAAGGGAGGGGGGAGAGAGAGAGAAACATCAATGTGTTGTTCCACTTACACTCATTGGTTGTTTCTTGTCTGTGCCCTGACCGGGGAAGGAGAAAGGGAGAGAGGTTAAGTGGGAGGAGGGAAGGGTGCGTGCGCCGATGCTGAGAATGAGTCATGAACCAGGGATTGTAATATTTAACCCAATGCTGTTCACCTGAGGTCCAAAGAGGAAAGAAAATATGTTCCAATAATCCAAAGAATCCTAGATTCTTTTCTATAAACAGGATCTTATAAATCTCTACCTGAATTCCATCATTCAACGTGATAAGAAAAGTGATGCAGAGATAGGTGAGAAATGTGAATGAATCTCAGAGATGTTCTTAGGTCACATAACTAATTCTAATCCTTTTCTGGCCATTATGTTTGAAAAAGACAGCAGCGAGGAGAAAAAGTTAAGACCAGGCATCCATTCCTGTGCCAACCATTCCTTCTATGAGGAAGTCATTATTATCCTACTTTACACATTAGAAATCTGAAGAAAAGTGATGTCAAATAACTTGTCTGGGATTTCTCAGCTGTTGAGCAGAAGAGCCAAAACTCAAACCTAGGTTGGTCCCCAAAGCTCACACTCCTTTTATGCCATATGGGAAACTAATTGGCAGCAACACAGCAAAATATGAACTATTACTTTGTGAAAGACCCTGTGACAGATACACAGATGAGCAAACAACACAAGGGATTTCTTTAAAACGTTCTCTTTGTAATTATCTCAGAAAATTGTTATTATTCCCAACGGGAAAAAAGGTGCAACTATACTTAGTTTATATACTCAAGATGTCTTAGGTCCAAATACAACATGATTCAGACACAAATTGGTACTGGTAACATTACCCGGTGAGAGAAATGGTTTGATTTATGAAATATCTCTTCTTGAGGATAAGGCAGAGTAAGTCAGTAGCTGGATGCCTGGCCCTGTGACTAGGACCTAGGAAGAAATGATCCAGTGAAAGACAAGCTCTTGTTGGAACAGATGCAAGACCACAAGCTGATGGGCTGGAGGGGCCGAGGGAACACACCACAAAAGCTGAACTATATTCAGGAGCGTGGGAGACACTTGTGTCTTTGGATGTTGCTTGGATTCCCAACTGGACCTCAATGACTTCTTCCATAGAACAAGATAACAAGTGAAAATGGTATTCTGATGTAGAAGTCATTGTTCAAGGAGTGAAATATCACACCTGTCCCAGCCGCCTGCACCTGGGGAGAAAACACTCAAACCAAGATTCCTCCAATGTAGGACCAGAGGGGCAGAGCATGGGACACAAGGAAATTGGAACCACTTCTATTTCCACCTTTTCTTTCTCTCATAGATATAACCAAATAAATAGATTTTTAAAAATAATGGTAAAACATACACTACATAACACCATTCTAACCATTTTTTTTAAAATTCTTTTTTCTTTTTTTTGAAGCTGGAAACAGGGAGAGACAGTCAGACTCCCGCATGCACCCGACCGGGATCCACCCGGCATGCCCACCAGGGGCGACACTCTGCCCACCAGGGGGCGATGCTCTGCCCCTCTGGGGCGTCGCTCTGCGTGACCAGAGCCACTCTAGCGCCTGGGGCAGAGGCCAAGGAGCCATCCCCAGCTCCCGGGCCATCTTTGCTCCAATGGAGCCTTGGCTGCGGGAGGGTAAGAGAGAGACAGAGAGGAAGGGGGGGGTGGAGAAGCAAATGGGCGCTTCTCCTATGTGCCCTGGCCGGGAATCGAACCCGGGTCCCCCACATGCCAGGCCGACGCTCTACCGCTGAGCCAACCGGCCAGGGCCCATTCTAACCATTTTGAGTGTACAGTTCTTTGGTATTAAGTACATTCACATTCCATTCTTGTGCAACCATCATCGCTACCCATTCAAAGAATGTTTTCATCTTCCCAAACTGAAACTCTGTACTACCTAACCCCCTCTTTCTAGGTACTTGTGGTAGAGTATTACATTTAGTCAAAACACATGAGTGGACTGAGAAATCACCTTGTCAAATAAGCTGTGAAATCACTAAAGCAAAGATAAGACCCTGGTCCTCCGAGACTTAACATGATGGGAGAAGTATACTCTCGATTCCTCACACTTGGTTGGTTAAACCCACAACTGGGGATAAATTCAGCACTCCGCCCTCTCTGCGCTTGCATGTGTGCAGCTGGTCATGGGCCTCCACGCGCCATGGCCTCCCTTACATTCATGCTCTCCGATCTCAAGCGGTCCCTTGATGGCATCTGACAATCAAGGTACCTCCCCCTCATCTGCTCTCCCAGATGGCAACCCATACCTTCTCCTTTCTCTTCAAACCTCCAAAATCTCCTTCCCCGTTCTTTCCCATTTTACTTTGTATTATGAAGTAGGAAAAAACTGAATGAATTTCCACATGCACATCAGCCTATTTCAGCATCTCTCTAAAAGACAACGGCCCTTTCATAAAACAGCCTCAATAACATCATACTTTCAAAATTAACAATTTTTTTAAATCAAATTTCCATTTGGTGTCCAAATTTATAAGGGTCTCATAAATGTCTTTTTTTTTAACCATATGTTTGTTTGAATCAGAATCTAAATAAAGTCCACACGTGAGTTGATATGTGTATTATGTCTCTTTCAATCTGTAAATTCCAGCTCTCTTTTTTCCTTTATACTTTATTAAAAAACAAAACTACTGCTGTTCCCCATCCTTTTACTCTCAGCTGATGGTTGTGTTTATTCTTTAATAGGAAACAGAAGCAACAAAAGAGAATTCCCACAGGCATCACCACCCCACTTACCACCGACCTGCATCTGTGCTCGAACGCTCCACCTTCTCTCCTGGTCCTGTGCACGAACTGCCTGCACTCTAGACCCCGCTCCCTCTGGCCGGCTCCATGACAGACGACAATGCTGCCAGTCTTCTCTTCCTCCTGCCTAGTCAGGTTTTCCTTATCTACTGATCTTCCCCACCAGCCTACAAACCTGCTGTCATTTATCCCAACCCAAAGGGCCTTCCCTTGCTCCTACTCTTCCCTCTGGTTACTGCCCTATTTCTCTTCCCCTTACAAGAAACCTCTATACAAGACCTGCCTACACTTAAGTCTTCCAATTTCTCTTCTCAAAATCTTTTTAAAACCCATTCCAATCAAGATACACCCCCCACCCCCACAAACACAACTCAACCAACGTTAGTCTTATCAAGGTCTCCTCGATAGTGTAAATAAATTCCTTTCTCATTGGTCTTATCAAGGTCACCTCAATAGTATAAATAAATCCCTGATTCTCACTGGTCTTATCAAGGTCACCTTAATAGTGTAAATAAATCCCTGATTCTCACTGGTCTTATCAAGGTCACCTCAATAGTGTAAATAAATTCCTGGTTCTCATCTTTGTTATTTTTTTGTTTTTGGTTTTTGTTTTGAGAAAGAGTGGAAGGAAAGTGGGTGGGAGAGGGGGAGGAGGGAGAAAGAGAGAAGCATCAACTTATTGTTTCACTTAGTTGTTCCATTTAGTTGTGTCCTCATTGCTTGTTTCTTGTATGTGCCCTGACTGGGGATCAAAGCTGTGATCTTGGTGCACCGGGACACTTTAACCACTGACTACTCAGCCAGGGCACCATCTTTCTTGATGTAACACAAGTGATCACTGTCCTCCCGGAAACACTTCCTTTACTTGGCATCTGGAACAGCACAATCTCTTAGTTTTCTTCCTTTTTGCTGTTCCTTCTCCATCTTCCCTGCTGGTTCCTCCTCTTTTCCCCAACTCCTAATGTCGTATTTGGCCCTATAACTTCTTTTCTTCTCTTCTTCTCCGCCTGTTGATCTTGTCTAGCTTCACAGCACTAGGTACCATCTACATCAGTGGTAGTCAACCTGGTCCCTACCGTTCACTAGTGGGCGTTCCAGCTTTCATGGTGGGCGGTAGCGGAGCAACCAAAGTATAAATAAAAAGATAGATTTAACTATAGTAAGTTGTTTTATAAAGATTTATTCCGCCAAACTTAGCAAAAATCTGACATAAAGTACTTGGTAAGTAATTATTATTATATGCTTTAACTTGCTGTAACTATGCTTTATAAATTTTATAAAGTAAAGTTACTTCCCTACTTTATAAATCACCATTACTGTGGAACCGGTGGGTGGTTAGAAAATTTTACTACTAATAGAGATACAAAAGTGGGCGGTAGGTATAAAAAGGTTGACTACCCCTGATCTACATGCTGAAAACTCCCGATTTTAAATCTCTAGCTCAGATCTTCCTCTGAACTTCAGACCCATATATTCAACTGACTACTTGGCATCTCTGACTGTATTTCTAACAGGTGTCGAAGAGTTTAAACTCAGCTCCTACTCTCACCTTCTCCCCTCTACACACAGCCTTTCCCACTTTATAGTTTATGAACTCTTCTTTAGGCGTTCATGACAACCCTGTATTGTTCTCTCTGGCTTTTCTCCTTCTCTTCCAATTTTCTCTTTCTCACTTTATACTCAAGTCTTCAGCAATTCTACTGCCTCTGTCTTTAAAATCTGTTCTCTCTTTACTTCTCTGCTGCTGTTCTCCTGGTCCACACCACCATTCTTGCCCACTATCCTGTTTTTCTCCCTCAGGCCTTTGTTCCCATGTCCCCTTCTCAGTAGGAATTCCCTGGCCACCCTACATAGAACTGCAAACCACCACACCCACCACACTTCCTATCCCTCTTACCTGCTTTATGTTCTAACTCCTTGGCACTTCTTACCTCTGAATGTACCACATATCTTGTTTTCCTTGTTTATTGCCTGTCTTTCCCCATTAAAATGTAAGCTCCTTGCAAGATAGGGATTTCATTATAGCTGCTTCTCTGATGTCTAGAGCAGCACCCAATCCAAGCAAGTGGTAAAAAATATCTGTTTAATAAATTAATACATTTACGCATGTAGCTATAATAAAGTATTTCCTCCAAACAGGCTTCTCTGACAGCTTCAGACCTCCCAGGCACTTAGAATCTGAAATGCAGTACAAATATCGATCAACTTACGACCTATGCAACTTATGACCATTCAACTTTATGACCACCATCGCTAGCCATGACTGCTCCGCGTCTGGCAGCGCAAGCGTTGCCCAGCTGGGCGTACGACAGTGAGGACCAGCTTCCAGCAGCACTACCATCTCTCCGTGCACCATTTCAACTGTTATCCCAGACTTGGTACAGCAATTTATGTTTTGTGTTTTGGATATTTTTCATCAAACCCCTCCCAAGATGTCTACCAAGAGGAAATTGTCTTTGCAAATCTTAAACCAGTTGTACTGGTAATGCAGTGTTTTACTTAAACCAGACGAATGTAAAAATAAGAAACAAAATGGTGTAGAGATGATACAAACGGCATAAAATGAACAAAGAAAATTATGATATATAACAATAATGAAAGAAAATTATAAAATATGACAAAGATTTTTATAACATCATTTCACAGTATTGTACATATAGCCTACTCAACTTATGACCAAATCGTGTTACGACCGGTCTGTCGGAACCAATCGTGGTTGTAAGTTGAGCACTAGCTATAGTTACTTCTATGTATCATTGCCATGATTCTTAGTCTTATTTCTCCCAGTAGACTCAGTTCTCTGAGCCTCAGACCTGGTGTTCCACTTATCCTTCATCTCCCTCAGCTGTTCCCACTGCTCGGGTTCTCAAACCTGGGTGGGCTCAACATTTATTTTGGCTCATATTAATCTTCTATATTTTAATAATCTTGTTGTTTTTACACATGATCTCCCCCTCTCCCCATATTATCTATACCACAATCATGTGAGGAAATAAGGGAAGGGGAAGGATAGCTATCCATGTCTCCTTCAAAAAATAACACTGGAAGAGTGACATCAGCCTCACGGTGGAGTGAAAAGTCCCCTTTAGATCTTCCTTTAAATCTACAGCTAGTCAGACATCTATAACCCAACAGGTCCTCTGCTCTACATACTAGCATGTCTGAGATCCACACACCAGTACAGCTGAAGGTGAGTTTACTGGAACACGTTGGGGAGGCAGGACGAGGGGAAAGCCAGGAATGGTGCCCGCAGGTGCAGCTCCACAGCCACTGCAGCTGAGCTCATGGCCCCAGCTGAGGCAGCAGCAGAGGAAGAGCTGGGATGTGGCCCCCACACTGCAGCTCAAAGGGCAAGAGGGGTAGAAACAGTGCTGGTACCTGAGACTCTGGCTCCTGCCCCCAAATGCTAACAGCAGAGCCTGGTAGCAGCAATAGAGACAAATCTGTGGTCTCCTGACTACAGCTCAACAACACCAGTGACCACAAGGAATAAAGTAGCAGAGCAGAGGGCTTCATGTATCCAGCTTCTCACCTGCCATGTCCCCCAACCAAGGTGGCGATGACCCAAGACCTAGGTAACCTAGACACAGCAAGGACACTCACCACCCCAATCATCCAGGCAGCGACTCCCAGGACCACAGTAATACCCTCCCCCCACTACTCCCCAGGTACAAGTAAAGCAGGTAAGAGAAAACAAACCATGCACTATAGCACCATCTCCTGGAAAACAAGAGAAAGACCTCTAATTATCAGCCTGCTGAACTGTTAAAATCAAAACAGAACCTAAATAAGAAAAGTGCTCACTATTTCAAATATTCAAACTCGAAGTCATGGAAGACTGTAATCTAAATGACAGAGAATTCAAAATAGCGTTCATTAAAAACTCAATGAGGCTGGGCCAGAGCAGCCCAAGATGGCCGACGTGCAGGATCGGGTGTCGGATGAGGAGAAGATGCTTCTGGATCGCCTGTAGCTCCAAGAAGGTTGCTGAGGGCCAGTCAAAAGTGGTGACTCCCACTGGTCTTCGCCAGTTTCCGGCCTGTGAGTTCCAGGGCCGGTACATCCAGCGGCCAGATGTGGAGAGCATCAGCTCAAAACCTAACAACCGTAGTTAGAGTGGTATCTTAAGGAAAGGCTCCTCACACCTGACCCAGCTAAGGCATAGAAAATGTTGTCACAAACAGCAAAAAGAGCAGTAGCAGCAGACAAGTAGCCCACAGCAGATTACAAACAGCTGAAGCCATCCCAGGAAGATTTAGAAATTACACAACTGAAAGCTGGAGTCAGACAACACCAACCATATACTCAGCTACACAAACAACATATTTGAAGGAGCAGTCTATATCGAGACAAAATGGAAAGACAGAGAAGTGCAATTCAAATGAATCAACAAGAGAAATCCCCAGAAAAAGAACTGAATGAAATGGAAATAACTAAGATGCCGGATGCAGAGTTTAGAATAATGATTGTGAGGATGCTCAAGGATCTTAGAGCAACCATAGATAGACAACATGAGCACCTAAACAATGAGATATCTGGCATCAAAAAGGACTTTGAAATCATAAAAAAGAATCAGACAGAAATGATAAACACAATATTAGAAATGAAGACTACACTACAAGGAATGAAAAGCAGGCGGGATGAAAAAGAGGAATCAGCAATTTAGAGGACAAGATAAGCAAAAGCACGGAAGCAGAACAGCAAAAGAAAAAGAGGATCAAAATGTCTGAGAAAACTCTAAGAGAGCTCTGTTACAATAGGAAGAGAAACAACATCTGCATCATAGGGGTTCCTGAAGGAGAAGAGAAAGAACAAGGGATAGAGAACCTGATTGAAGAAGTCACAGCTGAAAATGTCCCAAAATTGATGCAGGAAAAAGTCACACAAGTTCAAGAAGCACAAAGAATCCCATTAAAAAGTAACCCAAATAAACCTAAACGAAGACACATCATAATTTAAAAACCAAAGCTAAGAAATAAAAAAAGAATACTAAAAACTGCAAAAGAAAAGCAGTCAATCACCTACAAAGGAGACCTCAAAAAGATGACATCCTACTTCTCAACAAAAACACTTGAGGCGAGAAGGGAATGGCAAGAAATATTCAAATTAATGCAGAACAAGATCCTACAACCAAGACTTCTTTATCCAGCGAGGCTATCGTTTAAAATAGAAGGAGAAATAAAAAGCTTCCCATACAAAAAAACAAACAAACCCCTCAAGGAATTTATTACAACCAAACCAATGATGTAAGAAATGTTAACGGTCCTGTTGTAAACAGAACAGGGGGGCGGGGCGGGGAATCTAGTAAAGAGGAATGTAGATTTAAGATTTTAGAAATGCATCCAAATTGAAAAAGAAGAAGTAAAACTATCATTATTTGCTGATAATATGATACTGTACACAGAAAACCCTAAAGTCTCAGTAAAAAAACTACTAGACCTAATAAATGAATTCAGCAAGGTGGCAGGATATAAAATTAATATTCAAAAACCAGTGACATTTTTATACACCAACAATGAACAACACCAACAATTTCTGAACAAGAAATTAAGAAAACAATCCCCCTCACTACTGCAACAACAACAAAGAAAGTACCTACCTGTAAACTTAACCAAGGAGGTTAAAGACTTGTACTCAGAAAATTATAAAACATTGATAAGAGAAATCAAGGAACATAATTGAATCAAAAATGGGCAAAAGAAATGAATAGACACTTCAAAGAGGACATTCAGATGGCCAATAGGCAAAAGAAAAAATGTTCAACATCACTAATCATTAGAGAAATGCAAATTAAAACCACAATGAGATATCACCTCACACCAGTCAGAATGACACATTAACAAAACAAAACATAATAAGTGCTTGTGAAGATGTGTAGTAAAGGGAATCCTCCTGCACTGCTGGTGGGAATGCAGACTGGTGCAACCACTGTGGAAAATGGTATGGAGATTCCTCAAAAAATTAAAAATGGAACTGCCTTTTGACCCAGCCATCCCACTTTTAGGAATATATACTAAGAACACCAAATCACTGATTCAAAAGAAGAAATGCACCCCCATGTTTATGGCAGCATTGTTTACAATAATGAAGATCTGGATACAGCCCAAGTGTCCTCCAGTGGATGAGTGGATTAAAAAGCTGTACTACATATACACATGGAATACTATGGGGCTATGAAAAAGAAGGAAATACTACCTTTTGAAACAACATGGATGGACCTGGAAACTATTATGTTAAGTGACATAAGCCAGGCAAGAAATAAAAATATCATATGACTTCACTCATGTGTAATCCAATGAACAATGTGAACTGAGGAACAGAATAGAGGCAGAGGAAGGATCAAAGGGACCAGTGGGAAAGCAGATAGAGGGAAAGGGGATGAGAGGATGAGATCAGAGAAGGGAAAGAGCTTGGTGAAATTATATATACATAACAGCGTTATAGAGAGCAGAAGAGCAAATCCTGGAGGAAATTGGAGAGGGTGTAAGGGGGAGGGGGCAAGGGGATGTTGAGGGGAATTCAGGGGTGCGAGAGGATGTATTCGGTGGGACACTTGAATCTATGTAAACACAATAAATTTAAATCAATAAAAAAATAAGATAAAAAAAAACTCAATGAAATAAAAGAAAACTCAAAAAGGCAGTTCAATGAGCTCAGAAATAAAATTAATAAAGAGATCAAAACTAGAAAAAAAGAACCAAATAGAAATTCTGGAACTAAAGAATTCAATAAATGAGAAAAAGAATGCACCAGAAAGCAGTGAAAATAGAGCAGAACATATGGAAGAGAGAATTAAGGGCTTAAGGATAGAAATCTAGAAATGATTCAGATGGAAGAAGAGAGAAAACTTAAGATTTTTTAAAAATGAAAGAACTCTACGAAAACTACCTGACTCCACTAGAAAGGGAAACATAATGCTACTGGGAGTCCAGAAACAGCGAGCCTCTTCAAAGAAATATTTGATGAGAACTTTCCAATGTATGGAAGAAACTGGACATTCAAGTACAAGATGCTAACGGAATACCTAATTATCTCAATGCAAAAAAGGCCTTTCTCCAAGATACTGTCAAAAGTGATGGCCAGACCAGGCATGGCACAGTGGATAGAGCATTGAACTGGGATGCAGAGGACCCAGGTTCAAGCCCCGAGGTTGCCGGCTTGAGCACAGGCTCATCCAGCTCAAGTGCAGGCTCATCAGCTTGAGTGCAGGGTCGCTGGCTTGAGTGTGGGATCATAGACATGACCCCATGATCACTGGCTTAAAGCCCAAGGTTGCTGGCTTGAAGCCCAAAGTTGCTAGCTTGAGCAAGGGATCACTCGCTCTGCTGGACCTTCCCCCACTCCCAGTCAAGGCACATATGAGAAGGCAATCAGTGAATAACTAAGGTGCTGCAACCAAGAATTGATGCTTCTCATTTCTCTTGCTTCCTGCCCTTCTGTCCCTTCCTGTCCTTCTGTCTCTCTCTCTGTCTCTATCTCTCGCTTAAAAAAAAAATGTCAGTGATAATTCTCAAGAGGGAAAAAGAAAAAACATCAATAACCTACAAAGGAAATCTCATTAGATTATCATTAGCTTTCTCACCAAAATTCTACAGGCCAAGAGAGAATGGAATATATATTCAAAATTTTGAAAAACAGAAAAAATAATATATCCAACGAAGCTATCCTTTAGCTACGAAGGAGAAATAAAAGCCTTCTCAGACAAACAAAAGCTGAGGGTATTTACTACCACAAGACCTGCACTACAAAAAATGTTCAGAGGTGCTCTTCTACTGAAACAAAAGATAAAAGTATAAAAAATGTTGCCCTGGCCGGTTGGCTCAGCGGTAGAGCGTCGGCCTAGCGTGCGGAGGACCTGGGTTCGATTCCCGGCCAGGGCACACAGGAGAAGCGCCCATTTGCTTCTCCACCCCTCCGCCGCACTTTCCTCTCTGTCTCTCTCTTCCCCTCCCGCAGCCAAGGCTCCATTGGAGCAAAGATGGCCCGGGCGCTGGGCATGGCTCTGTGGCCTCTGCCTCAGGCGCTGGAGCGGCTCTGGTAGCAACATGGCGACGCCCAGGATGGGCAGAGCATCGCCCCCTGGTGGGCAGAGCATCGCCCCATGGTGGGCGTGCTGGGTGGATCCCGGTTGGGCGCATGCGGGAGTCTGTCTGACTGTCTCTCCCTGTTTCCAGCTTCAGAAAAATGAAAAATGAAAAAAAAAAAAAAAGTATAAAAAATGTTGAGTAAGGCGACAGATGGAAGCAGAAAATTGGGACTCTGTATCAGAAGAAGGTATTAAACACTTAATTACAACATTAAGGTTAAAGGAATAAAAGCATTAAATATAACTATAATTATTGCTTTTGTAACAAATACAGATATAAAAAGGGATAATTTGTGACAACAAAACATGAAAGGGGAGGAGGAAAAGGATAGAACTAACTGTAGGTGAATGAAGATAAGATGCTATCAGAAGAAAAAAAAGTATTTTATTTATGAGACATTTTATATAAACCTCATGGTAGCCACAAAACAAAAATTCAGAGCTGAGATACAAAACATAAAAAAAAAAAAAGAAATGGACAGAAACATCAAAGAAAACCCAAACTAAAATAGCAGACAGAAGAAACACAAGGGAAAATAAGCAATGGAGATACAGAGTGATCAGAAAACAAAAGATAAAATGGCTGTAGTAAGTCCTTATATATCAATAATCACCCTAATTGCAAATGGATTGAACTCTCCAATCAAAAGGCTCAGAGTAGCTAGATGGATTAAAAAACAAGACCAACTATACATTGCCTGAAGGAGACTCATCTCAGCTCCAAAAATGAGCACAGGCTCAAAGTGAAGGGATGGAAGATGATACTCCAATCAAATGATATCCAGAAAAAAGTGGGTACAGCCATATTTATATCAGATAAAATTGACTTCAAGACAAAAGGTAACAAGAGACAATTATGGACATTTTATAATGATAAAGGAGATAATTCGTCAAGAAAACATAAAACTGCCTGACCAGGTGGTGGTGCAGTGGGGAGAGCATTGGCCTGGGATGCTGAGGACCCACGTTTGAAACCCTGAAGTTGCGGGCTTGAGCACGGTCTCATCCAGGTTGAGCGTGGGCTCACCAGCTTGAGCACAGGGTCACCGGCTTAAGCATGTGATCATAGACATAACCCCATGGTCACTGGCTTGAGCCACGAGGTTGCTGGCTCAAGAAAGAGGTCACTGGCTCAGCTGGAGCCCCCTGGTCAAGGCACATATAAGAAAGTAACCAATGAACAACTAAGGTACTGCAGCTATGAGTTGATGCTTCTCATCTCTCTCCCTTCCTGTCTGCCTGTCTGTCCCTGTCTGTCTCTATCTCTTGCAAAAAGAAAAGAAAAAAAAAGGAAAAAAGTAAGAAAGAAAACATAACACTTATTAACTTATTAATACATATGCACCCAATTTGGAAGCACCAAAATGTAAAGTAATTATGAGCAGATCTAAAGGGAGAAATAGACAGCAACACAATAACAATAGGAGATTTAACACCCCACTTACACCAATGGATAAAGCATACAGACAAAAAGTCAACAAGGAAACATCAACCTTGAATGACACATTAGATCAAATGGACTTAAAAAAAAAAATATATATATATATATACACACACATACACACAGAACTTTGCATTTCAAAAGGACAGAAAGCACATTCTTCTCAAGTGCACATGAAACATTCTTAAAAATAAAGCATATGTTGGTACAGAAAAGAAGTCTCAATAAATTTAAGAAGATTGAAATTATAATAAGCATCATTCCAACAATAGTATAAAATTAGAAATCAACTACAAGAAGAAAGCTGGAAAAATCACAAATATGTGGACATTAAACACGCTACTGAATAACTATTGGGTCAACAACAAAAAAGAAGATATAAAAAGATACATAGAGACAAATAAAAATAAAAATATGACTTACCAAAATCTTTGAGATGCAGCAAAAGTGGTATTTATAGCAATACAGGGATTTTTATAAGAGATATTTATGGCCATACAGGCCTATCTCAGAAAAACAAGAAAAATCTTGAATAAACAATCTAATATTACACATTAAAGAACTAGAAAAAGAAAAACAAAGCAAAAAGTCAGCAGAGGGGAAAAAATAATAATAAAAATCAGATTGGGGCCTGACCAGGCGGTGGCGCAGTGGGTAGAGCGTCAGACTGGGATGCGGAAGATCCAGGTTTGAGACCCCGAGGTCGCCAGCTTGAGCGCGGGCTCATCTGGTTTGAGCAAAACTCACCAGCTTGAGCCCAAGGTCGCTGGCTCCAGCAAGGGGTTACTCGGTTTGCTGAAGGCCCGCAGTCAAGGCACATATGAGAAAGCAATCAATGAACAACTAAGGTGTTGCAATGTGCAACGAAAAACTAATGATTGATGCTTCTCATCTTGCTCCGTTCCTGCCTGTCTGTCCTTGTCTATCCCTCTCTCTGAGTCTCTCTGGAAAAAAAAAATCAGATTGGGGCCCTGGCCAGTTTTCTCAGTGTTAAAATGTCGGTCCAGCATGTGGAAGTCCCAGGTTCGATTCCCAGTCAGGGCACATAGGAGAGGTGACCATCTGCTCTCTACCATTCTCTCTCTTCCTTCTCCTTCTCTCTCTCTCTCTCTCTCTCTCTCTCTCTTCCCCTCCCACAGCCATGGCTCAAATGGTTCGAGCAAATTGGCCACAGGTGCTGAGGATGGCTCCATGGCCTTGCCTCAGGTGCAAAAATAGCTCAGTTGCTGAGCAGTGGAGCAACACCCCAGCAGAGCATCCCCCGTTAGGGGGCTTGCCAGGTGGATCCTGGTCAGGGCGAATGCAGGAGTCTGTCTCTCTGCCTTCCCGCTTCTCATTTAATAAGAAAAAAAATCAGATTGGAAATAAATGAATGGACAAAACGACAATAGAAAAAAATAAAGAGCTGGTTCTTTGAAAAGATAAACAAAACTGATAAACACTTAGCTAGACTCACTAAGGAAGAAAAAGACTCAAATAAATGAAATCAGAGGTGAAAAGGGAGAAGTTACAACGGATACCATAGAAATACAAAGGATTATAAAAGAATACTGTGGAAGGCTGTATGCCACCAAATTGGACAAGCTAGAAGAAATCGACAAATTCTTAGAAGCATAGAACCTTACTAGATTGAATCATGAAGAATTAGAAAAACTAAATAGACTGATCATGGTAAAGAAATTGAATCAGTAAGCAAAAACTTCACCAAAACCCCAAAAGTCCATAGACAAATGGTTTCATTGGTGAATTCTACCAAATAGAAGGGAATGGTTGCTAATTCACTTTATGAGGTCACTATCACCCTAACACAAAACCAGGTAAGAACATCTCACACAAAAAACCCAAACAACAACAACAACAAAAAACAAAATTACAGGCCAATATCTCTGATAAACATAGATGCAAAAAATCCTCAACAAAATACTAACAAATTGAACACAATATATTAAAAGGATCAAATACCACAATCAAGTGGGATTCATTCCCAGGATGAAAGGATTGTTCAAAATGCACATATCAATCAACATGACTTACCACATTAACAAAATGAAAGATAAAATCATATGATCATTTTAATAGATGCAGAAAAAGCATTTGACAAGATCTAACATCCATTTATGATAAAAACTCAAAAGATGGGTATAGAAGAAAAGTATCTCAACAAAATAAAGACCACATATGACAAACCCACAGCTATCATCATAATCAATGGTGAAAAACTGAAAGCTTTTCCTTTAAGATCAGGAAAAAGATACCCACTCTCACCACTTTCATTTAACACAGTACTGAAAGTTCTAGCTAGAGCTATTAGGCAAGAAAAAGAAATAAATGGCATCCAAATTGGAGAGGAAAAAGTAAAACTGCCTCTATTTGTGGATAACATAATTTAATATATAGGAAATCCCAATGATCCCACCAAGAAAAACTACAGGAAATAATAAATGAATAAAGTTGCAGGGTAGAAGATTAATATACAAAAATGTGTTGCATTTCTACATACTAATAATAACAAGCTCTCAAAGAAATGAAAAAAATAATACCAGTTGTAATTGCAACAGAAGAATAAAATACCAAAGAATAAATTAAAGAGGTGAAAGACTTGTACATTGTTGAAAGAAATGAAAGAAGACCCAAAAATGAAAAGATATTCCATGTTCATGAATTGAAAGAATTAGTATTGTTAAATGTTCACATACCTAAAGAAATCTACAGATTCAATGTCAAAATCCCAACAGCATTTTTTCACAGAAATAGAACAAAAAGATCCTAAAATTTGTATGGAGCCACAAAAGATCCCAAATTGCCACAACAATCCTGAGAAAAAAGAACGAAGTTGGAGGTATCACACTTCCTGATTTCAAACTATACTACAATGCTATAGTAATCAAAACAGTATAATATTGACAGAAAGACAGACACACAGACCAATGAAACAGAATTGAGAACCCAGAAATAAACCCACACATTTATGGGTAACCAATTTATGACAAAGTAGCAAAAAATATACAATGGGGAAAGGCAAGTCAATATACGTGGTACTGGTAAATCTGGACAGCCATCTGCAAAGGAATGAAACTAGAACATTATCTTACACAACACACAAAAATTAACTCAAAATAAGTCAAAGGCTTGAATGTAAGACCTGACCCAATAAAATACATAGAAGAAGAGATAGGTATTAAGTTTCTGGACATTGGCATTAGTGATGGTGCTGTGAATTTGACTCCAAAGGCAAGGGAAACAAAAACAGAAATAAATGGTATGCATAAAATTAAAAGGCTTCCATGTAGTGAAGGGAACCATCAATAATAACAACAGTCCTGGCCAGGTAGCTCTGTTGGTTAGAGCATCATCCTGATATACCAAGGTTGCAGGTTCTACCCCTAGTCAGGGCACATTCAAGAATCAACCAATGAATGCATAAATAAGTGGAACAAACTGATATTTCTCTCTCTCTCTCTCTCTCTCTCTCTATATATATATATATATATATATATATAAAATTAATAAATAAAAAAATTTAAAGAACCACAATAACAACAAAAAAGGCAACCAACTGAATAGGAGGTTACTTTTAATAAGGGATTAATATCCAAAATATATTTTAAAAACTCATACAACTGAACAACAACAAAACACAATTTGATTTAAAAATGGGCAGAAGACCCGCCTGACCTGTGGTGGCACAGTGGATAGAGCATCAACTTGGAACACTGAGGTCGTTGGTTTAAAACCCCAGGCTTTCCTGGTCCAGGCACATTCGGAAAGCAACTACGAGTTTACGCTTCTCACTCCTCCCACCCCCCTTTCTCTCTCTCTCTTTTCCTGTCTCTCTGTCTCTCTGTGCTCTAAAATGAATAAATACAAATCTTTAAAAAAAAATGAGCAGAGGATCTGGATTGACACTTTCCCGAGGAAGACATACAGATGTCCAACAGGCATGTGAAAAGATGGTCAACATAACTAATTAGAAGAGAAATACAAATCAAAACTACAATGAGGTATCACCTCACACCTATTAGAACGGCTGATCTTAAAAAGACAAGAAATAACAGGCATTAGAGAGAATGTGAAGAAAAGGGAACCCTCGTGCGCTGTTGGTGGGATTGTAAATTGGTGCAGCCACTATAGAAAACAGTATGGAGATTCCTTAAAAAGTTAAGAACAGAACTACCATATGATCCCCAATTCCTCTTCTGGGTATTTATCTAAATAATATGAAAACTCTACTTTGAAAAGATATATGTAACCCTATGCTCATTGTAGCATTATTTACAATAGCCAAGATATAGAAGCAACCTAGGTGTCCATCAACAGATGAATGGATAAGTATATATATTATACATATATATGAATATTACTCAGCCTTAAAGATGAAATATTGCCATTTGTGACAATGCAGATCTTTAGGTAAGTGAAATAAGTCAGACCAATCCCTGATCTGCTGACTGGTCCACCAGAAATTTCGTGCCCATCCATGAAAAGTTAACCACCCTGATGTTGTATGAAGATTATAGACCCAATGATCTTCGTCAAATTCGTTTATGCTCACGGTGACTTCTGCTTTAGCAGTCCCCGAAATAATTCTCCTATTTTCACAAGCCCCCAAGCGTAAAAAGGTTGAAAACCACTGAGTTAGATGACAAAGGACAAAAATGTTTTAATTTCACTCATAAGTGGCATATAAAACAAAAAAGTAGAAAATGAACTAACAAAACAAAAATAAACTCATAGATACAACAACAGAATGGTGATTACCAGGCGGAAGGGATTTATAGGAGGACGAACTGGGTAAACAGGGTCAAATACAAGGTGACAGATAGAAACTACATTTTTTGGTAACGAGCACACAACAGAGTATACAGGTATTGAATTATAATTTTGTATACCTGAAATTTGTACAATGTTATTAACCAATGTTACTTCAATTTAAAAAAACCACACTGGTTATTAAATGTTTTAAAAATTTAAAACCTTTTCAACATATTCACTACACTTGATCTTCATATGTGGCAGGGATTATCATCATTCCCATCTTACAGGTATGACAACTGAGGCTCAAATTATTTTTAAAAATCCCTTACCTAAGGGAAAAAGAATCTCCTTAACCCAGGGGTCTCAAACTCAACTCAGCATGTGGGCCGCAGAGCAAGATCACAGCCGTTTGGCGGGCCGCACTAGGTCTACAAAAGGCAACTGTTACACAACACTTTTCTCACTGCAGTTGAAAACAAAAAAAAATCAGTACAACAAGCACAATCGTACATGCAGTTTACTCAGTGTCACAAAACGACCAGAAACTGTAGTTCGCATCACAACTGCTGTTAACTAAGCTAATATCTAGCTAGGATGCTAGAGAAATGAAAAATACAAGTAGGCCCCTAGGCTTACTTAATTTTATCCAAAATATTTTGAACTTCGTGGATTAGTCTGTGGGCCGCACAAAATTGTTCGGCGGGCCGCATGCGGCCCGCGGGCCACGAGTTTGAGACCCCTGCCTTAACCAATGTCATGCCGCTAGGAAGTAGCTGAGCCAGGAATTGAACCTGGGTGTCATGATTTCAGATCACACGGTCTTTCTGTGCATCATGCTTCCTTAGTTTAATACTGATGGAGCATGGTGGTCCTGGTAGCAGAGTAAAGGAATGGAGAAGAATTTGCTCAAGGTAACAAGTAAGTCATTTGTGGGACAAAAGCAAGAACTTTCTGGAAGCTGACAACCCTTTCAGTAGACCTCAGTTCTCTTGGCTGACATCAGCAGTCACGGTCTCCAGGGGAGATGCTTGGGAGGAAGGGCAGGCAGGTGGAAGGAGTTCACCTTTGCCAAGGCCGGGCAGGTATACAACATGCTCGACAGTGCTCTAGAACACAAGCTGGCAGGCCAGCTGTTCTCCAGAGGCAGGAACTGGCAAATGTGTCCCCCCACTGGTGCCGCCGGTCTCGGCTGTGCAGAATGTGAACTATGGGCAAAGCTGGAGTTTGGATCAGGGGAGAGAGGAAGAGATGGCCCAAGTGGTGCCCAGCGACCTGTCTCAGCCTTGGGATCGTCTCCCTTCAGGGCCATAAGCAGCGACTTAAAATCAACCCTCGGTGAGATCCCAGTCTTCACTGGCTTCTAATTTTGCAGATGTGATGAGCACTTGCTGCTTTTGCAGCTGGCCAGAAAAAAAGGTAAGAAACAGCAAACTGTCATATTCCAACGTCCTTTTACTGGCAGTGAGGAGCCAAGAGTACTGTGACCTTTTCTATAGCTTTGGTGCCTGTTGGGAAAACAGCTGTGTTAGGCTTGCTCACTTGCACTTTGCAAGATTAGGGCGTAAGCATGTGGCAGAGCCACGTGTGCAGCCTAAGTAAGGCTACAGGTACCTTCCCTTGGTGCGGGTTTGGCGGGTCGCTGGCCCGCCACCGTGAGGGGTGGTTTTCCTGTCTGCTCACCCGCAATGGGAGAAGAGGTTTTCTCCTGCCTGTTTGCTTGCCCACCCTTCCAAGAATCTAATAAACAGGAATGGCCCAATGCTTTCCGGCTCCGCAGTTCCTCTACCATCTGCCCGAATCTGATGCGAACCTGCCTGGCCTCAACCACCAGCATTACAGTGCCTTAGATCACTGTGCTCTTTTATTCTCTGTGTCTACCTTCTGTCTCCCCTTGGGGCAGCTACGTTTCTCCCCTTCTGTCTGGACCTCATGAAGATGGGAGCTGTGGATCCCCCATCATGGCTGGAGCTGTCCGAAGGCAGGGGCTGTGCTTCTCCCACTACATTGGAAGAACCTCCAGGTGCTTAGCATTCCCTGAGCCCCAGGGTTCCCACCAAGGACAGGGTCTGCTTTCCTGTCTCCCTGCAGTGGCTGCGCTGGCCAATTTGACCTTAGAAATCAGTGAAACACATAGGACTTTCTTGGAGAGTTTCTTGGGAGACTGAGCATATCAGTTGATTCTGAGCTGGCGCCCATGCCCAAATTTCCCATGTGGACTGAGATGTGGAGCCCACAGGATGCGCTTGTCCCTGTTCCCTCCCGGCCCTTCCCTCCTGTCCTCTGGCCCAGGAGCACTGCCGCCCACACCTGAGCAGACAGGTGCTAGGGCTCGCTCAGCCAAACAGCACAGGAAAGGAAACGACGCTAGTTCAATCTCACAATGCTGTATTCTCACATTGAATCGTTCCCTGCTTCCCCTTACAGTTTAATGACAGAAAAAAGAAAAAGGCTATTTCTGAAAAAGGAGTCTACTTCATTCTTTCAGATAACAAGAGTTACCTATATAACTTCTAGCGTCTCCCTTTATACTGTATCTCCTCAGAAACTCCGGGGGGGAATTCTGTGCTCAGATGGAATGTACATCTCCTCTTGGCTCGGGCATTTTATTGTTTTATTGCAAATTTAATCATCTTATTTTATTTAAGCCATAATAAGATTCTTCAGATCCTAAATTATACAGAGACACATTAAAATTCTATCATGCACATATTTTGTCTTTGTAATGTCCTGAGAGGACAAAATTATGTAGTGGCTCAGAAAATGGGTTTTGGAATTGCAGATGTGCATATAAATTCCAGCTCTCATTAGTTTTCTGGTGAGTTACTAGCTAGCTGTGTGGCCTGAGCTTTGGTTTCCTCAGCTATAAACTGGGACAGTACTTCTCTTCAGTCTGTCCTTATTGCATCTCAATTCTTCACCCTGGTCTATAAGGCCTTCCCCCAGCTGCCCCTGCCTCCCTCTCTGCTCTGTTGCCAAACTGGGGTCACAGTCCCAGAATGCCCACAGGCTTCTCCATGTTCCCTTCAAACCATCATCTCTTTTCCAGCTGGTCCTCATCACATCTCAGAGTAACCCACTGCCTTGGAGAGGCCTTCCTTCACCCTCTACTTCAGACCAAGCTAAATCCCAAACTTCAGTATGCCCAGAAATAAATCACCCAATGATCTCATTAAAATGCAGCATGTCTGAGTGGGACTCTACATTTGTTATTTCTAAGAAGCTCCAGGTGATTTGATGCTGCTGAGAAGAGCACCCTTGGGCGTGGCAAGGGACCCTTGCACACCTGTAATGACTTGTTTAATGTTATCTGCCTTTCCTGCTAGACTCAGCTCCCTACCCCAGCCCCTAGCACTGTGCCTAGACAAGAAGCACTCAAGAAATGTTTGATGATTAAACTGAGCAATATCTATAATGTCTCTAGCCTGGTTTCTTGGTCAGAGTAAAAGGGATTAAATAAAATATGTCAGCTATTATTATTAATAGTATGTTATATGCTGACTATAAGGCAAGAACCAGGACTTTTATTACTTTTCTACCCCAAATCATTCCCAGAATGGTCCTGGGATGTGTTTGTTGAATGGATGCCTAAAGGAACAAATGAATGAGAGACTCTGGTTCACGGCTCTTCATGAGTCCAACAGAAGTAGTAGAATGGCACCATTAATAAATCACCAGCCGTTCATAAAAACCCAATCTCCCTTCTACCAATTCCCATGTGTGGCTAGGAGCAGAGTTTAAACACAAACAACAGAGACCAAAGAGTTACTGAGAAATCCTCAGAGCAAACAAACAAGTGACGGCCTAGGAAGGAGGGTATTGTTTTAAAAACTATTTCCTTAGTCCTCAAAGAACTGGAACAAGGCGGGATTGTGCTCGCTGACTCCCCTGCAAGAATTCACATTCTAGGCCTGTCTAAATGCCAGTTTAAATGCTACTCAGAATACAATGACTAAACCCAACCAGCAGCAGCCACAGGCGGGGGCTGCAATGCTCCCCCTCCCACTAATTTCACAGCACATTCAGGCAATGGACGTTAGTTCTCTGCATTCAGCTTTTCTGATTACCCCGGTCTGGCTCTCCTGCCTTCATTTCATTCCTTCTGGCCCACTCTGTGTTCTCTCCTTCCGACCAGAGAGTGGGCCGAGATGTGTGCAGTTCTGAAGCTTCTGAACAACATAATGTCAAGGGATTGAGTGATTGGCCATTTCCAAGTGACCTATCCCCTTTGTAGAACCAATGCCCTTTATTCTCAGTCTCCTACAGATTATAGAGGACAACAGAAACCTGGAGAAGGCTCTTGAAGACTCTGTACCTCCAAGGAGGTGATTGTGGGGTCAGAGGAGTCACTGACATAAAAGGGGGTTGAAAACAACCCTGAAATCCAAAGGTGGGGTCTTAAGTACTTAAAAAATGAGGAAACTTGTGAGTGCTGTTTTGAAAATGTAGCAGTGAAGAAAATATAAGGAAATAATATTAAAATCAAACCACCAGGTATTTACTGAGTAAGATATGACACTCTCCATTTATGAACTTGTTATGAAGGTATGATAAATAGGAAGTAGTAACAATGTGGCATTTAAGTAATGCTTCAGGGCTACAATATCAGAGATATTACCAGGAAGTAAACATCTAAAAGGCAAACGAATAGTTCAGGTGTTCCACTTTACAGGCAATGCACTTCTGACAGCCCAGAGCCCGCTTTGGGAACTGAAATCCTATCTCAGTCACTCTAGCCACATTTGATGTCATTGGCAAGAATCAGAAAGTGCATGAACAAAGGCAGTGAGAACGGATGCCCCATTCGGCAGTACCCAAAGAGCAGGCTGGACGGCACAAAGGGGCAGGTGTGTTTGGAGCCCTGATGTCCAACACCCAGGTGCTTCAGGAGGACAGAGACTGTGGGAGGGTTGGAGTGGGCTACTGGCAAGGTGCTCCATGTGTAGGTATTGGAAACTTAAGGAAGGGCTAGAAATTCAGTCAGTCAGGATGGAAGGGCATAGGTCATTTGATACTGGGTTGTGTCTTGAGCAACGATTCAAGGCTGGAGGGCAGGAAGACGCCAGCTGGAGTGGGGAGGAAAGCTCATGTAGAATAGTGGGAGAGGAGCTGGAATGTGGAAAGCTCGGGCTGCTAGGCTGGAGGGTTGTTTTGTTTTGTTTTTTAAATTATGCAAGTAACACAATATGTTCTTGCAGTAAAAGACTCAAGTCATCCAGATGACGTTAACAAATCCCTCCACACCTTCTCACCCCAGTCCCCTCTACAGAGGCACATTGTGAACGGCTAAGGAGAGAGCCTCCTGTTAGGCTAAAGACTTCATGTATCGGGCAAGGGGGACTCACTGGAACTCTCTGAGCCAGCAATGTGTCCACATCGGGAACAGTCAGCAGAGGTGAGCAGATGACTCCTGAAGAATGGAATTATGCAAGGCACAAGCTGGGAGACAGTGAATGGGGTAGAGAAAAAAGAAAGTGAGCAAATAAGCTTGTAGGTGACACTGAGATTGACTGATGGAAACTGAGACCAAGGAAGATTGATCAAAGATAGGAAGGAGAGTAGGTGATAAAATATTGTAAAGGGAGGAACTGAAGGGGAGAAGAGAGGACAAGGTCCACCACAAAAATAACAAAGATGATGGGAACACAGTATTTTCAAACTCAGGGGTAGCTACACCCACCAAGATGGGAGGGAACTGGATGCAAGATCAGTTTAGAACTGAGCAGAATCTAGAGGGTGGGTTTAGGTTTCAAGCAGGAAAGACCTCCGACGTTAACAGAGGCCAACGGCAGTCATGGGAAAAGAATCTGACCAATGGTGAAATAACTGTTCTTGATATATAGTAAGCACTCGATAAATGTTGAATTGAATGTTTTCAAACCTAAGTTACAAGGACCGAAAATATGGGTATGGAAAATCACACTGATTTTCTACCCAACAGCCATTTCCTCCTTCTTTTTTACTTGTTTCTTTTTAATTAATTTTAGAAAGAGAGGAAGGGAAAGAGAGAGAGAGAGAGAGAGACAGGAACATTGATCTGTTCCTGTATGTGCCCTGACTAGAGATCAAATTGGCAACTTCTGCGCTTCGGGACGATGCTCTAATCAACTGAGCTATCGGCCAAGGCTTCTTCCCTCGTTTATAAGGCCCCAGTTTGTTTTTGTTTTTTTGGTGGTACCGTGTTCAGGGAAGGAGGGTCTTCCCCCATCTCTATGGGATGAACCATGACTTGGCTAAACCAGCATGGTAATATCATTCCCCTTTGTGGGTTTAGGAATGAGTGTATAGCCAAGTTGGCCAATTAAGCATAAGAGGGAGTCAGCTGGGGAAACTTCTGACAAAGATTTTTCTCTGTCAAAATACAGTACAAGCCTGTACTGTACTAAGAACTTGGCTATTTCAGAACACGATACTAGAAAATATGGCTGCCATCTCATAACCATGAGGTGATAAACCTCAGGATTAACAGCTGACAAACTAAAAATATGAACGTGGAAAGACAAAAAAGGCCTGAGTCCTTTGTAACTAAAGTCCTGCCCCAAACCTGAAGCCACCTACCTTCAGAATGCTTATTATGAGAGGTAATTAAATGTCATCGGAAGCCTCTGTTAACTGGGCATTCTGTACAGTTACCGAAGGCAGGCAAATGGTAATTGGTGAGATCATCTGTACTGGCTTTTACTAAGACCTGAAATGTTTAATTGGGCAGAAAAGTGCTTGCTGCATGTTAGACTTAGTGAACAAGAGGAAGGAATGGGGGCAGCAGCTGGACAGAAGGGGGGAAGCCTAAAACTGCTGGAGCATGCCAGAAAATAGCAACTCAATTCAGTTCAAGTCAGTGCAGTGCAACCCAATGCAACTTAATCCAATTTAGCAAACATTAATTGTGTGTCTTCTATGTACAAAGTCCTTTGGGGAATAAAAGAATTAACAACACGTGGCCCACTATGTTCCAGGATTCTTTCTCCTTTTCTCTAGCAATTACAAATCGAGGTCCTGTTGCTAGATGACATCTTGGTCATCTTCAAAGATTCTGCTTCTTTTATCTGCACTTCAAACACAGCTGTCTCCCAGGGTCTCACTCTCAGTAATGTCTTCTTAGTCTCCACAACCCCCCTGGAGTATCTTACCTCAACCAATGGTTTCAATCACCTCCTACTGAATAATGGCTCCCATACCCACTTCTCATGCTCTTCCTGCACAACTAAATCTTTATTTCTAGCTGTTTGCTCACCATCTCCACTTGGATCTTCCATAGGTAGATCCAAACACGAGACCCAGGATCTTGTCTAACAAACCTCCCCCTCTTCCTGCTCCTTCTAGTCACATTATCAGTGGGTGGCACCATCATCCAGCAGGTGCACCTAGCTAGACTTGAGAACCAGCCTCCTCTCTCTCCAAGTCTCCCCAGTCCTATCTCTTTTGACTCTTAAGTATCTAATTACTCTATCCCGTATTATTCGTGCTTCTTGCTGTGCTTTAGTTTAAGTCTCAATTAGATCATTATAACACTATTGTTTCCCTACAATATTTGCCTTTGAGCTCCTTCTGCAAAGTGTACGGTACAGTTCACTTTGTTGTGGCCATAGAAGCTGTAGACTTCCTTAGGACCTCAGAGCATTTGGGTCAAAAGGCTAGGTAGACGTGCTTTCGCCCAGCCCAGTGACTCTCAATAATTACAGTCTCTACTTTTCATTCTTGGTTCCAGCTTGGTTTGGGGCCCTGCTCCCAGTCTTGTCCCTGGTCAGGTTAGGAGTGAACATCAACTGATTACGGCAGAATGTCAGAGTGCAGGACTCTGAGCTACTGCATCTGTTCCTGGTGGTGGGACTGAGTATAAAACATCTGGCTGCCTGTGGCACGAAGGCATGAACTGTGATGGGGATAGGCAAGGGATGTCTAGAAAGGGGAAAGTAGCTGAGCTGGAGAAGCAGAGGGCCCACTGCGATTCAAGCGAGTGTCAGTGGAGGGCAGGGGCAGCGCAGCCAAGCCGTGGGCAGCAGGGTTCCTGGCTTCTAGTTCTCACCATGTCACCTAAAGCCTTGAGCCTTTGTTTCCCTCCTTCACATTACAGAGGTGAGGCAAAGCAAGAATGTGTCCACGCCCAGGCCCCCTCATCCTTAAACGGTTCTGGATCCTTCTTCTACCAGGGCCAAATAAATGGGCCAGTGGTGAAAGGTAGGGCCATACATCTGTTTCATCATTCATACGTCTAAACTGTGAAATACAAGCCACAGTTCCATTTGTAATGCAACTATATATTTCATTCTACCCGCAGATATGACTGTAGGCACCTTATGTCCATCTGCTTCAATGGAGACCCAAATTTCTTTCACTCTGAACTGAGGTAATACCATCTGTGCCCATCCCACTAGGCTTGGCCAAGAAGGCCTGGCCCACCACTGGGCATCAGACCACCTGGCCCACTACTGGGCAAGCACCAGGGTTGCCTGCACTGTTACTCTAACACCCCCCTTGAAAGAGGGTCTCACTTTCGAAAGACACAGACACTGTTTTTCTTAAGAATTTTACTTAGAAGGGTTAAAATGCTTTGTCTCTCTCCCTCTTCTGCTGTTTTTTCCATGTCTAGTTAAAGAGCAACAACTTGGGTTTCACCCATTCCCTTTATTACATATAAAATGATGGCCAGTGGCCCCGAGGCCTGCCTTGTGCTGCTGCCTAGATTTTCCGGGGGAGCAGTCTGGTTCCCTCCAGTGCGCTGGAGGCTCTGTGAAGGTACACGCCAGGTCTGGCACAGCTCTGACCCCCCGCGCACGGCCCGTGCACGGCCAGCGCAGACACATGCTCAGCAGACCCTACCTGGGTGAATGGACCGAAGGAGGGATGGCTATTTCCAAGGAGACGTCTCATGGCCTCCACCTCTGAGCATCTGAAAAGCTGAGGAACTCCTCCCGCAGGCCTAACACCTGCGAGTCAGCCACATCTGCCTGAGTGTTCTCCACAGAGGTGGGAGGCAGCCCTCAGAAAGGGGAGCCCAAGACCTTGCTGCAGTGGTCCCCAACCTTTTTTGGACCATGGACCGGTTTAATGTCAGAAAATACTTTCACGGACCGGCCTTTAGGGTGGGACGGATAAATGTATCACGTGACCGAGACAAGCATCAAGAGTGAGTCTTAGACTGATGTAACAGAGGGAATCTGGTCATTTTGAAAAAATAAAACATCATCAGACTTAAATATAAATAAAACGGAAATAATGTAAATTATTTATTTTTTCTCTGCGGACCAGTACCAAATGGCCCACAGACCGTTACTGGTCCATGGCCCGGGGGTTGGGGACCACTGCCTTGCTGGTCTCATTTGATGACCTTACAGCCTTGAGGAGAGAAACAGGCTCTCATTTTTACACACAGCAACAGGAAAGAGTAGTCAGTGGCTGGAGGGGAATTACCTTTCAAAAAGCAGCATGTTGCTGAGATACAGTGGGGTCTGGTTTCAATCAGCAGCAAGCACTGATGTTAACTGGCTTCCATAAATTTGTACTCAGAAGTCGGAAGTCACGATGACAGCTCCCAGCAGCCAGACATATCACCAATTACCACCCAGGGCGTTTACCTTCACTGATTGTTTCTGAGACCTAGGAACTCTTAGATGCCTCTACTTTAAGGAAAGGAAACAAGGATAATACACCTTGGAAGGGATCTACTTCCTTCGGGGAAAATGGCCTGGAGGGAGAGAAACACAAAGTCCCTGGACTTGACAAGACATTTCTTGTGGCGTGGCATGTAGAGATGTGGATAAAGGTGAACTGTAAACCATAAAGCTTTATATAGAAAGGCTGTATCATCTGCTGATACAAAGTAAATAAATGATGCGATTCTGAGCCAACCGGAATTCTGTGCATTAACTACCAGCTGCTTCACTTTTCCCCTCTGTTAACCTGGATAATGGACCACTAAAACTAGACCAAAAAAGTAATTTCTGATGCTATCAATAATGAGCATCTTATTACTTTAAATTAAAAAACCAATTAAGTAACCTAGCCCAATCAATTAATTACTCCTGGGAAGAAGGGTAGAAAAGTGATGTGGATATATAAATGCCTTTTAGGAGTTTGACACTTGGTTGCAATTGGTTTCATTCATTAATAGAAAGATTTTGTAAATCAACCAAGAGGAGAATGCTGTGTCATCTTAGGTTTCCTTAAACTTAAAAACATAATTTTGGTTTTGAGGTGTCATAATATTCTCTTTAGTCAGCTGAAAAGACACTGAGTATTTGCAAACCTGGGCTGGAATGATGAGTTTACAAATCTAGAATCTCTTCTTTCCTCTTCTTCAGTTCCCAAAGCACCGCTGATTCTGGGAGTCACTGTTCTAGATTCCTCCAAATGAGGGTGAATCCCAAGGAAGACACATACTCCAACCCTCAAGCTGGTGGCACCTACTTAGAAGCAGAAGGTATTAGGCTTCCCAATGGATCCTTCTAATTTCAGGGCAGCACAAGATTCCCTGGAGGTAGATGCTGCCCCAGAGATCATTGGGTAGTTGTAAAAACTAATCCAAGTAGTTGGTTATTTCTTGAAAAATGCCCAGCCCTAGAACCCAGCCCGACAGTATTCTAGCCCTCTTGCCACACTCATTCTTTAATTCTGTAAGTATTTCTATCTACTACTTGTGAGGTCTTCCTGTTACTGGAAAGAGAAGCTGGCCCTTAGCGGGTTCTGCCTGGGGCCAGCTGGTAGTGTGTGGGTTCTTGACATCACGCAGGGAAAATTTCACAACATGAGTTCAGGTGATTTTGAGAATTTATTAAAGTTGGGGACAGTGAAACAAAGAAGGGCTTAGGATATAAGAAGCAACAGGAGAGAGCCCAGGTGGGGCTGCTTTGGCTCTCTAGAAATGTCATAGGAAAAAAACAAGCCAAGACAGGGCTGCTTTAGCTCACTGGGAAGTCAGAAAAAAGGGGGCCTTGGGGACAGGGTACCTCAGGGTACCTGGGATGAGCTGCCAGTGCCCATTGCTCCCCTGGTTGCAAGTCTTGCAGGGACCCTTAGAGTTTGAGAGATGTACCCTTGTGGGGGAAGAAAAGGGGGGAGGAAAGGCGCAGTGTGCTTCCAAGAGGGAAAGTGCATTCTGGGTCCTCTGTTTTGAGGGTTTTTAAAGGCTGGGGGTTTAGCAGATGTTTTAAGGGAGATTTCAATAAAATATTCATCACCTTTTCCAGGTGTGCCCTTTCAGGGTCTTGGTCTCCACTGATTGGTCAGTGCCAGGGCAGGAGGTCATTAGTCATTGCAGCTGGTCCTGGCATCACTTGGTTTTGCTGCTTTTCTGGGCCTGGAGCTGAAATGCAACTGAGGCCTAGATGTTACCTCTAGGGAGGTGACCCTCTATATCTGGCTGTAAATTGCTTTGCCAGTTTGTTCGGCTCTATGTCTCAGTTTCCCCGTTCCACTTATCAAGAGATTTTCCTAGCATCTTACTATCTTGTCTCATTCCCCCCCACCCCCCCCACCCCCAGGCATGCTGTCTTTCTGATCACAGTAATGTTCCACCTAGAGAATTAAAAGGTACAATGAAATGGGGTTGGACCCATTGGTTCTAGACTTCATTCTGCGATGCAATGGGCCAATTTGGGGGCTGGAAAGATCTGGTGCCCAGGAATACAGATAAATGCCCAAAGACAAAGAGGGAGACAAGTATGAATGGACAGCAGTGACAGTGAAGTCAGAGCAGAGCCAAGGAGTAGAAGAGAGACAACCCAGGAGACCATCTGCAGCCTCTGGGAGTGACTGTGTAACAGCGTCACTTTATCACAAGGCCTTGGGGCAGCTGATTCATTCCAACCTCAGCACCAGATGGGTAGAAGCCAGGGACTTTGGGCTCTGTTTATCCACTATAGACAGTCCCCAACTTGACTTACAATCGACTTAAGATTTTTTTACTTTATGATGGTGTGAAAGCAGTGTCCATTCAGTAGAAACCAGCCAGGCAAAGCTATGATGTTCAGTAGGTGAGATGAATTAAATGCATTTTCAACTCACATTGAGTTTATTGGGTCATAACTTCATCATAAGTCAAGAAGCATCTGTGTTTGTGTTAATAGCAGATTCGTATTATTAGCCTTAAACTTTCAGAATCAAAAGCAAATCAGGTTCCTCAAAAAATCAAACACAGAATTGCCACATAATCCAACAATCTCACTTCTGGGTATTTATTTAAAAGAATTGAAAGCGGGGACTAAACAGGTATTTGCACAGCCATGTGCACAGCAGCACTATTCACAGTCGCCAAGGGTGGGAGCCACCTGAGTCTCCATCAATGGATGAATGGACAGACAGTACGTGGTTAATTCATCCACTGGAATATTATTTAGCTTTAAAAAGAAAGTAAACTCTGACACGTGGTACAACACAGATGAACCGTGAAGACCGTATGCTAAGGGAAATAAACCAGCCATGAAAGGACAAATATTGTATGATTCTACTTACATGAGGGACCTAGAGTAGGTAAGTTCATAGAGACAAGAGTAGAACAGGGGTCAGCCCTGGCCGGTTGGCTCAGTGGTAGAGCGTTGGCCTGGTGTGTGGATATCCTGGGTTTGATTCCTGGTCAGGGCACAAGAAGAAGCAACCATCTGCCTCTCGCCCCCCCCCCCCTCCACCATGTCTTCCCTTCCTGCAGCCATGGCTTGATTGGTTCACATGAGTTGGCCTCGGGTGCTGAGGATGGCTCCAAGGCCTCTGCCTCAGGTGTTAAAAAATGGCTCCGGTTGCAACAGAGCAATGACCTAACATGGGCAGAGCATAGCCCCCTAGTGAGCTTGCTGGGTCAGTGGGAGTCTCACTCTGCCTCCTCTCCTCTCACTAAAACTAAAAAAAAAAAAGTTAAATAGAGGTTGCCAGGGGCTCAGGGGAGGTTGAAGTGGGAACTTATTGTTTAATGGACATAGAATTTCAGTTTGGGAAGGTGAAAAAGTTCTGGAGATGGATGGTAGTGATTGTTGCACAACAATGTGATTGTACTGAATGCCACACACTGTGCCCTTAAAAATGGTTAAAATGGTAAATGTTGGGTTGTATATACTTTAGCACAATTTCTTAAACACAAATCAAGTATAAGCTATTCTCATGGTGAAATAAAATCATGACCCAATTGTACTAAAGGGGTTAAGAGGACAGATGATTTAAAATCAGGAAGGTCCTGCAAAATCCTGAAAAAGTACAGTGCAGTTAACTGATCTCCAAGCAGACTGGGCACACTGAATGCCGGGTTCCAGCCCCAGGTCATTAAACCAGCAATGTAGCACTTGGCAAAGGGGTCAGTTCTCCATGGCTTCAGTTTACTGATATGCACAATAAGAAGTTCCAGTCAGGGCCCTGGCTGGTTGGCTCAGTGGTAGAGCATCGGCCTGGCGTGCAGAAGTCCCAGGTACGATTCCCGGCCAGGGCACACAGGAGAAGCGCCCATCTGCTTCTCCACCCCTCCCCCTCTCCTTCCTCTCTGTCTCTCTCTTCCTCTCCCGCAGTGAGGCTCCACTGGAGCAAAGATGGCCCGGGCGCTGGGGATGGCTCCTTGGCCTCTGCCCTAGGTGCTGGAGTGGCTCTGGTAGCAACAGAGCGACGCCCCGGAGGGGCAGAGCATCGCCACCTGGTGGGCGTGCTGGGTGGATCCCGGTCAGGCGCATGAGGGAGTCTGTCTGACTGTCTCTCCCCGTTTCCAGCTTCAGAAAAATACAAAAAAAAAAAAAAAAAAAAAAGGTCCAGTCAGATCACCAAAGCCCTGTTCATCTAGGCCAGGGGCTCTCAAATGCGGCCCTGGAGTGGCAGCATCACCTGGGAGTATACTAACATGCACATCACCAAGCCGCACCAAGACTCACTGGGCCAGACACTGTGCAAGAGCCAGCCACCTGGGTTCGATGGGTTTGAGAACCATGGAGATAGGACGTTTTATGTTCTTATAACTGATAATATCTGGGTATACCACACTTTCAAGAAAATAAAAAGCACAAACATCTAAACACATAAAACAAATGCATTAGAAAATGACCAGGAATGAATAGGATAATTACTTTAATTTTTTTAATTTATTGACTTTAATGAGAGAAGAAGGGAGGGAGAGAGAGGGAGGGAGGGAGGGAGGGAGGGAGAGAGAGAGAGATAAGAACATCGATCTGTTCCCATATGTGCCCTGCCTGGGGATTGAACTGGCAACCTCTGCACTTCTGGACAACGCTCTTACCAACCAGGTCAAAGGATAATTACTTTTTAAAAACACAATGTGTAAACATCAAGTGCTGTCCTTAAAATTATAAGCGCCTACCACCTGTGTTCTAAGGATGCAGTTCTTGCTCAAAACATTTTTAAAATTCAATTTGGAACTGACTTCTGAGTCCATTTAGAAGGCAAATGAAATCAGCTTAATTTGTTTGGAACTAAAGTATCTCCATTCAGCTTGGTCATATACTTATTATTGTCAGATTAGGGTGCTCCCAAAAATCAAATTCTCCTTTAAAGGAAGACTGCCCATCACTGAGGATATTGAAAACATGCCACAGGCTTACACAAGTTAAATTCCAAACTGGAGCTCAGGCATGCTTTGGAGAAGGACAGAATTCCGTGTCTGGCATCCCAGGGTGCCTGCCCGGCAGGAGGCACACTCACTCGTGCGGCCCAGGACTTGAGAGCAGGAGATGGAGCAAGCGACCATCCAGGGGGCACGTGTTCTTCAAAGGGCTGGAGCTGTCATTTCCATTTCACAGGTGAAGCAGTGGAGGTCAGAGGGGCTCAAGGGCTTGTCTAAGGTGGAACCAGAAACTATGCACTCTAGAATAGGCTCACTACCTTGGAACCCGGGAGTGGACAAGAATGGAAGGCCCAATCCACCACGCCGTGATGTCAGATCAGAAGAGGCTCCCGCCCAGCCGCTTTCTTCATCCAACAAAAGGCTCTTTTGAATTAACTGAATATTTTGGCATCAGTCCTGGTTGATTCTTTTCTCCTTTGGTGGGTTGAAAAATACTTCTAGCATCCCACAGAGTCCAGTAAGAGCAAAGAGAGTGGCAGATTCTTCCTCCATCTAGCCACGCAGACCTTCTGATCTTTGGGAAGAAGGCACCCCATGGGCTGCTGGTCCCCAGAACTCAGGCCTGGCCTCTTGGCTGGAGACCTCCCCCCTTGTTCCACCCTGTGTTATTCTAGAGCAGTGGTCCCCAACCTCTGGGCCGCGGACCAGTACCGGTCCGTGGGCCATTTGGTACCGGTCTGCAGAGTAAGAATAAATAACTTACATTATTTCTGTTTTATTTACATTTGAGTCTGAATGATGTTTTATTTTTAAAAAATGATCAGATTCCCTCTGTTACATCCGTCTATGACTCACTCTTGACGCTTGTCTCGGTCACGTGATACATTTATCCATCCCATCCTAAAGGCCGGTCTATGAAAATATTTTCTGACATTAAACTGGTCCGTGGCCCAAAAAAGGTTGGGGACCACTGTTCTAGAGTGTTCCCTTTAGGGGAGAGGCAAAGGGAAATACTAAGAGTGGAATATTATTTTGAATATATACATCAAGCTTTTCCCTAATGACACCCTCAACTCCTCTAAAGGCCTTTAAAGTCATCTTCGCTTGTGGCTCTCCCCAACACCTGATGGTCTAAATCTCTGCACTTTAGGTTTACATGTATATTTAGCATTGTCCTCTATCTTGTGTGTATTCTTTCTCTAATAGGACAACATGCCCAATGGCTGATGTGTGAAATTCTCTATATTTACCATAACTTCCAGCATACTGTGGGCATGCAGTAGACAGTCAGACAGCATGTGGTGATGGCACTGATGCTCAGTTGCATGACTGTGTCTCCCTGCCGGTGCTGGGCACTTGCCTAAGTGCTCTGTTGATGCGTATCGTCTCCGTGAATCCTCATCACAGTACAATGTGTAAGGTGCTATTACCTCCACTTTTCAGATCAGGAGATTGTGGCTCAAAAAGGCTAAGTAACCTATTCCAGGCCAAGGAGAAGAGCTTGGTGCAAATCTGTGTCTCCTGTTCTCCAAAAGCAAAGCTCTTAACCCTTAGCCACTGCTCCCTCCTCAAGAGCCAGACTAAGAGCACACCACTCACCTGTCACTATTTGTGTGCTCTCCGTGCCCCCAGCCAGGCTCTCTGGCTTCCTTCTTAACCCCCACTCTCTCCCAGCCTCCAGGATGCAGGGGTGAGGCAGGAAGAAGGGACCTGAAAACCAGGGGATGACCTTCGGAACCAGCACCGAGAGGACTGATGCAGGAAGAACTGGGGAGGTGGGAGGGATGCTGCCTGCCAGAGAGGGGCAGACCCTTGCTGGGCACAGACCTCTTCTTCCTCAGGCTTGGCTGCCTTTCCATTCGGGGCCACACTGTACACAAACATTACCCAGCAGACCGAGAGCCCCAAGCACAGTGCTGCCTGAAGCCCGACGCCTTCCATCACCCGTGACAGGGTGAGAAAGCCGCGTCATAGCCACGTGTCCAAGGAGAATAACCATCACTCCAGCACAGAGCAGGATACGGTTCTTTGACCTCGTAAAGCAGAACTTAATACTTCTGAGTGAGAAGCATGTAGGAGACTGAGTGCTGAGGTATTGTTGCCCATATCTCATTGCCCTTCTGGGGTCCTGTCCCAAAGAGGACACGGCAGAACAACACCGAAGTGGGCGCTGGGACACCCAGCTTAGGGTCCCAGCCCTTCAGTCATTCTCTGGTCCTCAGGCACCTCACCCCTACAACAAGGGGGTTGCTGCATGGGCTGAAAAAGGGCTCCCAGCTGCCCAGATCCACCATTCTGTGACCAGGCTGCAGAAGCCGCCTTGCCAGTCACAGGCTGCTGGCCCCAGCCGGGCTGCAGACAGTGGAGAGCTGATGTGGGAGATAGGCCCCTGTCCTGGCCCACTCCACGGGAATTTGACCCTGCTCCCCCTCAACCACAAGCCAGCTCTGACAGTCTTCTAAGGAAAATGCTGACCTCTGGCCTAGTTGATTCCCAATTAAACAAAGGATTGCAAGCTGGTGAGCTGGGACCGTCCTCGCGAAGGCTGGGTCATCTTCCACCTGCCAGCTGACTCCCACACACACTCCACGCCCCAGCTGCACAGGCCACAGCAGGGGCCCAGAGCTCCCTGGAGGGGCCACCATCCACCATGACTTCAGTGAGGTATAAGTAATGGGGTAGAGGCTAGCAGCAGAGTTTATGGGTCACTGCACCAGTGCATTCCCCGCCCTGCACAGCTGTCACTCAGTCAGGCTTTTGGGGCATGAAGTACCCTGGACTTAACTGCTTCACCTCATTCTAGTCAAGTTCAGTCTCCATTTCAACCAGGCAGACATACTCCCCAATGGCCCACCTTGGCCCATGGGACCCCTTAGTATCACAAACCAGGTCCGCAAAGCAAGTCACCCAATGTTTTTCTCTACTGTATACAAATCTGCTTTTTCTTTCCAACTGCTACTCAAGATCTGCTTTCCAGAAAGCCCTCCCCAGTCCAGCATCAATGCACCCTACCTCATGAGCCCTTATGTCTACGATATCCAACAGCTTTATGTGGGTTTCCCAAACTTGACTGATATACAGATATATTCCAAAGGAAAAATATACCCCCAATTCCCATGAGTGTTTCTAAGAAACTCCAAGAGTCTGTATACCCAGTGTGAAAGAGACACCGTCTTAAACCAAAATCTAATTTTAAGAAAAATTGTCTCTCAGTTGCAAATTAGAATTGCAAACAAGTTTTATGTATTCAACTGGTAATCTAAAAGCATATTGTAAACATTCTCACAGAATTCAATGAGAACCATGAGCTACACCAGGGGTCCCCAAACTACGGCCCCGCGGGCCGCATGCGGCCCCCTGAGGCCATGTATCCGGCCCCTGCCGCACTTCCGGAAGGGGCACCTCTTTCATTGGTGGTCAGTGAGAGGAGCATAGTTCCCATTGAAATACTGGTCAGTTTGTTGATTTAAATTTACTTGTTCTTTATTTTAAATATTGTATTTGTTCCCGTTTTATTTTTTTACTTTAAAATAAGATATGTGCAGTGTGCATAGGGATTTGTTCAATAGTGTTTTTTATAGTCCGGCCCTCCAACGGTCTGAGGGACAGTGAACTGGCCCCCCATGTAAAAAGTTTGGGGACCCCTGAGCTACACAGTTGTCACCCATTCATCCAATATTTATTGAGCACCTCACATGTGGCAGACACAGGACTCAGTGGTATGCAAGCCACTGTCCCAGCACTGGAGGAGCTGACCTCCCAGTGGGGGAGGCAGGCCACTGAACAGTAAACAAGTCAACGATGTAAGTGCTGACTGTAAGGTATTTTTCCCCGCCGAGGAAGAAGGAAGGGGCGGTAGCCACGAAGTGTGGATAAGCAAAAGCTTTATTGAGTACAGAGTGCATCCCGCCCAACGATGTTCCCTGGTCCCGGGGCAGAGGCCAGGGAAGTCGCATAGGGTGACCTGCGTGGGGGATATTTAAAGGGTCTCTAGGGTGGTCGAGCTAATACGACGTGGTGAAATCTCACTGACTGGCAGACTGTCACTCCTTTCCCAAGGACTTCTGGGAAGTTTCCCTTGGTGTGCACGAATGTGGGTGGTCCTAGCCAAGTTCTCGGGGCTGGTGTCTCACGTGACCGTCCCCCCATTGCTGACCACCCCACACTGACAGTCAAAAGTGCTTGAAGAAGAGTAAAGCAGGGAAGTGGGTGAGTGAGGGTGTGGGAAGAACAGAAAGGCTGGTTTGACACAAGATGGCCAGGAAAGCCAGAATTTAAGGTGAAGAAGTGAGAGTGAGTTGGGAGGTGATGGTGGGAGGAAGCAGCTGCAGGACAAGGGAACGGCAGGAAGGGTCCCAGGGCTGGAGCCAGCTGTAACGAGGAAGAGCCTAGACCTGCTTCTCTGGAAGAAGCAGAGGGGCCCTGGGGGAAGAGCTGCTGTAAGGGACAGAGTGTACCTGGTACTCCATGCAGGTGAGTCTGACTTTATAGGAAGTGTGAAGGAAGGCTGCTGGAGGGTGTGAAACAAGGAAGTAACAGGTTTTTCCTTCTCAGTCTTTGTCCGCTTCCTGTGCCCTTCATGTCCAGCTAGTTGTCCATAAGACCGGGAGCTCAGTGCTGGCAGGAACTGAGAGGGGAATTCTTGAGTTTAAAATTTTAGCTTTTGTTATAGTTAATACGCTTAGTGATTAACACATGTAGAAAGTTGTCATTCCAGGAATTGCAGCCATTAACCAGAGCTACCCTGACTCCAAAAGACCTGCAAGCAATTAACCTTTGGTTTCCTGAATTCCAAACCCCTTACCCACTCCTTACTTCTCCTTATAAAAAGGTAGGTTTGAGATAACATGTTAAGATGGTTATTTTAGAGTACATAACCTGTTGTCTTCTCAGATGGCTGGCCATCTGAATAAAGCACCCATAGCGATTCAATTCTTGTCTCTACTTACTGGCTGGGTAGTGACAGGCAGCACAAATATTGACCTTTCTGGTTTCAGAACAATGGTCCCCTACCTTCTAATACCTTCTCTTCAGCCTCCAGCACAGAGCCCCTCTCATAGTAAGGCTTCATTGGTTCATGCCTCCAACCCAGAAATGCACTCCTGGGGCTGGGACGCTATTAGCATTAGTTCTGGCAGGCTCCAAAATGAAAAGAGAGGAAAGAACTGTGTGTCTGTCCCCGATGAACAGGCCTCCTATCCAGAACTGTCCCCACCAGCCACTTAAAGCACAGCAGCTCTGCACAGGTGCCAGGTGCACACACCCACAGGATGGGCCACCTGGGGTGCTGGGAGGTTCAGGTGGAGGCTCAGGCAAGGCTGATCCCCACTCCATACATCCAGGCTCCATCCTGGGGAACAACTGACACCAGGTCCAGCATCACCACACAAACAACCTCTTGCCTCCAGGCAGCCACTGGGGGGGGGGGCCCTCAGTTGCCTGTATCCATAGCAACCGGCCTCTGTGAGTTACAATCCCCAGAGGGAGGGAGGGCAGCTGCACTCTGCGCTGCTTGTTCTGAGGAGAAGCATTTCTGCTGCCTGTTTGGGAAGCCCTCAGTTCCCAGAAGAGGTGTCCTCATCCATGCTCATCTGTATCCTCTCTGTCAGCAAGGTGCAAATGGAGACAGTGCAATGATTTAAAACCAGGACTTTCTCTTGGGCTCTACTTGAAGCTGATCCTGCACAAAATCTTGCCTTTAAATTTAAACTTCAGATGTCAGCGTTGGACAACCAAAAAATAAAACAAAATCGCAGTTGGAGAGAACTTGGTATGTTCCATCCTCCTAGGTCTGAGATGACACCTCACCCTGTCTCAATGAGAAAACCCAAGTCCTTATTTTTGAAAATGAATTGAAAATTAAAACACCAACAATAAACACTTTTCTCTCTGTTCCTTAAAGGAGATCCCAGCCTAGAACCCTCATTTCAATGTTTCACATCCTTTTTTTTTTTTTTGGTGAAGCCAGCAGAGCTTAAACATGGCCAGTGGAAAAGAGGTTCCCAGGTTTTCTTTTAAAATAAATCATCCCTGCCCCTGTCAGAGATATTAGCTGAGTCTATTTTCCAACCCTAGAAAATACGCTCAAACTCACAAAGCAGGGCTTGTTCAAAAACCGGGCACAATGGCCCTGGCCGGTTGGCTCAGTGGTAGAGCATCAGCCTGGCGTGCAGGAGTCCTGGGTTCAATTCCTGGCCAGGGCACACAGGAGAAGCGCCCATCTGCTTCTCCACCCCTCCCCCTCTCCTTCCTCTCTGTCTCTCTCTTCCCCTCCCGCAGCTGAGGCTCCATTGGAGCAAAGTTGGCCCGGGCACTGAGGATGGCTCCATGGCCTCTGCCTCAGGTACTAGAATGGCTCTGGTTGCAACAGAGCAATGCCCAGATGGGCAGAGCATCGCCCCCTGGTGGGCATGCCGGGTGGATCCCGGTCGGGCGCATGCGGGAGTCTGTCTGACTGCCTCCCCATTTCCAACTTCAGAAAAATACAAAAAAACCCCAAAAAACAAAAAAACTCGGGCACACTAAGCCAACTTCACCATAGGAGTGGGATAGTACCACCAGCTGCTCCTGTGACAAGGGCCCTGGGCCCACCTATCACGAGAACCCCAAACCATCTGATCACTGGACAAGTCAAACTAGATCAGAAAACGCCCCTTCCTCATACTTAAAACTAACTCATTCCTGCAGCTCCTCTCCCTTGAAAGATGCCAGATCTTTAAGTCAAAGCAGAATGAACAAATAAACCCAACCCAAATCTCTTCTCTCCATCCTTTCTGCAGCCTGAGGAAATAATCCTTTCTCAAGTTCCAGTCTTCACTCTTCCTCTCTTGCCAAAGAACTACCCTGTCTTTGAAATAAAAATAAACCCCACAGTCCTCTATACAGATGACAGGAAAAAAAATGTACCATATGGCTGCCCCCAAACCTATGAGAAAGCACATCTGGTGGAATTTACAGAAGCAAATACCTGCCAGCTAGAAGAGCATCCCTTGTACCTCTACACCCACCCTCCATCCTTTCCTTCCCTGTACTTCCCACTCTGCACAGGCAGGTGGGGTGCAGTGAGCCCCAGCTCCCAGTCTGTGAAACGAAGATCACTGTACCTAACTGTTCTGGGAGGGAATAAAGAGACAACGTATACCTAAAGGACTCCGACAGGGTCCTACACACACAAATGTTGGCTGCTATCAGCTGTTCTTCAGGTGGACCATACATTTTCTGAAATCACATATCAATGTGTCATAGTGAATCCCCACATTTAGCTCAGTACCTGACATACTGTCAGTACTTTTAAAAATGAAAAATAAAAATGTGTGTTAGATCTCACTGAAGAGCCCACAGACTCCTTTCCTACTCGTCCCCGCTCTCCCCCAGACTGCCTCGGCTTGTTTCCCTAAGGGGACCGTTATCCTCACGTAACCTTCTCTCCTCCCATTCAGAAGAATTCCAATAAAGTCAATCAGTAAAATGCTCTAGAAAGGGAAATCTCTCGGCATACCATCCTAGGCCTGCCACCCACCAGGTCTTGCCAGGCCTCTCAGAAGAGTTGCCCTTCCTCCCCCTGCCTCCTGAATGGTGCTCAGTACCCAGCAGAATAAACCATTAGAGGGGATTCTGACTGGTGGCAATTAGCACTCTCCCAGCTGGGAAGAGATTGAGCTCCAGGATGCCCAGATCTGCCACTCCCCTCCCCTCTTCCAGAAAACACCAACTGCTGCCACAGCGCGTGGGAGGACCCCACGGATCACCAAGAAGAACCCGACGGATCAATGAAACAGACTGGCCAAGCATGATGATTACTGAAGCCGAGTGATAGGAACATAGAAACTCATGTCACTATTCACTCTACTTTTGTGTATATTGAAAAATAAAACAAAACATTAATCAATTAATAATTCCATATTTTATCAGCACCAGGGCAAGAAAACCCAAAGGGTATTCTTTTAGAATCCCAGAGGGAACTCCAGGCCTAGACTTCCATTTAAAAGAAAAGGTCCAGAAAATTTCTCTTGCTCATCTGCATTTGAAGAAACCGGGTAGTATTTAGGTAGTGTATAGAAATAACACTGGCTTCCGTGGGCTTGGGCAAGTAACTGCTCTGAGCCTCTCTCTCCTCAGCTTCCTTACCCTGAAAGCTCAGGCTCTGTCCCTGCCTCACAAGGCTGCCCTATAAACACGACAGCCCTTGAAGAGTACCTAGCCCAGGGGTCGGGAACCTTTTTGGCTGAGAGAGCCATGAACACCACATATTTTAAAATGTAATTCCATGACAGTCATACAATGTCCCATGTACGTTATACATTACCCAATAAAAATTTGGTGTTGTCCTGGAGGACAGCTGTGATTGGCTCCAGCCATCCGCAACCATGAACATGAGCGGTAGGAAATGAATGGATTGTAATACATAAGAATGTTTTATATTTTTAACATTATTATATTTTTATTAAAGATTTGTCTGCGAGCCAGATGCAGCCATCAAAAGAGCCACATCTGGCTTGCAAGCCATAGGTTTCCAACCCCTGACCTAGCCCAGAGTAGATGCTTAATAAAATTGTGGTTCTTCTCTTCTATGAAACAAAGCTGTTGTATTCTTGTATTAAAAAGCTTAAGGGAATCAAACTCCAGAAAACAGCTGGTGGCCAACTGTACCTAACTAACATACTTAGAAAAAGAAAAAGCTTGTAGAGAAAGGAACTCAAGACTCCAGTGCCTGGGAAGCCTGAGCTCCTAATTCCCATGGCAGCCTGAAGTGTCTGAAGCACACCATTAGCCACAGCACTAAATCAGGGGATACAGAGTAGCAGGCTGGAGGAGAAACTGTCTACCACTTGGGCAGTAGATTAAACAGCAGGCATTGCTAGGAAAGGCTGGGGAGCCTTTAAATACCATAATGACTTGAAGAGATATTTTGTACATAAATGTTCATAACAGCACCACTGTTCACAATAGCCAAAAGGTAGAAACAACCCAGGTGTCCATTGCTAGATGAATGGATAAACAAAATATGGTATACCTGTAAATGTAATATTATTCCGTTTTAAAAGGGATTGGAATTCTGCCTGACTGGTGGTGGCACAGTGGACAGAGTTTCAACCCGGAATGCTGAGGTTCCTGTTTTGAAACTCCGAGGTTGCTGGCTTGAGTACGGGCTCCTCAGCTTGAAAGCAGGTTCACCAGCTTGAGTGGGGGATCACTGGTTTGAGTGCAGGATCATCAACATGATCCCAAAGTCACTGGCTTGAGACCAAAGGTTGCGAGCTTGAAGCCCAAGGTCGCTGGCTTGAGCAAGGGGTCACTGGTTCACTCTGAGCCCCCTGGTCAAGGCACATATTGAGAAGCAATCAATGGACAACTAAAGTGAAGCTATTATGAGTTGATGATTCTCACTCTTTCTCTCCCACTCTCTCTCACAACCCCCCCCCAAAGAAAAAAAAAGGAATGGAATTCTGATACTTGCTATATCATGAATGAACCTGGAAGACATGATGCTAAGTGAAATAAACCAGACACAAATATTGTATGATTCTACTTAGATGAGGTTCCAAATTCATAGAGACCGAAAGTAGACTGGAGGGAGGAGTTATTGGCTAATGAGCATAGAGTTTCAGTTTAGGATGAAAAGTTCTGGAAGATGGACAGTTGCGACGATGGTACAACAATGTGAAAATACTGAATGCCAAGGAACTGTACACTGAAACATAGTTAAAATGGTAAACTGTATATTATTTATATTTTACCACAATGAAATAATAATAATAGAAAAGAAACATCATAATGACAACATCTTGATTTTAGTTTATATTCCTTTGTTCAAGAGCTGAAAGCACCACCCTTAAAAATACCTACTTATAAAAATAAATGGGTCAACCGGATCCCAGAAAAGCAAAGTGCAGCAAATGGTTAACTCTGTCCTTCTCAAACAAGATGGTTCCTAGGATCACTGGCATGTAAGAATCCGTCTTAGCTGCTGCCCTTCCACTTGCCCAAGGAGAGGAGAAGCTGCACACCTGGGCACAAGCAGTAGAGCGTGGTGTTGGTCGGTCCGGCGGGCAGGACAGGACAGTAGCAAGCCTGCTGGACAAGGCTCCCTGCTGCTTGTCCTCCAGCACCTCCTTGCTAGGCAGGACACAGGCTGGACCTGACCACACCACCCCGTGAGGACCTGGCCTGTTCTCTCCAGCACCCTACCTGAAGCTGCCCTTCGGAAGTCTGCAGTCACCTCCATACCCCCGTCCCCAATTCACTAAAAGGACCCGGAACTCCAGGGTAAATGTTCACCAGGAGGGCAGTTTTCACACCCTCCCTGATGCAGTCAGTGACAGTGGACACTGGGGACAAAGCCTGCAGCAGGAAAGGGATGCAGGACAGTGAGTAGCTAGGAAAATTCCATGGCAAGCAGAGCGGGGAAACTGAGACAGACAGCAGAACAAACTGGCCGAGCAACCTACAGCCAGATACAGAAGGTCACTGCCCTGGAGATAACTTCTAGGCCTCAGTTGTATTTTAGCTCCAGGCCCAGAAAAGCAGCAAAACCAGGTGCGTGACCCAAGACCAGCTATAATTACTAATGACACCCTGCCTAGTGGCTGACCAATCAGTAGAGACCACAATCCTGAAAGGGCCTACCTGGAAAAGCTGATGAATATCCTATGGAGATCCTCCCCTAAACTCCCAGCTTTTGAAAACCCTCAAAACAAAGGACCAAGCACAGCGATCTCCTTCTCAGGAGCACACCCATGCCTTTCCCTACCCCCTTTCCCACTCCTTCCCCCACAGGCCTGCATCTCCTAACCTATAAAGGTCCTCAGAGACTTGCAACCAGGGGAGCAATGGGCAGCAGCAGCTCGTCCTGAGCTAATCTCTGGAACCTGTTTCCAAGTCTCCCTTTTCTCTGAATTCTCAGTGTGGGCTCCTTTCTTTCCCATCACGTTTCTGGAGAGCCAAGAAAGCCTTGCCTAGGCTCTCTCCTATTGCTTCTTCTCTCCTAGGCCCTTCTGTGTTTCACTGTCTCCAGCTTTAGCAAACTTACTCTCAAAATCACCTGGACTCATGTTGTGAAATTCTTCCTGCACAAAGTCAAGAATCCACACACTACCGGCTGGGCCTAGGCAGACCCAAAGGACCAGGTCCCCTTTCAGGGAATAGAAAGGACACCCCAGCTGCCTCTTCACTCCCACATTATCCAGGGCTTCCTTCCAGAATCCCACATCCATTTCCCAACTGAAAGAGATCCTCCGATCTCGAGTGCCTCAGCCACAGGCCAAACCTCCTGCAGATGCCCCCTCTCTCCTCTCCCTGGACTGACTGCTGCGGCAGACAAAGGGTCGTTTTCCTGGAGACCCTGGCACACTGTGCCCACAGACCAGAGAGCAGGCTGAAGAGCTCAGGGCAGGATGAAGAGGATACAAAGACCGGACGTGTGAGTTTCAAATAACTCTTCCTCTCCCCTGAGGCTCATCAAACGCTTGAAATGACCCCCTGAGACCATACTGCCCACACAGCTAGCTAGAACAGGCAAAGCCAACCTACAGTGACAGAACGCTGCTTGTGGTTGCCTTGGCCAGGGGCTGGGGGGAGACTGCAAACGGGATGAGGGAATTTGTAAGGGTGATGAAACATTCTCTCTCTCTATCTCAATATAGATTTTCACAGTTAAAACACAAAGGCAAAAACCCTAAGAGCTTGGATCAGAGAGTCACATCCTTTAGTCGTTATTTAGGAGGCAGACCCTAAAGGCTCAGAAAGGAAGACAACACATCCTAAATGACTGGATCAGAAAATACATCCTAAATGACTGGATCAGAAAATACATCCTAAATGACTGGATCAGCCCGTGATTCTGCACTGAATCCAAGAGCCCTCAGGCTCCCCTGCCTCCGCCTCTCCCACCAACCCCGCCTGAACTTCTGAGTCAGGCAAACCAAGACCCCATCACATTGCCATTCTCAGGTCGATGAGAGTCAGAATTCCCAATGCTCCCTCAGAGCTAGTTAATAACATCCTGTCTTAGTTGGAGATCTGTGGAGGGGAGACTAGGGTGGCAGGTACCCACCACTGGCTCTTAGGCCTGTTACCCTGTCACTAGGTCCTCCCTGACAAAGAGCCCCCAGCAGGGGGACTGAGGGCCCTGGGGAGGCGGGAGCTCTGAGAAGAGCCCGGAGCTTGGAAACTGAAACAGTTATCTCTGTGGCTTGTGCAGGTTTCCAGCCCTCGGGCCTCTTGGACAACCTGCAAAGACGTTGCAATCTGTACCCTCAGCCTGTTTTTGGGAGCTGGAGTCCACTGACTTTCCCATCCTGTATTATGCAGGCACTTCCAGATTCCTTATTCTGCTTTTCTTTCCTCTTCTTCCAACAAAATAGAGTCTAGTCTCAGACACATGTGACTTCTGGGAAGCTGATGGTGTCAGCAGTCACCACAGTCCTGTTCTAACCTGGAGGCTGACAGAGAGTAGAGAAGGCTGGGATCTCTCCTCTTCCCTTCAGAGATGTGCACAGCCAGGGGATAAGACTTAGGAGGAAGGGTCATGAGCAGGATGCTTGGGTTTGCTCAGAGTCAGAAACCCAGCTCCAGGGTAATCAACATTCAAGGGATGTCTGTATTAACATCCTCTCTCCAACCTACCTTCTTCTAGAGGCCACACGGTTCCAGGGGAAACAAAAAGACCCACACTTAAATTCTGACTTCCCCATTTCATCACTGTGTGACCCTAGGCAAGTCACTAACCTTGTGTCTCCTTCTACAGATAGACCAGGGATTGTGGTATCTGCCACCTGAGGTTATCAAAGAGACTGAATGAAGACATATAGCCAAAGCACAGGGCAGTGACGGGACAGCTAGAAAGCATATGCCACCCTCCTCCACCCAACTCCCTCATTCTGACCCTGCCCAATCTAGAGCAAAGTGGGAAGTTACCTCTCCTTTTCAAAAGTGACTGACTACAGGCAGTGCCCAGTTACAAACGAGATAGCTTCTGTAGGTTTGAAAATGTTTAAGTCTTTATATGCACAGAGAGGTAAAAATAAATACGATGTTAAGACAAACATCTAAGTTGCATTTAATAGGTAAATGTACCTGTTCCTACTTACACACAAATTCAACTTAAGAACAAACCTGCAGACCCTTACTCGTTCGTAACCCGGGACTGCCTGTGTAGATGCGGGCTTACTGCATCCCTGGGCCCTCCTTTAGTTTCCACTAACAGAAAGATAATGTTCTGTGCTCACATGGAAATGAAAATGTGGCCTTTAAGTATTTCTAAATGTCAGCAGACGCAAAGTGTCTCTGAATTCCTGAGATAGATGAACTGGATGGTGTGCAGACCAGAGACCAGGCAGAGGTGGGAAGCGGAGAAAGGCATTGGCAGAGAGTGGAAGGCTCTGGGCAGGTGCCACCAGGATGAGGAGCCAAGGCCCTGGGGAGCCTGGCACAGGACAGAAAGGAGAGGAAGAGCTGTAACTCGATCCCCAGACCTCAAACAGCTGGACACCAGCTGAGCAGGGAGAGACCCATGACATCAGAGATGGGGCATAAACTGGAAGAAAGCTCTCACCTCCAGACACCAGAAATAACTGGGACTGAAGGTAGCCAGGCAGCAAAGACCTGACCTTGAGCATCTCCCTGGCACTGGCTCCTATGGCTAATGGCCTGGCAGTAGGAGGCAGGCAGGGGACTGCTGGGGTGTTTAACCTGCACCCTGACAAGCAGCAGGAGACACAACTACTGGTACTGGGCGCATGTAGGCCTGTGCCCCAGCGTGAGACAGTCCTGGGGAAGCAGGGAGGTGGCAGAGAGACTGGAGAGGTCTCTGGGCCCTGCATAAAGGGACTTTCCTCTCTTCCTCCCATGCTAAATGATTTCATGGATCAGTTTATTTATCTTCACAAAGTCCAAGAGGCAGGAGCTATTAATATCCCACTCAACAGACAGGGAAACCAGGAGTCACCCACCTAGGGGTGGAACTGGGACTGGAACCCAAGCAACCCAGCTCCACGCCCACATGTCTGACACCCCACTACTGCCTCCAGGGTGCTGGCTGCACCCCTTCGTCACAGCATTAACTCAACGGAGGAGAGTCAATGCGTGTACATCCACGCACACCCACCCACCCACACGCACTGGCCCAGCACATTCTTCCTTGAGGCTGAGGACTTCTGACAGGAAGTACATCTGGCAGGAGGGAGGAAACGAAACTCCACTGATCCACGGGCTGCTCCAGAACGCCCAGGGTGGTTTCCCTCTCGGCTTCCTCTCCATCCTGGGGAATTCTCCAGCCTCCTTGGTCTTTTTCTACACCCCAAATCTCAGCACGCAGTGTGCTCAGAGCTGCTGGGGGTTTCTCCGTGTGACTGACGCAGGGCCCAGCATCTTCCGTGGGGAGGCCACTGAGAGACAATCTCTCGATGGCCATCCATGCAGAGTCCGGCCTGCAGGAAGAGCTAGGTGCTTCTGAAAGATCCCGAAACAAGATGGACCCTCTCACTACCAGGATGTCCTCTGTGTCTACCTCACACCTTGTGACCACCAGAACAATGCACGCTGTTTCCTACTACTGGGAGGCAGCATGACACAAGGGCTCTAAGAGATTAGGCCCTTGGGCTCAGTCACTGGCAGCAGGCAGTGTAGCGTCCCCGGTCTCAGTTTTATGCATTCTAGAAGGAGTACAGCATAGGTTGTTGGGAGGTTTACATGAGAGGACCAATATCAAGTGCTCGGAACAGTGCCTATCGCAGAACAACAGTTGTTGATGGAGTTCCCATCACTGGGGAAAGCCGCCTGCCTCCTGGTACACCATGAGTGTACAGCCTCATAGAGGGCAGAGCCCTTGTCACTGTTTCTGGACCTTCCAGGAACCTCCCACAGCAACTGACAACCACGAAACATAGCCAGTAGGATCCCTGGAAAAGCTCGGTGAAGAATGCTGGGTCACTCCTCTGGGCCAGGTGCCTGACCATGCTGAGATAGCTGGGTTGACCAGACACACACCTCTACTCCCACCTCCAGCTGTTTCACCAGCTCTCACACCCTCTCTAAGTAGAAGAGCATCTAGGCCAGCGCACACATGGCAGACACAGTGCTCTTAGGAGCATGCAGATGCTTCTGAGAATAGTCACTGCCTCTTTAGGCTGGGAGGGGAAAGGGAATGAGTGCCACAGAGTCCGTAGGAACAGAGGGCCCCAGGAGGAGCTACATGGTCTGCAGAGCCTCCTCCTCACCCCACAGCTGAGGCCAGGGCAGGGTGGGCAGTGCCAGGATGCTTGTGCCCAAGGAGGCTGCACTGTTTGCTCTGGGCACAGGGGTGTAGAGGCAGCCCACACAGCCCGAGTCCCTGACCCTCTGTCCTGGGGTATGTGTGTGTTGGGGCGTGTTCTGGTCCAGCAATGGGGAGGTTGCCCTCTTCTGTTTTGAGCCAGGGATGCAGCATTCCTCCAATAACCTAGAATCAGCCCATTCTGGCTCTAATGAGGCTTCAAGCCTTCCTGGGTTAAGTAGGGTAACTGAATCTTCAATCCGAACAAAAATTTAAAGTCACTGGGTCCAAACTCCTGTGACAGGAAGTCCTGCACCCATAAGGAGGGCAGGACAGACCATCCCAAACACTGGCCTCCTTTTCCCTCCCAGCTCACAGCCAAATCAGTGCACGTAGACAGAGCTGTGTTGAGATGAAAGGGTTTCCTAATTCAGGGTAGCTCTGGGCCTGAACCACTTGCAAAGGTCAAAGGGAACAGCATCAGCTCCTGATGGAGCCAGGTGACCCAGGCTTACCTGGGCCCTGGCTTTCTCCTTGTTTTGGTTCAGCACTAAGTGACAGGAAGCCAAGACTCACCTGAACCAGGACCTGCTCAACATCTCTAGAAGCCAGCTGAGAGAAAAGTGACCTATTCTTATTTCTTTCCCACCAGTAGCTCTACCTTCCTAGCCCGAGATCCAGAGCAACACAGACTGAGAGGGAGGGACTGGGCTGGAGAGAGGGGGGGGGGGGCTGGTTTGGGATGCTGGAGCCCACAGAAAAGGACTGAAGAAGAGAAAGGCGGGGCTCAGTGTTTACATGGACAAGTCACAGAGTGAAGGCAGCCTTAGCAATGAGGTACCCAGCCTGGATTCTCCCTCTGATCACAGCTCCCCTGCCCACCCTCCCATACCCAGGCTGGGAGCCCTGTCCCCTGCCTCTCTTCTCTCAAATTTCAGCTCATTCACGATAATTGTTTTTCTCCCTTCTAGCCTGCTTGCTTCACACTCCAGATCCTAGCCCCAAACTGGTCCACTCCCTGGCTAGGTAGCTTCTTACAGGCCTTGTATACAAACACAATCCCAGCATCATCTGAAAATATACACAATCTAACACACACCACTTGGGAGTCTTTGAAAGGCAAAGCAAAAGGGCTCACCAGGAAGAGGGGATGGGCGGGGACAGAAGGCCAAGAAATAGGATAGAGTTGACGATCCTACCTCCCTCCTGATGGAGTCGTGGTCCAGTTCATCGAGTGTCTTCTCAGTCTCCCTCCATGGGGACAAGTATGGATGGGAAGCTAGGCATTTCTTAGACCCCAGGCCATCCAGGAGGCAGATACAGGCCTGAGGCAAACCCCACTAGACTTTCCCCTTGGATGCTGGCCTCAGAGCAAACACAGCAGCCCTGCCAAGAGTGGAATCAAAATAGTTCCTGGTTTCCTAGCTCCTTGCCACGCCCACCTGCCACCTCCCCAGCCCTCTGTGGCATAAACAGGGCTTTATTATCTCTAGCCCACCACGTCCTCTGAGAGTGCCGTGAATGGAACTCCACACAATACACTTGTTTATTAATAACCACTCACCCGCCCCCACCACTCCAGCTTGCTCACTCGCTCACCGCTGGGTCCCCCTCATGCATAATGGAGGAGCTGTATGGCCCATGACACAAGCCAGGCTGTGCTGCTCAGGCTCCAAGGGGATAGATGGAGAGAGGTACCAGGCCGAGCCAGGCTCCCCAGGGCGGGGGTGGAATGGTGAGCAGATCCCCCAGTTAAGATCCAGAGACGTAATGTTTTGGGGGGTAGCAGTGTGGCCTGGGTGGTACCAGCCCTCCCTCATATGTACACCCTATACAAACCCAAGCCAGGGAGGGCAGCGCGCTGTGCAGCATTCGCCCAACACCCACCCTGCCCGTCCAAGGCCGTGTGCTGGTCCCGAGCAGGACAACAGCTGTCCACAACTTGCACTTCAGCCCACTGGTCCACCTCTGCTCAAAGGCCTTGGGACTCTTCCACTAGACAGCCTTCACATGTTTGATTACAGCCACGAATGTGGCCCTCATCCACCTCCAACACTCCAAGTCTTCTCCAGGACAAATAACTCCAGTTCCTGTAGCTGCACCTTATGAAACTATTTCCATTCCTGAACCATCCTGTTTCCCCATACAATGGTCAGACTTCAGCTGGGCAGGCTCCTCATAAAGTGACAGGCCCAGTCCTCCCATCCTACTGGTGAGAATGTACTCTGACAGCATCCTTCTGAAGGGAAGTTGGGAATACACTGAAAAGTGTTAAAAATGTTTATGCCTTTTGTTCCATAAATTCCATTCCTGGGAGTAGATATTGAGTAAATAATCAAGACTAATTAGAATACTGAAGTTCCACAAATGTTCGCTGGATTTTTTTTTTTTTGACAAGACAGAGAGAGGGACAGATAGGGACAGACAGACAGGAAGGGAGAGAGATGAGAAGCATCAATTCTTTGTTGTGGCACCTAAGTTGTTCAGTGATTGCTTTCCTATACGTGCCTTGACTGGGGGGCTACAGTAGACCAAGTAACCCTTTACAACCTTGGGCTCAAGCTGGTGAGCCCGTGCTCAAGCCGGCCACCTCGGGGTTTCAAACCTGTGTCCTCCACATCCCAGTCCGACGCTCTATGCACTGTGCCACCACCTGCTCAGGCCAGAATATTGTTTATAATGGTAAATATTTAGAAACAACCTAAACAGCCATCACCAGTAGAAATGTCCATGGTTTGACAGGAGAATGTGAAAGTAGGGTTCTAGAGCCAGATAAATTGGTTTAGAAATTTGCTGTGTTACGTTGGGCAAGTTACTCCGCCTCTCTATGCCTCACTTTCTTTATTTGTGTAATTTGAATAAGAATGTCAATCTCAAGATACAAAGAGTCAATGAATGTGCCTGACACACGGTAAATGCTAAGAAAAAAGATCTTTGACTCTTACTGCTCTTATCAGCAATTGAATATTACATAGTCATTAAATTGATGAAATAATATATAAAATATTTTAATAATATGAAAAATTATTAAGTGAAAAAAAGTAGGACATAACTCTGGGTAGTGAAATTATGGATAATTTGCATTTTTCCCTCAAGCTTATTTATATTTTCTCAGTTTTCTGCTAGAAACATAAATAACTTTTGTTAATAAGAAGTGTCTGTAATGTGCGGTGCCCAGGGCTGAGCAGAAGTCCCAGCACTGAGCCCAGGAGGCCTGGCCCTGGGGCAGCTCACCTTGCTCCTCGTTTTGAACATCACATCCCACTGTTGCCTCATACTGAGCTTCAAGTCCATAACCTAGCTGCCTGGCCTGGCCCCCTCTAGCCCCTCACCTTGTCCTTGCCTAGCCTTCCCTCGGGGGCCGCTGTTCAACCATTTCTCTTGCTTATACTGAGCACGGGGCTGGTGGAGTTTATGAGAGTGTGAGAAGCAGCATTAAGAAAGGCACAATCAGACCCAGATTCGATTCCCGGCCAGGGCACATAGGAGAAGCGCCCATTTGCTTCTCCACCCCTCCACCGCGCCTTCCTCTCTGTCTCTCTCTTCCTCTCCTGCAGCCAAGGCTCCATTGGAGCAAAGATGGCCTGGGCGCTGGGGATGGCTCTGTAGCCTCTGCCTCAGGCGCTAGAGTGGCTCTGGTCGCAACATGGCGACGCCCAGGATGGGCAGAGCATCGCCCCATGGTGGGCATGCCGGGTGGATCCCGGTCGGGCGCATGCGGGAGTCTGTCTAACTGTCTCTCCCTGTTTCCAGCTTCAGAAAAATGCAAAAAGAAAAAAAAAAAAAAAAAAAAAAAAAAAAAAAAAAAAAAAAAGAAAGGCACAATCAGAGTAGAAAGTGTGGGCCCAAAGGCTCCCAGCCAAAAAGGAGGGGTGCATCACAGGTGGAGGGCAGAGGCAGCCCCTTTTCCGTATCAACAGGGTACATAGGGGTTCATGAAGAGACCAGATTTATCCCACATTGAAGAAGAATACAAGGAAGTAAAATTCTGAGAAAATCAGGCAAGTACCCATATTGAGGGGTGCCCAAGGGTGGCTGTCCTTCACCTCTCTGCTCCCACCATCCGTTGCTTCGGATGGTTCCCTCGGCTGTCCTCATGGAGGCAGCCATGCTGGCTCACCCCTCACAGCCACCTGCAGATAACAGTCCCTGTCTCAACCCAGGGAGACTATCCCAATGGCTATCAGGGAGTGGGGAGAGGTGGGCAGCTCTGGGAGGAATGCAGTGGGGGCAGAGAACTGCCAGGGCTGTGGGCAGCCTGAAAGTGGGTCACATTTGCAGAGGACAGCCCACACCAGCACAGAACGGCTGTAGCAACAGCTGGCGTGCCCGGGGGAGCACTATGCTGTCCTAGCAGGCAGCCAAGTGGCGCTCCCCACACCTACCCATCCACAGCTCCCTCCTAAAAGTTGGTATGCCATGCCCACCCACCCACTCTTCCACACTAGAACAGATCAGCAATTAAGTGATCTGGGGGACTGTGGACTTAGCCAAAGTGTGGCCAGGGACTATCCACAGAAATTGAGGGCTCAGGATGGGGCTGGGCAAGTCTGAGGCCTTAAAATTGTATTTTTTAAGATCAGCTGCTGTGGCTAAGGGCCCAGTCTCACTTCTGGGTGCATAATCCTCAGTTCTCAGAATGGAAAACAAATTCTATTCAACAGGAAATTTGCTGTTGTGAACGATTCCTTCTGAACTGTTTAAGCAGAAGCTGGGTGAGCCCTGTCGGAGGAGCTGTACAAATCCCAGCACTGAGTGGGAGGCTGGCTAAGAGCACCTCTGAGGTCCACCTAGCATTGAGACCCAGGGTCACAGAGGGTGGGAACAACCTCAAGAAGTAAGTCACTCAGAAGCGAGCTTGTGAGGAGAATTTGGGGCCCTCAGAGCAGCGTGGCCTACATCTGTGTGGGGCTCTGAATAGCCAAACAGTCTTGAAAAAGAACAAATCAGAGACTCATATTTCCCAACTTCAAAGCCTACGATAAACTATACAAATTAACTCACACATCTATGGCCATCTGATTTTTTATTTTTTAGTGAGAGAGAGATAGAGAGAGAAAGAGAGAGAGAGATGAGAAGCATCAACACGTAGTTGCTTCACTTTAGTTGTTCACAGATTGCTTCTCATATGTGCCTTGACCTGGAGACTCCAGCCAAGCCAGTGATCTCTTGCTCAAGCCAGTGGCCTTGGGCTTCAAGCCAGTGATCTTTGGGCTTCAAGCCAGTGACCTTTGGGCCCAAGTCAGTGACCCTGACTTAAGCCAGATGAGCTCATGCTCAAGCTGGATGAGCCTGCACTCAAGCTGGCAACATCGGGGTTTTGAACCTGGGATCTCAGCATCCCAGGCTGATGTTCTAGCCACTGCACCACCACCGGTCAAACTGGCCAATTGTTTCTTTCTTTCTTTTTTTTTTTTGGTCAAGTGTGTGAGTCTACTCAAGGGGGAAAGCAATTTCTTCAAAAAATGATGCTGGGATAACTGGATTTACACCTGCAGAAGAATCAAGTTGGCCCCTTACCTCACACCACATTTAGAAATGAATTCAAAATGGATCAATCGACAACTTATATATAAGAGCCAAAACCATAAAACCCTTCAGAAAAACTAGAGGTAAATCTTCATGACTTTGGGTTTGGTAATAGATTCTTAGATGTGACACCAAAAGCACAAGTAGCAAAAGAAAAAATAGATAAATTGGACTCAACTAAAATTTAAAGCTTCTGTGCATCAAAGGGCATCAGTTAGAAAGTGAAAAGACACCCTGCAGAATGGAAAAAATTATTTGCAAATCACACATCTGATAGGGGTTCAGTACAAAGAATGTAAAAAGAACTCCTAAAACTCAACAACCAAAAAGACAAATAATCCAATTTAAAAATGGGCGAAGGATTTGATAGACATTTCTCCAAAGAAGACACAAAAACGACTTAACAGCACATGAAAGGATGCTCAATATCACCAGTCATTAGAAAAATGCAAATCAAACCATAATAAGATGTCACTTCATACCTACTAGGATAGTTATAATCAGTAAAATGGAAAAATAACAAGCACTGGTGAGGATGAGAAGATATCAGAACCCTCCTACGTTGCTGATGGGGATGTAAAATCGTAAAGCCACTGTAGGAAACAATTTGCAGGTCCTCAAAAGTCATACTTAAATTACCATATGGCCCAGCAATTCCTACCCAAAATAACTAAATATAGGGATTCAGATACTTACACAGTGTTCAGCAAAGCATTTTTCACATAGTTAAAAGATGGAAACAACTCAGGTGTCCATCCTCAGATGAATGGATAAAAACATGTAGTCTACTTATACAACAGAATGTTATTCAGCCATAAAAAAGGAATGAAATACGACTTTGGGTGATGGGCATGCAACATAATCAAATGTCAAAATAACCTGGAGGTGTTTTCTCCAAACCTATGTACCCTGATTGATCAATGTCACCCCATTAAAATTAATTTAAAAAAAAGGAATGAAGTTCTGATACATGCTACATTATGAACCTTGAAAACATTATGCTAACTGAAAAAATCCAGAAACAAAGGGACAAATGTTGCATGATTCCACTTAGTATGAACAATCTAGAATAGACTTCACAGGCAGAAAGTACATAGAAGAGATTTCACCAGGGATCAGGGGGAATAGGGAATGGGCAGTTATTGCTTAATGGTTACAGAGTTTTGATTTGGGGTGAAGAAAGAGGTTTGGAAATAGAGTAGTGATGGTTGTACAACGCTGTAAGTCTTCTAAATGCCATAGAACTGTATACTTGAAATTGTTAAAATGGCATATTGTATGATATATGCACATATTCACTGCAATATAAAAATTTTTAAATCACTGCAGCATCCTTCCCTGCTTTGCTATCAAACCCATCAATATCTGAACCCAAATAAAGGACTGCTGGGGTAAAGGAGACAAAGACACAAAACCCTTTTCAGAAGCGGTATTTCCCCAGAGGAAGACATTCTTCAAACCTTGAAGTGAGTTACTCTGGTGATGGAAGTTGCGGAGGGAATCTATTCTTGGCTCTGAAATTCTGCTGACCTTGTCATCCACTTCTCAAGCCTGGTTATAAAATGGGGACGGTGTCACCAGCCTTCAACCTGTTTCCGAAGTCTCGTAAGAACCAGACTACAGTGCTCTCTGACCCTTCACTGCTGACCTCAGCTTTTTAAATGAGGAGGAAAAATACCACCACCCAGTAGGTCAAAGAGAATCAGTACCTTGGTCTAGCGGCTTTGCCCAAAGCTTCTTTGCTAGACTTCCAAAGCTGGCTAAATATTTAACTTTTAAAGGATAGGTAAAGCATGAGCCACACTATTTAAACATTTTAAAACTCAACTCACCAAAGTACCAGTTCACCTGTACTTTTCCATCCTCCCTTCTCCTCACACTGCTTCCCGAAATGGAAAATAATTAAAATGCAAAGTCTGTACATGATCCCTTTCCCAGCCAGCCTGATGGCTGAGATAACTGAGCTGCCCCACTAACCCTCAAGAAGATATTGTTCTAAGCCTCTGGGCTCCTCTCTGGCCCCTGTCTTCCCTAGCAGATGGGCAATACTATTTTGTGTTAACTATCCCAACATATTTCTAGATTGGATTTTGGGCTTCATCTCCCTACAACTCCTTAAATGCATATCTTTCTTTGAATTCCTGGAGGTGTACATAATTCAATAACCATTTACATTTTATTTTATTGTACACATATAGAGCCTTCTGACAGAGCTTTTAAATGAACACACCAAAATTTATACATTGAAATGAGTGCTGTCTCTTCAAAGAAGTCCCCTCAGGAGGCTATATATTATACATATTCCCACAATGCAGTGCTGTGCTCAGAACATTTCTGAAGCTTCCTTTTGGAACTGTTTCAAAGCCTGTAGCATATTCTTTTGATGGGCCCCATGGTGGCACATTTTTATTCGATGAAGGTAAACTCTTTTTTTTTTTTTTTCGTAAATTGAAAGATAGAGCCAAGAACAGGAAAGATGACAGGTGATTTAGCGTCAGAATCAAAGAATGATCATCAAGGAAAGATCTCTGAAGGCTATTCCTAGGGAGGCTGAAACAAGGTTCCGAGCATTGGCTCCACCACAGCCCCCAGACATTGTTACTCTGGAGGACAGCACATGTGTGGGTAAGATCTGATAATACCATTAAAAACAATTAGAAATCGCTCCATTGTCACCACTAAATTCCTCTGCTGTGTCTACCCACATCATGTCTTCACCAGGGACTAAAAAGAACTAGAAACTTTCCAAAAGTGGCTGCCAAGAAGTGGGCACAGGGAGCAGGCTGCTCCCTCTCTCAAAAGAAGAGAGAGATTGCCACGTGTAAAAACGTGGGCAAAGTCTGTCGGCTCCTCCACAAGTTAAACACTGACTTAAACAAAAACATTGAGTTAAAAAGAAATTACACTCCTAGATATAAACCCAAAAGAATCAAAAACAAGGGCTTAAATGAAAACTTGTACACAAATGTTCATAAGAGCACTAGTCACAAGAAACTACTCATATATCCATCAACAGATGAATGGATAAACGAAAGTGGTATATCTATAGACAGTGGAATATTATACAGCCATAAAAATGAATAAAGTATTGACACATGCTACAATGTGGACAAACCTTGAAAACACTATGGCAACAGATGCCAAAAGCCACATAGTGCACGATTCCATTTACATGAAATATGCAGCACAGGCGAGCTGGTAGAGACAAGAACAGAGTAATGGGTGCCAGGGGCTGGGAGAGGGGAGAAGGACTGCTTCGTTGGTAAAGGGTTTCCTTTCGGGGGATAAAAACATTCTGGAACTAGATAGTGATGATGGTAGAGAACATCGTGCATGTATTAAATGCCACTTAACTGTACACATGGTTAAAATGGTAAAATTTATGTTTGAGTATTTTACCACAAAAAAGAAAAAGAACAAAGAAGCAGGCAGAAAATTTCCATGCTAATCTCTGGCAGGAGACTGGTGGTGGAGGGCAGCGGCACTGGCCCTGGTTGGCAGTGCTCACAGGTGGCAGTGCCGAGACCTTCACAGATGGAAGAGAAGGAAGAGTGGCACAGGGACACTGGCCCACAAGCCAGTGACAATCAGCCACGGGCCCTGGCCCTTCAACCGCAGCAAAACCATCCAACTCATAATAAACACTTTTCAATGAGGATTCAATGGAGCCATATGTGGAAAAATATCCCCTATGGGGAGAAGCGGGACATTTCTTGAGATAAACCCAGAGGAAGACACTTCTAATACAGTTGTTTTTCCTGTCAACTCGAATCTCTGCCTGCAGCATCGGGACCATCTGATTAGGACATCACCGCTATCTCTTTTGGGCCACGGGGGCTCTGAGCCTGTGGGCTGAGGAGGGGGCCAGGCAGGAGCTGTCTTTTCCCTGGAGATAAGGCCCTTTCACCAGCAGCTGCTTGTCCTGAGGGCAATCCAGGCCATGCTGCTCTGCAGGACACCCATCCCTTCCCTCTCATCCCCATGGGGGTTCCCAGATGCTCCCAGGGCATAGCTGCACCCCAGCTCCAGGCTCTGCCAGGAAACTCACACACCAACCAGACAGCTGAGGTTGGTCTCCAACCCCCCAACCCCCTGGGCAGCTTCCAGCTTAGGGGTATGTTTTCTTAATCTTTGTGCATGAGGATTTAAAAATCCAGAGAACAGACAAGACCCTTAGCAGCAATTACAAGACTAATAACATTAAGTCTTAACTGGCTATTAACAGACCCAGATCCCTTATTAGCTGTGACAGTCAGTGAATCAGGGGAGCAGCGAATTGTAAGGCATATGAAAAATAACTTTAAAAAATTCAATGGTCTCAATCGCTGAGGCTCAGTGCAGCTGCTGGACTTCAGACCCAGCCTATGGGAAAGACTGGAAGAGACCCACGTGGGAGCCTGCATGGCATAAGGGCTGCCTCGTTCAGACCTCCCTTCACTGACGGCACACCACAGCACAAAGGTTTACTGGGCCCCGCCATGCAGTCCCATGGAGCTGATAGCATGCTTGGGGAGTACAAACTTTCTGGTTAGCTGCACACTCCTAGCATTTTCCTGACCACCAAGGCCAGGAGGAAGGAATGAAGGACCAACTGCTGTAGCCAGTGCAGGGCAGTGCCAAGACGATGCACGTGGGGGCGGAGGCAGGGGAAGGCCCTGCCCAGTTACTGTGCTTCAGCAGACCTCTCCGAGGACAAAGGCACCTAACAGTGAGTGTGGTTAGAAGAAAATGCATCCAACTTGTTTGCGGTGTTGAGACGGGCTGTGAGAAAAGCAGCACCCTGAGCCCGGGGAACGAAGACAAAGGCCTGGTAGTTGGAAAGCCAGTGAGATGACTCCAAGGGCCTTTCCAAAAAAAAAAAAAAAAGGATTGAGGTTATGACCCTAGTCATCTTGCTGGGGTCACACAGGGGTGGGGAAGGGGCTCTACAGCTGTCGCGAGCCCCACACTGAAAGCAGGCAGGTTCCATTCTACAAAAAGCCTCCCAAGACACACAAGAAAAATGAGAGTGCAGGGAAGGGAGGGAGAAAGGAGTGAATGAGGAGCAGCAGCTCTGAGAGGCAACTGTCAGGCCAGCCGCACAGAGGCGGCCTGTTTCCATGACAACACCCTCCTGCGTGGTACCCAGGAATAAATTATTGATCATGGACACTGCTTTGCCCGCTCCCAAAAGCCCCCACTGCCCTCTCTGCTGACACCATTACTCTCCCCTCCTGTGCTTGTTCTGTATTTGCCCGAGAGTCACTCTGAAACCAAACAGGAGCCCAGGAGAATCTCAAGGCCCCAGGCCGCCTCCCAGCCTCCCTGCCTCCCTAGCCATTATGCATCCTTACTGCTCTGTCCACCTGTTAGGGGCTGAACTGAGTCCCCAGCAACTATTACATTAAAGTTCTAACCCCCAGTACCTCAGAATAGCACTGAACTTTGGCCTAAAAGGCCAAATTACCTTTTTTAAAAAAAAGGTAATTAAGGTAAAATGAGGGCCTTCAGATGGGCTCCAATCCAATATGATTGGGGTCCTATACAAAGAGGGAAGATTAGGACACAGACATGTATGGAGGGAAATCCATGTGAGGATACAAAGGCCACAGAAGAAACCAACCCAGACAGCACCTTGATCTTGGAATTCCAGCCTCCAGAACTGTGAGGAAATAAATTTCTGTTGTTTAAGCCACCCAACCTGCAGTACTTTATTATGGCAGTTCTACAAAACTGACACACCACCTGCAATTGACCCCCTGAAAGCCACCTGTCATTTTGGGACGCCCAAGCAGATTTAAAACATCATTTTAGCAGTGAGCCAAGAACTTTGAGATCCTACATGTTCACATAATGGGGTTCTAGGGCTTGGAGCTGGGAGACAGGGCACAGGAGAGGCAGGACAACCCAGGCCGGAAACCAGCCAACAGACCTCATCTTGGGAAGGCAGGGACGGGCCATGCAGGAACCTGCAGCTCAGGTTCCTTCACTCAGGATGACCACACAGACTCAGCCAGCTTCTCACGGTCCAGTTTCCTAACCTAAGAGAATCAAAGCTGAGGAAGTCAGGACCAGTCAGTATGAGACAGGGAGTGACATGTGCTAGAAGCGGCTAAGGCACCTGGCCCGAGGTGGGTGGGCTTCAGGACCTATTGTGGGAAAGAGGCAGCCCCTGCCGTACTAAATCCAGTGTGTAAAACTGTGAGTGGTGATCTTCAAGTCAAAAGATAAGCATTAGGCCTGACGTGTGGTGGCGCGGTGGATAAAGCATTGACTTGGAATGCTGAGGTTGCCGGTTCAAAACCCTGGGCTTGCCCAGTCAAGGCACATACAACAAGCAATCAATGAACAACTAAAGTGAAGCAACTATGACTTGATACTTCTTGTTCTCTCCACTCCTCTCTCTGTAAAATCAATAAATAAAATTTTTTTAAAAATTTAAAAAAAAGATAAGCATTAAGGGAGAGGATGTGGAGACTGGAACCCTAGCACATTGCTGGTGGAAATGTGAAATGGTGCAGCTGCTGGGGGAAAAGGTTTGGCTGTCCCTCTGCAAGTTAAACATAAAATTACCATATGATCCAGCAATTCCACCTCTAGGTATAAACCCAAAGAGACTGAAAATGGCTACTTTAATAGGCACAAGTACACACATTTTCATAGCAGCACTATTCTCGATAGCAAAAAGGTAGAAACAACCCCAAAGTACATGGATGGATGAATGAACAAACAAATTGTGTCGTGTACAAACAATGGAATATTATTCAGCCATAAAAGAATGTAGTCCTGATACATGCTGCAACATGGATTAGTACAATCCGAGTGAAAGGAACTAGACACAAAAGGCTACATACTGTATGGTTTTCTTTCATGTAAAATGTCCAGAACAGGTAACTCCAGACAGAGAGAAAGCAGATTAATGGTTGCTAGGGAATGGGGAGAGGGGAAAATGGGAGTGATTGTTAAATGGGTGTAGGGTATTCTTCTGGGGTGACAAAAAATGTTTTGAAACTACAGAGAGGTGATGGCTCGGAACATTGTGAATTGACTAAATTGTTCACTTTAAATTTGTTAATTTTATGCCATGTGAATTTCACCTCAATAAATTAAGCACTAAATATATGAAGGATCACTCTAGTCTCTCTACCTTTGTGTTTGTTTGACATTCACTCACACACACACACACACACACACACACACACACACACACACACACACACCTGCTTCCGCATCACTCCTTGGCACTTTTGCAAACATCTCCACCAGGACTGGCCTCCTCCCTGTCTGCCCCTCACTGATGTATGTCCTGGTAGCCCAGCTTTCCCCGTGAAGCTTTGTGTGTGACAACCCACTCCTAACATTTTCTGTCTGTCTATTTACTTTTGCCCCCTCTGCTCCCTGGCACTCTTAGAGATCTTCTTGGACTTCTTAGTTGATTCTTCCCTTTGGACTTAAGCCCTGAGGTCAAAGGTCCAGTCTTTTCGGTCTTATTATAAGCAGGGAGCCAGGGGGGTAGCCTGTTAGAGTCAAACAGACCGCAGGCTGCTGTGTGACCATGGACAAGGTACTCTGACCTCCCTGAGCTTCAGTTTCCTCTCGTGTGAACAGAAAATAATGACAACAGTTACTTCATGGGGTTGCTGTGAGAGGTAACGAGACAGACGATACGAAAGACAGAACAGAAATGGTTTTCCATACATATTCTCTTCCTGCTCCTCCCTAAACTTTTTCATGCCGCTACACGGACCCCATTTTCATGACCTCACTGGATGGTCCCCAAATATCTGTCAGGATGGCAGGGGCTCCAGGCTCACAGGGGTGGGACTGGAGCAGGGACTATCTGCTGGAGCCCCAACAGCAAAAGCTGGAGGGCGAGGTCAAAATCAAGGTCGAGTTGGAACTGTGTCTCTCTTCTGAGAATCCTTGTACAAGGCAGCTCTTGAGTCTAATTGGGTTTGATTTCACCTCGGAATTCAACCCTCCACAATTAGGTATCACTCAGTCTTCCCCTACTCAAGATACCTTGGCCTGCAGTTAGAGGTCTCCTCATTACTCCTCCTCCTTACTCCTTAAGCCTTCTCCCCTTTTTTCTCTCCATATTTCAAACTATTATTGACCTTTTAAGGTGTAACTCAAAGCCTACCTTTTCCACAAAGCCTTCCCCAATGACTCCAGTCAACAATGGCCTTTCTCCTTCCTAATTTGGTTGCTGTCTATTGGTGCCCAGTTGTGTTTGAGCGTGGCAAGGTATGTTTGTGTCTTTTTTTTGCACGTGGAACTCTTGCTCCTGCTTTAAGAGTTTAAACTTGAGGGAAGGACTAAGGCTCACACCGTGCTCTAACTGCCATGCGCTGATGCCGCCGCAGTGGCGGTAGGGAAGGGCCTAGGGTCAAGCCGACTGAGAGCAGATCCCGGCTCTATCTCTCAGGCCCCGAATGAGCAGGATCCCAGGACTCTCATCCAGGTTCTCGGGGTTCTTCCACGCTGCAAGAAAGCTCAAGTGAGGTTCTGCCAGTAAAAAACCTGCACAGTGTGAAGCATGAGACAAGGTAAGGCACAGTTCTAATGCACACACTCCGTCACTGCTTGAGGAGCCGTATGAAGGTGCCTCACACACCACCTTCCGGGATTCCAGCTTCCCTGAAGGTGGGGGTCTGGAAGAGCAGCTCTCAGCCCAGTGAGGCCAGACAGGGTTCAGTGGAAAAACTGCTTCTCACTAAGGACTCTCGAAGGGACCAAACGGCTCCAGCCTGGACAGGGTTGGGAGGGGACCCAGTGGAAGCAAAGACTAGGGCTTCCAGCTAAATACACCATCTGCTAATGTTCCCACCAGGAGAGTGGAACAGGTAAGGCAGATCTGTGCTAAGCTGAGACTGTGATTCCTTGCTTGTGTCCCAGAGATGAGCGAACATCTCTGAAGGCTGTCCAGCCTGGAAGAAGTGGAGGAGTTACTCGTCTGGGATAGGCAGCAAGCAAAGTGTTAACCCCAGAGTGGCACACACACCCCTGTCCAAGGATCCCCTCCCTCCTCTAAGTGCAGCATCTGCTGGGAATCAATGGCCAAGAGCTCTCCCTCACTCTGGTAATTAGGTCAGCTTAGAGGATTTCCCAGGTCAGAAGGGTGGGGGAGGCAGCCCAACCTGGCTCTCCCTCAAGCCAAGCTCCCAGGTGCTGAGCCATCTCTCCCCCATGACAGGCACTTACTCATTGGGTGAAGTGTCAGCCACAAAATGAAAGGGCCCGGGGTGGGGGAAATGGAAGCAGATGAAGTTACCTACATGAAACTTCTACTCATGGGTTCCTGGGATGAGCCCACTGCCCAGAAACAGAATGAACAAGAGAACTGGCAGGATTCTGGCTCTGGCTGAGCAAGTCAGAATAGGCCAAACAGAAAGGCTGGGGGTGGGAGTGGGGAGTGGACAGTCTAATGGCAGTCAGTGAACAATCTACCCGGAAGATTATGCTCACGGCTAAGTCTAGGTGAAAGCCAGCCAGGAAGACCGAGCCCCTTGGAAAGCAGGGCAGAAGCCAATCTAGCCCTGTGGCCCAGCTCTCTCCTGCCTCTCTCCTCTCCCTAGGGTAGGTCTTTCCCACCCCCACCCCCAGCCCCTACCACCAGCAGCAGCTCACCTAGCTGACCCAGTATCATACAGGAAGGGTGGGTACTAAGAAGCCAGGCTGAGAAACTCATTCACACCCTCACCAGGGGACTCCGTTCCCACTCTAAGTGGGCAAGCCCAGAGCATCAGAGACTTCTTTCAACCTGTCAGTAAAGTACAGAGGGGTTGGCATGGGTTCGACATGATACCACCAGGAGGTATGGGCCATGTGAATAGCTGTGTTCAAGATACACACATACACAACAAATCTCTCCCCCAGCCAGGACTAGAACATGAAGGACTGTCTTGGGGTTATAAACCTTCTACTTTAGTTGGTTTCATTTTAACTGTATCCCAAAATAATATGGGAGCCAGTTATTGAGCCCTGGTATAAAGATGCAGAAAGAAGGCTCTATGCTGGGGCTCCAAGAGGTCAGTCAAGTCTAAATGGGGTATATAGAACAGAGAGAGAGAGGAAATACAGCCAAAATTGAAAAGGATTAACATATAAAAGCACAAGCTAATGTGATTATGGGGAACTAAAAGCAATTCTCAACTATCTGAAAGGACAGCTTATTTCTGAGCATGAACACATTCTAGCTAACCCACTTCTAGTACGAACTGCAAGTATGTAAAAGCATTTGTTTTCAGCCTCAACAAAAGAAAAATTAGGAAGGATAACAAGTGTAAAAATGAAATCCAACAGATCATTCCTAAACCAAATGTGGGTTGTAGATTATCTGGGGTTTAGACTCTCTGTGGCATTGCTTCCCATCTGTTAATGCGATCGGAAAAGCAGCAAGCCAGGACGGGAGGAAGTGGCATGTGGACAGAAGATGTTCTGGGCTAGGTGAGGCCTCAGGTGTGTCCTAAATCCATGTCCAAGGGCCTTCCTCTAGACAAAGCCATCAGTACCCCTTTCAAGGGTTGCTGCTTCCTAACCTCGAACACATAACTAAAATTCTGACGCCACTGAAGACACACCAGCCAGCTTACCCAGATGAGGCATGTGCAGGAGGCTACTGAGAACCCATGCTTCTGAGCCCCAACTGGCAAGACCCAGCTGGGGAGGACAAAGAGCAGGCCATCATCCAGGACTGAGGCCAACCAGCCTCTGCCTGAACATCTTTTTTTTTTTTTAATATTTTTTTATTTATTCATTTTAGAGAGGAGAGAGAGAGCAAGAGAGAGAGAGAAGGGCGGGAAAGGAGCAGGAAGCATCAACTCCCATATGTGCCTTGACCAGGCAAGCCCAGGGTTTTGAACCGGCAACCTCAGCATTTCCAGGTCGATGCTTTATCCACTGCGCCACCACAGGTCAGGCTGCCTGGACATCTAAGACACAGAACTCCTCATAAGGCTTCTCACTACATTTTTTATTTGGAGGTAGCTTTAGTACAATTGGATGATGTCTAATGTCCCTTCTAAACCTATGATCCAATGATTTTAATGGTTAGAAACATCTTGGGTAATTTGGACAGAAAGTTGATCTTTGATTCTAGTTCTGACATCTAGACTTTTAAAGAATGTGTCTAATCCCATTTCCAGCAACAACCTGTGGGGAAGGGGACTCACTGTGTTCCCCACCCCCAGCCAACCTAGTACCCTCTCCTGTTCTTCATCAAGGTTTTCAGACCCGGCACCATCCTAGCATTCGAGCGTGTCAGAGTCAGAAGAAATCTTAAAGATTGCTAAAGCTCTCCATTTTTCTATCTTCTCATCACCCAGAGGAAATGTTAACATAATTTGCTTATTTTTGTGTATTTTTTTTAATTTTTTATTTATTTATTCATTTTAGAGAGGAGAGAGAGAGGGAGAGAGAGAGAGAAAGAGAGAGAGAGAGAAGGGGGGAGGAGCTGGAAGCATCAACTCCCATATGTGCCTTGACTAGGCAAGCCCAGGGATTCGAACCGGCAACCTCGGCATTCTAGGTCGACACTTTATCCACTGCGCCACCACAGGTCAGGCTGTATTTTTAAGTTTTAAAATATGCTACTTTAGGTCAGCTTTTTTTTTTTTTTTTTTTTTTGTATTTTTCTGAAGCTGGAAACGGGGAGAGACAGTCAGTCTCCCACATGCGCCCGACCGGGATCAACCCGGCACGCCCACCAGGGGGCGATACTCTGCCCACCAGGGGGCGATACTCTGCCCCTCCGGGGCGTTGCTCTGTTGCGACCAGAGCCACTCTAGCGCCTGAGGCAGAGGCCAAGGAGCCATCCCCAACGCCCGGGCCATCTTTGCTCCAATGGAGCCTTGGCTGCGGGAGGGGAAGAGAGAGACAGAGAGGAAAGAGAGGGGGAGGGGTGGAGAAGCAGATGGGCGCCTCTCCTGTGTGCCCTGGCCAGGAATCGAACCCGGGACTTCTGCACGCCAGGCTGACGCTCTACCGCTGAGCCAACCGGCCAGGGCAGGTCAGCTTATTAAAATATTTATAAAGTGTAGTTTTAAAAATACAATCTTTAATAGTGGTTATTACAGGCACAAATTCAACTTCCTCCTCCCATTTAGAAAGTGGTACGTACCCTCTTATTTAGTTCAGATTAACAAGATAAGAAAAAGCAGAATTTGTTAATGCATTTTTAGATGTCATGTACCATGTCGGGCTTGAGGGTCATGTTACAGTCAAACAATTTCATCAAATGTTAAGGTATAAAAATAGTCAAAAGCTGCTCTCTCAACCTCAAGTTGGATATTCTTATCTTTGATGTTGTATAAATTTAAAATTTTGTTTCTAAAAGAGAGAAGCTTTCAGACAAATTTATGTGCACTCTGTTAGGTGTGGAGAGTGTTTATTCCCAGTGAATGAAAATCCACTTGGATATAATTGTCTTTTTTTGAGTGCCAGAAACATCTTGAAGTGCTATATAAAAATTCTGGTCAAATGAATACAATCTGGTAAGCATCATTTTCAGACAAATTTGTAGAATTATTATTATTATCATTATTATTAATTATTGTGTTCCTGAGTAACTCTACCATATGTTTCCTCTCTCCACTTATGATTCATTATGGGTAAACTAAACAATAGCTGACTAAGAAAAGCAAATTAAAATCATGAGGGAAAAACCACCCCTGCAGTCGGATAGCACACTACCCATCTCCTCGAACTCCTCACACCTTCCAGACTAGGAGAGCGCGAATCTGTTTCATATTAAGGAAGAGAAGAAATGAAATAAATGTTTTTAATAGCTGATTAAAAACAGAGATGAAGTCAGATGCCATTTCAGCCATTTGAGGACCCCCAGAGTTTTAGAATCACCGGCTGGGAAAAGAGTCTTGTTCGACCATCAACTGCCTCACTGAATCTTCTAAAGAAACTTAGGGGATTTCTGGTCAAGATGGCCGTGTAGGTAAATACGGTACTCGAATCCTCCACAACCACATCAAAATGACAATTAAACTACAGAACAACCATCATTCAGAACCGCTTAAAATCTAGCTGAATAGAAGTCCTATGACTAGGGATACAGAGAAGAAGCCACACTGAGACAGGTAGGAGGGGCGGGAGACACGAAACAGGCTGGTCCCACACCCACCTGTGGTAGTTTAAAATTGGAAGGGACATCTCAGCTGCCAAAGTCCCCCTGAGCAGCCAGGGGTCCCAGCCCCACACCAGGCCTCCCCAACCCAGGTTCCAGAGCCAGGAAGAGAAGACCCATAACTTCTGACTATAAACACCTGATGGGATTGTGGCTGAGGGAGACTGAGGGCTGCTGGAGTCCCAGGCAGCTACTCTAAAAGGCCCTGCACACAGACTTACTTGGATTCACCCCCTCTGAGCTCCAGCACTGCGGCAGCAGCTTGAAAGACATCAGGGACACAAACTGTCTGGAATCAGGATGAGAAAGAAGTGGGTGTGTGTGTGTGGGGGGGAGGGTTCTGCCAGACAAAACTGCTGGCAGAAGCCATTGTTCCTTTTCTGAGAGCCCCTCTACTTTTCCCCCACAGAGCTGGCAGGTGGGCACCATATCTGACACTCGATCAACCTGGCTGCCACTGTTTACCCTGCCCTGGTGATTTCCTGAGACCCCCACCCTACCCAACTTGTAGACCCACCCAAGCTGTTTCCAGTAGCTTTTCCATATTCATGGCCTTTCCTGCCTCATGCTTCGGACATTCCTAACATCTCTCAAGTGAGCAGCAGCTGGCCTCTGTGTACCCCTGTGCCTCTTGCTAAGTGGCCCCAGGCCTGGCACCAGCAACAGCCAGCCCTGGTTCACAGCTTGGTCCCTCCTGGGCACTTCCAAGCCCAGCACAAGTAGCAGCCATCTGCCATTGCTTGTAGCTCATGCTGGGTGGCCCAGGCAGGGAACAGGTTGTGGCTGACCTTGCACCTTCCAGGAGGCCCCAGAGCCATTGCACCTGGTCAGCTTCAGACCATGCCGGATTACAAACCTATCACCTCCATGAGTGACACATTCAAGGGGCAGATTCAGTGAGCATGAAAGCCCCACTGAAGCAAGTCCTGTTCAGTAGGGTCGACTCCTGCACAGCAGCTCCTCCCCTGTAGCTGCAGCTGGTCCTCACAGCCAGTCAGCCTAGGAGTCAATCTCTCCAGTGACACAAACAGCTATCAAGGCTCAACTATGACAGTGCACACAGTCCACACAGAGGTGCACCTGGAGTACCCAGCATGGGTGACTCGGGAGGCTGCATCCCTGGGCCCTGCAGGACACCTACTACACAAGACCACTCTACCAAGTCTGGGAGGCTTAGCAGCTCTACCTAATACATAGGAACAAACATAGGGAAACAGAAAAAATGCAGAGACAAAGGAGCAGGACCCAAATGAAAGAACAGGAGAAATCTCCAGAAAAGGAACTCAATGAAATGGAGGCAAGAAAACTACCAGATACAGAGTTCAGAATAATGGTTATAAGGATGCTCAGAGAACTTAGTGAGAACTTTAAGAGCATGAAAAAGGACATTGAAACTATAGAAAACAGCCAGTCAGAAATGAAGAATACACAAAGTGAAATGAAGAATAATTTACAGGGAATCAACAGTAGAATAGATAATGCTGAGAATCAAATAGCAATTTGGAATATAAGGAAGCAAAAAACACGTAATCAGAACAGCCAAAAATAAGAAAGAATTAAAAAAAAAAAAAAGAAGACAGCATAAGAATCCTCTGGGACAACTTCAAGTATATCAACATTTGCATCATGAGGGTGCCAGCAGGAGAAAAGAGAGAACAAGAAATTGAAAACCTATTCGAAAAAATAATGACAAGAAAGCTCCCTAATCTGATGAAGGAAATAGACATACAAGTCCAGGAGCACAGAGAGTCCAAAACAAGATGAACCCAAAGAGGCCGACACCAAGACACATCCTAACTAAAAGACCAAAGGTTAAAGACAAAGAGAGAATCTTTTTTTCTTCTTTTTCTTTTCCAAGTGAAAGAAGGGGAGATAGAGAGGCAGATTCCCACACGCCCTGACAGGGATCTACCCTGCAACCCATGTCTGGGGCTGATGCTCTGCCTTTCAGGGGACATGCTCAAAACCAAGCTATTTTTGTGCCTGAGGTAAAGGCTCTACGGAGCCATACGTAGTGCCCAGGGCTGATGCACTCAAACCTATGGAGTCATGGCTGTGAGAGGGGAAGAGAGAGAGGGAGAGAGAAAGTGGAGGGGAGGGGTAGAGAAGCAGATGATTGCTTCTCCTGTGTGCCCTGACCAGGGATCAAGCTGGGGACAACCACATGCTGGACCAATGCTCTACCATTGAGCAAACCAGCCAGGGTCAAAGAGAGAATCATAAAAGCAGCAAGAGAAAAGCAGTTAGATATGTAAAAGGAAGCTCCCATCAGACTGTCAGTTGTTTTCTCAACTGGAACTTTGCAGGTTAGGAGGGTTTGGCAAAAAATATTCACTGTGATGAAAAGCAAGGACCTGCAGCCAAGACTACTCTACCCAGCAAAGCTATCATTTAGGATTGAAGGAAGTTTCCAAATAAGAAAAATCTAAAGGAGTTCATTGCCACCAAAACAGTATTACAAGAAATGTTAAAGGGTCTTCTTTACGAAAAAGAAAAAGAAGAAAAGACCAAGTATATGAACAATAAAATGGTACTGAATACATCTCTATCAACAATTGAATGTAAAAAAAAACCCAAAATAATAAACAAACAAGCAGAACAGAAACAGACTCACAGACATAGAGAACATGTTGATGTTTGCCAGATGGGAGAGGTGTTGGGGGCTGGGTGAAAAAGGTGAAGGGATTAAGAAGGACAAATTGGTAGTTACAGAATGGTCATGGGGATGTAAACTACAGCATAGGGAATACAGTCAATAATATTCTCCTAACTATGCTGAGAGATAGCTTTGAGATTTATTGGAATGATCACTTAGTAAGATATATAATGTCTAATCACTGGGTGTACACCTGAAACTAATATAAATATTGTATGTCCACTGTTGGTGGGAATGTAAAGTAGTATAACCATTATGGAAGAAAGTATGGTGGTTCCTCAAAAAACTGAAAATAGACCCAGCAATCCCTCTACTGGGTATATACCCCCAAAACTCAGAAACATTGATACGTAAAGACACATGCAGCCCCATGTTCATTGCAGCATTGTTCACAGTGGCCAGGACATGGAAACAACCAAAAAGCCCGTCAATAGATGACTGGATAAAGAAGATGTGGCACATATACACTATGGAATACTACTCAGCCATAAGAAATGATGACATCGGATCATTTACAGCAAAATGGTGGGATCTTGATAACATTATACGAAGTGAAATAAGTAAATCAGAAAAAACCAGGAACTGCATTATTTCATACGTAGGTGGGACATAAAAGTGAAACTAAGAGACATTGATAAGAATGTGGTGGTTACGGGGGGAGGGGGGAAAGGGAGAGGGAAAAGGGGAGGGGGAGGGGCACAAGGAAAACTAGATAGAAGGTGACAGAGGACAATCTGACTTTAGGTGATGGGTATGCAACATAAGTGAACGACAAGATAACCTGGACTTGTTATCTTTGAATATATGTATCCTGATTTATTGATGTCACCCCATTAAAAAAATAAAATTATTAAATAAAAAAAATATTGTATGTCAACTTTAATTGAAAAATAAAAAATTATTTTAAAAAAAGATAAAGAGCCTGATCTGTGGTGGTGCAGTGGATAAAAGCATTGACCTGGAATGCTGAGGTCGCTGGTTCGAAACCCTGGGCTTGCCTGGTCAAGGCACATAGGGGAGTTGATGCTTCCTGCTCCCCACTTCTCTCTCTCTCTTTCTCTAAAAATGAATAAAAATCTAAAAAAAAAAAAAAAAGAGAGAGAAACTCTCTCTAAAAAATAAAAAAAAAAAAGAGAAAGAAACGTAGGCCTACAGAAGACAAGGATGTAGCTGAGGTCACCTGGTAAATCAGAACAAAGTAAGAACTGGTATCCAATCTCCCGACTGAGCCCTCTCTTCTTACTGTGTACCCAGCACTGATAGGCTGGCTCCAGAGCCCCTGGAGGGTACGGCAGGGTCAAAGGATCAGACAGGAAGAGACGGGAAATAGCTGCCACCCAATCAGACTTTGTTGTGTTTGCCTGGTTACCCTGCACAGTGCTAGGCACAACTCTGTTCCCATAGTAGGTACTTGGCGAATGTTTCTCAGATGAATAAATGGATGAAATTGTAGCAGGGTCAGGACTTGTACTCTTGGCAGCTCGGACAGTTTCTAGCTCAGCCTGAAGGAGATGATGACGGTCTTGATGATTATGGTATGAACAAACACCTGCAGGGGGCTCAGCACCAAGCACTCTTCTGAGCACTTCCTGTAAAACAGTTCAATGTCCGACAGAAGCCGATCAAGGTATGAAACCTCAGACACAACGGGTTGAGGCCGACAAGCCCAAGAATGGGGCCACATCCTCCCACTACATGGCTCCCTCTCTTTAAACCCTTGTTCATAAGCCCCAAAGGGAGGCCTGAGACACAGGCTGGAAGCAGACACCAATTCAGATGTGTGTAAACACAGCGTTTACCCTGGCCAACTGGTCTCCCTGGGGACATACCTATCCCCCAAGAACTCAGGGACTCTCATCCCAACCTGTCAAACCTGACTTTTGTATTTTGAACAATGCAGGCTGTTCAATAAATAATGGCCTGTCAGTGTTATCGCTGAGTATTTGACTTCTTAACAGTTGGGGCAGGAGTGATAATGTTGCAGGTGAACATCAGAAGCCAGGCTGCAGCCGGGACCAGCAGTGAAACACCCTGACAAGGGGGAGAGACCTCCCCATGACCCCATCCTATCCTCCCTGTCCTCAAAGCCAGTTTCTAGCAGCAACTCTCAAATCAGAATAAGGTGAACTGAAAACATACACATCAAATCTTAATAGTTATTTCCATTTCTTGGTGTTTTATTTTTTAAATTTTGTAACTTTTAGCTTTATCACCAGAATACCTACACTTAAAAAATAAAAAGGGGATCGGGCGGTGGCGCAGTGGATAGAGCGTTGGGCTGGGATGCGGAGGACCCAGGTTCGAGACCCCGAGGTCGCCAGCTTGAGTACGGGCTCATCTGGTTTGAGCAAAGTTCACCAGCTTGGACCCAAGGTCACTGGCTCGAGCAAGGGGTTACTCTCTCTGCTGTAGCCCCCAGTCAAGGCACATATGAGAAAGTACTCAGTGAACAACTAAGGTGTAGCAACGAAAAACTAATGATTGATGCTTCTCATCTCTCTGTTCCTATCTGTCTGTCCCTCTCTCTGTCTGTCTCTGTAAAAATAAATAAATAAAAAAAAGAAGTCAAAAAATAAAAAGGGGGATTTGTGAACTTTACTGTGTGTTTTACTTTAATAAAATTTACAAAAAACTTAATAACAAAGGGGATTGCATCCGACCCACTGCAACCCCGTTAAGAGGTAGTGTCAGTCCCTGGCCAGACAGATGAGAGGACAGGGTGCACTCCCACGCTGCCCTCGGGGATTCTGAGCCCCTCTGAGTCTCAGCGCGTCCCTCTGAGAAATGGGGAAATGATCACTGTTTCCAGTGGGTTAGTGGGAAGACAGAGGCAGAGCCAGAGGTGACTCCTCGAGACCCTGTCTCTGGATTCATGTTCTCAACATCAGAGCTCTGACTAATGCAATTGAAATACTCTGCCCCCGAGGGATCCTGTGAGCTTCCCCCTCAGAAAGGGACAGACGAACCTGATAACTGCCTCCACCACCCCTCACTCCCCACCCCTACTCTTCATAGGGAAAGTGGGCCACCTTCAGACGGAGATGGAGGTACATCCAACAAGGGGCTAGGGCAGAACCACTCATACCCACTGGGATTCTCTGGCTTATGGAATCTTCTGGAGAGAAAAGGTAGGAGGGGTGGGGAATGGCAGGAGGAAGTCCAGTCCTCTACAACCCCTGACTTTCCACGCACACCAGTGGCCGAGGGGACATAAAAGAGAAGAGGCCGGTGGATTTTTGGGGAAAGATCCGGTTAGGACTCTCCACTGCCTAGGCAGCCCACAGTGAGGCCGTAGCCTCATGGTAGAAGAGAATTAGGCCTGGACCTCCTCCCTCCCTCTGGTCTCACACTGACATCTTGAGTAGGTGGGTGGAGGGGTGTGGGCAGCAAAGGCATTCTATAAACAGTCAGTGGTGAGAGGACCCGGCTCCAAGCTGGGAGGTTGCATTCACTCCTGGCTTTGCCATGAGGCGGCTACACAGCTTGGAGCAAGGCCCTTTCTCTGGCTTCATTTTCTCCTATGCAAATGAGGGACTTGACCCCAAGCTTAGACTTCTAAGAATCTCATGAGATCCTAAGGGCTTTCTTGTAACCAAGGAATGCATCAGCTGGTCAGACCTGTGCCTGTTCTTACTCGAGCAAGAGGGAACAGGTTGGAGACCGGGTTCCAGAGGACTTGGGGCCGGGAAGGAGGCATCTGCTCCGCATTCAGGATAGCACAAAAGTTGAGAGCTCAATCCAACGGAATCAGGCTGGGATCAGAAGTATCTGAATTGAAGCCCCAAGTGCACAGCTTACTGGCTGAGAGACTTCAGGAAAAAGCAATGAAGTCCCAGTGTTTTCTTTCTTGCAAAACAAGGCTACTGAAAATACACCCTGAGCAGACGGTGGAGTGAGATGGTATCTATTAAGAGCCCTTAGCAAGAAAAAAAAATTTTTTTAAAGCCCCTAGCACATTTCTGTGCACATAGTAAGCTCTGAATATCTGATAGCTGCCATTGTTCTAACCTCACTCTTATTACTGTTGCTGCTGTTGCTATGACAATAACCAGGGAGGAGGGAGGTCCTGGGCCACTCATACCTAGAGCCCATGACCACAGTACACCTCCATCCAGTCCCCCCACTGGTGGCCAGGCTGATAACCATGGTCATTTACACACATCTGCAAGAAGACAACAGGGGCTCCCAAAAAACAGCCACATATCTGTCTAGAGTCCTCTCAACCCAGAACCAGCTCCCACTGGACAAAAAGGTCTCCTACAATTTCAGGAAGTTTATACCTTCCTCTCCCCTATTCTCTCTCTCTCTCTCTCTCTCTCTCTCTCTCTCTCTCTCTCACACACACACACACACACACACACACACACACACACAGCCAGCAATCTTCCATCAGCACCACGGAGAATTCTAGGGCTGACTAGGGCAAAGGTTGAGCAGGTGCCAGCTGCCCAGCTGCAGCTGAATATAGGGCTCAGAGCAGGCTACACAAAACAAAAAATGAACAAGCAAGCTAGCCAGCAGCCACACAGCCAGCAGTGATACAGGAGGACAATGGGCTCTTCCCAAGCCTGGCCACCAAGTCCTGTAGCTGTTGAAACCAGGACTTGGAAGCCTACCAGAGCTGAGAGGGTGCAGTGATGATCACATGGTATTCTGAGTCAGAACTGCTTGAACTGGAAGAGCTCTTGCATTGGGTTGATCGCTCTCCATCCCCCACCTAGGGATCAGGGCTGTCTTATGCTAGATATCAGCTGATACCTGAGTCACAGAAGCCCAGGAGGGAGCTAGACCAGGTATCCATGGCCAAGAGTCAGGAGGTGGATACTTGACTTGGCTGCATCCTGATTCATGCTGCTCCTCAGTTGGCCACCCACCTCTCTGGGCTTTGGTTTCACCTCTACATGGAAATGATGTATTATTAGCTCCGTGCATTAACTCAGTGTGGCCAAGGGTCTGATAAGAATACAGTTAGATCAGGGAAGGAAGACAAGGGGACCAAATTTGCTTATTATGAGAAATGAACTCTCATTCCTTCTGTACTCACTTCTACCTTGTGCGTCTCACTCCTACTTTTGTTTTGTTGACTATCTTTCTTGTGTTAGTTTTCTCATCCTCAGAAAAGTCATCCCTTCTTCCCCACCATCCTTTTTCCCGATGGGTGAGAGCAGCACGAAATTAGGAAGTTAGGGCATGAAGAAAGCTGGATTGTCCATTTCTGCTGAATTCTCATCCTTCCCTTTGGAGACTCTTCCTAATGAGCTTGTTAGGGGTTCATAGTAAGTAAGAGCTCCACCTTGAAAGCTCCATTCTCAACCCCCCATGTGAAGTCTTTCCAGGATACCACAAATTAAAATGGACTCTCTCTCTCTCAATGCCAAGAGCTCTGTGGTCAGAACCCTCCATCTGCATTTATCCTTTATTACTTTGTGTAGTTAGCTATCTTTACCACACATGGCTGCCTGGTATGCCTCCTCAACAAGGCTGCCAAGTATCTGAGGGCAAAAGTTGCTTCTTCTTGTCCACTGTAATTCTCACAGTACTTAGCACACAACTGAGCACCAATCTGAGGCCCAAAAATATCTTATGATTGCTCACCAAAGTCATCAGGTGTACTTGAGTAAGACAGGGCATGAAGCTGTTACGATGATGGGAAGAAACAAGAGCCTCTCACTTTCAAGGGATGTTTCTTCCATGCTGGGCACATTGCAAAGAGGTTCGTGTGCGTTATCTCATTTGATCATGGCAACTGCATGCAAGGTAAGCAGTAGTTAACTCCCCAGCTTACAGATGAGAAGTAGAGAAGATTTAAGTCATTTGTCAAAGATCAACAACTAGTGGACAGAGAGCCAATTTGAACCCAGGCAATCTGGTTCCAGGCCCTAGCTTTGCATTACCTTCTACTTCCAAAGCCAAACACATGCCCTCCATGACTTGAACTGAGAAAAATACACCTGGGGAGGAAAGAAAAAGGGGAGAAATGATCTGAAGACAAATGAATGGTCCCAGCCAACAGAACATCTTTCATGACCAGTGAGTAGTCCTTGGTCTGTTTGGGCTGTCCCCCAACATATCAGCATCTGGGCAGACCCCAGATGCCATCACCAGCTTGCTGAGAAACAAAGCATTCTTGCTCTCAGAAGCCCCAGCTGCAACTCTCTATGGTGTCATCTAAAAGCCCCTTCTTTATTTTTCAAAGTTTCAGTAACACAGGACCATCAGATGTGTTGAGAGAGGGTTTTCCCAGTCTGACTCAGGGCAGCACTTGACCTAGGTCTTGACCCTATTCCTGCACCAGCTTTCCAGAACCTTCCAGCAGGGCCCAGCACACAGCATCCACAGTCCTCTGTTACAACTCCTTTAGCCTCAGCCTTTCCCTCACCTACACCTCCCACCTAGACCTCCAACTCTCAGGTTAGCGTGACAAGCCACTAACGGCCCTGATGCTGAGGGCAACCAGACAGAAAAGAAAAAGGGTCAGAGACCTGGGGAATTGGGGGGGGGCACCAGCTAAATCCATCCAAGTCCCAGAAGCCCAGGAGGCTTCCTGCTGATTCCTAAAATACCCAGGATAGGTTGGGCTGGAGTTGTCACGGGTCTGTGGGAGTGAAAAAATTAAGCACAAAGACCCAGACCTCTGCAGTCAGATGGGGTACTTAATGGTGTTACACTGGCAGGTTAGGGTGGCCAGGCCCCCAGTGATAGGGCCTAACTGGGAGTCTTTATTTCCATCAGAGCATCAGCATGCTGACCACGCAGAATAAGACAGGAAACGGTTCTCACCAACAGAAAACCCTAGGGACATTCAAAGAGAGAGAAAGAGAGGGCAAAGAGCCAAACTGTAAAATGGGGATTTAGTAGAGAAAATAGTGAAGAAACACAATGGATAAACCCTCTGTCCTTCAAATTAAACTTTGAGCAATCATAAACCAAACTTAAGAAAGTTCTGGATATTATAACACTGGCTCTGATACAGAAAAGCAGTGTCCCAGCACAGAAGTTCATGGATACATAAGAAAAAAATCAGACAAATAAGAACACAGCAAGAGGACAAATGCAGACCAAATATGAAAGGTTAGTCATGTCTTAGCGAGGAGCACTAGGAATTTTATGCAAAGTCCACCATGAAGTATTTGTAATGCCTGTGTGGTCATGCTCGAGTTTCCTGTCTGGTGAACTGAATATACTTCTCTTTCTCCGTGTGGACTCATTAATCTCAGCTAGCAGCTGATCTGGTCCTGCGTGTAAGAACTCAGTTGGTATAGACAGACAAGCACCTGGAATAGGTGAGTTCTTCTGTAACTGGTCAGACCTGGCAGAGAGGCCCTCCCCTCTATGTTACTGACCAGCCTAGCCAGGCTGACTGCTGCCAGACTGTGCAGTAGAGAGGTGCACAGGAGGGCTGCAGACACAGGGACCTCCTCTCAGTGCTAAACCTATGGGAGGAGATGGGTGCCCTGCCCCAGGACGGGAGCACAAGCAGTGAAAATATTTTGTTGACATTACATCTGGATGACAGGGGGGCTTGTGGGATTTCCCCCTTTTATGCTCCCGTTTTCTTTGAGTACCAGAATGAAAAGTAAACCTGCTTATGAAAAACAAATAAGATCTGGGTTCAGTGGTTCTGTCAGCAGATGGGGACTGGAGGAGCTGATGGGGATTCTTCTATAGAAAGGGTACCCAGCCTCTATCTTGGGGACAGAGGCTTTACAGTGCAGTGTCAGCCAAGACTCAGAAAGCTCTGGCGCTATCAGACCCCAACATTCCTATGGAAGACCGGAGTTTCCATGACACCCAGACTCTTTGGTCATTCTTCAATACAAGCAACTTGCAGACAAGTCAGCTTCTCAAACAAAGGAGCCATCAGCCCATGCTGGAACCCAGAGCTGCCTACTGGGTAGTGAGCCAGGGTTAGACTTGGGAATCAGACCCAATCCCAGCTCTGCCACTTCGAGCTGCCCCACTATGGGCAAGCTGGTTCCCATTCTGAGCCCCCACTTTCTCAGTGTAATGTGAATAACATCTAGCCCAAGGGTTGTAATAAATCAATGAGATGGCAAAGCCAAGCATCCAGCAGAGAGTCCCTGACATAGAGTATGTGTCCAGTCAACAGTACCCTTAGCCCCCTTGTTCTATAGACAGAGGCACATGTGGCGGGACAGACCCTCCCAGGATTAGAACAAGAGTCACAGTACTGATAGCTATGGCATAGCCCTGCCACTTTCAAAATGAATTCTTACACAATTGTTTATTTCTACAATAGGAGCACTGGTTGAGCCCTCTCTCCTGTAATCTTCGTATTTAAATAACCCTGTTAGGTAGGCATTATGACCCCCATTTTACCACTGAAAAAAATCAAAGCTAAGGAAGGTTAAATAACTTGCCCTTTAGAGCCCTAACTCCCCTGGTCTTCAGATCAGCAATCTGGGCCCTTTCTGCCCCTCCCCCACCATGGGAATATCCATCCACTGAATATGTATCTCCCGAAAATTGACTAGTTTCAAGGCATGGAAGCCCACTCAGACTTGTTCTGAGAGAACTGGCCTGTTCCAAGCCAGCTACATTCTTTGACCCTTCATGGCTGATGGTACATCCACAGGCCAGAGACCCTGGGCATCATGCCGTAACCAGCCGAGTGAATCACCATATGCTGACTGAGAACTACTGAGTGCCACCACTCGTCATACGATACAGATACAAAACATTCTCTGCCCCCAGGCACTTACAGTCCCCTGGGGTGAGCAAGGTAACGCCAGGGAAACGTCCGAGGGAGGAGGGAAGCTATCCAGAGCGCCCCTGGTTCTCAGCCCGGTTGTAGAGCAGAACCCGCTGGAGGGCCTTTAAAAACATTCCGGTGCCTGGACCCAACTCTTGGAGATGGTGATGTTTCTGGTGTAGTTTGGGTCCCAGTACCAGAACATTTTAAAATCTCCCCAAGTTGGGCTGGCACAGTACCAGGTTGAGAACCTACATGGGGGGCCCTGGCCATCAGAGGGGGCCTGCTGACTGGCAGTGACGGCACTACTGGCAGCTTGTCAGGGACGTGGAATCTCAGGCCCTGTCTGCACCCACTGGTTCTGCAGCTGCACTTTAACAAGACTCAATGCACATGGAGGATGGGAAAGGACAGGCTCCCCCCTGTGAGGAGTCCCTCCCTGTTCCAGTTGGGAGGTGAAGCCCACCTGCTCCCCGCCACGCAGCGCACATCCCTTGAGAGGAGGGCAGGGGGCTCAGGTGACCGTGGGGAGCCGCTTCACCACATTCTGCTTCTCTTGTCTCCTCCAGAGCCACACCTGGGCCTGCATCACAGGGCTCTATGTGCAAGAGCTGCTGGAGTCCCAACAAGCCCCTTCTGTGCATAGGAGGGAGTCTGAGAGCTAGACCCTGTCACCATTTAAGTGGCAATAATAAAAGGAGTATCTTTCCCTTCTACACAGTTCTCCCTCTAAGTCCCCTCCCTCAGGCCCCCCTCCGCCCCTGTGTGCCATAGAAGAGGCGAGCTCAGGACAGCATGGCCTCAGCACAGCGCCAGCGCTGAGCGAGCTGCCTGACCCACCATAAAGGCAGCAGTGTCACCGCAGGCACGGAGGTGGCTGGTACCAGCTAAGCCTCATTAAGGAGGGAATCCTCAACAGGAGGCCAGAGAGAGAGACACACACACAATCTGCCCCTTGAGTACACTGCACCCCACCCCCAGCCCTGTATCCTGGCTACCACTTCTTTGTTTTATCAGTTGTGCACATGTGTGTGTCATTTTCCACCCACGCCTGCTTTTGCTTTCCCATTAGACTGAGAGCAAGCATCCTGGGCTTGTCCTTTGTCACTGTCCGCAGTACTAAGTACAGAGACTTACACCCAGCAGGGGTTTGATAAATGCTATTTGTATTCACGTGCACACACTTTCCAGGAGTCAAAGCCACAGCTCCAGGCTAAAAAAGAGCTACTCACAAACAGTGTCTATTAAGAATTACTATCGCCTGACCAGGCAGTGACGCAGTAGATAGAGCCTCGGACAGGGATGCGGAGGACCCAGGTTTGAGACCCCGAGTTCACCAGCTTAAGCACGGGCTCATCTGGTTTGAGCAAAGCTCACCAGCTTGGATCCAAGGTCGCTGGCTCCAGCAAAGGGTTACTTGGTCTGCTGAAGGCCCGAGGTCAAGGCACATATGAGAAAGCAATCAATGAAAAACTAAGGTGTCGCAACGCGCAACAAAAAACTAAATGATTGATGCTTCTCATCTCTCCGTTCCTGTCTGTCTGTCCCTGTCTATCCCTCTCTCTGACTCTCTCTCTGTCTCTGTAAAGAAAAAAAAATAAAAAATAAAAATAAGAATTACTATCAGCACATTGAGATTCTATAGAAGAAAACTATAAGGCATGGCTTCAAAAAGCATACACTCTGGTTTAGAAAGTCAGATTTATGCAGGCAAGCCTAAGACCAGACAGAGCCTCAAGCAATTAAGCATGTTTATGACAAGGTTACGCAGGCCTATGGGTGCTGACATGTGCCAACACAATGAATATTTCCTGTTCCAGTCTTTTAACAGGTTATTATTTTCTTATTGATTCGTATTTTAAAGCATTTCCCTGCTCTGGGACCTCTACTACTCACCCATACCCCCGTCCTGGGTCATGTCCACAATAGCAGTGGTTTTCAACCTTTTTACACTTGGGGACCAGTGAAAATAGAATTATTTCAGGGACTACTAAGGCAGAAATCACCCTGAGCATAAGCGAATTTGACTGAGATCACTGGGCTATAATCTTCATACAATATCAGGGTGGTTAACTCTTTTGCAGACCCGCACAAAATTTCTGGTGGACCAGTCTGCAGGTCAGCAGTTGAAAAACACTGCACTATATACCAAGCAAACAGGACATAAAGATTCCTACAGTTAGAAGGGAGATGTATCAAGACCAGGGACTTCTCTCTGCTGGATGCCCACCCAACATAACAGCACATCATCTGTACACCACTCCACCCCAGAGCCAAATTTCCTGGGCCATACATACTGCATTGCTCACCCATTTGAGGCTCCAAAATGTCTTGGATCAGGTCCCTGGTACCCCAGCCGGAATTCAAGGAGCCTGCTCTCTGCTCTTGAACAGAAAACTGCAGTGTGTCATGGACGTTTGTTTTCATTATGACAATGAGGAAATCAGGGCAAAACTCACAGCCACACACATATTCTCAGTTCATTCAGTACGGGGCTTTTTCCAGCAATGCTCAAACTCACTGTCATTCAAAAGCCCCCTCTACTCTACAGCACAGAGCTTTAGGTATGAAGGGCCAAAAAGCAAGGGTAAATGGCAATGGTCAAAATTCTGACCAATGCAGTGCAGCACAACAGCGTAGCCACGGACCGCATATCGCTATTTAAATTCAATTAAGTTTAAATGGAAATCTAATTCTCAGTCACATTAGCTACACGTCAGGTGCGCAGCAGCCACACGTGGCTAGTGCTACTATGTTAGCACAGACAGACACTTCATGACAGAAAGCTTTATTGGACAACACTAACATTGGACATATAGAAGTTTCATTTGAAGTAATTGGTAGGGTCTTCTGGAAACTTCTGCTACCCTGTGTTTGCTGGAGAGGATTTAGGTACTCTTAAATGTTGAAGAGGAGTGCATTTTTCCAATGAAGGGCTCAATGTGTTAATAAGATTCTAATGTAAATACAAAGACTCCAAACTTACAAGGCAACCCTTACAGGGTTACAAATTGGACCACTTTAGCAATTACTAGTTTCCCCCAATCTCTACTTTTGACTTCATCACAAGGACTGTGAAGTCAGATGCTGTAAACCAGTTTGCTGCCGGAAAGTGCACATGCAACCTAGTCCCAGACAGAATTGTTTTCTAGGTCCCTCTGGGTGCTTCTAAGCACTCCCTGCATTTACCTTCTCACCTGGCATTATTGGGGAGAAAAATCTTTCCGAGAGCACGTCAGCACCTTGGACAGCGACAAGCTCCCTATCAGCGCCAAGAGACAGTTCCAGCACACCCCTTTTCCCCTTCAGAAGGAACTATCCTCCAGACACCGCGAGGGGTCTGTGAAGGAATTTCCCATTCACTTCTAACACCACGTCAGAACAAGAGCAAGCTCAGCTAAGAAGCTTTAAATGCTCCTCACCAACTCCAAGAAAAAGACCAACTCCTTGGTGAGTCAAGATTCTCTGCAGCCCCACCCCTGCCTGTCCCTCCAGCCACATCTTCCTCTGCTCCAGCTTGGCCAGTTCAATGCCTGACCACACCTTCCCTCCTCAAAACCTTTGATTAAACTCCCTTATCCCACCAGAATATCCATCTGTTAACCATCACCTATTCAAGTCCTACCCATCAGAGACCCAAACCAGCCCCTGCTTCTCTTCTAAATCTTCCCAAAGGACTAGAAATTGATTTCCATTCTTTTCTGACATCCCAAAGCACTTCCAATGTAATCATGCTTTAGGAAACTTCATTAAATATCATCTTGTACAATTACTAGGTTCAGGTATAGTTTTTTAGAGTTCCTGGTGGTCCAGGATGTAGAACTAGCTTTGCCACCACGAGCCACGCAGTCACAAGCAAGTCCCATCACCCTGTGAAGTCTGTTTCTTTATCAGTAAAATAATGATCTTGGACTAAACCATCTCTAACATTCTAGGAGTCAAGGATCCTCTCAAAACAAATTGCCACCTAGACGTGTGCTGTGCACAGAGTAAAGGTTCTAAAGACTAACTGCAGATGCAACAAACATTATGTAAAAACAACCCAAGGCACCGCCCAGGGCTGCGGTCAGCCAGAGCTCTGGCTTAGCTCTCAACATGAGTCACAAAGGCTTCAATTCCACTCAGTGTGTGATGATGATCAGAAAGAGATCCAGTTTCTGTCCTCACCTACGTCAGCAAAGGAAAATTGCCTGTGGCCTCACAGGCATTTTCCTTCATAAAGAAAATGTCACCTCCGATATGTGGAAAAATACCACACAATGGGTATTATAACAGTGGCATTATAACAATGTCTGTCATGCAAACACATATGAATAGGTCAACCAACACCCGACAGCAGTGTGCTAACTTCACTACTAATTATGCACAAGCCCAGACAACGATGGAAAATAACAGAACACATCATCTTTGGTGGTGCCCCAAAACAAAACTGTGGCTAGTCTACCAAGTTGAGGAGTTCCAAAGCAAAAGGATAACTGCCTTAAAATTTCAGCTCAATATTATACTTCTTGTCAAAATGACAATTATAATACGTCTTCATGTTTAAAATCCTATCCTCAATGCATTCAGTTTATGAATCGACACACATTAAGAAGAAAATTAAGGCCCAGAAATGTTTAATAACTTTTGTATTATAAATAAAGATCAAACTAGAACCAGAGTCTAGGCAGAATAATTTCACTAACATAGGAAGCATGCACACACAAACCTGCAAATGCATGCATGTAATACACACTCAGAGAACTATTAGCCAATGAGAGATGAGTTATGAAACTCACTGACCGTGGAACTGGAAGATTCCAATGAATACTTGCACAAAATGCTACTGCCAAAGCAAACTGGCCAACTTTAGTAAAAAAAAGGAGAGAATTCTCATCACTGGGAAAAGTCCTTGGAATTGCTCTGCCAGCCATTCACTCTCATCCCAGAAAGCCACAAGATCTGAGAACTTAGCATCTGATCAACCCACCCCAGGTGGCCTAAACTGGATCGAGGAGAGTGAGTTCAGCATGAAAGCCAGAATCACCCTGTCCCAGGCCCTTCACCAAGCTGGCCATCCTACGTGCTCAAAGAAGGAAAGCAGGGAGATCCCAGTACAACCAGGGTAGAAGAGCAAAGACTTCAGTGCCCAGGTTCCTCTGTGACTGTGTCTGAATATACTGCTCCAGACATGTCCACATTACTAAATTCCACGTACCCACCACCCAACCCATATCATTTATTCATCGTGATTCAAAGACACCCTGCACATTCCTGCCTTTGCATCTGCAGTTCCTCTAGCCAAGCGGTTCTCAACCAGTGGGTCGCGACCCCGGTGGGGGTCGAACGACCAAAACACAGGGGTCACCTAAAGCCATCAGAAGAAATACATATCCCCGCCGGGGTCGCAACCCACAGGTTGAGAACTGCTGCTCTAGCCATTCTGATTATCAAATCTTCATGTCTGCCTGATTGGGCGGTGGTGCAGTGGATAGAGTGTCAGACTGGGATGCTGAGGACCCAGGTACAAGACCCCAAGGTCGCCAGCTTGAGTGCGGGCTCATCTGGTTTGAGCAAAAGCTCACCAGCTTGGACCCAAGGTTGCTGGCTCGAGCAAGGGGTTACTTGGTCTGCTGAAGGCCCGCGGTCAAGGCACACATGAGAAAGCAAATCAATGAACAACTACTAAGGTGTCGCAATGCACAACGAAAAACTAATGATTGATGCTTCTCATCTCTCCGTTCCTGTCTGTCTGTCCCTTTCTATCCCTCTCTCTGACTCTCCCTCTGTCTCTGTAAAAAACAAACAAACAAACAAAAAAACTTCATGTCTTCATGTCTCAAGACCCACCTCAAGTACTTTCCTTTGCAAGAGGCTTTTCCAGATCACCCAAGCCCAACAAAATCTCCTGTCAACCTTCTACCATTTAATGTCTAGAATTAGATATCCTGGCTGAATGGCTCCCTTGGCTGGAACATTGTCTTGCAATGCAAAAGTGGCTGGTTCAGTCCTTGGCTGGGGAACATACAGAAACTGATCGATAGAATTAGCAAATGTTCCTTGTATGTGAATATATGTCTCTTATCTCCTTTAGGGCTGAGGCAGGGTCTCATAACCTCCACAATGCTGCAGACAGTACCCCTTATCCATACAGCAGATGCTCTCAATAAATGCTTAGTGATGATGATGGGAACCCCTTTCTCCAGAGGGTCATCTGCCACCCAAGGGCAGAGCTAGGTTTGAAGATAAGTACATGGGCTGAGTGGAACAGCAGAAACAGCCCCAAAGGGGGCCCACCAGATCGACAACAACTGACACCACCTTCTTCCAACTCTGGGTCCCAGGTTTCCTTACTCAAGGACAGAGCTGGAAACCCTCCCTTCCTACCCCTGAGCTGCTGAGCCCAGGCTGTTTATCTCGTTAACTCTGTTTATTGTGATCCTGGTAAGAGGTTCAGAAGCCTTCCAAGCCCCTCTCTAATTAAATTCATTAGAACAGATTGGGGCTTTCTTTCCGCATCTCAGAAAAATTAACAACACGATTAGCATCATAAAGATGGGGAGAGGGGCTGCCAGGGAGGCCTTTCAGGAGGGGCTGGCCCAGCCAGGGAGGGAAAGAGTGAGGAGGAGCAGGTGAAGAGGGAGAAAACAGATGCTCAAACAGCTGCTTCCCAAAGGAAGGGAGTACAGGAGCCACGGGATGAGAACAACTCAAGGGGATGAACCCACCAGGCCGCAGGCACTCCAACTTTTTCATGGAATGGCATCTGGGAGAGGAAAGACAGGATGAAAAATTAATCAATGGCATCAATTCCAGAGACATGAGCTTCTGGGACAAGAGGCTTTCAGCAGTCTTTTAGTTGTGCAGAGAGAGACACACACTTGAGCTCTTGTTGATCATGGGGCCAGCAGTAGAACCTAAGCCCCCTCCTGTTTTCATTCCTGTGAGGCTTTCCTGCAGGAACCTGGGAGAACAGACAGATGTGGCAGGTCCCATCTTTTCCAGAGAGCCAGAACCCACCAAATTTTTGCTTATATACCTGGTGGGTTCCTTCATCTAGAACACCCTCCTCCTCCCACCACCTCAAGACTCTATCCGGTCTTCAAGGCTCCGCTCCATCCCCCCTCCTCTGTGCAGAGCAGCTAGCATTTGGTGAGTATTTGCTACCAGTTAGGTACTGTGGTCGGGACCTTCACTACCTTGTCACAATTAATCCTTATAATATTTCTGCAAGATTCATGTTAATATCCCCATTTTACAGACTGGGAAACGACAGCTCCTCAGCTAGTAAGTAGAAGGACCAAAGTTTGAATGTAGGTCTGTCTGACCTCAAAGGTGAGCAGTTTCCACTGCGCCATGTCACCTCCCTGACTTCAACAGCCATACTGAGGGCTCATTCCTTCCTTTGAAATCTTACTGCCCAGGGTCTGAAGACTTAATTAAACACTGTTATTATTCCCAAGGGGTTCACATGTTTTTGTCTTGTCTCCCCTATTTGACAGCACAAACCACATTTCTATATCCTTTACAGAGACATAACAGGTCTTCAAAAATGCATGCTGAGTCCTTCTAACAGATTTTTCTAGAGAGCCTTGTACAAGTAGACAAATAAAGAACATTCTTGTTCTTTATTTTTCCACCAGGAAGGGAGTTCAGTACAATACATAGGAGAGGAGCTCTGACATCAAACACATATAGGTTTAAATTCTAGCTTTGCAATTCACCTGTCCTACAGTCTCAAACAAATAACAACCTCTCTGAGTCTGTTTCATTATCTGGATAACCAGGATCCTAACAATATTTCCTTATGTAGGGTTAACCCCTATGAATAATAAACGACATGATGTATATAAAGCAAAGTAGGGTCCCTAGCATATAGTAAGCACACTATAGTGATAACTATTATAGTATGCCTCTAATTTTTCCTGGTTTGCCTCAAGACCTAATAAGCCTGACCAGGCGGTGGCGCAGTGGATAGAACGTTGGACTGGAATGCAGAGGACCCAGGTTTGAGACTCTGAGGTCGCCAACTTGAGCACAGGCTCATCTGGCTTGAGCAAAAAGCTCACCAGCTTGGACCCAAGGTCGCTGGCTCGAGCAAGGGTTACTCGGTCTGCTGAAGGCCCGTGGTCAAGGCACATATGAGAAAGCAATCAATGAACAACTAAGGTGTCACAACGAAAAATGATAATTGATGCTTCTCATCTCTTCCGTTCCTGTCTGTCTGTCCCTATCTATCCCTCTCTCTGACTCTCTCTCTGTCCCTGTTAAAAAAAAAAAAAAAAAAAAAGACCTAATAAAAGGAGGGTGGCTCAAGAGTTCTCTAGCTGGCTGGCACAATCTGACCAATGCCCCAGGTCAGCAAAGCAAAGGTGCAGAAGTGCCTACTCAAGTGCCCAGATAGCCATGAGCTCCCAGTGCCCTACCCTGTAGCCCCAAGGACCAGGGTGTAAGCAGCTAGTATCTGCCCCCGAAGTTAGGCCTTGGCCCTACCTGGGCATTTTGAGTAAATGCTCAAAACTTGAACAACAAGCTGCTCTAGACAAAGCACAGCCTATTCAAAGAGTTTGGCGCAATCACTCCAGATCCTCCTGTCTGCCATGACCCCTCAGTCATGCTCCTCCCTTGCCAAGAACCCATCTAACCTCTGTTACTTTGTATTCTGTATAACGTCTGTTATCTTGTACTGACTTAATTTTTCATTTCTGTATCTCCAACTTGACTTATATGCCCCAATATCTAGCACGGTGCCTGGGATATATCCAAAGGCTCAGAACACACCAATGGAATAAAGTAAAGTAGGTTTGTGGGGAAGAGGGGGGTCCTCAGAAGATGAGGCTGGGTGTCTCTATTCTCAGGCTCCTTCCTACTTCAGCTATGGATGTTCGTAGTGACCTCTGCTCCAGCCTATGCCTTTTAAGAATTTCTCCTGCTCACCATTAACCACCCCCATTTGGACTTCTCTGATGACTTCCACCTGACTCTGACCCCCCCAGAACTCCAGACCCTTCCACCCACACCAGAGCTCGCAGTAGTTTCATTTACCCTGTTTCTGCGCACATACCTGTGCCTGACTTGCTCTTTCTCCATCAGACAGAAGCTTCCCAAGGCAGACGCTGGGCCTCTTTCCTCTGACTCAGTGACACTCTAAGCACATGCTGACCACATTTTGCCCCTCAAACACATGCAAGAATAGGAGAGCTGAATGGCCTTGATCTTGCCCCAGAGTTTCCTATGGGTGCTCCCGTTCAGGCTGAGGCATCACCCAGCAAGGTTCGGCTGCACGAAGAACACTCCCTTTCTTCCCTCTCAAGCCAGGGATCGGGTAACATCTTTCATCTTCTCCGCCACCCTTTTCCTCACAGTCCACTTTAGAGTGGGCCTCGAACTACCACTCAGCGTAGCACCTCAGTCCTCCTCACAACTGCGGAGGAGAGGGGCTAATACCATTGGAATGAAAGGCACCGCCATTCAACACCCCTGTCCACCCCTGTCCAGACATTCTCCCTCAAGCTTATCTATGTTATTTGTCTGATTACTTGTCTCTCTTTTCCATTACACTGGGAGCCCTGAGAGATCAACCTGTCTTGCTTTTCAGCTCTGGGGTCCCAGTACCCAGCAGAGCAGTGCCCTGTATGGTTTAATTGGTATTTGTTAAAGGAATAAGTAACTAGCCTTAAGGTCCTCTCACCTCCTTCTCCCCTCTTCCCCGAGGCCAACCCACAGAAGACTGAACTCCTCTGCCTCTCCCTTTCTGGTTTGCTAAGAATTTCTTTTTCTAAAGACTAAGAGATGATCCTCACACCCAGCTCCTGGGTGTTCTTAGAGGACAGTGGTCCCAGGAGAAGGAAACAAGTTGCAACACCAGAGTGATGGGAGCCCTGGAAGCTTGTCTCTCAGTCACTGCAGAAGTAGGACCCTCTTCTGTACCTACCCCGCCTCAGATATCCAAAGCTGGAATGCGTCCCCCTCCGCAGATATCAGCCACCTCCTCAATGTGCCCCTGAAAGAACCGGCCTGTCAAGCCAGCCTGTCACCCGACAGGGAGCTCTCCGGAGAGCTGGCTCCTCTTTTGTGTGCCTCAGTGTATCTCCGTGTAGCCTTAAGGAAGTCAAACTAAGCATGTGGCTTGAGATTCATTTCACAAAACTAGGAAATGTGTACATTGTTATCAGAATCCCCCACTTAATCTGAGCTTCAATCAAGCATTTCAATGGCAGAAACTTAATCCAATCAGCTCTCAAGGATGGCTCCAGGTGATGCCTGTTCCTGGACCAGGAAGTGCCAGGGGAAGCTTCCTGTCCCACCCACATTCTGATGGGAGGGGGTGCAGAAGAGCGACAAAGGGGACAGAGGTCCCAGCTGAATGCCACCCCTTTGCCAAGCACAGCCTGAGTCCTATTCAGAGTTGCAAGTTCTGGCACATGAGTTGGAGCCCAACCACTCAGGTTTATAAAGTGAGGGAGCCTGGTGGAGAAAGGACAGCAATTTGCTCTTAACTTCTAATACAGGACTCAGGATTTTAGCTAAGGTCTCCAAGACAGGAATTGGGCTGCCACTTCCTATTTCATGGGGCAAGTACAAATTGTGGGGGTAAGTGTAAATGTCTCTTTCCTTTTGTGTTATTCTCATTCTCTCTTTCTCTCTCTCTCTCTCTCTCTCTACACACACACACACACACACACACACACACACACACACCCCTTCAGCTGAATCCAAAGACAAGAGGGAGAAATTACTCTCTCAGAAGTGCCAGCTCAGTCAAGACAAAAGGTAGAAAGTACTAGATCGTAGCAGACCCCCACCCCAACTCATTTCCTTCAGTTTTCTTGCAATGCGATTCCACCAGATCCACTCTTCCCCAAACAAGGGGAGGGCCTGTCCCTGCCTTCCTTCTTCCCTCTGCCTCCCACTCCCATGACTGGTATGGCCCTTCCCAGGGCTTCCTCCTTCCACACACATTTTTCCTGGGCTTCTCCCACTCAAGTCTCAAGTTTGGTGGGTCCTGAACTTGTCAGTCTCTGGCCCCATACAAACAATTCAACTCCTGTACTGCCACTTTGTCCTTGCTGGAGATGAGATTAAAGTCCAGCACAGTTTACCACAGTTACTTTGACAGTTGTCAAAGGTAGAGAAGACACACCAGCCCCTCATCCCGGGAGAGAGACAGGCAGAAAAGAGGCACTGTCATCCACTCCTCCAGACTGAGGAAGAAGGTTATTTATTTCTGCCCAACACACACACACACACACACACACACACACACACACACTCTCTCTCTCTCTCTCTCTCTCTCTCTCTCTCTCTCACTCTCTCTCTTCCTCCCTCTCTCTCTCTCTCTCTCTCCTGCCAAATGCCAGGAAGGAATCAGGAGCAGAACCTGGCTCAGGCAGGGCAGGAGAGGGGCTGCCACGGGGACCAGAGTCCAGGTGATTCAGCACTCTGCCCACTCTCAGCCCAGCCCATTGGCCACACTCACGACAGCTCCTAATGCCAAAGTGCTGACTTAGAAGCTGAGAAAGAATCCTTCCTAAAATCCAAAAGTCTCCAGCCCTTCAGTGGGGGCCCTCATTCAGGCCTTTGCATCCCAGGGCTCGGAACACCAGGAAGAGGCTACTCAGCAGTTCCTCAGACCCCAACTCTACCCGTTCTAGTTTCCCTATGCTTAGCATCCCCTCCCCCAGTCCATCTAGGAAACAAACCTGAGCAGCTAAGGGAAGAGGAACATAAGAGAGGCCTACCAACCCCGAGCATCCTTTGCCCCCAAACCATAAATAGGATCAAACATGTAGAAAGGGGTTATAAGTGGCAACAGCGAGTACACAGGGCCTGCAGAGTCAGAGGTGTCCCCAAGCAGGAAAGGAGGGCCCAGTGGCAGGACGAAAGGCTCCGTACAAACCCCGTGGCTACAGGCATCACCAAGAAAGGCAGGTGGGGAAGGTGATGGAGGGCAGGCCAGAAAACAGCCAAGGAGGAGAAGATGGGGTTCTTGAGAGGGACTATGAGGCAGCTGGGAAGGGGATGGGACAGGATGTGCAGAGGAGACCTGGAGAGGACTGAGAGGAAGGTGATGGAGAGACAGTGATGGGGTATGAGGCGGGGAGGAGAGCAGGGGAGGGGAAAGAGAGAGGCTGATGTACTGGGCAGGAAAAATAGAAGGGTTTGGGGTCATAAAAAGTGGGATGTGGAAGCAAACGGAGGTATCAGGGCAGGGTTCGTGGAGGCAGGGGCAGGGGAAAGGGTGAGGATGCGGGAAGGGGGAAGGGATGCTGCCAATGAGACAGAAAGGGTGCGGGGTGTGCAAGCGGCCAGGACCTGGATTGGCAGTGGGGTGCAGATATGGAGAGAACAGGATGGATTCAGAGCAGGTGACGGTGTGGAGAGAAAAGTCGGGATGAGGACGGAGGGGGAGGGGGATGGGGACGGGGACGGGGACGGGGACGGGGACGGGGTCAGGTCCGGGGATGGAGACGGAAAGGGGAGGGCGGGAAAAAGGGGGTAGTCGCTAACTAGGTTTCCATGGTCCCCGCTGTGTCCCTACCCTCATCTTGGCGGTGTCCGAGCTCACCTACCTCCAAGGGCTCGGCTTCGGCCTCGGGCGCAGCCCGTACTGTCCGCTGCCGGCGCTGCCACTACCCCCGCGTCCCCTGCAGCGCCTCTCGCCGCCAGCCGCCGCATTAGAGCAGAGACCAGCCCGTGCGCGTCCCCGGCCGGCGGCGCGCCCCCGACACCTTGCGTGCGCGTCCCCGCGCCACTCCCTGCGCGCGCCGAGCGGGGACCCGGAGACAGGAGGGAGCGGAAGGAGGAGGGAGGCGTGCTGCAGCGCGGCCCCACCCGGCCTGTCAGGGATGGTTCGCAGAGCCTGGACGGGAAGAAGCCTCTTCTTTCTTTTCTCACCGACCCAGGGTCTGTCTGCACACCAGTTTGGAAAATGGTAATAATTAGCACCAGTTTCTGTTCCATGAGCGCCTACTATGTGCCAAGCGCACAAGAGGAAATATGCTGAAACCTCAACGTGTCACGTGTTTGCCCTGTATATGGTCCTTCACCATTAGACTGTGACTTCTTGGGGACAGAAATTTGTTTTCCTAGAAGACCTGCTTATATTAGATTGACTCTCCAGGAATGTTTTTTGGATCCCAAATTGGGGATATGAGAGAGGTTATGACACGTGCTGGGAGAAGAATGGTCTTTAAAAAATGGGAGGTTTTCTCTGCCCTTTGGGATTCAGGCTTTGTCCCACATTTGAATTAATTGAAAGAAGCCGAGGCCTGAGAGACGGGAGATCTCATTGCTAGTCCTTGCTGGGTTACTAACCTCTGACACCAGCAAGACACTTCTCTGTGAGCCCTAGTTTCCTCAACTGAACAATAGTAGATTGGACGATCCCCTTTGGTCCCTCATGGCTCACAATGGAGAATACATTAGGCTCTGGCTACCATGCACAGGCAGAGACCTGAGCTTAGTCATGGTCTGAAACGGTGAAAGGATCTGGATTGGGGTAGAATCTTAGGCTTAGAAGAGCACTTGGAAGTCCAGCTCTTTATCCAAACCATCTCTGAATGTCAGACTCTGGAGACAGGTTCCTCAGCAGCCCCCTCTGAGGTCGCACTCAAGGCCAGGCTAGGCTGCCTTCTCTGGGCCATCACAGTTCCAGCCCTGATACCACTTTGGCTGACCCCACCTGCCTCCTGCCTGCCTTTCTGTCTCCCCTCCGGCCTGTGAGCTCTGGGAGAGCAGGAATGGGCTTGTTCCCCATGCTTTCCCCAGTCCTTGAACCTAGGAGGTGCTCAATAAATACTTGCTGAAGGAATGAATGACTAATTATGATAGATGAAATCATCCAGGTAACTGACTTTTCAGTTAGGTACTTTGAGACCAACAGCTATAGCTATTGGGCAAAGACCATGCCATGGAAAGGGGAGAAGGGTGGATATGGCAGACCCAAAAACAGAGTTGCCCATTAGTGTCAGGGACTCTAGGCAAAAGTTTTTGCAGGGTCCTTGTCTATATAAAGAATTTAATTATACTCAAAAGCTTGTCTCAGCATCATTCTGGCAATCTGATTGTACACACCCCAATGAATAAAACAGTGCACTGTGAACAAAATAGTGCACACCCCTGTATGGATCCTTACCACAAGACCCTGAGATGACCTCAAATCAACCACTTCCAGAGCTTCTAGGGGTGTTTGGAGAGAGATAGAAGGGAGTGTAAAGGACTGGAAAATTCTCTAAAGGTCAGACTCGGGAAACTGGAGAGACCTTTCCAGATGGCACCACTGGCCTTGGCCAGTCCCAGGCACTGGGGTGGAATGTGGGAGACACTTAGAAAGCTTAAAGGAAGGTGCTTCAAAGCACTAGGCCCCCTTGGGCCTGGACCTAGAGCAGGATCCCCTTACTTTCCTTACTGAAAGTGTGCAGATATGACTGGCTCCATGGGCAAAAGAAATTAATTTCCTTTTCTAAGCACGTACAGTATGTCAGTGGCTGATTTTCTTGTATATATCATTCACTTGCTTTTTACAGCACTAGGAAGTAGTTATTGTATAGGTAGTATTGCTTAGCGTCCATGCCATCAGTTATAGATGTGACCTGCTGGATTCAAATCCCACCTCCAGCTCTGCCTGGTTGACTCAGTGGTAGAACATCAACCTGGCCTGTGGATGTCCCAGGTTCAACTCCCAGTCAGGGCACACAGGAGAAGCGAGCATCTGCTTCTCCACCCCTTTCTTCTCCCCTCTCTCTGCCTTTCCCAAAGCCTTGGCTTGATTGATTCGAGCACATCAGCCCAGGGTGCTGAGGATGGCTCCATGGAGCCTCTGCCTCAGGTGCTAAAAATAGCTCCATTGTGAACATGACCCCAGATGGGTAGAGCATTGGCCACATTGGGGGTTGCCAGGTGGATCCCGGTCAGGGCACATGCAAGAGTCTGTCTACCTCCTCTCCTCTCATTTGAGGGGAAAAAAAAAGTCCCACCTCCACCACTTCAGATCTGGGTGAACTTAGGATTTTACTTATTTTCCTTTTATTTATTTTTTAAAAGCACCATAAAACTTTTCTAAGTATGTATATGTAGTTGAATCAGAGTGACATTCTTCTATAAGTTTTCTCATAAAATACATTTCCCTCATGCTCCCCCCTGTCCAGAAAATACCCCTTTGAGCTGTTTCTTTGGCTGTTTATCTTCATATCTCTAAAACAATATGGCATATTGCTTCTTCTTGCTTCTGGTTTAGGCTTTATTTCTTGATTTATATTCCTATAAATTTATAAGAATATTTATATTAAGACTCTTTCACCCCTATATGTCTTCTTTAGAGAAAGGTTTTTCATATCCTTAGCCCATTTTTTTGTTTAAACAGCTAAGAAAACTGAGGTGTAGAAGGATAAAAGATTACACAGTGATTTGATAGTTAAAACTGAACTGGAACTCAAGGGTTTAAGTCTGGGTCTTCAGGGAATGCAGAGCCTCCAGGGGCCTGGAGGGTGGAGAGGAGGCGTGTCCGCAGCTGCTGGCCTGTCCTGATCAAGGGAGGGGCACCACCTGCTGGTGATGGACTCCCGGAGGAAGCAGCTTCGGCTGGTCTACAAGCTTGTCAGGAAGAGACTTAACCACTGCCACGGGCACAAAGTGGTTGTTTTATTTCCAGACATTGATCTGGCCTTCCTGCTTCCTTTTCTCTCCTGAGTTTGTATCTCTAGTTGTGGCTGAAACCTCAGCTGGCATGGACTCTCCTGACCCTTAAACCCGAAACCTCAGTCACTGTGTCCCTTTGTCATGGCAAATGGCAAGTCACTGGTGATTTTTACATTCTGACATCTCCTGGCTGCTGACCAGATTTCACAAGCCCCGCCTGACTTATCCTGGGCTCAGGCCAAGAGAAACCCCTCAGGCACCCAGTCTTGGGTGTTCACGCAGAACACTGAGCATGTACAGGGGTGGTGAAAGCTGAGGACAGGGACAGGCCCTCAGCAGCTGTTACACCTTTTAAGATACCCTCCATGTGGTCACCAGAAGGTGTGGAGAAACGGGCAGTTTCATACAAGTTTGGTGGAGGTTTAACTTGTTACAGCCTTTTAAGAGAGCCATTCGCAAACACCATTAAGACTTTGTATCCTTTGACCTGTCAATGCCACCTCTAAGAATCCGGCCTGCAGAAACACTAAGACGACGAGTCACAAAGATGTGTGCAGGCAGTCCCAGGTTACAAATGAGAGGTTCTGTAGGTTTGAAAATGTTTAAGTATTCATATGTACAGAAAGGTAAAAATAAAGTGTTAAGTCTATGTTGCATTTAATAGGTCAATATACCTGTTCCAACCTACACAAAAATTCAACTTAAGAACAAACCTACAGAACCTAGTAGCTCATTCCTAACCCGGGACTGCCTGTACACACAAAGATGTTCGGGGTAGCCTAAAAGGACAATGATCAAATACGTTGCAATAATCTGTGCAATAGAGAAGTATGGAAATGCTTGGTTTTTAAAACCAAACGGGAATGAACAAAATCCCTCCCCAGCTGGGAATCCTGGCATGTAGAAAACCTCGGTTAAAGAGCTTTTCCTTTCAAACTCATTTTGTTCAAATAGTCTTCAGAGCGATCACGCCCTGCTTCCCACAAAAGCATCCATATCCTCATAATCAAATGGCTAAGACGTATTAAACAATCTCTTTTCCTGAAACCTCTTGTTCACTTTATTTTTGTGGTGTACAGTACTATTTTAAGACTCAGCTTACACATCTCCTGTGGAAAACTCTCTCCCTCGGCCAGACCCAGCCTCTCGTCTGGATAGCCGTGCGCACAGGAACTGCTTCCTTCAGCACTCAACCACTCCATGTTTCTCTGTAGGCGTGTCTCCCCAACTTGAATGGAAGTTTCCTGAGAGCAGAGAATACTGTATCCACAGAGCCCAGCACAGCATGCTGCACAAAGCTGAAACTCCATAAATATTTGTTGAAGAAATGAATGAATGTACGAATAAAAGCAGAGCTGCTATGAACGCAGACTGTGCTGTCTGAGGATGGTAGCCTCCTGTGGCTATTTAAACGAACTAAAATTATGAAGTCAGTTCTTCAGTCACACCAGCCCCCCATTTCAAGTGGCTAGCAGTCACTGTGTTGGGTAAGACAGAGAAGACTTCCATTCTGGCCAGAATATCTACTGAACAGCATTGGACTACATTATGGCTAGTGCCACAGGGAGCTGTGCCGTGCCCGACCTGCGCCATGGGAGTGTGGGCCTGTGTGACGGAAGTGCCTCTGTGTGTGCTGCTGTGCTAACTGCTGGACAGAGAATTCTACGGGCTTCTATCGTCTAAGGCAGGCACGAGAACATGAATAAATGCAGGCCACATGAAGTAAACAGGCATTGTCAAATATATAAAAAATGAACAGACCAAAGGGAGGAAATAAAAAGAGGTTTGGGTGTCCTTGTAGCCTGAAAAGTAATGTGTTTCCTTTCTTATATTTGAAATGGACATGACTTTGCCAGTATTATTTCTTGGAGAAATAGATATATTAGGTAGAAATAATCATACTGGCTATTGAAATACACCCAATGAAAATATTTGTCTTCATGTAACAACCATAGATCTCTAACATGGCAGCCACTGGTATTCTGGGTAAGGTAAGGTTCACAATGCTCTTTCCTGTTGTTTTCCATAAACCATTGAAATGTCCTATCCATTGCAACATTTCAGCCTCCAAATGATCTTTCTGACACTTCCTCTTGCTCATAGACAATGTATAAATAAATTTGACCGTGTGTTTGGGTTTTCTATCAGGACAATATAGATATTGCAGATCCTTCCATTTCTGTCAAAAAAAAACTATGAGTCCAAATGGTTGAGGAAGCCTCCTTTTCCACTGGACCAGACTCACCAGCCGGGGCAGCAGAGGAGGCATCCCCTGCACTTTGCAGCAAGCTGGGGCTCCTGTGCTCCAGACCCAAGGTTCCTCTGTTTCTGCCCCACCTTCACTGCATAATTCCCTATGGCTGCCAGGAGCTGGGAGCCAGGAGGTAGCAGCTGAGAATGAAGTCTGTGGGCCTGGCCACCCCCAATTAGTTTATCTTATTAATGCTAATTTATTAGCATAGAACCCCTGGGAGGCAAGCAGGAGGAGGTGTCTGTTTAAATAAGTGTCTAGACTTCATGTCTGTAAGCTTTACACCTGAGGTCAGTGGGAGAGGCCAGGCTTCCCACCTCCTCTGGATGAGTGGACGCAGGTGAGTGGATCCAACCGGGCAGATCAGATTATGAGCACTTCTAAACACAGGAGATTGGTCACAGTTCACAAGTATTTGAGCACGCTTTCTTTTAAGAGTCCTCTGAGTTCATTTACACCAGAGAATTTGTCTGTGAAATAACCAGTGATTTTATGAAAATTAATAATTAAATCTTGCTCCCTCTCAGGCTTCAAATGAACTAGCTTCTTCAGTTCTGAAGTGTTAGGAGCTGGGGAAATACTGTCTTCCTGCTAGGGAGTTCCTGGTTTATGATGAGTCCTCATCATTCACGCCCTCATTGAAACGGGCTGAAATAAATCGTGCCACACCCTCTCAGACAGGAGAGCATTTTAAATGAGTTGATGAACAGCCATAATTTAAGACTAGTTAAACTTTCATGAGCCATGAGCTCCTTCTGCTTCATAGGGACCAAGTGCCATGATCAGGGGGACCCTATCTATAGTGGTGTGGGGGAGCAAGGGAGAGAACTATAGCCCTCCATAGTGTTTCTTCTCTTCTCTTTCTAATGCCCAACTTAAAACTTCCAGGAACAATCAAAAGCTTCTCACCTACTCCTCCCCTTGCCCAGGGAGAACCTTCCCTTGGACAAGCATCTGACCGTGGTGTGGGTGTGTTTGTGTGTGTGTTCGCCTGCACCAGTGGAGTGCTGGTTAATATTTAACAGCTGATTCACTGGGAAAAAAAGAGAAGCCCTGTTGTGTAGGATTTTTCCATTTCTGTGCTGTAAATTCTCCCAATATGGTTAATTTTTTAAAAATTTTGAAATTAAATTTAATGAGGTGACATTGATCAATAAAAGTACACAGGTTTCCGGTGAACACCTCTATAGCATTTGAACTGTTGATTGTGTTGTGTGCCCATCACCCAAAGTCAAATCATTTTCTGTCATTGTATATTTTTGTTCCTCTTCACTTCCCTCCCTTGCATCCTCTCCCCCGGGTAACCCTTTTACTTTTATCTATGTCCGTGAGTCTCAGTTTTGTATCCCACCTATGTGGGATATATATTTCTCTCTCTCTCTCTCTCTCTCTCTCTTTTGTATTTTTATGGAGTAAGAAGCGGAGCATGGAAGAGGTAGACAGACAGACTCCCACATGTGCCCGACTGGGATCCACTCGGCATGCCCACCGGGGGTTAATGCTCAGCCCCTCTGGGGCGTCACTCTGCTGTAATCGGAGCCATTCTAGCGCCTGAGGCAGAGGCCATGGAGCAGTTCTCAGTGCCCGGGCAAACTGCTCCAATGGAGCCTTGGCTGGGGGAGGGGAAGAGAGAGATAGAGAGAAGGGAGAGGGGGAAGGGTAGAGAAGCAGATGGGCGCTTCTCCTGTGGGCCCTGGCCAGGAATCGAACCCAGGAGTTCCACACGCCGGGCTGATGCTCTACCGCTGAGCCAACCAGCCAGGGCTATATTTGTCTCTCTTGACTCCCTTTCTCCTGACCCCTCTCCCTGGTAACCACTTCACTTTTGTCTGTGTCCATGAGTCTCAGTTTTATATCCTACCTCCTATGTGTGAAACTATATAGTTTTTAGCTTTTTCTGATTTACATATTTCACTTAGTATAATGTTCTTAAGGTCCATCCATGTTGTTGTAAATGGCAATATATCAGCACTTCTTATGGCTGAGTAGTATTCCATTGTATATATGTACCACTTCTTTATCCAATCCTATGTCAAGGGACACTTTGGTTGTTTCCATGTCTTGGACACCGTGAATAATACTCCAGTGAATGGGCCAGTGCATGTGTTTTTGTGTACCAGTGTTTTCATGGTTTTTTTGGTAGATACATAGTAAAAGGACTGCTGAGTCATATGGTGAGTCTATTCTTAATTTTTTGAGGAACCATCATACTTGCTTCCATAATGGCTGTACAGTTTGCATTCCCACCCCCAGTGAATGAGGGTTCCTTTTTCTCCACAACCTCTCCAATACTTGTTATTACCTGTCTTATTGATAACAGCCAATCTAACAGGTATGAGGTGGTATCTTGTGGTTTTGATTTGCATTTCTCTGGTAGCTAGCAAAGATGAGCATCTTTTCATATATCTGTTGGCCATTTGTATGTCTTCTTGGGAGAAATATCTGTTCAGGTCCTCTCCCCATTTAAAAAAAATTTTTTTTTACAGAGACAGAGAGAGTCAGAGAGAGGGATAGACAGGGACAGACGACAGTAATGGAGAGAGATGAAAAGCATCAATCATCAGTTTTTCGTTGTGACACCTTAGTTGTTCATTGATTGCTTTCTCATATGTGCCTTGAACGCAGGCCTTCAGCAGACCGAGTAATACCTTGCTTGAGCCAGCGACCTTGGGTCCAAGCTGGTGAACTTTGCTCAAACCAGATGAGCCTGTGCTCAAGCTGGCGACCTCGGGGTCTCAAACCAGGATCCTCTGCATCCCAGTCCGACGCTCTATCCACTGCACCACCTCCTGGTCAGGGATCTCCCCATTTTTTAATTAGATTGTTTGCTTGTTTGTTGTTGAGCTTTGAAAGTACTTTATATACATATATTTTGGATATTAGCCCCTTATTAGAACTGTTTATAAATATCAGCTCCCATTTGGTTGGCTGCATTTTTATTTTGTTGTCAGTTTCTTTCGCTATGCAGAAACTTTTTAGTTTAATATAGTCTCATTCATTTATTGTTGCCTTTACTTCACTTGCCTTTGGGATCAAATTCATGAAATGTTCTCTACAGCCAAGGTCCATAAGTTTAGTACCTATATTTTCTTCTATGTGATTTATTGTTTCAGATCTTATGTCTAGATCTTTGATTCATTTTGAATTAATTTTTAGCATGGAGACAAACTATAGTCAAGTTTCATTCTTTTGCATGTGGCTTTCCAATTTTCCTAGCACCACTTATTGAAGAGACTTTTTTTCTCTATTGTGTGTTTTTGGCTCTTTTGTCTAAGATGATTTGTCCATATATATGTGGTTTTATTTCTGGGCTCTTGATTCTGTTCCATTGATCTGTATGTTTTTTTGTTGTTGTTTTTTTGTTTTTCTGCCAATACCATGCTGTTTTGATTATTGTGGCTGTGCAGTATAATTTAAAGTCAGGTAATGTGATACTTCCAGCTTAACTCTTTTTTTCTTAGGATTGTTTTGGCTATTCGGGGTCTTTTATGGATTCATACAAATCTGATGATTTTTCTTGTTCTATTTCTTTAAAAAAATGCCATTGGGATTTTAATGGAGATTGCATTAAATTTGTATATTGCTTTGGGTAATACAGCCATTTTAATTATGCTGATTCTTCCAACCCATGAACATGGAATATTTTTCTATTTCGTTATGTCTTTTTCAATTTCTTTTAATAATGCCTTGTAGTTTTTAGTATATAGGGCTTTCACATCCTTCATTTATTCCTAGGTACGTTATTATTATTATTATTTTTTGTAATTGTAAAAGGAGGTGTTTTTTTTTTCAATTTATTTTCTGAAGTTTCATCATTGGCATATAGGGAAGCAGTAGACTTTTTTATTGATTTTTATTTATTATGTTTACAGAGATTCAAGTGTCCTACCGAATACAGTATATCTCCCCCCTGTGTTCCCCTCGACAACCCCCTTCTCCTCTCCCCCCAACGCCTTCCCCCTTCCTTCCAGGATTTGCTAAGCTGCTCTCTATAACGCTGTGTTATGTATATATAATTTCACCAATCTCTTTCCCTTCTCTGATCCCATTCTCTCATCCCCTTTCCCTCTGACCACTTTCCCTGTGGTCCCTTTGATCCTGCCTCTGCAGGTACCGTATTTCCCCATGTATAAGACACACTTTTTTGGGGAAAAATTTGGGGTCTAAACACTAGGTGCGTCTTATACAGTGGTGGTAGATTTTTTTTTACTTGCATTTCCCACTTTTTCATACTTGTTTTCGTGTTCATTGTTGAAGACAGTGATTTGTCATCAGACACAGATGAGGACAAGCTGATGAATGGGAGTTTTGACAGTGATGAGAAATTGTTTAAATTTTATGATGAATAAAACTTGAGTTCAATAACTTTATGTAATACATTTTCTTTTCAAATTTCAGGCCCCAAAGTTAAGGTGCGTCTTATACATGGGATCACCATATACATGGGGAAATACAGTATTTGTGAGCCACTGGTGCCCTTTGCATTCATCAGAGTTACTACTGCATGAGGTACCCGCACCTTTAAGTTTTGTCCCAAAGTCAATTTGTCTGCCTCTTGTCCCAACATTGCTGTGGGTGCTAAGGCGCTGAAGCATAGAGGCCAGCCCTTAGCATCTCTGCCCAACTGTTTGGGGAGGTAGGCCACCAGTCTAGGCCATGACCCCAAGTCCTGGGTTAACACAACCACTGCTGTCTTGCTCCTGTTCGAGATGTAGAGCACAGACAGTTTTTCTAGCTTAAGAAGACCTAGCACTGGGGCAACTGGTAATTCCTTTTTAAGAGTCTAAAAAGCACAGTCCTGTTTTGACTCCCACTCTATGGGCTCTTTTGTTCCCCCTTTTGTAACTTCATAGAAGGGTTTGGCCAGTACTGCAAAGTTAGAGACCTACAAACAACAGAATCCTATTGCACCCAGAAACTCTCTAACTTGTCCCCTCATGGTGGGAACCGGAATCTTCTGACTAACCTGTTTTCTTTCTACTCCTAGCCTCATATCCCCTTGCTGAAGAATGAATCCCAAGTATTTTACTTGCCTTTGGCCGATCTGGGCCTTCTTCTTTGAGCTCTTGTATCCATTCTTCTCTAGATGATGTATAAGTTTGTCCGTTGCTCGAGCACATCCGTGGAGAGTCTCGTGACCCAGCAATAGGTCATCCATGTATTTCAGGAGGACACATCCAATGTCCTGTGCAGGAAACTGCTGGCGGTCCTGAGCAAGGGCCTCCCCAAAGATGGTAGGGGAGTTCTTGAACTCTTGCGGGAGCCTAGTCCAGGTGTACTGCATCTTTGCCCCTGTGGCTGGGTCCTCCCATTGAAAGGCAAACAGCTCCTGGCTTTCAGGAGCCAGTCTTATACTAAAGAAGACATCTTTCAAGTCCAAGCAAGTGAACCAGGAGACTCAGGCAGGGAGGAAGCTTAGGAAACTATAAGGGTTTGGTACTGTTGGGTGCAGAGTCACTGCTGCCTCATTTACGACTCGCAAGTCCTGTACTGGCCAGTAATCATGAGCTCCAAGTTTTCTGATGGGGAGCAAAGGAGTATTCCAGGGTGACTGGCACGGGATAATAATGCCATGCTCCTTGAGCCTCTGTAAATGCACCAGGATTCCTTCCAAGGCTTCTCTAGGAATTGGGTATTGTCTTTAGCTAACAGTGCCCCAGGCTTTAACTCTATCCATATTGGTACCTGATTTATTGCCAGCCCAAGAGAATTGTCCTTAGTCCATACTCCAGGCCATTTCTGGGATAGCCTCTGTCTGGGTGGCTTCCCAGGCATGGTAGCAAAAATCTATTCCTCCTCTCTGGGGATGAATAAAGTTAGAACAAGCCTAAGTTTTATCACCTGCAAGTCTAGCTGGCCATTGTCTGCAAGAGATATAGTAGCCCTTAGTTTGCTTAACAGATTGTGCCCTAACAAGGGCACCAGACAGTCAGGCATGTACAAAAACTGATGCATAACCTCATGACCTCCTATAGCACATTTACGGGGCAGGCAGAACACCTGTTCTGCCTGTTTTCCTGTGGCTCCGACAATGTCCACCTTACGGGTGGAGAACAGCGCTACTGGCCGAGTTATCACCGAGTGTTCATCCCCTGTATCAATCAGGAAGTCCATCTGCTGGCCCCTACCGTCATACAGACCATAGACTCATCAGGAGCCCCTGAGTCTGGTCGCCCTCAGTCCAGGAGGGACTCCCCAGCTATGATGAACAGCGTGCCTTCCCCTTTGAAGGCGGCTGGCGAGCACATGTCCCCCTTGTCCCGCCTGGACATTCATTTTTCCAGTGACCGGTTCCGGGGCAGATGGCACACTGATCACGCTGCAAGGGGGTCCTACCTGACTCCTTTTTTCCCTTGCTTGCCTTCTTCCTGTTTTTCAAATGGGGGAGGCTGTTTTTTGCCCTTGTGCTGAAGGGCAGCAGCTACAAGCTCAGCCTTCTTCTTCACTCAGTGCTCATCCTCCTGCCTGCCTGCAACCTCTCTGGTGACATAGACCTTGTTGGCTACTTCCAGGAGTTGGGAAATGTTCATCCTTGTGAAGCCTTCTAATTTCTGGAACTTCCTTTTGGTTTACTAGGCACTGAAATTTCTGGTACCGGTGGCGACAATTGCTTTTTGAGTGGGGTGGAATGCTTCCCTGCCATTACTACCAGTACAGGGGATGCCTGAGCCCAGAGCCAAGGGGGAGGGTGCAAAACTAGTGTGAGCCAAGTGTCCATGCAGGGAAACTGGTCTGGTTGGCCTGGGTCTCCAGTGACTACCTGCTATACTTTCTGCACAAATGGAACTATCTAAGCTCCCTTCCGCTGGCCACCCAACCCCAAATGTGGGCCATTCCAGTTCACACTGTTATAAAGTATGTTACTTTAATCCGCCGATTACATAGAGACACCAAGAAATTTTAGGAGGAGATTTTATTTATTTGTTTTTTTTAATTTTATTTTTTTTTAATGGGGCGACATCAATAAATCAGGATACATATATTCAAAGATAACAAATCCAGGTTATCTTGTCATTCAATTATGTTGCATACCCATCACCCAAAGTCAGATTGTCCTCTGTCACCTTCTATCTTGTTTTCTTTGTGCCCCTCCCCCTCCCCCTTTCCTTCTCCCTTTCCCCCCTCCCCCTGTAACCACCACACTCTTATCAATGTCTCTTAGTTTCACTTTTATATCCCACCTACATATGGAATAATGCAGTTCCTGGTTTTTTCTGATTTACTTATTTCGCTTCGTATAATGTTATCAAGATCCCACCATTTTGCTGTAAATGATCCAATGTCATCATTTCTTATGGCTGAGTAGTATTCCATAGTGTATATGTGCCACATCTTCTTTATCCAGTCATCTATTGACGGGCTTTTTGGTTGTTTCCATGTCCTGGCCACTGTGAACAATACTGCAATGAACATGGGGCTGCATGTGTTTTTACGTATCAATGTTTCTGAGTTTTGGGGGTATATACCCAGTAGAGGGATTGCTGGGTCATAAGGTAGTTCTATTTTCAGTTTTTTGAGGAACCACCATACTTTCTTCCATAATGGTTGTACTACTTTACATTCCCACCAACAGTGTATGAGGGTTCCTTTTTCTCCACAGCCTCTCCAACATTTGTTATTACCTGTCTTGTTAATAATAGCTAATCTAACAGGTGTGAGGTGGTATCTCATTGCAGTTTTGATTTGCATTTCTCTAATAACTAAAGAAGATGAGTATCTTTTCATATATCTGTTGGCCATTTGTATTTCTTCCTGGCAGAAGTGTCTGTTCATGTCCTCTTCCCATTTTTTTATTGGATTGTTTGTTTGTTGTTGAGTTTTATGAGTTCTTTGTATATTTTGGCTATTAGGCCCTTATCTGAGCTGTTGTTTGAAAATATTATTTCCCATTTAGTTGGCTTTCTGTTTATTTTGTTATCAGTTTCTCTTGCTGAGCAAAAACTTCTTAGTCTGATGTAGTCCCAGTCATTAATTTTTACCTTTACTTCTCTTGCCTTTGGAGTCAAATTCATAAAATGCTCTTTAAAACCCAGGTCCATGAGTTGAGTACCTATGTCTTCTTCTATGTACTTAATTGTTTCAGGTCTTATGTTTAGATCTTTGATCCATTTTGAGTTAATTTTAGTACAGGGGGAAAAACTGTAGTCCAGTTTCATTCTTTTGCATGTGGCTTTCCAGTTTTCCCAGCACCATTTATTGAAGAGGCTTTCTTTTCTCCATTGTGTGTTGTTGGCCCCTTTATCAAAAATTATTTGACTATATATATGTGGTTTTATTTCTGGGTTTTCTATTTTGTTCCATTGGTCTGAGTGTCTATTTTTCTGCCAATACCATGCTGTTTTGATTGTCGTGGCCCTATAATATAGTTTGAAGTCAGGTATTGTAATGCCCCCAGCTTCATTCTTTTTCTTTAGAATTGCTTTGGCTATTCGGGGTTTTTTATAGTTCCATATAAATCTGATGATTTTTTGCTCTGTTTCTTTAAAAAATGTCATTGGAATTTTGATGGGAATTGCATTAAATTTGTATATTGCTTTGGATAATATGGCCATCTTGATTATATTTATTCTTCCTAACCAAGAACAAGGTATATTCTTCCATCTCATTATATCTTTTTCGATTTCCCTTAACAATGGTTTATAGTTTTCATTATATAAGTCCTTTACATTCTTTGTTATGTTTATTCCTAAGTATTTTATTTTTTTGGTTGCAATTGTGAAGGGGATTATTCTTTTGAGTTCGTTCTCAATTGTTTCATTGTTGGCATATAGAAAAGCTATGGACTTCTGTATGTTAATTTTGTATCCTGCAACCTTACTGTATTGGCTTATTGTTTCTAGTAGTCTTTTTGTGGATTCTTTGGGGTTTTCGATGTATAGGATCATATCATCTGCAAAAAGTGATACCTTTATTTCTTCTTTTCCGATATGGATGCCTTTTATTTCTTTGTCTTGTCTGATTGCTCTGGCTAGAACCTCTAGTACCACATTAAATAAGAGTGGAGAGAGTGGACAACCCTGTCTTGTTCCTGATTTAAGGGGGAAAGCCTTCAGTTTAGTGCCATTTAATATGATGTTAGCTGATGGTTTATCATATATGGCCTTTATCATGTTGAGATATTTTCCTTCTATACCCATTTTGTTGAGAGTCTTAAACATAAAATTGTGTTGTATTTTATCAAAAGCCTTTTCTGCGTCTATTGATAAGATCATGTGGTTTTGGTCTTTGTTTTGTTGATATGGTGTATTACGTTAACTGTTTTACGTATGTTGAACCATCCTTGAGATTCTGGGATGAATCCCACTTGATCATGATGTATTACTTTTTTAATATGTTGTTGTATTCGATTTGCTAGTATTTTGTTTAGTATTTTAGCATCTGTATTCATTAGAGATATTGGTCTGTAGTTTTCTTTTTTTGTGCCATCCTTGCCTGGTTTTGGTATGAGGGTTATGTTGGCCTCATAAAATGTGTTTGGAAGTATTGCTTCTTCTTCAATTTTTTGGAAGACTTTCAGTAGAATAGGAACCAAGTCTTCTTTGAATGTTTGATAAAATTTGCTGGTATAGCCGTCAGGGCCTGGACTTTTATTTTTGGGGAGGTTTTTAATGTTTTTTTTCTATTTCTTCTCTACTAATAGTTCTGTTTAGGCTTTCTGCTTCTTCTTAACTCAGTCTAGGAAGGTTGTATTGTTCTAGGAATTTATCCATTTCTTCTAGGTTGTTGAATTTAGTGGCATAAAGTTTTTCATAGTATTCTACAATAATTCTTTGTATATCTACGGTGTCCGTGGTGATTTCTCCTCTTTCATTTTGCATTTTGTTTATATCAGTTCTTTCTCTTTTTTCCTTGGTAAGTCTTGCCAAGGGTCTGTCAATTTTGTTGATCTTTTCAAAGAACCAGCTCCAGCCCTGGCCAGTTGGCTCAGCGGTAGAGCGTCGGCCTAGCGTGCGGAGGACCCGGGTTCGATTCCCGGCCAGGGCACACAGGAGAAGCACCCATTTGCTTCTCCACCCCTCCGCCGTGCCTTCCTCTCTGTCTCTCTCTTCCCCTCCCGCAGCCAAGGCTCCATTGGAGCAAAGATGGCCCGGGCGCTGGGGATGGCTCTGTGGCCTCTGCCTCAGGCGCTAGAGTGGCTCTGGTCGCAACATGGCGACGCCCAGGATGGGCAGAGCATCGCCCCCTGGTGGGCAGAGCGTTGCCCCATGGTGGGCGTGCTGGGTGGATCCCGGTCGGGCGCATGCGGGAGTCTGTCTGACTGTCTCTCCCTGTTTCCAGCTTCAGAAAAATGAAAAAAAAAAAAAAAAAAAAAAAAAAGAACCAGCTCCTTGTTCTATTAATTTTTTCTATAGTTTTTCTGTTCTCTATTTCATTTATTTCTGCTTTGATTTTTATTATCTCCTTTCTTTGGCTGGTTTTGGGTTGTCTTTGTTCTTCTTTTTCTAGTTCCTTAAGGTGTGAAGTTAAGTGGTTCACTTGGGCTCTCTCTTGTTTGTTCATATATGCCTGAAGTGATATGAACTTCCCTCTTATCACTGCTTTTGCTGCATCCCATAGATTCTGATATGTCGTATTGTCATTTTCATTTGTCTGTGTATATCTTTTGATCTCTGCACTTATTTCTTCTTTGACCCATTTATTTTTTAAAAGTATGTTGTTTAGTTTCCACATTTTTGTGGGATTTTTTTCCTCTTTTTTGCAGTTGAATTCTAGTTTCAAGGCTTTATGATCAGAAAATATGCTTGGTACAACTTCAATTTTTCTGAATTTGCTGATGTTGTTTTTGTGGCCCAACATATGGTCAATTCTTGAGAATGATCCATGTACCCTGGAAAAAAAAGTATACTCAGTCACTTTGGGATGAAATGTCCTGTAGATGTCTATCATATCCAGGTGCTCTAGTGTTTTGTTTAAGGCCACTATATCTTTGTTGATTCTCTGTTTGGATGACCGATCTAGAGCCATCAGCAGTGTATTGAGGTCTCCAAGTATGATTGTATTTTTGTCAGTTTTTGTTTTAAGGTCAATAAGTAGCTGTCTTATATATTTTGGTGCTCCTTGGTTTGGTGCATATATATTAAGAATTGTTATATCTTCTTGATTCAGTGTCCCCTTAGCCATTATGAAATGGCCATTTTTGTCTCTGAGTACTTTTGCTGTCTTGTAGTCAGCATTTTCAGATATGAGTATTGCTACGCCTGCTTTTTTTTTGGATGTTATTTGCTTGAAGTATTGTTTTCTAGACTTTCACTTTCAATTTGTTTTTATCCTTGTTACTTAGATGAGTTTCCTGTAGGCAGCATACAGTTGAATTTTTCTTTTTTAATCCATTCTGCTACTCTGTGCCTTTTTATTGGTGAGTTTAATCTGTTTACATTTAGTGTAATTATTGACACTTGTGAGTTCCCTATTGCCATTTTATATATTGCTTTCTGTTAGTTTTGTGTCTTGTTTGATCCTTCTCTTTCATTTTTCTATCTTTTGTTTTTATTTGGTTGTATTCCATACATCTTTCCTCTGTTGCTATCTTTTTTATCTCATGTGCTTCTATGGTGGTTTTTTCAATGGCGGTTACCTTTAAGTAATGAAAAGGGTTCCTATCCTGTTCACTGTAGCGCACTATTTTGTGAGTACTTTTGCACTCCATCGTCCTTTGCTACTGGTAATCTCCATCCTCTCCCCCCCTTTCTTTTAGTTGTTGTCACAGTTTAAATTTGGTTTTATTGTGTTCTTCTTGGAGCTTTTACTTGTGGCTTTTTTTTTTTCTTTGTATCTGATTGGAGAACCCCCTTTAGTAATTCCTGGAGTGGGGGTTTTCTGATGATAAATTCCCTCATCTTTTCTGTATCTGTGAATATTTTTATTTCTCCTTCATATTTGAAGGATAGCTTTGATGGGTATAGGATTCGTGGCTGAAAGTTCCTCTCTTTCAGGACTTTAAATATTGGGGTCCACTCTCTTCTAGCTTGTAGAGTTTCTGCTGAGAAATCTGATGATAATCTGATGGGCCTTCCTTCATATGTTGTATTCTTCTTTTCCCTGGCTGCCTTGAGAATTTTTTCTTTGCTGTTGGTTTGTGTCAATTTCATTATGATGTGCCTTGGAGTAGGTTTGTTGGGGTTAAGAAAATTCAGAGTTCTGTTTGCTTCTTGAATTTGAGGCTTTAGTTCTTTCCACAGGCTTGGGAAGTTCTCATCTATTATTTGTTTGAGTATGTTCTCCATTCCATTTTCTCTCTCTTCTCCCTCTGATATACCTATTATTCTTATGTTATTCTTTTTGATGGAGTCAGATAATTCTTGTAGGGCTATTTCATTTTTTTTAATTTTTGACTCTCTTCTTCTCTCTGTTGTGCCTCAAGTTGCTTGTCTTCTATCTCACTAATCCTCTCTTCTATCTGGCCTGTTCTATTAGCTAAGCTTGTTACCTTGTTTTTCAGCTCGTGAATTGAGTTTTTCATCTCTGTTTGATTTGTTTTTATAGTTTCAATTTCCTTGGAAATATATTCTTTGTGTTCATTGAGTTGTTTTCTGAGCTCCCTAAATTGCCTTTCTGTGTTTTCTTGTATATCTCAGAGGATTTTTAGGATTTCTATCTTGAATTCTCTGTCATTTAGCTCCAAGGTTTCCAAAATATTAAATTTTTTCTCCATAGATTTTTCCTCATCTAGCTGTGTTACCTCTCTTTCTTTTGTATCCATGATATTCGATTTTCTCTTCCTTAATGGCATCTGAGGGTGGTTTTGTTGATAGTATTAATGAGATTTAATAAAAAATAAAAAGTTAAAAAAATAAAAAATAAAAAAGAGGTTTTTTTAAAAAAATTAATAATGAAATAAAGAAAAATAAAATAAAATAAAAATTTAAAAAAGGAAATTATTCCCCTCCTCCTTTTTTCCTCTCCTCTCTTCTCCACTCTTTCTTGAGAAAATCTTGTGGTGAACTGTGAATTATATTGTACTAAATAGAACAAACAATGCCTGTAATGGAGGGCCTGAATTGGGTAAAAGTAATAAAGGGGCAAAAGAAAAAAAAGGGGGGGTATGGACCCACAAAAAGCAAATAAGGAAAAAATTTGGGTCAAGAATAAAATGATTTGCTTTTAGGTGTTGGTTGACTAAGAGTTATGATGAGAGGAATAAGAGGGAAACAGGAAAATGGGAGGACAAATGAAAAAATTACTATTGTATTTAGTGGAACAAGAACTAGATAAAATGGAGAGCCAGGGATGGGAGCACTGCTAGTGAGTTAAAAAGGTGAAGTAAAAAACCCCCAAAATGCCACAAACATAAGTTTGAGTCCCAGATAAGATAATTTCTTCGTTATTGAGGTTTGAATGAGAGGAGACGTAAAGGAGAAAGGAAGAAACTAATATAGAGGGAGAAAAGAAAGAGAGAGAGAGAGAAAAAAGAGGGAACCACTAAAAGAAGAAAAAAGAAAACAGAGGAGAGAGAGAGAGAGTTAAGGGTTTTGGAGTGCAACCCTCATAGAGAGAAAGGAAGAGGAAAGAAAAGATAATGGGAGATGTAACACTTATGGGTAGTGTAGTTCAAGGAGAGGAGAGAGTAAGACCGGCAGAGAGTTAATCGGCCAAATTGGAGGAGGAAAAAAAGTATCAAGAATGAAGATAAGAGAAACAAACGAACAAATATAATAAAATGGGATAGGTTACAAAGTCTGCAGATTATTCTTGATTTTGAGAGGTTATCTTCTTGCTTTTTCTTTTCTCTCCCTCTTCCTGGTTGGTGACTCTGTACCCCGGGTTCTGCCCCTTTGGCACGCTCAGGTAGAAGTTTGCAGTTGATAAGTCTCTATGGCGATGTCATGTATTGTGCTTCAGTTTCGTTGGCAGTCAAGGCTCATTAGCATTTATAGGCTCCGACAGTGAGAGAGTCCATGTTCCTGGAGCCTCTCTCCTAGTCTTTCCTTCCTCAATTAGTAGCCTGATAATCCAGCTATGGGGTTGCTGCTGCCTCTGCCTGGATAGTTAGAGGCTCAAAGAGCTGGCAACTCCCCACTCTATTCCCACTCAGCACAGGGCTCTGGGTAAGGCTCAGTCAGTCAGAGCTGCTAGCATAATCAGGTGGGGCTTCCGCCCACTCAAAGACCTCTGGCTCTGCCACTCTGTCCGGTAACACGGGTGGGCGCCCACTCCCGGGGTGCTTGGAGGAAACTCTCGCTCACTCTCTGTGCGCAGACCAGGATATCAGGCCGGCAGTCTCACACTCTGAGTGAAACCCCCACCCACATGGAAAAGTTCCAGCGTTGGAATTGGCTCTCGCTCTGTCCCCATGCGCGGCTTTTTCAAAGCACTGGGGCGGCCCAAGATTCCGCTTTTGGCCCACACAAAGGCCCCTGACTCTGCTCCTCTGTGGGATAACACGGGCGCACACTGCCGAGGCACTCGGAGGAATCTCTCGCTCACTATCTGCGTGTGCAGACCAGGATATCAGGCCGGCCTCCTCACCCTCTGAGTGAAACTCCCACCCGCACGGAAAAGTTCCAGCGTTGGAATTAGCTCTCGCTCCGTCCCCGTGCACAGCTTTTTCAGGACGCTGGGGTGGTCCAGAGATTCTGCTTTCAGCCCACACACAGGCCTCTGACTCTGCCTCTCTGTGGGACAACACGGGCGCCCACTCCCGGGGCTTTGGAAGGAATCTCTCACCCACTATCTGCCCGCGCCGACCAGGAGATCAGGGAAAATGACTGCCCCGCTTGTCTTTCTTTGTCTGGGTTTGGCGCGAGTGTTAACTTGTATTGCCCGGGTTGCCACAGGAACAGTTTTTCCTCAGCTTGGATCTCCGTGCCACAGCTGGATTGGCCGTTTGTGCCGCGGCCTGGATATATTCACCCCCTTTGCCCGCCTCAGTTTCTATATTCTCAGTTCCCAGTGAAAGCCGCCCTGTTTAGGTTAGTGAGGAAGGCGGAGCATTTCTTACTCCCTATTTCCTTCGGGGTTTGGTTATATATTTAGCCAATTTTTCGCTTGACCATACCTTCGGGTGTATTGCGAAACATCTGGAGGCTCCAAGGATAGGTTTTTCTCTTTCTAGTTGAAGATCTTGTTGAGTTTTGGGGGAGATTTATCGGTATCGCTTCCTACCCCGCCATTACTCTGACGTCATCTTGAGATTTTTTTTTATAATTTTTTTTTAACAGAAGTTTACAGTATTTTTATTTTATTTTACTCATTTTTAGAGAGGAGAGAGAAAGGGAGAGAGAGAGAGACAGAGAGGGAGAGAGAGGAGAGAGAGAGAGATAGAGAGGAGCAGGAAGCATCAACTCCCGTATGTGCCTTGACTAGGCAAGCCCAGGGTTTCGAACGGGCAACCTCAGCATTTCCAGGTCGACACTTTATCCACTGCGCCACCACAGGTCAGGCCAGGAAGAGATTTATTAATAAGCCAGCTACATATGACTTACATGGGGTATAGCTAACCCAAATCATGCAGCATTGATTATAGTCCTGAGGTTGGTTATATAGACATGATCACATCTGGTTGGGGGGGAAAGGAGAGGGAGCATGATACAAATGTCATTTACTGATAAGCTTACAACATTTATCTATAGGATCTATTAAAAGGAAAAACATTTCTACACATTAAGACTACAAGATAACACAGTAGTGATAAATGTTTTACATACCCGACACAGTAGCGGTAAATGTCGTTTTACATATCAAAGACATCCCCAAATCTTCCAAGGTTTACACTTATTCTTGTTGCCACAACAGTGGGAAATGAAAAGTTTTAGCTTAGGAGAAGGAGAGGAGCTAAATGATGAAATTAACTTGCTAAAAGTGTTGGGGCTAGCTTTAGTTTACAAGTTTTATACATATAAAGAATTTCAAAAAGGATGATTATTAGAAAGCATATAAAATGTTACAGAATGCAGGTTTTTCAAGCCAGGGGAGTGGGCTCATGATCCCTTTGTCTAGAGATATAAGTCACTCTCAGGACTCCAGGAGGGGAGGAAGAGTTAGAATCAGTGTAGGAATTTTTAATTAAGATAGTAAACATTATCTCCTAAGGATCTTAAGGAAGGGGAAGAGGAAGTTTTCAGATAACTTTTATCTTCTTTGCTGTCTAGCAAGTGACCTTAGTCCTTCCAGAGAACTATAGTTAAACTATGATTAGTTAATAACTTTTGCCCCTTTAATCTCTTTCTCTGTTTTTTTTTCCCCACAACACAAGGTTCTCAATTTCCCTGAGGACATGGAGACTCTGTAATCCCCAGAACCCTTTCCACAAAGTCCAGACCCTATCTAGCTGCACAGCAGTTGCCCGGACTAGATGACACCACTCATGTCACACCCAGTTGCTGCCCCGCCCAGCACACCCACACATCTGCCACTGCTGCAGGGGACCAGCCCCAAGGCACCCACATATCAGCACTGGGTGGCTCCAGAGAGCCTCGGTCCTCTGGGGATACCCCCACAAGCTGGCTCAGTGCTTCTACCTGGGGTGCCACCCCAGCTCTGAGCTCTAGGGGGTCTTTGGGGCACCCAGACTGGCTTTGCATCTGGTGGGTGCCAAGGCCGCTCTACCCACACCACCTCTCCAGGGGGAGTTCTCGGCCTACCGTGCTCCCAGGCCCCACCACCATGAAGACCACCCCCGTGTGAATGCCCCTAGATTCCTTTTCCTGAACTGTAGCCATGCCACTCAGCGGCTGGAGGCCCGCGGGAGCCTGGACCTTGTTCCCTGTGGTCTCTGAACCCGAAGCTCTGCCTGCTGCCTGTTCCAGCTCCAAGGTCCCACTAGTCTCTGTTCCACTTCCCGCCCCGAGTCCTGGGACTCTGCCTCATGTGGATGAGAACCCTTTCTTAAAGCTCTTGATCATTCTGGCCAGGGGAGTGGGTTTTCCATACCTCCCATGACAAACACCAGTCACACCATGAGAAGAAATTGGGGAAGGGGAAGGGAAATCTGGAGGGGACGCCACTCGCTTTGGGCCTGTGGGTGAGAGTCTGAACCCTCTCCCGTTGTCTGCCTCATTTACTCCATATTCACTTCCTTTCACACAACCACCCACAACCCGTGAAGGGTGGCGAGTCACCACTCCTAACCTGTGGGACCCACTTCCCACACCTGTGAAGGGTGACAAGTCACCACCTCTAACCCATGGAGGGTGATCAGTCACTACTCCGGAGGGTGATCAGGCCTCCCTTCTGCCCAGTGGGGCAGGACCTCAGCCAGCTACCCTGTGCCTGGAATGCCTTACTGTGATTCTGGTGCGCCTCCATTTTCCTGTTCCTCCACTGTCTGACCCTTGCTGGGACTGGTGAAGGGGATCCCCCCTTCCGTCCTACAGAGGCTTCCACGCGGGGAAATCCCCGGGTACACTCAGCAGGAGCATCGACAGGGCAGTTTGGGGGCTCCCCAACAGGGTGCCTGAAGCCTGCCAACTGCAGGCGTCTTTCCTCCTTGCTTCCCGGCCAAAGCACCAAAAATCTGCTGCAGGAAAAATGACACCCAAATGGAGGATCATAGACTTCCAGACAACTTAATAGAGGAAGAAGAATTTATTCGTAGCTGGCGGAGCATGTGAGACTAGTAGCACCAAAGCACAGGCTCTCCAAAGTTAGATTTCTTACATCTTCCCAGTATATACCTCTTACAGTGTCCATGCAAGGGGCGCATGATTCCTTTGTCTGAGGTCCTACATGCACCTCGTGGCTCAAGGTGGGGCAGGGCAGTTTCGGCAGGACAGCAGGGGGAAAGAGTTTCTGGACCCCTGGCCCTAGCTATTTACAGATCTCATTTCTCTTGCAAGTATTGTAAGGGTCTCCAGGAGATCAGTTAGAGATCCCCTGTTAGAGTTAAAAATGTGGATAATCTTTTATTTTTTTCTGTATTTTTCTGAAGCCGGAAATGGGGAGAGACAGTCAGACAGACTCCCGCATGCGCCAGACTGGGATCCACCCCGCACGCCCACCAGGGGCGACGCTCTGCCCCTCCGGGTGTCACTCTGTTGCGACCAGAGCCACTCTAGCGCCTGGGGCAGAGGCCGAGGAGCCATCCCCAGCGCCCGGGCCATCTTTGCTCCAGTGGAGCCTTGGCTGCAGGAGGGGAATAGAGAGACAGAAAGGAAGGAGAGGGGGAGGGGTGGAGAAGCAGATGGGCGCTTCTCCTGTGTGCCCTGGCCGGGAATCGAACCCGGGACTTCTGCACGCCAGGCCGACGCTCTACCACTGAGCCAACCGGCCAGGGCCCAGTGGATAATCTTTAACTGTGAATAATCTGCAGGCCCCTTCTCCTGCATTCTTCTGGTTTCTCCCCTCTCAGTACAATAGATGTAAATAACCTAAAGATAGTAACACGTAGTAGCATAATTGGGAAATGATGAATTTTGGATTATCTCATACTTTTGTTTTTAATATAGTTATTTAATTGTAAGTTTATATAATTTAATTTTCCATAATGACTGTGTTTCCCAACCAGCTTGCAGAGTTCCTGAAGATGCAAAGTCCAGCTCTGTGAGCAGACCCAGGCTGACTCCATTGAGCACGCTATTGCCCGGAAGCCACTCAGCCACTCGTTTCAGTCCCTGTTGTTGCCATTCCCTAGCTTAGAGTTTGTTTCATGGCTCCCACAACAACCTCAGTGAGGTCAGTGTGCTAAACTTTTTTTTAAAGAAGTGGACACCAGATGCAGGAGGCACTGGTGAGAACCTGTGCATATCCACGGTAGTGACAGGTGCTCCTGTCCCCAGCTGCAGCGATGGCAAAGGCTCCACCTCTGTTTCTTCCTGGAGGCCCAGCCTGGCTGCCAGGAGCAGCCTCTTCCTCTCTGAGCTGTCTGCAGGTTACAGTGGCCAATATAACTCATGCAGGGTACAAAGCCTGGCCGCTTGCCTCAGGGACAGCTATGCTGTGGAGTGAGTTGCACTCAGAGCATCTTTGGGTCAGGCTATGGTCTTTGCCTGAGACAGAGCCAGACTTGGCAACTTCCTCTTCAGCTTGCTTCCCACGTTCCCTTGGTCTGAGAGCCCTACCTCAGTGCGTCAGAGGCACCCAATTCCTGCCTAGGCTCTGCTTCTGGGGAACGTAACCAAAGACACAAAGCTTCAGGGGGACTTCCTGATGTCCCACAGTGATCAAGGCAAAATTTGAACACAGGTTTTCTGATTTCCAACAAGGTATTGTTGTCATTATCTCACAGCTCCTGCTTCTACTCAAGATGCCTTAGTCGCTGTGGGTTGGAGGGGAAGCTCGAATACCTGAGGGTGGCGTTCAAACCTCCAGGGCTTTGGGCTCAGCCTTCTCTCCCGCTTTGCTGCTAGGGTTCCCTCTACTTGCACCCTGGACTGCAGCCAAAGCAGGTGGCCTTCTGTTTCACCAAACCGCCCAGTTTCTTATCTCCGTACTTTTGATCTTATTGTTTCTTCTTCAAGACAAATACATTTAAATGTTGTACAGGCGTCCCTCGCCATATCGCGATTCACTTTTCGCAGTCTCACTGTATTGTGGATTTTTAAATTGTGTATGCCTAATTTTGCATGGCGGATATTTTGCTATTTTGCAGGATTTTGCAGTATATAGGTATTTTTATATATTTATTATTTTAATTATTTTTGTGGTAAAACAAGCATTTTCTAGCTTAAAAGAATTGAAAAGGTTTATAAGAGTGTGGGGAGGGTTTATAAAGCCTTAATATATATATTATATATATATATATATATATATATAATATATATAAATAATAAAATAAATATAAGGTCGCTACTTCGCAGATTTTTGTCTGTCGCAGGGGTTCGGGAACCTAACCCCTGTGATAGACGGAGCACCAATGTACATGCTTGCTGCATTCAAAGCAGATATAAAAAATGGATGTTCCAAACTATTGGTTTTGGGGAAGGTTCCTTCAATGACTAGTCAAGGTATGTTTATCCTTAGGGTGATGGAAATTCATGGTCAGGCAAGAATGGCCTAGGCTTCGGTGCCAAGCACACAGGTTTTAGTCTTGATGCGGGAGGAAATGGGTCAGTTGGCACCAAACACCTAGCTACTTTGGCAGGAGTTGCTGTGGGTCGACTTTTCCTTATTTCCATGGTTTACAACATAGGGCTATCAGTGCTGTACTAAAGGTTCTAGGACATGGCATATCTTCAGGAATTATCACTTCTGCTCAAATTTGATGGAGAAAGAGATGGGGTGGGGGAAGTTTAGGAGTGTAACATAAGTAATTTTTATACATTTTAATATTAAAGTAACAATAACTAACATAGATAGTGCTTACTCTGTGCCTGTCCCTGGTCTAAGAACTTGATGTCTATTAGACATACTGAATCATTACCTCATGGCCATGGAGGAACTGAAGCTGAAAACAGAGATGCAGTGCTTTGCACCAGGTCTCCAGCTGGGAAACAGAAGACTCAAACCCATGTGATCCAGCTTCAGAGTCTGTGCTCTTAACACAAACTAGATGTTTTAAGGCACATGCAGATTTACTTAAAAATAGAAAGCAAAATTTGATGACTATTTAAGCTGAGACTTTAGGGTTTTAGTGTTCTGTGATCTTCTTTCTTTCTTTCTTTCTTTCTTTCTTTCTTTCTTTCTTTTTTTTTTTGTATTTTTCTGAAGCTGGAAACGGGGAGAGACAGTCAGACAGACTCCCGCATGCGCCCGACCGGGATCCACCCGGCACGCCCACCAGGGGCGACGCTCTGCCCACCAGGGGGCGATGCTCTGCCCCTCTGGGGGTGGGGGGGTCGCTCTGTCATGACCAGAGCCACTCTAGCGCCTGGGGCAGAGGCCAAGGAGCCATCCCCAGCGCCCGGGCCATCTTTGCTCCAATGGAGCCTTGCTGCGGGAGGGGAAGAGAGAGACAGAGAGGAAGGAGGGGGGGAGGGGTGGAGAAGCAGATGGACGCTTCTCCTGTGTGCCCTGGCCGGGAATCGAACCCGGGACCCCTGCACACCAGGCCGACGCTCTACCACTGAGCCAACTGGCCAGGGCTTGAACTACTTTCTTTCCAGAGGTGGGGGTGGTAGGGTGGGGATTTGGTCACTGCTATGTAGTTGGTGGAAAGACATTTTTATCCTTCCGGTCTCTATTTATTCTTCTGGGTTGGCATAAGAGGGGAACAAATGGAGACAGGGTTGAGGATGCTGTGAGACAAAGAGATGGGGCATGCCATCTGCACGTTTATGAAGGTGATTTTCCTCTGTCTTCCAGCTCAGAGGGACATTGCGTCAGGCTGGAGTACCTGCTGGAGTCAAGAGGGTGATGATACCTGTCTCACCACCTGAGCTGCAGTTGTTCTGGAGAAACTCTCTACCAATAAGGAGTGCTGTGTCGAGGGCGTGCAGGGGTCACCTGGGTGGCCACGGAAGGAAACAAAGGGGCAGGACAGGCCCTAGCATGCTGGGAGGGGCAAAGGTCACAACGAAAGTGGACCTACGGCCAAGGCTGACTTGCCTTGTTGAAAAGGAGAGAAGAGGATTATGTTAAAATGTGAGGGGAAGAGAGTATGTCTCTATGGAATAGCCAGTTAAGAATATGCTTATAAAGAAATAGGGGTGAGGAGCTCATAAAAGCATGAGGAGATGTGTTCACCATCCTTAAATTCTATTTGTTTAAATTAAGACTTTATTATTTTTTTTAGCAAAGTTGTAGATTCAAAACTGAAGGGAAGATATGGAGATGTCCCATACACTCCCTCCTCTCCCACAAACAGCCTCCCCCATTATCATCATACCCACCAGAGCGGTACACTTGCTACAACTGATGAACCTATTGTAATGCAAGGGGTCCAGACCTGAAAAATCGATCTGATGTTGTTGTGAGATTACAAAGAAACCACAAGGAGTGGACCAGATGGAGTGGACATAGCCTTTATTACTTACATACAGAGGCAGCACTGATGGTGGCAGGTCAGCAAAAGCTCCACACCCCATTGGGAGACACTGTTTTTATAGCTAAGTTCTGGGCAATTGCTCAAGTGAAACTCTTGTGTAAGGTCAAGCAAGCAGGTAAGTAGGTAAGCAGGGGGTAGGAAGGAAGGGTACGTGCCATTCTGTGCTCTTTCTCCTTGATAATATCTAGTGACTCAGTTCCTTTGTCCTTAGTAAAACCTCAGCTGCAGTTTTATTACCTTGTCTTTTATAGCTCAGGGCCAGGATCTATGACCACAGTCCCAGGGACTAGGGAGGGGGAGGGGCCATGTCCAGCATCAACCCTACATCTACACTGACACACCATAATCACCCAAAGTCCATAGTTTACACTAGGGTTTATTCCTGGTGTTGTACATTCTATGGGTTTAGACAAATATATAATGACTTCTATCCACCATTATAGTATCACACAGAGTAGTCTCATTGCCCTAAAAGTCCTCTGTGACCCATCTATTCATCCAATCTACCACCCCAAACCACTGACCTTTTTGCTTTCTCTATAGTTTTGCCTTTTCCAGAATGTCATACATTTGATTGGCTTTTTTCTCTCAGTAATTTGCATTTAATATTCCTCCATGTCTTTTCATGGTCTAATATTTTATTTCTTTTTAGTGCTGAATAATATTCCATTGTCTGGATGTACCACACTTAATTTATCCATTTACCTACTGCTAGACATCTTGGTTGCTTCCAAGTTTTAGCAATTGTGAATAAGGCTGCTATAAACACCTGTGTGCAAATTTTTGCATGGACATAACTTTACACTTTCTTTGGGTAAATACCGAGATGTACAATTGTATGTTTAGTTTTGTAAGAAATGGCCAAACTGTCTTCCAAAGTGGCTATTTCATTTTGCGCTCCCACTGGCAGTGAATGAGAGTTCCCGCTGCTCCACATCCTGGCCAGCATTTGCTTTCAGTAGTTTGATGTTGGAGTTCCCGATTTGGGGCATTCTAATAAATGTGTCGTAGTAGCTCATGCTTGTTTCCACTTGCATTTACCTGCTGACATGTGATGTGGAGCACTGCGTCCTATTTTTCAAACTTTCTTGAAGTTTTCTTTTTCTTGGCTAGTAATAAAAGAAAAGATTTCTTTCCTCGGGAAGGTGGAGACATAAGAAACATAGAGAAAAATTTTGACTTCTGTTGAGAACCCTTTGTGTTCTCAGGAAATGAGTTTTCCTGAGGTTTCAGAGCACTGTACGCTTTGTAAAGCAGTCACGCACAGTAGATTATAAGTAGTCTTCCCAAGGAGAGCTGGGGAACGGAAGCTTGGAGAAGGGGAGAGGCGTGGAGGTCTTGCTGTGACCATGAGGCTTCTCCACTGGTTAGGGTTCAGGGCAAGTTATTTCTATGGGATTTCATGAAGTCATAAAAAACTATTATGTCCAAGTCATATTTTTAGTTCCCAAATCAGACCGGCAGTTGGGAAGCAGTCCAGAAGCCAGAAAGAGAGGGTGATACGTGGAAATGGAACCTTTCACTGGTGCTGATAGGAACTCGGGGAGTCCCTCGGGCTCTCATGCCCATGGCCCTCGGCCGTGGAGAGGGAGAGACTGGCAGTCGCAGCACATTCACCTTCAGAGGGCATTCACTGGTCACGGAGCACTGAGATGGGGGACACACGGAAGAGTGCGAATGGTACAGAGGGTTTGGCATTCAGAACTCACTTGGAGTGTGACTTAGGGGAAACTTAGGCTGCAGACCCCCAAGACTACCTGCAGGCTCCATGATTGACGGGAAGGACTCACAGAACTCAGAAAAGCTGTTAGACTTCTGTTTACAGTTTATTACAGTGAAGGAAAATATTAAAATCAGCAGCACATAGGGCAGGGCTCAGGAGAGACCAGCAGCAGACTTCCAGTTGCCCTCTTCCATTGGAGACATGTGAACAGTGCTTACTTTTGCCAACTTGGTATGTGGCAACACATACAGAATATTGCCAGCCATGGAAACTTAGCCAAGGCCTTGGTGGCCAGGGATTTTTAAAAAAATTTTTTTTTTTAAATTTTTTTATATAATTTTATTTTTTTAATGGGGTGACATCAATAAATCAGGATACATATATTCAAAGATAACAAGTCCAGGTTATCTTGTCGTTCAATTATGTTGCATACCCACCACCCAAAGTCAGATTGTCCTCTGTCACCTTCTATCTTGTTTTCTTTGTGCCCCTCCCCACCCCCTATCCTTCTCCCATTCCCCCCTCCCCCCCGTAACCACCACACTCTTATAAATGTCTCTTAGTTTCACTATTATGTCCCACCTACGTATGGAATAATACAGTTCCTGTTTTTTTCTGATTTACTTATTTCACTTCGTATCATGTTATCAAGATCCCACCATTTTGCTGTAAATGTTCCGATGTCATCATTTCTTATGGCTGAGTAGTATTCCATAGTGTATATGTGCCACATCTTCTTTATCCAGTCATCTATTGATGGGCTTTTTGGTTGTTTCCATGTCCTGGCCACTGTGAACAATGCTGCAATAAACATGGGGCTGCATGTGTCTTTACGTATCAATGTTTCTGAGTTTTGGGGATATATACCCAGTAGAGGGATTGCTGGGTCATAAGGTAGTTCTATTTTCAGTTTTTTGAGGAACCACCATACTTTCTTCCATAATGGTTGTACTACTTTACATTCCCACCAACAGTGTATGAGGTTTCCTTTTTCTCCACAGCCTCTCCAACATTTGCTGTTACCTGACTTGCTAATAACAGCTAATCGAACAGGTGTGAGGTGGTATCTCATTGCCGTTTTGATTTGCATTTCTCTAATAGCTAAAGAAGATGAGCATCTTTTCATATATCTGTTGGCCATTTGTATTTCTTCCTGGGAGAAGTGTCTATTCATATCCTCTTCCCATTTTTTTATTGGATTGTTTGTTTGTTTGTTGTTGAGTTTTATGAGTTCTTTGTATATTTTGGATATTAGGCCCTTATCTGAGCTGTCGTTTGAAAAAATCATTTCCCATTTAGTTGGCTTTCTGTTTATTTTGTTATCAGTTTCTCTTGCTGAGCAAAAACTTCTTAGTCTGATGTAGTCCCATTCATTAATTTTTGCCTTCACTTCTCTTGCCATTGGAGTCAAATTCATAAAATGCTCTTTAAAACCCAGGTCCCTGAGTTGAGTACCTATGTCTTCTTCTATGTACTTAATTGTTTCAGGTCTTATGTTTAGATCTTTGATCCATTTTGAGTTAATTTTTGTACAGGGGGAGAGACTGTAGTCCAGTTTCATTCTTTTGCATGTGGCTTTCCAGTTTTCCCAGCACCATTTATTGAAGAGGCTTTCTTTTCTCCATTGTGTGTTGTTGGCCCCTTTATCAAAAATTATTTGACTATATATATGTGGTTTTATTTCTGGACTTTCTATTCTGTTCCATTGGTCTGAGTGTCTATTTTTCTGCCAATACCATGCTGTTTTGATTGTCGTGGCCATATAATAGAGTTTGAAGTCAGGTATTGAAATGCCCCCAGCTTCATTCTTTTTCTTTAGGATTGCTTTGGCTATTCGGGGTTTTTTATAGTTCCATATAAATCTGATGATTTTTTGCTCTATTTCTTTAAAAAATGTCATTGGAAGTTTGATGGGAATTGCATTAAATTTGTATATTGCTTTGGGTAATATAGCCATCTTGATTATATTTATTCTTCCTAGCCAAGAACAAGGTATATTCTTCCATCTCATTATATCTTTTTCGATTTCCCTTAACAATGGTTTATAGTTTTCATTATATAAGTCCTTTACATTCTTTGTTATGTTTATTCCTAAGTATTTTATTTTTTTTTTGTTGCAATCGTGAAGGGGATTATTCTTTTGAGTTCCTTCTCAGTTGTTTCATTGTTGGCATATAGAAAGGCTATTGACTTCTGTATGTTAATTTTGTATCCTGCGACCTTACTGTATTGGCTTATTGTTTCTAGTAGTTTTTTTGTGGATTCTTTGGGGTTTTCGATGTATAGGATCATATCATCTGCAAAAAGTGATACCTTTACTTCTTCTTTTCCGATATGGATGCCTTTTATTTCTTTGTCTTGTCTGATTGCTCTGGCTAGAACCTCTAGTACCACATTAAATAAGAGTGGAGAGAGTGGACAACCCTGTCTTGTTCCTGATTTAAGGGGGAAAGCCTTCAGTTTAGTGCCATTTAATATGATGTTAGCTGATGGTTTATCATATATGGCCTTTATCATGTTGAGATATTTTCCTTCTATACCCATTTTGTTGAGAGTCTTAAACATAAAATTGTGTTGTATTTTATCGAAAGCCTTTTCTGCGTCTATTGATAAGATCATGTGGTTTTTGTTCTTTGTTTTGTTGATATGGTGTATTACATTAACCGTTTTACGTATGTTGAACCATCCTTGAGATTCTGGGATGAATCCCACTTGATCATGATGTATTATTTTTTTAATATGTTGTTGTATTCGATTTACTAGTATTTTGTTTAGTATTTTAGCATCTGTATTCATTAGAGATATTGGTCTGTAGTTTTCTTTTTTTGTGCCATCCTTGCCTGGTTTTGGTATGAGGGTTATGTTGGCTTCGTAAAATGTGTTTGGAAGTATTGCTTCTTCTTCAATTTTTTGGAAGACTTTGAGTAGAATAGGAACCAAGTCTTCTTTGAATGTTTGATAAAATTCGCTGGTATAGCCGTCAGGGCCTGGACTTTTATTTTTGGGGAGGTTTTTAATGGTTTTTTCTATTTCTTCTCTACTGATAGGTCTGTTTAGGCTTTCTGCTTCTTCTTGACTCAGTCTAGGAAGGTTGTATTTTTCTAGGAATTTATCCATTTCTTCTAGGTTGTTGAATTAAGTGGCATAAAGTTTTTCATAGTATTCTACAATAATTCTTTGTATATCTACGGTGTCCGTGGTGATTTCTCCTCTTTCATTTTGGATTTTGTTTATATGAGTTCTTTCTCTTTTTTCCTTGGTAAGTCTTGCCAAGGGTTTGTCAATTTTGTTGATCTTTTCAAAGAACCAGCTCCTTGTTTTATTCATTTTTTCTATAGTTTTTCTGTTCTCTAATTCATTTATTTCTGCTCTGATTTTTATTATCTCCTTTCTTCGGCTGGTTTTGGGTTGTCTTTGTTCTTCTTTTTCTAGTTCCTTAAGGTGGGAAGTTAAGTGGTTCACTTGGGCTCTCTCTTGTTTGTTCATATATGCCTGAAGTGATATGAACTTCCCTCTTATCACTGCTTTTGCTGCATCCCATAGATTCTGATATGTCGTATTGTCATTTTCATTAGTCTGTATATATCTTTTGATCTCTGCACTTATTTCTTCTTTGACCCATTCATTTTTTAAAAGTATGTTGTTTAGTTTCCACATTTTTGTGGGATTTTTTTCCTCTTTTTTGCAGTTGAATTTTAGTTTCAAGGCTTTATGATCAGAAAATATGCTTGGTACAACTTCAATTTTTCTGAATTTGCTGATGTTTTTTGTGGCCCAACATATGGTCAATTCTTGAGAATGATCCATGTACACTGGAGAAAAATGTATACTCAGTCACTTTGGGATGAAATGTCCTGTAGATGTCTATCATATCCAGGTGCTCTAGTGTTTTGTTTAAGGCCACTATGTCTTTGTTGATTCTCTGTTTGGATGACCGATCTAGAGCCGTCAGCGGTGTATTGAGGTCTCCAAGTATGATTGTATTTTTGTCAGTTTTTGTTTTAAGATCAATAAGTAGCTGTCTTATATATTTTGGTGCTCCATGGTTTGGTGCATATATATTAAGAATTGTTATGTCTTTTTGATTCAGTTTCCCTTAGCCATTATGAAATGACAATTTTTGTCTCTGAGTACTTTTCCTGTCTTGTAGTCAGCATTATCAGATATGAGTATTGCTACGCCTGCTTTTTTTTGGATGTTATTTGCTTGGAGTATTGTTTTCTAGCCTTTCACTTTGAATTTGTTTTTATCCTTGTTACTTAGATGAGTTTCCTGTAGGCAGCATACAGTTGGATTTTCTTTTTTAATCCATTCTGCTACTCTGTGCCTTTTTATTGGTGAGTTTAATCCGTTTACATTTAGTGTAATTATTGATACTTGTGAGTTCCTATTGCCATTTTATATCTTGCTTTCTGTTAGTTTTGTGTCTTGTTTGATCCTTCTCTTTTGTTTTTCTATCTTTTGTTTTTATTTGGTTGTATTCCATACATCTTTCCACTGTTGCTATCTTTTTTATCTCATGTGCTTCTGTGGTGGTTTTTTCAATGGTGGTTACCTTTGAATAATGAAAAGGGTCCCTACCCTGTTCATTGTAGCGAACTATTTTGTGAGTACTTTTGTACTCCATCGTCCTTTGCTACTGTTAATCTCTATCTTCTCCCCCTCTTTCTTTTTGTTGTTGTCACAGTTTAAATTTGGTTTTATTGTGTTCTCTTGGAGCTTTTACTTGTGGCTCTGTTTTTTTTTGTTCTTTGTATTTGATTGGAGAACCCCCTTTAGTAATTCCTGGAGTGGGGGTTTTCTGATGATAAATTCCCTCATCTTTTCTGTATCTGTGAATGTTTTTATTTCTCCTTCATATTTGAAGGATAGCTTTGATGGGTATAGTATTCGTGGCTGAAAGTTCCTCTCTTTCAGGACTTTAAATATTGGGGTCCACTCTCTTCTAGCTTGTAGAGTTTCTGCTGAGAAATCTGATGATAATCTAATGGGTCTTCCTTTATATGTTGTATTCTTCTTTTCCCTGGCTGCCTTGAGAATTTTTTCTTTGCTGTTGGTTTGTGTCAATTTCATTATGATATGCCTTGGAGTAGGTTTGTTGGGGTTAAGAAAACTTGGAGTTCTGTTTGCTTCTTGAACTTGAGGCTTTAGTTCTTTCCACAGGCTTGGGAATTTCTCATCTATTATTTGTTTGAGTATGTTCTCCATTCCATTTTCTCTCTCTTCTCCTTCTGATATACCTATTATTCTTATGTTATTCTTTCTAATGGAGTCTGATAATTCTTGTAGGGCTATCTCATTTTTTTTAATTTTTGAGTCTCTTTCTTCTTCTCTCTGTTGTGCCTCAAGTTGCTTGTCTTCTATTTCACTAATCCTCTCTTCTATCTGACCTGTTCTATTAGCTAAGCTTGTTACTTCGTTTTTCAGCTCATGAATTGAGTTTTTCATCTCTGTTTGATTTGTTTTTATAGTTTCAATTTCCTTGGACATATATTCTTTGTGTTCATTGAGTTGTTTTCTGAGCTCTCTAAATTGCCTTTCTGTGTTTTCTTGTATATCTCGGAGGATTTTTAGGATTTCTATCTTGAATTCTTTGTCATTTAGTTCCAAGGTTTCCAATATATTAAATTTTTTCTCCATAGATTTTTCCTCATCTAGCTGTGTTACCTCTCTTTCTTTTGTATCCATGATATTCGATTTTCTCTTCCTTAATGGCATCTGAGGGTGGTTTTGTTGATAGTATTAATGAGATTTAATAAAGAATAAAAAGTTAAAAAAATTAAAAATTGAAAAGAGTTGTTTTTTTTTAAAAAAAAATTAATAATGAAATAAAGAAAAATAAAATAAAATAAAAATTTTAAAAAAGGAAATTATTCCCCCCCTCCTTTTTTCCTCTCCTCTCCTCTCCCCTCTTTCTTGAGAAAATCTTGTGGTGAACTGTGAAGTATAACAAACAATGCCTGTGATGGAGGGCCTGAATTGGGGAAAAGTAATAAAGGGGCAAAAAAAAAAAAAAAAAAAAAAAAAAAACCGAAAAAAAAAAAAAAAGAAAAAAAAAAGAGCGTATGGACCCACAAAAAGCAAATAAGGAAAAAATTTGGGTCAAGAATAAAATGATTTGCTTTTAGGTTTTGGTTATCTAAGAGTTATGATGAGAGGAATAAGAAGAAAATGGAAAAATGGGGGGACAAATTAAAAAATTACTATTGTATTTAGTGGAACAAGAACTAGATAAAATGTAGAGCCAGCGATGGGAGCACTGCTACTGAGTTAAAAAGGTGAAGTAAAAACCCCCAAAATGCTACAAACATAAGTTTGAGTCCCAGATAAGATCATTTGTTTGTTATTGAGGTTTGAATGAGAGGAGACGTAAAGGAGAAAGGAAGAAACTAATATAGAGGCAGAAAAGAAAGAGAGAGAGAGAAAAAAGAGGGAACCACTAAAAGAAAGGAGAGAGAGAGAGAGAGTTAAGGGTTTTGGAGTGCAACCCTCATAGAGAGAAAGGAAGAGGAAAGAAAAGATAATGGGAGATGTAACACTTATGGGTAGTGTAGTTCAAGGAGAGGAGAGAGTAAGACCGGCAGAGAGTAAATCGGCCAAATTGGAGGAGAAAAAAAAAGTATCAAGAATGAAGATAAGAGAAACAAACGAACAAATATAATAAAATGGGATAGGTTATAAAGTCTGCAGATTATTCTTGATTTTGAGAGGTTATCTTCTTGCTTTTTCTTTTCTCTCCCTCTTCCTGGTCGGTGACTCTGTACCCCGGGTTCTGCCCCTTTGGCACGCTCAGGTAAAGGTTTGCAGTTGATAAGTCTCTATGGCAATGTCATGTATTGTGCTTTAGTCTCGTTGGCAGTCGAGGCTCATTAGTATTTATAGGCTCTGACAGTGAGAGAGTCCGTGTTCCTGGAGCCTTTCTCCTAGTCTTTCCTTCCTCAATTAGTAGCCTGATAATCCAGCTATGGGGTTGCTGTTGCCTCTGCCTGGATAGTAAGAGGCTCAAAGAGCTGGCAACTCCCCACTCTATTTCCACTCAGCACAGGGCTCTGGGTAAGGCTCAGTCAGTCAGAGCTGCTAGCATAATCAGGGGGCTTTCCGCCACTCAAAGACCTCTGGCTCTGCCACTCTGTCCGGTAACACAGCGGGACGCCCACTTCTGGGGCGCTTGGAGGAAACTCTCACTCACTGGCTGCATGCGCAGACCAGGATATCCGGCCAGCAGTCTCACGCTCTGAGTGAAACCCTCAACCACAGGGAAAAGTTGCAGCGTTGGAATTGAGTCTCGCTCTGTCCCCGTGCGCGGCTTCTGCAAGGCGCTGGGGCGGCCCTGAGATTCCGCTTTGGCCCACACAAAGGCCCCTGACTCTGCCCCTCTATGCGATAACACGGGTGCGCACTGCCGAGGCACTCGGAGGAATCTCTCATTCATTATCTGCGCGCGCAAGACCAGGATATGAGGCCGGCCGCGTTTCCCTCTGAGTGAAACACCCTCCAGTACGGAAAATCTCCACCGTTGGAATTAGTTCTCACTCCCTCCCGTGCGTGGCTTTCCCAGGGCGCTGGGGCTGCCCAGAGACTCTGCCCTCGGCCCACAGAAAGGCCTCTGACCCTGCCTCTCCGTGGGGCAACACGGGCACCCACTTCCGGGGCTTAGGAAGAAATCTCTCGCCCACTAACTGCGCACCAGCCAGGAGACCGGGTAAAATGGCCGCGCCGCTTGTCTTTCTTTGTTTGGGTTTGGCGCGAGTGTTAGCTTGTATTGCCTGGGTTGCCACAGGATCAGATTTTCCTCGGCTTGGATCTCCGTGCCACAGCCTGGTTCGGCCGTTTGTGTCGCGGCCTGGATGTATTCACCCCCTTTGCCCGCCTCAGTTTCTATATTCACAGTTACCAGAGAAAGCCGCCCTGTTTAGGTTAGTGAGGAAGGCGGAGCATTTCTTACTCCCTATTTCCTTCGGGGTTTGGTTATATATTTAGCCAATTTTTCACTCAATCATACCTTTGGGTGTATTGTGAAGCATCTGGAAGCTCCAAGTATAGGTTTTTCTGTTTCTGGTTGAAGATCTTGTTGAGTTTTGGGGGAGATTTATCGGTACCGCTTCCTACCCCGCCATTACTCTGACGTCATCTCCTAAAAATTTTTTTTTGTTGGGGGTCAGTCATGTGGGTATGGCTGACTGCCTACATGGCTGATCTTGGTTTGCAGCCCTTTCAGAGGTCAAGTGGATACTGTGTGGCCCAAGGCCCCACCACATACTTGTTATTAGCATAAACTATCTGATATGGTCAAAAGTCCCCAGTAAATGAAAGTACTCTTATCAGGCAGAATATTCCAAGCGCTTAGATGTGACCTCCAAGGAGCTGGGCAAAGGCCCTATCTTTCCTTGGGCAAGGTTAAGATTTTTCTGCACAGTCACCAACCCAAGTCACTATGGTCTCTAGAACGAGAGGGTTTCCTCATCTCCCTTCCTTAGGGACCTCCAGCCCTTGTTGAGATGCCCTGACTGCAGAGTGAACCAAATTTTCTAGAATCAGGGGCCACACCAGACCTTAGTACGGAGACTTCGGCTGCCCCAGCTCCCCAGCCTGCAACTCAGCAGCGGACAGCCATGCTCCTGAGACCCATCCCTGCCTTCAGCCAGGCAGGTACCCGGTCTGTGCCGCCTCCATTAACTGAGCTCTTGTCCTGCGGTTCTTCAGACTGAGCCTTGGTCATGTTACTGTGCCTATCTCTAGGATCCTAACCTTGCCCCGAGCTGCCCTCTGGGGCTTGGACCTTGCCCACCTCTGGCCTGGACTCTGTATGCCTTCACCTTGGATTTTCCATCCTGGCTTGCCCTCAGCTGCTGGGAGGATTGCTCCCTGCTGTCAGAGGCTGACCTGACTCAAGCACTGACTACCGGGCAGAGGCTCAGGACCTGCTGCAGGGACTGTCCTGCCCTCGCAGGTTCACGCCGGCTTGTTGATTCTTTTGGCCAACACCGTCATAGCTGGTCATATCATATCCCACGTTATGTCATGGTGTTCTGCAAGGTTCCCGGGCTCTGCAGCAAGGAAAGTTTGAAGGGCATCTGCTAGACCCTTTTTATTTGTATTTCAGTGGTCATCCAGAGGGTCTTTATGGGGAGTTCTGGCTTCACTGAGGACATGAACTCCAAACCTCTGAGATTCCTTTAGACCAAAAGGACTTAAAGAAGTACAAGCGTACAATCCCTTACCAGAAGCCCTTGTGAGAATCAAAACCCTTAGACCAGCCTGACCAGGCGGTGGCGCACTGGATAGAGCGTCGGACTGGGATGCAGAGGACCCAGGTTCGAGACCCCGAGGTCACCAGCTTGAGCGAGGGCTCATCTGGTTTGAGCAAAAATCCCACCAGCTTGAACCCAAGGTCGCTGGCTCCAGCAAGGGGTTACTCTTGCTGGAGGCCCGTGGTCAAGGCACATATGAGAAAGCAATCAATGAACAACTAAGGTGTTGCAACGCGCAATGAAAAACTAATGATTGATGCTTCTCATCTCTCTCCATTCCTGTCTATCCCTCTCTCTGACTCACTCTCTGTCTCTGTAAAAAAACAAACAAACAAACAAAAAATCCTTAGACCAGATGTATTTTACAGTTCAGAGTAGTTCGGCTTTGGGGAAGGCGGTCTGGCATAGACACTGTGCGGTACGGAACAGCCTGGTGAGGTCTGGGCGGCACTCTGTAGATCAGCACATGGTGCTTCCACAGTAAAGCGTCCGAATATTCACACTCAGCGAGATGAGGTGAGTTATCATTCACAGCCTTGTATGAGTTCAGCTCAGGTTTTGCTACAACATGATTTCAGATTAAATTGTACTGCTTCATATAAGTTATAAAAAAATTCAGTCCACAGAATTTCTTGAGCAGATGAATTGTTTTCCATGTATTCTTTACTTTATATACTTCATAAGCATCTTGAGAGCAGGGATTGTGTCTTATCTCTTTCTCCCTAACGCCTATGCCAATTCTCGCACACACTGGGCACTTAATAAATGCTGCATGCATGGGACTCATTCTTTGGTTTTCCAGGTTATTTTCCCAAGAATAAGCAAGGCCTTCCAGGAATGAGTCAGGACTGGTTCCTGGTTGGCCATTAGAAATAAAGCTATGCAGGGTTTCCAAGTTTCCCTTCAAATCTCCATGAAGGCTCAACAATCTACACAGTATTTTATTCCCCCTGCTTCTCTGGGAAGCGAACAGGAGCCAGGACATGGACAGAGAGGTCACGGAGGGGCCGTGGGGACCTGGTAGAGCAGGGGTCCCCAAACTACAGCCCGCGGGCCGCATGTGGCCCCCTGAGGCCATTTATCTGGCCCCCGCCGCACTTCCAGAAGGGGCACCTCTTTCATTGGTGGTCAGTGAGAGGAGCACAGGATGCATCCTCATCCTGTGCTCCTGGAGTACTGTATGTGGCGGTGCCGCAAAGCACAGCATCGCTCACGTACTACTTCCGGTGACACGGGACGCATGCATCACGGCTCTGGAAGTGCGTCATATCACTTGTTACGCTAGCAGTGACAAATATGAAACTGGACATTGACCATCTCATTAGCCAAAAGTAGGCCCATAGTTCCCATTGAAATACTGGTCAGTTTGTTGATTTAAATTTACTTGTTCTTTATTTTAAATATTGTATTTGTTCCCTTTTTTTTTTTTACTTTAAAATAAGATATGTGCAGTGTGCATAGGGATTTGTTCATAGTTTTTTTTTTATAGTCCGACCCTCCAACGGTCTGCAGGACAGTGAACTGGCCCCCTGTGTAAAAAGTTTGGGAACCCCTATGGTACAGCATATAGGGGAGTACCGGGTGGGACCTGGAAGAACCCGGGCTCTGCACGCAGGCTTATCATTCCCAGGTGTGTGGCTGTGGTTACATCGGGACCTCAGTTTCTTTCCCTGCAAGTAAGTGATCTCCAAACTTGTCAATCTTCATAGTCACCCAGGCAGCTTTGAAAATCGGTTCTGATTTTGTAAGTCTGGGTTAGAGTGTAGAAATCTATGCTTTTTAAATTTTTTATAGTGTAGAAATCTATGCTTTTTTATTTTTTATTTTTATTTATTTATTTTTAACAGAGACAGAGAGTCAGAGAAAGGGATAGACAGACAGGAATGGAGAGATGAGAAGCATCAATCATTAGTTTTTCATTGTGTTTTGTGACACCTTAGTTGTTCATTGATTGCTTTCTCATATGTGCCCTGACCGCGGGCCTTCAGCAGACCGAGTAACCCCTTGCTCGAGCCAGCAACCTTGGGTCCAAGCTGGTGAGCTTTTGCTCAAACCAGATGAGCCGGCGCTTGAGCTGGCGAACTCGAGGTTTCGAACCTGGGTCCTTCCGCATCCCAGTCCGACGCTCTATCCATTGTGCCACCGCCTGGTCAGGCGAAATCTATGCTTTTTACAAGCTCCTTGCTATAACCATGATGCCACAGAAAGGAGGGGGGAAGGGAAAGAATATAGATCCATGCAGGAGAAACATTTCTTTGCAACACTGGACTTAAGCTACTATAAACCTGAAGCTGATTTCTGATGAGTTAAGATGTTTACAGCAAGGCCTAGAACAACCACTGAAATTATAACTAAGAAAAAGTTTAAAACCATTAAAGAAATTAAATGCTACATTAAAAGATTCACTTAATGCTAAAGAAAGCAGTAAAGGAGGGACAGAGACATATATTTTACAAAAAGTAAAATGCAGTTGTAAATCCAACTAGATCAATAAAACATTAATTGTGACTAGATCAAACAATTCAATCAAAAGACAGAGATTGTCAGAATAGATGAAGAGGATCAAACTGCATTCTGTCTATAGGAGACACATTTTTTGAAAGATACAAATAAACTAAAAGTAGAATGCAAATATACATATCATGCAAACAGCAACCACAAGAAAGCTAGAATGGCTATGCTGACTAATATCAGAGAAAATAGACTTTAAAACAAAAAACATTACTAGAGATAAAGAGGTACATTTCAGATTGACAAAAGAGTCAAGCCATCAGAAATACATAAAAATTATAAACATACACACGCCTAATGACAGAGCACCAAAATACATGAAACAAAAGCTGACAGAAATGGAGAAATAGACAATTCAACAACAGTAGCCAAAGACTTCAATACCCACCTTTCAAAGAGATAGTAAAACTAGACAGAAGATCAACTAGAACATAGAAAACTTTAACAACACTATAAACCAACTGGATCTCACAGACATCTCTGGAATGCTCTACCCAACAACATAATGTACAATCCTCTCAAGTGCGCATGAAACATTCTCCAGGAAAGGCCATATGCTAGACCATAAAACAAACCTCAGTTGTACTCTTGGGCATTTGTGTCAGAGGACTGAAAACTTATGCTCACACAAAAACCTGTATGGGAACGTTCATAAACTTGAAACAGCCCAGATGTTCTTCAATAGATGAATAGTTAAACTGTACTTTTATCATAATTATTAGAAAGTATTATTATTATTTAAAACCTGAAAATCTCACCAGCCAGAGAGAACTTAGCTACCACTCTGGTGACCATCCCACCACCATCCCACAGATACACACATTTCACACTTAAACAACTACATGCACTCCTCCAGCAATTCAGTACCCTGGACCCTCCTAGCAAAAATGCTCAAAGGAAAGCTGTGTCTCCCGGGGACATGCCTCAGTTTCCTGGAGTGAGAGGTTGGGGAAGGCTGTGTGATCTGGAAATCTCTCCAGGTGACTTCGAATGACTCCCTTCACCAGGGAGGTATCCTACCTTGCCTACCACCGAGAGAATCCCTGGAAACTTTACACAAATGGTGTTTTGCATACATGCTATTTTATAAACTCCTTTTTGCATTCTGCATCACTATACCTAAGGGTTACATAGTATACTTTTTTTGTTGAGGTAGCAAAATTTTAAAATTAATTTCATGTTGATATAATTTAGATTTTTCCTTTAAAAATTTAAAAATTTGTGAACATATCTGTGTGTGTGTGTGTATATATATATATATAATTAGTGCCTTATATTAAATGCTGATTAATAGAATTTCTGGATCAGTGGGTTTGAACAGTAAAAATTTTTGAGACATAATGGCAAAATACTTTCTAGAAATGTTGAACGGATTTATGTTTTCATCATGGCTCATTCAACAAATATTGCAGCAGGCATTGTTTAATCATAAAAGTATCCACTGCACCCATGAATCTCTAAAAGTAAGCTCCAAAGATATTTGCTAAAATACTGCCTCTAGGCTTCTGACCTCAAGTGAATATGCCAATACCTCTTAAGGCACCTGCCAGGAGACAGACATGCCCTTTTTCTTTTCAGCAAGCAAGCAAGGCTCTTTACTTCTCTTTACTGCCGCCTTGTGGTGAAACAGGAAAAGTTCCTTATGAGAGGACATGAACGAGTACAGTTGACAACCCCTGATTGCCGGTATGAAGGAGCCGCTTCAGATACTGATAATCTGCCCTAAATGGATCAGAGCCAGTGGTGGGATTCAGCCGGTTTGCACCGGTTCTGCAGAACTGATACCTAATTTTTGGTTGAGTTCAGCGAACCGGTTGTTAAAATGGCACTTGTTATCAGGGTTAGCTCTAAGGTGGGTGCCTCGGCAGCCACCCAATGTGAAAAATCACAAATTCACATTTCTTACTCTTTTTAAATGTTCATCTGAGCAACAAGCATATTCTAAGCACCCGTAGTAATGTTCATTCCGTCCACAGGTGAAAAAAATTGCAAATGAGGACTACAGTTAAGAAGCAATGTGGAAATATCTTAAATAACAGTTTTATTGTTTTCTGTCAGGTATTATTGAATATTTTTCATTAATATTTTAAAACTCATAACAGAATCTAGTTTTGTGTACCTCTTTTATTGTTCTTATTTAAGTATTAAATGCATGCAATAATAAATTACCTGTAGGTATATTGTTTTTTTATACTTAAAACGGTCATTAGGGCAGATAACCCAGTTGTTAAGTTACTGTTTGAAGCCCACCACTGATCAGAGCCACAGAGAGTGAGAACTCTCTGGGCTTCAGAGCAAGAGCGCTGGAGCAAAGCCTTGAGGATGCCTTGGAGTGAGGGCAGCGTCTCAAAGTCTAGATCTGGACCTGCCTCTGGTTTGCTATCGGGCAAGTTCTTTCTTTGCGCTGTTTCTTCTTAGAGGGGTCCGCCTGGGTCAGTGTTTTGTAGACTGCAGGTGGAGACCCATTAATCATCTGTGAATTCTATTTAAGTTGTGGCAATCTTTTTTAATGGAAAGGGTAGGATAAAAAAATAATGGAAATGTCAAAATGCTTTGCGCACAGTAAGGATACATATTGCTTCCTGAGCCTTCTCTACATTGGGTATCGTTGGTCAATGTGGTTTGAAAGCTACTGCCTCAGGCGAGCTCGGGTTCTCCCAGCTGGAGCTCCAGTTCTAAAGGGACTGTTTAGGTGAGAAGGTTCCGCCACCGCCGGGAGCTTCGGTGCTGCGGGCGCACAGCCTTGACACTCTCCCTCCGCTCTCAAGGACTAAGATGACAGGAAGCCCAGCGCCCACGCACATGGCTGGCGAGAGTTTCCCGTGGAGCCCCAAAGCAAAAACAACACACTACAGCTGTGGAGCCAGAATTCCCTCAAAGCAGTTTTTTTTCGAGGGTTGCTCGGTGTAGGGCTGACAACGCAGGTCCACATGTCGCTGACGTAGCAGGGACACTGGATGGAGCCACAGTACCAGGTAAGGAAGGACCCGTTTGCCCTGCTCATCACTACCCCGTGGGGAAGAAGTGCTGAGGGCAGGCACAACCCATGAATCTGGGGAGTGGGAATAGTAGCAGGGCCAGAGGCCTGGACGCTCTGACCTGCCCCCACACCCTACTCCCGGTTTCCAGAAGGTTGGTGTGGGAGAATGAAATTGTTTAGCCCGGGAGCCTCTGACCCTGCCACGGAGCTGCAGGTCCTGCGGCGGCATAAACTCTCAGACAGCCGCAGAGGGCAGGAGCTGCCACCAGGGGGCAGCAGAACATTGACGTTGGAAGTGGGGTCTAGCTTCAGGGTGGGAACAAGAAGGAAGGGGTCTAAGCAAAGAAAGGGCCTGCAGAGAAGAGCGACCTTGGTTGGAAGAGCGACCTCAGGAGGGAAAGAGATTCTGACTTTCAAGATAGGTGCCCACCAAGGGTGTGCTGGAGCTGGCTTACTCAGGCTCACGAGACCTGGTGGGTAAATTTTCAGAACAGTTGTAAGCCAGCTGTTAAGCACAGCCATCCTTAAGAATTACAATGAAACAAGTGAAATTTAAAATAAAAATAAACACAAAACTCACCACTTTGTGTTGTACTACAATCTATTATCTATGTTCTTGAAGCTATTTACATGTGTTCTCTCCGTGTAGTGGCAATGCAGTATGACAGTGGCTACTGCACGGAGACATGGCGCTGCTGGCCTGAACTGGAGCACGATGGGAGAATGGACGCCATGGAAATCAGGAAACGCTACAGAGCAGGGTGGCTTCTTCTTTTGTTAAGCACTTACCAGCACACCACTGGGTTATCTCCAGTTCTGGGATCTCTACCGCAACCAACCAGTCTCCTCTTTAGAGCTAAGGAGATGTAAGACATGACTTGGACCTTAGTTAGCACTGAGAAGATTAATGACCTTACCTGGACAAGCAGACATGGAAGCTACCGACTGAATTCAGGAGGAGGAGGCTGAGCAGAGAGCACGCTTCCCCCTCCCGCTCCCTGCCCGCGACAGCCTCACCCACGTGGGAGCAGGTGAGCAGCAGATGTTCAGCCTGAAGAAAAGACATGAAAAAACACTGTCTACCAAGAATTTGAAGGGCTGGCATGTGAGGAATGGCTCAGACCTGATCCACTTAGATCCAGAGTACAAAACTAGGGCCAAGAAAAACCTCAGCCGGAGCCAGGCAAAGATGGAATGAGAAGGTTCCTAAGAGCGACTTCCTCTCCATGAATGGGGTATAAATGAGAATTTAAGAATCATACAAAAAGTTGACTGAATTCTTAGTATTCAAAATGTAGCCCACTGACCAGCATGACAGTATTACCTGGGAACTTGTTAGCCATGCAGGATATCAGTCCCACCCAGACCACTGACTCAGAACCTGCGTCTTAGTAAGATCCCCATGTGACTCGTAAGCACATGGTAGTTTCAGAAACATTACTGTAAATTAAATTACCTTCTAGATGTCTTTGAGGGGATTACTTCTCACATTATTGTTTGTAATGGCACATTATATGGAAATCATCTAACTATAATTTGGGGAATTGGTTAATAAATGACCACAAATTCATATGATAGAATAACTATTCACACAGTAAAAAAATGAGATGACTTTTACATACTGGTAAGAATGAGATCCAAGCTACATTGTTACATGAAAAAAGCAAAGTCATTCTTAAAATCAAAATTTGTTCTAGATCATCTATCAAATATTTTAAAAATAAGATGGAAGCTCTACAAGTACCAAAAAAAAAAAAAAAAAAAAAAAAATGTGAGGCCTTATTTTTATAATCTTGAAGTGTGCAAGATCTAAGCATGTCCCAAACTTAGAAGTCATTAAAAAAAAAAAGACTGAAAAGCTCAGACATATAAAAATCATGTTTTTAGGACAAACTACACGACAAAAAGATAAAAGCACAAATGACAGATTGGGAAAGTACTTGAAACATCATAAACAACAAGAAGTTACTTTAATCAATAAGAAAAGACAAACAATTTCATAGAAATAAATGGACAAAAGATTTAAACATTTCACAGAAAAGGAAATGCAAATAAATGACTTTTAAATGTGAAAAAAATGCTCGACTTAATTCATACAGAATGTAAATTAGAACTATGACAAGACACCATTTTCACTTAGCTTGGCAAAGATTGAATAAGTTTAACAGTGTGATGAGAAGAAGAAAGATACTCTTCATGCAGTGAAAGCTCTGTAAAGGACCATTGGTAATATCCATCAAATTTAAAATGTACACATGCTCCTTGACCCAGCTATTCTGATACATGTGTATAAAATGGTATATATTCAAGAATATTATTTAAACACTAGTTACAATAGCAAAAAACTGGAAATAACCTAAATGTGCATCAATATAGATCTGGTTAAATTGTCACATGCATGTAACAGAATACTACACAGCCATCAAAAATAATAAGACAACTCTACAGGGACTGAAATGTAATAATAATTACCTATGTGTTTCCAATAAAAAAACAACAACAAGATGAGAACATTATGTGTAGTATGTTGGCATTTGTGTTAAAACATTAACTTTTATTTTAGAAATCTTGGGAATAATAACACAAGTGACAGGTACCAGTGGGATTTGAGAAGGTAACTGTGGACCAAGAGTCAGGGTAAGAGGGACTTTAGCTTTTCAATCAATACTCTTTTAAAAACTATTTACAGTTTTAAAATTCCTTAATTTAAAACTTTCTAAAAAAGTCATTCACAAGAAGAAAGTTCTCCATGGTACACACCAGGCATCCCATTACCTTCCCAAACATGAATGGACGGTGTGCCTTTGGATTGTGTCTGTCTTCTTCTTCCATTTTTTTCTCCCTAATTAAATATCTCTTTTCTTCGAGGCTTACCCAAGCCTCTGACTCCCTACCTCAAGCTGCTCTGGGAGCCCCAAGAAGGTGAGGGCCTGGGGCCCACTCATCTCTGTGCCCCGCTCAATGCCAAGAGCAGGGTAGAGCAGGTGCTCCAGAAAGATGTCTTGAGTTCTCCCAGCTTATACTGGCACTTGGTCCTGGGGACTGGAGGCATCGTGACTTTCTATGCTGCGAGGACTGTGGTCCTTTCCTGCTGTGGAAATAGCAAACCAGCAGAGAGGCAAGCCTGTGGCTGGCCTCTTCCCAGGGGCTCAGAACCTGCACCTTCGCCCACCATGGCAGCTGCTGCTCCTCTGCTCCGCCCTTCCAGCCCCCAGCAGACATGTTCAAATGCAGACCTGTCTCTGTTCACTCTGACTGCACTTAACTGCCCCGCCCCATTAATACGTGTGTACCGAGGCTTACATTTTCTTCTGTGAGTTTCACAGGCTCAGTGAGCTTCTACCAGGTATTGATGAAGTGCCTGTCATATGTTGGATACAGTGGTGGGCACTCCAAATCAAAAAAATAGAGAAACAAACAGATTCTGCTCTCGAGGAGCTTATAGTCTTTTGAGGGAAACAGTCACATGACCAAAATTAATAGAATGTCGTTAGCACAGTGATGAGGAACTGCCTAGGCCTAGGGTGTTATGAGAACAGAGGAGGGGTCACCCTGGTCTTGGGGGGTGGTGGTGGAATGAGGGACATTTTCCTGGGAGAGAAGTTTCTGTGGCTCAGACTGGGTGATAAGTGAGAGTGTGGGCACGGCCCAGCTTTTAGCTAGTCGTCTTTCTTAGTCTTGACACTATGGCCCTCTTCCTCACTTTCTTCCTTAGCGGAGGAGCCATACAAGTTGGGAAAGGAAACTGGGTTTGCTAAAGGGACGAATGGGATGAAATGAAGTGCTGGTAGCATCCCTGTGCAGTCCAAGACCTTGCTGGTGATGGCGGTGGCTTAGGGGACAGTGTGAACGTGGAGCTCTGCGGAGTCAGTCTTTCCTTGTCAAGCGTCCAGCCAGAAATCATCCCGTTCCCTCCCAGGTGGCAGTCCCCTCTCCAGTCCGGGCTTTGCCCTGAGCCTGCGCCCAGGGCCCGGCTCCTGTGGGCCGGGCTCCTGTGGGCTGGGGCACTCCAGGCTTGCGGCCCCGCCCACACCAGAGACTGCTCTCCCACTCCTCACTCCTATGCCCTCCACCCCTCATCACCCCTCTTGGAGTCCGGAGGACGACATTCCCTCTGTCCCCGATGCTCACACTGAGGGTGCTGGCTGCCCAGCTGGGAGGGGAACTGATCCCACGTGTGTGTAAGCTCTTGGTTTCGCCATGTGAAGTCTTTGAAATATTTGCATTTTCTGAAGTGTGGGATAAGTGCTGAGGATGTGGCGGGGTGACGTATCTGTGGATCTTTTGGAGGTTAGAGGGAGTCATCTAGGTCCTAGATTCTAGGACTTCCTCCTTAGGCTCAGCTCTGGAGAAAATCTAGAAAACCAGGGCTGGTTAGAGTAAGAACCCTCCGCCGCACCCTCTGAAGGGCTCAGCCTCCGGGCGGCCCCGTGAAGAGCACTTACACCCTCCGATTACCAACCCTTCATCCCAAGCCAGGCCCTGCAGAGCCAGCAGCGGCTTCTTGAGTAAACACCTCCAACGGCTGATTGGCTCTCAATTCTGGAGCCCCAGGGCCGCTGCGCCAGCCTACCTTCTCTTCAAGTTCAGACACTGGGGCTGCTGCAGTGAAGGGCAGGCTTCCAGACACTCAGAGAGGCCAAGAGCTTCTCTCTGGTGCTCACATTCACGGCTGTGCCTCTCCAGGACCCCTCCTTAATAAAAGCCTTCTTGTGCAAAAAGCTCCCATCTGAAGCACTGGGGAGCCTACAAGCCGACCGCACTAGCTGCACGCCATAAATATTTATGCTCCTGCTGACGTGCGGCTGGGCGAGTGTGCACGCAGGGGAGTGCCTACCCGCAAACACAGAGAAGGTGGATTGCAGGTCATGAAGGGACAGATGCTCAAACCCTGCACGTGAGGAAATTGGTCTGAGGCTCCAGCAGGTGAGGGTCAAGCTGAGATGGGGTGGCCATCGTCAGGGATCCTGTAACGGGAGTTCTGAGCGAGGTGGGAAGGAGAAATCTACGCCCCTCAGCCCTCTCTAATCCTGGATGCTGTGATTCCACAGAATGGAAGTGGCCACTGTGGTTTACACTCAATTACCCACAGAGGCCTGGGACTCAAGCTCCATGTGCCCAACACCACAAAGTGCTTTCATAGAGGTCATCTCACTCTGTCCTACACGTGCCCGGAGTTGCTACCAACCATTTCCACAGCTCCCAGAAGAGAACGAGACTTAAAATGGTGACATCATTTGTCTGTAAGCAGCAGAACTCGATTCAAATTCAAGTTCTTGGCTCCAAGACCAGTGCTTATTTCTCTCTGATGGGACTGCCTGCCCAATCAACCCCATATGCTGCAATGTCGTGATCCTGCCTGCAGGGGTATGCCACCGTCCTGGCGGCTTGCTGTGGGCATGCTTTGAAGAGGGGGTGGGGGCACTGTGAGTTGGGTGCCCAGCAGAGACCCGGAGGAGTCTTACCTGATCTAACGCCCTGTTTGGAAGCACAAAGGGTGGGAGGGTAGCAAGGCTGGATCTGTGCTCACCTGTAGGGGTCAGCAGGTGATCCACGGGCAATCCCCAAACCTGGCCCAGACAGGAGACCAGGAGCAATTTTCTGTCCCTCCAGAGTAGGATGGTGCAGGGGCAGCGTGAAGGGGGGACTCGAGGGGAGATGTTAGAGTCCCAACATCTCCATCAATTCCTTCAGAGCTCTCACCCCAGTGAGCATCCCTCAGCGGTGTGCGGGAGCTGCTCAAGGGGCTCGCAAGAGCCCTCTGTGTATGTGTGTGTGTGTGTGTGTGTGTGTGAGTGTGTGTGTGTGTGCGTGTGTGCACGTTTTCTCAGCTCTGCTTCCTATGACTTCCGTCGACCCAGGACGCTGGCCGTGGTGGGCATGTTCACCCTGGGGACACAGCATCACTGTGGCTCAGGGCACCTTATCCTCCCCCAGCCAGATGTCAACTGTTTACCGCAGCCCACTGTGTGTCAGAGCAAAGCCCAGCGAAGCTTGAAAAGAAGTCGCCTAAGCCCCCACCCCCAATGATCGTCCCTAAGTACTTTCTATGTAGAAGTCTAGACCCACTGGTCCGCTGCTACTTGCTCTTACAACACCCTGTATTTTTTGTTCAAAATTCATATCTAGGTCTTAAAACTAACGTTTACATTCAAAATATAATATGTATTTTAATTACATACATATAAATATTTGTATAATTTTTTAAATTGAAAGGCTGCCTCTTCACCAGACTGCAGCTCCATGGAGACAGATGCTGTGCCTGCCTCACTCCCTGGCACAGCTCCAGAGCCCAGCTGTGAGGTGTCCAAGAAATACTTGTTGAGTGGATGAGTGCCCAGCGCCTCCATGCCACGGCCGCCAGGCGACATAGGGTCTCCAGTGCCCTACTGGAGAACCAGAGGCCTTGGTTTAGAATGACTCTGCCCTTGTCTTTTGACCTTGAACATCTGCTGAACCTCTCAGAACTTCTGCAGAACTAGAAGCTGTCCTGCCTTGTCCACAGGGTTGTTGTAAGGAGTGAGTGACAGCAGGTTTCTAAAGGTGCCTCAGCCAGTGTGTAGCACACAGTAGGTACTCAACAAGCAGAGACTGATTAGGAGCGGACCCCCTGTCCTCTTTCCTCTCTCTCCAGGGCTGGCCCTCTGATCGGCCAGGGCTGTCTCTGGCGTGGACCCGCTCCTCCCTCTGCCCTCCCCTCTCCCGACCTGGAATCGCCTCCTCTCCCCCTTCACCAATCCCAGCCCGCACACCTCTCAGCTCCCCACCTGTTCCTTAGAGACTGCTCCCACAGCCTCCGTCTCCTCCTCCTGAAAAGTCTTGATAGTAGTTTTGAGGGTACTGTGAAATCCATGCTTGATTAGAAACTCTTTTTTTTTTTTTTTTGAGAGAGAGAGAGAAAGTGAGAAAGGGACAGGAAGGGAGAGAGAGGGTAAGAAGCATCAACTTGTAGTTGCTTTCACTGTAGTTGTACATTGACTACTTCTTATGTGTGCCTCGATCAGGGTTGTGCCAGTGTCCCCTTGTTCAAACCAGTGACCTTGGGCTCAAGCTGGTGAGCTTTTAGGATCATGTGGATGGTTCCCCTGCTCAAGTCAGTGGCCCTGCACTGACGAGCCCAGCTCAGAGCTGGTGACCTTGGGGCTTCGAAGGAGAGACCCAGGTGTTCTGCTTGACGCTTTATCCACTGTGCCACCACCGGCCAGGATATAAACTGTTTTGATCTCCTCCGATTCAGTCCACGAGCCGTGAAGGCAAGGACAAGTCTTATAGTTCTGAACATCTCTTGTAGCACAAGCCAGAGCCAGGACAGAGCAGGCAGCTCATACCCCTGCGGAGGGAAGCACACAGAGGCGCTGGCTTCTCGTCAGGGCCCCTAGCCTGCAGGCACTGGGCCAGAGCGGGGCTGTGAGCTTTTCGAGGGGACAGGCAATAAGAAGCAATTATAAGGCCAGGTCACCAGGCTGTGATAAGGGATGCTCTGGGCTCTCGGGAGCACAAAGGAAGTTGTGAGGAGGCAAGTCTGTATGGGGAGGGGGAGGGTAGGATGCGGATGGGAGAGAAAGGGGAGGAAGGCGGGAGGAAGGGAAGAGTTTTCCATCACAGCCAAGAAAAGAAATTTAATGGGGAAAAGAGCATTTCTCATCTTTGCCTCTTGCAGACTCAAAGGGGAAAGAGGCCTTGTTCCTGACTGATAGGTTAGCAGAATTTGTTTCCTGTATAGCCAGGGACCATGCTGAGGCAAAGCTGGTGGGAGATTCTGACAGCCTGGCCCCTGTTGCCTCTCCTTAGCCCCCTGGAAGATATCGTTAGAAGATGCCCCTCAGAACCTGATCTGCCCAGCATGGGATGGGGTGGGCCCTTGCTATGTGTTGAGGGGCCGCAGCTCAGGGTCCTTGCCCTCCTGGAGTGGCCCCCCTTCCCTGGGCACTCTCAGCCCTCCTCACGTGGCTGGCCTGAAGGCCCACGAGAGCCTGGAGAGCCCCAGCAGAGTAGGTGCTGGCAACGGGCAGCTCCCACTTAACCCTGCCTTTTCCCATGGGGCTGAGGAATGAGGCCGGGACCAGCTCACACAGGAGCGCGGGGAGCAGACGGGGGAAGGGTGGTCTCTCCATAAGGTGAAAACCATGTGGTGTAGTGGGAACCTCTCAGTGGTGACAGCCCGTAGTCTCAGGTTCAAATCCTTGTTCTTTTATTCTGCTGGCTGTGTGATGCTGAGAAAGTTACCTGACTTTTCTAAGCTCAAAGTCTCAGTCAAGAAAGGGCTATACGGTGGCACATCCACCGAGGGACCCCGAGGCTAAATGAGATGTTTGCTCTCTCTGCAGGCTCCTGACACGGAGCACCGTGGGCCCCAGACTCAGCGCGTTTCTGCTTGTCCATGTCCCACGTGGACCCTACTCAGTGCCCGGAGCCCCTAGTATCCCTCAATCTCGACGACTTTCTAAAGGGAGTTTCTGGGGTCTAGCCCTGAAGGTCTGTCAGAGCAGGAGAGATGCTCACGAATCTGGGCTGGCGGATGCAGCTTCGCCCGAATCCTGGAGACCCCTTTGCCTCTGGCAGGCTTGCCAGCTGGTAGCATCCAGAAAGCTTTGCACATATGTTTGCCTAGGAAGCGGCCTGTGCCTGCCAGCTGGCACCGGTGGGGCCACACTGGGTGTGCTAAGGGGACAAAGGCTAAGGCTTGCAGTGCCTGGGCCTAGAAGAACACATACTGCCCTGAAAGCAGGTACGGTTAGCAGGGGAGGGTGGGGAGGAGTCGAGGCCTGGGAGGACCCAGAGGAGGGTGGGGAGGAGTCGAGGCCTGGGAGGACCCAGGGGAGGGTGGGGAGGAGTCGAGGCCTGGGAGGACTCAGGGGAGGGTGGGGAGGAGTCGAGGCCTGGGAGGACCCAGGGGAGGGTGGGGAGGAGTCGAGGCCTGGGAGGACCCAGGGGAGGGTGGGGAGGAGTCGAGGCCTGGGAGGACCCAGGGGAGGGTGGGGAGGAGTCGAGGCCTGGGAGGACCCAGGGGAGGGTGGGGAGGAGTCGAGGCCTGGGAGGACTCAGGGGAGGGTGGGGAGGAGTCGAGGCCTGGGAGGACTCAGGGGAGGGTGGGGAGGAGTCGAGGCCTGGGAGGACCCAGGGGAGGGTGGGGAGGAGTCGAGGCCTGGGAGGACCCAGGGGAGGGTGGGGAGGAGTCGAGGCCTGGGAGGACCCAGGGGAGGGTGGGGAGGAGTCGAGGCCTGGGAGGACCCAGGGGAGGGTGGGGAGGAGTCGAGGCCTGGGAGGACCCAGGGGAGGGTGGGGAGGAGTCGAGGCCTGGGAGGACCCAGGGGAGGGTGGGGAGGAGTCGAGGCCTGGGAGGACTCAGGGGAGGGTGGGGAGGAGTCGAGGCCTGGGAGGACCCAGAGGAGCTCACCCCACCGCCACACCCAGCCCCGAACAGGACCTGAAGGCCCAGCCCTCTCCGCCCTCACCAGGACTCTTGCTGGAAGGCCTGTGGTGTAGACAGAATTCCTACTTCTGTTCCCCCCCCCAGTCCGGGATTGGGCAGCAATCCAGGCAAGGAAATTTTAATTTCAAATACTGAAAACTAGCAAGTTGGTTATTTATGCCAACCCCTCACCTTGCACACAAGGAAAATGCAAGCCAGAGAGGCTGAGTGACGTGCCCTAGTGTGCAGAGGTGGCAAGTGGCAGAGCTGTGGTGGTCAGGGCGACAGCCTGCTGCCCCTTGCCATGGGGGTGGGGTAGCCTCAGGAAGATGCCTGGCCCGTCCCGAGGGCAGCCCTTACTGAGGCTACACACAGGCACAAAACCGAGCCGAATGCACCACACTGCCCCTGCCAGAGCGGGAACATGGCTCCCGCCTCCTCAGCGCTGTGTTATAGGATGTTCAGCAGCACCCCCAACCTCAACCCACCGGATGCCAATAACAATGACAGATGCTCCCTTCCCCCGCCTGAGCTGTGACAACCAAAAATCTCCAGCTGTTGTCAAATGCCTCTGGGAAGCAAAAACCCACCTGGTGGTGAACTACTGCTTTAAATCGCTTCCTGCCAGGACAGACACCTGGTCCTGACCCTGCCTTTTATGCCGAAAACTCAAACACTGTTTCCTTGCTTCCTGGGCACTCGTCAGAATTCTCACTTTTAAATCCAGTCAGTTACACGATTAGCACACACAAACACAGCAATTTGCAGGCATCAGAAGGCAGTAATTTTTGGAAAAGAGAAACACAAGGATATATACATACCCAATGGGAAGCTGTTTAAATACAGATAAGATGTATTTATTTATTTTCCACCTTGTTTCAAAATGGATTTTAGGCAGCTTAAAGTAAATTAAAAAAAACCAGTAAGGAGAACAGACAGAGGGAACACAGGACTGCACGTTTAGACAGAGTTCTGTATGAAACGGACGGTGTGCTTGCTAAAGATGGGCCATAGGCGCAGCTCCATGCTCCTAGGCTCCGTCCCACAGAGGGAAGCAGGACCACTCACCCAGACCCTCAGGGCTCACCCTGCTGCCAGCGGCATGACAAATACACACTCTCCCCTCGGACACACCATTAAGGATTATCATTCCATTTTACAAGTGGAGAAAATGAGACCCAGGGTCGGAGTGCCTTACTCACAGCTGCACGACCAGGATGAGACTCTTGGTCCAAGGTTTTCCCCCCCAACCCGCCCCTGCTTCCAGTCCCAGGGAACGTGTGTCCTGCTGGAGAGCAAGGACGGATGGCTCTTGTCCCGGGCCAGCCCTCTCTCCGGGAGTCTGAAGCTGCTTCCTGGTCTTCCCTCAGTGGGCTGTGAGCCCCAGTCCAACCCAATCTGCAAATGGGCTTTATGGAGAAAACATTAGATGTTGTCTGAGTTAATAAGATAACAATTTAATACGTCCTCTACCCTACCCCAGCCTCCTTCTTAAACAAGCTAGCAAGTGTTCACAGTTTGCCTTTAAGTAATTTAGGGAAGGCATTTGAAATTCCCATCTGCCTTGCTCCACATCCAGTGATGTTTCTTGTCACCGGCTAACAGCATTTAAAATATTTACAGCCCTTTCTTTGCCCCGGGGACATATCAGAATAAATCATTGTTACCAACAATAAATCAAAAATTAATCTCCAGAAAGCTCGATGCCTGTCTTATCCCTCAAATAACAAGTAGCAGAATCTATCCCAGGGACTTGGCATCAGCTGAGTCGGTGTTTTCCCAACATCCCCGGGAAGGGGGGCGGAATTTTAGGCAAAGGAAACGGGTCCGCACTGCCTCCTGGTGGAGCTGCGGTCAGAGCCAGAGACCCAGCCCTGGGATCGGACCCCATGCCAGCAGCACCTCACTGACATTGACCCCTGACTGTGCAGCCCCTAATGTATCAAATCCTACCAGACACCACTGTCCCCTTTCATCTGAGAGAGCCTCTCATCCTAGGAAGGTAAGTCTTCCTCTGCCATTTTTTCTCTCATTATTTTTTCCCCTCCATTTAGACGACCCTCCTCTCATCTCAGACCTTCTCTTTTTCCTCTTATCCAATTCTTTCCTTAAATTCTTTTTTCTCCCCCCCCCTTTTTTTCTCTCCCCTTCTTTTGAAACCTCCCTTCCTCTACTTCCTTCCATCTTTCTTTCTTACCTTGGAAGTCAAGATAGAAGAGTTAAAACTCTAACATGTATATTCTATGCCAGGTACTGTGCTGAGACGCGGAAGGACAGCGAAGGAAGAGTTAAGAAAGACAGCCCCAAACAAAGATGTGTCATTACAGACCAAGGCTCGGATCATCCACACCCTTGAATTCCCAATAATTGCGCATGGATGCAAAAGTTGGGCAGTGAAAAAGGTGACTGATAGGGAAAATATTGATTCATTAGAAATACTGTGTTGGAGGAAAGCTGTAGGGACACCCTGGATCACCAGAAAAGGAACAAATAGGTCCTAAAGCAAAGTAAGCCTGAAACATCGCTGGAGGCAAAGCTGACAAAACTGAAGCTGTCCGCACATGGTGACAAGGCAGGGTTCTTTGGAAAGATGACAGTGCTGGGAAAACAGAAGGCAGCAGGGGAAGAGGAGGAGCAAATATGAGATGAATTGACTCCATAAAGAAGCCACAGTCATGAGTCTCCAGGAGTTGAGCAGGGCTGCTGAGGACAGAACACTGAGGACCTCACTCACTCATAGGGTCGCCGGGAGTCAACAGCCAATGCAATGGAATGTAACAAGCAAATTGTGTTAGGCATTTTTTCTTCTTTTCTTTTTACAGAGTCAGAGATAGAATTAGAGAGAGGAATAGATAGGGACAGACAGACAGGATCGGAGAGAGATGAGAACATCAATCATCAGTTTTTCATTGCAACACCTTAGTTGTTCATTGATTGCTTTCTCATATGTGCCTTGACTGTAGGCCTTCAGCAGACCGAGTAACCCCTTGCTCGAGTGAGCCAGTGACCTTGGGTCCAAGCTGGTGAGCTTTTTTTTCTTTTTTCTTTTTTGCTCAAGCCAGATGAGCCTGTGCTCAAGCTGGCTACCTCAGGGTCTTGAACCTGGGTCCTCCGCATCCCAGTCCGACGCTCTATCCACTGCGCCACCGCCTGGTCAGGCGTGTTAGGCATTTTGTATTATCTCAATTAATCCCCAAACAGGTCTATAATGTTATTCCCATTTTATAGATGAGAAAATTGAGGCTCAGAGAAGTTAAGTAACTAATATGCTACTTCTGTAAACTGATAAGTATACACTCTAGAGCCCATGCTCTTAACCATTACGGTAACACAGATGCTTTTAAAAGACAAGTCAAAAAAGTTTGGAAGTTATCTTGAGTGCAATTTAGTTTCACTGAGACTTTTTAATAAAAAGGTATCATAGTAAAAGTTTTAAATCTGTGTTTTAGAATTATTTATCTGTGAGGAAAAAAAGCAGAAAATGTTCTGATTGGTTAATCCTAGATGGGTTAGTATACAGATATTTATTGTATTATTTCTTCTCAATGTCTTTTTTCTGTATATAAGAAGAATTTCATAATTTTTTTTAATTAGAGAAAAATATATTCTTGTGGCTTTGTGGAAAGTGGAGAGTCGGACCTGTTGTAGAAATATGAGTGCGATACAGTGGTGGACGTAGAGACCACGGCCCGGGGGTGAGGGGAACTAGACGTGTTCACAGGTGCTAATGGAAGTAGAAGGTCATGCAGAATGAGGCTATCCCCAGGTTTTGGTTTTTTTTTGGCTGAATAGTGGTCAGATAGGGTCCCTGGAATAAAGTGGGAAGAGAATTCTATTGAGCTATGTCAGAAGCAGTTATCCATCTGGGTTGGAGCTAACTAAGCTGAAAAGAGGGTATATTTGGGGAGAAACTGGAAAGAAAGGGAGTGTGTTGTGAGAAGAAGCCTAAGGGTCCCTGGCCAGTTGGCTCAGTGGTGGAGCGTCAGCCCGGCATGTGGATGTCTTGGGTTTGATTTCTGGTCAAGGCTCACAGGAGAAGCGACCATTTGCTTCTCCCCCACCCTTTCTCTCTCTGCTTCTCTCTTTTCCTCCCGCAGCCTTGGCTTCATTGGTTTGAGCACATTAGCCTTGGGCCCTGAGGATGGCTCCACGGAGTCTCTGCCTCGGTTACTAGAAATAGTTTGGTTGCGAGCATGGCCCCAGATGGGCAGAGCACGGGCCCCCGGCGGAGGTTGCTGGGTGGATCCCAGTCGGGGTACATTTGGGAGTCTGTCTCTCTATCTTTCCTCTTCTTGCTTGGAAAAGAAGAAAAAAAGAAGAAGAAGAAGAAAAAGGAGAAGGAGAAGGAGAAAGAGGAGAAGAAGAAGAAGAAGAAGAAGAAGAAGAAGAAGAAGGAGGAGGAGGAGGAGGAGGAGGAGGAGGAGGAGGAGGAGGAGAAGCCGCCGCCTAAGGGTAGACCCTTGAGGAAGCAAAGATGAGCAGAGGAAATGTACCCTGTGGCCAGAGAGACCAGAGAGTTAATAAGACAATCAGAATTTATGTCCTTGTGGAAGCTAAGGGAGGAGTAATTTTTAGGAAGCGTGTGTAGCATCTACGTCCTACTAGTGTCCCATTTCGACATCCACTCTCCTTTCTTCATCATCCGGTACTAGGACCTCCCTCTGTTAACTTCAAATATGCCCTCAGCCTCCCTAAACTATATGAAGGAAAATACAAAATGAAACTATAACACAGCCTGACTAGGTGGTGGCGCAGTGGATAGAGCATCAGACTGGGATGTGGAGGACCCAGGTTCGAGACTCCGAGGTCACCAGGTTGAGCACATGCTCATCTGGTTTGAGCAAAGCTCACCAGCTTGAGCCCAAGGTCACTGGCTCGAGCAAGGGGTCACTCGCTCTGCTGTAACCCCAGTCAAGGCACATATGAGAAAGCAATCAGGCCCTGGTCGGTTTGCTCAGTGGTAGAGCATCGGCCTGGTGTGCAGGAGTCCTGGGTTCGATTCCCGGCCAGAGCACACAGGAGAAGCGCCCATCTGCTTCTCCACCCCTCCCTCTCTCCTTCCTCTCTGTCTCTCTCTTCCCCTCCCTCAGCCAAGGATCCATTGGAGCAAGGATGGTCCGGGCACTGAGGATGGCTCTGTGGCCTCTGCCTCAGGCGCTAGAATGGCTCTGGTTGCAACAGAGTGATGCCCCAGATGGGCAGAGCATCGCACCCTGGTGGGCGAGCTGGGTGGATCCCGGTCGGGCACATGTGGGAGTTTGTCTGACTGCCTCCCCATTTCCAACTTCAGAAAAATACAAAAAAAAAAAAAAAAAAAAGAAGAAAGCAATCAATGGACAACTAAGGTGCTGCAACGAAGAATTGATGCTTCTCATCTCTTTCCCTTCCTGCCTGTCTGTCTCTATCTGTTCCTCTCTCTGACTCTATCTCTGTCACCAAAAACAAAACAAAACAACAACAAAAAACCTATAAAACAACCTCCCTCCCCACCTGCCAGATGCAACAAGGTCTCGGGTGGACTGAGATCGGGGCGGGGTGGGGGTAGGAATGCCGGCTTCGCATGGGCAAGCCACAGGCACGGCTTCCCTGTGCGGTGTCCCCCACTCTTCCTCTTCACAGGGCTGGGTCCTCAGTGAATGTGGAATTGAGCTGTTTTCTTGCTATTTCTTCTGCATTTTCCTGCCCTTAAATTCTACTAGTGAATAAACTTTCACATGCTTCTTGGTAATGAGGTTGTTTCCTGACTTGTTATTATCTCTGTAACTATCTGTGAATGTAGGGAATTTATATTTGTCTTGACTATAAAATAACACATACTCATTGCAGCAAATTTGGAGAAGGCAGAAAATTGCTAAGAAAATGAAATCCACCCATAATTCCACCACCATATTGACATCTTGGTATATTTCATTCCATTCTTTTTTCTATACATAGATGTATATTTTATAACGTTTTCACAAGTGCGCTATAATCAGAATGTATTATGTAAGGTAAGCTCTACAACAACAATAAAGATGACTCAAAATTTCCCATGGCTTAACACAATAGAAGTGTATTTGTTGCTCATGAAACAACCTTGGCCAAGTATTCAGGTTTTCAGGGCAGCTCTGCTCCAGAAAGTCATTCAAAGACCTGAGCTCTGCCCTGGCTGGTTGGCTCAGTGGTAGAGCATTGGCCTGGTGTGCAGGAGTCCCGGGTTAGTTTCCTGGCCAGGGCACACAGGAGAAGCGCCCATCTGCTTCTCCACCCCTCCCCCTCTCCTTCCTCTCTGTCTCTCTCTTCCCCTCCTGCAGCCAAGGCTCCATTGGAGCAAAGATGGCCCGGGCGCTGAGGATGGCTCTGTGGCCTCTGCCTCAGGCGCTAGGTTGGCTCTGGATGCAACAGAGCGATGCCCCAGATGGGCAGAGCATAGCCCCCTGGTGGGCATGCCGGGTGGATCCCGGTCGGTCGGGCACATGCGGGAGTCTGTCTGACTGCCTCCCCATTTCCAGCTTTGGAAAAATGCAAAAAAAAAAAAAAAAAAAAGACCTGAGCTCCTTCCTTTGTGGCTCCACTGTCTCCTTAGGACCTTGTTATTGTTTTTAGCCAGCTCTCAAAAAGGGAAAGAGAGCATAAAAGAGGCACACTTACTCTTTTTATGTATTATTAAATTTACTGGGGTGACATTGGTTAACAAGGTCATGTAGGTGGCACACCCACTCTTAAAAAGCCTTGGTTTAAAGTGACAAGCACCACTTCCCCTCACAGTCTATTATTGGTGATAACTTTTTTTTTTTGTATTTTTCCGAAGCTAGAAACGGGGAGAGACAGACAGACTCCCACATGCACCCTACGGGGATCCACCTGGCACGCCCACCAGGGGGCGATGCTCTGCCCACCAGGGGGCGATGCTTTGCCCCTCCGGGGCGCTCTGCCGCGACCAGAGCCACTCCAGCACCTGGGGCAGAGGCCAAGGAGCTATCCCCAGCGCCCGGGCCATCTTTGCTCCAATGGAGCCTCGGCTGTGGGAGGGGAAGAGAGAGACAGAGAGGAAGGAGAGGGGGAGGGGTGGAGAAGCAGATGGGCACTTTTCCTGTGTGCCCTGGCTGGGAATCGAACCCGGGACTTCTGCACGCCAGGCCAACGCTCTACCACTGAGCCAACTGGCCAGGGCCTATTATTGGTGATAACTTAATCACATATTTGCATCTAACACAAGGAGAGGCTGGGAAATGTAGTCCAGCCATCGCTTGGCTACAATCTCATTTCTGCTAAGACAGAAAATGGATTTTGGTGGACAGCTTGGTACTTAGGCAATGCATACTGTATGTTTACATCCTGTGGCACTTCCCACAAGTTCCTTAAGTTCCTCTCTCTAAACCATTCACTGTAAAAGCCTTGCTTGTTTATACATCACCTTCCACATGCATTCACACTCCTTTGCTTGTGCTGTTCTAGTGCTTGGAGCTCCCTTACTAGCCCTAATTCCCCTAAGCTGACTTGGGTGTTTCTCCTCTCACACATCACACTGTGATGATAGATGAGCCAATCATTGCGCCATCTGGACCAGGGCATCATCTGATCCACAATCTGAAGTCAATAATTTTTGTTGCTGAGTTCTATTGCACAATAGGTATTCAATTTATATTTACTAAGCAAGATGGGGAACCAGTAAGAGAAATGGAGAGTGTTGGCATTGACCTGCACTGCAGGGGTGTCAGGAAAGATATGCCCCAAGCATCCACTTGACCAGGCAGGTGTGGCTAAGTAAAGGGCTGGAGGAAGTAGCCTGACTCAGAGTGGAGGCCAGGGAAGGTCACTCTCATCAAGCACTCACTCAAGGGAACTCCTTATCAATCATTTTTAAGGTGTGTTGGTGTGATGATTATTTAGACAGTAACACTAAAACATTAGAGCAGGGGTCAGGAACCTATGGCTCGTGAGCCAGGTGTGGCTCTTTTGATGGCTGCATCTGGCTCACAGACGAATCTTTAATAAAAAAAATAATAACGTTAAAAATATAAAACATTCTCATGTATTACAATCCATTCATTTCCTACTGCTCGTGTTCATGGTTGAGGGTGGCTGGAGCCAATCACAGCTGTCCTCTGGGACACCAAATTTTTATTGGATAATGCGTAACATACACGGGTCGTTGTATGGCTCTCATGGAATTACATTTTAAAATATGTGGCGTTCATGGCTCTCTCAGCAAAAAGGTTCCTGACCCCTGCATTAGAGGAAACTAAGAGAAAGCAAGACTGAAACACCAAGAGAAAGCAGTCCACAGACTTCCCAGTCTCCACCAATCAATTACACAGGCCCCACCTCTGTCCAGTTTCTGCTCCCTCGCCCTCCCTCCCAAACCTAGGGTGGTAATATTCGCACAGACTTGCTTGCCTGGATATAAAAACCTGGGGTGCTTCTAGGTCCGTGACTCAGAGATTTCACGGTGGGGTGGGAAGCAAGGGGTTGAAGAGAGTTTAGGTTTCAGAAGATGTAGATACAGTAAATAAAGACATTTATTTTGAACTGCTTGGCTGTGAAAGGAGGAAGAGGACACAACAGAAGCTAAAGAAGGATGTGGGTTCATTACAGGGCTTTTGGAGGTAATGGGGAGAGGTAGTAGTTGTCTTGTTTTGTTCAGTTTGCTTTGGGTGGTTATTGGAGGCACTTGGCCATGTTAATACACTGAGGGAAAGGATCTAGAAGAAGTTAGAAATACAGGAGCTAAATTGGGCTCCATCAAAATTAAAAAGTTGTGATTTTTGAAAAACACTGTTAAGAAATAAAAAGACATCTATCTGTAATATTTTTATACAAAGATATACATTTGTCTTTATGAGTTGTAAGAATTGTAAGAGTGTTACAACTCAATAAAAAGAAAAAAAATGGGCAAAAATTTTGAATGAATGGTTCACAAAATAAGATACAAATAGCCAATAAGCATCTGAAAAGAGGCTCAACATCTTTAGTTATAGAGGAAATGAAAATTAAAACCACAAAGAGACACTATCCACTAAAATGGCAAAAATTAAATAGACTGACTGTAATCAAGTGTTGGTAAAGGTGTGAAGCAAGTAGACTTCTCACATAATTCTGGCAGAAGTGTGAAATTGTACAGCTACTTTTGTCACCAGGCTATCACCCAAAAGACCCAAATGTTTCTCAATCCTTAAACAAGGTCATGAGCCATGCTTGCTTCCAGGAACTGAGAAGGACTCTCAGATACAAAATGAGGAGGGCTGAATGCAAAGACCGAGGTGGAGATGGAACATCGTGTCCAAAAAGGACCATGCCCAGGTGGGGCAAGTGCAACAGAAGAATAACTACGCATGCCTGAAATAATTTAATCACTCCACCCCACAGCCTACGAATACAGAAGGCTCCTCCCAGGCACAGAAAAAGTGCCAGTAGAGTATGAGCTCACCCTTCTCCATTCCTTTATCAACGAGTAAAGTTTCTCAGATAAATGCAAATTAAACCACAATGAGATATCACCTCACACCTGTTAGAATGGGTATCATCAATAAGTCAACAAACAACAGGTGTTGATGAGGAAGTGGGAAAAGGGAACCCTGTGCACCATTAGTGGGAATGTAAATTGGTGCAGCCACTGTGGGAAACAGTATGAAGTTTCCTCAGAAAATTAAAAATGGAACTGTATTATGACCCAGTGATTCCACTTCTGGGAATTTATCTGTAGAAATTTGATACACTACTTCAAAAGAATGTATGCACCCCTATGTTCATTGCAGCATTATTTATTTACAATAGCCAAGATTTGGAAGCAGCCCAAATGCCCATCAGTAGATGAGTGGACAAAAAAGCTGTGGCATGTTTACACAATGGAATAATATGTGGCCATAAAAAAGACGGAAATCTTACCTTTTTTTTTTTTTTTGGTGAGAGGAGGGGAGATAGTGAGGCAGGCTCCTGCATGTGCCCCCACCAGGATCCACCTTGCAACCCCATCTGGGGCAGATGCTCGAGTACCAAGTTATTTTTAGCACCTGAGGCTGATGAGCTCCAACAGAGCCATCCTCAGCACCCAGGGCCACACTTAAATCAATCAAGCCACTGGCTGTGGGAGAAGAAGAGGGAGAGAAGGAGGAGAGGGAGGGTGAGAGGGAGTGAGAGAGAAGCAGATGGTTACTTCTCCTGTGTGCTCTGACTGGGGATCAAATCCGGGAAGTCATATGCCAGGCCGATGCTCTAAAGGTGCCAGTAGATGAGCTCACCCTTCTCCATTCCTTTACCAATGAGTAAAGTTTCTCAGATAAATGCAAATTAAACCACAGTGAGATATCATCTCACACCTGTTAGAATGGGTATCATTAATAAGTCAGTGAGATCATCAATAAGATTTTAGCCATGCCAAATCTTGCCTTTTTCAACAGCATGGATGGACCTGGAAAATATTAACTAAGTGAAGTAGCGAGTCAGAGAAAGACAAATACTCTATGATTTCACTTACACTGTATATGTGGAATCCAATGAACAAAATAAACTAACACCAACAACAAAAAAATAGATACAGAGAACTGACTGACAGCTGTTGGGGGGGGTGGTCAGGAAACTGGATGAAAAAAGTGAAGGGGTTGAGAAAAATAAATGCATAGACACAGACAACAGTATGGTGATTATGAGAAGGAGGGGTAGGGGGACGTAGGGGAGGTTAAAAGGGAGATAAATGGTGATGGAGGACACTTGACTTGGGGTGGTGAACACACAATACAACATACAGATGATGTAGACTTGTACACCTAGAACCTATATAATTTTATTAAATAATGTCACCCCAATAAATTAAATAAACATTGTTTAAAAGAATGAAGTTTCTGCTCTGCTTTACAGAACTCAGTCTGGTTTTATTGGTGCGAATGGCACTGGGCAGAAGGACCTTGGTTTTAGTTCCTCCTGACTCTAAAAAAAAATTGTCAGTTTCTTATAAACATACAGTTACCATACAACTCAAAATTCTACTTCTAGCCCTGGCTGGTTGGCTCAGCAGTAGAGCATCAGCCCAGTGTATGGAAGTCCCAGGTTTGATTCCCGGCCAGGCCACACAGGAGATGGACATTTAGTGCCCATCTGCTTTTCCACCCTTCCCCCTCCCCTTCCTCTCTGTCTCTCTCTTCCCCTCCCGCAGCCAAAAGGCTCCATTGGAGCAAAGTTGGCCCGGGCACTGAGGACCACTCCATGGCTTCTGCCTCAGACGCTAGAATGGCTCCAGCCACAACAGAGCAACGCCCCAGACGGGGAGAGCATTGACCCCTGGTGGGCATGCAGGGTGGATCCCAGTTGGGAGTATGCAGGAGTCTGACTATCTCCCCACTTTTAACTTTGGGGAAAAAAAATTCTACTTCTAGATATCTACCCCAGAGAAATAAAAATATGTCTACACAAAGATTGTATAGGTATGTTCATAACAACTTTATTCATAATAGCCCCAAGCTGAAAACAACCTAAATGTCCATCAACAAGTAAATGGATAAATATATTATACTGTATCTATATAATGGAATACTACTCAGCAATAAAAAGGGCAAACTATTGATATACACAACACGATCAATCTAAAAAATATTAGGTTGAACAAAAATATTCATACAGTAAAGACTGTATTCTCTATGTTTTCATTTATATGAAATACTATTATAGCTAAAATTAATCTAGAGAGAGACAGAAAGCAGATCTGTCATTCTCAGCATAGGTGGCTGGGGAAGGAGGTGATTTGAGAGGGATCTGACTGAGGGGCAGCTTTTGGGGGAGACAGAACTGTTCTATATCTTGATTATGGTCCTAGTGCTTACATACGTGTATTCATTTGTCAGAATTCACCCATTTATTAAAATGATTGCATTTTTTTTAATTTTTATTTTTTATTTATTTCTTTTTTGGAGGGGGCACCCGGATATAAACCGTAAAATGCTTGCATTTTACTGTGTGTAAATTATACTTCAATAAAGTGGTTATACTTCAATAGAGTGGATTAAATACTTTTAAAAATAAGGGAGAGAGAGAGAGAATAACTGGAGACTAAATCACAAATGTAAAACGGGATCAAATCAATAGATGGAAGGGCTAATCTTGAGTAAAACAAGCCATACTTTTCCCTTTGAGTTTACCTGGAAGCAAGCAAGCAGAAGTGCAGGAGAATAGTAGAGAGACTCTTGGGAGTACGTCTTGGGGAGGAAGGGTGTGGGCAGTGAGGATGGAGAGAGAAGTCTCAGGGCCACGGTAAAATGTAACCTCCACAGCCCAACAGCTCTGTCTCCCTGAGGAAGATTGTGATGGCTGGCATTTTTTGTTTGTTTGTTTTATAGTTGTAAAGGTTGACCAGATGAATTTCAAAGGGGATCCAAGGATGCTATGTAAAAGAATGCAGGAGTTCAGGTTGCTAGGCTGGGTTTACACCATTAGCCCAAGTTATATTTGTATAAAGCCATTTCAAAGCTGCAGGGGAAACATCAGATCCTGTGAACTGTCCATGCCTGTGAGCCATCTCAGGAAGCCTCCGACTAAGCATATTAGGCAGCTGGAGCTGCGGACTTCTGTTGTTGTTTTTGCCTTGGGTTAGAAAAAAGAGACAGCCCAACAATGTTTTATACATGTTGTTTGGAAGTATTGTGACAGCCAAGGAATTAGGCTGGTGTCAAAAAAACCCACAGTGGCTGTTTCCTTTTTAATATTTTTAAAAAAACAATTTTGATCTTTCGAGCCCTGTGAGAGAAAAAAAAGTTACTAAATATACCCTTAAGGGGTGGTGTGTGTTGATTCAAGTGTTTATCATGTCTCTGATCCCAAGGGACACATTCCTCTTCTCTGGGCTTCCCTCTCTGCCACCCCACAGGCCTCTTCCAGGGTCCCCCTCCCCAGGCGTCCAAAATCCTGTGGGACAGGGGCAAAGGCTGGAGCTCCTTCTGGAGAAGCCAGGGCAAGCTCCTCACCTTGCCACTTTGCCTCGTGATTACAAAGGACAGAGCCTGTATTAAGCAAAAAAGTGACTTTATGGCTTATGTAACAAAAGTCCAGGGATGGGCCAGCTCTGGCCATTCAAACCTGTCACAAGGACATGGCTTTGCTCATCTCTCCATTTGCCTTCCTCTGGGTTGACTTTGGTCTTTGTAGAATCTGGCAGCAAAAGCTGTAACTCCAGTTTCTCTCCTGTTCTCACTCCTCTAGGAAGATTCCAAGAAGTGACTTTTGTTGGCTACTTTTGGCCTAGGGTCACGTGCCTATCTTTAACCAATCGCTGTCACTTGGGAAATGCAGTGTTTTAGCTTGCTGAAGACCTCAACCTAAAAAGCATGGCCTGAGAGGAAGGTTTCCCCTTATATCACAGAATAAATAGCACACGAAGTGAAATGGGCCACAAGGGGCCAAACAGCTAGTGTCCACCTCACCTAGGAGCACTGGGCAGGTTCTTCAAGGGTCTCTGGTTCAGGCTGCTCAGAAGAGGGAACACAGGTCTGGGGGTTTCCTGATTCCCACAGGGCTTGACAAAGCCCTGCGGGAGTGTGGCGCCTGCCAGCACCTGGAGAGAAGGCTGGAGAATTCCCGAGATCAGCTCTTCATTCTTTCCACGCTGGTGGCAATCTTGGTCTCCACTTCCCTTAATGAACCCTTTTCTGGCTCCATCCTAGCTCTCTCTTATTGTGATATAAAAACTCAAGTTCAAATTGCCTGGGATTAAACTGTGGCCCAACATTTACTGTCTGTATAACCTTGAGCAAGCTTGTTTCCTCATCGTCAAATGGAGAAACTAATAGTACATACCTTACTGATACTAGTTTAAAAGGATGAAAGATGATTGTTCATATAAAGTGTGATATCCACAGAGCTTTTATTCTCCTTTGGCTCCCCTCCCTGAAATCTCAGCCCTTCTTTTTCTGGTTTGAGGCCCTGGATACTCACTCTTTTTCGACTGAAGTACCTGGCGTTCTTTGTCCTCTGGCTTCCTAATGGGTTTGACGATGGGATTGGAGTATTTCTTGCCTGCCCCTTCCTGTAGCTGTGTCAGGCTTCCGGCAGGGCTGTGACTCTCCATGGACTGTGGCTCCCGCCACATGCCCCTCCTCCATGACTTTACCACCCGCTTTTTCCTTTGGTGACATTATTTCTTCCATTGTCTTTTCAACCCTGGATAGTGATGAGTTTGCATGGTGGCTAAGCCTTGAGTTCCTTAGCATCCCTTATTTGGTCCCTTAACCCTGCTTGTACCTCTGCCATATCTCTTCATGAAGCTATCATTATCTACACCATCTGGTATAGGTGCTGTTTCCTGCTAAAACTCTGATTAATCCAGTAGTTGCTAACAAGAGTGGTCCCAGGAAACAACCTTCAAAGCGGGGTTCTGGGACCAGTTCTCCCACTAATTTAAAGAATGCATAATGACCTATCATTACTGGGGAAAATGGGACACTGGCAATCTGTGTCATGAAGTAGTTAGTATTGAGATATACAAATGATCACTAAGAGTGATGTAGAATGGAGAGTCAGTGGAAGGCAAGGTTTTAAGAGATCAAGTGGCTGCTGCACTTGATTGCTATGGCAACAGTGATCATTACAATAATTGCAGGATAGCTAGCTGGCTACTTCTGACTATGCCAAAGAGTTATGGGAGAGAGAGAGAGAGAGAGAGAGAGAGAGAGAGAGAGAGAACGCGCTATGCAATGAGCTTTAAAACTTGAACTTCCGACTCAAGACATGAGTGTAGGACCAGAAAGTTTCTATGGAGGCTGTAAAGCCAGTAGCCACGGCCACCATCACAGCCACCTGGACCATGCAGGTTCGCATAGGATTCGGACAGACAGTAATGAAACAATGGAGCCAAGAACTGGTGGACCATTAGCTTTAATCCTAGCTTGCACCCAGCGGGCAAGAAATACACACAGTGGGAAAACACTTCCCTTTCCATTCAGGGCTCCCAAAGCCACTGACTTATCTGAGTTTCCTAGAATCAAAGGTTTCTAGCTCACCAGCCTTATTCACCTCTGTTTCCCATCTCCTTCTCTCTGCACAAACTCTGCACAAACTGGCTTCTCCTCAGCATTCCACCATCTTGGCTGCTTCTCCAGGCCTCCTCCATGTGGCCTTTCTCTGCTCTTCTACAGCATGGGCTCCTCCTAGAACAGTGTTTTCCAACCTTTTTTGTGCCATGCCCCACCTTAACCTTTCTAAAATTTTTATGTCCCCCCCCCTATGTAACATACATAATTTTTAACATTAAAAAATTGATTTGTTCACTTAATAAACATAAATGATAGGTTCTAGGAAGAAATCACTATGAAATTGTTAACAAAACACAGTAAGTAAAATTTCAAAACATATAATGAAAAACTGAAATTTAAATTCCAAATAATTTTAATACAGATTTTTCTATATTAATTTATTATTTTAATTTAGTGTGATCCTTGCGCTTGATGCTTGCTGCACAGAGATTTTATATTAGGTTCCAATTTGGTTAGCTTTAGTCTCAAGTCTCCACGTTGTGTTATATCCAAGCCGATTTCTTTTTTTTACCAGTAAATCATTTACAGCACTAAATCCACATTCAGCTAAAAATGAAGATGGAAACGGTAGCAATAGTTTTCTTGCACATTTGGTTGAATTTGGGTATTTGATTTCTGTTTTCTCACAAAGCCATGCCATCGCTCCTTTGATATTAAATAAAGCTTTAACTGACTCATCATTTTGCAATTCTGCGAGTTCTTCTTGATACTGCATATTTGATATATCAGACAAATCCACTAACATTGGCTGCATCATCCATGTTGGGAAATCAATTTGTTTTAAATCAGAAAATCTTTCTTTTAAATCAGCCGATAGAATATTCAAATGATTGACAATAACAAGTAAAGCGGTATCAGTTACTTCACATTTTTGGAGCCAATGAAACTGTTTAAAGTTTTTGTTGTTAATATGTTTCTGACATAACTCAATATTGGTAATGAAACCAAATATCTTTGCTTTTGCATCGACAAGAGTTTTATTTGTTCCTTGAAGTTGCTTATTTAATACATTTAGTTTTTCAAAGATATTGGCTAAATAACTCACAAATGCTTTACCATCTATTGTTAACAGATACTTCATTTCAGGTTTGTCGCTTAAAAAATCACTAAGAGTATCAAACAGTTCCATAAATCTTTTCAAACAGTTTCCTTTAGATAGCCATCTTACTTCAGTATGAAGTAAAAGTCTCACATGGTCTTCATTTTGTTCTTCACAAAATAGCTTGAAAAGACGCTCACATTTGGCACTAGCTTTAATAGCATTAACACACTTTATTACTGTATGTAATACTTCATTCAGAACAGGCGAGATGTTTTTAGCTACCAAGTTTTCCCTATGAATAACACAATGCACAAGCATTATTTCTGGATTCGCATCTTTCATCAATTTTAAGCAGCCATTTTTCTTGCCCATCATATTGGGAGCACCATCTGCAGCACAAGATGTTATATTTTTCATTGGTATATCATTGACATCTAAGTAGTTTTTTAGCTTATTATATATATCTTTGAAGGTAGTGGTGCTTTCTAATCTTTTACAGAACAACATTTCTTCAGCAAAATGTCCTTTATCAATATATCTTACGTAAGTTATCAATACTGCCTCACTGTCTCTCAAAGTTGATTCATCCATTTGCAAGGAGAATTTTCTTGTTTTCAGCTTTTCAATAAGTTGTTTTTCAATATCCTCACTCATTTCATCTATTCTTCTGCTAACAGAATTGTTACTGGTGGCATAGCTTTTACATCTTTGTCATCTTTTTCAAGAACCGTTTTAAGAAATGCTGATGTTGACGGTTTTATTAAATTCTCTCCTATAGTGTGATTTTCTCCAGTTTTAGCGATGAATAAAGAAATTTTATAACTAGCCTCAAGGACACGATTATTAGTTGAAGTATGAGCAGTAAATAGAGACTTTAATGTTGTTCTTTTTTCAAAATTTTTCTTTAAAGTTTTAAAGTAACTCAAATCTGAATTAATATGAGCACTATGTTTCGCCTTCAAATGCGCCTCAAGACGACCTCGTTTCATTAATTCGTTGGTCAAGCATTGCTGGCATAAAAGACAAAAAGGAATCGTGAACAGCGGGTATGAACCCAAATTTTAAATATTCCTCCGAATATTGACGAGTTTTTTTCTTGCTTGCACCACTCATTTTACTATGGGCTATAATAAAAATAAGATCAATTAAAAACTAATATTAAAATATGTGTTAAAATATATTCAATGTGACATAGAGTAAATGTATACTAAAAATTCATATTTATTTAAATGTATATAACACATTTACTACACTACCACTGCAAATCAAAAGGTATCTATATTTTTTCTACTTGACAAAATTTTCTGGAAAGTTATGCTTCTAAAATTAAAATTGTCGTGCATGCACTATTATAGCCCCAATAATATTTATAAAATATTATTGCTTTCTAGCCCTGATGCAAGAAGTACTTAATAAAGAGTTTAATATTGATAAAAATAAAATCAAATACTTACCATTTATATCTATACAATATATATATATGTATATTTATTAAATCAACGAGCTTTTACAACAGTTTTGACTGACATTTATTTCAAATTAACACCAACTGAATGATGTGAAACACTACAGAAGTTGCGATGGGCCAATTAGGTGAGAATAACTGCGTTGTTTAGCGAGTTTTTAAAATGTCCGGGGTTCCCTGCGGCAGACGGCACGCTCCGCGGTGAACCCAGGATGAAGTTTACTTGACGACGCCAATCACCCAGTTGATATTTTGGTTTCGTCAAACGAAATTATACTTAATAATTATTTACCGCAATTATTTAAGAATTACATTTTTTGTTAAATTTGGCACCAATATCTAGCATTGCATTTAAATGGCCCGGGGCGAAAGAGTTAAAGTCATGTTGAGTCCATTTTCAAATTGCCCCCCTTAACTATCGAATTGCCCCCCTGTAGGGCGTGGGCCCCATGTTGGGAAACACCATCCTAGAACGTAATCACTCTTTTCCTGGTAACAACGTGATCTCTCTTCCTTTTAAAACCTTTTAGCACGGAAGCCATCTCCCAACACATATTAACATAATCACGCCCATCCCAAGCAATCATCTGGGCAACGGGCTTCCACGTGGGCAGCGCCATCTTTAACAAAGTGAACATAGCCTGACCTGTGGTGGTGCAGTGGATAAAGTGTCGACTTGGAAACACTGAGGTCGCCAGTTCGAAACCCTGGGCTTGCCTGGTCAAGGCACATATGGGAGTTGATGCTTCCTGCTCCTCCTTTCTGTATCTCTCTCTCTTTCTCTCTCTCTCTTAAATGAATAAGTAAAAAAAAAATAAAAAAAATAACAAAGTGAACATAATATATTTTATCTGTCCAACAGAGGCCTTAAAAGAATTCTTATTTCATGCAGTCTCAGAGAAGACAGAGCTGTGTGTCAGGCCTAAAGTCTAATTGTGTGGACTGAAGACTTGCAATGCCTGTTAGATGTACAACCTTACCAAGTCTCTATGCAATGCAAGGGCACTGATAGAGAAGGAGTTAGACATTGAGATTGGGATAAGAACATTTGAGGTGACACAAATTAAACTGAGATAGATGAAGCCCTAGTCCTCCCTTAACCTCCCTTGCTAGATAAAGCAGTCCCTTGCATAAAGACTGTCCCTATGATTTCACATAGGGCAGTTGCTTAGCAAGAGGTATAGCTAATGTTCTCAAGACCTCGCCCATGTTATCTCGTTGCCCTCAGGCTCATGATGAGAGTTACATCTCATGATAACATGGAGAAAAAATGGAAATATCTTCTCTAGGAGTAGCTAGTTAAACTCCAAAGGAATTGCAATATCTCTCTATTTGTATTGTCCAGAACCTTGGGAATATGTATTGTGAATATATTCTAAGAGTATTAGGCCAAGGAGGATGAATCATAATTGGACTGGATCAAATTTTTCAATACAGGTGAATTCACCTGGGATTCAAGATACAATATGAGAGTTTAAGCAGTTGGGACTGGCTTTAATAGTTTGCTTGGTTGAGTAATTAAATATTAGATTTAATAGTGCCTTATATCTAATAAAGCTGAGTGTTGCAGAATTTTCCTTGTATATTGTAAGAAGAAACCCAAAACTTAAGGTTATGGGAAATAGAAATGTATCTATTATGTGTAACATTATCTATCTCTGCTGTAAGAGCCCGAGGATACTCTTGTCACAAAAACGTTTAAAAAATCCTGAAAAAGCTCTGTGGTGGTGGTTCCACATCGGTCAGAGATGACAGAGGAAGATGCTGCCATTGAACTGGGATCTCTCCTACTAATTGTGAAAATGGGAACCTCCAGTGATAGACAATTAGAGACTAGGTGGGCTCAATTACTCTAATAAGCCACAAGGATAGAATGATAATCAGATTGTTTTGTTCTGCATGGATTTATGGTGGTGGCTAATTTATCATAAGGTTTAAAGGGAGGAAATAGAAGTACAGCTTACTATGATATTGTTTAATCTATATCAGCACAGTTTAATATAAATATAATGCAAGCCACATTTGTAATTTAAAATTTTCTAGTATCCACATCTTAAAAAGTAAAGATGCAGTGATAATAATTTTAATAATATTTTTTATTTAACTAAAAAGAGTTATCATTTTTTTTTCACAGAGACAGAGAAAGAGTCAGAGAGAGGGATAGACAGGGACAGACAGACAGGAACAGAGAGAGATGAGAAGCATCAATCATCAGTTTTTTGTTGCGACACCTTAGTTGTTCATTGATTGCTTTCTCATATGTGCCTTGACCGTGGGGCTACAGCAGACAGAGTAACCCCTTGCTCGAGCCAGCAAACTTGGGTCCAAGCTGGTGAGGTTTTGCTCAAACTAGATGAGCCTGTGCTCAAGCTGGCGACCTCAGGGTCTCGAACCTGTGGGTCCTCCACATCCCAGTCCGACGCTCAATCCACTGCGCCACCGCCTGGTCAGGCAAGAGTTATCATTTCAACATGTAACCAATACAAAACATTATCAATGTGATATTTTACATTTTTTGTATTAAGTCTTTGAAATCCCGAGGGTATTTTTATTTTGCATATCAGCATATCTCAGGACTACCTACATTTTAAGTGCTCAGTAACCACATATGACTAGTAGCAACCATATTAGATACCATAGATCTATATATTGGGAAAATTATTGCTGTAGTGGGTAGAAACCTGATTCAAGAAGACATAGTGATAACTTATTTTCCCATCCACTCTGCTGAAATAAGGTAGTTCATAAACTCAGAACCCTTTGACTGAAGAAGAGACCAGCTCTTTTTAAGGAAAGAAGCTTAAAATATGATCAAAAGTATATTCTTTAAATTTCTTCGAAGCCTTCCGCAGACATATATGAAAGTCCCTTGGCGAGGCTGACTGGGCACAAGAGAAAGGGAAATACACAGACCTTGTAGAGGTTACTGAATACTAGGTCTGAACTGATGCTAATTTCTGGAGATCCTAACAACCATTGTGGTCCATCAGTCAGAGTAAAAACTTATGAAGATCTGATGATAAAAGAAACCTTGGTTTAACCTGTCTTACCATAATTCCAACAGATCCATGGATAGGTAGAAATGGCATCTGAGAGCATCCCCATATTGGTTCTCTGGTCCATAGAATAGGAACTGCTAGGTAGAGGAAGCTTCTGGAAAGACAACAATTACCCATCTCTTGCCTGCCAAAAGGGTAAACCAAAAAGCAATACCACACGCCGGGATGGGGGGGTTGATACTGCAGAGATTAGAGTCACCATCGTAGCCTTGAGAGATGAAGAGATGGTGGTTCCAGTCACATTCCTGTTTAATATCCATTTGGTCAGATAAATGTCGTGTAGGACATGGAGAATCACTAGATTACGCTCCACTCGATTAGGCAGTTGTTGATTGCAGCTGCTAGGTGTGAGATCTTTACTAAAGCAATGGCACTTGGTAAATAGTTATTGACTGGGAAAATTATAGATTTCTTTGTCTTTTTTATTTTTCATGAGAGAGAGAGAAAGGGAGAGAGAAGGAGAGGGAGGGAGACAGACAGAAAGGGAGAGAAATGAGAAGCATCAACTCGCAGCTATGTCACTAGTTGTTTGTTGCTTGCTTCTCATATGTGCCTGGACCAGGGGACCCAAGCCAAGCCAGTGACCTCTTGCTCAACCCAGCGACCTTTGGGCTCAATCCAGCGACCATGAGTTCATGTTGATGATCCCACGTTCAAGCCAGCAACCCTGTGCTCAAGCTGGCAAGCCGGTGCTCAACCTGGATGAGCCCACACTCAGGCCAGCAACCTTGAGGTTTCGAACCTGTGACCTCAGCATCCCAGGTCGATGCTCTATCCACTGTGCCACCACTGATCAGGCTTTTTCTTTGTTTTAATTAGTCATGGACTTCAGGGTTATGTCAACTCTCCTGCTTTTATATAAACCAAAGGAGCCTTGATTTCTCACAGTACTTCATTCTGGTGCATTATGTTAATAGCATTATGCCAGTTGAACCTGGTGGGCAGGATGCCGTATGAACCCTTGAAACATCTGTAAGATATAGGCCTGACAGTGGGTAGGAAGCCTGACACATTGTTGAAGTGCCGGGGAATCTAGTGGTCTAAAACCTCTTGGGATAATAGCCTTTCCAAAGTTCAAGTTAAATTGCCTCGCTCTGCACTGTGTAGCACAAAGAGAAAGGCCTGGTGAGTGATGAATCTCTGAATTGTGAAAGCAGTATTTGGGTGTTCCACTCTGGCCCATTTATTCAGCAACCCATAGGCTATTTTCAGTGGGCCCCAAAGAAGTAGAGGACTCTACCCTAAGCGCAGCCCGAAGCACATGCTGCTCTACCACTTCGGTCTTTAGACCCAGCAGATTCAATGATACTCGAGGTTTCTGAACCTTTGACCAAAGGAGGCTACGTAATAATGTGATCTGAGCTGTACATCCCGAATTGGATGTTCTCTTATTTACCAAATCATAAAGTTAGGTGTCCACAGCATTGTTCCATTATTAAATGAAGACGCTGTCTAGGAAACTGGGCCTGAGGAGGTCTGGGCAGCACAGGTAAACTGACTGACACTCCTGCTGTTTCACCATCTTTTCCTCAACTCACATAAGGGGTCTCAAGGGAACTTACCTTTGACGAGTTAATAGAAGGCAAAATGTAGGACTTGGTTACAGATAAATCTATTTGTATGTTGGCACCAGACAGAAGTGAATGGCATTTTAGCCTCACTCAGGGATGGTTCTGAAAGACAGTAATGAAGAAAAACTTCCCAGTGGGAAGAAACTTGGACAAAATCTCCCATATGCTTGAAAGGAAAGATGGGCTGAAGTACAAATTTATACAGCTCATGGGCAGTGGCTAACTGATTAGCTTTGCTGGTCAGGGATTTGGAAAGACAAAGAGTAGAGGACTGATAGGGCAAAGAGAGCTTGGGAAGCGGAAACTCTTGAAATGAGCAAAGACTGTGGAAACATTTGTGACCCAAAGAAAAGGAAGCTTCCAAAAATAAGGTAGACAAGAAGACCCATCATGTGGCGACAGTCATCTTCAACCCCAGCCACCTTGCTCCATAGACCCATGTATAGAATAACCATAGTGTCAGAAATGTCACAACAGCAGGGATTGCCCCTCACCAAGGTTTCTCTGGCAATCCCACTGCTGAGTGCTCACCTTGCCAATAGCAAAGGTCAGCCCTGGGCCCTAGGAAGGGTATCGATCCCTTGGGAACTAGCCAATCACCTAGTTTTATTGAATCCCTTTTGCCTTGGAACGTGCAGTGCTCTGTCTCCACGGGACTAGATGCATATTCTGCAGGCAGATTTACCTTTTCTGCCTGAAACCCTCCTGCCAACACTGTCATCAGGGGAGCTATTAAATCTCTTTTTCAAAATTATGTTATCTTATACAACATTGCCTCTGACAAAGGGTCTCATATCAATACAAAAACGGGGCAATAATAGGCTCATTCCCATGGCATTCGGTAATCCTGCCTTGTACCCCATCATCTGAAGGCAGCTGGTCTGATAAAAGAGTGGAATAGCAAATAGAGGCTCACTCGAGGGTCTGGCTGAATGACTCCACCTGAGAGAGTCAGGTGTTGTCCTACAGTTGTTATTTATGTTTTAAACCTGTGACCAAACAATGGTGCCAATTCCCTCAAAGCCAAAGCAAAAAGAGCTGAAACCCAAGTGGAAGAGGTGGAAATGACACCTTTCATGCTTAAACTTAATAATACATTTTCTAGATTTTTTTTTTTTTTTTTGATGTGCACTCTCTCTTGGTCTTGGCAGGTTTTCAGCTCCTAGTTCTCAAGGGAGGAATGCTTCCACAAGGGAACACACAGCCATGTTTTCATAACTTGAAAGCCGACACTCCCTCTTGGACACTCGGAGCTCCTTCTGTCACTGAACCAACAGCCAGAGAAGAGGTTCCGTAACTAGTGGGGGTGATTGGTTCTAGTTACCGAGAGGAAATTGGGCTGCTGCTCTACCAGGATGACTGCTTGTTTCAGGGTCCGTGGGGGATTGGCCTAAGTAAACGTCGCCCACCAGGACCTAGCCCATGGCAGAGGGGAAACTCTGGCTGGCTGGGAGAAGCACAGGCTGCAGGGCCCTGGCTGGGTTCCATTCTTCCTCCTCCTCTAGCTCTAGTGAGTGAGAAGACAGGGATTGGGGAGTTCAATACAATTCAACAGCATTTATTGGAAAGCTTTTGCAGGTAACAGCGCAGCATAGCCGACTAACCAGAACATACACGAAATGAATTGTTCTGGTAAATTGAATTTCCTAAGTAACTAGGTTTTATTCTGAAAACTGTTGTTAAATATCTTCTTGAAATGTCTGACTCTACTTTCTTCTGATGATCAGCGCAGCCTAGTGAGAACGGTTGATGCTTTCTTTGATGAACGGGGATCTTAAAGGCACTCAAGGTAATCATTTCCAGAAGACCAAGTCTCAAGGTGATAATGTAGATAAAGAAAGGGAATGTGATAGGGCTGAATGAACTGCACTGGACAGAAGTTACTTTATCAAAAGATAAATTCCTGAGATCAGCTTGATTCACCGTCATTTGCCTTCTGAAAGAGTCCTCAAGGAGCTCTGGTTAGTAGAAAGCTTGGGGACTGGAGAAGCACTGTGTAATGATGATGGCTGTTAGCCGGTGATGCTGGTGTCTATATGGTGCTCCACATTTCCATGCCTCTTTCATATTTATGTTCTCATTTGAGTCTTGTGTTGGCCCTTTGAGATGGTGAAGGTATGTTTTGTTATTTTCATTAAACAGTTGGAACAACAGGCACAGGGAGGTAGTGGCAGACTAGGACACAGATACCTGGAATTGCTGCTCTTCATTTATTTAGTCTCTGTTCTGGCGTATTCTCTTAAGCCTAGATAATGGGAAGAAGGCAACACATTTTTATGTATTTTACAAGTCTTGAGAAGAAAGAAAGAGGAAGAGAAAAAATTTCAATGTGGTGGTTACATTGCAATGGGAAGGCTGGGCTGCGGGAAGACTGAAGAATCGAGGGGTTTCCCCCAAATCCCTGTGTGTGGAACTAAAAGTGGTATGTCCTTGTCACATAGCCAGAACCCCAGGCAACATAGCACAAGGGTCATTCTTCTTTCATGGTGGCAGTCTCCTGCCATTAACCTGATATTCTTGGCTAGGCCTCTGGCATCTGCCATGAGCAAAGTCAGGAGATACCTCCACCTTGGCAGAAGCACTCTGGCCAGTGAGATGTGACTTTGCATTCTGCTTCTTCTCCAAATAGGGGGAAACTGCCCTTTGGGGCTGACAGAGTGGCTCTTTACAGTGGAGCAAACAGGGAGGCAAATAGCCTGAAGGTGGTAGCCAGGGGCCTGGGTTCAAAGTCCCGGCGATACAACCATGGGCAAGTCAAATGACTTTTCCATGGCTCAGCTGCTTTTGCATGCACATGGCAGGGGAGAATTATCCACACTGACCTTGAATTCCAAGCCTACTCTGAAAGTAAATGCGATCACAGGGAAAGAAAGGCATTCTGTACTTTTTAGAAACAGGAGGACTAACCACAGCCAGCTGAGTCACTCTTAGAGATCCGCTGCATTGGTGGTCTGGGGTTCTGAGGCTGTGTCCCTTCTCCCTAAGTTTCTGCCTGCATCAGCTGTGTATTATCTTATGCATTTCTACCTGGGGTCTAACTGGTATTGAAGATGAGGTGCATAGTAATGTCTGACTGTAACCTGAATGAGCACGACCAGTCACATTTTTTTCTCTGCACATTGGTTTTCTCATCTGTAAAATGAAGCGGGGGAGGTTGAGGCAGGGTAATCCATTCTATTAGATGATTTCTAAAGCCCTTTACCTTTATAGTCTAACAGTCAATGGATTGAAAAGCTCTTTTTCTCTAGAAACTTGTATATTGCAGACCATGTCTGTGAACAGCCAAGGACCAATGGCTGCAGAGGAATAGGCAAGATATTTAGGGAGACTAAAACATGAAGAGGAGAGAAAGGATTAGGACTTCCAAGAGCTGAGAAAGGGGCTGGCCCAGAATGAAGAATGGGCTAACTGCAGGAAAGTCTCCGGACCGAGGGAGATTCATCTGAACAGCATGGGAACCTGCGTGCCTCAGCACCTGGATCTGGGCCTCTATGCATCTCACTGGTGCTGGTCTCCCTGTAATCAGGCAGACAGGCCATAGACATGTGCATGCGGGCCAGCGGGGTTTCTTGGACTTGGCTATATAGCCTGGCTTCATCCTCTCTCTGTAGCCCAGCGAGACCAAGATGAAGAATCGTTGATCTCAGAGCATAGTGAAGGCAGAACATTATAACGCAGGCAGCCCAGGGCTGGATGCTGAGTTAACAGGGGCAGAGACAGGACGCCTGAGTAGGGTGGACAAGAATGTCAGAGTCCATTTGCACAGCTGTCCAAGACAGGCTCAAAGAACAAGCACAACTGGTAGCCCTGTAAGACATCTAGGGCCCTCTCCTTACAAACATCTTTCACAGGTGCTTGTCCTAAGGACAGGGTCTTCTACCCAGGGTTTGTCCGGCCTCAGTCTGTTAGGCTAATTTTTTTTCTGAGGAAGAAGGGGAGAGGTAAAGGAGGCCCATATTTCAAAGGATGAAGCCACCAAGCAGAGTCCCACCCGCTGTCTCTGGGCTCTGGGATTTCAACAGAAACCTGGGTGGTGAAGACCTTGGCAGGCACGGAGGAGATGAGCGGTGAGACCCTCTGACTCCCGAGAATAACAAGGCCAGCATTTCTCAAAGCATAAGCCAAAAATTGTTCGTGTCAGAATCAATTAAAAATGCATATTCTTATTAAATCCGCACCACTGATTCTGAAGTTTGGGGGAACCGGCATTTTTTTAGCAAGCTACTCTAGAGCAGTTCTTATGTCCAGTACTATTAAAAACTATATGAGCTGTGCCCTGGCCTGTTGGCTCAGTGGTAGAGTATTGGCTGGGCATCTGGAAGTCCTGAATTCAATTCCTGGTCAGGGCACACAGGAGAAGGCTCTGGATGCTAAGGATGGCTCCATGGCCCCCACCTCAGGCACTAAAAATAGCTCAGTTGTGAGCATGACCCCAGATGGAAAAAGCATCGGCCCCAGATGGGAGTTGTCAGGTGGATCCTGGTTGGGGCGCATGTTGAGTCTGTCTCTGCCTCTCCTCTTCTCACTTCATTTAAAAAAGAAAAAAAACCCTATGAGCTCTTTGAAGGCTATGACCATCTTCAATGCCTGGCATATAGTAAATACTCAGTAAAAATGTGTTGAAAGGATGAATGCATAAAAGAATATATGTGTGAGAAGAGGAAGCTTAAACTCAGTGAACGGGAAGTAGCACAAGTGGCAAGAATGATTTATTAAGGATTTATTAAGCTTGGAAATGTGTTGAAAGGCATCCAGCAGGGTCAGCATTCTCTTATAACAACGATTTTCAGCTGATGTGCTGCAAGAACTATTAAAGCATGCAATACCGGACTATTTCGTCAGGGGCACTGACCTCTTTTCCCTTAGATTGTCAAATTAAAAAATGACAACAGCCAACACAACACTATCCATCCAGTGTGAATGAATCAAAATTATACCTATTTTTGGTATCAATTGGCAAAAAAATATATTTTTTGCTGTGCCATAAAATTTTAGTAATAGTTTATGTGTGCCATGAGATTAAAAAAGGTTGAAAACCGCTGTCCTGTGACCATATATATTGATATATATAAAAAATATATATATACTGTATATATATCACATTATAGTTTACAAAGCTTTCATTTTTCTTCCTTTTTGAATTCTGATAAAAAGAAAAACAACCTAAGATAGATATCACTATTGTTAACTTATTTTAAACATGAAAACATTGAGATTCAGAGAACATTCACCATTTGTCCAATATTATGCAGGTAATAAGGGACGGGCACATGACTCAGGTCTTTTGACAAAGAATCTGAGTCCAGGCCATTATATAGTATCTCAGTTACTACCAGCTTCACCAAGTACAGGACAAGGAAGCGGGCTTACTCAATACCACGGTGGGGGCGCTGGGAGGAAGGGAGACCTTCCTTTACCTGTGTGTTTAAGGTAGGCTGATGAGGGTGCGGGTAGCGTGGCACAGGGGGGAGGGCAGAGCCAACGTTCACTCTATCAGCTATCCACCGATATGCATTACTGCCTATGACTCACAGCCATCCGGTAAAGATTTCATTGTCCCCATTTCATAGTTGAGGAAAATGAGGTCCAGAAAGGAAGACAAATAAGTAACTTCTATGGCATTGGCCCCAGAGCTAGAAAGTGGCAAAGCCAAGTTTTGGATGCAAGTCTAACCATATTCAGAGCCAAGCCTTTTCCTTGTCACTTTTTTCTCCTTTCTTGCCTACCACTGTATTGATCCAGGATTTTTAACATACTTTATAGTTTAAATTTATTTATTTATTTATTTATTTATTTAGACAGTGACAGAGAGAGAGACAGATAGGGACAGACAGACAGGAACGGAGAGAGATGAGAAGCATCAATCATCAGTTTTTCGTTACGACACCTTAGTTGTTCATTGATTGCTCTCATATGTGCCTTGACCGTGGGCCTTCAGCAGACCGAAGTAACCCCTTGCTTGAGCCAGCAACCTTGGGTCCAAGCTGGTGAGCTTTGCTCAAACCAGATGAGCCCACGCTCAAGCTGGCAACCTGGGGTCTCGAACCTGGGTCCGCCGCATCCCAGTCTGATGCTCTATCCACTGCGCCACCACCTGGTCAGGCCTGATCCAGGATTTTTAAATTCTTTTTTTCTTTAGTTATGTAGCTATACATTCTATTTTTTTGCTTTTAGGTATTGCACTTAATTTAAAGATAAACATTTCTATTGAATTATATACCCTTCACATTTTAAAATATGCACTTAAAGTCTACTGTGACTTATCTCTGTCTTCTTCCTGAGCTGAAATGTCTTCACACTGTTTTGCATCTGATCTGTCCCACTCACCTTTCAAGTGAATGCTCTTCAGTTGAGCCATAAGAAATTGCTAATATTTAACAATTATTAACCCATAAATATGACAATTCTGTAAACATTATTTTTTGATAAAACATTTTATATTTAAACTCTCCCAAATTAACACATTTAAAGCAATTACCAACATATAAACCAATATCTTTATTCAGTATTAGATTTTGGTTTTGTCTTTAAACACAGGATTTATTTCTTTAATCACAAAAATAATAACCAATGGGAATCAGCCCAGTAAATATTGTGCCAGAAATAAGTGAACAAATCCTGTGCTGGAGCAACACACCCACCCTGGCCTTTCACTGTTCCTGGGCTTTGGCCTCTTCGTTCGAGCTCAGTAGACTCTGAAACACATGGTTGGAAAATTATATAAGAACATTTAAGGCCTGATCAGGTGGTAGAGCGGTGGATATAGTGTCAGCCTGGGAGAGGCCCCAGGTTTGAAACCCTGAGGTCGCCAGCTTGAGCACAGGCTCATCTGGCTTGAGCGTGGGGCTGCCGGCTTGAGCATGGGATCATAGACATGACACCATGGTCGCTGGCTTGAGCCAGGCATCACTCACTCTACTATAGCCCCCCAGTCAAGGGACATATGTGAAAGCAATCAAAGATGCCTCAACAAAGAATTGATGCTTCTCATCTCTCTCCTTTCCTATCTGTCTGATCTCTCTCTCTCTCTTGCTAAAAAAAACACCTAAAAATGAACGTTTAAGTTTCTCTGCCTCTTTTACACAATAACCAGTGTATTTGGCCTTGGTTAAGACATTTGTATCTCTCTGAGTTTTTTTACTTAAGTAAAATTAAGATTTTAAATAAACCTATGGGTCTTAGTCAGGGGTTGCATCAGAAACACAAGAGTGTTTTCAATCACTGTTAGTTGTTTTTTTTTCTGAAAAAAATTTTTTTAATTAATTTTAATGGGGTGACATTGATAAATCAGGGTACATATATTCAGAGAAAACATCTCTAGGTTATTTTGACATTTGATTATGCTGCATTCCCATCACCCAAAGTCCAGTTGTCTTCCGTCACCTTCTAACTGGCTTTCTTTGTGCCACTTCCCTCCCCCAACCCCCTCCCTCTCCCCCCCCCACCCTGTAACCACCACACTCTTGTCCATGTCTCTGAGTCTCATTTTTATGTGCCATCTATGTATGGATTCATATAGTTCTTAGTTTTTTCTGATTTACTTATTTCGCTCAGTAAAATGTTATCAAGTTCCATCCATGTTGTTGTAAATGATCCGATGTCATCATTTCTTATGGCTGAGTAGTATTCCATAGTATATATGTACCAAAGCTTTTTAATCCACTCGTCCACTGACGGACCCTTGGGCTGTTTCCAGATCTTCGCTATTGTGAACAATGCTGACATAAACATGGGGGTGCATTTCTTCTTTTCAAACAGTGCTATAGTATTCTTGGGGTATATTCCTAAAAGTGGTATAGCTGAGTGAAAAGGCAGTTCGATTTTTAATTTCTTGAGGAATCTCCATACTGTTTTCCACAGTGGCTGCACCAGTCTGCATTCCCACCAGCAGTGCAGGAGGGTTCCCTTTTCTCCACATCCTCGCCAGCACTTATTCTGTGTTGTTTTGTTGATGAGCGCCATTCTGACTGGTGTGAGATGATATCTCATTGTGGTTTTAATTTGCATTTCTCTAATGATTAGTGATGTTGAGCAGTTTTTCATATGCCTATTGGCCATCTGTATGTCCTCTTTGGAGAAGTGTCTATTCATTTCTTTAGCCCATTTTTTAATTGGATTGTTTGTCTTCCTGGTATTGAGTTTTACAAGTTCTTTATAAAATTTTGGTTATTAACCCCTTATCAGATGTATTGTCAAATATATTCTCCCATTGTGTAGTTTGTCTTTTTATTCTGTTCTTATTGTCTTTAGCTGTGCAAAAGCTTTTTAGTTTGATATAGTCCCATTTGTTTATCCTGTCTTTTATTTCCCTTGCCCGTGGAGATAAATCGGCAAATATATTGCTGTGACAGATGTCAGAGAGCATACTGCCTATGTTTTCTTCTAAGATGCTTATGGTTTTACGGCTTACATTTAAGTCTTTTATCCATTTTGAATTTATTTTTGTGAATGGTGTAAGTTGGTGGTCTAGTTTCATTTTTTTGCAGGTAGCTGTCTAATTTTCCCAAAACCATTTGTTTTTTTTTGTTTGTTTTGTTTTTAATAAATAAATTTTTATTAATTTTAATGGGGTGACATCAATAAATCAGGGTACATATATTCAAAGAAAACATGTCCAGGTTATCTTGTCATTCAATTATGTTGCATACCCATCACCCAAAGTCAGATTGTCCTCCGTCACCTTCTATCTAGTTTTCTTTGTGCCCCTCCCCCTCCCTCTCCCCCTACCCCTCTCCCTCCTTCCCTCTCCCTGCCCCCCCGTAACCACCACACTCTTGTCCATGTCTCTTAGTCTCGTTTTTATGTCCCACCAATGTGTGGAATCCTACAGTTCTTGTTTTTTTCTGATTTACTTATTTCACTCCGTATAATGTTATCAAGATCCCACCATTTTGTTGTAAGTGATCCGATGTCATCATTTCTTATGGATGAATAGTATACCATGGTGTATATGTGCCACATCTTCTTTATCCAGTCTTCTATTTTTTTTTTTACAGTGATTAAAGCCTTTAAGCAACTCTTGGCCAATACACCAACATCATTTGTTGAAGAGGCTGTCTTTACTCCATTGTATGCTCTTACCTCCTTTGTCAAATATCAGTTGTCCATAAAAGTGTGAGTTTATTTCTGGGTTCTCAGTTCTGTTCCATTTATCTATATGCCTGTTCTTATGCCAGTACCAAGCTGTTTTGAGTACAGTGGCCTTGTAGTATAACTTGATATCCGGAAGTGTGATACCTCCCACTTTATTTTTCCTTTTCAAGATTGCTGAGGCTATTTGTGTTTGCTTTTGGTTCCATATAAATTTTTAGAATATGTATTCTATATCTTTGAAGTAAGTCATTGGTATTTTAATCAGTATTGCATTGAATTTATAAATTGCTTTGGGTAATATAGACATTTTAATGATGTTTATTCTTCCTAACCATGAGCACGGTATATACTTCCAGTTGTTTGTATCTTCCCTGATTTCTTTTATCAATGTTTTATAATTTTCCAAGTATAAGTCTTTAATCTCCCTGATTAAATTTATTCCTAGGTACTTTATTTTTTTGGTTGCAGTGGTGAAAGGGATTGGTTTCTTAATTTCTTTTTCTGACAGTTCATTGTTAGTATATAAAAATGCCTCTGATTTCTGAGTATTAATTTTATATCCTGCCACCTTGCTGAATTCATTTATCAGGTCCAGTAGTTTTTTGACTGAGACTTTAGGGTTTTCTATATACAATATCATATCATCTGCAAATAATGATAGTTTTACTTCTTCTTTTCCAATTTGAATGCCTTTTATTTCTTTTTCTTGTATGATAGGACTAGGACTTCCGGAACTATGTTTAATAAGAGTGGTGAAAGGGGGGCACCCCTGCCTTGTTCCTGATCTTAAGGAGATTGCTTTTAATTTTTGCCCATTGAGTATGATGTTGGCTGTGGGTTTGTCATAGATGGCCTTTATCATGTTGAAGTATGTTCCCTGTATTCCCACTTTGCTGAGAGTTTTGATCATGAATGGGTGCTGGATTTTATCAAATGCTTTTTCTGCATCTATCTGTTTTCTATCACTGTTAGTTTTTGAGATATATTTCTTCTTTATTTAAAGATTTTTTTTCCAATGTAGGTCTGTGAGTAGTAAACTCAGTCTCTGAATATCTAAAACACTTTTATTTCAATTTATTTTTTTTGTTTTTCTTTATTTAAATCATTTTATTTTTTATTACAGTCAACATATAATATTATATTAGTTTCAGGTGTACACCCCCGTGATTAGACATTATGTAACTTACTAAGTGATCATCCTGATCAGTCTCATACCCATCTAACACCATAGATAGTTGTTAGAATATTATTGACTATACTCCCTATGCTGTACTTTACCTCCCCACGACTATTCTGTAATAATCAATTTGTATAATCCCTTCACCTTTCCCACTCACCTCCCAGCCCCCTCCCATCTGGCAACCTTCAAAATGTCCTCTGTATCTCTGAGCCTGTTTCTGTTCTGCTTGTTAGTTTATTTTGTTTTTGAGATAAATATGTTGGCCAACAAATGTGCATTTATTGCCATTTTATTATTCATATTTTAAATATATTTTTCTTCTTCTTAAAGAAGACCCTTTCCCCTTTCATGTAATACTGATTTGGTAGTGATGAACTCCTTTAGCTTTTTCTTGTGTGGGGACCTCTTTATATGATATGTTCTTAAATCTAAATGACAGCTTTTCTGGATAAGGTAATCTAGTAGTCTTTTTTTTTTTTTTTTCCTTTTGAGCAAGAGAGAGACAGACAGGAAGTGAAGCAACTGAGTTGATGCATCTCATCCTCTCTTACCCCAACCCCTTTCCTTCTTCTCTCTCTCTCCCTTTCAAAATAAAAAAAATTAATGGATGCTCTCTTTGGCCTTGAAAAGGCTACTTATTTGAATTTCCATTGAATATTTAAGTTTTTGACTACTACATTTTTTTATTTCTAGAATATCCATATGTTCTTTTTGACAATTACATTTTTGTTTTATGGTCTTATTCATAATGTCCTGATGTTAGTCCTTCTTTAATATTTTAACACTTTAAGGATACTTATTAAAATTTCTTTTAAGCTGTTTCATTATATCCACATATTGGGGTGTAAATTCTTTGATTTGATGTATCTGCTAAGTATCTTTTATGGTAGTTTGTTTTTTTGTGTGTGTGATTATAATATTTGACTGTGAGCTCCTCTTCAGTGGTGATCCCATGGGATTCCCATGTGCCCTGGGCTATGGAAGGGTCTCTTCTCACAAGACATCTGTAGGGTCCCACAGGTTTTAACAGTTTCTGACTGGTTTGTATGTTAACTTCTCAGCTGGGGTTTCTGTACCATGTGAGTAGTAGGACTTTAGAACCCTAGGCTGTCAGGTTGGTTTAGGGTGCCAGTTTTTTGAGAATGACTCTTTGTACACCCATAGCCAGAGTGGACATCAAGTTTTCATCATCAATTTCTAAGACGGTTGGTAGAATTTTTCTTACTCTCATTCTATGGATAGGCCAGCTGTTCATAACCCCTACCTTTATGACAGCTCAACTTCACTGCAATGGGGCCTGCAGGCAGGCCTCCCACCTCTCCCAGGACTCTTCCCTCCCCATCCAGGGCTCCCTCCCCATCCAGGGCTCCCTCCCCAGCCAGGGCTCCCTCCCCAGCCAGGACTCCCTCCCCAGCCAGGGCTCCCTCCCCATCCAGGGTTCCCTCCCCATCCAGGACTCCCTCCCCAGCCAGGGCTCCCTCCCCAGCCAGGACTCCTCCCCAGCCAGGGTTCCCTCCCCAGCCAGGGCTCCCTCCCTAGCCAGGACTCCTCCCCAGCCAGGGTTCCCTCCCCAGCCAGGGCTCCCTCCCCAGCCAGGACTCCTCCCCAGCCAGGGTTCCCTCCCCAGCCAGGGCTCCCTCCCCATCCAGGGTTCCCTCCCCATCCAGGACTCCCTCCCTAGCCAGGACTCCTCCCCAGCCAGGACTCCCGCCCCTCCCAGGACTCTTCCCTCCCCATCCAGGGCTCCCTCCCCAGCCAGGACTCCCTCCCTAGCCAGGACTCCTCCCCAGCCAGGGCTCCCTCCCCAGCCAGGACTCCCGCCCCTCCCAGGACTCTTCCCTCCCCATCCAGGGCTCCCTCCATAGCCAGGACGCCCGCCCCTCCCAGGACTCTTCCCTCCCCATCCAGGGCTCCCTCCCCAGCCAGGGCTCCCTCCCCAGCCAAGACTCCCTCCCCAGCCAGGGCTCCCTCCCCAGCCAGGACTCCCTCCCCAGCCAGGGTTCCCTCCCCATCCAGGGTTCCCTCCCCAGCCAGGGCTCCCTCCCCAGCCAGGACTCCCTCCCCAGCCAGGGCTCCCTCCCCAGCCAGGACTCCCTCCCCAGCCAGGCCTCCCTCCCCAGCCAGGGTTCCCTCCCCAGCCAGGACTCCCTCCCCAGCCAGGGCTCCCTCCCCAGCCAGGGCTCCCTCCCCAGCCAGGACTCCTCCCTCCCCAGCCAGGGCTCCCTCCCCAGCCAGGACTCCCTCCCCAGCCAGGCCTCCCTCCCCAGCCAGGCTTCAGAACTTCAGCCCCAGCTGGTATGATAAGTCCATGAGCCATCTTGTTCAGGAGCCATGAACCACTCTGACTTTGAGTATCCTCTTTGTTAATCTAGACTTGGGAATTTCTTTCCCTTAATTTTCAACTTGGCTGCGCTTTTAAATTTTCTTTTCTTATATTTTACCCAGCTTTCCCATGTGTTTGGAGAGGGGGCGGCTTGTGGAGGTAGTGATCTTCTGTTGGCTCAGCGCACCACATTGACCAGAAGTGCCCGGTCCCAATTTTACAAAGCACAGCTCCTTCTTGGCGGGGGAAAGAGACTTGATTCATGTTCTGCTTTGTCTGATGGCTGTTCAGAGGAATAAAATCCTGATTCCCTCAGAAGTCAGATGATAAAATGACGATTTCTTTCATTAGGAGGAAGGAAGTGAGCAAGTTAGAAGAGCCCAGGGAAGACACTGGCAGGAGTACAGCTTTTAAAAAGAGCTTCAGAGCTCCTTGGGAGAAGTTGGAGATTGGGAAAATGGAGCCGATCTCCGAGGCTTGGCTCGCTGAACAAAGAGGCAGAGGTGCTGAGGAGATAATTAATGTCAGTAATCAAAGCAGAAACTGTGTGCTAGCTACATTAGACCTGTGAGTAGGCTGGAGGCTGCCTGGAGGTGGGGAAAAAGATAAACAAGCAGCAAATGTTTGGAGAAAATGAATTTATAACAATTTTGCTAATGACAAAGCATTTAATTTGCACTGTGGAGGTTTTATTTCTTTTAACCCTTCTCTAAATGGAGTATTCCATAGATTCGTGGAACAGTTTCTACAGCACCAGCTAATTAAATATGTGTTTTAAAATAAAAATCATGGGACTATATCTAGTGGTATATTTCTTTAAAAAAATTTTTTTTTTTTATCACCCCTGCCTGGAGTAGTCCAACCACTGCTCTCATGCTTATTTTAACCAGGCAACACTTATCCAATGGGGTCAGTCTCTAGAAATCTGTAGAAATCAGAGTCCCCTTTGATGGTGGGACCATCACAGACCTGACAATGGAGCTGTAAGTCAGTAGAGTGGAGTCCATCTAATATAAACAAGGGAGATGGAGGCAGTTTTCTGGCTACTTAATGCTAAGCAGAGTGAGCTACCTCAGCAGAAGCTGGAAAGTCAGCAAGGAACGAACCCCATCCCCCTGCCCACCCCCCACCCCCCACGGGCCAGGCTGTGAGCAGTGGTAGTGAGTGTGGTCTCTACAGGAGTGAATGACTATGAATTCTATTCTTACCCAGTTTGTATGACTCCAATCACCACAGAACAAGCAGCCTGATTATGGGAGCTACATAAATATCAGGGAGACAAATATCCCCAAAGAGAAGAGGTGAGGGGAGAGAAGTATCCTCACACACTGACTTACAGCAGGCTGGAAAGTTGAAGTTGCCTTCTTTGGGATAGAGAGAAGAATGACAGAATCTTTTGAATCCTGTTAATGCAAAGGGTAAGGGTTCAGAATCTGTCCAAGCAGGGAGGGGGGCCCTCTTACTCTTTATGCTGGGATACCTTAGGTTGAGCAACTACTATGACATCTGTCTACCAGGAATGTTGAAGGTCAAGGTTCTGTCCCTGACCTTCTGTCCCAGTCCTGGTTAGGATGGTGAGGATGATGATGACACTCGTACAATGCACACTATCTGCCAGGCACTTTTCCAAATAACAAATGTATAACTTGTTTAATCCTCACAACAACCTTGCAAGTTAGGAAAACTTCCCTAAGGTCACATAGTAAGCAACAAAGTTGGTATTCAAACCTTGGCAGACTAATTCAGTACCCATTTTTTAAAAATTCTTTTTTCATGTAAGAGGATGGGAGAAAGAGAGACAGACTTCTTTACGTACCCTGACCAGGATCCACCCAGCAACTCCCATCTGGGGTTGATGTTCTGCCCATCTGGGGCCATGCTTGCAATCAAGCTATTTTTAGTGCCCGAGGAAGAGGCTCCACAGAGCCACCTTCAGCACCCAGGGCCAATGTGCTTGAAACAATTGAGCCATAGCTGTGGGAGAAGAAAAGAGACAGAGAGAGAAGAAGAAGGAGAGGGGTGGAGAAGCAGATGGTCGCTTCTCCTGTGAGCCCTAACTGGGAATCGAATCTGGGACATCCACATGCCAGGCTGATGCTCTACCACTGAGCCAACCAGTCAGGCCCCACATAGCCATGTTCTTAATCAGGAAAGGCTCTGCTGCATTTATATATGGAGATGCATATTAATATTAATATTAATATTAATATTAGAATATCAATACTAACAATAACTGCTATTGATCACTTGCTCTATGCCAGGCACTGTACTAAGCATTTTAGTACATGATTATATTTAACTCTTAAGACAACTCCATAAGAAAGTATCAATATTTCTCCAGTTCTGTAAATGACATGAGAGTTAACAGTTAAGGAACTAGGAAAGGTCATGTAGGTAATAAGTGGCAACATTGTAACACCAGCTTTGGAATACATGACCCTTTCACAAATTAAGGGTGAAGTGAGAAACCTCTCCAAGGGCAGATAAAGAACTTAGTTGATCTGGTGAGAGGAGCTCCACCTCTGTCTATAAACACATGCACACGGCCGTCTAAACCTACACTAACCTTTCTCAAGTTATTTCCGAAAGAGGATAAAAAGCACCAAGGATGGCTCTTTTTTTCAGTATTCTTTTCTTTGCTAAGAATAGTTTTGAGATATATTATGGAGCAAGGTTCTGCAAATTGGGTCAAATCCCGACCATACCTGTTTTTGTAAATAGAGCTTTATTGTAAGACAGCCATGCCCTTTAATGTCTATGGCTGCTCTCATACCATAATGGTAGAGTGGAGTAGTTACAGTGGAGACCATGTGACTCATTACCTGCAATATTGACTATCAGACCCTTTACAAAAAAATGTTTGCTGCTCCCTGCCATAGAGGCAAAAACTGAAAGCACCTGCCAGTGGATTGGATGTGGGCAGAGAAGGAAAAGGAGAAATCCAGAGTGACCTTTAGGTTTGGGGGCACTCAACAGTTTATCACCCTTTACTTTTTTTTCAGTGAGGGGAGGGGAGATAGTGAGACAAACTTCCATGTGCACCCTGACCAGGATAGACCTAGCAACCCTGTCTGGAGAAGATGCTTGAGTACTGAGCTATTTTTAGCACCTGAGGCTGACAAGCTCAGACCAACCAAAGTACCTCAGCACTGGGGCCAATGATTGAACCAATCTAGCCACTGGCTGCAGGACAAGAAGAGGGAGAGAAGGAGCAGAGGGAAGGGGAGAGAAGTAAATGGTCACTTCTCCTGTGCGCTCTAACTGGGAATTGAATCCAGGACATCCACACACTGGGCCAAAGCTCTATCCACTGGGCCACTGGCCAGAGCCTTATCACCCTTTTCTTGAGTCCCATTTATTTGTCAAGCAAGGTGCTGCTACACACTGAGGACTCAGACATGAGAAATGTAACCTGGGTAAAGCACACAAAAACACCAGTGACAGGTGGATATGAGAGAGAGATGAGTCTGGGAGGGTGGGCTTAGCATGGCATCCGTGAAGGATGAAGACAGCGAGGATTTGATGTTTATTTATTATCTCAGATGCTTAAGCCAACATGATGGGCTCTTCCTCCCTCCCCTTCAGAAGGTTATAACCAATGAAGATTGACTTGATAGATCAGGAAAGGATGGATATTCATGCATTTATCATCTGACACTTGTACAATGCGCAGGCACTGTACAATTTCACCAGGCACTATGCTAAATACTGACACGAAACAGACCCAGTTCATTACCCCACGGAACTTTCTTAATTGTAACCAGAAGGCAGAAGGAAAAGAAAATAAAAGGTGGGGGGAGTTTTAGGAAGATGAGGGAGTGGATTTCAGATGGTTTCTATTCTCCCAATAAAGGAAGAAGTGTGAGGCTTGAGGCAAGAAGAAAAGGTATCATAATAGGCGTCACTGGGAGTGGAAACATTTTCCCCAGATAAAAACATTGGAATCACCAGGCAGAATTGGGTGCCAGTTGGAGGGTTGAGGTCATGACCTTATGGTAAAAGCTGGCTCAGCAGCAAGGTTCCTCCAGCAACATCGTGCAGGTACGGGCACAAAGATGGACACGTGTTGGGAAGGACCAAGGGGGAGGCAGCCTCCCGGCAGGGGGAGCCATTCAAAATGCGGAACTGCGAAGTCCCTTAATGTAGTGTAAGCATTTTAGTTAACTGGAGTAAGGTCATGGGTCATGATATTGGAAGTATTGATTAAATCCAGGTCTGCTGAGTAAAACACCTGCTTCCTTGTGGAAATCTAAAGACCTTATCTCTCACTGACAGGCTCTAATGATCCCAGTGCAGCTAGGACACTTCAGTTCCAAGAGATGATTAGCATTGTCAATTAGGCCTGGAAACATTGATTTTCTAATTAGCCTTGGTGTGTGCTGTAGTCTCTTCCCTTGTTAGGCTCTATGAGCACGGGCTGCCACCTACACAGGTGAAGTCTTCACTCAAGCGAGGACTCGGCCAAAAAATGTCCTACCTTAAACAATTCTTTACCTTGAAAATTATAAACGAACATTTGCTAATATTTTGATGTAAGAATGTGACCTTTTTGTAAATATAGATCTACTGTTTTTTCTCTCCTTTTCTTTCTTCCGTGAGTCATACCCATGAGGCATCAGCGAACATTTCTGTTTTACCCAAGGACTTGAAAACATTTGTGTAGCAACCTGAATGTAGAGTCCTTGGGATTTCTATAATTCTCCTTCCCCACCCTCCCTCTGCTAATCTTTTACTGACAACTCAGGCTTTCTTATTCTTATTCTTTTTTTTTTTAAGTAAATTGCTTTTATGGGCTCTTTCCAACTTAATTTTCATAGAAACAACTCTATGGATTTTTTGGTTTTGGTTTCATCAGTTTATATATATTTAATTAAAAGTATATAATTGCAAAAGAGTACCACTGGCACGAGCAGATTTTGGACCAAACACAGCTGGCTGTGGGAAGCAGAGAGCACGAGGGGTGGGCAGAGGTGAGGGGGCTAGGGAGAGGCATCAGCTGGGGGAGGCAGTGGGTGAAGGGGCTTTTGCCACATGTCCTCCACACCAGGACACCCGAGCTCTCCGACGCCAGACTGGTGGTTGACTCTCTGCTGCCCATATTGACGCCTTGGTGACAACATGGTGAAGTCCTTTCTCTAGGCTTGGAATTGCCCCTTCTCTTGATCATCTTTCAGACTACACATTGGCCTTTAGTGAGGGAGATGGATTGATTAAGTTTCTACTACAAAGGAAGAGTTTTTCAAATTATTGTTTTTTTAAATGAAAGGAGGGGAGATAGTGAGGCAGACTCCCGCATGCACCCCAACTGGGATCTGTCCAGCAACCCCCATCTGAGGCCAGTGCTCGAATCAACCGAGCTATCCTCAGTGCCCAGGGCCGATGCTTGGACCAACTGAGCTATCCTCAGTGCCTGGGGCCAATGCTCCAACTAATTGAGCCACTTGCTGTGGGAGGGGAGGAGGAAGAGAGGGGAAGCAAGGGGAAGAGAAGCAGTTGGTCGCTTCTCATGTGTGCCCTGGCCAGGGATTGAAACTGGCACACCCATACATCAGGCTAATGCTCTATTCACTGAACAAACTGGCCAGGGCCCAAATTATCTTTTTCTTCTGGAGAGAGCTGACAGTGCTCAATGTCTAAAAGCATGACCTTTGCTAAATGACCAGTTTTTGACCAGGTGCGCCCTTTAGAGGTTGGTGTGGGTGTGAAGTTGCTCTCCATCCCCAGCCCTCCGCCCTCTGCAGGCCAAGTCAGCTTCTTGGGTATGGAGCCTGGGGCTCTGTGCCGACCAGTTGGGGCTGCAGGGCTCATGGAGAAGGGCTTTCTACTTCCTTAGTATCCACTGCTCTGAGGGAGGAGGCAGCAGTGGGGAGCATGGGCAGCAGCATTTGGATGGATGAGTAAGAGACAATCTGGCCTCCATCACTGTTGACCTTGACAGCAGCAGCTGCCAGCACTGAAGGCCAGACTGACTATGCTATGCATGACCCTGGTGCCTATTAAGGCAAATGGTGACATGGCAGCTCTGGGTAAACAGGGGGCTTATTTCTGGCTCCTGTTTCCAGGATTCTGGAGATTTGAACCTGCTTGTTGTGGGGATAGAGGGGGGCACTGTGGGTCCGAGCACTGCTTTTTTGCAAAGGAACCTTGGCCCTCTGGCTTCTGCATCTTGGAGACTCCCAGCTTCCTGCAAGATATTAAGAGACACCCTGGTGCCATGTAGGTGGCAGGACAGATGTGATTTCAGAAGCCAGACATCTGGGATGTGGGAGCATGTAGAGGTTCAGAGCACTAGTCTGGAGTCAGTCTGGCTGGGTTAGCGTCACAGTCCCTGTCAGTGGATGAGTAACCTGGGGCTACTTCGTCTACAGCAGTGGTCCCCAACCTTTTTTGGGCCGCGGACCAGTTTAATGTCAGAAAATATTTTCATGGACCAGCCTTTAGGGTGGGACGAATAAATAAATGCACAAAATAAAATTATGCGACCGGCGTAAAAACTGTGGTATTTTAAAATATAATTGTCAAACTTACGAGACAAGCGTCAAGAGTGAGTCTTAGATGGATGTAACAGAGGGAATCTGGTCATTTTTTAAAAATAAAACATTGTTCAGACTTAAGTATAAATAAAATGGAAATAATGTAAGTTATTTGTTCTTTCTCTGCGGACCGGTACCAAATGGCCCATGGACCGGTACCAGTCTGTGGCCTGGGGGTTGGGGACCACTGGTCTACAGCATACATTTCTGTACCTGTGCCTCAGCTTTTTTTATCAGTAAAATGGGGGAATCCATACTCATCTTAGTGAACGGAAAGAAGAGAAAGTCACATAAAAACACGCAGCACACGCTGGCCCGCTGGGAGTTGCCATCGATGCTAGCTTCCGGGAGCACCAGGAGGGAGATGCATAGCGTGAAGAGGTGGGGAACATCGGTCAGGTCTTCCTCAGAGCCCCCCCCCCTCTGCCTGTGACTCACTGGGGGACTAGAAGTCAGATTGCTCAAACTTGCCTGGCCTCACTTTCCCTTTCCATACCAGAGAAAGGTGCTTTCTGGGGAGGAGACAATGGGCTTTGATGACCATAACAATTTGCAGTTTGGTGCCTCTCGGGCATCAGCCTAAACTAGAGGCATTTCTGAGACAACATCAGAGCCAGTTGGCATTTGGAAATTTCAGATCACAGGATCCTCCAGTGGCAATCTAACCCAAAAGAATTTTCCACAGTTGTTTTTAAATCTCCAGAAGCTTGAGAGTGAGGTTCATGAGCATCCCTCTGATTCTACCTCTGGCCTCCTTCTCAGGCTCCCCAAGGCCTAAAACCCTGTGTTGTGGTTTTAAAATCTCTGCAAATTTTTTGACCTCCTTTCTTCAAAAGGCGGAGCCTAAGTTCCCTCATCAGGACTGTGAGCCAAACTTAATAACTTAATTCTAAACAATAGGCTGTGGTAGAAGCCATGCGATGTGACCCGAGGCTAGGCTGTCCAAGGGACAGGCTCTGCCCATTCTCTCTCCTGACTCTCACCCCAGGGAAGCCAGCTGCCGTGTTGTGAGAACACGCAGCCATTCCCAGAAGAGGCCCCATGAGCAGAGGAGCTGAGGCTTCCTGCCAAAGGCCAGGACCATCTTGCTAGTCCTATGGGTGAGCCATCTTAGAAATGGCCCCTCCAAACCCAGGCAAGCCTTCACAGGCTTGCACCCCAGCCAACGTCTTCACTGCCGTCCAGCGAGACGAGAACCCGAACTGCCAGGCCACACCTCCCAGATGCCTGGTTCACAGACACTATGTTGATTATCTTTGTTTTTATTATTGTGTTAAGCTACTAAGTTTTGGGGTAAGTGGACATGCAGCAATAGATAACAAATACACTCCATCCCCTGAAGTTAATTTAGCCTGGGCACCCTGCTTTCGCCCTCCTTCCAGTCTGTCTGGTGTCCTGGAAAGACAGTGGGCTGGCAGGTCAGCAGCAGTGCTCTGAGGACGAACAGTTCTGGCTCCTGGAGAATTGGACCGGAGAGCTGGTCCAATCCTGGATTCTGCAAGGAGCTCAGCAGAGAGGCTGCATCTCCTCGAAGGATGGGAGGGTCCTGGGACCTGGAGCGGGAAAGCAGAGCTTCCAAAGCGGGTCTGGTTCCCAAAGGGTCTCTGATCGGATGCTCTGCCGCCAGCCACAGTTGGGATGAACACTGGAACACTATGCTTGAGCCCCTTTTTTTATATGAGAAACTGAGAAACTACCTGGCCTACTTCACCCCCTGGCTTGGCAAACTTGTTTAACGCAGGGTTGAGGTTTGTGCAATAAGAGTAACCAGTAAGCTGGGGGATCAGGGTTCTAACCACTTTGCCGTGGACTCCACTTCTTCCCCTTCCTCTTCCCTAGATGCTGGTGTTCTCCGTGGTTCTATCTGCAGTGGGGGGAGGAGTGCAGGCAGGCGCACTCCTGAAAAGTGGCACCTTTCATTTCATGACCACTGTAAAGACAGATGAAGATCTGCTAGAAGAGGAAGCAGTGTGAAAATAGCACATTGAGATGAGATGTGGAGAGACGGCCGTCAGAGGGTGGCACCTTTCAACTTTCTTACTTGCCCTTAATCAGCAACCAATCTGATCCCTGTCCCCAGGCAGGCATGATGTTAGAGCTTGGATATGCAGCTTCCCTCACCCCTCTTCTTACTCTATTTGTGATACTAAGAGCTCTCAAACTCGCCATTGCTTCAAATACCACCTGTATTCTGATTACACCTGAAAAATACCTCCAACCGCAGTTCCTTATGGAGTTTCCATCCCATGCATCTAACCAGCCACTAATGTGGCAGTCCGGGATTTCCACTATCTGGGCTAAGCCTCATCTCCTAAGCCTTAACTCTATACCTCTGAGTTGGAGCCTACCTGCTGGAGCTATTATTCCCTGGGGTGGTGCCTGCAAGTTGCCGATTAAAATCTATATTCCTTCTTTCTAAGAGAACCGAGCTAAAAGATCAGAATTCCAAGCTTTCCTTGTAACTATATGAGGCCATCTGACTAAGTTCAGGCCAGTGATATGTAAGCCGAAGTAATGTGTGGGAATTCTGGAAAACTATCTAAAGGGAGTGGACTTAGCTGGAGGGAAGGCCTTTGTTCTCCTCCCCTTTCTTATTTTTGCTTCCTAGTATTAGAATGTGATGACTGGAGCTCCAGCAGCCATTCTTGGACCTTAAAGTGAGAGCCATGAGCTGAGAAAGGTGGAACCGAAAAACAGAATATTAAAATAGATATGGTATTCATTATGCACTAGGCTCTATCCCAAACATATTTCTTATATAAAACCATTTCATCTTTATTGCAACCCTGAGACAGGTACGTTTATTATCCTATTTTACAGAGGACGAAAGAGAGGAAAGATAACATCCTCATGGTCTCAGGGCCTGAGAAGGAATTAGAACTCAGACAGTGTGACTCTGAAGTCCACGGTACAAGCAGCCACCTTGCACTGCCCGGGTTCCTGATGACCAAGGAGCTGCCGCATCAGCCCTGGGAGCCTGGATCTGCACTTTGCCCGTGTGTGAGAGAGAAATAAACCTCAAGCTTGCTTAAGTCCCTGCTATATTTGAGTTTTCTATTGTTGGCTGCCAAGCCTATGCCTACCTGATACATTCTCCAAATTGATTTTCATGCCTCCAGGCGCTTGTTCAAACTGTCTCTTCTGCTTGGAATGGTCTTTCCCTGTACACACCTCTGTTAGTGCATGTCGCATGCATAGCGACATCACAGTGACTTGTTTGACCATCTGTCTCCCAAGCTAGAAGGTCACTTTCCAGAATGTAGGGGACACACAAAACTTAATCTAGTCTAGCACATAATAAGTGGTTAACAATTGTTCTTTGAATTTAATCAAATTGGGGAAAACAATCTTGTCTTATAAAAAATCAGGGTAAAATAGTGTGGCATCAGATATATTGGGGCACAGTATTCTCCTCGTCTCCCTTGACCAGTGTTGCCAAAAATCTTACTTATTGATCCTTCAACAAAGTTTGTCTTTTATTCCACAGTGAAATGAAACTTACTTTTAATAAGCACTGACTGTATGTTGGGCACTTTACACATTATTTGATTCTCTACACCATTGAGAAGTTTGTTACAGATGAGAAAACTGAGGGTCAGAGAGGTCAGGCAATGCTCCCAAGGTCACATGGCTAGTAAGAGGCAAAGTTAGGCCAGAACTATCTTACGTCACACACTCCTATTCTTATAAATGACAGACATTGTTTAAAACACACCACATGGCATCACAAGTGCTAATCTGGGATTCCACAGGCCCTGTTTCTAATCAAGCCTCTTACATTTGATTAGGGCTCACTTTCCTCAGCCATAAATAATGGGTGACTTCTGAGGACGCGTCTCACTCTAACGGGGGCTGGTTCTATGACTTTAAACTCACAACAGGTTTAGGTGATTGAGAGATTTTTATACAGGAAAGTAAAGAAAGCAAAAGACACACAAAGGAAGTAACTGGAGGGCTCTGATTTAAAGGCAAGCGTGGTGTCAGTTCTGCTGGTCACTGACTCGGCTTGGCCTGCCTGGATCTCCTGTCTTTAAGCCTATCCCTCTCTCCTCATAGTTATCTGACATGGCCACCTTGCAGTGAAAGGACAGCAAAAAGAACATTTTCTGGGAGAGGCCTCGTCTCTAAAGAGATGTCTTTTAGCAGAGTCACTGGGATGGGGGGTGGGGGTCATCCAAGCTAGAAGCCGTGGGCTCCCAGAGCCCCGTGTGTAGTGACATCCACCAGCGGAGCTCTTACCACGTCAGGAATTCCAGGGAGGCTGTCACCGTGGGGGTCTGGGCGAGGTGGAGTGAGTGTGAACACACACAGCACTTGCTCTTGGAGGAACCTCAGTGCCAGGAAGATGCCTGAAGAGATCCGAGAGCCACAGAATGCTCGCAAACAGGCTGGAAGACAGGTGGGCCGCTGCCTCTGCCGGACCCTCAGTGCTCTGCCGGACACCCCTGTGCTGCCCCCGCCCTGGCTTGGGGCCCCACCCAGCCCATGGCCCTTCTACCCAGAGTCCTGAGTTCAAATCCGGCTTGATGCGACCTGTATGTGAATTAAATATTTGTTTCTCTAAATTCCTATTTATTATACAAACAGAACTTAATGAAATGATTCTTCTACTCTAGTATATCAACTCCAGCCTGCCACATATCTCTGATACAATCAAAGCAACAGTAGTAGGGCACTTTCACAGTTTAGAAATCACCCTCTCATCCGTCATTTCATTGGGCTTCCCTTTGGCCCTATGATGTAAGAATTGTGTTGAAGCATATGAAATTGCTGACATTGTTTTTGACCTACAAGATGGCTCCTTCCTGTGGTTTGGCTTAATATTTGTGCTCTTGTCCTTGTTTTGCCCATGAGGAAACTGAAGCTTCTACTCGCCATGTGACTTGCACAAGTTTTTAGAAAATGTCAGAGCTGGGCCTGACCTGTGGTGGTGCAGTAGATAAAGCATTGACCTGGAATGCTGAGGTTGCCGGTTCAAAACCCTGGGCTTGCCCAGTCAAGGCACATATGGGAGTTGATGCTTCCCGCTCCTCCCTCCTTCTCTCTCTCTCTTTATCTCTCTCTCTCTCTCTCTCTGTCCTCTCTAAAATGAATAAATAAAATCTTTAAAAAAAGAAAAAGAAAATGGAGGAGCTTGGACTGTATCTCTGATTCTGATTCCAAACATCATTTATTTGTTCTGCAATTTATGTGCTGGGAGCCTGCTGTTTGCCAGGCACTTAGTGGGTAGAAATTCACCAAGCAGGAAGTGAGCCCTGGCCCTGTCTGCTTGGGCATGTGCACAAAATACCAGCGGGTGAAAGAACCCCTCACGGCAATAATTAGCACATACTGAGCGCTCGCTATGCTGGGCCCAATTCTGCTTTCATATTTCTGTGTTTGTATTATTTATTTATATGTTTATTCCTTATTGTTTATAAACATAATTACTATTTATTATTATTCATACTTACATGTTAATATTTGCACCAGCGTTGCCCATTTTACAGGCAAGGAAACTAAGGCACAGAAAAGCTAAGTCACATGTCCAAGCTTAAATGACAGAGCCAGGACTGAAGTCATGTAGCTCCAGTCAACTGTAGTGACCGGTCTGAATCTACCAGAGCATCTGGGCAGCCTTCCCAAAGAAGGTGGGCTCTGAACAGAATGAAGCCTGGAGGATGAGAAGGACAGAGCCCTCTGGGTCCAGGGAAAACATGTGCAGATGTACAGAAGCCTGCAAAAGAAGGATATGCTTTGAGGGATCAGCCTGGAATATAAAGTGTTAGGGAAGGAAGTGGTAAGAGATGAGGTTGGATAAATAGACAAGGCACAGGTTATGTAAAGGGCTTATATTTTATCTTGCAAGCAACATGGAGTTATTAAAATTCTTGTCAGGGAATGACAATCAGATTAGCCTGCTAGCAAGATCACTTGGAGGACAAGGTGGGGGGCATGCATTGGAAGTGGGAAGGAGACTAGAGGGTATTGTAATTTTGGGTTCTGGGTCTACTTACAGACCCCTTCTTTAAACCTCCTGTTACTATTTGTCTCTGAGTTCTCCCACATCCTTGGCCATCTGGCCAAACCATTAGCTACTGCTCATGAGTCACTTTGGATACTTCCTTCAGGTCCTCTCGTCCCTTGGGGAGAGTGGTCAAAATATACCACTGGAAACTCCGTCCCTAAGATAATTTGCCTTCTTTGATGTCCTTCAAGGATAGCTTTGAAGGCAGTCCTAAAGCCACAGCAGTCCCTTAGTGTGTGATGCCAGCATAGTGTGTAAACCATGCTCCAGTTTTCCTCCAATCAACTAGTCCTAGGGAACTCTCCATGAGATTGTGGGTGCGTGCTGAAGGTGGGGCAGCAGTGTAAATGGAGCAGGCGGGTTGGAAGTGTGAGCCAAGTGCAACTTGCTCATGTCTTCAGGCCCATCTTGACCCAGTTCCAAATACACTGCATTCACCTGATGGTACGGTGGTGCTGGGCACACCCTTCTTGCTTTGTTGGTCAAATCAGACTCAGTTCCTGATGGATAATTTGGTTTGCATGGTCACTTGGTGTCCTATACTCTGGTGCCCAGTCTACAAGGTCCACTGGGTAAAGTGGTAACATCATTATTTTATTTTATTTTATTTATTTATTTATTTTTTATTTTTTTATTTTTTATTTTTTGTATTTTTCTGAAGCTGGAAACGGGGAGAGACAGTCAGACAGACTCCCACATGCGCCCGACTGGGATCCACCCGGCACGCCCACCAGGGGCGACGCTCTGCCCACCAGGGGGCGATGCTCTGCCCCTCTGGGGCATCGCTCTGCCGCGACCAGAGCCACTCTAGCGCCTGGGGCAGAGGCCAAGGAGCCATCCCCAGCGCCCGGGCCATCTTTGCTCCAATGGAGCCTTGGCTGCGGGAGGGGAAGAGAGAGACAGAGAGGAAGGGGGGGGGTGGAGAAGCAAATGGGCGCTTCTCCTATGTGCCCTGGCTGGGAATCGAACCCAGGTCCCCCGCACGCCAGGCCGACGCTCTACCGCTGAGCCAACCAGCCAGGGCCAACATCATTATTTTAAACCCCGAGATCCCCCTGCTCTGATTTGCAGTTGGTGCTCTCCAATGGCTCCATATGGAATCCTGCTCTGCACCAGACTTTGATCATCATTGGATCTGCTTGGTCATTAGAGGCACAGGGCAGAGCTGCTTGCTCTGTGTCCTGGACCCACAGCTCTTCTTTCACTGTGCTGCCCTTACAGCTAGAAGCTGTTGATGGTTGCAGTAATTTCTGCAACTCTTGCATGGCTGTGGGATAAGTCCGGAGACATCCCTCCCCTCACTTGGCCTTCTATGGCAACAGCCCTTCGTCTATGGAGCAGGAGCTAGGGAAGGCATTCTGCCAGTTGCTGTGGTTATCTATTCCAATCTTTTAGTCAGGAACTGGGAAAATACCTATGAGATAGCCTAAGTGCCACAATGGGTGTATCATGAGACAGACTCAGGTAAAAATCTGTTTATCACCCGGTCTTCCAAGCCTCACATTAACCAATGAATAAAGTGGTGTCTGGGGTCCCTAAGAATTAATGTTATACCAGACCCAATGTCCAATAATCCTTGAAAGATCTGGGTGATCCAGTTAGCCTGATTAATATATATATTATTGCCCTGGTAAATGGCCACAGATCCCTTCAGGGAAGGCTAGAAGAAGGTTCACAATGCATTCTTATGGTGTTGTCACAAGATCTTCCCTCAAGAGTACTTGACCTTATCTGACCAGGTGCTGGCACTGGATAGAGCATTCCTCAGGACCCTGACGACCCAGGTTCAAAACCCCGAGGTTGCGGGCTTGAGCTTGAGCACAGTGTCACTGGCTTGAGTGTGGGATCATAGACATGACCCCAAGCTTGCTGGCTTGAGCAAGGGGTCACTGGCCCTCTGGAGTTCCCTAGTCAAGACATATGAGAAAGCAATCAACGAACAACTAAGGTGCTGCAACTATGAGTTGATGCTTCTCATTTCTCTCCCTTCCTGTCTGTCCCTCTCTCCTTGCTAAAAAAATAAAAATAAAAAATGAAATAAAGAAGAGTACTTGACTTCCCACTGACCTTCTGTGAACTGATTTAAAATGGGAAAGAAGTGAGGCCCACGATCTTCCATTATAACTTAAATCAGGCCTCTATTTGCCAGCTGGACTTTTCGGCAGTTACACAATTAGGCAAAGAGAAGCAAGAATGTAAAAGAACAATCTCTCCCTTCTTCACTGAGCGGGTTTTGATCTTCCTTCTGTTGGGTGTTGTGATTCTCCGGCAGGGCGGCAAGCCCCCTGTGAGGCAGGCCCCAAATGCTGGGCTCTGTCCCACATACAGAGGTGGGTTAAGGTCAGTTGAGGCCCCGGATACAGACTAAAATATTGGACCCCTTACATTAGAAAAAGTGTAAAGTTGGGGTTTTGCGAGGCCCTTCAGAAGTCGGGGCCCAGGGTGTGCACCTGGTGTGTCCGCCATTAAATCCGCCTCTGTCCACATATGGGCTTTTGAGAGGACCCTGTGCAGACCTGCACTGCAGTTTCCTGACTCAGGACACTGACTCTGGCTTGCCTCAGTTTTCCACCACTCACTAGCCCCAGCCAAATGTAATCACACTGGGCCTCCAGCAGCCAGGATGACCTTGGTGGGCAGGCAGTCCTTGTATGGAGTCACTGACAAACAATTCAAGACCAGCTTCTTTCTGCTATGTCCACCCAACCATTGGGAAACTCATGAGTCTTTACCATGCAATGGTGGGAGTACAGGCTTACTGCCTGTGCCCCACCCCCACGCCGCAATACGCATGCCTTCCTCCACCATCTCCCTCAAGTCTCCTTTCCATTGCTCAGATCAGCTAACAGACCTCCGAACCAAGATGTAAAATGGCAGTCTTATCTGCTTCTTTCTTCACACGTGCTTCTCTGGGGCAACCCCTCTCCTTTAGCTTCTTGTTAAGAACACTACATCCTCCCCAAAGGCTAGCAGATCTTTCTCGGTGTCACCGCACTGTGGGAGCAGGTAAGGTGTTGGTGTTGGTGGTACCTACGCCTCAGTATGCCTTGCAGAGAGGTGAAATGATTACTCTGGATTTAGCATCTTTCTTTTTTTCTTAAGTGAGAGGAGGGGAGAGATGGTGAGACAAACTCCTGCATGTGCTCTGACCAGGATCCACCCAGCAATCCTGTCTAAGGCCGACACTCAGACCAACTGAGCTATTCTCAGTGCCTGGGGCCGATGCTCGAACCAATTGAGCCACTGCCTGTGAGAGGAGAAAAGAGAGAAGAGAGAGACAGGAAGAGAAGCAGATGGTCACCTCTCATGTGTGCCCTGGCAGGGGATCAAACCCGACGACCATATACCGGGCTAACACTCTAATCACTGAACCAACCAGCCAGGGCTGCATCTTCCATTCTTGGCCTTCCCTGGGCTTTGATCATTATTCCAGGGCAACAGATCATGTTCTGTTAGACATCTTGGTAAACATATTTCTCGAGACCATGGGGAAAAAAATATTCAGAGGAAGTGAGTAGGTCTCACATAAATGTATTTACACATATCTACACCCCCCCCCCAATTCTATGCATTCTTTTCCTGTGTCCAAGGAATTTCTGGCATCTCAACTTCATTTCATGAAACCATTGTGGAATCCACACTTCAATCAAGCAAACACAGAATTAGAACTTGGAATTAGTGACTTAAGCTAGACATTCAACCTAGAATATTTAAATTTAGACAATCTAATACTGTATTCTTCTCCCCATTGGTCTTATTCTCTCATAATTCATTCTCACATAAATTCCCCAGATATTGGTAAGTCAAATTAATAACATCATGCAATACTTTTGGTGTGCACATTTTCTCTTCCAGAGTATTACTATATAGTTCACCACTACCACCTCCACAACCCATCATCCTGAGATTTGCCTTGGATCCTGTGTGTATGTGTGTGTGTGTGTGTGTGTGTTTGTGTGTGTGAGTGTGTAAATAACAAAGACAATGACTCCTCTCCTTGCAAGGTAACTCCAGAGGGGGAGGAACTACTGTTTCTGGCAAGAAAGAGTCAGTGGGAATGAGAGCGTCAGGGTACTGTGAGTCCACAAACTCTTCCCATACATCCTCATTCTAATTGTTGGGGTCCCATTCTTTGCTGGCCAATGCCCTATCTTTTACATTAGAAATGTAGAAAAGCTGTAATTTTTAACTAAATTTGTAGTTAGACCTCCTATAGGATCAAACTTGATTGTTTTTGAATGGTTCAGTCCTGCAACTATGAACCCTAAGAAAGCCTTTTAGTAGGGTCATAAAAAGTCCCTGGTTTCTGTCCATGCCTTGGGCTGAGATTTATGAGCTTTAGTTTTCTATTCTGTCCTTGAGCTTCCAGCCCTACATCCACCCTTGCATCTCCCCTCCTACCTCCTGCCCTTTAATTCCATTTCTCTTCACAGTTCCCTGTCTTAGTTTGGGCTCTCCTGTAAGAAAGCTCAAGACTCAGACTTGGGTGCAGGTAGTTTACCTGGGGTTTCCTTCAAGAAGCAGATGAGGGAGCAGCGAGAGTGAGTCAGGAAAGGCAGAAAACCTAGCAAAGGATGCATGGATTGAGCTGCTACATGTGACAGGTTCACTGGGGGTCTTTAGAAGCTCATTGCAGAAGGCATTTCTCAATCGTCCTACAAAGGAAAGAAATAGGAAGACCTATCCACCAGCTCCCATCCCCTTTGGGTTGAGGTTTGCCCTTGAGAATATTAATTTCCCCACACTTGGGAGCTGGATGCACTGATCATGGGCTGAGTGTTCTGCGGCTCTGGAGAAAGCCTTGAGGCAGAAAAGCAGAGACACTGGCACATGCTTGCATGTGACAGTCCCAGCGCAGTGAAATCAGGAGGGCAGGGATGCGCCACAGGCACCAAGAGTATCTACTACAGAGGCTCCAGATCCACGCCTGCAAGGGGCGCTTCACTCCATGAACCTAACACTCAAGTTAACTCCAGGCGATAACTTGAACTGTTTGGCCACTTGAGCCACAGCTTCTGGAGTTCCTGGCTGGCTTTCCATTGCCTTCAGCTCCAACCAGGAAAGTTAAAAACCCCTCATTTCTTTTGAAGGTTTGTTTTTTGTTATCACTTAAGACACCAATTTCTGTATTTGTTAGGATTCTTCATTGTAAACATCAGGATTGACTTAGACCAATATATTCTGAAAAGAGTTTATTGAAAATACTGGACAACGAATAAAATTGTTGAGAAGACTGGAGAACTATGGTCAAACAACAGGCAGGAGAGAAGACAGCCAGACCACAGCCACACCAGCCCTCCATTCAGAATTTACTACAGGTCTCCCAGGTACTGGCTTGGGATGCTCTATTGAGAACTTGAGTGAACAGATCTAGGAAGAGGTACCCAACCATTGAATAAGAGAACAGACAGTTCTATTGGTCTGGTGTCCTTGGGGCCGGAGGCATACCACCTGAATAAGTGGGGAGAAGAGGCGAGAAACCTCTCAGGTCATAGTCACCCAGAGACACCCCGCCCCCACCATGGTTCTGGGCTTGGGGGAGGGCTCCTCTCTTCCTGTACTTTAGGACACAGGCCCTTACTTCCCATCCTCTCATATACTTCTGTTCTAGAGAGGGTATTAGAATTAATAAGCGCAGTCATTCAGACTATAAATCTACCTCGCTCTGAGGAAAGAAAATCTTTAAAATGTATACACATTAAATCCAGTGGAATAATTTATAGGTACCCAGCTTGATCATTGAATCCAGCTTGGCAACCACATAAGTCTGCTTTTCACAGGTTAACTTTTAATGGCTTCTTATTCCATGAAGACCTCCTTTCCCCACTCTTTTGTGGGGACTACAAGAGACTCTAGACCAGGGGTCCCCAAACTACGGCCCACGGGCCACATGCGGCCCCCTGAGGCCATTTATCCGGCCCCCGCCGCACTTCTGGAAGGGTACCTCTTTCATTGGTGGTCAGTGAGAGGATCATAGTTCCCATTGAAATATTGGTCTGTTTGTTGATTTAAATTTACTTGTTCTTTATTTTAAATATTGTATTTGTTCCCGTTTTGTTTTTTTTACTTTAAAATAAGATATGTGCAGTGTGCATAGGGATTTGTTCATAGTTTTTTTTATAGTCCAGCCCTCCAATGGTCTGAGGGACAGTGAACTGGCCCCCTGTGTAAAAAGTTTGGGGACCCCTGCTCTAGACCCTGAACTCCAGCACTTGAGTCCCATCTGCATGCTCAGTCCTGCCTCAGCCTCAGGCATTCACCTTAGCCTCAGTGACGGGAGTTCAAGAAGCTCAGGCATAAGTCACCCAGTCCTGCCCTGGCTACATGACCAGCTTCTTGGACCTTGTTTGTGTCCAGAACACCCCCACCTAGGCCTGACTAACTGCCTAAAAATCTTGGCAAGTACCCAGGTCCTCCAAAGCCAAGACCCAGCCTTATTTCCATTCATCTTCCCAGGATTCTTGATTCTACCCTTCTGTCCAGAAACCTTGCCCAGAGCCCACTGCTTCCAGTTCCCCTTGTTCGCAGCACCCCCCGCCCCTCCGTACCATGGTCCAGTAATGCTGGGGTCCTCTCCTTTCCCCTTTGATAAGCTTCCCTAAGACCACCACCTACACTATCACCTATGTCTATCTGCACATCCTCAGAGTACACTGCCTGGCTGGATTCCCCTACTGCCTCCTGCACACCTTTCCCCAGTGAGTAGGACTCGCTTCTATACTGCGACCACTCCTGGTCTGCCCCCTTCCACTGTTTCCTGAGTTCTATATTCCGTTTATAATGGGTCTTATTTCTTTCTTTGAGCCTGCCTGCTTATAGCCCTAGATAATGGTTCTTTTGTGCTGGTCTCCAGGAATGAACAATTCATTGATTCAGTTAACAGCTGCTTTCTCTACAAGAGAATGGCTTCAATCAAGTTGTTTATTCCTCTGAGAAAACAATCTTTTCCTTATCTGTATGTTATTACATTTTGTTTATTCACTTAATTCACATTTATTGAGCAATGCTATATACCACGCACTACGTTAAGTTCTAAGAATATAGTGGCAATTAAGGCATGCTTTTTACCCTCAAAGGGCTTACAGTCTAGAGGAATAAAAAGTGCTATATCAAAAGAAGTTCAAAGCAACATGGTAAGTGCCATTTTATTTGAAATATGAGCAGCATTTAATTAAAAGAATTTTTTTTTATTACTTAAGGGATATTTGACTAGAAATATATTGTACACAGAAAATATTAGAACTAGGTCCTAGGAAGGCTTAAAAATATCCTAATCTGCCTGACCCATGGTGACGCAGTGGATAAAGCGTCGACCTGGAACACTGAGGTTGCTGGTTCAAAACCCTGCACTTGTCTGGTCAAAGCACATATAGGAGTTGATGCTTCCTGCTCCTCCCCCTTCCTCTCTCTCGCCTCCTTTTTAAAATGGATAAATAAATAAATAAAAAACTTAAACAGCCAAATATGTTTGGCCCTGGCCGGTTGGCTCAGCAGTAGAGCATCGGCCCAGCATGTGGAAGTCCCAGGTTCGATTCCCAGTCAGGGCACATAGGAGAAGTGCCCAACTGCTTCTCCACCCTTCCCCCCTCCTTCCTCTCTATCTCTCTCTTCCCCTTCCACAGCCAAGGATCCACTGGAGTAAAGTTGGCCCGGGTGCTGAGGATGGCTCCATGGCCTCCACCTCAGGTGCTGAATGGCTCTGCACACAACAAAGCAATGCCCCAGATGGCAGAGCATTGCCCCCTGGTGGGCATGCCATGTGAATCCTGGTCGAGTGCATGCAGGAGTCTGTCTGACTGTCTCCCCACTTCTAACTTCGGAAACATACAAAAAAATATATATCCTGGTTGCAGGCATGGTGCAAAGGAAGCTAAGAAGCCCCTTAGGTGAATGGAAGTGAGAATAGTAGCTAAGTAAAATGATGAAATCCAGGATATGTTGATCATTATTGTTCAGCAAATGACGTCTTATAGAAAATCACTTTATATCTTAGAGATGCATTTTTTTTGTTTTGTTTTGTTTTGTTTTGTGACAGAGAGAGACAGAGAGAGGAACAGACAGGGAAAGACAGAAAGGAAGGGAGAGAGAGATGAGAAGCATCAATTTTTTTTTATTACTGTACCTTAGTTGTTCATTGGTTGCTTTCTCATATATGCCTTGATTGGGGGGCTACAGCAGAGCAATTGGACCCTTGCTCAAGCCAGCAACCTTGAACTTCAAGCCAGTGACCTTTGGGCTCAAGCCAGCGACAATGGGGTCACATCTATGATCCCACGCTCAAGCCAGCAACCCCTTGCTCAAGCTGGTGACCTCAGGGTTTTGAACCTGGGTCCTCTGTGTCCCAGTCGACACTCTATCCACTGCACCACTGCCAGGTCAGGCAGAAATGCATTTTCTATTATTAGAAAGTAAACTCAAGGGCAGAGTTCAAGGAGTTAAGGAAAAATAAGTCAGTTAGTTCCTGTGGGTCAAATAAGTTTGCAAATATGATGTATATGTTTGCTCGCTTATAGTTTGCATTGAGTGTGGGGGACAGGCTGGGTCCTTATAGCCTAAGAGGAGAAGCAGCCAAGATGGCGGAGTACTGAAGAAGAAGCCAGTTTGTGCAGAGTTTGTGCAGAAGTAAGGAGATGGGGAACAGAGGTGAATACGGCTGGTGAGGTAGAAACCTTTGATTCTAGGGCACATACCTAGGAGTGGAATTACAGGGTCAAATGGTAATTCTATGTTTTACTTGTTGAAGAATAAGCCATTTCTTCTTAACTAGGAAATTGCTGAACACCAGCCAAAAATTATAGAGAAAAATGATAATAGGACTTCTAAAATCTCATACATGGAGAGATTTAAGCAGATACTGCTGGCTGATCATCAAATCCAATCCCTTGTCTTCTGGGACACATGGCTAGACTACATTTCCAAGTTTCTCTTGCAGCTGGGTGAAGCCATGTGTCTGTTCCTGCCAGCAGAACATAAGCAGAAGTCATGTGTGGCAGTCCAGGTCCGGCCCACGAAGACCACACACAGGCACTCTTCCATGCTCTTTCCTCTTCTGCAGGCTTGATGAAGACAAGCCCATCTCGACCTCAGAAACCACATATCAAAGATGGAGTTAATCACTAGATGGGAGGAGCCTAGGTTCCAGTATTATCACGTGGAGGAGAGGTTGCTGCCAATCAAATAATTGTTTTAGACTTTAAGTGAGTATGAAATAAACTGTTATTATGTTAAACCATGAGAGTTATGAGTACCCCATTACAGCCACTAGCAATACCTTATCCTCACCCTAACAGGCAAAAGGGAAGATCACACCTTGCTCAGAAAGGCCTGATGCTCAGGGCTAGTGGAATGAACTAGACTAGATAATGGAGAGAGCACAGAGGACCAAGGCAGCTTGAGACTGGAAAGGATTTGAGCCATGGTCCTTCTGGATCACAGCCAGAGAAGAGTCTGGGAATCGGCCTCTAGAAAGCTTAAATAGCATGACATCTGGACCAGCCCGAACTATGACTGGTTGGGGTGTCCTTAAAGTGAGGAGAGAAATGAGGTGTCTGTACCAAGTAAATTGTTTCAATCAGGAAAACTGTGAGTTAAAAATAATAGTGCTTCTGTGACTAGACTGAATAGACTTGATCTTCCTTAGACTCAGAAATATGTTAGTGCTCATCTGTTTTTATGCTTTGTTGCTTTCTTTGATAATTTCCCATCTGTCTTCTCTTAGTTTCTCAGGAAAGTTCTCTATGTGAAAATTCCAAATCAGACTCGGTCTGATAAGGAATGGCAGTCAGGGCAAGCTGAGGCAAGCCCCTGGAAGCCAGGCGAGGTAGTGCAGGAGCTAATGTTTCTCAATCTGGGTGTCTTGGTATTTGGAACAGGTAATTTATTCATGTGCAAGACTATCCCCAAAACTCCAGGTTCTTAGCATCCGTGGTCCCATCCACTAAATGGCAGCAAAGTCCCAGTCATTGTGACCACCAAAACTCCCCCAGACACTTGCAAACACCCGAGGTAGGGAAAAATCCTACCCTCAGGTTGAGAAGCACTGAATGAAAGATAGAGAAGCCAGATGAAAGTAGAAGATTTAGAGGTCTGGGGAAGATTTATGAAGGACCCCTGAAGTTGTTCCTGCCTTCTCTCCAGCAGGATTTGCCTCTAGCAACTTCCCAGGGACTCTCTCTCCCTCTTTCCTGACTGTCTTCTTTTTGACCCACCGCATCTCCCCTGCTCACTCAGCCCCTAGGCAGTTCCTCCCACTCTCCAGTGTGGATCAAAATCTTCTGATTTTTGTTTTCTCAAAGATGTTTTTACCCACCACTTTCTATCCCAGACCTCAGACCTTTCAAGTAATCACATAATTCAGCATGTCTAAAACCTACCTTATTCCCTTGTCAAAGCAGTAAATGGAGAATTGATCAAAACCCTTACAGGTTAGGAAAACAGCATAGCAAAGGCTAGGGTCAGGAGTAACCCTGGAGGGCTAGCAAGATAGAGACAGAAGGTTTGGCTGTAGGCTTTGGAGTGTGCTGGGGGAGATAGGCTGGAGGCAGATGATAATGGTCTCAGTCCTCACCTGGAAGATAAATGGGAGGAGAATGCCCAACCCTTTCTGATACAGCCTGAGGAATGAGCCTTTACAATGGTGGCATTATAGGAGGGAGATCTAAATCCCTGGGGAGCTGAGGGAAGGACCTGAGCTCAAAGGTAGTGCTAGATGAGAGATGAGTACCTTCCTGTCTGTAGTTCTCAGGGTCACTTAGTTAGAACTAGATGCCTGACATGGCCATGAATATGAGGAAATACTCTTTGGAAAAAAGGGGTTCTTGAGAACTGGCAAAGAGTGGGACACAGTAATAGAACTCAAGGTGGTGAGTCATTGGCAAGAGTGCCCAATGATACACAAAAATCCTTTGTCTAAAAAGGTTCTCTGTCACATTACAGACCAATAAATTGTACTGGCTGCATTTACTCATGCACTCAATCAGGCAATTGGTTTGAATACCTCTCAATTATCATTATCTTTTAATTATAATATGCATCTCCCCCCTTTCCTACACACATTTTAACATTTCTGAAATAAGATGTTTCTTAAAATAGATGTAATGTTTATTGCAAAGTTTGTCCCTTTTTTTTGGAAGCACTTATTAAATCAATGGTGCATCTTATAATCAATGGCATATTAGAATCGAGGAAATAAGGTAATTACCAGAATTGATTTTCCATTTTGATGTAGTATAGACAAGATTATCATCAGGCACCTGGAAGCACCTGTGCTTACTCTTGCATGCAAAACTGTTTGTAGAAAACTCAGCAGGCTGCGCGCGCGCGCGCACACACACACACACACACACACACACTTTCTCTCTCTCTCTCTCTCTTTCACTCTCTCACCATCCACCCCACCTTTGAGGTGCTGCTGGCTGTGGGTTTGGATGCCATCAGATACCCAGGGAGCTCAGAGAAATGCACCATGTGCTAAATCCTACCTTCCCTTGGAAATGTCATGAAGAAATTGCTTTTGGCCCACTCTGCCGCCGACTGTGCTGCTGATTGGTCTCGGTGAGAGGCAAAGACTCTGTTCCTGGCGGGAGACCAGGGCTGGCCGATGAGAGTCTGGCAGGCAAAGTTGATGGTTGCTGCTGACACAGAAACATCCGGGGAGCAGAGGTGCCTCCCATCTGGCACACCAGCTCTTGTCCCCTCGGGGCCTCAGCAGCTCCACAGGAGCTCCCACTGCCTAACTGCTCTCACTTCTCAACCCTTCTTCCTAGGAGAAAAGAAGGGTGTGGGTGAGAAGGTAATCAAGGCTTGTCATGAGGAGCAGAGGATGATGGATCACCATTAAACACCACTGGCGAGGCCACGGCAGTGAGAACATGAGTAAGTGGTCTGAGAGGCAGCAGGATTTCTAGTGGAGATTCTAAGAACTTTCCATCAGGCACAACCAAGAGCTCTGAGGACTGACATGTTGAAAACATGGGAAGTAACTCGGGTCACCAAACCTCAAAGTCTCTAGGGCCCAAAGGACTTCAGCGTAGGTTCCCTGCCCCAGAGCCTGGTCTTGGAAGAATTGGTACCCATGGGTGAGGGCTCCCTCTTCTCAATCTAAGGCCTCTGGGATTCTCAAGGAACCTAGGCTCAGGCTACGTTCCAAAAAAGGAAGTCCCACCCGGCACCCTTCCACAATGGGTCTCTGCCCAGGACATCACTCCAACTTAAACTCTGTGGTCATGGGAAAACAGCATGGAGGTTTCTCAAAAACTTAAAAATAGAACTACCATGTGACCTAGCAATTTCACTGCTGGGTATTTATTTGAAGAAACACTACTTTGAAGAGACGTATGCACCCCTATGTTAATTGCAGCACTATGTACAAGATATGGAAGCAACCAAAGTGTCCATTAGTAGATGAATGGATAAATAAGATGTGGCACATATACACAGTCAGCCATAAAAAGAATGAAATCTTGCCATTTGCAACAACAGGGATGGACTTAGAGGGTATTATGTTAAGTAAAAGAACTGAGACACAAAAAGACAAATACCATATGATTTCACTTACTTGTGGAATCTAAAACAAAACAAAATAAATGAACAAACAAAACAGAAACAACTTTATAGATATAGAGAACAAACTGATGGTTGCTGGATGGGAGGTGGGTTGAGGGAATGGGCGAAAAAGGTGAAAGGAATTAAGAAGTACTAATAGCCAGTTACAAAAATAATCACAGGGATGTAAGTACAGCACAGGAATATAGTTAATAATATTGTAATAACTATGGAGGGGGCCAAATGGGTACTACAAATTATTGAGATGATTACTTCTTAAGGTATATAGATATCTTATTACTATGCTTCACATCTGAAACTAATATAATATTGCATGTCAACTATAATTAAAAATGAATTTAATAAACAAGTAAATTTTGTATCTTTTTTTTTTTTTTTTTTTTTTTTGTATTTTTCCGAAGTTGGAAATGAGGAAGCAGTCAGACAGACTCCCGCATGCTCCCGACTGGGATCCACCCGGCACGCCCACCAGGAGGCAATGCTCTGCCCATCTGGGGCATTGCTCTGTTGCAACCAGAGCCATTCTAGCACCTGAGGCAGAGGCCACAGAGCCATCCTCAGCGCCCGGGCCAACTTTGGTCCAATGGAGCCTTGGCTGCGGGAGGGGAAGAGAGAGACAGAGAGGAAGGAGAGGGGGAGGGGCGGAGAAGCAGATGGGTGCTTCTCCTATGTGCCCTGGCTGGGAATCGAACCCGGGACTCCTGCACGCCAGGCCGATGCTCTACCACTGAGCCAACTGGCCAGGGCTAAATTTTGTATCTTTTACCTGTCTTCCCTTTGAAAGGTGTCTTGGTGCTATGTGGTGGGGTGGGTATGATGGAATAAGGAATAAGCTTTGACCATAACCAGACCTGCTTGCTAGATGAAAGGAGAGGGAAGTTGACCAAATGGACCACATGGGGCAGCTGCTGGCAGAGAAGAAGTGGCAGCCCACTGAAGGATCATCCCCTCCCACCTCCCCCACACAGTGTCTGCAGAGAAACCCCAAGGAGATTGATCAGCTATCATCTCTGATTTGTAATTTCACTTAATGTTATTAAGAGGGCATTTGGGCCCATTTTCTGGAGTGCTGGCAAGGTTCCAGAATCCTTGGTTAATGAATCTCAAGTATTAATCCTGTTAGTCTTCTACTGTCTGCCACTTCTGCCTAGGTCTGTCCCTCTCCCCTTCTTCCTCCAATTGTCCTTCCCCTGAAGGAAGTTCCCTGATGTCCAAGGATCATGGCTTGTTTCCATAGCCAGAACTGGGTTGGCCTTGCTCACCAGGCTTTTTAGTTTTACCAGCAATTGAAATAGCAGCATGGACAGTCTCTCATCTGGGGTGACTGGGGCAATTTCCTCAAGAGAATCATAGTCTCAGTTTTAAAAACTCCAAGAGGTCATGGAATTTCCCCCAAGTTTTTCTCTGTAGCAGCGGTCAACCATTTTTCAGGGTAAACACACACACACACACACACACACACACACACACACAATCACCCAGTATTTGCATTTCTAACAGACATAGTTAACATTCTTATGCAAGTGGCCCATGAGCCATATATTTAGAGACCTTGTTTGATAGCATCCCTGATGAATGGTTTCTGCTCTTTGGTTGAACAGCTCTTCTCTCTGAATTCATGAGAAGTAACTCTAATTCTTATCTCATATGACCATTCTGGGGCAGCCTAGAAAGACAGACAAGTTTTAGACAACAGCTGCTCTACTCCAGCCAAACACCACAGAAAAAAAACATGTCTCACTTCCACCCATATCAGCAAAGCTTGAATGAGAAGCTTAGACTTTTATCCTCACAAAGCTGTAATGAAGTGTCCCAACATTCCTGTCAGGGTGTTGTCACAGAAGGGCAAGTAAGAAGCTGGTACTTGCCTGACCAGGTGGTAGTTCAATGGATAGAGTGTTGGCCTAGGATGCTAAGGAAACAAGTTCGAAACCCTGAGGTTGCAGCTTCAGCGCAGGCTCATCTGGCTTGAGCACAGGCTCACCCAGCTTGAGTATAGGGTCACCAGGTTGAGCATGGGATCACAGACATGACCCCATGGTTTCTGGCTTGAGCCCAAGGTTGCTGGCTTGAGCAAGGGGTTACTGGCTAAACTGGAGCCCCAGGGTTAAGGCACATATGAGGAAGCAATCAACAAACAACTAAGGTGCTGCAATTATGAGTTGATGCTTCTCATCTCTCTTCCTTCCTGTTTGTCTGTCTGTCTCTCCCTCTCTAAAGCAAAAAAACAAAAAAGAGGTCAAAACTTTCATTCCAATGGCTAGTAACATGATAGCGCCACCTCAGTGTCAATGGAGATCACATGAGAAGCCTGGACTTTCATCTCAACGTTGCAATAATGAAGTTCCCTTCCTCTTTTCCACAGGAGTAGTGTCAGAAAGACCTAGTGGAAAGTCAGAACTCTCACTATCACTGGGTGTTGATAAAGCCTTTCACCACTGTGCCAGAGAAGACCATGTGAGGAGATGGAATTCCTACCCCTGACCAACATTAATGAGGAATCTCCCTCTCTAGACTGTCAACAGAGGCCCAGTGGGGAACTGGACTTCTCCCCCTTCACCTAGCAATAATAAGGTGGTTAGTTGTCCCACCCTACCCCATTCCCCTGCTGGAGCTTTGTCAAAAAAGACTGATAAAATAGAAGATTTACATAATAAATGAAGTCTCATAACATAATATAAAAATGTCCAGGTTTCAATAATTCATTTATCATATCAAAAGTAGTAAGATCTCAAACTGAATGAAATAAAATGACAATCAATAGATGCCAACACCAAGATGGCAAAGACGTTACAATTATCTGACATTGTAAAGCAAGCCACGATAAAATTCTCCAACAAACAATTATGAACATGGTTGAAACAAGTGAAATAGAAGTCTCAGCAAAGAAATAGAAGATATGAAGAAGACTCAAATAGAAATTTTGTAACTTGCCTAGCCTGTGGCAGCACAGTGGATAAAGTGACAAACTGGAATGTGGAAGCCGCCAGTTCAAAACCCTGGGCTTTCCTGGTCAAGGCACATACAACAAGTCAGTGATAAACAACTAAAGTGAAGCAACTATGAATTGCTACTTCTCATGCTCCCCCTTCTCCCTCTGTAAAAAAAAAAAACTTTTTAAAAAAGAAAGAAATATAAGAAATTTTATAACTTAACAATAGAATACTTGAAAAAAAAGCTTAGTAAATGGGCTTAACAGTAGACTGGAAGAGACAGAAGAAAGAATCAGTGAGCCTAAAGATGTAACAATAGAAATAATTGAATCTAAATAAATGAGAAAATAGACTGGAAAAAAAATGAACATAGCCTCCAGGATCTGTGGGACCATAACAAATGGTCTAACATCCACATCATCAGAGTCCCAGAAGGAGAAGAGAAAGGGCTGAAAAGGTACTTAAAGAAATAATGATTGAAAACTCCCCAAATTTGACAAGACACACAAAACCTACAGATTCAAGAATCAGAATGAACCCCAAACAAAATAAGCCAAAAGAAATACACACCAAAACACATCATAATTTAACTTCTGAAAACTAAAGACAAACATGTAGTTCAGACAAAAAAAAAAAAAAAAAAAAAAGTCACTACCTATAGAAGGAAAATAATTTGATTGACAGAAGATTTCTCATCATAAGGTATGGCAGCCAGTGAGAAGTGGCACAATATTTTCAAGTGATGACAGAAAAGAACTGTAAACCTAGAATCTTATACCCAGTGAAAATATCAGTCAGGTATGAAGGGAAGTTAAGACATTCTCAAATAAAGGAAGACTAAGAGTTTGTCAATACCAGATATACCCTAAAAGAATGACTAAGGAAAAAATTTGAAACGGAAAGAAAATAATAAAAGATGACACTTTGGACCATCAGGAAGAAAAAAGAACAACAGAAAGAATACAAATATTGATTAACATAATCTTTTTTTTTAAGGTTTCTAAATTATATTTGACAGTTAAAGGAAAAATTATAGCATCATCTGATAACGCTCTAAATGTATGTAGAAGAAATATATAAGAAAATTACATTGCAAACAAGGAGTGTAAAGGGACATAAAAGATACTGGTATTTCTGCACTACATTCAAACTGATAAAAATGATGACACCAATAGACAATAGTAAGTTATTGTATGTAATGTCATGCCTGGAGCAACCACTGAAAATGCTATTCAGAGAGAAATATTCAAGAACACTACTGATAAATCAAAATGGCATTCTAAAAAGTATTTGAATAGTCCACAGAAATGCAGGAAAAAGAAAACAGAGAAATAAAAAACATAAGAATGAAAGAGAAAATACATAAAATGGTAAACTTAACCCCAATATATCAATAATTACATTTAATATATATCATATAAATAGCCTGAACACATCAGTTAAAAGACAGAGAATGGCAGAGTGAATTTTAAAACATGACCAACTATGCCTGACCAGGTGGTGGTGCAGTGGATAGTGTTGAACTGGGAACACAGAGGACCCAGGTTTGAAGCCTCAAGGTCGCCAACTTGAGCACAGGCTCATACGGCATGAGTGTGGGCTCATCAGGTTGAGCACGGGGTTGCTGGCTTGAGTATGGGATCATAGGCATGACCTCATGGTTGCTGGCTTGAGCCGAAGGTCACTGGCTTTGAACAAGGGGTCACTTACTCTGCTGTAGCCCCCCTGGTCAAGGCACATATGAGAAAGCAATCAATGAACAACTAAGGAGCTGCAATGAAGAATTGATGCTTCTCATCTCTCTCCCTTCCTGTATGTCTGTCCCTATCTGTCCCTCTCTCCGCCTCTCTCTCTCTGTCACACACACACACACACACACACACACACACACAAACACACAGAGAAAGGAACAACTATATGCTGTCTGTAAGAAACACATTTTAAATATATTAATTGAAAGTAAAAAGATAGAAAAAGTATATTATGCAAACATTAAAGAAATCAAATATGGCTATATTAATGTCAGATAAAATTACTAGAGACAAAAGGGGACGGTATATAATGATAAAAGCTCAATCCATCAAGAAGATGTAGCAATTTTAAATGTGCACACTCAAAACAACAGAGCTGCAAAACATATAAAGCAAAACCTGATAGAACTGAGCACAGAAATGTTACATCACAATTAGAGTTGAAGACATCAACATCTCTCTCAGCAATTGATAGAACAAATAGACAAAAAAAATCATCAAGGGTATAGGGCCTGGAGATTTCTTTTGGGGAAATGTTTTAATTATGAATTCAATTTTTCCAATAGTTACAGGACTATTCAAATGATCTATTTTGTATTGAGTGAACTGTGGTGGTTTGTTTTTTCCAAGAAGTGTTCTATTTCACCTAAGCTGTCAAAATGTATACATACAAACTTGTTTGCAGCATTTCCTTATTACCCCTTTGATGCTGGCAAAGTTTTTAGAGTTATCCCCTGCTTCATTCCTGACATTGGCAATTTGTGTTCTCTCTTTTTTCTTTGTCAGTCTTGTTACAGGTTTGTCAACTTTACCAATCTGGCAAAGAACCAGGTCATTGATTTTCTGTATTGTTTTACTGGTTTCAATTTTATTGATTTTCATGGTTATCTTTTTTATTTCCTTCCTCCTGCTTGCTTTAGGTTTATTTTGTTTCTGTTTTTTAGGTTTTCAAGGTGAGAAGTTGGGTTATTGATTTGATAGTCTGTTAGTGGGGGGGTCCAGAATCTGTAAGAACCAACAGTGGGGGCCCCAACTGTCTACAGGATGTGACAGGGAGGGAGAAACTACGTCTCAGTGAGGACACTGCCGAAGGATGTGGGATCATCTTCTTTAAAAAGGAGATACTAACTCCCATTAAAACATACCAGATTGCCTGACTAGGTGGTGGCGCAGTGGACAGAGCATCGGACTGGGATGCAGAAGAACCCAGGTTCGAGGCCCTGAGGTAGGCAGCTTGAGCACAGGCTCATCTGGTTTGAGCAAAGCTCACCAGCTTGGACCCAAGGTCGTTGGCTCGAGCAAGGGGTTACTTGGTCTGCTGAAGGCCCATGGTCCGGGCACATATGAGAGAGCAATCAATGAACAACTAAGGTGTCGCAATGTGCAACGAAAAACTAATGATTGATGCTTCTCATCTCTCTGTTCCTGTCTGTCTGTCCCTATCTATCCCTCTCTCTGACTCTCTCTCTTTCTCTGTAAAAAACAAAAACAAAAACAAAAAAAATACCAGATTGATTACACATACATATCTGAGCTTCTTTCTAATACTTCACTAAAGTTTGGGTAAAATACTATAAAGTCATATTCCCTCAAGTTCAAAGAAGATAAGAGTCAAAAGCAGAAGAAAAATGTATAAAAATACTTAGAAACTAAAATGTTGGTGTGCAAATGATAACTTACTTGGCAGACCAGGAAAAGTGAAGATTTAAAAAGCTAATAACAAGAAGCCAATTAGCACTCCAGTGCTTTGTAAAGGTTTTGGAATTGAAGGTACCTGGTATTTGTATGGTGAGGGCTGAAATAGAAGGATTTGTTGAAAATCTTTTTTTTTTTACCTTTTTTTTGGTATGATGTAAATATATGCACTTTCTAAAGTAATTTTAATGTCACACAAGTAGCTCTTAAGTCCAAAGTGAGAGAAAACAGAGATAGCTAAGAAAAGCCCTCCACAGGCCTCTGTTCTCCCAAGTCTGTGGAGGGTCCAGGCACACCCTGACCAGGTTTAGCAGCCGTGAGAAGGGACCTAGCTCCTCAGGAAGAGTCAGGAGGTGGTCTCTGCCCCTTGGAAACCTGATTTTCTACGGAGTGCAGGCATCTCGGCCTAGGCCATTGCAGCAGTGAGAATCCCCTCCATCCCCGTTCATTTAACTCTGACCATAGAGGGAGTGCTCTCCCCCAAAGACCCAGAACCAGCTTGCCCTGCCACAGGAAGTGTTCAGTCAGCAGGTTCACCTCACAGTGTGGGGAGGAGACGCTGGCCTCCCTCACAGAGAAGGTTGTGCACAGCCCGGCATAGTAGCAGCCAGGGCAGTCCCAGGGGCCCTGTGCGCTCACCAAGGGGAGGAGTTCTACATTCAGGCCCTTTCCCGGATGGATCTGTTGTCCAGCATGCCCACCTGAGCCTGAGGACCGCCTGGGTCTACAGCTCCCTGAGGACTGCCGAGGTCTACAGCTCCCGAGTGCTGGAGCAGAGAAGCAGTTGGCTCTCCAGTGGGGCTCTCCAGTGACCCTTCCACAGGTCAATGAGGCCCTGGTGAGTCTCCCTCAGCCCCTGCCCCTGCTGCTGTTCCACCACTGCCCACAGCTCCTGCAGCCTGTGGAGACCCTGCCCCACAACGGCAGCCCCTCCAGGGTGAGCAGACAGCGCTACTGCTGCATCCAGTCTGTGGGCTCTGTCGTGAGCTCTTCCCCCATTCGCGGTCTCAGCAGCAAGCAGGCCTTCTGCAGGTGGCCTCCCTACTGCTTCCAACTCTGCAGCACTGAGCTGGGAACTGGGCCTGCCTGAAGTTATCTGCATTTTCTGGAGGAGCCGGATTTTCAAGGACATGTGGCTTCCATGGAGTTGCTGGTTTGTGTAGAGCTAGCTGATCTGGGCCCACAAGCAGAGTTCTGAGAAGCCGACTTCCTGAAGGCCACAGGCACCTGCAGCAGGGTCCTCTTCTTGAGTGTGAAAGCTTCTGGGGCCTGAGGAACAGCTGGTGGAGCTATTTGTTGGTCCCTGAGACCTGGTCATAGCTTGGCAGCTTGGGGCCCTCCCCCATACAGATCTAGATTTAGGGAGGCTCTTAGCAGGCTTGGAGGTCTGGCAGATGCCCCTGGGGCTTTTGTTTCAGAGCCCAGGGTGGGCAGAGGCTGTGGTAGCAGGAGAAGCAGCAAAGAACCCAGACTTCAGACTGGAAGACTTGTCTCTTTCTTCAGCCTTAGACATGCCTTTTCGCTCCTGTACAGCTCTCTCTGGTGCCTGGGTCAGAAGGTCCAGCTCCTTGACGTTTTAGGGGCTGGGTGTGCATGCTGGAGACCACCTCTCTGTTAGTTTCTGGCCCTGGGGTTGGCTCTGGAGCCGGGGTCTCAGCTGGTTCCCAGGTCCACAGCAGCCCCCGGGAGATTTGAAAGCTCCACTCCAGCGCTGCTGTCAGTCGGTACAGGCATCCTGGGCACCCCGCATCTCGGGCACTAGCATGGGAAGGTGCACTGGCAATTCAGCACCAGAGGGAGCCTTCCCAGCACTGCGCTCACTCCTCCTGCTCTGCCCCACCCTTCTTCTTGCTCTCTCCGAAGCACTGCCTCACTGGGCAGCTGGCAGTGGGAAGGCAGCAGCCATGATTTGCTGTTGCCAGTGAGAATCTGCATGAAGCATTTAGATTGCCCACATCCAAACCCCCAGCCCTGCAACTAAGTACCTACCCCAATCCCACCCTAGCAAAAGAGAGCAGGTTTATTCTGTCAGGAGACTGAACAACAGGGCCTCTGTCCCTGGAAATACCAACACGGATGGACCAAGGGTGGGCAAAGCGGGATTAAATCAAAGTCTACATCCTAAAGTATGAGTCTCCTGCAACCTCACTCCTCCTCTTCCCCCATTTGGCTCCCAGAACATTGGCCACCAGTCCACCTACCTCCCACCCTTAGGCAGGACATTAAAGAATTCTCATAGTAGAAAAGGGAAAAATAATAAAGAAATTTACTTTTGTTCTTCTCTTCCTAACAACCCCCTCCCCTCCTCCCAGCAAAAGAGAAAAGGTAGGATCCTCTTCCCTCACCAGTGAAGCCCACTTGCTGCCAAGCTTAGCTGAGTTTCTAATCAGATTTTGTCTCTTATTTTTAATTTGAGTGGACAATCAAGCATCAACAAACAAGAGGAAAACATCTAGACAAGTCTGCCCCAAAGAAAAAACAGCAAAGAAAAGGAAAAAGCAGCCTGACCAGGCGGTGGTGCAGTGAATAGAGCGTCGGACTGGGATGCAGAGGACCCAGGTTCGAGACCCTGAGGTCACCAGCTTGAGTGTGGGCTCATCTGGTTTGAGCAAGGCTCACCAGCTTGAGCCCAAGGTTGCTGGCTTGAGCAAGGGGTCACTCGGTCGGCTGTAGCTCCCCTGCCAAGGCACATATGAGAAAGCAATCAATGAACAACTAAGGAACTGCAATGAAGAATTGATGTTTCTCATCTCTCTCCCTTCCTGTCTATCTGTCCCTCTCTCTGACTCTCCCTGTCTCTGCCACAAAAAAAAAAAAAAAAAAAAAAAAAAAAAAAAAAGGAAAAAGCAAATAACAAGAAAACACACCATGGGGGAGATTACAAGATGGTGACAGAGTATCAGCTCCTGGGAGAAAACTAGAGTTATAACTAAAGTTAAAAACAATCATCCTAAAAACTTAAGACTAAATGAAGAGGAGTCTATAACAAAGGATTCATAGAAGCCACATTGAGACTGGTAAGAAGGGTAGAGACACAAAAAGGGCTGCCCCACTCCCAGGAGTGACCAGCCAACGGAAGGTTTGCCCTGAGAGGTGTTGATCTTAAGCCCCAGGCTGGGCACACCACCTAGAGCACCAGAGTCTAGAAGAGGCACCCACACAGCATTTGGCAGTGTAAAGAACTGAGATTTCTGCCTGTGAGAAAGAGACAGGAGTTCTCAGAGACTCAGGCACCCTCTTAAAGGGCCAGTGCAGAAAATCTCATTCACAGCCACTTACCCTGGGCTCCACTGGAGGGAAGGCTGAGAAGACTAGAGTCACATAAAGGGAGTGAAATTGGCAGCCCGGGGAGAGACATGGTCAGGGACAGTCGCTGGAAACCCTGTGCTGAACCGGTCTCCAATACCATGGTTGCCATCTTTCTTGGGTGGAGAAGTCTTCTCTGCATAGCTGCAACTTGGGGGAAAGCAACTGCCTCACCCTCAGCAATCTCTCTTGAGATTGGGCCCTCCTGAGAAGTAAGCAGCCTTGACCTGAAAGCAGGGGGCTGAAAGACTTAGGGGGTGACAGTGACTCACTCGTCTAGCATTAAGGCCAAAGCCAAGTCTCCCTTGACTTTCTGGAGAATATGACTGGTGCTTAGTTTATACAGGAGATACAATAGAAACTCCAAACTGTGGGCAGATCAAAGCTCTGGGTTTCAAAAGCCACACTCACCAGATTCCTAGTGGCCACACCCTACTGAGGTCTGTAAAAAATTCAAGACAGACTGACACCTGGGGCCCTGGGGTGGGAGCCACACCCACCACCTTTCCTAACCCCTGAATTGTCCCAGCCAGCAGACAGAAGCAGCAAGACGCAGAACTCAGAGAACCTTGGGCCTTTTGCTGACTTGTCCCCCGGCATGGGGCTAGTAAAAGCCAGCCTAGGTGTGCAGCTTGGTCTTCCAATGTGCACCTATGCCCAGCAGAGGCAGCCACAAACTCTGGATTGCTTATAGCTCAATAAAGGTTGCTGAGGGTCAGTCACAGGCAGTGTCTTACACTGGTATGCACCAGGTTCCCTCCTAAGAGGCCCAGAACCAATACATCCAATGGCCAGCTGCAGAGAACATGAGAGCAGAATCAAACTACCCTAATTAGCAGCATATCCAAAGGGAGAGCTCATCAGACTCCATACCCAGCAGATGCGAATTCTGTTTTTTGTGGTCAACACTTGCACAGCAGCTAGTACACACTGAATGAGTTAGAGCTTCACAGTCAGCCAGCTCAAGTCCTGAATATCCTGCTCCACTGGCCTAAGTTCCACTTGGGGAAGGGAGAGAGGCATAGAGCACAGACATTCAGAGTGTGCGTACCTTGGAGCTTATGGTTGGGACTGGTTGAGGGGCCAGTGACTGGTCTTGGGCGTCACAATTAGGCCCAGTGGAATACTCTCTCAATCTTCTTTCCTGAGACCAGAGGCTCCCCAGCTGAAAGAACTTTTGCAGAGGGGACTAAAGGCCCCACCCAACCTGAACCTGCTGCTCACCTCACTGAGGAGAAATAGAATTGGAGTCTCCAGCAATGGCTGAAGTATTAAACTCTGGAGTAGGGGCCACTTTTTCTGTATTGAGCTCCTGGCCAAGAGACTGCTCTGAAGTAGGGGGTCTTACTAATGTTGTTATCCTGATGTCAGCTGCCCTAACCCTCCAAGCTTGCAACCTGTGGAGGGGATGATGGGGTGAGCCCAGTCTGAGCCCACACTACAGTCTTTCTACCAAAGACTCTGTGGGAAGACCAGGCAGCTGCTAGAGGAGGTAAAGCAGCTGAAAAGTAGAGGCAAATGTTAAAGAACTTGGGCCCTTTTACTGAGCTGCTGTCAGCTCTAAGCAGGAGAAAGCTGATCCCTATACACAGGTTGTCCCCTCCCACACACACCCAGGTACAGAAAATGCAAACACAGTGAACAAAGTGGTAGCTCTAGACAGGTAGCTCACGGTGGGTTACAAACAATGTTTGACATCAACCCATACCTGAACTTTGCTCAAGAGAACCCAGAACCAACACAGCCATTAGTGGGTGGCAGGTCACACCAGTGCTAGAATCAAGTAGCCACACAAGTGGCACACCCAAAGGAGGAGTTCAGAAGGCACCAGACCTTGCTGAAAATAACTGCACCCCATAGAACAGACACTGCACAGCATCAAATACATGTGATCAAGGTTGACCCTTAAAGCCAGCCATCCTGAAGGGTTAACTCCATCCATGAAAGGACCACTGGCATTCAAGACTCAAATACAATAGGAGGGTAAACATAACCCTCAAGAAGCATTGCTAGAGCAAGGAACTCAGGCGGCCTGGAGGTTAGTAGCACTTAGCCCATCTTCCTCATAATCACAACCCAATAAATTTGAAAGTCAGAGAAGAACTACTTAATACACAGACAAAATGAGCAGACAAAGAAATATCTGCTCAAATGAATCAACAAGAGAAATCCCCAGAAAAAGAATGAAATGAAATGGAAGTAACCAAACTACCAGATGCAGTGTTTAATTAAAATAATGGTTATTAGGATGTTTAAGGATCTTAGAGTAAGAATGGATAATCACAATGAGAACTTAAACAAAGATATAATAAGCATTAAAAAGGACATTGAACTATACAAAAGAACCAGTCAGAAATGGCAAATACAATATCTGAAATGAAGACTGCACTAGAATGAATCAACAGCAGGCTGGATGAAATGAAGGATCAAATCAGTGATTAAGAGAAGATTAATGTAGCACAGAAGCAGAGCGGCAAAAAGAAAAGAGGCTAAAAAAGACTTAGGAAAGTCTAAGAGATCTCTGCAACAACATGAAGCAAAGCAACATCTGCATCGTAGGGCGTCCTGAAGGAGAAGAGAACAAATAAGGGATAGAGAACTTGTTTGAAGAAGTCAGATGAAAACTTCCCTAAATTGATGAAGGAAAAAGTCACACAAGTTCAAGAAGCACAGAGACCCACTGAAAGATGAACTGAAAGACACCCACACCAAGTAACATCATACTTAAATATCAAAGATAAGAAAGAAAGCATATTAAAAGCTGTAAGAGAAAAGCAGTTGATTACCTATAAAAGAACCCACATAAGGCTGACATCTGACTTCTCAACAGAACACTTCAGGCCAGAAGGGATTACCAAGAAACATTCAAAGTGATGCAAAACAAGAACCTATATAGCCTGATGAAGCAGTAGCATAGTGGATAGAGCTTCAGCCTGGGATGCTGAGGATGCAGATTCAAAACCCTGAGGTCTCTGGTTTGAGCACAGTTTCACCAGTTGAGTGCATGTGATCAATGTTGACCCTTAAAGCCAGCCATCCTGAAGGGTTAACTCCATCCATGAAAGGACCACTGGCATTTAAGACTCAAATACAATAGGAGGGTAAACATAACCCTCAAGAAGCACCGCTAGAGCAAGGAACTCAGGCGGCCTGGAGGTTAGTAGCACTACCAGTTGATGCTTCTCATTTCTCTTTCTTCCTGTCTGTTTCTCTCTCTCTCTCTCTCTCTCTTCTTTGCTAAAAATGATCAGTGGAAATAAATAAATAAATAAATAATAAAGAGAGCAATCCAACAAGAGGATATAACCATTGTAAATATTTATGCACCCAATATTGGAGCACCTAAATATATAAAGCAGGTCTTGATGGCCATAAAGGGAGAGAGTGACAGCAATACAATAATAGTAGGGGATTTTAACACTCCACTAACATCAGTGGATTGATCCTCCTGACAGAAAATCAACAAAGCAACAGCAACCTTAAATGACACACTAAATCAACTGGATTTAATTGATATTTTTAGAACATTTCATCCCAAAGCAGCAGAATATGCATTTTCTCAAGTGCTCATACTACATTTTCTAGGATAGACCCCACGTTAAGACACAAAACAAGTCTCAAGATTATTGAAATCATATAAAGCATCTTCTCTGACCACAGTGGCATAAAACTAGAAATCAACTACAATAGAAAAACTGAAAAACTTTCAAACACTTGGAAGCTAAATAGCATGTTATTAAATAATGGGTAGGTTAATGATGAGATCAAGGAAAAAATAAAAAAAATATCTTTGAAACAAATAAAAATGAACAAACAACCACCCAAAATCTATGGGACACTGCAAAAACAGTCCTGAGAGGGAAGTTCACAGCATTATAGGCATACCTTAACAATCTAACTCTGCACCTAAAAGAACTAGAAAAGGAATAACAAACAAAGCTCATAGGAAGTAGAAAAGAGGAAATAATAACGATCAGAGTGGAAACAAATGACACAGAGGCTAAAAACACAGTATAAAAGATCAATGAGACCAAGAGCTGGTTTTTTGAAAGGTAAACAAGATTGATGAACCTTTACTCAGACTCACCAAGAAAAAAAAAGAGAGGACCCAAATCAATAAGATTAGAAATGAAAAGAAAAGTAACAACTGACATCACAGAAATACAAAGGATTTTAAGAAAATACTATGAAGAACTATATGCTGAAAAATTGGACAAGCTGGGCAAAATGGATAGATTTGAAAAACATATAATCTTCCAAAACCGAATCTGAAAGGATCAGAAAACCTGAGCAGACAGAGCATAACAAATGAAATTGAAACAATTATAAAAAACAAAACAAACAAAACAAAACTTCCAGCAAACAAAAGTCCTAGATTGGATGTGTTAACAGGTGAATCTTACCAAACATTCAAAGAAGAACTAACAACTACCTTTCTCAACTATTCCAAAAAATTCAAAAGGAAGGAAGACTTTTAAGCTCATTTTATGAGACAAGCATTATCTCAATTCCAAAAGCAGATCAAGACACTACAAAGAAAAAAAACTATAGGCCAGTATCCCTGATATCCCTGATGAACATAGATGCTAAAATTCTCAACAAAATATTAACAAACCAAATCCAGCAATACATTAAAAGGATCATATGTCATGTTCAAGTGGGATTTATACTGTGGAGGCAAGGCTGATACAATATTTGCAAATCAATAAACGTGATTTATCACATAAAAGAAAATGAAGGATAAAAATCACATGATTATAGTAATAGATGAAGAAAAAGCATTTGATAAAATCCAGCACTAATTTATGATAAAAGCTCTCAGTAAAGTTGGAATACAGGAAACATACTTTAACATAATAAAGGCCATATATGACAAACCAACAGCCAACATCATACTCAATGGGCAAAAATTAAGAGCAATCCCCTTAAGACCAGAAATAAGACAGGGGTGTCCCCTTTCACCACTCTTATTCAACATAGTAATAGAAGTCTTAGCTACAGCAATCAGACAAGAAGCAATAAAAGGCATCCAAATTGGAAAAAAAAAGAAGTAAAACTTGTATTATTTGCTATTAGACCTGATAAATGTATTTGGCAAAGTGAAGGGTATAAAATTAATGTTCAGAAATTAGTGTCATTTTTATACACCAATAATGCACTGTCAGAAAGGGATATTGAGGTGAAAGTGCCATTTACTATTGCAACAACAACAAAAATTGAAGTACTTAGGAATAAATTTAACCAAGGAGGTAAAAGACTTGTACTCAGAAAATTATAAGACATTGAGGAAACAAATCAAGGAAGATACAGACAAGTGGAAGCATATACTGTGTTCATGGATAGGAAGAATTAACATCATTAAAATGCCCATACTATCCAAAATGATCTATTGGTTCAATGCCTTTTCTATTAAAATACCAATGGCATACTTCACAGATCTAGAATGATTTTCCAAAAATTTATATGGAACCAAAAATGAACCCGAAGAGCCTCAGCAATCTTGAAAATGAAAAACAAAGTGGGAGGTATCACACTTCCTGATATCAAGCTATTCTACAAAGCCATTGTAATCAAAATAGCCTGGTATTGGCATAAGAATAGATGTACAGATCAATGGAACAGAACAGAGAATCTGGAAATAAACCCACACCTTTATGGTCAATTAATATTTGACAAAGGAGGCAAAAGTATACAATGTAGTAAAAACAGTCTCTTTAATAAATGGTGTTGGGAAAATCAAACAGGTACATGCAAAAAAAATGAAACTAGATCACTATCTTACACCATTTACAGAAAAAAACTCAAAATGGATAAAAGATTTAAATGTAAGCCGCAAAACTATAAAAATCCTAGAAGAAAACATAGGCAGTAGACACTCAGACGTCTCTCATAGCAATATTTTTGCCAATATATCTCCACAGGCAAGTGAAATAAATGATATAAGGAACAAATGGGACTATCAAACTAAAAAGCTTTTGCACAGCAAAAGACACCATTAACAAAATAAAAAAGGACAACTCACTCAATGGGAGAATATATTCACTGTTACGTCTGATAAGGGGTTAATAACCAAAGTTTATCAAGAACTTCTAAACTCAACACCAGAAAGGTAAAAAATCCAATTTAAAAATGAGCAAAGGACCTGAATAGACACTTCTCCAAAGAGGACAGATGACCAATAGGCATATAAAAAAATGCTCAACATCAATAATCATCAGAGAAATGCAAATTAAAACCAAAATGAGATATCACTTCACACCTGCCAGAATGGCTTTCATTAACAAACTAACAAAAAACAAGTGCTGGGGAAAGTGTTGAGAAAAGGGAACCCTCCTGCACTGCTGGTGGAAATGCAGACTCACACAGCCACTGTGGATAACAGTATGGCGTTTCCTCAAAAAATTAAAAATGGAACTGCTTTATGACCCAGCTATCCCACTTCCAGGAATATATCCTAAACATCCCAAAACACTAATTCAAAAGGAAATATGCACCCCCATGTTCATTGCAACATTGTTTACAATAGCTAAGATCTGGAAACAACCCAAAGGTCCATCATTGAACGAATGGATAAAAAAGCTGAGGTACACTTATACAATGGAATACTATGTGGCTATGAAAAAGGAAATCTTACCTTTTGTGACAGCATGATCTGGAGATTATTATGCTAAATAAAATAAGCCAGGCAGAGGAATACAAATGCCATATGATCTCACTTATATGTGGAATCTAATGAACACAATAAACTAAGGAACAAAATAGAAACAGAGGCAGGGTCCCAGGGAACAGATGAACAGCTGTCTGAAGGAAAGGGGAAGAGAGGATGGGATCAAAGAAGGTGAAGGGATTAGCCAGATTATATATATGATACATAACACATAGGTACAAAAGACAAGGTAGCAATAGCCAGAGGGAAAGGGGGAGTGGAGGTAGAGGAGGGGCACGAAGGGGGTGAAACAGAGGTAGAAAGGGAATTTGCATGAGACATGGGGCATGGGGGCACAGATGCACTGTGTAGAGTACGTTATACTGAGTGGGGCACTTGAAACCATGTCAACACAATAAATTAAAAATAAAAAATTTAAATTAAAAAAACATACCATGAAAAACACAAAATAAAAATTAAAATATTTAATATAACTTTAGAGATATAGGGGAATATATTACATCCACACACAAAAAAAGAATTTTATAAAAAAGAACATTAAAAATAAGCTAGAGCTCTTGGATACACACACACACACACACACACACACACACACACACATAGTGGGTCCTTGGGTTATGACACAGTTCCATTCCTACAATAGTGACGTAACCCGAATTTTGGTGTAAGTCAAAACACATCCTAGCCTAAGTCACTTACCTATCCTAACACAGTTGTAAAGTCATAATCTAGAACATAAAAATACAACTAAATCACAGAAAAAGGAAAAGAACATAAATATACCGTACTGTGCACTGTACTGTAGTGACAGAAAAATATGACAAAAAATGAGTGTAAAAAAATTCCTTACTTTTATCCCTGTGGTTGGCTTGCACACTGGAAGGAGCATTGCAAAGTGGAAGAGAGTGACCTGTTGGGAGGAGGAAGCTGGAGAGGCAGGAGAACCTGCAGAAGGTGCTGAAGATACTGGGTCAGGTGAACCAGGATTGCCTAAGGAACATGCAGGAGATCCTGGAAATGATTCTACAGGCATTTCATCTCAAGAAGCAGCTGATGTAGAGGGTACAGGATATGTTGCAGGCCTCTCTACTTTTTAAAAGAATTGTTCCAGGCTAGTCTGGAAGGTTGATAACTTCTTCTCTTCCAAAATCTGCCTATAGCATTGCGAGACACCCATAACAGACCTTCCTGAATCTGTCATCGCTGGAGTCCTCAGCCTGAAATTTTGCCAACTCCCTCACTCATATGCCACATTACTATGTATTCTTCTGTCATGTGCAGCGAAACTAGTTTGCCCACATCATCTGTAAGTATGACGCTAACGGTATAAGCCGAAACACTCATGTCTCAATCTTTTAAGTTTTTATGGGAGTGAGTGTCGCAAACTCAAAACGTCATTATGTTGAAACATCATAACCAAAGGACCAGGTGCATGGGTATTTTTTTCTGGGGAATAAGAAAGAATTCTTGGAAATATAAGTAACCTGATTGGTGGTAGTGTAGTGGTTATGGACCCAGAATGCCGAGGTCCCCAGTTCAAATCCTCGAGGTTTCTGGCTTGAGTTCAGGCTTGCTGGCTTGAGCATGGGGTCACTGGCTTAAAGTGTAGGATTACCGACATGAGCCCAAAGTCACTGGCTTGAGCAAGGGGTCCGAAGTCAATGAACAACTAAAGTGAAGCAACTATGAGTTGATGCTTCTCATCTTTCTCTTCTCCCTTTCTCTCCTTGTCTCTCTCTCTTTCTTTCTCTCTCTAAAAATCAATTTTTAAAAACTATTAAAAAGGAAATATAAATATAAAATACATATATGGCAGAAATTTCAAAATTAAAAATAGTTTAAAATGTTAAGTTGAGGAGCCTTGGGTAGCTCAATTGGTTAGAGCATTGTCCCAATAGTCAAGGCTGTGGATTGGATCCCCATTCAGGGCACATAGAAAAATTAGCCAATGAATGCATAAATGAATGAAACAATAAATTGATGTTTCTATCTCTCTCTCTTTAGAAATCAATTAAAAATTATAAATAAAAATTAAGTTGAGGAAACCTCCCAGGAGTCAGAATAAAAGGACAATGGTGGGAGAAAGGGGAAGAAAAAGAGAGTGATAGAGAAGTTAAGAAAACTAGAAGCTCATTTTATGAATAACAGGAGTTCAGGAAGGAGAGAACAGCAAAACGAGGGAGAAATTAGCAAAGAAGTAATATAAAAAATTTATTTTCAAAACTAAAGAAATATGTATTTTATGTTGACAGTTTTTATATTGATAGATTTTCTAGTGTAATAAATTAGAATACATCTATTATAATATATCAGAATACATCTTGAGAAATTAGATAAATAGAAGAATATAAATTCTTTCAGAGAAAAAAAACCACAAAGCAAAACAATAATAAAGTTTATATAGAAAAGATGAGGAAAGAGGGTAAAAGACAATGGACCAATGCCTTTAAAATTTTAAGCAAGGATTAGCCGACTATGACCTATGGGCCAAAGCCAGGACACAGCTTATTTTTCTATGGCCCCTGAGCTGCGAATGGTTTTCAAATGTTTATAGAGTTATAAAAAGAAAAACATTTAAAAAGAAGAATATGTGACAGAGGCCATTTGTGGATCCTAAAATCTAAAATATTTACTATTTGCTTCTTTATAGAAGTATGCTATCTCCTGACCTAAAAGGAAATTCATTTCAACCCAACCAAACTATTAAACAAGTATAAGAATACATAAAGCACACTTCCCGAATCATTTTATGAGGCAAGTATTACCCTGATACCAAAACCAAAGACATTACAAGAAAAGAAAAACTATAGACCAATATCTGTTATGACTGTAAATGCAGAAATGCTGAACAAATACTAGCAAATCAAATTCAGCAACATATAAAAAGATTATACACTATGACAAATTGAAATTGTCCCAGAAATGCAAGGTTAATTTAACCTACTAAAATCAATCAATGTAATACACCATAATAAAGAATAAAAACCACATGATCATCTCAACACAAAGAAAAAGCATTTGACAAATTCAGCACTTTTCATGACAAAAACACTCAGCAACCTGGGAATAGAAGGAAAGTTTCTTAATCTGATAAAGGGCTTCTATAAAAACCTACATATTCAGGCCCTGGCCGGTTGGCTCAGCGGTAGAGCGTCGGCCTAGCGTGCGGAGGACCCGGGTTCGATTCCGGCCAGGGCACACAGGAGAAGCGCCCATTTGCTTCTCCACCCCTCCGCCGCGCCTTCCTCTCTGTCTCTTTCTTCCCCTCCCGCAGCCGAGGCTCCACTGGAGCAAAAATGGCCCGGGCGCTGGGGATGGCTCTGTGGCCTCTGCCCCAGGCGCTAGAGTGGCTCTGGTCGCGGCAGAGCGACCCCCCGGAGGGGCAGAGCATCGCCCCCTGGTGGGCAGAGCATCGCCCCATGGTGGGCGTGCCGGGTGGATCCCGGTCGGGCGCATGCGGGAGTCTGTCTGACTGTCTCTCCCTGTTTCCAGCTTCAGAAAAATGCAAAAAACAAAACAAAACAAAACAAACAAACAAAAAAAACAAAAAACCCTACATATTCAATGGTGAAAGACTGGATGCATTTCCCCTAAGATCAGAAACAAGGCAAGAAAATCACCTCTCATCACTTTTATTCAATATTAATACAGGAGGTTCTTGCCTGCACAATTAGTCAAGAAAAAGAAAGTCATCCAGAATTGCCGAAATAATATTGGGCATAAAAAGAGGACTTACACTTCCCAGTTCAAAACCTACTACTACACAGGCCTGGCCAGTTGGCTTAGTGGTAGAGTGTTGGCCTGGTGTGTGGATGTCCCAGGATCGATTCCTAGTCAGGGCACAAGTGCCCATCTGCTTCTTCACCTCTCCCCCTCTCACTTCTCTCTCTCTCTCTCTCTCTCTCTTCCCCCACCCCCCCAGCAAGTTGGCCCTGGGTGCTGAGGATGGGTCCATGGCCTCTACCTCAGGTGCTAAGAAGAGCTCGATCATTGAGTAACGGAGCAGAGTATCGCTCCTAATGGGCTTGGGGGGTGGATCCCTGTCAGGGCGCATGAGGGAATCTGTCTCTCTGTCTCCCCTCCTCTCACTGAATAAAACAACAACAAACCTACTACAAAGATACAATAGTCAAAATGATGTAGCACAAGGATGCCAAGACAATTCAATGAGGAAAAGACTGGGATTTGCACATATTGAGATGAGTTTTATTGTTCTGCCAGAGAATTTAAAGTGAACTCGTGATAGGTACATGGAAAATTAAGCAAGGAAGCAATCAAACAAACCAATATTGAGGCAACTATTAACATCAGGCAAAGGATACATTTGTCCAAAAAATAAAATAGTTTTATTGTATCTCCTAGATCAGCAGTGAATTACATTTCCATGACATCACAAACACTGAGTATTGATTTCACCCACAGGTGACAATACTATAATAGGAGGGTAAGAGGAAGTGATTGTGTGAGCATATTGGGCCACAAGAGTGCAGGAAAAGGTGGCGTAAGGGAGTGCAATCCTCATCTTCCATACAGGATCCAAAAACGTAGACCTACAAAACAGAGAAATAGCAGTATAATCCCGCTAGTTAGGAAAAAGGGGTGGGAGAAATACAAGAACGGAGAAGAGAGTTGGAAGAAGTTTATTCTAGAAAGCAGGAATTTTAAAAAGTGGGGGAAACGATTGTAATATTTTCATTGTAGGTTAGTGGTGCTTTTGAATTTTAAAACAGTGTACCTGTGCATTGGTACAATAAAAACAAACATACAAGTAATTCTTAAAATAAGGTAGATGGTGGCCTTGGTTAATGGCTCAGTGGCCAGCATATGGACATCCCAGGTTTGATTCCCAGTTAGGGCACAAGGAGAAGCAATCATTTGCTTCTCCACTCCCCCTCCCCTTTCTCTCCCCCTCCTCCCCCACTCATCTCCCTCTTCCCCTCCTGCAGCCAGTGGCTCTATTGGTTCGAGTGTGACCCTGGGTACTGAGGATAGCTCCGTTGGAGCTCATCAGCCTCAGGTTCTAAAAATGGCTTGGTATTCAAGCATTGGCCTCAGGTGGGGCTGCCAGGTGGATCCTGATTAGGGGAGGGCACATGAGGGAGTCTGCCTCGCTATCTCCCCTCCTCTCACCTGAAAAATAACTAAATAAATAAGGTAGATGACGGTGCAGAGCATCTGCCTTCCCAGAGGCATTCCTCAGCTCCTCCCATACTTGAACCCTCAGCAGCTTCCCAAGTCGGTAATTGATTTAGTCCCCTAACCACCTTCTTCTGTCCTCTCTGTCTTCTCCACCTTGTTTTCTCACATTCATCAGGTCCATTCCCTGTCTCTCTTGACCTTCCCTTCTGCTTTAGAATCCTAGACCTGAGCCTGGGCCAGCTTGACTCTGACTCTGTCAGCCTCAGCCAGTTAGTCTGGTCCAGTCTGGTTCTCTCGGCTGCTCCTCAGCCTGCAAGCCCTTTGCCTGTACATCCACAGAAGCCATCAGCCTGCAAGCTCTTTGCCTGTACATCCACAGAAGCCATCAGCCTGCCTCTCCCTGGGCCAGGAGTGGGCAGCACTAAGCACAGTTGTCGAGGGGTGGGCTGGCAAGATGGGTACAATGTACTCTCTGAAATTCAGATACTCTTGTCTGCTAATAAAGCCACAGGCCACAAGGGCTTATATGCCACGACGTCACTTCCCCCCACTCATTCTGAGTCCACTAAACTCATGGGTATCTCTCAAGCTGTGATTCCAAGTCTCCCCATTTGTGGACTGATGTAATGGATCTTTTAGGCCTACATGCAACATATTTACTTATGTAACATTTTATCTTTTTTTTAATCTTGTTTTAACTCATCTGTGAAGCAAAGGGTCAGGACACTCTAAGTGACATGCAATGTGGATTCAAAGTAGAGGTTCTCAGGCATACAGCTGGCAGGATGAACACAGCCCTCACAGACCCTTGTCATGTCCTCATGGAGAGGCATCCTTGGGACAAACATGGCTTGGAGTGCCCTGTGTGTGAGTATATGACCCAAGAGAGGGGACCAAGTGCCTCATTGCCTTGCATATTAATGATGAAGGTGGAAGGAATAGACCCTGAGCTTTGCAACGTGAGTTGCAAATCTTGTTACATGAGAAATATTCTATTCCCCAATGCGAGTCATGTGAGGAGTGCCGAGCTGGGTTCTTGAAGCTCTCATATAGAGCCAGCATTCTGCTGGGCTGCACATGGGAGAACTTCCCAAACCATCCAGCACACAATCTAGTTTGTCTCTCTTCATTTAGTCTTTAAATATCTGATTGTGCTGATTTTTGTATTATCTTTTTCTCTAAGATTTAGCCATGTAGTTTATCCAAGTCACTGATTAAAATAGTGACAAGTCCCGGCCAGTATAAGAGCCCTGTGTGTACATCTATGATGGCAATAATCAACACTCTTTTTGGTATTAAACCAACAAAATCCCCATCTAATAGACTATCGCCCAACTCATTCCTCTAATTTGTCCACAGGGTAGTTATAAAAGCCTTTATCCAATTCTTAGGAAAATCAAGAACCCCTGTACTTGTCAGGTCTTACCCATGGCCGAGACAGGGCAGGCAGGGGCTGGCCTCAGAGGCAGGAAGTGAGAAAGGGGTTCAGGAAGCACATCTGGCTGTGGGGAGATGGAACTCCTAACTGCCTCAGGGGATGCAGGAAAGGAGAGAAGAGAGCATAGCTGTGAGGCAAGCTCAGATCAGAAGCCTATTAGGGTAAATGTGTTAATCAAATATTTCTCTCTAAGATTAGAGAGCATCCTCCACTCCAGACAGTATGAAAGTTTTAGCACCTAAAAATGGTATTATTGAAGGTGAAAAGGGGACAAAGAACTGAGAAAGAGGGTCTCTTACACACTTTATTCTCTCCATCAGCCAGTGGTGGGATTCAGCCGGTTTGCACCAGTTTAGCAGAACTGATACGTAATTTTTTGTTGAGTTCAGTGAACCAGTTGTTAATCAGGATTCTCTCTAAGGTGGATGCCTGGGCAGCTGCCCAATCTTATATATATATATTTTGTATTTTCTGAAGTGAGAAGCAGGGGGGGGGGTCAGGGGGTGAAGGGAGGCAGACAGACAGACTCCCTAATGTGCCCAACCAGGATCCACCCTGCATGCCCACCAGGGGGCGTTGCTCCGCTGCAATCGAAGCCATTCTAGCACCTGAGGTGGAGGCCATGGAGCCATCCTCAGTGCCCGGGCCAACTTTGCTCCAATGGAGTCTTGGCTGAGGGAAGGGAAGAGAGAGACAGAGAGGAAGGAGAAGGGGAAGGGTGGAGAAGCAGATGGGCGCTTCTCCTGTGTACCCTGGTCGGGAATCGAACCTGAGACTTCCACACGCCCTCTGACACTCTACTGCTGAGCCAACTGGCCAGGGCCTTCTTAATTTTTGTTAACATTCATCTGTGCAACAGCGTATTCTAAGCACCTGTAGTAATGTTCATTTCATCCTTAGGTGAAAAAAATTTTGATGGAACTATGCTTGTAATATTTATTTATTCATTTCATAAAACTCATTATACCTTTGATGAAATATTACATTTTAATTCCCTCGTGTTTGTTATTTCTGTAAGCAAACATATAAAATAAAGAGAAAAACTACCAAACAACTAGGGGGCTGTCATTGGAAATATCTTAACAGTTTTATTGTTTTTTGTCAGGTATTATTTAATATTTATTCATTAATATTTTAAAACTCTTTCTTATAACATAATCTAGTTTTGGTACCTCTTTTATTGTTCTTATTTAAGTATTAAATGCGTGAAATAATAAACTACCTTTTGTTATATCTTTTTTTATACTTAAACCGGTCATTAAGGCAGAGAATCGGTTGTTAAATTATTTGAAACCCACCACTGTCATCAGCCCTTCGCACACGGCACCTGGTCTCTTCACATGTGGGAAGGTAATCACATGAATTGTATGACGTGTTAGTTCCTCTCCTGGGACTATCAATGTTCTGGCCACTGGGAGAGAACAGTGCTTTACCCAAACGACTAAATTCCAAACCAAATCACATCACTTACTTTCAGTTCAACACAGGCACCTCTCCTGTGTGGGACTTTCTTCGTGTCCTCTGTTTACATAGTCACTGAGCCTATCACAGTGAATATGCAGATGTGTCTCCATGTCTCTCACATCTGCTAGAGTCTCAGCAGCTGGAATGATGCAGGTATTGGGCTAGTCATCCTTGTATTCCCAGGGCTGGTCACGTGCCTGGCACATTCTATCCATTTGCACAGCGAAGGCTGGCCTTGGGGGTCCTGGATAGGAATATAGTGGCAATATTTCAACTGCCCATCCTTCTTTCATCCAACCAAAGTTGGTAAGCTCAGTGTTTGGCATATAGTAGGAGTCCGACAATAATTGCTGAAACAATGAAATAAAGGTATTTGCATGCCTGTGGAGGTCTGCCTGCACTGCTCATCTCTGCTCTGTCGATCAAGGCCAAGGAAGAGTCCTGTGGCTCACCACTCTACACCCCCTCAGGCTGACAGTCCACGTGGGTCAGAAAGCTCCCTTCAGCACAGGGAATGAAGAGCTGCCATTGCAAGGCCCCTCAGCAGCCTGTTGTGCGGAAGGCGTCCTGCCCTCTTCACACTCACTAACAGCTCTGACATTGGGCACAGACTGACAGAGCACCTACTGTGTGCCAGGCCCTGGGGACAGGGCAGTAACACATAGCAAAGTTCAGCCTCCATGAAGCTGACATCTTTTATTAGGGAGCAGACAATGCAAACAAGTACATGACATGGGGTGGTGGGAGAAATGAAAAAATGAAGCAGGGTAAGGGGCAGAGCACTGGGGTCAGGTGTCTGACCTTGACAGCGGGTACACCTGCTCTGAGGCCTGCGTTCAGGTTTCGTTCCTGTGCCAGTCAGCATGCCGCGCCCAGCCCCTGCTCCTCTCTGCTGCCCGCTGGCTCTCCGAGGGCCTGCTCTGGTTGTTCCCAGCGCCTGCGCTGCTACTACTCCCTCACTGTTTCAAGCTCTTGTTTAAATGTCACCTCTCCAACCAGGCTGCCCCGACCACCCTATTTCAAATTGCAGCACCCTCTACCTCCCTATCCTTTCCACTATGCTCTATATTTTCTCTGGAACTCCTACAACCTTCTAATACACTACCTAATTTCCTTGTTATTGTGTGGCTACTATCCTCTCCCTTGCCTAGAATGTAAGCATAACTGTTGCAGGAATTCTTGTTCCTTTGGTTCACTAATGTATCCCAAGTGCCAGGAATGATGCCTGGCAAACAGTAAGTACTTCAAACAGCCACTCATTCATCCAACCCTGAAATGCTTACTCTGTGCCGGGCACTGCTCTTGAGTAGCAAGCAGACCCTTTATAATGGTGTGTGTATGGTGTGTGTGGGAAGGGGGCAGGGACACCACCCTCACTTCCCCATGAGCTGTCTTGGTCTAACACAGGTGGCAGGTGGTATGGTTGGTTTGGGATTTGCTCTAGGCCTTACATCCCTGCCATCTGTAAAGTGCTTAGGGCATATGACCTTGCTTAGATCAGGAATCTGAATAGGACCTATAGAGCGTGGGCATGGCCAGAGGGCTGGCACAGAGCTAAAGGAGGGTTGGGAGGGAGCCAGGCGCTAAGAGCTGGCAGCAAGGGAGTGGGCCTGCTAGGTCGGTTGGAGTTGAGGCAGAGAAGCACAAGAACCTCCCGCAGAGGCCGAGGGAGAGGAAATCCCTGTCCTCCTGGGCTCCCTCCGGCATTCTATAATGATCCTCACAACGCCATTCCATTTTCAACTCTACAAGGCTCCTGGCGCTCTCAGTGGTGTGCCTGGAAGAACGAACTGCCTGAATGCCTAATGACGGACAGGGGGAGCAGAAAGCGTGTTCGCGCGTGTGGGCACGCACATGTGTAATAGTGGGGAAGAGGCAGTGCCTTCTCTCTTTTGCTGTACTGCAGATTTCTGTTTCTAGAGCCAGTCTCAGACATCCCGCCCTGCACAGCCACAACCCCTCTGCATCTCTGCCCCGGGCTGAGACCTGTTTTCCCAAGCAGGGCTTGCAGATGCCGTTTCCTCGAGTTTAGCACCAATGCTTGCTATGCCGTGGTGACCTTGCCTGCTGTGACCCACTCCAAGCTGACACAGTCACTCTCTCCAAGGGCACCAGTCACTTGATTGCCAACAAGTGATCCCTGGGGCTGGTCAGAGTTAAGTCCACAGCAGCGCATTTCTTCCTTGCTTCCTCCATTTCTGAGCTATGAAATTATCCATTGAACAAATCAATAATTCATCAGATTATCCACATTTAGTCTAAATTAGAGCTCATCGCCTCAGGCTAGACTTTGAAGCCCTGCTTCACCTGAGTCCCCCGCCCAGCCGGCTGTCCAATAGAGTCTGGCCAGCTTGCTCCGTGCTGGGCTTCTGCTTTCCAGCACGTATGCCCGCACTCTGTCTCTGCCCCCTCTATTTTAGTCCTCTTGCTTCACTGTAACCCAGCTTGCTCTTCTGGGCCCTGTTGCAAACCCAGCCTTCCCCATGAGCTTCCCCGGGCCTCCGCAGCAAGCAGAGGTATTTCATAATCAGAAGAACGCAGCTTTGCATTTAATTGCTCTCCATTTGTTTCACATTTGCAAACTCTGTCTTCCCCTGGAGTTGTTAAGCAACACATGGGCAGGACACAATAGTAATAGACCCCTCCTGACACCAGGCACACTAAACTTTTCTATCCTCTCCAGTTCTCTCTTTCTCTTAATCTACTTAAACCACTTTTAGCCCCTCAACCCTCAACCCCCCTTTTTCTTCCAGTCTGCAGAGATTATACAACCCTGGGTACAGGACCAGACTTTGGATTGTAGAAGAACATGCCAGCTGCAAGCCTACCAAAGAGGATAGAAATAGGGTAGAGTGGACACATGCCAATCAGAAGGGGCATTGCAGCAGCCCAGCTGAGAGACGGTGGAGCTGGCTTGAGGAGCCGTTGGTAGAGACGAAGGCAACTGGGTGGATTCAAGAAATAATCAGAAGATAAAAAGATGATTTGATTGTCTAGCATTATACCATTTCCAAAGTACTTTTAACTCTATGTCCTTCGAGATTTATGTCCCACAACAACCCATAACAGATACTGAGCAGATATAATTGCTCTCTCCATGTAGGTGCTAACACAGTCTGGGAGGAGTACAGTGTATTGCCAATTTGACACAGCTGGTTAGGATGAGCTTGGGACCCACATCCAGATCCCTCAATGCCACATCAGGGCTGGTGCCAGTGCCCTGTCAGGGATTCACACGAAGCTGCCATGGAGGGCTGGTGTTCAGTGCAAGAGCCTGACTGGCCTCTGCCTGAGGCTATTTACATGTTGATTTGTTGTAACCCATAATCATTTTTGTGGAATTCCCCCATCTTTGCGTTCTACTCTCCAGCAGCTTGGGAGATAAGTGGAAACAGGTAAACCTTTCTCTGATCCTGAAATAAAAGTTGAGGGGAGCCCAGATGCAGGTTCGCTGGCCTGCTCCCCCATCTGCCTTTGGCCTCTTCCTCAGGCTCTCTTCCTCCCCGCGGGTGGGAGATGAGGACTCAGGCCACATCTCTTAGCAGTGACTCAGGTCTGTATCTGACCAGAAACCTGCCAGAAGGGGAAGAACCTCTCGAGTCCCTAACTGTCTCTCTGCTATGTAACTATTTTCCACAGGCGCATCTCTGAAGACATTGACTTGTTGGAAGGAAAAAGAGTGAGGGAACACTCCAAGGATGAATTGTTAATTCTCTAAGTTAAATATGACTGTGAAATGCCCCCTACCTAGGGGGTGGGAGGCTCCACTATGCTTGGGGAACCCTTTCCTCTCTCCTAGGTGGTTTGAGTGTTCAGGATAGTCATCATTTTCAGAAAGCTTAGGGAAAGGCTTCTGGCCATCATCCAAACCTGTAAGGCCCCTTCAAGGAGCTGAGGGCTGCTCGTGGGGTTTGTCCTTCATGCTGACTTTGCCCTAGTCCCCCAGACCCTGAAAGAGGTTCAGATGTGTCCTACTCAGCTCGTGGGTGTGGAAGGCAGGTCTCCACTCATGGTAAGTATATCCTCCTCACTCCCCTGGGGTTCAAACCACTCCTCAGTCCCAGGGGGAGCTGCAGCCTCCTTCCGCTCCCTGTGGGGCCAACTCTATCTCCACAAAGGCTTTTTCTTTGTTCAGTCTTTTAAAATTAGAGTGGAGACAAAATGAAGCTGTTCACTCGCCTCAGGCACAAAAAAGAGCTTGAACCTCAGTGCTCCACGTTTGGGTGGCCTTTCTGCCAGAGCGGAGAAGTTGGAAATAGCTCTCATTTGTGACATGCCTGAGTCAGGAAAACAGTTAATTTCTCCATCTGGTTATCCTACCGCACTGTCACTTATCAGGTAGCTAGCTCACTGACACATTTATGATCTTCATTATTATAATCTCAAGGTAGTTATGATTAACCACACTTTACATATGAGGAGGTGCAAAGAGACTTTTTAAAAGCTTGTTTGTTTTGTGATCGAGCAGGTTTCAAACCCAGGCCTAGCCAAAGGCTGTTTCCACTACGCCAGCCACCACCATGTGGACTTGAGTTCTCTCCTCCAAAGGTATTTGCACTACCCAAGCCTCAGAAAGGCCAAAGAAAGAGATGCCCGAGTCAAGTCTTTAGGGGCCAGTGTGTCAAGGAGCTATTTCGTAGGAGACAGCTTCCAGAGCCTCTCAAATTATGCCAAGTCAAAAAATAAATTTTTTAAAGCATAAACAAATACTAAACTCTAGTTAAGAATAAGATGCTGATGGGTTTAGAAGTTAAGTATACTGATGTCTGCAACAATGAAATATGTCAAGAACCTAAGAATGGGTGGATTGATGAACAGATACGTGATAGAGCAAATAGAGCAAAATGTTAGTTATAAAATCTAGGTGGTGGGCATATGGCTGTTCACCACACAATTTTTAAACTCTTCTGGAGGTTTAACATTTTCATAATAATATATTGGATGGAAAATAAATCACACAGGTGGGTCACACTCACCTCTTGTCTGCACATCACTGTGGCTTGAGGGAGGTTAGCCATTAGTCACTAAGTTCTTCCTACTGGGAAAGTCCTGGACTAGACACTTGAGAATACAGAATAATGATAGTCTCTGCTTTGTGAAAATATAGAATACTTGAAGAAAATAAGACAGAGCCATAAAACCAACAGTCATAAAGACAGTGGGTGCTTCATTTTCTGCCTTAATGGAAGAGGAGCAGGTTAAAAATTGCTTGTAACTATACATTGTCCAAAAGCCTCTTCTCATTGTCTTCAGTGCATAGTAGGGTCCACTACAGTTAAAGAGTCAGAAATGAGCAGTCAGGGAAGGTGTCCCACCAGCCCTTGGGATTACAGAGGACCCGCAGTGGAGAATTCACCTGTGAGTCCCTCAATTCACCTGTGTATTAAAGAGCTGGAGCCACTCCTTTGATGGCAGGTTGGCTTAGTAGAAAGTTCAGTGGAGTAGGAGCCAAGCCAGTTCCAACTCTGTCCATTTATATCAACTTGAACAAGTCCTTGTTTTCTTTGAAACTTAATTTCCTCTTCTATGAGGTTGCTAAATAAACTATTGTCTGCAGGTCAAATTTTGCCCACAGCAGGCTTTTGTGTGGCCTGCAAGTTCAGAGTAATTTTTATATTTTTAAATCATTTTTTAAAAAATCAAAAGAAGGCCCTGGCCAGTTGGTTCAGTGGTAGAGCATCAACCCTGCGTGTGGAAAACCTGGGTTCAATTCCTGGTCAGGGTACATAGGAGAAGCAACCATCTGCTTCTCCACCCCTCCTCTTTCTATCTATCTATCTATCTATCTATCTATCTATCTATCTATCTATCTATCATCTATCTATCTATCTATCTATCTATCTATCTATCTATCTCTCTCTCTTCCCTTCCTGCTGCCATGGCTTGATCCGAGCAATTTGGCTCTGGGTGCTGAGGATGCCTCCATGGCCTGCCTCAGGCGCTGAAATGGCTCAGTTACTGAGCAACAAAGCAGTGGCCCCAGATGGGCAGAGCATCGCCCTGTAGGGGGCTTGCTGGGTGGATCCCAATTGGGGTGCATGCAAGAGTCTGCCTCTGCCTCCCGCCTTTAAGTAAAAGGAAGAAAATAAAAAGAAAACATTTTGTGATATGTGAGAACTCTATGAGATTCAAATTTCATTGTCCAGAAAAAAAGTTTATTGGAACATAGTTCTTTTCAGTTTTTTACCCATTGTCTTTGGCTGCTTTTAACCTGCAATGGCAGAATCAGATCATTGCAATAGATACCATAAGCCCTGCAAAGCCTGAAATATTTGCTCTCTAGTCCTCTACAAAAGAAGTTTGCTGACCTGGGGTGAAATGGTCCATCCACTAACTTCATTGCTTCATCAACCTCACTGCACAGAATTGCTGAGCTTTAATGTGAGGCTCCATTAAACTGTAGGGTTTCACAAGAACAAAGTGTTACTACTGCCCTGATCTTATTTCTCTCAATACCATTCTAACAAAGGAAGGAGAATCAGGGAGGAATGTCTTATATGACAGATGGAGAAACTGAGATTAAAGAGGAAGCTAAAATAGGCATGCAGAAATCAATGCCCCATTTAACCCACAAGGCTCCCTCAACAATGACCTCAACCATGTACCTCAGCAAATTCTGGCATTTGTTTGAGAAGGACGAAATGGGAATGCATTTTTCAGCAATTTTTGTGAGACAGTTGTTAAACACGGTCATCATTAAAAAGTAAATTACATAAATCTACAATTAAATAAATTATTAAAGCAAAGTGATGAAGGAAACTCATCACTTCCTAATAATTTTACTATGCTTAAATGCTATATTCTTAAGGTTATTTATGTCTGTTGTATCTGTATGGTGAGAATACTATACAATGGTGTGTGCTATGAATCTCTCCCTGGCTGTACACTCAATGATGTCATTTGATGACATTTAGTATCTTAAAATTAGCTATGATGGGAGTGCTTACACCTTGGCAATTGGCAAACCTACAAATCAGGCATTCCCCTCCCTTCAAATCTTGTGGTGAAACATTTACCTGCATACTGCTGAGACCAGAGCTTCTAGTTACTAGATTTACAAGGGAGAGAGTGGGCAAGTGAGTGGAGGATGACAGAGGACAGAGAACAGTCATCATGGGCATAGAAGAAGAAGAGTGTCATGGCCACTTTTTTCTTGTCCAAGAAGCCTTCGAACCATAAGAGGAGTATTTGGGGACTAAGGCTTCAGCACTTCTCCTGGGGAATCCCAGAGCCTTCATGTCTGCAGCCATCATTGTGATCTGTGTTCTTTGGTTACACCTGCAGAATGGGGAAGCCTGGAAGAACCTGGCTGCATAAAGAGGGACACTGAGGCTCAGGGAGATACACGGCTTGCCTGGAGTCAACCACTGCTTCAGAGCCAGGTCTAGAACCTGACTCATTCTCCCAAACTAGCTCTTTGCACAATAGTTATGCTGCTTTACCAAGCACCTGCTAATAACAGGAAATAGTCACGTGGGGTTGACCTGCATGGCTGTTGCTGTCTTCCCATCAGTAAGGATCTGTCTCCCTCCTCTTCTATCAACAAGTATCTGGAGATCTTCTCAACCCAGGAGAGTATGACCACCCAATCCTTGGCTTGTCTCTCCTTCCACAGCCCTTTTTCTCAAAGCCCTTCAGTCAGATCCCCAGATTTTTTTTCTCCTAGCACAGGCTCTTTAAGAGCACGGAGAGTGTTCAGCACATGAAATGTTTGGCAAATGGCTGGGGTGACTGACTATATGGTTTTTGGAAGCTCCTAGTAGCTTTCTTGTCAAGCAAGCCGTCAAAGGGCGTCTTTGTTCTCCAAGGAGAGGGCCTTGAATCTTGACTTTTCTTTCTTTCTTTTTTTTTTTTGTATTTTTTCTGAAGCTGGAAAGGGGGAGAGACAGTCAGACAGACTCCCGCATGCGCCCGACCGGGATCCACCCGGCACGCCCACCAGGGGCGATGCTCTGCCCACCAGGGGGTGATGCTCTGCCCCTCCAGGGCATCGCTCTGCTGCGACCAGAGCCACTCTAGCGCCTGGGGCAGAGGCCAAGGAGCCATCCCCAGCGCCCGGGCCATCTTTGCTCCAATGGAGCCTTGGCTGCGGGAGGGGAAGTGAGAGAGAGGAAGGAGGGGGAGGGGGTGGAGAAGCAAATGGGCGCTTCTCCTATGTGCCCTGGCCGGGAATCGAACCCGGGTCCCCCGCACACCAGGCCGACGCTCTACCGCTGAGCCAACCGGCCAGGGCCTTGACTTTTCTTTTCTATTTATTTATCTATATCATAATTTTATTGAGGTATAATTGGCATACAACATTATATTAGTTTCAGGTATATAAAATAATGATTTGATATTTGTGTGCATTGTGCAATGGTCAGCACAATAAGTCTATAGTTACATATAGTCACAATATTTTTTCATCTTGACTTTTTGGATGGCTTCAGGAGCAGACCAGCAGAGAGGAGGCATAGCAGGAGACACGAGATGGTGTTCTGGAGGTCTGTCCTGTTAGCACGGCAACTTCTTTGTCATCGCTTCCCTTGTGTCACATGACACAGGAGACTCTTGGATATTCATGTTTGGAAGGAATCTAAGAGATCGTCACAGGGAATACTTTATTTTACAAATAAGGAAACTGAGGCCAGAGAAACAAAATGACAAGAGGAAAGTTATACTGCTAGTAAGTGACGGTGCTAGATTCAAACACAGACTTTTCTGAAATGTGTTCTTTTCTAAGAACAGAGCTCGAATTTGGTTTCTTGGCTTCAGACATAATTTGAAATTTATGAAACCATTACTTTTTCAAAAACATAATCTCTATTCTATTTTCCTGGAAGTATGCTGAACACTATGAAACGAAGTCAATAAATGTAGTTCCTGCCATTCACAGTCAGGCTTATAGTTTAAGACTGAGAAATGAACATAGAAAAATGGGTTAGGCTTAGACAATGGATATGTGAACAGAATTTGCATTCTATAATTGGTCATCATAAGTATAAGTTTGGTATAGAGCGGGAGGCATGGGCTTGATAAACCAAGACCTGAATTGAAATCCTATCTTTGCTGCTTATTATCAGGGTGAACTTGAACAAGATCCTTGTCCTCTCAAGACTCAGATTCCCTGACTATACAATGGGGACAGTAATATCATTGGACAAGTATGTTGTGAGAATTAAATGAGATGTTGATAAAGTACTTAAAGTAGTACCTGGAGTCAAATAATGGTAACTAGCCTTATTATTTAGCAATAGATAATGCAAGGATCGGGAAGTAGGTAGGGACAGAAAAAATGTGAAATGAAGAAGAAAATGATTTATATACCTGGTGTTGATCACAATAACAGCAAACATTCCTCACAGTTGCATGTCTCATCATAATGCACAGAGGTCTCTGAGAGACAAAGGAACGTGAGTTGTACTTCACAGGGTAACATATTTTTCCAGTTAAAATTAATTGTTCCGGGCTTGTTCTAGAGTGCAGGGCTATAGTGATGCCCAAGCAAAGGCTAATAGGAAATGTAATAGCCCAGACTCCAATTCTGGGTTCTCTAAGCTGGTATCTCTTTCAAGCCTCACTCACTCTTCTAGTTTGGGAAAGGCCTGGAATACCCACAATGTTCAGGATTTTGAGGAGAAAGAGGGATAAAAGAAGAATGCCATGTGCTGACTCATCCCATGGCTCTCCAGAGCACTGGTGGGGGGGGGGGGTCACCTCTGCAGCCTCTTTTCTTGATGGCCCTTCCAGAGTTGGCAAACACCCATCTGGGCTCGTGGAGGTTTATTCCCACAGGATACTTGCTTCTCAGTTCCTGCTCTGGGCTCTGTGCCAGGCAGAGTTTGGCATTCAACCCAGTGGAAGTCAGAGTGCAAAGAACTAAGGACGGGGCAGGTGCTGCATGTCAATGACAGGAGGGAGGCGGAGAGCACTCCTGCTCTGCTGGTCTGTGTGGATGCTGGCCCAGCCCGCCGAGACCTGTGGGAGGGAGAGCGTGAGTATGCAGGTGTGCACACGTGAAGCATAGGCAGCATTGCAGGGACCAGGTCTGGTCAGGAGCTTTCATGCATGGTGAAAATGGGAGAAGCACATATGTTTGTGTGTGTGTGAATATGTTTGTGGCATGGATGTTTGAGTGTGTGCTATGTGGTGTGAGAGGGGTGGGTAGGTGTGAATGTGTGTGTGAGCGATATATATCCAAGACGTAAATAGATGGCAAATAGGCTGATGCCATAGTCACAAAGCCTTTGTAAATAAATCCTGTCAGCATGAACCTGTATGTGTTCTATGGATGTGTAATTGGTACTTATGTTTGGCCTAGAGTTCTGTGTATCTAAAAATGTGTCTGGCATGATTGGTGTGGCACAGTGAATAGAGCGTCAATCTGGGGTGCTGAGGTCCTAGGTTTGAAACCCCAGGGTTGCTAGCTTAAATGTAGGCTCATCCAGCTTGAACACACGGTCGCTGGCTTGAGTGTGGGATCATAGATATGACCCCATGGTCGCTGGCTTGAGCCTAAAGGTCGCTGGCTTGAGCAAGGGGTCACTGGCTCAGTTGGAACTCCCTGGTCAAGGCACATTGAGAAAGAGATCAATGAACAACTAAAGTGATGCAACTATGAGTTGATGCTTCTCATCTCTCTCTCACTTCCTGCCTCATTCTCTCTCAAAAAAGAAAGGTGTATGAGTAGGTGATTGAGTGTTGTGCATACTTGTACATGCGGTTCTGTATGTGTTATGTGTATATCTATGTAAGTCTGAATGTACTTCTGGTCAGGGCAGGATACTAGTGTATAACAATGACAGATTCCTATTTCTCTATAGGCTCAAGATTATCTTCCAAGGTCTGTTACAATTTATCCATCCTGAGTGAAATTCTAATCTAGATAAATTAAATAAGGCTGTGAGCTCCAACACTATCACTTGCTGTCCACATTCACGCCATCCAGAGACACCTCTGGTCCTGCCACCAAGAGGAGCGTGTTACTCAAGTGCTGGACAACTCAAGAGATGGTCTTTCTTAGATTCTGCTCCCTCTGTGTCTCAATGAGCAGCAGGGCCTGTGGCTGAACCTGAACAATCCACATTGGCTCCATTCTGCATAGCTTTGTGGCAAACACCCCAGTTTCCCACTCAGGGTCTCGAGGGGCTGGTTGGAAGGCCCAGGTAAGTTTTCACTACCTTGTCATCTCCTGAAGTCTGCTTACTCTAACAGGCTCCCCTCTGCTCTGGGGCTGACATTTCTTCTTTGCTCGTTTCTCTCTGCTTTTGTCTAATGAGGTGCAGGAGGCTGCTGAAACTGACAATAGAATTACCTGGAATGCTAGGTTCTGTCAATCTCCATTAGGAGCCCAGGGAGAGAATAGTTAAGCACTGGGACATCTTGGTGTTCTTATTGCAACAGGGCTCACTGTGAGAGCAAACAAAACAGCCTCTCCCTTACACTCTCACCCTGAGCCGGTCAGTCTACCTAGCCTCCAGACCAGACTGAGGCATCTACCTCACCCAGCCATCCTGAGGAGCTAGAACTGGGAAGAGGAATGCACCTCACTGTGTATGAGGGTGAGGGGCAGGAGGTACTTGGACATCAGCTAGCATCACCTTAACCCAGAAAATCTGCCTCATGGCTTAAAAACCCTTTCCCATATCAATGGCTTGTGGAAAGGCCAAAGTCTTTTATAATTCCCTGGGTGACTTTCTATAATTTCCAGTTCTGGGAGCTGATCTGACAAATTAATGAAACCCAAGTAGGGGGTCAAGAATTGTAAGAACTTCTGACTTATTTGCCAGTCAGTCAGAAGCACAGGTGACAACCTGAACTTGTGATCAGCATCTGAAGGGAGGAGGGCAGTCCTGTGGACTGAGTGAGCCCTTAACCTAGATCTAATGCTATCTTCAGGTAGATAGTGTCAGAATTTAGTTAATTGCTTGGTAGTGTTGAAAAAAAAACAACCCAAAACATCAGTATTAGTATCAGGTCCCTGGCTGGGTAGCTCAATTGGTTAGAATTGTTCAGATATGCCAAGGTTGTGGGTTTTATCCCCAGTCAGGGCACACAGAATATCCAATCAATGAATGCATAAGAAAAGGAAGCAACAAATCAATGTTTCTCTTTCTTTCTCTCTCCAATAAAAAAAGAAAGCATTAGTATCAGAATTAGATCACCATTTCAATCCATTGTGGTTGAAAACCCCAGCCTTTTTCCTTCATTAACTCAAAAGACTACCAAAGGCAGATCTTTTCAATGATGGTGCTAGAACTGGACAAACATATGCAGAAAAATGGATCTCAACCTATTCTTCACACCTTATACAAAAATTAACTCAAAATTAGTTTTAAATGGATCATATGGACCATTTGACACATGGGTCATATGTAAAACATAAAACCAAAACTTCTGGGAGAAGCATAAGAGAAAATCTTTGTGACCTTGATTAGGCAAAGTATTCTTAGATAGAATACCAAAAGCATGATTCATAAAAGAAAAAAAATGATAAACTATATATTATCAAAATTAACTTTCATTTCGTGCAAGACTATTAATACAGTAGAAATATAATTCACAGATGGGGAGAAAATACAGTCGTCCCTCGCCATATCATGGTTCACTTTTCACGGTCTCACTTTATTGCGGATTTTAAAATTGTATATATCTAATTTTGTATTGTGGGTTTTTCCACTATATCATGGGATTTTGCGGTATATAGGTATTTTTATTTTTGTATTGATTTTAGAGAGAGGAGACAGAGAGAGAAGGAGAAGGGGAAGAGGAGTGGGAAGCATCAGCTCATAGTAGTTGCTTCCCATATGTGCCTTGACCAGGCAAGCTCAGGGTTTCAAACCAGCAACCTCAGCATTGCAGGTCAACATTTTATTATATGTATTATTTTAATTATTTTTGCAGTAAAATAAGCAAAATAAGTGTGGGAAAGGTTTATAAGAGTGTGGGGAGGGTTTATAAAGCCTTAAAATATATATAAATAATAAAATAAATATAAGGTCACTACTTTGCGGATTTTTGCCTATTGCAAGGGGTTCTGGAACCTAACCCCTGCAATAGATGAAGGACCACTGTGTATTTGCAAATCACATTTTTGACAGAGGATTGTATCCAGACTATATAAAGAACCCTCAAAACTCAATGAGGAAGCAAATATCCACTTAAAAAAATGGACAAGTCCCTGGACAGGTAGCTCATTTGGTTAGAGTGTCATTCCATTATACCAAGATTACATGGTTTGTTTGTTTTTTGTTTTTGTTTTTATTTTTTGTGACAGAGACTGAGAGAGACAGAGAGAGGGACATATAGGGACAGACAGGAAGGGAGAGAGATGAGAAGCATCAATTCTTTGTTGCAGCACCTTAGTTGTTCATTGATTGCTTTCTCATATGTGCCTTGATGGAGGGGCTACATCAAAGTGAGTGACCCCTTACTCAAGCCAGCAACCTTGGGCTCAAGTTGGTGAGCCCTGCTCAAATCAGATGAGCCAGTGCTCAAGCTGGCAACCTTGGAGTTTCGAACCTGGGTCCTCTGTGTCTCAGTCCAATGTTCTATCCACTGTGCCACCGCCTGGCCAGACCCAAGATGCACATTTGATCTCTGGTCAGGGCACATACAAGACTCAACCAATGAATGCATAAATAAGTGAGACAACAAATCAATCTCTCTTTTTCTCTCTCTCTTAATCCCTCTCTCTCTAAAAAATCAATAAATAAAAAATTGCTTTTAATAAAGAAGAGATGAGATCAGGCACTATTCCAAAGAACAGATAGGGATGGCAAATAAGCATATGAAAAGATGTTCAACATCATTAGTCATTATGGAAATGTTATGTTAAAACCACAATGAAATACCACTATAAATCTATTAGAATGGCTAAATTTTTTTTTAAAGTCTGGCATAACTAAGTGCTGATGAGGTTGTAGAACAACAGGAACACTCACATATTGCTGCTGGGAATACAAAAACACGGTCACTCAGTTTGGTGGTTTTGTATAAAGTTACCATGTGACCCTACAATCCCACTTTTCTATACTTAAGAGAAATTAAAACTTGTTCACACAAAAACCTATATACAAATGTCTACAGCAACTTTATTATAAATCACCAAAAACTGGAAATATTATCGAACAGGGGACCTGGCCCTTTGGGTCTGCCTAGGGCCAGCTGGTAATGTGTGGGTTCTTGACTTCATACAGGAAAAGATTCACAACATGAGTCCAGGTGATCTTGAGAGTAAGTTTATTAAAGCAGGGAACAGTGAAACAAGGAAGGGTCTAGAATAGAAGAAGCAATAGGAAAGAGCCTGGGTGGGGCTGCCTTGGCTCTCTAAAAACCTCAGAGGAGCCTGACCAGGTGGTGGTGCAGTTGACAGAGCATCAATCTGAGATGCTGAGGTCCCAGGTTCAAAACCACAAGGTCACTGGCTTGAGTGCAGGCTCATCCAGTTTGAGTGCGGGCTCACCAGCCTGAGCACAGGGTCACCAGCTTAAGCATGGGATCATAGACATGACCCCATGGTATCTGGCTTGAGCCCAAAGGTCTCTGGCTTAAGCGAGGTGTCACTGGTTCAGCTTGAGTAGCCTGATGAAGGCACATATGAGAAACAATCAATGAACAACTAAAGTGCAACAACTACCAGTTGATGCGTCTCATCTCTCTCCCTCCTTGTCTGTCTCTGTCTCTCTCTCTCATACAGAGACAAAAACAAAAAACAAAAAACCCAGAAAACACTAAAAGTCTTATTGGAAAGAAATGAGTGGAGAAAAGGAGGCCTTGGAGACTGGTTCAGGGGGTTAGCCTGAGACAAACTGCCACTGCCCACTGCTCTCCTGGTCAGAAGTCTCCTGAGGACTCTTGAAGTTTAGGAGATACAGATCTGTGGGTGGGGGGAAGGGGAGGGGAAGAGGGAAGAGTAGAAGGGGAAAGGGTGGGAAAGCACAGGTGTGCCTATTGGAGGGGGAGCATATTGGGTCATTGGTTTTGAGGGTTTTTAAAGACTGGGAGTTTACGGGTGATGTTAGGGGAGGGTCCCAAAAGAATATTCATTGGCTTTATGCTGATAAGCCAAAGTGAGATTTACCCCCTGACTTTATCATCCTTGGGTGTGGTTGGCACAAATGGCACTAACTAGATTTCTGCTGTCTCTCTCCCAGAGTGGGTGATTTAAGTTCTTTACTCTCTGGTTGGGGAGGTGAAGTGTAAGCCATTTACACTTGTTTATGGAAGGTAGGATTTTGTGACATACTAGATGGCTGTAAACTGGCCATTTAACTGCCTCAGTTTCCTTATTCCAGTTGTCCTGGACTGGCCTGTCTCAGAACAACCCAACCTAGATGTTCTTTAGCTGGCAAAAAGATAGACAAACTGTGGTACCTCTGTGGAGTAAAACACTACCCAAGAATGACTTTTTGCTAAGTGAAATAAGTCAGCTTGAGGGCGGGCAGTGTAGCTGGCTTGGGCGTGAGATCATAGACATGACCCCATGGTATCTGGCTTGAGCCCAAAAGTCGCTGACTTGAAGCCCAAGGTTGCTGGCTTGTGCCAAGGTCAATGGCTTGAGCAAGGGGTCACTGGCTCATTTGGAGCCCCTGGGTCAAGGCACATATGGGAAAGCAATCACTGAACAACTAAAGTGGAGCAACAAAGAATTGATGCTTCTCATCTCTCTCCCTTCCTGTCTGTCTGTCCCTTTCTCTGTCACTCTCGCTAAAAATAGAAAGAAAGAAAGAAAGAAAGAAAGAAAGAAAGAAAGAAAGAAAGAAAAGAAAGAAAGAGAAGTAAGAAAGAAAAGAAAAGAACAGAAAAGAAAGGAAGGAAGGAAGGAAGGAAGGAAGGAAGGAAGGAAGGAAGGAAGGAAGGAAGGAAGGAAGGAAGGAAGGAAGGAAAGAAAGAAAGGAAGGAAGAAAGAAGAAAGAAAGAAAGAAAGAAAGAAAGAAAGAAAGAAAGAAAGAAAGAAAGAAAGAAAGAAAGAAAGAAAATAAGAAAGAAAGAAAGAAAGAAAGAAAGAAAGAAAGAAAGAAAGAAAGAAAGAAAGAAAGAAAGAAAGAAAGAAAGAAAGAAAGAAGAAAGAAAGAAAAGAAGAAGGCTCAAGACTGAGGCCCAGCACAGGCTCTCTGGAGTACACATATGCCCTTCTTCCCTCTCAGGTAGGCATCTTTACTTTTCTCTCCTAAACTCTGAGAGTTCCAATGAGACTTGCAACCAGGGGAGCAATGGGCAGTGGCAGCTCATCCCGGGTTAACTCCCTGAACTTGTCTCCAAGGCTTCTTTTCTCTGACTTTCCAGTGAGCCAAAGCAGCCCTGCCCAAGCTCATTTCTTTCTCATAACATTTCTAGAGAGCCAGTGCAGCCCCACCTGGGCTCTCTCCTATTGCTTCTTCTATCCTAAATCCTTCCAGCTTTAATAAACGTACTATCAGCCTGACCAGCAGTGGCGCAGTGGATAAAGCATCAACTTGGAAAGCTAAGGTCGCCGGTTCAAAACCTGGGCTTGCCTATTCAAGGCACATATGGGAGTTGATGCTTCCTGCTCCTCCCCCCTCCTCTCCTCTCTCTCTCTCTCTCTTTCCTCTCTAAAATGGATAAATAAAATATGGAAAAAAAATAAATGTACTCTGAAAATAACTTGGACTTGTGTTGTGAAATCTTTCCTGCATGAAGTCAAGAACCCACAGACTACTGTCTGGCCTGAGGCAGACCCATTCTAGGCCCTGTTCCTGTCTGTTAACAGTTACAGTCTACAAATCGCTGAAAACATGAATTGGAAAATATTGAACCATTGCCCTTGGGGAAATACAGGGCTAGGTTCTTGCAAGCCCCTGGTCATAATGTTTTTGTCAATCTACCAACACATAACCTTGTTTTACATGTATTTCTGTTTAAAGACACCTAACTTAATAGATATTGTTGATTTATTAACACTGAACTCACAGCCAACAGCACTATTACTCAGGCCCAAATGAGGCTTTTCTAATCGCATTTTCTCCGTAAGGCACTTCCCAGCCTTCTCCCGCGTAGGAACACCAGACGGCACCTCAGCACTCCATCTGTGGGCCACTTTAAACTGCAGGATCAAACAAAAACCAAAAAGGCAGAAGGTTACCTCATTTGACTGTTACTAGATCAAAATTTGTATGCCTGAGGCTTCGAAAGGCCAAACTCAAAATGTCAGAGTTTGGAGTAAGAAAAGGTTTATTGATCTGGAAGTCACCAACTGAGAAGATGGGAGACCCAATGGTGCTTCAAACCCATTTTGTTTGCTGGACTAGGTTAAAGGTTTTTAAGAGCTTAGGGGGTCGGGTATGTAAAAGTGCTGGTAGGGCAAGCACTTGAAGAAACATCAGATCTTAGCCTTGGAACATCAGATCTTCCTGGACAACTAATCCATTGCTTCTGAAATGGTTCAAGTTCCGGTTGTCCTGGTCCTTTGGTTCTGAGCAGGGAAGGTGGGGGTTTTGGTTTCTGGTGCAGTCAAAGGTCAAAGTTCTCTCCTCTGTGCATGCTTTGGCTGCATGACTGGCAGTTTAGGGCCTGTTTTCTATGAAGAGTATCTTATTAAACAGAATAAGACCATTTTGAGCTGGTTCTGTGGTTATACGACCTCAGCTGGGAACGTACGCCTCAGGCAATTCAAGTTCTTCACTGTTCTGCACATGTCTGAAAAGGACCCCCAAAGCCCTTTGAGTACTGATTTTGGTATTGCAACTATATTAAAAATATAATAATATTTATAATATAATACTGAACTATTATCAATATAAATCTTAATGAGTAAGCAAATTTGCAAATATAGGATCCACAAATAACAAGGTTCAACTATATATTTAGACTGACAATTTTCAACCTTTTTTATCTGATGGCACACATAAACTAATTATTAAAATTCTGTGGCAGCTACAAAAAAATATATATTTTTTGCTGACCTGACAAAAAAATAAGTATAATTTCTATTCATGATGGCTACTGTTGTGTTGACTATTGTCATTCTTTTATTTGACAATCTAAGGGAACTCTAAAAGGTCAGTGTCCCTGATTAAATAGTCAGGTATTGCGTGTTTTAAGAATTTTTGCAGCACACTGATGTATTGCGGCACACTGGTTGAAAACAACTGTTGTGGACAATGAGAACCAGATGAGGGGAACAAATCATCACCTCAACTGTCTCCCTGAGGTCAGTTTTTTGTCCTAAGTGCACTAGACGTTTTGGAGTTAAACTCATAGTTCAAGATAGAGGGACCCTTAGAGACCAAGCATCTACCCTTTCTTCTGATAAGGGAAACTAAAGAGTTAACATTTTAGCTTGAGTCATAGTAGCTTTAGTTATAATCAATAGGTTTAATGGTTAATACAATTAAAAGCTTTGTTCCAGGAACTGGGATACCTGAACATAACTTCCCAAGATCTGCAGGCTATCCACCGTTGTGTCTGAGGGGTCTACAAGCAAAGCCTTTGTGCTCCAGGGACATAATGCCCCCTCCCCGCCCCCTGCTGACTATGATCTAATTAACTTTCCCTTGAGTTCCAAACCCTCACTCCTACCCTTTTCTTCCTCTCATAAAAAGGTTGGCTGAGATGAGATGTTAAGATGGTTTTGGGTACATGACCTCCATCTTCTCAGATTGCTGGCCACCTGAATAAAGTGCCCATAAAGATTCAATCCTTGTCTATTCTTACTTGGCTGAGTGGTGACAGGCAGCATAGATGCTAATATTTCCAGTTTCATTTTGGCCACTCTGGTGGGATAGTTTCAGGACTCTCTAGTAAGTCCAGGTATTTAGCAAGAATTTTCATTGGCTGCCTGAGCTGGGTGGCTGTGGGGTGCAGCTTTGGAGACCTCTTAGCTGCTACTGATTGCATTCACTCTCCCCATCAAATCCCCAGAGCCTCTGTCGCCTTCACCTTAGATTGAATCACTGTGCTTTCTGGTTACAGTCCTGGGTTATAACCTAGATCAGGGGTCAGGAACCTATGGCTCGCGAGCCAGATGTGGCTCTTTTGATGGCTGCATCTGGCTCGCAGACAAATCTTTAATAAAAAAAAACAACGTTAAAAATATAAAACATTCTTATGTATTATAATCCATTCATTTCCTACCGCTCATGTTCATGGTTGTGGGTGGTTGGAGCCAATCATAGCTGTTCTCCGGGACAACACCAAATTTTTATTGGATAATGCATAAAGTACATGGGTCGTTGTATGGCTCTCATGGAATTACATTTTACAATATGTGGCGTTCACGGCTCTCTCAGCCAAAAAGTTTCTTGACTCCTGACCTAGATGGTCATCTGGTTAAGGCACCTCTGGTTTTTGGTTTTATAGAGCTCTGTCTGGTAGAATGAGGGCTGAGCCTCCATTCTGGGAAAATTCACCCTTTGGTTGAAATAGGATGAAAGTTTTGCAGTGGTGCCAAAGGCTAAGAGTTGAGAAAAGGCTGGGTGGGATGAAAAGTGGATGACTGATATTAACTTTTGCTTTTCAATTGCAACTGCTTTCTGAGGGTCTGAATAAAACCTTTTGATAATAGAAACCTTTTACTTGAAAGTACTTGAGTCAACTTATGATGGTCGAAATGATGCATTTTTTATGCCTATTTAATTTTTTATTCAAATTTAGAAAATACCAGCTCTAAAACTGAAATAGTCTCATTTCTGTATTTAGGTATTCTGGACATTATTGCCTTAAAATTGAAATATTTAAGGAGATTTCATTTAAATTTTTTTTAAGTTTTAAATTCTATTTAGAAAATTAACTTTAACACAGTGACATTGATCAATAAGAGTACATAGGTTCCAGGTAAACATTTCTATAGCATTTGAACTGTTGATTATGCTGTATAGCCATCATCCAAAGTCAAACCATTTTCTGTCACCTTATATTTGTTCCTCTTTACACCCTGCTCCCCGCCCTCTCCCCCATATCCCATGCTCCCTGGTAACCACTTTACTTTTACCTATGTCCATGAGTCTCAGTTTTACATCCCACCTATGTGTGATATCATATAGTTCTTAGCTTTTACTGATTTACATATTTCACTCAGTATAATGTTCTCAAGGTCCATCCATGTTGTTGTAAATGTTACTAAGTCATCATTTCTTATGGCTGAGTACTATTCCATTGTATATATGTACCACATCTTCTTTATCCAGCCCTCTATTGAGGGACACTGGTTGTTTCCATGCCTTGGCCACTGTGAATAATGCTGTGATGAACATGGGTGTACATGTGTCTTTGTGTACCAATGTTTTTGAGTTTTGGGGGTAGATACCCAGTAGGGGAATTGCTGGCTCATATGGTAGTTCTATCCTTAATATTTTGAGGAACCACCATACTTTCTTCCATAACGGTTGTACTAGTTTACATTCCCACCAGCAGTAAATGAGGGTTCCTTTTTCTCCACAGCCTCTCTAACAGTTATTACCTGTCTTGCTGATAATAGCCCATCTAATGGGTGTGAGGTGATATCTCATTGTAGTTTTGATTTGCATTTCTCAAATAGCTAGTGAAAATGAGCATTTACTGAGTGCGGGCTGCAGGCGGACTACGGGAACACTGGCCGTGACCCCGCGCTTTGGCTGCTTTGGTTTATCTACCCCTCTGCCTCTCTATCTCACTGCTCCTCCTGGCAGAAGGAGACCAGTCACTCCATGTATCTCTCTCTGTACCCCTCAGACACAATCCAGAGAGCCCGAGCTTCCTTTCTCCCTGTAGTCCAGCAGAGAAAAATAACCCAGTCACTCCAGGTTTGTCTCCTCTCCTCTCTAAGCCCATTGTGAATGCGTTTTATCTTCTGCCCCCCTTTTCCACCCCACACCGCCTTTAGTCCATTCAGTATATGGATCCTTCAGGTGTACCTGTGAGCCCAGCTGGGTTTCCTTTGCTGCACTATAATTGTTCAATTTGTTGAAATTTCAAAGGGAGAGATCAGCAGTATTTCTCACACCACCATTACTCTGACATCATCCAAAAATTTCCCATTAAATTTTAAATAGCATGAAATTTTGGATCCTGAACTTGTTTCTTTGTTTTTGTACTCTGTAAAGTCTGGCCATGCTGATTGTTGTGCTCTGTGTTTGTTCTCTCCAGTGTTAGGGGCCAAGTAGCAACTCTGCTAGTAGGCTTGATTAGGTTTTATGTGTCATGCTCATGTCCCTGCATTGTATTTGTCTTGTTTATATGTAAAATAGTACTCATGTGTGTGAAATAGGAGGAGTCAGTTTCAGTTTGAAAGCTCTTGTCTGTCTGTCTGCAATTCCCGCTCCCCTATGCACATTGTAAACCCTCTGTAGTCAATAGACCTCTTACTGAGACTTCATAGCAAGCCATAACTGTAACTGAAATTTTTGAGAGCCCCAAAAGTCAGTTTTTCTTAAAACCATTGGAATATGCTGTGGGAGAAACAGTTTTATACTCTTATTTACTTTTATATTTAATTTTTTTTTTTTTGTGATATACAGTTTTAACTCACAAATTTTTATATATTTCTGAGTGTCCAATTCCTCTTCTGGAAAGGGACTTGTCAAAGCTCCAAGAACAACTCCACCTACAGATCCCTCCAGAGCACAGCTGGCATTCCTTATGAACCCGTGCAAAGAAGAAGAAGAAATGACCCTGGCCAGAAGAGATTGCAAAACAGGTAAATCATATTGTGTGGATTGCTAGAAGACCCAGGAGGGCTAAGCAAGCCTCCCCATTAAAGTTGACCTCAAATGAGGGGTAGGAGCTCCCAGTATTGCCTCTGCAATATTCCTTATGAAAAGAGTAACCCTAGAAGGAATATGCCCACTAATTTAAAAGTTTCCGGAATATGGACTATTTGGCCCTGCCACTCCCCATACAATAACAGTACACCTAAGGATAGCCTCTGGTATTCAGTCTTGGATTGGAAAGCTGCTTTCTTCTGCATTCCAGCTGACCCAGACTCTCAACCATTGTTTGCTTTTGAGTGGCAGGACCTGGAATCTCAGGTCAATACTCAGCACTGCTGCACAGTCTTGCCATAAGGGTTCAAGAATTTTTCCACAATATTTCGGGATGTCCTGAGCCAGGACTTAAAAGATTTAAAACTAGAAGGAGGAACTATGTTACAGTATGTAGATGACCTCTTAATTCAACCACACTAATGTATGACTGTGCTGAAATAATTGAAGTTTATTCTAGCAGAATCAATTTACAGAACCATCTCCTGGAGAGACAGACTGAACTCTATGTGCAGATGGAAGCAGTTATGCAGTTGTGACTCTTGAAGAAATAGTAGAGGCCAAGGCCTTACCACTGGGAACATCTGCTCAGAAAGCTGAACTGGTTGCATTATGAGGGCGCTTAAAATGTCACACAAAAAGAAGGTGAATGTGTGTATCAACTCAAGGAACACTTTCCTAATTTTGCATGCACTTGACTCTGTCTGAAAGGAAGGAAGACTATTAATCTCCAATAAAAAAGAAATTAAGCATGCAATGAAAATTTAAAAATAACTAGAAGCTGTTCAGGTACCCTTACAGGTGGCAGTTATGTACCGCCCTGGGCATCAGAAAGAGGACACTGAAGTAGCTACAGGAAACAATCTGGCCAATTAAGCAGTGAAAGAGGCAGGTAAAGGAACATTTATAATGTCTTTGGTATTTGTTCTAGACTTGTCACAATTTGACCCTGAACATTCGACTGCAGACTCAGAGGAAGCTAAGAGCTAAGGTTTTGATGAAGAAGGCCCTGGCAGTAGATGGAGAAAGAATTAGAAAGGAGGGTCCAAGGATGGAAATATTTGTTAGTCTTTGTTGATGCTTTTTCTTTCTTTCTTTCTTTCTTTCTTTCTTTCTTTCTTTCTTTCTTTCTTTCTTTCTTTCTTTCTTTCTTTCTTTCTTTCTTTCTTTCTTTCTTTCTTTCTTTCTTTTTTCTCTTTTTTTTTTTTGAGAGAGAGAGAGGCACAGACAGGGACAGACAGGAAAGGAGAGAGATGAGAAGCATCAACTCATAGTTACAGCACTTTAGTTGTTCATTGATTGCTTTCTCATACTTGTATTGACCCAGGGGAGCCAGTGACCTCTTTCTCAAGTCAACAAGCTTGGACTACAAGCCAGCGACCTTTGGGTTGAAGCCAGCGACCATGGAGCCATGTCTATGATCCCACACTCATGCCAGCAACCCCGCGCTCAAGCTGGTGAACCCGCTCTCAAGCCGGATGAACCTGCACTCAAGCCAGAGACCTCGGGGCTTCAAACCTGGGTCCTCAGTGTCCTAGGCTGACACTCTATCCACTGTGCCACAGCCTGGTCAGGCGATAATTTTTCAGAATAGATAGAAGCCTATCCTACCAGAACTGAAAAATCATCAGAGGTAGTGAATGCCCTGCAGAAGAAAATGATTCCTTGCTTTGGCTTACCTACAACATTTAGAGTCATAATGTGCCTGCTTTTGTTTCAGAAATTATGCATGAAGTTAGTAAAGTTAAAAGAATCATATGGAGACTCCATATGGCATGGAAATCTCAGGCTTCTGGGAAAGTAGAGAAACTGAATCACACCCTGAAGAAGAATAGAGCCAAATTGTGGCAAGAAACTCAACTCCATTGGGACCAAACCTTATCTATTGCCTTTCTCAGGATAAGCATGGCTCCTCAAAGTAGGGTTCAATTAAGTCCTTATGAAATTGTGTACAGGTGACCATTTTAGGCTACAATTAAGGCAGGAGATATGTATGTAGACCAAGAAATAAAAGTAAAGAACTATGTGTGAGGTCAGTTGGCAATGGGGGAAGGTCACGTGAGGAACCAGACCCAGGAATTTTGCCTGGAACCGCCCACACTCATACGCGCCAAAAGAAACTTCCCAGGATCCCTCTGAAAAAGAGCGACTGTCCGTCAGCCAATGGGATTTCCCCACGTCATATCAACCTTAACGACCCTATAAATTACCCCTACACGGATCCCCCCCTGGGCGACATCTCTGACCCCCTTCTTGTGGAACAGAGAACATCATCGGGGAAGCGCTGTACTAAATAAAGCTTTTGCTATTCCACACTTCATGGCTAAGCCCTTCCTTCTTCCCTGGCGGGGAAAATACCTTACATTATGTACAACACTTAAGTCAGACCTTAGCTATGATTAATGACCTTGCTTGTGTTAGAGATCTCTCCCCCACAGGTTAACTACAATCCTTTAAGCCTGGTAATAAGGTGCTATTGAAGACTTGGAAGACAGGATTCCCCGAGAGCCAACTAGGATAAACATAGACTGAACCTTGGGATGTACTCTTCACCACCCCAACCACAGTGAAATTGGTGAAATTGGCAGGAATTAAATCTTGGATTCATCACACCAGAGTAAAGAAACATCTGAAGAACAATGGACCACTAAACCACATGAAGACCTAAAAGGAATCTTTCAAAAACAGTGACTTATATTCTTTTAGTCATTTTTTGTTTAACCCCATGTTGTGGAGAACTTACTCCTTTCAAATGGGATGAAAATATTTGGGTCTAAATTTTCTGACTTTTGTCTTGCAGGAGGAATCTATGTTGAACAAACTTTCATTTCATGTCTTGTAGGTGCTTGTATTCCCCTCAAAGGTCTTTGAAATTATACTTTGTTTCCATGTCAGTAAGACCATAACCGATATTTACCTGTGGTAGCTCTAAAGCAGTGGTCCCCAACCTTTTTTGGGCCACGGACCGGTTTAATGTCAGAAAATATTTTCACGGACCGGCCTTTAGGGTGGGACGAATAAATGTATCACGTGACCAAGACAAGCATCAAGAATGAGTGTTAGATGGATGTAACAGAGGGAATCTGGTCATTTTTTAAAAATAAAACATCGTTCAGACTTAAATATAAATATAAATAAAACAGAAATAATATAAATTATTTATTCTTTCTTTGCGGACCGGTTCCAAATGGCTCACGAACCGGTACTGGTCCGTGGCCCGGGGGTTGGGGATCACTGCTCTAAAGGACAAGGAAATGTTCTCTTTAAACATGCTCAGCAGCAAAATGGTTACTTCCACATGAAACTAACCTCATAGAAACGAGATAGTTAAAACTAACAGAGGGGAATAATAGGAGACACTCAAAAGTTAAAAATTTAGCTTGAATAATAGCTTTAATTATAATCAATAGGCTTAATAGTAAATGCAAGTAAAAGCTTTGTTCCAGGAACTGGGATACCTGAACTGGCCTACAGGACTTCAAGAGAGCTGCAGGAAACCCACCTTTTTGCCCCAGGGGTATGCAAATAATCCCCTGTTGTGCCCCAGGGGACTGCAAACAAAGCCTTTGTGCTCCAGGAACAGAACACCTGCTGAATATAATCCAATTAACTTTCCTCTGAGTTTAAACCCCATTCTTACCCCTTTCTTCCCCTTATAAATAGGTTGGCTGAGATGAGATGTTGAGATGGCTTTGTGTACATGACTAAGCCCCATCTTCTGAGATCACCAGCCATCTGAATAAAGTGCCCATAAAGATTCAATCCTTGATGTTGGGCAGATAAAATATATTATGCTCACTTTGTTAAAGATGGCGCTGTCCACGTGGAAGCCCGTTGCCCAGGTGATGGTATTGGTTGCCCTTCTTGCTTGGCATGGGCGTGATTATATTAATGTATGTTGAGGGCAGGCTGTGGGCAGGCAGGATCCTTGTAGCCTGGGGCTTGGTTTTGGGACTAAGACTTTCTCACCCTTTTTGATGTGGGGTGGTGTACTCTCGTGAGGAATCCTATTATGCCTCAGATAAGTGACTTTGTATCAGAGACTTTCTTGTTTGTATATTGGATTAAAGGTTTTGATTTCTATAATATAAAGTGGGGCAGACCGGGAGCTTGCTCTCTCTCAGTTCCTGAGATTAGCATTAGAGCAGAGAGCAGAGAAAGGCCACATGGAGGAGGCCAGGAGAAGCAGCTAAGATGGTGGAGTGCTAAAAGAGAAGTCAGTTAGTGCAGAGTTTGTGCAGGAGAAGGAGATGGGGAACAGAGGTGAATAAGGCTGGTGAGCTAGAAACCTTTGATTCTAGGAAACTCAGATAAGTCAGTAGCTTTGTGAGCACTGAATGAGTGGGTTTTGGAGCCCAGTGTGTGTTTTTACTTGCCCATCAGGTGCAAGCTAGGATTAAAGCTAATGGCCCATCAGTTTTTGGCTCCTTTGTTTCATTACCGTCTGTCCGAATCCAATGTGAACCTGCATGGGCCAGGCTGCTGTGATGGTGGCCGTGGCTTCTGGATTTACACTTGATTCTACTTACTTGGCTGAGTGGTAACAGGCAAAACAAACACCAATATTTCCAGTTCCATTAAAAAAAAAAAGATTTTACAGGAGGGGGGGCGGTGAATGAGAAGTTGTTGCTTCACTCTAGCTCTTCATTGGTTGCTTGTTGTATGTGGCTTGACCAGGCAAGCCCAGGATTTTAAACCAGTGACCTCAGTATTCCAGGTTACCTTTATCCACTGCACCAGCACAGGACAAGCTTTTTTTTTTTTTTTTTTTTTTTTTTGTAAGTGAGAGGAGGAGAGATAGAGACAGACTCCGCATGCACCCGATGGAGGTCCACCAGGCAACCACCGTTGGGGGCCAGTGCTTGAATCAACTGAGCTATCTTCACCCCCACCCCACCCCATTCCACTGTCTGTGAGAGGGGAAGAGAGAAAGAAGGAGAGAAAGGGGAAGAGAAACTGTAAGGCCAGTGGCCACGGCCAGGGCCACCATCAGAGCAGCCCAGCCCATGCAGGTTCTCATTGGATTCGGACAGTCGGTAAAGAAACAATGGAGCCAAAAACTGGTGGGCCATAGTCTTTAATCCTAGCTTGCACCCGGCGGGCAAGTAAAAACACACACTGGGCTCCAAAACCCACTCACATTCAGTGCTCACAAAGCTACTGACTTATCCGAGTTTCCTAGAATCAAAGGTTTCTAGCTCACCACTTATTCACCTCTGTTCCCCATCTCCTTCCTTCTCCAGCGTCAAACTGCACAAACTGGCCTCTCACTCAATACTCCGCCATCTTGGCTGCTTCTCCTGGCCACATGGCCTCTTTCTGCTCTCCTCTCTGCTCTCTCCTCTAATGATAATCTCAGGAACCAAGAGAGCAAGCTCCCGTTCTGCCCTCATTTTATACTGTAGATTCAAAACCTTTAATCCAATATACAAAATAGGGAAGTCTCTAATACAAAGTCACTTCTCTGAGGCATGATTGGATTGTACCGCCCCACATCAAAAAGGGTGGGAAAGGCTTAATCCCAAAACCAAGCCCCAGGCTACAACGATCTGCCTGCCCCCAAAACACATTAATATCACCTGGGCAATGGCCTCCACGTGGGCAGCGTTATCTTTTACAAAGTGAGCATAATACATTTTATCTGCCTAACAGAAACAGATGGTCGTTTCTCATGTGTGCCCTGACCAGGGATCGAACCCTGGATGTCTGCATGCCAGATCTACGTTCTATCCACTGAGCAAACCAGCCAGGGCCAGTTCCACTTTTACAGAAGAGAAAGCTCTGTCATCTGGCTCAATCTTTCTTATTAACACTGGACTGCCTCAGTTCTATCTCCAGGAGCTGAGGCTGCAGAGTTTTTATACAAAGACCCTGGTTGGCAAACTGTGGCTTGCGAGCCACATGCGGCTCTTTGGCCCCTTGAGTGTGGCTCTTCCACAAAATACCACGTGCGGGCGCTACCTTGATAAGGAATGTACCTACCTATATAGTTTAAGTTTAAAAAGTATGGCTCTCAAAAGAAATTTCAATCGTTGTACTGTTGATATTTGGCTCTGTTGACTAATGAGTTTGCCGACCACTGGCCTAAGTGCTTGAAATCTAGACTTCCGTTTACCCAGACTGATGTTCTCCTATACCATCAATCGGCTTCTGAACTTCTGAACAGCTCCAGTCAGACCTCCTTCTCCAATCAGCACTTGCTCCCTGGGCGATCTCATCCATTTCCCCATTACTCTAAGTGCCATCTATATGCAAATTTATAGCTCCCACCCAGACCTCTTCCCCTGAACTCCAGACTCCAATATCCGACAGCTTTCTTGACATCTCCACCTGGATATTTAATGAGCTCAAACCTAACATCTCCAAGAAGGAACTTTTGTTCTGTCCCCATTCTTTCCTCACCTCAGGAAATGGCAGTTCCAATTGCTCAGGCTAAAACCTTGGCCATCATCTTAGAATCCTTTTTTCTCTTTTATTCTACATCTGATGTAGCAAACAATTCTACTGGCCCTAAGCACTTTCTGCAACCTACACACTGGCCCCTGAACTGGGTTCCCTGCCCAGTGCCAAACGGCAGCTGGAATTGTCCTTATGAAAAATCCTGTTATGTCATTGCTCTTTATAACACCCTCCAGTGGCCTCTCTCTCGCTTAGAGTAAAACCCAGGACCACAGCCGAAGGCCAAGATATTCTGTGAGTTCTGATCTCCCTTCCCACTCCCCCTCTGCTCACTCCCTTGCTTCAGCCACAGGGCCCCTTGCTTTTCCTGAACACTCGGGTGTCCTTCAGCTGGAGCCAGGCTCTTCCCAGTCCTTTTGCCTGGGAAACTCATCCCCAGAAAGCAAGCTTGCTTGACTGCAACACTTTCCCCTGGACCAAGCGAAAGGTCTGGGTTGCAAACCTTTGCTGGCCAGGTCAGGTCAGGCCTGGGGTCTGCCAACGCTTGGCCGCACACCATCGCTAGCGATCCTCAATTCTGTACATTCTTTTCCCACTTCAAGGCTGGATTTCCATTTCTCTCCCCATGTTGGAAAGTGTCCCTAATTACCAGAGAATCTAATTACTACTTCTTCCAAGTAAGCTCTCAGTCTCTGTTATGCAAATGTGGCTATAACTGTGTCAGGCAGGTTTTGTGACCATTCTCTCTTTCCTCCACCCTCCTCCCCCACTACCCCTTTTCAAATCACAGTTGCAGTCCCATTTTCTTTTACTGTGAAGACCCCTGAGGTCCCCAGCTGAACCACAGAAACCACCTCGATTGCCTGCTCTGGATCCCAGTAGCCACAAGACTGCCTCGGGGCCAACAAGCACAAATAAATAGCATTTAGTGGAATTTATTTTATTTCTTTGGAGATGCAAATCAGACAGTACCATTTGAGCTCTGGGAGCTGCTGTGTGGGGCGGGAAGAAGTTGGCTCTGGAAATGGGAGCAGAGACCGCAGGAAAACAGGCCTCTTTGCAGCCAGAGGGGCTGTTCTGATTCAATGTGGGGTGAGGGGAGTGGGAAAGAGTGCCAAACCCCAAACCATTACATTTGTTACTTTGTCTTATTAAAAGCTTCAGGGCCTCTCTGGCAGCCTTGGCTGCAGAGTGAGTATGTGCTTCCCAGGTCCCCAAGAGGGGGCCAGCTTGCTGCCTCTGGCATGGTCCCGGACTGTGTCCTCAGCTGCCAGCTCCTGGGGACATGCAGTGGCTTCCTCAAGTGGGCAGAGCAGAGGTAGGGAGGTTTTATCTGAGGTTTGTTTGTTCATTCGTTCAACAAACAAATCGCGCGCCTACTGTGTGCCAGGCAATATTGTATATGCAGGGTCAATATTGTATATGCAGGGTATATAGCAGTGAATAAGTTAGACACAAGCTTCTGATCTAACAAAGGGAGAGAGAAAATATACAAATGTATATATTAGGTCCAGTGGCAATAAGTGTTAAGGAGAAAAAAAAACAATGAAGAGAATAGAGAATGATAGGAATAGAGCAATTTGGAAAAAGTAGACAGAGAGAAGGATTCTGATATAGGCACATTTGAACTGAGCCACCAGACCTGTTTGTCTGGACTCAGGGGAGAAAGTGCTGGAGACCTGCAAACCCGCCTGGGAGAGTTCAGACTCTAGCACAAACCAGCTGTGCGATCTTGTGCACACATGACTTTGCTGAGGTCCACAACTCACCGTTAAATGAGATAACATGAAAGGATGTGTGTGGGTTAACCATGAGGGCAGTATACGCTTCCCTTGTGGATCTCATAGTACCTATGTCGCTTGTATGGGGCTCAAGGCTGACCCCTTCCCAAGGAGGCAGCTCTGAGTTGAGAAAGCGGTTAACTCTGGGGAGGGAAGAAAGGGGGCAGCGGTGCAGCTGGGGCGTGTGACTGTAGAGGCCGGGATGACAGATGGGAAAGTGGAAGGCCTAGGAGTGGCACCAATTCTCACTTTCTTCCCTCAAGAACACATGACATCATAGAAGTCACCTTGAATGTAATATTTCTGCATATGTAAAAATCATTTGCAAATATGAATCCCTTATTATTAATAACATAATTTTTGTTATTCCTCCCACTGCCTGAGCTATGAGCTTTGTGATGACAGGGACCAGATTATTGTTATTTTTGTTATTACCTTTAATTCCTGGCACTTTGTGTATAGTAGGTGATTAGGAACTGTTTAATGAATAACTAACCATTTCTGACACCCCCTTCTACCCAGTGCTGTGACACTGGACAAAGGCAGGGGACTCTTTGAAATCAGGCAGTTTAACTTGGGTCTCTAACCTGGATGACTCAGCAAAGGATTAGGGACTTGGGGGATAGAATCCTCCATACATGACTCCTAGGCAATGTTAGGATGTTGGAACTGATGCCCCAGGTTTCGGAGAAAGGAGAGAATTGTAAGGGTCTTTTCTAACAGGGAACAGAGTCATCTCTTCCTCACCTCTCATCTGCACTCCAACATTGGAACCTAATTACTATGATTAGGAAGAAATGAGTTAACAACTATTCTTTAACAAGCGTGTGTGTGTGTGTGTGTGTGTGTGTGTGTGTGTGTGTGTGTGTGTGTTCATTTAATTTGTGATTATGGAAGTATTTCTAGAAGTCAAGTACTAGCTGAAGCTAAAAGTTTATGTTCAGCTGGTTTCCATGGTGACTCGTCAGCTTTCTTTGCTTCATCTGTTATGAGGATACTTCTTTTTTAAAAGGGAGGCAAGATTACTAAAAGAGAGAAGGGGCCACCATCCACAGGGGCCTCAACTACTCCCAGACACTGCCGCTGAGGTAGTGTTGCTGTAAACCCGGCCTGTTTGCCTGTGGCTGGGCTCAGAGCTGGTGGATGAACTGAGAGCCTCCCCCTCCCTCAGATTGCTGCTTAGCCCCCACCCCACCCTGACAGCCAGGCTGGTGCTGCCTGCACAGCTGTGCCCAGGGACTTAATTACACACTTGGGATTCGGTTCTCTCCAAGACCAGGTATTAGTTTTTAAAATAGAAGGATGGCAAGGGGTTGAAATAAAGACAGGAGCTGCAAAGAGAGAGAGAATGACAAACAGAGTCAGAAAGAGAACACAATAAAGTTTTGACTTTTTGCTATTTTAAGCAAATAATAAGAGTCCTCAGAGATAACAGAAGGAGGAATAGTCAGATGGGAAGGATTCAGGCTCAGAACAAATGTAGCCTTAGCCCAAACCTTTCCCATTTCAGGTTACCCATTTGATGATACAAGGCACATGAACACATAATACCTCCCCTTCTTCCTACAATAATATAAAGAGGGTCCCACCCTTTACACTTAATATTTTCCAATACAATTACCTTCTTAGAGCAAGGGACACATCCAAAGACTCATAGACTTGAGCCCTGACCGGGTAGCTCAATTGATTAGAGTATCATTCAGATACACCAATGTTGTGGGTTCAATCCCCAGTCAGGGCACATAAAAGAATTAACCAATGAATGCATAAATAAGTGGAACAACAAATTAATGTTTCTCTTTCTCCCTCTTTTTCTCTCTTCTTTCCTTTCTCTCTAAAATCAATAAATAAAAAATTTAAAAAGAAGAATCACAGACTCATGGTTCTGTTTAGATTAGATGACCATTACCTGGCACTGTTCTCATGTAATAACATATATTAATTCACCCATTCTTTTTTACAGAAAGCCTTTGATATAGATCCTGTTAAGAGCTCCCATTTTACAAAGAGGGAAAGGGAGGTATGAGGAGGTTAAGTAAATTGTCCAAGGTCACACAGCAAACAAGTGGCAGAGCCAGGCTTCAGAGCCAGGGTTAGTGTTTCTAGTCCCTTTCCACTAACGGGACTAGAAGAGAACTTAGAGAACATCACATCCAGCCATCTCACTCTACCCAGAGTGATTTGCCTGAGGTCACACAGCTTGTGAGCAGCAGATGCCACCAGCAAGTGCCAAGATAATTAAGCCACAATTGCTCCCTCCCCTTCTGAAAAGGGTCAGCAGGAGCAAAGTTCTTCCTGCCAACCCCAGTTGCCTCCCCATCTCAACATTTGTAGCGTTTGCCCCCTTCCCTTTGAGGTGCCCTTTCCCAGATGCCCCTGGGAGCCCTGCCTGGGTCTCACCAGCCCGAGTGAAGGGGAGGAGGCTCTACCCAGGAGTCCTGAGAAGAGTGACAGCACCACCCACCACCCTGTCATGTCTGCCTGGATCATCCTGTCAGCCGCCTCCCAGCTCCCAGCTGTCTGTCAGCAGCTGCTCCAGGATATAAATAGCCAGCCCTTGGCAGAGCACCCTGGCAGAGAGGGGTGGGGTGTGGGGAGGAGACAGGGTGGGTTGGTGACAAACGGGGAAGACACTTGGGGGGTCTCCACTGGGTTCTGGGCAGGTATTCTGAGCTGTTCCTCGGAGAAGCAGGTTGAGGTCTGCCTGAAAGAGGAAGGGAAATTTGGTTTTAGGAGGAAGTAGCTGAGCAAATGTCTGAGGCCTGCCATCCCTCAGTACCTGACGCAAACTTCAAACCCCAGTTCTTCTCTGCATCACCTGAGTCTTGAGGAAGTATGTGGAGGACTCCTCTCCCCACAATACCTGTGGTCTGTAAGGATGCTAACTCCACAAAGAGAAGATCATTCTGAAATGGAGAGGCCCAGAAGAAAGCACAGAGTAGGGGGCAGAAATACAAATTAAAAGGAAGGTTTGGCAAAACTGGAAGGACAAGAGGATAATTTAAAATTCAACTGACATTATCAGGCTTCTACCATGTGTGGGTGCTTCCGCGCACATCACCTCATTTCATCGACACTGTGCTACAGGGGTGAGCCGCATCTCTGTCTTCCAGATGGGTCTGGACAGTGATGAGGAGAATCAAGGAAAGACAGGGCTGAAGAAACTTCGAGATCAACAGGTTCAGTCCCCACATTCTGCTGAGGCATCACAAGAAAGGTCGTGACAAGACTGAAGACCAGGACTGGCTAGGAACAGATTGGCAGCACCCAGCAGCCACGAGCTAGGGGCGGCTGTCCTTCCCTTGGGCTGCAGGGCTGAGTCAGCAAGGTGCCCTGGGAAAGTCACTGGAGTGGCCCCTCCTGCTTAGGCAAAGCTGGGGGAAGGGGCGCCCACGTGGAAACATTAAGGGACCTACTTACTGGCTTGCTGAAGGCTGCCCTTCTAATGTCTCTTACACAGCAGAGCAGTGGTCCTCACACTTCCACAGGGACCAGAATCTCCTGGAGGGGCTGAAACGGAGCACTGAGCCATCATCCTTCAGAGCTCCTGAATTGTAGGTGTAGTGCTCATATTTTTATTTCCTGTGTATTGTGATGTTTTGACATCTTAAAAACATTTCTGGCTTGGGAGAGAGACTGCCCCTCCCAGGACCAGCCAATTCTTAGAGATAGCAAAAGGCCCAGCTGGGAGCATGCCTTTGACATGCAAACGAGCTAATCCTGAGCCAAAGCTCCTCCTTTGGGCTGCTCTTCCCTCAGTGCACCCAGGAGGCAATATTCCTCTGCCTTAATCTGCCCAGGGCCAGGTACCAGGCAACTAGTGACTACCCCTATCACAGAGGGCTCAGGGGAATTATTCAGAAGAATTATTCACACTAAACTGTTTACCCTGCCCTGCCTTTCCTCAGGACACCTCCAATAAAGGCCCTAACCTAGGCTCTTCCTTTTCTCCTTTTTTATTTTTTAAAGAGACAGAGAGCAAGAGAGAGAGAGAAAAGGGAGAGAGATGAGAAGCATGAACTCATAGTTGCAGCACCTTAGTTGTTCATTGATTGCTTTCTCATATGTGCCTTGACCAGGGGAGAGGGGGAGGGGTTCCAGCCGAGTCAGTGATCCTTTGCTCAAGCCAGCAACCTTGGGCTCAAGCCAGTGACCATGGGGTCATGTCTAAACTAGTGAGCCCACGCTCAAGCCAGCGACCTTGAGGTTTTGAACCTGGGTCCTCAGGGTCCCAGGCTGATGCTCTATCCACTGTACCACCACTTGGTCAGGCACCTTCTGTCTCCTAACAATGCTGGGTACTTCCCCATATGGCCTGTGTGATATGCCTCCTGTTTCTAGAAGCTGTGAGTATAAATAACCTTTGACTTCCTGAGCCTCTTGTATGTCTGTCTCTTCTCGTAGCCACATCTGACTGACCATCATGTAAAAGAATACACAGTGCATAGGTCTGAGATGAGGCCCAAGAATTTAAATTTCTAACAAGTTTCCAGGTGACGCTAATGTTGCTAGTACCGGGGAATCCATTTTGAGACCTATCTGTATAGATGGTTCAAAGGCAGCTGGGGAAGGAATAGATCCCTGAAAGGAAAGGATCAAGACGCTGATCTCTAAGTTACTCAAATGCAGTATCCTGATGGGCTGAGATGGTGATGACCTTAGGCATACTGGTGAGAATGGACACCAAGGGCCCCGAGGGCGAATATACCCTGAAGGAAGGTGAATCTAGACAGGGCTGCGCAGCGCGGTCCCGCAGCATCAGTCAGCGTCAGCATCCTGCGGTGGGGCTTCGTAAAAATGCCAACTGTCAAGCCTCACCCAAGACCCACTGCACCTGAATCTCTAAGGGCGTGGCCCCACATTGTGCTTGAACACACTGCCGGATATTCTAATACACAATAAAATGTGAGAAACGCCGGTCTAGACTGGCCTTAAAGCTGGAGCCTAGATTATCTTGGTGGCAGAGTGGCTGGTTTTGGCACAGAGTGTGGCTCTGGTGATTGCTAAAGGCAAAACCACAGGCCCCAAATGTCAACACTTAGGCTAAAAGACCATGATACCAAACCTAGATTGGTCACCTGATCATCTAATTGCAATTTCAACCTCTCCTAGAAACATAATCTTAATCAACCAGTCTGGAATTTCCTAGTTAACACCAATGAGGTCATCTGTCACATGGATACTCTCCATCCCACCCCACCCTGCTCCAGAAAGAAGAGGCAATTTGCATGCAAAAAAAAGGGGGGGGGGGAACAACCTTCCTAGCCCCCAAATAATCTTTTCTTCCCTTTTGTTAACAATTCCCTTGCCCCACCCTCCTTTCCATAAGGACCTTCTGTTTTGTACAACCCCTCAGAGCAGCACCCTTCTGCTTGGTGGAGGGGATGCTGCTCGATTCATGAACGGCTTAATACAGCCAATCAGATCTTTACTTTTACTTGGTTGAATTTTGTTTAACACTAGCAATTCTCCCTGATCCAGCTACTTAGCAGGTGATCACTGGAGACAGTGCTGGGCCCATAGGTATACACTCTTTACAGTATGTCAGAGGCCCAAGAGTGGAGCATCCCTATGGGATCCATTCAAGAACCTGATCTGCAAGGGCATTCAGGCAGCAACAGAGAGGCCCCACTGGCCTGTAGAGGCCCCGCTGGCCAGCAGAGACCACTGTCTGAGCGTCATTTCATGGGGTAGTGACAGATGCACAGACTGGCCAGGCTTTCCTATTATCTACTCCCTGGCGCCTCCCCCTTCACAAGGCCTGGGATTTCTAACAATTCTAAGGGGAAAGAGTTGGGGAAGAAGGGAAGGACATCAAGAGATACTGGACTTGCTGTTAAATTGAGCTGGTGAATGCGTAAAGGACTTACTAGTACCTGCAATTGACAGTTCTGACTAACGGAAACCCAGGGCCAGGGCTAAGGGAGGAGGTCTTTGTAGGCATAGTGTGTGCACCCTGCTCTAAAGACCATAGTGTCCAAGCAGCTAAAGATGATTCCACGAAGGCCTGCTGCCAGGGAGGGTTCAGGAGAGGGGGGAAAGGGGAGATGCCCCTGAGCACTAAGCGGGCTCCAGCCCCACCCTCCCTCCCACACCTGGTCCACAGCCACAGTTTCCAAGCCCGAAGGCTAGTTCCCACTTTATGCCTCTGCTGAGGCCACTCCTCAGTTTGGAAGTCCATTTTCCCCCTGCCTAGATGACAAGCTCCTGTGCCATTTTGGGGACTTGGCATGGGGACCTTTTCTCTGAAGCTTTCCAGACCTGTCCTCGGATGGTACTGCCATTCCTTCCCACACCCCCACTGGACACTATATACTTCTGCCATCACACAAACAAGCTTTTATGCCAGACTATAAATACCCCAGAGCAAAGATCACCTTGCCTATCTCTTTATTTATTTAATTATGTATGCGGTTTTAGAGAGAGAGAAGAAAGGAGAGAAACATCAACCTATTGCTCCACTTATTTATGCATTGGTTGACTTGTGTATGTGCCCTGGTCAGGAATCAAACCCACAACCTTGGGTAATTAGGATGATGCTCTGAGCAACCAAACTGCCCCTGCCAGAGTGCCTTGCTTTTCTCTTTAGACTTAGGACAGCACATGATGAATAAGACAGAGCTTATAGTTAGGTCCAATTTTTATATAGTTATCCAAATAAAGAATTAAATCTTGGTGAAGAACCTTAAATGCCTGATATTTGCCAACTAAACTACCAAGACTTTAGCACCTAATCTATTTAAGAAACCCTCCTACAAAGTGATCATCTGCTTCTCCATCCCTCCCCCCTTCCCTCTCTCTTCCCCTCTCACAGCTATAGCTTGATTGATTCGAGCTCATTGGCCCTGGGCTCTGAAGATAGCTCCATGAAGCCTCTGCCTCAGGCACTAAAATTAGCTCAGTTGTGAGCAAAGCCCCAGATGGGCAAAGCATCGGCCCTAGACAGGGGTTGCCGGGTAGATCCTGGTTGGGGCGCATGAGGGATTCTGTCTCTCTATATTCCCTTCTCTCACTTGGAAAAGAAGAAGAAGAAGAAAAAAATGAAACCTCTCCTATCATGAAGAGCTCCCAATTTTATGGGAAACCCAGCTCCTGACCCTGGGGAGCTCCAAGCTAGTAGAGGTGACATGTTCCTTGCTTTCAGACGTTTTCAGCACAGTGGGGAAATATAATCACCTGACACCGGTTTCTGCCATTTACTGCATCCTTTTCATGCGGTAGGAAATGTGGCCCTTGGAAAGCCCAAGGCTAAACTGTTCTACAATTCATGGTCCAGTAAAAGAGTCCCATGTCCTAAGAGCAGGTCTCAGAGAAGGCGCTGTCTGGCCTGGCCAGGTGGCCCATTCCTGGGCAGGTGGGGGCAGACTGAAGGAGAGGCAACTGGTCAACCTTTCTGGTCTACACAAAACGGGTTTGCCATAGGAAAGAGTTCTTGCATAGAGGCAGGGGGATGGCAAGTGGTGCTGGACAGAAAAAAAAATACTGCTTCAGGCTGCTGAGGAGGCTGAACACATAAATCCAGCCGAGAACAAAGATGGGGGGCCCGTAAGTATAGGTCAGTACTCCAGAGTGCATTGAGATGCTGAGCGGGATTGAGGTTTGCGGTCTGGTGGAGTCAAACAGTGAGAGAGTATGGGGGCGTTGAAGTTTGACAAGAACAGGGAGAAAGAGGGCAACAGGTATTTGGGGCAGAGGAGGCTGAGGGGTCTGGGATGCCTGGGGGGCTGGCATAGGTGTGCTGAGGAGTGCTCTAAGAAAGATAAGGCAATTTCTCAGGGGAAGCTGGAGACCTGAGCCCTACCATGCCCTCAAACCTCGCCCAGTGTCCTTCACTTTCCTCTCCCAGTTCCCACCCTCAGGGTCTGGGACCTGCTCTCTGGCACCTACATTCTTAGGACTGAAGAGAAACATGTGCAGCTCCGCTCCTGCAGTGGGAGAGAGACGGGAGAGGAAGGACTTCGGTCCCACGGAAACTGGGAATAACGTGTGTACGGGGTGGAGGAGAACTGAGAGACAGACTGAGGATTTTAGCCTGTGAAAGGAGCAGAGTATGGGGTGGGTGAGAGAACAGGGGCAGCCCTCACTGTTGTCATGGCAACACAGACACATCCAACTGCGCCTGTAAACACCACTGTGTGAGTCTCTTCCTAAGCCAAGCCCCAGGACAGAGCAGAATGGGGACAGCAGAACCAAGATGCGGGTGTGGAGATCACCCCCTAAGAGCCTGCACTGGGGGTGGTTAGACACTGCATGGTGCAGGACCACCTGCCAGAGGTGGGCTAAGGGCTCCTTTCAGAGGTCACCTCTGCCCTTGGAACAGAGGAAAGCCCCACACGCAAAGCGCTTCATCTACAGAACGGGATCTGATGGTGTAGTGTGTAGACTGGTGGGGATGTGGGGAGCAGGGAGGGCCTCCCATCAGGGCACAGGGTGGGCAGAGCTCTGCCCACGCACATCCCGTGAAGCCTGGGGCTCCTGGCCAGGAGCAGGGATCTGGTGAACAACGGCTCTGTCCTCCAGGAGACAGGCTGTGCTGGGCTCTGATGGATCCCAAGCAGGCAAATCCCTTCAGCTGGCGGAGGGGGAGCAGGGCCTGGGAGGGTCTCTGCCTTCGCCTCCCTCTCCTTGTCTCCCTCCCTTTTGATTCTCTTGCTCCCACGTCCTCTGCTTATCTTCCTTTCAGCTCTCATTCTGTCCTCCTCGCCTCTCTCCCGCCCACCTTGCGGCTTGTCCCTCTTCCTCTTCCCTTCCCTGCTTCAGTCTGCCTCTGTTCTCTTGGTCGCGCTCCTCTCTCCCCCCACCTGCCTTCTCTCTATTTAAATCGATAAGAAGCTGGAGGAGTAGGTGGAAAAATACCGCGCTGGGGACAGCAGGGAAGAAGGCTTTAGTGTGAGGCTTTTTCTTCCTGCTTCAGTAGAACCGGAGCAGGGATCCTGAGAGACATTACCATGAGGATACAGGCACTCACAGCCTCCTCCCCCACCGCACACCGCCCCTCGCTGGTGGCAGGAAACCAGAATTCATGGCAGGAGAGAGGGGCCAAACCCCAGTGCTCTGTTGTGTGCCAACACACTGCAGCTAATTGTGACTCCAGATCCACGGAAACACTGCAACTTTTCTAAGTGTGGCTAATCACGGGCCCAGCCCCACAGAAACCAAAGTAATCTGCATCCATAGTTTGGCCAAAGCCACCTAGAAGCCACGGGTCAAGAGTCACATACTGATGAACGTGGAGAGTGGGAGGAGGCCTGGGTCTCGGTGCGAGGAGCCCTCCTGAGGCTCGGGAACAGCCATGCCACGCCTTTGTGCTGGATGGACCCAGAGCTGCGGCTGGGAGGGAAAACCTGGGTCGGCCTAGACGTCTGGTGTGGACAGGTTGGTTGAGAAGAATTTCTCCAGAATTGAAACTGAAGTTCGGCCATAATAAAAGTTCTTTGATTCTCATTCTGCTAAAATAGAAATACTTCTTAAGTTGTAAACCCATCCAGTGAGATAGGAGCTGTTCCTGATGGCCCATAAACACATCTCTTGACGCTTACAAACCCTTATCTTCAGGGGGCAACTACCACTAAGGAGGTCCCCCATACTGGCGATAGCCCCATTAGGCATAGGCTAGCCAAGCAGTATCCTAGGATGTCACCCTGACCCCCCCAAAAGGAACTGTTGGCCCAGGAGACCCCCCCAAATGGATTTAGATTTTTAGCCAGATTCATCTTAAAGTCTCTTGGGTCCCGGAGTGTGGGTTAAGGGTGGCAAATAGGGCTGTCGCACTGAGATCCTGGTCGAGGACCCCACAGTTTGGGGAAATAAGGGCCCTTGGGTACCCCAGGTGGCAGGGCTGCTCAACCATTAATCCACAGCCTCTGGGGCTTCATGTGTATGTAGAATGACTGAAGCCCACACACCACACAGAAGGAGAGAGGATCAGACGAGCTCATGCAGGTGGTGAGAGTGAGAGTGGGAAATCCTTAGCTTCCTCCTGGTACCATAGTCCAGCGATTTCCAACCTTTTTCATCTCACAGCACACATAAACTAATTACTAAAATTGTGTAGCACACCAAAAACTACTTTTTTTTTGCCAATCTGACAAAAAAAATGGGTATAATATTGATTCATTCACACAGACAGCTATTGTTGTATTGGTTATTGTCATTTTTTACTCCTTTTTAGAGAAAAGAGAAAGAGAGAGAGAGAGAGAGAGAGAGAATAAGGGGGAGAGGAGCAGGAAGCATCAACTCCCACATGTGCCTTGACCAGGCAAGCCCAGGGTTTCGAACTGGCAACCTCAGTGTTCCAGGTCGACGCTTTATCCCACTGCGCCACCACAGGTCAGTTCAACTGCTATCATTTTTTAAGATTTGAAATACAAGGGAAAAGAGATCGGTGCCCTGGATAAATAGTCAGGTATTGTGTGTTTTTAAAATCCTTGTGGCACACCAGAGTGATGTAGCAGCCTGGGTGAAAATCACTGCCCTGGTCCATACCTGCTGATCCTAATGGTTGTTGCTGTTCTCACAGAATGTTAGACATTCTAGCGCACTTTGACTTTTCAGAGCTCTTTCTCATCTATTATCCTGTTTGATCTTCATAGCAATTTTACTGAGCTCACTTTCCTAACTTCTAAGATAAAAACTCTGAACTCAGAGAGGTTAAGTGACTTGCTTAAGGTCAAATAGTTAATTAGACTTGACAGACTACCTTCCAGATGTTTCCAGTGGGTCAGAAATGTCTTCTTTTTCAAAAAGAGATAGCACATTGCTTTGTGGCTCACTGGTCTAACACACACTGAATCCAACAACCTTGGTCTTCTATAGCCCAGGAACTTGCCCCTCCAAGACCTCCCAGGCTTGGGCCAGGGTAAAATGTATGGGCAGCTGCCTTGCAAGATAAGGGAATAAGTAAAAAACTAAAATGCTTAAACAAAGAAAACAGCAACCCCATAAGACTTGTGACCTGCCGCTCAATGTCAGTTTATTTTCTCACATGTGAACACGTGGGCGCACACATACACAACACATGGCCTGGGCACCCTCTCCCTGGGTGCCCTGGGTGTCCTTTCCCTGCCCAGTGGCATTCTTGTGGCCTGGCCTGTTCCCAAAGCAGAATCCCCTAGAAGCTGCCCACATGTGGGCAGGATGCACCCATGATGACTTGACATAGTCAAAGAAAACAGCAACGAATGCAGAGAAACGGCCGGCTGTAGGAGCCTTACACAGCCCAGCCATGCCAGGGCGGATGGAAGGAGCAGGGAAACAGGGTTGGGGGTGCTGAGTCCAAACAGCTGTGCTATGTGTTCAGAAGGTAACTCTAAGGGTAAGCTTTAGCTGGTATGTAAGTCCTGATCCAATGCTCCTGGCTCTGACCCAGGTCCTAAAACTCCCATGGGGTCTGGGGCAGGAAGGTGCGGTGGCAGGACACCAGATTCGGCTCCTGCCAAGGGGTAGATGGGAGGTGCTTCCTAGAGGTCTGGGCCAGGCACCTCCTGGGGCCAGAGCAGCAGTTGGCACAGCTGCTAGGAGACCAGGCCTGTCCTGGCAGTGCCTCAAAGCTGCACTGAGACCTCAAGAGCCCGTCCTCAGTTCTGTCGGGGCCCTCCTCCGTTAGAATAACTGGCTTTCTGAGCAAGCTGGGCGAGAGGCCGTGGCTCCAAGGAGACCGCGCAAAGCTCACGTATATCAGGCCCCGCGGAGCCCCTGACAGCCAGGCCCGCCTGCCTCATTCTTGCAGCTCTTTCTCCCCACCGGCCTCACTTGAGATCTTCTGGAGGTTGATTTAAATCAACCCTTAAAAAAAATCCCTACCTTGTATCCTTTGGTTTATGTTCCCTAGGCTCCAGTTTCCTGCTTGTAATTTGGACTATACTGAAAAGATATAAACATCTCTCAGTGTGAAGAGACTCTGAGGGGCAGCAGTGGCTCCCTGCCCTTCTGTGATCAGGGAAACGCTGGGGTGAAAGCCGGTCCCTCACCCCTGCCCTGCCCCGGCCTGGGGTGCTGGGAGAGGCTGGGTCCTGTCAAGGGGCAGCAGGCAGGGACACAGAAGGAGAGCGCCTCTGCTCTTTAACCACGCTGTGTCTGTAGTTTACAGCCGGGCACCTAATTTATAAGCTGTTTTTACTGCTATTGTCAAACAGCCACAAACCAAAGAAATAAAGTAGCTGGAGGAACAATGTCTCCCTCTGCCTGGGCCCTCCCAGCCTGTCTGTGCCAGGGCCTCTGTCTGAGGGCTGGCAGCTGAGGTCCTCTGTGACACACCCTCCAAAGGCCCTCAGGGCCTGTGAGAGTGAGGAGCACATTCGGGGAGATGGATGGAGAAACCGAAGTTGGCTCACCACATTGGGGCACCTCCACAGAAAGCTCACTACCCCCCCCCAGCCCTCACCCCGAGAAATGAGGACTTGTCCAAACCCACTGCCTTCTGGCTAAACACACTTGGCAGGTGCCCCCCAGCCCTGTGTGTGTGGCTGCCTCACCAACTCTTCCCTGGTGCTGCCGAGTGGAGAAAGGCCAAGGAAATTGGCCAAAGGAAGGCAATGAGAACATGGTCACCCTGGGCACCATGCTTCCCCAGGGACTGCTCTGCCCATGCACAATCCTCAGGGTCCATCGCTGATGGCTTCCCGATTAGCATTTGGTTGAGCAGGACCTTTCCTTCATAGGGAATAGTGTCTTCTACAAAATGCTCCGGTGCCCCTTTCTTGTCACTTCTGGGCCTGGAGTAAGCAGACGATCCATACACAGGTGTGGGATTAAACAGTGTGATTCTGGGAGGGAGGGGGGCAAGAGCACATGGAGGAGGCAGCAGGCAGGCATGAGGGTGTGGAGGGTTAACTGAAGGACCACCAGGGAGGATTGGGAGCAGCTCCAAAGGCCTCGCTGGACCCCTGGAAGGAGGGCCAGAGGCCTCAAACACAGCATGAGTTTGGCCAGATGTTGGGAGCCCCAGATGGTCTTCTCAGCAGTGATAAATGCCAAGGCAGCCTCATGTTAATCACATAGGAGGAGCAGAGGAGGGGCTCACTTCTCCCACGATGTCCAGGGACATGTCACAGAGCTGAGTACTGGAGACGGACTTTCCTGGCTAGAGAAGAGGAGACAGCAATTTCAAGCCATGGAAAGCTGAGGGGCTCATGGTTACTCAGTGGCTGATTTCTGGGTGCTGTGGTTCAGCATGCATAGCCACAGGTCTAGCCACAGCTCTGAGTCAACACCACCTCTCGCCACAGCCACTGAAACCACAAGCTCATCTAGACCCATTCAGAAAGCCCTGTCCTTAGAACTGGCAGCCTCAGTGACTCTCCTGTCCGTATGCTTTAACTGAGACAGACAGACAGACAGACAGACAGTCAGACCAGGCCCGGCCTCCCTCTGCTGACAGCAACAACACTTGGTTCTACCATGTTCCTCCATCACAGCCCTTCCCTCTCAGCCAGCATCCCTCCAGCTTCCTTCCTACTCACCCACCACAGCCCCAGTTAGTCTAATATCCTTCAACAGCCTGGATAGACCTTCTCTACACAAAGAGAATGAGAGATGCTGTGGCAGCGACCCCATCTGCTATCTAATCTAGTTCTGCCCTTGAGAAGATCACTCTTCAGTAGAAAACCGTGACATGATAGTCAGCTATAAGGTCAAAGACCACCTAGCTGGACCACCTTATTGTGAAGAAACTGGAAGGGATTAGTGACTTGCTCAATGTCACAGAGCAAGTCAGTGGCAGAGCAGAAGCTAGACTTCAGTACTCTTTCTGGAATCATTATAATACGTATGGATTTCGTGACAGACAGATCTGGGCTTGACTTCTGGTTCTGACATTTTTCTAGCCATGTGACTTTTGAAAAGTCACCCACCATGTATGAATCTGTTTCCTCATGTTTAAAACAAGGAAGCCAAGCAGACACACACACGCACAGGGACCTATGTTTTATGTAATGATCAGGGTAAAGTGGCACAGGTGTGGGCAATAGAATAAATTCAGTAGATGGTGACCACAGGCATGGAGGTGGATGGAGAAGAGGAGAGAACAATAATGGCAGCCACTGCAACTTGTGCCAGGTACTCTGAATATACTTTCTTGTCAACCCTCTGGAGCAGGCGTTTTTCCTTTTTAGTGCAGATGAAGAGAGGCTCCAGAAAGCAAGGAACTGACCCAAGATGACTTAGCTAAGAAGTGGAAGAAGCACCCTTGTGTGCCCACCCTCCATCCTGCCCGTAGCTCTCCTGGACCCTCTGCCTCATAGACAATTTGTTTAACTCAACCTATAAACATTTATTGAGCCCCTGAGGTTTACAAAGCATTCTGGATATACAGAACAGAATAAGGTTAAATTCTTGCCCTGTACGAACTACAGTTTGAGGAGAAAGGACATAAATATAAAAAAATAACTGACAGTCCAAATCAATGCTACATAATTCTCATGTGAGTTTCACCCAAAAGGAATCATAGCAGCTTGGAGTTATCAGCAAAGGCTTCACAAAGGAGGCAGGGACTCCAGATGGGCCCTAAAATATGGGAATGTCCAAGAAAAATGGAAAAGTAAGGAGAGACTTTCCAGAAGGTAGAAGTGGAATGAGCAAAGTTCCAAAGGAAGGATTAGTCTCAGTATGGAAAGGGGATATTGCCTCACCAGGCGGTGGCGCAGTAGATAGAGCATCGAACTGAGATGTGGAAGACCCAGTTTCAAGACCCCAAGGTCGCCAGCTTGAGCGCGGGCTTATCTGGCTTGAGCAAAAAGCTCACCAGCTTGAACCCAAGGTCGCTGGCTCAAGCAAGGGGTTACTTGGTCTGCTGAAGGCCCGCGGTCAAGGCACATATGAGAAAGCAATCAATGAACAACTAAGGTGTCACAACAAAAAACCAATGATTGATGCTTCTCATCTCTCTCTGTTCCTGTCTGTCCCTATCTATCCCTCTCTCTGACTCTCTCTCTGTTTCTGTAAAAAAAAGGGGGGGAGGGGGTATTGAGTTCCACATCTTCATGTCATCTTTTCATTCATTCATTCACTTCTTTCCTTATCCATTCATTCAGCAAATAGTTCTTGAGTCATTATTTATCAGGCATTGTGCTAAACCTTGAGGATAGAGAGATGAACAAGGTGTGGAGACTGTTCTCAAATAACTCAGCCTAGTTGGCAAGACCAATGGTGTAATGTGAAAATATTAAGGTAGACAAGTTTGAATACTAGGGCTACCCAGAGGAGGGGCCCCCCATCTATTCTTGTGGGGCCAGGCAAGCTTTTCTAGAAACAGTGGTGTCAACGCTAAATCATGAAGAATACAGTTACGGAATGATTTTGAAACATTAATATTCACTATCATCATGATCAGCATTGTCAAAATAACTTACATTTATTGAGCTCTCCATAAGTACCAGGGACTGGACTGGGTACTTTACATATTTTCTCTTCTATACTTATTCCTATGAGATAGCTGCCATACATTACCCCTATTTAGAGATGAAGTGGAAGCTAAGAGTATTTATAAGACTTGCTCAAAGTCACATGGCCAGAGAGTGGCCAAGTCAATATTTAAATCAGGACAGAGGGACCTTATTCTTTGTGCCCTTAACCACTCACCATACTAGAGGTCAGGAATAAATATATTTAAATCCTACGGTGTATGTGTATGTGTTTGTGTGTGTGCATACACATGTGTGTGTACATGTATGTGTGCATGGAGGTGTTGGTTGGGGAGGGTGCATGTTTAACCCATTGAAAGATGTTGTGCCAGTCTGCCCACAGTACTCCCCAGCATCACTCCAACTGCCCACTCCCTCGGGCTCAGCCTTCTTGTCCCTGGCAAGGACTGACCCTTCATAATGTAAACCTGATGCCCAGAGGGCCAGAGCACCAAAAAGCAAGGGAGTCCCCAGAGGACCCAGAGGTGGGGACTCCTCCTTTTCCCTGAGCTTTACTCACTCCTTCAGCCCCTTTGAAGAACTAGCCCCAGGGGCACAGAGATGTGAGGCCAGTTCTAAATTGTTGCCAGGGCAGCTCAGGTGAAGTCCTACCTCTATTGTCACCAAACTCCCCAACTAACAAACCAAACTGTCAACCAGAAATAGGTTTATGAAACTCATTCTCTGAGAGAGGCAGCCTGAAGTGCCATGGTGGACTGAGACCAGCTCTGCTATTAACTACAACAGGGTCTCAGGGTCTTCACCCACAAAGTAGGAAAAGGGGCGACATACACTCCTGGATGAGTGTGAGCCTTCCTGAGAGCCACACAAGATTAGGATGCAAAAGATGGGCGTGGGCTAGATGAGCAGCAGGGAAATGAGTGTGATTGCGCAGGATGAAGCCTGTGTCTTTCTCTTCTAGAGACTTAGGGTTAGGAGAGAGCAGAGCTCCTGAGGTTGTTTATGTGGGCAGTGAGGAGTTAAACAAATCAAGTCTCAGAATGGCACTTTCACGCCACCATCCTGGGCCCCTCTAGGGCAGGCAGCACTGCGTATCCCATGACAACTGGAAGTGGAGCCACGGACCACCAGGAGCAAAAGGAGGCTCAGAGAACAGACTGGGCCCTAAAATTAAGCAACAGTGGAATGCAAGTCTAAGGGAAATGAAATGCAGGGTCCCCCTTAAACAGGAAGGCGAAGCTGATTGGGCTTTGAATAACCAAATAAACAAAAACAGTTTATAGTTCTCCTTCACAGGGTAGATAATCCACTTAATACGATAGCTCAAGAAAAGGCACAGGCTAGAAATATGTAGAGCTCCCAAAAGATTCTAATGATTCCGGGAAAATGGATTCATTGTAGGTTAGAAGGAGAATTAAAGTATTTTAGTTCTATTCCTAACATTTGAGAATGCCAGGAGAGTTTGGCCCTTCCAAACCTACCTGCATACTGTGCTGGGGGCCAGCCATGCCGGGGGCCAGAGGCAGATCAGACTGACAAACAGTAAGAACAAGTGCTGGAGGCTCTGTGTTTGAAACCAAGAAATGGGCATTGGTACAACCCACAGACCTCATTCAGATTTCACTGATTTTAGATGCATGCATGTGGGGGGCTGGGTTCTAGGCAATTTTATCAGGTGTAATGACCACTATAATAAAATATAGAATTATTCCCTTCACAAAGCTCCCTTGTGCTGTCCTTTTATAGTAGCACCATACTCCTCTCCCCCTTAACCACCCCTCCTCCCCAACCCTGGCAACTGCTAATCTGTTCTCCATCTGTATAGTTTTATCATTTGAGAATGTCATATAAATGGAATCATGCAGTATGGAACCTTTGGAAACGGGCTTTTTTCACTCAACACAAGGCCCTAAGCTCTATCCTAGTTGTTGTATATCAATAGTTTGTTCCTTTTTGTTGTTAAGTTGTATTTTGTGAATTGGATGCACCACAGTTTGTCTTGCCATTCACCTATTGAATGACATTTGGGTTGTTTCCAGTCTGGGGCTATTACAAATAAAACCGCGATGAACATTGATGTACAAGACTTTATGTAGACATAAGTTCTCATTTCTTTGGGACACATGCGTAGAAGATGATTGCAGGATCATACGATAAGAATTACACGTGTTTGCTTTTTTAATGACCTGGAATACTTTCATATTTGTTACAAGGAAAGCCATAACCAGCAAAATATTTTCAAGCCTGAGAGTTAAAATAACAAGGTGAGGTGAGGGGCAGCTCCTGAGCGGTTCTGGGCACAGGCAGTGGGAAAGGAGGTGGGTGCGAAGGAGGAAGTCCCCCAAGGATGCAGAGTGGCCTTCCAGGACCTTGGTAACACCCAGACAGCTGGCCCTGCTGCAATCTACATCCATCCTCTGCAGTCCAGCCCAGCCGTGAGTCTGGCTTCTTCCTGGGCCAGGCAATGTCCTGCTGCAGGCATCTTTGCCAGGCAAACGTGGCCAAGTTTAGGGACAGACCCTAGCCTCCCCCTCGGGCAACCGCCAGACACAGGGCAGTGGGCAGAGGGGGTATATTTGAACTGAAGTCAGCCGTCATACACCCCGGCAAGGGGGGTTGCAGAACCTGCAGGGAAGGGCTCCTTGACTGGACGCCCCAGCCCCTATGCCTCAGGCGTTTCTGGTGCCTTCTATACATGCTTTGTTTTTAAGAAATGGCAAGTGGACAGATATGCACATCTGGGAATGGCGGCACCTCCATCACATAGCTAGAGGTGTCCACTAAGTCTAAGCCACGGTCTGGCTGGCAAAGTAACTGATACTTATCATGCTATAGAGACAGAGACTGCAGCTGACACTGCCAGGAAATAACCAAAAGCAATGGGAAGAAAGAGCTATCTGAACTCCAATGCTATTTAAAGCAATCCAGGGAGAACTCAGAAACAAATTTTAAACAGCAGAGTGATACTGGCCTCCAATAAACCCCTAAACACACTAGAAAGATGGGCTGCCCAGAATGCTTTTCAAACCATAAGATTGTGCTGGTCGATCAGAGCCCTATGCATAAAGAACACAGTCAGAGGCTGGACTGTTCACTAAGCAGCCATGTGGTCCAGCATAGCTCCCCCCAGGCTCTGCTCACCTGACTGGATGGGCTGCCATGTGTAGGGCGCAGGACCACTGACTCGCTCCTTTAACAAATGGCTTGACTATAGTACTGTGCTAGGCTTCTGACTTGACCGAAAGAAGCCAGTATCTGGACAGGTGGTCGGCATTTGGAGGTGAAATGTACATTCTGCAGAACAAGGGAATGTTGAGGGCCATCCCAGGGTACCTTAGGAAAACTGGCATGTCCACCACATGGAGCTTCTTAACAGAGGGCAGACGACGTGTAGAGGAGGCAGGATGTCAGGGACCCTAGGGACAACAGCTAATACTTATTGAGCACCAACACAGTGCCAAGAATTTGATGATTATTTAACATTGTAAAATTCATGTAACACATGCTTATTGAATTTCCCACTATGTGCCAGAACGACCAAGAAAGACACTGATTTCACAGGAGGGGGAGAGCAACTTGGACAGGAGACAAAAGGGTCATTAAGCAGTCCCAGTCTGGCATGGCCAATGCTTTTCTGATTTCCTGCTGGATGGAAAGGCAATGACTTACTTATTCTCTGGGGAAGGGGGGGGTGCTTAATCTCTAATTTGGGACTTACATAGAGATTGAAAAAGCATATTCAAGATGATGCTATGAGGCCCTGGCCGGTTGGCTCAGTGGTAGAGCATTGGCCTGGCGTGCGGAGGTCCTGGGTTCGATTTCCGGCCAGGGCACACAGGAGAGGCCCATCTGCTTCTCCACCCCTCCCCCTCTCCTTCCTTTATGTCTCTCTCTTCCCCTCCCACAGCCAAGGCTCCATTGCAAGGATGGCCCAGGTGCTGAGGATGGCTCCATGACCTCTGCCTCAGGCGCTAGAGCGGCTCTGGTCACAGCAGAGTGACGCCCCGGATGGGCAGAGCATAGCCCCCTGGTGGGCGTGCCAGGTGGATCCCAGTCGGGCACATGCAGGAGTCTGTCCGATTGCCTCCCCGTTTCCAGCTTCAGGAAAAAAAAAAAAAGATGATGCTATGATTCTATATTTGGAAAATAAAATTCTTTATAATAAAAACTAGACAGTAAGGTAGGCTTAATAAAACAGCTAGTACAGACACACAGAAAAACAATACTTTTCAAAGAGGGCAAAGTTCTGGGGCAAGATGCCACAGAATCTCTGAAGATGTGTATGCTGTTTTTATGCTTATCATAAAGGGAGTTCGAGTGACAAGAAAACAATTAAAAGCATTGTATCGGGGGCTAGCATATTCCCTTCGGCCCTGTCCACTTTCTGAAACGACAGATCCTATCCCAACCGAAGTCAGAAAGCATGAGTTTCAGAGCACCAGCCAGGGGCCTGATGGCTCCTGACCCGTCTTTCTTTGATTAACACTGTCCCCTTCCTCCAAGAAATGTTTTGTTCCCCTTCTCTCTGATGGTTCTAGAAAGAAAAAGTACCTCTCATTTTGGACACTGACTGGAGCCAGCCCAGGCTGAAAATTCCCCCTCTGGTGGTGGATTTGTCAGAGGGGTTGCCTGGACAGTAGGGGTTCTGCCTTATCCAGCACCCCCTTTGGCAAATCGGTAGTGAGTGGGACGACGGGGAGACTAGGGAGTGGGAGACCACAGGATCTCCATCCTGAAGCACCCACTGAACAGCATCTGGCAGCCCTCAGAATGTTCTAGGCCTCAATCAGTGCAAAAGGAACAAGATTAGCTTCTTCTCTTTGTCCTTAAGAAAAAAAGATACATTCCAGATAATTTCACCGTGATGAAAGAGGAAGAACCGCTGAAGTAGCAAAGGAAATAAATTAACGCCATCTCAGCTAAAATCGCACACAATTAAAACCTGGATCTGAATATACTTTCCTGTGCAGAGAGAGCATCTTGGAAATGACATGCATTAGTCATCCGTTCCAGCCACCCTACTCAATGTACAGGGAGATCATCGCTGAATTGCAGGGGGACAAGGAAGGACAGGGCCTGGGTGTTTGACCCTGTCCTCAGCTTTCTCCTCTCCCACCTGGAGTCTGAAAATTCCACTCAGCTGTGCCTGAGACATCCAGGTGAGTCAGACTACGATGCCCCTTCCAGAGGTCACTTCACCCATCTTCCCTTCCAGGGGCAGAGATCTGGGGTTGGTGAAGGGACCTGGACCATTAGCCATTTATGCAGAAGCACATAGAAGTAGCCCAAGCTCCTGGACTCTCTGCCCAGGGTCCTGACCTGCAAGGAGCCCAGAATTTGGGGGCTCACTCCTCATGTCCTGTCTTCAGGAAGGTCAGTCTTTCCCCGCTTAGGAAGAGGTGGTATTAATTTACTTCCTTCGCTCTTTTCTTCCTCTGCCTTTCTCTTTCCTCTCCTTATCATTTTTCTTTTTCCAGAAAAGAAACCCTCCAGCAAAGGAGAGGGGCTTATCGTGCCTGAAGAAAAGAAGACAGAAAAGACTTCATGAACCAGAAGGCCCTGGATCCCACATGCAGAGGCTGGTGACCAGTGACAGGCTGCTTTTCATTTCCCCTAAGGTTAAAATAGGAAGAAATGTGCTTCAAAGCAGGAGGACCAGTAAGAATAAACATAAAGGTGAGCTTTCTGACAGCGAAGGGTTTAATCCCTTTGACAACTGGCCCTCAGGGATTGTGGGATCTCTTTTTTTCATGAGAACCAGAGGAGTTTGGAGGAGGAAACAGGGGGGAAAAACTAAAAAACCAGAAGACTTTGACCAAAGGACATGGTGCTGAGTCCGGTTTGGGCCTCTTCCAGCTGGGAGACTAGCCACAGTGCACCTCGTAAGAACTAAGTGAGACAGCAAACTAAGGCTCCCTGCACAGAATCAGGGGCTCAGTGTCTATTTTACTCTAATTGCTTATCATGTGGGACCGTTCCTCGGGGCAGAAGAATGAATCAAGCTGACCTCTGTCTGAAAAACCATTTAATTTCAGAACAGGACTGTGCCCAGGCCATGGCTTCTTCAGCCACCTCTCCCTCTGTCCATTTTAAGGCCTGAGTGTCAGGATTCGGGGCCCAGAGTGCTTGCTTTAGGCTGCTTTAGGCCAGCTTGCCTTATTCGAGTTCTAGCCTTGCCGCTCAGCCCTCTGCCTCTGCTGTTCGATGCGTTTCTGGATGGGAAGAATATAAGAGCCCTTGATGAGGCTGCAATCCCAGGGGGGTCATCTGGACTCATTAGTTTTTTACCGATTCACTTCTCCCTAAACTTATGGAGGTTAGATGGAAAAGACAAAGTCAGACAGCTGAAATCACCCAATCAATAAATGTTGTTCGATCCAGGGAACAACTCAGACACTTACCCTTGCCCTTAGCACTCCTGGGTGGGGACTCCCATCTCAGGGATAGAAGCTGGGAGGGACAGGGGGATGGATATAGGGGAGGATTCTGTCCTATACACAGAGAGCTCATAGAGGTCTGCCATGAGCAAGGTCCTCTGCTGGACACTTTGGGGAAATAGTAATGAATCATACAGTTCCTTGGTGGAGTATATAATTTAAGCAGGAAGGCAGGAAACTCAGATAGAGTAACTTTTCGAAGTGTGAATGATGTCAAATAAATATAAAATGGCCTAAACCACGGTTATTCCTGCAGAATGGAAGCAGTGATCAGAATCCAGGAAAGCATCCTAGAAGGGTCTCCATTTCCTCCGTGGTTTATAAATGTTCCTCCAAATGTGGTCTTCAGAATCCCTTGGGGAGCTGGTCCAAAATGCAATCCGGGAGTCCCACTTCAGACCGACTGGGTCAGATCCAGGAAACGGCGTTTAAGTCAGTTCCCTGGCTGGTTCTTTCGCACAGGTTTAGAAAGCAAAACCAGACTCAGGCGGTGGCTGCTGGGAGAGACCTTGGAGTGATCTTTGGAGAGCCCTGTGAGCTGTACGATTTATGTTGGAGTTAATTCAAATATCGGAAGTAAGACCATAAAGACTTCCTTCTTTAAGAGAAAATAAAAAGAAAAATACAGGGGTCAGAAACGGTGCAAAGAGAAAAGCATGGGATTAGGACACGGGGAACCCATTTCTTTGCCCTGTGAACCATTTCTGAAATGAAATGTTCAGAAATGAATAGATTTTGATTGGAAAGGAAGACAATCAATAGAAGTCATGCCAAGTAGAAAGGCTGAATTTGGTTAAATGCTTTATTTTTAACACGTGGGATAGCCCTTGTGTCTCTTATTCGCAGGCTTTGGGAATAAATAGCCAAGATTTGATTAGAGACCCATGGTAAGAAATACAGTACACTGAGCACTGCAACTCAGTACACCATATGTTTATACAAAACTGGAACAGAAGTATAAATGAAGTACATTCTATCAAACTCTATTTCACTTTTTAAAAAAGTCTTATTGTAACCCACTAATAGGTCTCCATTTGCAGTCTGAAAAACATTGGAGTAGATGGACAGTGAGTAATGAGCATGTAGGGACAAAGGCTTCTTGACAGCCTGTGGGTTCTAGTGAGGTACGTCAAAAGTACAGTCCATGAGGGTCCCTGGGGCTGACCTCGCAAGAAGCCTAACGATTCGCCTCTCCTGCCTTCAAGTATCTTCTCAAAAATGTTCCCCTCCTGAAAGCCACCCGAGATCAGCCTCATCCAACTCCAAGTGCTCCAAGCCCTCTCCAATTAGCCCTATTCCCGGGGGGTAGGCAGCTCTTGACTTCAGAGACAAGCACTTCGGAGTCGGCCACTTTGGACCCAGATGTGATGCTTCCTGGCTCATTTGTTTTCAGATGTGCCATGAGGCACAAAACCCTTGTTCCCTAGTTCAGAGCTCTGGGCATCTCCCTCTTGCCTATACAGGTTTCATGTGGAGGGAAGTGGGTGTCTCTCCAGCCCTCTTTATGGTTCCTTCACCCACTCCCCAAAATAGCATTTCTCCCAGGAATCTTTTGAATACATTAAGTTAAACAGATTGGGGTTTGGTTGCCATATTGCCCAGTTTAGCTGTTTTATATACTCAAATTCAATTTAACAAATACAGAGTACAGGTGTATCATTTACAGTTGAATAAATATGGTGTTTATACTTATTCCTATAAAAATCTGGGCACCAGGACCTTGGTGAGGAACATAATTTTTATTATCATATTGTTTCTGGGCAAAAACAGATTCAACCTACATCATTTTTACCTGCAGTGCTTTTTCCAAGAATGTGAGGACTCCCTGCCGTTCTACGCAGCTCTGCCATCTGCAATGTCCTCCTGCCTTTCTGGTTACTCTGTGATCCAAGGGTATCTGTAGATCCTGGGAGCTCCCTGAGGGCAGGGGCCAGGGAAAGAGCCAGGTGTTGTGGGGCCCTCGGAATAAAAAACAAACAAACATAAAATTAGGTCCAATGGTAATGCTTCTTCACGCGAGCCTTGGAAATTCATATCCCTTTCTTGTGATATCTCTTCATCCAGTTTACCAGAAATGCTCACTTAAAAATGCTTCTTGTTTGTAACTGACCTGTGGTGGCACAGTGGATAAAAAATCAACTTGAAATGCTAAGGCCATTGGTTCAAATCCCTGGGCTTGCTGGGGCAAGGCACATATGAGAAGCAACTACTACAAGTTGATGCTTCCTGCTCCTACCCCCCTTTCTCTCTTTCACTTTCCTAGCTCTAAAATCGATAAGTAAAATAGCCTCCCCTTCCCAAATAGACCACTCAATCACTCCCAGATCTCATAGACAACCCTCCCCTGGTCCCCACAAGTGATCAACCCTAAAGCTTAAACTTCATTAACTTCACCATGAACCTGCCTCTGGCAGGGACCCTGCGTTCTTTCACTGTTGTTCTCCAATAGTGAGAATACAGGGCTCTGCTGTCACGGAGCCCAGACAGGGAGAGGTCAGAGAGTAATGGGCACCCCAGGCCAGTATCTGTCAAAGCAGAGTTCATCTAGGCACCCGAATCTGAATCACCTGAAGAGTTTGCCAAAATGCAGATTTTAAGAATCACAGACTCTAATTCTGGGTAGGACTGGTGAATCTGCATTTGTACCCTGACTCCAGGTATGCATAAGCGTGGGGACCCCTGCTCTAGGGCTCTTCATTTAGTTGGGTCACTGGGGAGACAACAGTCTTCAGTGACTCCAAAGGCTCCATCCACAGCCTCCTGGGGTGGGGGCCGGATGGAGGCTGCATCCTGCAGCAGAGGGTCCACTGAAGGAGGTGGCATCACCTCCCCAGCCTCCCTTCTCTGACATGGCCCATCTGCCAGACACGCCCTCCTCCCCTCACTGCCTCCACCACACAAACAGCATGCCTACTAGCTCAGTGTCTGACCCTACATTAAAGGACCAAGTGGATTTGAGGAGAGGATCATCTGTAGGGTATGTAATCCAAGTATCCTTCTCCAGAGACACATGGTATTACAGAGTCCCTCTGAGGCTTCCTGGCAGGAAGTTATGCATGGCTAACCCTAGAGATTAAACTTGGAGAAAGAAAGGCCAGTAACAGGGGCCATTAAATCCTCTGGGTAATTACTTAAGAGCTTCCAAAGGACTGAACTGAGTCCTCATCTTTTCTCAGGAAAGTATCTGACTCAGAATAATAATTTGAAAGAGATTTGAAAGAGACTATCATTTTCTGAGACATGCAATGTACTAGACACTGTGCTCACTGTCAGACACTTGTAACCCTCACAACCATCCTATGACTATGAATTAATACCCTGATTACTACCCTCATCACAGGAACTGTTTCAGGGTTGTGTAGTGCTTAGACACCACTGTCAGGTAGCTGTGGGTTCAGATTTTGGCTGTTATGTACTGGTTATGTAAATGTTAATCCTTCCCCTCCCCCCCCCCCCATCTCCAGAGTCCTAGGGTTGGTGCCATTTTTCATGAGCAAATGTGATTAGTATCATGCCTTACATGTAGTAGATGTTCAACAAGTATTAACCTCTATTACTTGGATTAATATTTTTACTTAGAAAAGAACTGGAGCTCAGAGAAGTTAAGCATTTTTCCTGAAACAACACAGAGGAAGTGATAAGCAGAGTTTCGAACCTCCAGCTCTCAAATCTATGCTCTTTCCTTAGTACCATTGGATTGTAAGAGATTTAGAGTCAGCTCAAGAGAAGGTTTCCCCATTTTCTCCCCTTGGCCAATGCAATCCCCTGATGACTTACCCAGCCTGTGTTTTACAGGGTCTGCAAGTTAGGAACTAGCCACTTGGCAAATATTACTTGCTTTTACCTGATTTATTCTTCAATAGTCATACTGAACACCTACTGTAAGGTATTAGTCTTCATTTGGTGCTGTGTAGGGCAGTCTTAGCCTCCAGAAACTTACTGTCTGGGAGCTAAGAGACATTAAGATACACTAGGCCCTGCATAGGTTCTGACATCATGTGTGCAGAAGCAGCTAAACTGCTCAGCCTGGCAATTCAGAATCTTCATCAGCTGCTCCACTCTGCATATCCAATGTGGAGTTATAGCAAGGACAGTGTAGGTTCAGAGAGAGTTCAAGTTCTGACTGTAGGTTTTAAACTCTTTGAACCTTCATCCTCCTGTCTGTTCAATGGGGTAAGAGTCAACTCAGAGGACAAAATGAGAGATGTGGAAAGGCCTGGCATCCAATAGTAGCCTCCCTTGCCCCCACCCTCCAGACAATCCATTCTCTGCTTGTCTCTGCTTTCCTGCCTTTGCTGGTCTGAGTTTTCTCTGCCCATCCATTCAAATCTTATCCCTCCATCTGGACTCAGCTTAAATCTCAACTTCCCTATAAAACCTTCCATGAATAACCTAGCCCATGATGGCTTTTCTCTCTGTATTTCTATGGCACTTTCATTGCCTTGAAATGTTAAAAATTTGTTTCATATAGTTCCAACTTGTCCTTTAAGCTCCCTAAGTTCATTATACCCCACAGCAGGGGAGGAGGGTGGCGGCATGGGGGTGGTTTCAGAGGTACGATGAGAACATAATGTGTGCTTATTAAATATACGAAGGTGAGAACCCCCTCTGTGGATAAAGAACACATAGACCTACAAGGCAACTTTATAAAAGCCTCCAGTCGTGGAGTTACCCCTGGCTGTGCCCTTGGAAAAGACAGAGCCAGAAAGCTCAATCCTTGTTCTGTCCAGAGTTCACCTCACAGGAGGCACTGAGCTCAAGCTCTGGATGAAGAAGACATCTCGGATGCCCTTCTCAAAAGACTCCTCATTCCTTGGATTCCATCCCACTCACTTCTGTGTTCTTGGTCCTGCAAGCTCTGGTCAAGACCCATTATTAGCGTGTGTGGCCTATTTTGGAACTGAGCTTGAGGTGTCCATTCTGAGTGGTCCAGGCGGAAGGCCCACTAAGGCATGGGCCTTCAGCCTTTACTCCAGTAGGAGACCCACTCTCCTAAACCCAGCTAGTGGCAGGGACCCAGCCTTTTTAAGCCACCAGGAAGCAGCCCCGCACCCACCTTCAGCATGGATCAGCTCTCACTGTCCTTCCTCAGTGTTCATAACGCCCAGTCTGCAGGGTAGGCACCCTCCCCGCCCCCCCCCCAAAGTCAAGCCCCTGAGTGGGCTTGCCAGTTCCTGCCTAACACCTAGGTAGATGACCAGGTATTAGGACCAGGGTGAGATGTTCCAAGCTGTCAGAACTGCCCTGCTCAGGGGGCGATGCTGGAAGGACATGAGAACTGACTGCATTCTTTAGAATGAGGTGCCTGTGTCCATTGAACAAATTCTAACAATCCCACTGAATTCCTTAGTCCCCTGTTAACTTCGGAAGGGTAGAACCTATTGGCCTTTGCAAGGGATAAGAGGCAACATCAGAAGAGCCAACACCTTCTCCTCTCAGACCCAGGTCTTGTGCCCAGTTCTTTCACCAAGCCTTGCATCTAAAGGCACAAGAACGCCACTGGCCCCAGACACTCAAGCTTTAGCATCTGGCCCCACCCAACTCCTCCCTCCGGGGAATGGATGTGTGTTAGGGAGAAGGTGCCCCTGGCCACTCAGGAGTTAAAATGGCAGTGGGACTGGAAGCGGGTGGCGTGGCACGCAGACGGGGAGGCGGCGACCGGAGTGGTTTGGGGAGGTTGGGAGAGAGGCAGAGAAGCGAGTGAGGAGGGCGAGCGAGGAGCCGGGAGGAGGCGCGGAGGGGCGCGGGGCAACGCGGGGGCCCGCTGGGTGTACTTGGCCTCGCGGCGCGTGGAGGCGCCACCGGCTCAAGCCCGCAGCCTCCCGCCGCGAGCGCAAAGGGCGGCGCGGGCGGGCCGGCGGAGCGGGTCGCTGTTCCGTCGCCCTCCTCGACTGCCCCAGCACCACTCCCAGGACAACTCCACGGCGGCAAGGCGCCCACGAGCCTCCCCGACCTGGGCGGGCGGCGCACGGAAGGGCGCGGACCAGGTTCCCCAGCCCAGCCCAGCCCGGGCTGCAGCCGAGCGGCGCGGCGGCCCCGCACCCGGACGGCGGCCGCGGGGTGAGTGTGCGGGTCCGCCTGGCCCCGCGGCGCTGGGGCCGCCGGCGTGGCGGCGAGGACGTGGCGGGAGCTGGAGGAGGGACGGCCGCGGGCGCCACGGAGCTGCCTGCAGGGAGCTGGTGACTCGGGAAGGGAAGCGGCCGCGAGCGCCGAGGGGAGGCGGGCTGGGGAATGGAAAGCAGGTGGCCGACCGCGCGGGCTGGACCCGAGGCGGCGGGCGAGGGACGTCTGGGTCGGAATCCACCCCAAGAGGCCCGAACCGCCCCCAAACTGTTGCTGGGAAGAGTGGGCCTGGGATGTAGGGGAGACGAGAGGTGGCGGAGAGGTTAGGGAGGGCGTGACAGAGGCGGACAGCGGGCTGGCACCGATCCAGAGCCGCGGGGACCTTTCCTTCCTTGGAGCTCGGGTGTCCGTGCGGAGGGACAAGGTGGCCTTGGTGTCTGCCCGAAGTATCTGGAACCTTGAACCAGGCTCCTCCCAGGCGGTCAGGGGTCTGTCCTCAACCTGGGATGGGACATTTGGGGTGAGGGATGGGCTGGTCTCGGGCTCAGCCTGGGGGCTCTGGGAGTGGGAAGCCGTATCAGAGGGGCAGCTCTGGGCCCACCGCAGCACCCAGGAGACAGGAGGGGGTGGCCAGCCACAGGTGGTCCGTCTGTCCTGCAGCCAAGGGCGGCACAGGCTCTGGCTGTCCAGCCAGCAAGGAGCTGCCGGTGAGGGGGACTGAGCTGAGAAGCTAAAGGTGCAGGAGACCCGGACCCTGGGGGAGGGCCAAGGGGCGTTGCTGTGCTCCCCCTCCTTCCTTCTCTATCAAACGAACAGGAAGGAAAATGTCAGCTGAGCTTTGTGCTCTGTTCCTCAGACTGCCGCAGCTCCCATCTGTTGGAGCCAACGCAGCTTCTAATGGCAGGGTCCGGTCAGGAGGGGGTGGGCTGGGCACAGCGCTCAGTGGCAGAGATGGACCGGACAGGCCTTCTGCTTGAAAACTCCAGAAGGTGGGTGGGAAGATTGCCTCCCCAAGTCAGGGGAGTAGAGGTGGCTCCCTGCCTCCTTGGTCACCATCACTGGGAGCTCTGGGTATTTCATGCGCCCAGGTACAAGGCAGGCTCCCCCTTCCCCACCAGCCTGGGACAGGCTCTGGCTCTGTGTCCTCTCCCTATGTGAGACAGCCAGGAGAGGCTGTCTCTGCTCCCACTGTCTCTGTCTTCCACTGCCCACTGCTCCTTCAGGGTCCCTCCAGCAAGGAGCACTGGGCATGGGGTGGGCAGGTCTGTGTACAAGGCACTGAGGCTCCCGTGCCTGCGGGCCCTGTTGGTATTAGAATAAAGTCACATGTGGGTGGCCTGACCCACTTTCCTGGCTGACCAGGTGCCCTTGTGGGGAGAAGATGGAAAAACAAGGGCACAGCTAGGGGTCTGAGCCTTCTAGGCCCTTTGCCCTCCCCTGGGCCAGCTCACATTGAGCCTAGGGGGTCCCTCTGGAGAGAATGGAACTAAAGGTCTCAGTGCTCCAGCGATCGAGACCTGCCCAGGCACCTGGTGTCTAGGAACACCCCCAGATCCACACCCTCCCCTGGTACAGCCTAACCGGCAGGAGACACCAAATAGCAGTGGGCACTCAGAGGTCTGCCAAGACTAACCCAACCCAGACTGAGACAGGTTTCCTCTGTAGTTCACAGTTCCTCCCCACTCCCCGTTCTCTACCCTGTGCCTCCCTCCGCTCTCACCCTCGTTCCCCTTTACTCCTTCTTCTCTTTCCTCAAGTGTCTCTGTGTCCCCCTCCCTCCTCAGAGTGCCCTCCCTCTTCTTTCATCCTACCCCTTCTCCCGAAGACTCCTCGCTCCTCTCCAGGTCTCCGTCGCCATCCTTGCCCTCTTCTCTTCTGTACACTGCAGCTTTAACCACAGGCCAGGCATGTACTCTGCGCTCCAGACACCCTGCTGGTGGGAACACGTGCCCTGGTGGCTTTGCTGAATCCCCTTTGTGGAGGAGGAGCCAGGGCTGGTGGGCCTGGCAGCTGCGTTCCCCTGGCAGGTCTCCTGTACCTGCCATTTGCCCTCCCTACTCCCCTCCCCCCTTTTTTTTTACTTGAAATGAAAAAGAAAATCCATTACTTTTTAAAGGAAATTTCTTCATTCAACAATTTATTGAGCACTTACTATGTGCCTCGCACTGTTTTAGGAGCTGAGGATATAGCAATTAAACAAACTTTCGTGTCTCAGGGCAGAAGTGAACTTGTATTTATTTGTACTTCCTAGGTGATTAGTTCTGTGTCACCAGACTCTTTCAAAGACCCACTGCTTGGGGGTCTTGACAGTCTTAGTGAATTGTCATCAACTTGCTGAGTGACATCTAATATGACAGGCCCATCTCTTTACAATATACCAGGTACCACAAAGCGTACAGACCCAGGGCACATAAGACATTTCTGACCTAAAAGGATGGACTAGTTCATATTTCACCATTTGGCTGGGAGGACAGTGTTTTAGACAGAGGAGGGAGAAAGATACAGTTTTATTATTGAGTACCTAATAAGTACCAGTCAGAAGCTTTGAAAGAATTATATCATTATCCCTTGCTTTATAGCTGAAGAAACTGAGGACCAGAGAGGATCAACCACTAGCCTCATGTCACATAGGTTTACGTTTAGAAATCATTGATTGTCTGCAGTTCATTTGGCCTCTATGATGTCTGTGACATCTGGTAAGTTGTACAGTTGTCTGAAGATTATATTTTAATCAAATTTTTTGGAAGTATGCCTTGTCTCCTCAGTTAGTATATGAGAATATGTAAGGATTTGCTGAATACTTACATAAATAAGCTTTCTCCAGTAATCAGGGAAGGCTTCCTAGAGGAGATGAGACCCTGAGAGAGGAGGCAGGGAAGGCATTGCTCTTTCTGACGCTACACAGATGTGTGACAAGCTGTAGGCAGGCCACACCCCATCCACACCACCGCCCTGTATCCAGGTAGAGGTGATGGGAAATTGCTGTTTTCATCGAGGGTCACGGTGCAAAAATTAGGTCCATAGCCAGTCTAATTAGTCAGTGCCACTGGTGTTTTTAGCTTCCTTGAGCAGGCCTGGACTCTGTAAATGCTCCAAGGCCAGAAATGGAGGTGGGAGGCTTTCAAGCCTGCAAGGACTACATGGAAGGGCGAGGACAATGAGAGGAGCAGGAAAGGGGGGAGTGACCAGGAACAGGAGGGGAGCGGGACGAAGGCAGAAGGCAAACAGAAACGGAAAACAGAAGGCAAGAGACATGCAAGAAAACACATAACCAGACAGGACAGACAGCGTGTGTGGTGGGACTGCTGAGAGAGTAAGAACGCCTATACCTTACACTTCTTTGAGGACCCTGGTCTCAGTCCTAAAACACAGAGGCTAGGAAGTCACCAGACTAGCTTTATGCAGACATTTGCTTACACAATCAGCCCATCTTTTCTAAGCACCTAATGTGTGTTCAGAACTGTGGTAGATGCTAGAGACAAAGAGACAAATTAGATCTTGCCCCTGCCTTCCAGGAGTTCATAGTAAGAATATAGAGTCTGGAGCTGCACACCTGGGGTTCAAATCCAGGCTTCACCACTTATACCTGAGTGACATTGGGCAAGTCATTTGACCTCTCTGTGCCTCGGTTTCCTGTCTCATGGACTTGTTACAATGATTAGATGAGTTAATACATGTAACAAGCTTGGATCAGTGCCTGGCATAGTAAGTACTATGTAAGTATATTATTGTTATTATTATTCAGTGGGAGTGAGTGCCAGTCTTCCAATAATGAAACAAGTGCTGTAATACAGGGATAAGCAGATAAAGAGATGACTATCTCTGTCTGCAGATTAGGGAATGGTTCTCAAAGTACATGATATTTGGGGCAAGGCTTGAAAAGGAGTCAACCAGGCAGAGGTGGTGGGCCTGAGGACACTGGCGCCAGGGGCATCTGGGGCACCGGGATCGTATATGAAAGGTACCACGTTGTGTGTGCAATGCCTTCTGTAGGTATCAGGGTCACCTGGGGCAGGTTCCGGCTCAGCCTCTGTTTCCAGGGCTCGGAGCTGAGCCTCTAGTGCTGCAGGTCTCCCAGGACAGTCCCACACTCTCTGGCCTAGAACAGTTGGCCTTTGGACAGGGGGCCTGATACATCTCTCTGGGATTGGTCTCGTGACCATGCTTCCTAAATAGTCTAAGTCATCCTCAAGCAGTCTGTGCTCCAAACCCAGATACTTTATACCAGAGCTACCACAGCCCTTGTCGTCTGGCTTCTTGCACTTTCTGGGGACCCAGTAGGACACCTTGGAGATGCCTGTTAGGAGGGGAGTTGAATCAGGTTTGGTTTAGAATCCAGTTTCTCTCTGTACACTTCTTCCACCCACACCTTCCCTGCTGCTCAGCATTTGTTGGACTTGAAATGAGTTCCAAGATGAAGAGCAGGCAGAGGCTTCCTGGGGCAATAACCATTTCTCAACTTCTACCTCTCACATTGTAATGATGCTAATTATAGCAGCTAGCTTTTATTGAACATTTACTATGTGCCGGACACTGTGCCAATTGCTTTACCTACATTATCCGATTAAATCCTCAAAAATACCCCTATTAGGCAGGCACTCTTATTATCTCTAATTTAAACTCGAGGAAACTGAGACTCAAAGAGGTTCAGTAACTTGCTCAAAGGCATATAGCTAGAAAAAACCAACGGAGGATTTAACCTTCTTTCTGACCCAAGGACTCCTGCTTCTTAACCACCCCGGGATCCAGTAGTCCCCGGACCTGGAGGGTGCTCTGGGGCCAGCCAGCCCATTCTTCTCGCTTCCTACAATAAGAAGCTCCCAGAGCCCTGTCCAAGCAAGGGGCTGCCTGTCCCCTTTCTGAGACCTTCAAAGAGGGTGTCCCCTCTTCCTCCTGCTCCCACAGCTCCTCAAGAACCGACATTGTTTCCTTCTGTCTCAGCTAAGTGCCTCAGGGACCACATGGAGCCAGGGCTCTCCAGGAAAGTTGGACTCTAAGAATCAGTCCTCCTTCCCCCCCAAAAAAGAGAGTCAATCCCCGTGGCTACAAAAGCAGAAGCACTGCAGGGGTGACTTCTGGGAGATGCGAGCATGGGCACAGACCCTGATTCAGCAGATTAGGTGTGGATGGTTTGGGAATGGTGTTGTCCATGGGGTATCCATAGCAAGCAGCCTCGTGTCCATAGGAAGAACAAGTACAACCATTCATATTTACAAACTCATAATGCAGATCCTTCCGGAAAAACCATATGGAAGAAGGAGCTTTGATTGTCAGGCAATCAGCTTGGCTCCCCCTATAAAAGTGGGTCTGTCTTACCAGGTCCTTTCGGGAGCGGGCTGGGGCAGGAAAGAAGAGATAAGAAAGGCAGGAGAGGTTACGTGCCTCTATAAAGTGTTCTCAAAAGGAGCATTCAAAGGCAGGTGGTGAAAGGTCTGTCTTTGGCCCAGGAGGGCAGAGGTGGTAATGACAGGAGATGGAGTCACCACCGCAGAGGGGTGGGCAAGCTGTGCGTGAGGAAGGGGAAGGACTTGACACTGAAACCCCCTATCTTCTGCTTCTGGACAGACCTCCCAATGGGATGAAGCGAGCTGGGCTCACCGGCTCTAGGCCCCTGACCTTCTGAAGGTATCTGCCCAGCATTCGCCCAGGAATGGAAGGGTGTAACCCCACATCCACATCTGGGGTTTTCCTCTTTATTGCCCATCTCGGCAGAACCATGTGTCAGCTCTGTCAGACAGAGTGAGACTGGCCTCTTCATTTAGTAAGTATTTTTAAAGTATCTGTGCTTGGCCTGCTGGTCTAGACAACTGTGATCAACCAGCAACCAGAGTTTTCTGCTCTCGTGGAGTTTATCCCTGATTGTCAGGGGAGACAGTAAAATAAATAGTATATTAGGAAGTGGCAAGTGCTAAAGAGAAAAAAGTAAGCAAGGAAGAGGGATAGGAGAGGATATGCTAGGGAGGGGAGAGTTTGGGTCCGGAAGACCGCCCTGTGAAGGGGACGTCTGGGTGAAGATGAAGTGGCTACAAGGTGGTAAAGGCACACCAGGCAGAGGGAACAGCAGGTGCAAGGGCTCAGAGGCAGGGCCGTGCCTGGTTGGTTTGAGGAGGCCAGATCTTGGGAAGCCTTGGGGCTGAGGTGAGGAGTTTGGTTTTGCTTCCGAGTGAAACGGCGACTTTGCAGGGTTTGGGACAGGAGGTCACATGACCTGACCTTTTAAAACCCCAAGATTTTGGCCATCCAATTCAGTATTTCACTAGGTGGCTAGTCAGGAGGTTCTCCAGCCATTTAAGCTAATTTCGTCAATTAGTACTCACCACCCCTCAAGTGCTTTTGGAGCACCGTCCTAGTGAGGGCTGTGGGCTCGGGGAAAGAAACGTAAGTCAGTGGTCTTGACTGGTAAGGAAATCTACAGATCTGTTGAGGAGGCAAACCTTATACTCCCAAGAAATAACAAGGGAATAATACCAGACAGTATTTAAAACCAAGTGCTAAACTGTGTGATTTAGACTATAAATGTTATCAGAACTGTGAGCTGTGTGGGAGTATATAGGAACGCTGCCTCGAAGGGGTGCGGCTGCTGCGGCCTGGAACTGGCTGGGGTTTGGGTCTGCAGAGGGTGGAGTTCTGGAGAAGGGAACTAGTAGCTCCTGGGGGTGGGATGGGAAAAGGGAGGCCCTGGGGGGGTGCGGGGGGCACGGGGGGGGGCACGGGTGGGGGGGAACAGGTTTTGTCTCCGGTGTAGTCCCTTCCCCACCATCAGGTTTCCGGTGCCCCTTTGTTCTCTCCGGACAGGAGAGCAGCCCTTTTTTTAGACCAGGGGTCCCCAAACTACGGCCTATGGGCCGCATGCGGCCCCCTGAGGCCATTTATCTGGCCCCCACCGCACTTCCGGAAGGGGCACCTCTTTCATTGGTGGTCAGTGAGAGGAGCACATTGACCATCTCACTAGCCAAAAGCAAGTCCATAGTTCCCATTGAAATACTGGTTAGTTTGTTGATTTAAATTTACTTGTTCTTTATTTTAAATATTATATTTCTTCCCGTTTTGTTTTTTTACTTTAAAATAAGATATGTGCAATGTGCATAGGGATTTGTTCATAGTTTTTTTTTATAGTCTGGCCCTCCAACAGTCTGAGGGACAGTGAACTGGCCCCCTGTGTAAAAAGTTTGGGGACCCCTGCTTTAGAGGATGAATGCCCACTGTCCCATTCCTGCCTTCTTCTCTGCAAGGCCAGCTGATCTCTACCCTTTGACATGTCTTGCTTTGAGAAGGTCCCTTCCCAGCTCTCATGTAGTTTCTGAGATGGGTGCTTTCCTAATCGGTTGCTATCCCCAGCCCCTTGGCCTGCTGACGTTAGGCCCAATTCTCTGCCATCCGTTAAGCTCTGTTTTCTACCCAGCCTGCAGCTAGCTGCTCTTCTCCCTTCCTCTCACTAGCCTGGCTCCTGTTTGGTAGGTTACTGCTAGAACATTCCAATTTGATATGTACTGTATATAGTGAACTAGAAATAACATTGTACTGAAATGAGCAAACATTCCCTCATGAGGGGTGAGTCTGTCCTTTCCCTGGAGAGAGGCCACCTGGGGTCTTGGGGTTTGGCTCACTTCAGACCTGACCATAAAGAGAGAGCCCTAGAGTGGGGTGGAGTGGAGTGGGGTCCCTCAGTAGCACCTTACTCTCTCTGCCCCGACCCTATCCCCAGACAAAGAGCAAGAGCCAAGAGTCACATGGGCAACCCTTTCTGCTAAAGAGACTTCTCCCTCCTCTGGGCTCTGGCATCCTGAGAAAGGAGGGCCCACCCACTCTACCTGGAGGCACTGGGCACAATCCCTAAGATGCAGTCTAAGCTCACAATGGGGAGGAACTGGAATTAGAAGTGGGTTAAAGACCCTGTCCCTTAACCACACATCCTTGGGCATTTTACTTAACCTCTCTGAGCCTTAGTTTTCCCATCTACAAATCTGGGTTAATAATACCCACTTAATCAGGTTGTTAGAAATAAAAAGTAACACTGCTGAGTTCTTACCTACGCATTTAATCCACACAACTAGGGTATATGATTTCCCCCCATTTTGCAGTTGAGGAAAATGAAGCTGGGAATCATTAAGTAACTTGCTCAAGGCCACACGCAGCTGGCAAGTGGCAGAGCCAGAATCTAGCCTCAAATCTTCCTGACTCCAGGGCCCTGGTTCTCAACCACCGCATAAAATGAGATAATCTGTGTCAAGTGCCCGCTACAAAGTAGAAGCTCAATAAATGTTAGTTTCTTTCCCCCTCATTTTCCCCAGGGCTGATCCTCCAAAGAATACCTTTCTCCTACCTCATCACATTTCTCTTCTGGGGTCCCCTGGGACGTATGATAGAGGTAGGAATCAGAGTAAGCTGCCGGTTTATACCAAGAAAAAAATAAGGCTGAGAGAGGGTAATTTGCAAAAAAGCATAAAACACAGAGGGTGCAGTGATTAATATCCAGGAATTCTTTCTCACAAGAGTGCTGCTATCCAGCCGCACTGGGTCCTAGGCCGTTGGCAGAGGGTTATGTTGTATGGGAAGCAAATGGGAGGCCCCATCTCCCTCAGGGCTTGTCAGAGCCTGTCTCACCTGTAAATGCTAGAGTTGGTCACTAATGGTCCTGGAAAGGTGCTAGCAGGAAGATTCTAAGACCTATGCTTTCTAGACTTGGTACTATTTCTGGAGTTTGTTAAAAATAATCTGGGGAGGGGGGTCCCTGGCCAGTTGGCTCAGTGGTAGAGCATCGGCCTGGCGTGCAGGAGTCCCGGGTTTGATTCCCGGCCAGGGCACACAGGAGAAGCACCCATCTGCTTCTCCACCCCTCCCCCTCTCCTTCCTCTCTGTCTCTCTCTTCCCCTCCCGCAGCCAAGGCTCCATTGAAGCAAAGATGGCCCGGGCGCTGAGGATGGCTCCTTGGCCTCTGCCCCAGGCACTAGGATGGCTCTGGATGGAACAGATCGACGCCCCAGATGGGCAGAGCATCGCCCCCTGGTGGGCATGCCGGGTGGATCCCGATCGGGCACATGTGGGAGTCTGTCTGACTGCCTCCCCATTTCTGACTTCAGAAAAATAAAAATAAAAAAAAATCTGGGGATTCCTCTGCATGGATCTAGGAAGAGGACGGTGTTGAAGTTAAAGGTATGAAAGGAAAGGATGACATCTCAAGTTTATGACTATTAGGTCAGCGTGCCTTCTGCGCTAGGTGCAGTGCCAGTGGAGGGGATGGGTAGTAGGGGGAGCACAGGAAAACAGACTCGTGGCCTCAGCCGCTATCTTGTCTGATGGGAGAGATCCTTCACTTGCATGCATGGACACACACACACACACACACACACACACACAGCTCCATCTGACTTTACTTAAAAGGAAAAGCAAAAGCAGATCACTGCAGGACAATCTGAGTGTATGTGTGTATATGGAATGGGGAGGAAAGGGCTGAGACACGTGGTCCCCAAAACAGCCCTCATTATTTTTCCCTGGAGACCTCCTTTCTGGTAGACATAGCAATCCCCTCTCTGTATACCCCTGCAGGACAGCCTAAGACTACCACCATTCACACTTGATGGTCAGGCCCAAAGTTCCTCTGAATTCCTTATAATGATCTCCCAGGGAGAAACAGAGGGGTCCGAATCATAGCACTTTAAAACTGATGGCACCTGAGAATCCTCTGGTCATGTGGCTTTCAGACATTTATAGAATCCTTTTTTGAAACACATGTGGCAGGCAGAATAATGGCCCCTAAAGATGTGTGTGTACTAGTCTGTGAAACCTCTGACTAAGTCAGGTTACATGACAAGGGGAATTACGGTGACAGATGGAATTAAGTAGGAATCTTAAAATAAAGAGATAGTCCCGCCCGGAATATCTGGTACACCAAGTGTAATAACAAGGGTTCTTTAAATGTAGTAGAGAGAGGCAGAAGTCAGTGTCAGAGTAATGCGATGTGACAAAGACTCAATGGGCCATTGGTGGCTTTGAGGACTGAAGGGGCCATGAGCCAAGGAATGTGGGTGGCCTCTAGAAGGGGAAAAAAGCCAGGAAACAGATTTTTCCCTGCATCCTCCACAAAGGGATGCAGACCTGTCGACACCTTGATTGTAGCCCAGTGAGACTCATTTTTGCATGTTAGAGCATAAATCTGTGTGGTTTTAAACATCAAAATTTGCAGTAATATGTTTTAGCAGCAACAGGAAATGAATAGAAGGCTGCTGTATGTAGCTGGAGCAAAGCGGCTGGACCTGAACACCCCACTGCCTCGGCCTCCTCCTGACCCATGACTCCGAGCAACCACTTCATAACTCTGAAGATCCCGATGTGGAATATGTGTCTGAGGCAATCCCAGTTATTTTCCAGATGATACAACTGAGGCCCAGAGAGGAGTGGCTTTGTGGGACGTCACACCAAGTTAGTGGAAGAGCTGGGATACCCATCCAGAGCCTACTGCCGCCTTGTCGGAACTTCTGGATGCTGCACACCTTCTATCAGCCATTTCCAACCAGTGTATGTGTGCACTGTGACCCACAGGGGCCCGGGCACTATGCTCAGCGCTAGGCAGGAGCAAAGTGAGTTCCAGGCTCAGAAGATGAGAATGTTAAGGCTTGAGGGCTGTTCTGCTTTCAGCCTGTCCCTGGGCCTCAGTTTCCTCCCAACACAGGCAACCAGCTCAGACTGCTAAAGGCTGTCAGTGGTCCTTGGCCCCAGGGCTGGTCCCCAAGGCTAGTTCCCATATAGGCTTTATCCCAGCCACCTCCTCTGGGGAGGACATGTCTATGATGGGAGGGGGCTGGGCCCACTGGCCGGGGCTGCACCTGCCTTTCTGCGGCCTGTGTGTCATTTATCACACCTAACAAGCTGCAGGTGGGGAGGACCAGAGGCTTGGGGAGGGGGCGAGAGGAGGCGGCAGTGCCCAGTGCCCTGCCCGGAATCGTCACCCTGATAGCGCATAGCGTGTCATCTCCCCTCTGCCAGGTGTTTTGGCCTTCCGAGCTCTTCCCACAGCACACCTGAGCCACAGGCTGGCCCCCAGGGCCGCCAGCTCCTGGTGTTGGTCTCCATAGCAACCCCACATTTACCATTCTGGTTTCTAATGACTTATTGGCATGTGTGGTAATTTGCAGCACTTGGCAGGCAAAGCTAGGGGCGTAGTGGGGAGGGGCGGCGGCAGTAGGAGGGGTTCAGGTTGTGGAGGGAGAGAGAGGCGAGCTTCTTCCTGCCCCACTCCTCCTCTGCCCTGTGGACTATTATCTGGAGTAAGGTTTGCTGCTTGAAGTCCAGGTCCTCCCCTCTGAGGAGCGTCAGGAAAAGACAGATGGACAGACAGCTGTAGAGCACAGCTGCTCACCTGTCAGTCAGAGGCAAACAGGTGTGGAGGGGCTGGCAGCCATGCTCACCTGGGGCAGGTCAGACCACTCATGTTTTCTGCCGTTCCTGCCTGCTCCCTCGACCCTGAGAACAACAGGTATCTCCTGGGCCCAATGGCTGCTCTGCCTTATGAGGGGGTAAGGAACGGGGGTAATGTGTCCAGAGGGGAGCCCTTGCACCTTTGTGGCCCCTCGCAGGCTCAGAGAATCAAGCCGGGTGGCACTGAATGAAATGCCAGATTGTGCCTGACCAGTGTTGGCGCAGGGGGTGAAGGGTCGACCTGGATGCTGAGGTCATCCATTTGAAAACCCCGGCTTGCCCAGTCAAGGCACATACAGGCAGCTACTGCCCAATTGAGTCTTCCTGTCCACCCCCCTTTCTCTGTCTCTTTTTCTCTCTCCTTTCTCTAAAATCAATAAATACAATTTTTAAAAGGAAGGAAGGAAGGCGAGAGGTAAGGAAAGGAGAGAGGGAAGGAAAGGAGGGAGGGAGGGAGGGAGGGAGGGAGGGAGGAAGGAAGGAAGGAAGGAAGGAAGGAAGGAAGGAAGGAAGGAAGGAAGGAAGGAAGGCCCAGACTGTGAAGGTAGTGGGTGAGCCAACCTAGCAATCAAAGGGGAAGTGAGGGCCTGACTTTCCTCTTTTCTTCAGCAAAGCTTCCCAACCTCAAAACTGCCCTCCCAGAGCAAGGCAGAGGGGAGCCTCAGCAGCCTGTGTTGCTGCTGTCTTCCTTCTCTGCCTCCCCATTTGCTTCTGCCTCTCGGTTGATTCCGAGGCAGCCTTGTGCTAAACAGAGCACCAACTTTAAAGTTGGAGACATCTGGGTTAGAATCCTGTGGCCACTGTTTCCCGGCTCTATGACCTTGGACATGCCTCTTAACCTCTCTTTGAGTTTCAGTTTGCCCATCTGTAGGATAGGATTAATGTACCCATCTCGCAGGCTTGTAAAAATGAAACCAATTCACACTTGTAAAATGCTTGGCACATAGTGGGCATCAATACATGTGACAGAAAATTTTTTTTCTTTTTCTTTTTTTTTTGTATTTTTCTGAAGCTGGAAATGGGGAGAGACAGTCAGACAGACTCCCGCATGCGCCCGACCGAGATCCACCCGGCACGCCCACCAGGGGCGATGCTCTGCCCACCAGGGGGCGATGCTCTGCCCCTCCCGGGCGTCGCTCTGTCGCGACCAGAGCCACTCTAGCGCCTGGGGCAGAGGCCAAGGAGCCATCCCCAGCGCCTGGGCCATCTTTGCTCCAATGGAGCCTCGGCTGCAGGAGGGGAAGAGAGAGACAGAGAGGAAGGAGAGGGGGGGGGTGGAGAAGCAGATGGGCGCCTCTCCTGTGTGCCCTGGCAAGGAATCAAACCCGGGACTTCTGCACACCAGGCTGACGCTCTACCACTGAGCCAACCAGCCAGGGCCTACATGTGACAGAATTTTAAAAGTAATCTTTTAATTATCTACTCCAATAAAGACGAGCAATGTGATCAATAATTTTAAAAATTCGGGTGGGCTTGGTAGCGTTTTTTTTTTTTTTTTAAATATTCAAGAATAGTCTTTATTCAGTAAATATTTATTGCCTTTCTACTATGTACAAAGTACTGGGCCAGGGGCTAGGTCTTTCCTGATTTCATGATTAGGGTAAATTAGGTTGTCTATGCATTCTCTAAGTGTATATATAGCGTCCGACATGAGATGGAGGGAAAGGGGGCCAAGGAGGCCTAGCAGAGAGAGGGTGGCCCAAGGTCAACCACGTAAGTGGATCTTCTGTGGATTTCTGAGAAGTATCTGGCCTCCAGAGAAAGATCTGCATTGTGAAGGCTCGGTCTGGGTCATGCGCAGTGAGACGCTGCCTGACGACTCAGAGATGATGAGTCTGTTTGCAGAACTGGATAGTGGAAGAGGGGCCAGTGGGTGGCTGCTCCTCCATGTTCATAATCTGCTGCTGAGGCTGAGGCCACCAGTAACCACCCAGCCACCAGGCATAGGAAGAGCAGAGGCGCCTGCCCTCACCTGGGCATCTGAGCAGATCGCAGCTCCCTCAGCCGGCGCGGGTGTGGGGAGGCGAAGGGAGCTAGTGGGAACTGGGAAACTCGGCTTCATCTCTGCCAGCAGCTGGAATCTGTCTGTTCTTCTATCGGCCTCCTCCTAGCCTTCTCTAAGATGGAGCACCAGAGATGCGCAGACAGAACGTCAGAGGTGGCTAGGTCCCTGGAGTGTCTGGACCTCTGCTTTCCCGTTTCTCACACATCATAGCAGGCATATGCTGTGACAATGGCTCGGGGACTCTACTGACCCAGAGCGAAGGGGATCATTCACATCATAGTAGGCATATGCTGTGACAATGGCTCAGGGACTCTACTGCCCCAGGGCGAAGGGGATCATTCACATCATAGCAGGCATATGCTGTGACAATGGCTTGGGGACTCTACTGACCCAGGGCGAAGGGGATCATGATCTTAGCACGCCAGGAACCTGTCTGTGGCTCCCTGATGTCAGCTGGAAAGCTCTGACTTAACCAGTTCCTCCAACCTGTTTCTATTAATGAGAAACCTGGGGCCCAGGGAGGGGAAAGGACTTGCCCAAGGCCACGCAGCATTTTAGTGTCATCGGTACTAGAGATGAATCTCCTAACTTCTGGCCCTGTGCAGTATCTATTACCTCTTCTCAAAACTCCTCCCACTTTCTTTTTTGACCTTTCAATCTGGAGAATGTACTTCAGGTGGAAGGGAATATGATTTCTCTAAGAGATCGTTATTCTCCAAATCTTGTAAAATCGGGCTACTCTCCCCCTCCCTTTTATCATCGCCAGCCACCCTCCTGGATGGATCGGTAAAGCATCTGCTCATAGACATCTTCCCCTTTCAAGTCCATCCATTGTCCTGGGTGAGCTCAGTGACTACATGGACAACTCTTCCTACCCCCAGACCATCAGCCCATTCACTGGCCTCCCCACCTCAGCCACTCACTCCCAATGTCACACCCTAGATCTTGCCATCACCTGAAAAGTCACCTCGTAGAGATCCCTGATTTCTGGTTATCACCTCCTGGTCTGCCAGCTTGCTGTCCATTGACCCACACACAGCCGTTCTTTGACCCCACTGGGGTCTTTGGTCCATGACACCTCTGCTTCCTTGCCATTCATTGTCTTCCTCTGAGTCCAGATAGATCCCATGCTCTGTCATTTGAAGAGCTCTCCTGCCACTATCCTAAACTCTCCTGACCCTCTTTTTTATTGCCCCTGGCTGGCAAAGTCCCAGTCTGGATTAATCACTCATCTGCTTCTTTCTGCCTTTATCCGGACAACTCAACCTGCCAGAAAAAGACAAAATGAGGCAGATTGGTACCTCTAAAAATTTATCGTTACCAACTCAACTTATTCTTCCAAAGTGCCTGGTGTTCCTACCACATTCCTCTGGGTCTCTGTCTCCTGACTCTACAATGACTACTTCACACCCTCCCCCCCACTCCCACCTGCACCCTCACTCTCAGCTGAGGACCTCACCTCCTACTTCACAGAGAGATAGGAAGTCATCAGGCAGAATTCCCTCAACTCATCCCCACCAGCCCCTCACACGTACCTGTCTCCACACCCTTCTGTTTCTGCAGAGGAGGCATTTCCATTGCAGGCCAGTCTTCCACCACCTCTGCTCTAGACCCTGCCCTCTGGTCTTCTCAGAATACCCTTCCCACCAAGCTCAAGTTCTTCCCACCTCCAACAGCAACAACAAAAATCTTCCCCAAGCCCAACTCCACTTTCTGCCACCACCTTGTCTTTTCTCCTTTGCCAAACTTCTTGAAAGAACTGGCAATACTAGCTCTCTCCATTTCTGCACCTCCCACTTCTTCCCCTGCCCCACTCCAGCCTGCTGCCTCCCTCCTCGTTCTGCTGAGACAGCTCTCCATATCGCTAAATGCAGGGAACATTTTTTTTTTTTTTTAGTTCTCAGAAGAATTTTTCCCTTCCTTTCCGACACTTTCTTCTCCTTTGGCTTCTCTTACCCCACAATCCTGGCTTTTCTGGTTGCTCCCAAGTCTTCTTTGCTGAGCCACCTTTCCCTTCTTCATCTTTAAACCTTGGTGTTCCCGATGGTCTGGTTCACGGTATTCTCTTCTGACTGGATACTTGTCATTAGGCCATCTCATGAGTGCCTTCTGTTATCAACCAGCCACATTCAGGTGACGACCAAGTCCTTATATCCATCTGTCTAGCTGACTAAGTTGGATACCCCAAAAACCCTCAGACTGGGCATATCTAAAGGCAGAGTCATGATTCTCCTCCTAATCTCCCACTGTCTTCTCCACCCTCTGCCCATTCCCCTTCCAGCATTGCCTGTTCTTGTGAATGACACCACCTCACACCAGTTCTGTACGCCATAAACTGGGAGGCATTGTCAGCTCTTCCATTTACACCCTTACCATTACACCACCACCAGGTCCTGCCTGATTTGGGTGCTAATCTACTCCAAAACAGCACCCAAATCCATCCACTTCCCCATGTTCACAACCTCTACGTTACTTTCAGCTGCCCTCACCTCTTGCCTGGACCACTGGAATCACTTAATTGGCATTCCTGCATCTACCTTACACCTTCAATAGCTGCTCCAAATAGCTCCAATAGCTGCTAGAATGACCTTTTAAGGATAGCCTGACCTGGTCATATTCTCTCACAGCCCCAGAACTCCTCAGGGATTCCCGGTGAGTGCTCTTAGGATGAGCAGTGGCGGCAGCCCCTTGGAGGACTCAGCCTGCGCCTCCCTCTCCAGTTCTACCCGCCTCCCCCGCCCCATGCCCTGCGCTCTCTCATTGGCTTCTTTCCGTTCCTTCACTGCCAGGCTCCTCTTCGCCTCATGGCCTTCACCCCTTTTCCATACTCCTCCCGAGATTTTAGTTATTTTTCAGATCTCAGCTCAAATAGCCCTTTCTTAGAAGAGCTTCCCCAGGGCACCTGCAGAACACTCAGAATGTCCTGTATGCTTCGTCCAGCACACATTGTGATATCCAGTTATGTAATGTGGTGTTGACTAGATCAATGTCTGTCTCTGCCTCTAGACCTTGACCCCAGGTAGGAGGCCCTATCTGTTTAGTTCACCATTGTAGCACAGATTAGGTGTTCAAAAATATTGGGGGGGGGGGAGTGAATTCATTAATAAAAGGTTTTTAAAAAGGACGTCATGGAAAAAGCTGGAGGGAAAAGCTACCCTCTGAGTGTGACCAGATGGCACCGCCTCGCCAGTGTTCTGCTATGTAAAGAAACGGGGCTCCTGTCCCCTTTCCTTCCCCTTCGCTCTCCTTCCCCAGCTGAAGACCCTGCCCAGATTCAGAGCAGGTTCATTTTGATCTTTCCAGTCAGGATGGACTGCTCTTCACCAGTAGTTCTTTCAAGAACAATAGCAGTAATCTTTCACATCTGAACAGCTCTTTACAGCCCCCCAAGCTCTCACATCCCTTACAGTGCTGGCTCTTCGACGTCCTTTGAGCCACCCCTGTGAGGAAGTGGGGAGCGTGTTAGGAGCACTTGCTTCACACTGGGGGGAAGGACAGCTCCGAAAGCTTCAGTGGCTCACTGCGGTCCTGGGCTGGCCGGCAGCGATGGCTAGACCGAGCCAGTGCCTGCGGCCCACCCCGAGCTGTCTGCACTGCTGCATAGGTGGCTCACAAGAAAGAGGCTGCTGCTTGAGTTCTGGATTCTCTGCAGGATGGAAGGGTTCACGCCCCCCAAGAGCCCCACAGGGTGGGGAAAGGCGTGCCTGGAACGCAGCATTTAGCTTGGTCTGCAGTCGAGTTCCCTTCTCTGTAGTTAAGGCCCATCCAAGGTGGCTTTGTGGAGCCCCGGGCGGGCCTCTCACTGGCCTAGTATACTTAATAGCCCCTCATTCCATGCTGGGGACAGAGTGATGTCATGACAGGGTTGGCCCTGGGGTCCCAGGAGCAGGAGTCCAGAGCACCCGCAGAGCACGGAGCGGAGCGGGGTGGATGAGGCTGCGGGGGACTCCCGAGGCTCCTGGCCACCTTCTGAAGGGCGGCATCTGGGCTCCTGGGGCGAGCACGGCCTCTTGGCCTGGCTTGTGCCTGCTTTGCCAGCCTCTTTCCCTCTACTCTCTGCCTCTGAAATGCTCGAGTAAACCTGCTGCCTCTGCTTCCCCACTGTCCCAGCTGCCCCGCACCACTGAGCTTTGCTGTCCATCCCTCTGCCCGGCTCCTTCATGCCCCCCACACCAGACCTGACCCTTCCCTGCTTCAGAACTCAGCTCTTGTGACATCTTTTCCAGGAAGCCCTCCCCAGCACCCAGAGACCTCCTCTGCTATACCAAGCAGAGTCAGCATGTTCTGTTAAAAATCTCTTTGCTGTGTCTTCCCCTTCTGCTGAGTTGGAAACTTCTGGAGGACAGAGACCGTGACTTACTCATGTTGGAACTCCCAGTGTCTGGCATGTAGTATAACAATAATGACACAATGAGGGCTTACTATGAGCTAGACGTGATGTTAAGTGCTTTACATTAACTCACCAAACCCTAAAAATGATATTATGCTATAGGTACTATATATTTTTTGAAACTTTTTATTTTAAAGTAAGTACATCCTGACCAGGTGGTGGTGCAGTGGATGGAGCATTGAACTAGGATGCAGAGGACCCAGGTTTGAAACCCCAAGGTCGCCAGCTTGAGTGCGGGGTCATCTGGTTTGAGCAGGGCTCACAGCTTGAGCCCAAGGTCGCTGGCTTGGGCAAGGGGTTACTCGGTCTGCTGTAGCACTCCAGTCAAGGCACATATGAGAAAGCAATCAATGAACAACTAGGGTACGGCAGTGAGGAACTGATGCTTCTCATCTCTCTCCCTTCCTGACTGTCTGTCCCTATCTGTCCCTCTCTCTATCTCTTTGTCTGTGTCATAAAAAATAAAATAAGTATAGATTCATTGAAAGGGCAAAGAAATGTACAGGGAAGCCCTGAGTCCCCTTTATCCCACCTCCCTCAATATTAACATCATACATAACTATAGTGCAGTATCAAAACCAGGAAGCTGATACTGACATAATTTATAGAGCTTTTCCAGTTCACCAGTGACACATGCATTGATGTGTGTGTGTGTGTGTATGTGTGTGTAGTTTTGTGTAACCACCACAACAACCAAGACACTTAACTGTATCATCACAAGTCTCTCTTGTGCTAATTTTTATAGCCACACACCCCCATCCCTAACCCCTGGCAGCCACTAATCTGTTCTCTATCTCTATAATTGTTATATCCCAAATGTTATATAAATGAAATCATACAGTCTATAATTTTTTTTCTATTGCCTTTTTTAACAGCGTAATTTCCTTGAGGTTCATCCAAATTGTTGCCCTTCTCTATCGTCTGCCCCTCCTGGTTGCTGCAGGGTGTTCTGTGACAGAGATGTGCCACAGTCTAACCACTCACCCACTGAAGAACGTGTGCACTACCCCATTTTACAAGTGAGAAGACTAACTTGCCGAGGGTCACATGACTAGTAAATGGCACTTAATGTTTAGTAACAGGCACCTAATAGATGTTTAATATACTGAGCTCAACAAAATGAAGGCACTTCATGTTCTCTTAGCGCCCAGCATGGTATTTTACATAGAGCAGGGGCTCGATAAATGTTTGCTAGTAAGGATGCAGATATAATGCCAGCTCTGTTTACATAGGTAGCAGTATTGTCCATGTTACCCCTGTGCCTAGACATTCACAAGAGAGGAATACATCCCTTTTCAATATCTTATGTAACTGCACCTTCAATTTTGCTTGGAATATCAGAAAAGGACAGTTGGGGTAATAAAAATGATCACATACAAAGATGGAATTGTATTGCCTAAAATGCCCAAAGCTAATTGTTCCAAATTAATATGTGCTATATTTGCATAGTATCTTGCATCTAATTTGCAGGTTGCTCATTTTAGCACAGTGCAGAGAAACCCAGCTTCTGCTTCCTGCCTCCACCACCCTCCCAGCTGTTCCAAGGTCAGGTGGTGATGGTGCCATCTGCAGAAACAATGGGTTGGGTCCTGAGAGTGCTCACCCTATGCTGAAAAGTCCACCAGGACATTTTTACCTGTAAAAGAGGAGCCGAGTTACTGCCACTTTGCAGGGGCCTCGAGAGGTTTAATTAAGGCGGATTTGTGGAGCAGTTGGAAGTCCTCAGCCTCAGGTGTGGAGAGCCAAGTGCAATTAAGTGATTGGAAAGGAACCACAAGTTGGGCTAGTCTCGATCCTGGGCACGGCGCCCAGGAGATGAGCTTGCTTAAGTACCTCTGTCATTTCTCTGTCTAGGGAGGTAAGGTGACAAGAAAGCCAACCCCAGCCTTCAGGGACATGTTGGAGATAACTGAAGTCTCCAGGGTGGAACTTTCACAGAGCGTGTCTGGAAACATTTCCCATGATGTCAAAAGGTAACCTGTAGTTTTAGTCCCATCAAGACCTTACCAAGGCCAACAGGTTGGAGGGATAGATTAAAAGGGTGAGACTGAGCCCTGCCCTCAAGGAACTGCTAACAATGTTGACCCACCCTTAAGGAATTAATAATAATTAAATGCCAGAGTACATTGTCCAGGCTTTAAAGCCAATGGTAGTTAATGGTAGTTGGTAGAAAAGAGATCAGAGGTGTCTTGAGGAAGTGAGGCTCATGCAGAGACTGAGGAGTGAGACCTAGGGACATGGTTCTCAGCAGTGGTACTATATTGACTCAGAGACTCGGAGCTCATGCCAAGGAAAGTAAATATGGATCTAGTGTGAAGCTTGCAAGGAGGTTTAAAACAACACTTCAAAGTCTTATTGACCTTTCCACAGGCCATGTGGGACTGTGTCCTGAGACCCCCCAGGGAATACATGACCACTCTCTGTCATCAGGGGCACTTCAAAGGAAGAGTTGAAGAATCATCTCTCTAAAGAGAGTGGAAAAATAGTTGAGGAGATTGGATGGACTGTTGTGAGAATGGACCAGTTAGGAAGCAGGGGCAACATTGGGGGCAAGGGTGTGATGTGTCTGATTAGGGCCAGTGTTCCAAGGACTCACGTGGAAGTGTGGTACTCTAGGGAACTGAATGCAGAGAAAAGATGACAACGTGAGGTGGTCAGGAAGGGAGAGCTGCCCATGTGACAAGAGACTGCATGAGGGCATCAGGAGAGGCTGACCCTCGCGGGCAGGTGAGCTCAGAGAAGCACAAAGGCAGGGAGAAAGTTGCAGGGGAAGGACCTTTAGCCATGCTGGATGGTTCCGTCAGGAGCCTTCGAACGCTGAAAGTTGGCTAGATCCAGGAGAGCTGTGGGATTGAAGGCAATTCACAGGGATATAGGCAATCAGGGTCTGTGTTTAGAGGGGGATAACAGACAAGGGTGGCACTTTTATTGCTGTTTTTAAAGGTGGAGAGAGGATAACTAAAGAACTGGATTTCCTGAGGCGGTTGGAAGGGATGAAGTTAGTTTTTTAAAGGTGGAAACCTCAGTGGTAGAGTGTCGGCCTGGTGTGTGGAAGTCCCAGGTTTGATTCCCCATCAGGGCACACAGGAGAAGCACCCATCTGCTTCTCCACCCTTTCCCTCTCCTTTCTCTCTATCTCTCTCTCTTCCTCTCCTGCATCCAGGGCTCCATTAGAGCAAAGTTGTCCCAGGCACTGAGGATGGCTCCATGGCCTTCTCCTCAGGCACTAGAATGGCTCCAGTTGCAGTGGAGCAACTCCCCAGAGGGGCAGATCATCACCCCCTCATGGGCATGCCGGGTGGATCCCGATCAGGTGCATGCGGGAGTCTGTCTCTCTGCCTCCCCATTTCTCACTTCAGAAAAATACCACACACACACACACACACACACACACACACACACACACAAATAAATAAATAAATAAATAAATAAATAAATAAATAAATAAAATTTAAAAAAGGAGGAAACCTCTTTCCTTAAGTCAGAGGGAAGGAGGAGAGAATGGGCAGCAAGGCAGGGGTATGGGGATGGAGACACATGGTGGAGGGCAAAGAAGGTTATGCCAGTCCATCGCACTAGCCCACGAGGTTAGCAAGATTGTCTTTGCAGAGGTCAAGTGCCGATGGGAGCACAGGGAGAAGCAGAGTGTGCCAGGGAGGCAGTGAGAGAGGAACAGAAGGATTGCAGCAGAGAGGGCCAGGGGAAACTGGAATCGTGAATCTATAATAGGGCTGGACTGTCGGCTTCTGCCTTTTCTTCTTGCAGTGCTTTGAGAGGAGAGGAACAGGGCCAGGAGAGGGAGAATTGCTAATTATTTTCATTGAGACGGGGAGCAATGACCTTAGTAGCCTTTGCTTGAGCTCCTAGGCAGCTCGGCCTTCTGCAGAGACTCTCCCCACCCGGCCCCTCCTGTGAACACTCAGTGAGGAGGTCTGTTCACCTGGCCTTGCTGCCTGGGGAGCTCTCTACTTTTCAAAGCTTGAGGCCATTTCTTGTTGGCCTGACATCAATGGATTCGTTCTAAGAGAATCCCATTTGCCCTCCGCTGCTCTGTGCACTGTTTTTATTTTTCTCCCCTCCTCGATCTTGCAACAGCAGCTTAATAGCCTGCAAGAGGGTCAGGCCGAGAAGATGAATGCCAGCCTGTGGGGAACTGCATTCTGCCTCTCCATTAGGAAGACGTTGGAAGGCAGGGAGCAGAGAATGGATACTCCAAGGAAACACAAACAGACACAACAAGCAGCTTGCAGGATAATCCAAACAGCATTTGCACTTGTGCTTGGAGTGTGCTGTGATGACTTGAGTGCTACCGGTTTGCTGCTCTAATTAGGCCTGATTTGCAGAATACCGGTTGCATTTCCCAGAGTAGAGTAGGCAGCAAGGAGAAACCAGGATGGGCAAGGAATGTTTGCTGGGGAGAAGCCACCGAGCGAGTAATCCGCAAGTACACACAGAGCAGGAGGGAGGGTCCAGAATGGCTGCCCCTGTCGAGTACTTGGCACCTCAGAGCAGTTCAGACGCTGGCAGGTCACCCAGAACCCAGCTTCCTCATCAACATACCCCTCAAATGTTGTGTGGGGACTCCCTAATGGCCAGCTTAACCAGGAGAAGGCTTGGAAAAACCCCTCTAGGTAGTGTCAGGGCAGTGACCCAGTATGACATACCCTGTCCCTTGATAATGTGCCCCAGGTCCATGAGCTGATGCCGCTGGGTGCTCTTTGGCATGAAAACCACCAGGGGCTGCTGCCTGCCCTTGTCGCATTCCCCAGCATTGGTTGATGCTTCCTTCTCACCTTTGGCATCAGGTCATGATCCAAAAGGAGGCTGGAGGGGAGGGCCCCTGAGGCAGAGACCATGAGAAGAAAGAAATTTCCCAGAAGGCCCCTGGAAATAAGCCATTTGAGGAAATATGGCTTCTGATCTCCCCTCCAGCCCCGTTGTCCTATACAACCAAAGCTTCCTAGACTTCTGTGCCCCCTGATGAGGTCCCCCCCCATCTCAGTCCCTAAAGGAGTTATATAAAATCAATTTCCAGTCATCATGAAATCAAGGTCCACTCCAAGCATTGGTGGCCCCCAACTGTCCAAAACACAGGGCTAGACTGTGTTTCTCGGTGTCCAAACAAGAAATTTTGGCAAATTTAGAGCCATATGACTTATATGTTCAGTACCCAGCTACTTATCATCTGTTTGACCTTGAGCAGGTTATTCTTTACCTGAAGGTCAATTTTTCATCCATAAAGTGGAACCTATACCTGCCTAATGCAAGGTGCTCATGAAAATCGAGTAAACTGATGTGTGAGAAAGCTTATTGCAAATTATTCAATGTCCAATCACTGTTTGAGGTTAAGAGGGAGCAGTAGCAGGGAATATGGAAAGATCATGGGGCTTGAGTCATAAGGACCTGAGTTCAAATTCTAACTATTTGTGAGTTTGTGGCCTTGGACAGGTTGGTGAATGTCTGTAGTCTTGGTTTCATCATCTGTAAAGTGCATATAAGTAAGCTCTGTCAGAGAATTATTGTGAGGCTCAGATGGCGTGTTTTTTATAAGGGTCTAGCACAGGGGTCCCCAAACTTTTTACACAGGGGCCAGTTCACTGTCCCTCAGACCATTGGAGGGCTGAACTATAAAAAAACATATGAACAAATCCCTATGCACACTGCATATATCTTATTTTAAAGTAAAAAAACAAAACGGGAACAAATACAATATTTTTAAAAAATTTAAAACAAGTAAATTTAAATCAACAAACTGACCAGTATTTCAATGGGAGCTATGGGCCTGCTTATGGCTAATGAGATGGTCAATGTGTTCCTCTCACTGACCACCAATGAAAGAGGTGCCCCTTCCAGAAGTGCGGCGGGGGCCGGATAAATGGCCTCAGGGGGCCGCATGCGGCCCGTGGGCCGTAGTTTGGGGACCCCTGGTCTAGCGTATGGTAAGGGTTGCTCCCTTCTCTTTCCTTGTGCCCTGTATCTAGCTCCCCGGCCCTGTATCTCAGCCCTCGCAGACCTCCAGGTCAAGGATGGCTTAGAAGACATAATTTGCACACATTTTCAAACTCATTCTCTGAGAGGAGTTCAGCCTTGCGTTTCTGGAACCGCCATCTTGTCTATACCTTCCCCAGAGTCTCCTGTTTAGGCATGTGTCTTCAGTTTTGGGTCCCTCTCTCTGTCCAACAGCAGGTGCTTGCTGAGGAATACACGACTGCCAGACCCAGTCCCTGTAAGGTCATTAGGCCATTGCATGGCACTCCACCTCTGCTAGGGACCAGCTTTCCCCAGCCACTACATGTGCTGAGCAGCAGGCCACTCCGTGGTGTATGCCCAGCCATCCTGGGCAGGGTACCCAGGACAGGAGGGCTCCTTGCTTGGAGTAAGTCTCTCCCTGAGGAGGGGTGCCCACTCCCTGTCCTGATCCCAGGTAGCCCCTTCTTGTCCACTACCACATCTGCTCTCTGATAGTGCTTCCTCTGTGCCACGAGGTGGCCAACCTCTAACACTCCCTCCAAGGGCAGCTGGGGGCACTTATCTACCCAGCTGCCCCTCATGGCTTCCAGCAAGATGGTACTTAAGCCATCTATCTGACCGGGCAGATGTCTAAGCCCCTGTGTGGTCTTGTCTGGTCTATGACCATCCTTGGCGAGGAGGGGTCTGTTAGCAATGCAGGTTTCTAGACAGCTCTCCAGACCAACTAAATAGATTCCAGGGTGGACATCCAGAAAACTCCATTTAAAATAAGTGCCCACATGATTCTCGTGAACTGTGAAGTTTAGAAACCCTTGGTGTGACTTTTTTCTCATTTTTATTGAAGTAGAACTCCTATAGTGAAGCACACAGATTCTCAGTGTGCAACTTAGTGAATTTGTTTACAGATGTGCCATGTTCTGCCTTGTTACTGTAGCCCAGATCAAAGTGTGGGACCTTCCAGCCGCTGAGGGCCTCCTCATGCACCCTCACCCTTAATAACACCTGAAGAGGTGACTGCTAATCAGAGTTCTAGCAGCACGGGTTAATTCTGCCTGTTTTTGAATTTCATATGATCAGAGCACTTGGCTTCTTTCACTCAACAGTATATCAATGCTGCCTACTCTTAAAAGCCCAAACAACTATCTTCCATTCCCTGCACTTGACACTCTTCCTCAAGATAGGTAGGTAGGGTCTGACTTGTGGTGGCACAGTGGATAGAGTGTCGACTTGCAGTCCCCAGTTCAAGAAACTCTGAGGTTGACAGCTTGAGCACAAGCTCATTCAGCTTGAGCGCGGGCTTATCCAGCTTGAGCGTGGGGTCACCAGATTGAGTATGGGATCACAGACATGATCCCATGGTTGCTGGCTTGAGCCAAAAGGTCACTGGCTTGAAGTCCAAGGTCACAGCTTTGAGCAAGGGGTCATTCGCTCTGCTGGAGCCCCCGTCAAGGTATGTATGAGAAGCAATCAGTGAACAACTAAAGTGCTGCAACTACAAGTTGATACTCCTCATCTGTCTCTCTTCCTGTCTGTCTCTCTGAAAAATAAAAACAAACAGAAAAGATTGGTAGGTAGGGAAGTGGATAAGAAAAGAAAGAAAACAGGTGTTCCCAGGGCCTCTCCCTGCAGGCTGTTCCCAGCCCTCCCTCCTCACCATCCTTCAGGCACTGTGCTTCTAGAGGGTCAGGACCATCACCGTGCTGCTGGAGGTTGTGGAGAGGTCTGGCCCATTCTCCTGCCAGTCTCTCTGTCGTAGCTACTGGGGACACTCATTTGTTATGTGTGGATTGCCAGAGTCCAAGCACATTCCAGATGAAATTGGCCAATTTAAGCTACAAATGAAAAGACAAACGAGTTGGAAATTGCACAGAACAAGCCTGCTCCTCATCAGCAGGTATCAGTCCTGACGTGCTGAGCTGGGCAGCCCATTAGGCCTTTCCTGTCGCTGAAATCAGAAAGGCTTTCCCGGAGATGGGAGACACCACCTCCTCTGCACCCAGCCAGGCAGAGGGCAGCCCCAGAGGCTTGGGGGAAGCTAGCAAGGGTGTGTGTATGTGTGTGTGTGTGTGTATGCGGGTGAGTGCGTGCGCGCGTGTGTGTGTGTGTATGTGTGCGTGCGTGTGTGTGTGTGTGTGTGTGTGTGTGTGTAGGAGGGAACGAGCGGAGGACACAAAGCAGATACAATAACCGGGCAATACGAAAATAGGATTTTGTCATCCCAAAAAGAAAAAGGAGATTATTTCAACCATCTGCTATATGCCAGGCCCTGTGCTAGGTGTTCAGGTTGAAGACAGACAAGACCTGCCCTTAAGGGGGTCACAGCCCAGGGGAGGAAAAGAGAAAAAGTGAGATGATGGTGACAGAAAAGGCAGGGAGAGATTAAGATGCATCTGTGAAGGGCAGACGGAGCCGCTGGAAGGGAGGAGTGAGGCTGTGGGGCAGACCTGGAGGTGACCCTCCATAGCTGGAAAGGAGGAGCGAGAGGTTCAAGACCGGGTATGCAGTGGAACGCAGGTAGGAAGCAGGGAGGAGAGAACTGGAGGAGGAGGAGCCGGGCCAACCTCTCACCTCTGGGCCAGGGGGGCAGCCATAAGCACCGCCCAGAATAATGGCTTTATGGACATCAGTGAATTGGTTCTTGGTCAAGTGTCAGTGAGTGGTGCTGACTGGGAGTGAGTTTACCAGTCTAGGGAATGGGCCGAACCAATAAGCAGAATATTTGGATGATGGTTTATGCCCTGGTGTGTAAAGAGGAGTCAAAGACCCAGAAGTTAATCCTGGGTCTCTAGCTCATCCATTTTCAGAATTGAGGGAGTTACAAAGAGGCAGGGAATGCAAATTTGTTTTCATATGGACCCAAACTAAATGCACTTTTATAATAATAATAGCAGACACTTATAATGCACTTAACCAAGAGCCAGGCTGTTCTAAGCACTTAACATGTGTTAATTCATATGTGTAGTAAATATGCCAGGGACAAAGCCAAACACAAGTGACTTTTGAACTATCCTTCTCCTCCTACACAAACTCTGAGAGTTGACTGTGTATGGACTGTTCACCACTGCAGGAGCTCTGAGCCGATGCTCCCTTGCTGGGGTGGCTATGGAGTAGAAGCCTCGAGGTCCTGGGGGGCTGGATTTGGAAGCAGTTCCAGGAGCACTTGAAGGATTCACCAGAAAGGCTCATTCTCCCCTCCCTCATCCTCTGAGCTGAAGTGCTCCAGGCCAGGCCCTGCTCTAGGTGCTCAGGGGGAGAGGAGGCCCAGGAGACATCCTGAAGAACATGGCTGCTCATTAGGATGAGCGTGGCCCTCTCTCCAGGGACTGCTCTCTGCCCATTACCAGAGCTGGAATCCACGTTCATTGTGCCATTGTGAATGCCACTAAGCCTGATTGTCACCAAGGAACTAGTTTCCATAGCGACAGAGGTACACTAGACCCTTGACATTCTCAAGGGATACATCATATCCCTTCATGAATCCATGGATTAGAGACTCCCATGTAATTTTCCCCATAAAATGCAGCAAAGTATGACTGAGAAATGTAATTATGGGCAGCGAGGGCAGCCACCTAACTCCGAGCTGCCAGGGGCTCTCCCTGAATCACTCTCACGGCACTTGTTAGTCAGCACTGGACACTATTTCATGTCATATCAGGGTTGGTTGTTACAAGAAGCCACTTCTGATAAACCGGAGACTGCCAAGTATCTGCTGCTTTTCAAACGACAGAGAGCAAAGAGGGATTTTGACTAAGCATGGTGGACTGAGCACATCCATGTCTTTCTCTGCTGCCGCATTAAATACGAGAGAAAAGGAATAAGAAAGGTCCCAGCCCACAAGGGGAAGGCAGAGGGGCCGCAGAGAGTCAGTGATGTCTATACACTGTGGGAAGTTGACAAGCTAGCTGACTTGGCTGGATAAAGAAAAACCTACAGACCCTCAAAGAAGGAGCCAGTGAGAGCTGGGCAGATTCTGGCCACAGCGTCACAGAAAGCTCAGAAACGGGCGCCGTCGGAAGACAAGGTGTGAAGCAGGGCCCAGTCAGGAGAGAGTACCCCGGAGCGATTACTCACCCCGTGTCAGCACAGAACTAGCCCTGTTCTACACTACAGCATCCTGGAGAGAACTTGAGTCACCAGAGACTGAACCCACAAAGTGCCGGCTTGGGGACGTGGGTACAAGTATGGGTGGAAATGAGGCAATATATCGAAAAGTAGGGATTTGCTGAAAGTTTGTAAGCCGGACGGGGAAGCTCCTTGCCCTTTTCCTGCTGTTGGTTCTAGGAATGCTAGTATCTGGGCAAATGGTGACCTGTGGGTGACTTGTGACATGTCCCATGGTGAGACCCAGCAGGTAGCAGGCTCTGTCCATGCCCAGAGCTTCCAGCCAGCTTTTAATGCCTCCCTTGTAAACATGAGCCATCAGCCAAGGATTATTGGATTTTTAAGGAAAGCATCCAATATAAAAAAGCATAAACCAAAATAAACAGAAAACAACTTAAAGAAAGCAAACACCATGCAGGGAGTAAAAAAAAACATAAAAACCACCCCACAATTGATATCCTCAGAGAGATAAGAGGGTTTTATTCCCACAAAACAAGAACAAGGGGACTTTCTAAATTTTTGAAATATAATTCACATACCATAAAATTCACCCTTTTAAAGTTTACAGTTTAGTGCTTTAGAATATTTACAAGATTGTGCAACAACCATTACCACAGTCTAATTCTGAAACATTTCTTCTTCCCAAAACAAAGCCTCAGACCCATAAGCAGTCACTTCCCATTCCCTCCTCCCCCAGGCCTTGGCCATCTCTATAGATCTGTCTGTTCTGGACATTGCATAAGTAGAGTCATACAACATGTAACCTTTGTGTCTGGCTTATTTCACTTCACATGACGTTTTCAAGGATCATTCGTGTTGTAGCATGTGTCAGTACTTGCTATGGCTGAATAATATTGCATTGTATTGCTATTTCACATTTTATTTATCCATATATTAGTTGATGGACATTTGGGTGATTTTTGTTTCTTTAGGAACATGCAGAGAACAAGAATGAGCTGTTAGAAATTGAAACAATATTCTGTTTCAAATTTAAATATATTCCGAACAAAAACGATCACTTTCCAGATCGCCAGGATCCACTAGGTGCCCAGCACTTTTAATGAAAACAGATCCTCACAAAGACACAACATTTTAATATTTTTATTGATTGTTATCAGAGAGAAGGAGAGAGAAAAAGCAGCATTCATTTATTGTCCCACTTAGTTGTGCATTCACTGATTGCTCCCCATATGTGCCCCCTGTCTGGGGATCAAACCCACAACCTTGGTGTCTCAAGATGATCTCCTAACTGACTGAGCTAACTGGCCAGTGCCACAACATTTTTAAATTTCAAAATGTCAAGGATAAAGTGAAGAGTCTAGAAGTATCTAGAAAGAAAAAGACAGGTTTAGGAAAACAGCAGACTTCTCAGCAGAACCCTGCAAGCATGTAGGTAATGGGGAAATACCCCCAAATACATGAGGGAAAGTTCTTTTTATTTTAATTGTTAAAACTTAAAAAAAAAATTTTTAATGACAGCTGACATTCAATATTATATTGGTTTCAGGTGTACAGTTTAGTGGTTAGACATTTCTATAACTTAAAAAGTGATTTCCCCCATAAGTCTAGTACTCACCTAACACCATAGTTATTACAATATTATTGATGATATTCCCTATGCTGTGTATGTCCCCATGACTATTTTATAACTACCAATTTGTACCTCTTAATCCCTTCACCTGTTTCACCCAGCCCCCAACTCCCCTTCGACTTGTCAGGCATCTGTTTGTTCTCTTTTTCTATGAGTTTGCTTCTGTTTTGATTGTTTTGTTTTGTTTTTTTTTTGTGTGAGAGAGAGGGAGGGAGGGAGAGAGATGAGAAACATCAACTCATACTTGGGACATCTTAGTTGTTTGTTCATTGATTGCTTTCTCATGTGTGCCTTAACCAGGGGCTCCAGCTGAGCCAGTGACCCCTTGCTCAAGCCAGCAGCCTTGGGCTCAAGCCAATGACCATGGGGTCCTGTCTGTGATCCCACACTCAAGCTGGTGAGTCTGAGCTCAAGCTGGTGACCTCAGGATTTCAAACCTGGATCATCAGCGTCCCAGGCCGAAGCTCTATCCACTGTGCCACTGCCTGGTCAGGCTGTTTTGATTGTTTTTTAGATTCCACATGTAAGTAAAATCATACAACATTTGTCAAGGGAAAGTTATTTTCAATCTGAAATTACATTTTAGTCAGTCTATCAGTTAATTATGAAGAGCAATTAAAGACATTTTCAAACATGCTAATTTTCAAGAAACTTACTTTTTCAAAAGTAACTTAAGGATGAGTTCCACCAAAACAAGAAAGCTGACACGAAACCCAGGGGTGGAGGCAAACAGTGAGACTACTCACTACCCTAGAAAAACACTTGAAAGAATATGCACCAAAGTAACAGTGGTTAGCAGTAGCTGGTACAAAAGGAAATTGTTTACATTTTCTCCATATGTTTTTTCATATTTTCTAACTTTTCTGTTTTTCCTTTTTCCTCCTTTTCCAAGTGAGAGGAGGGGAGTTAAGAGAGACAGACTCCCGCATGCATCCTGACCAGGATCCACCCGGCAAATCCCCATCTGGGGCGGATGCTCGCCCATCTGGGGTCATACTCGCAACAGAGCTATTTATAACGCCTGAGGATCCATGGAGCCATCCTCAGCACCCAGGGCCTATGTGCTCAAACCAATTGAGCCATGGCTGTGGGAGGGGAAGAGAGGGAGAGAGAGAGAAGGGGGAGGGGTGAAGCAGATGGTCGCTTCTCCTGTGTACCCTGACCGAGAATTGAACCTGGGACATCCACACTCTGGGCTGACACTCTACCACTGAGTCAATCAGCCAGGGCCTCTAACTTTTCAATAATAGTACTGTATCATACCTAAAGGACCATGTTTGGGGGCAGATAGCCAGAGACAGGAGAGGGGTACAGAGGAAAGCTGGGGCACTCTGAGGTCCACTGGGCTGCTCTAAATTATCTTATCCAGCATTGCTAGTGCCCATGACACATCTCACAGCCTTTGGGCCGCACCGGACCTGTGAGCATCTGCCTGCCCTGCCAGGCTGACAGCTTCCCTAGGACAGCCAGGTTTTGTTCATCTTGTGTATCCCCTGTGCCTCAGTGAGAGCAGGCAGGGAGAGAAAGAGGAAGAAGGGAGGCGGAAAAAAGGAAAAACTATAAATCCTTCCAAATGTAGACAAGAAGCAGAGAAAAACTTGGAGTAGAGAGGCAGTAGAGGTTTTGCAGACCTCCTGACTATGAAATCGGGTTAAACAGTGATCAAGGAGGTCCATCAGCCTTGGGCACCCCTCAGGGTTCCCCAACCTGGGGTCAGTGGAGCCAACTCCTGGAGTAAATAATTCCCCCAACACAAAACTTAAGAACTGAGAGAGACTAGCATGGAGCCAAATACTGTCAGCTCGCAGGTCGGAGTCAGAAGCTGAGTTGCAGTGTGCGTCCCTGCTCTGGGCCTCTGTTTCTCCCACTGAAAAACAAGGAAGCAAAATGAGCTGGGTGCACAGGTGCCTTCCAGCCCTGACCTTCTGAGGATCCACAGCGTCCCAGGAGGCTGAGGACCAAGTCCCATTCCTTAGGTGTGGAGACTGCCCAAGGCACAGACCCTCAGGTGAGGGCAGAGGGTGGGGTTAGGGGCACCTCCCAGCCAGCTCTTTCCTTACTTCTGTAATGGGTACAGGTACAGCACAGCCTTGGGCCAGCTCTTTTTACCCCAGCAGGCAGATACTGGCCTGGGACAGCACGTGTGGCCCCAGCTGCCTGCATCAGAGTCACCTACCTGCTTGGGAGCTAGTCCACCCGCAAACCTGCAGAATGGGGACCAGAGGAGCAGGATGGGCGTGGGCATGCTAATGAGCACAGCAGGTGATTCTAGGGCACACTCTGACTTGAGAAACATTGTGTTTAGGGGGCAGGGATTCAGGATGGGAGGTTCAGTGCTCATAACTTAAATAGCTCATAACTTAAAATGCTCCATCTGATATCTTTAATCTTTACAATATCCACCCTGCAAAATAGGTATTATGACTCTAATTGTAAAGAAGAGAAAACTGAGACCCAGAGCAATTAACTCACCAGACAATATACAACTAATGTGACAGAGAGACAGGCATCTAACTCAGGCCCTTCTTTGCTCTGTCCAGTACACAACTCCTTGCTTTGGGCCTAAACAGCTGCTTCCTGCCTGCCTCTCGTTTGGAAGTGATCAACTGAACTGGCAGAGGGCTGGGCTCACGTGAGGGTGAGGAAGGAGCAGAGAGTGTGAGGGGCCCACTGCCCGTCTCTGCTTTCCCTTACCCTCTGCCTCTCGGGCATTCTTCAGACTCAGAGGTGCTGTTCTGACAGGGCATGAAGCCCGCCACAACCTCTGTCTTCCCTCCTTCCCAGCTTCCTATTGCCTCATAATGTAAGACGCCTTAAACAATTCCCCTGCTCCGTGCTGCTGGCTCTGTGCCAACATCCTGCTGGGAAGCAGCAGCAGCACCTGGTGCCCTGGCAGCATGGGGACACCTGGGCCCTGGCAGAGGCCAGCTGGGTGAGGGAGGCAGAGCAGGGGAGAAAGAAAATAATAGCCCTAGGTGGCAGGGAAGGCAGTGGTCATTCTAAGCCCCACAGCTGGGAGGAGGGTCTAGAACAGGGGTCTCAAACTCGCGGCCCACCGGCCCGCCGAACAATTTTGTGCGGCCCACAGACTAATCTACGAAGTTCAAAATATTTTGGATAAAATTAAGTAAGCCTAGGGGCCTACTTGTATTTTTCATTTCTCTAGCATCCTAGCTAGATATTAGCTTAGTTAACAGCAGTTGTGATGCGAACTACAGTTTCTGGTCGTTTTGTGACACTGAGTAAACTGCATGTACGATTGTGCTTGTTGTACTGATTTTTTTTTGTTTTCAACTGCAGTGAGAAAAGTGTTGCATAACAGTTGCCTTTTGTAGACCTAGTGCGGCCCGCCGAACGGCTGTGATCTTGCTCTGCGGCCCACATGCTGAGTTGAGTTTGAGACCCCTGGTCTAGAAGGTTTTAGACAGAGTTCTCACCTGTCCCTCGAGAGAGAGGTAGAGAGAAGGATAGATAGGGACAGACAGACAGGAAGGGAGAGAGATGAGAAGCATCAATTCTTTGTTGTGGCTGCTTAGTTGTTCATTGATTGCTTTCTCATATGTGCCTTGACTGGGGGGCTACAGCAGAGTGAGTGAACCCTTGCTCAAGCCAGCGACCTTGGGCTCATGCCAGCAACCATGGGGTCATGTGTATGATTCCACACTCAAGCAGGCGACCCTGTGCTCAGGCTGGTGAGCCCCCACCCAAGCCGGATGAGCCCACGCTCAAGCTAGGGACCTCAAGGTTTCGAACCTGGGTCCTCCAGGTCCCAGTTTGACACTCTATCCACTGCACCACAGCCTGGTCAGGCTGAGGAGTTTTCTGAGGAAGACTCCCCAGCAGCCCTGTCACCTGCTCCTGCGTCTGACACTTCCCTCCGGAGGCTTTCTGTGGTAACTCACCTGAAGGGTCCCTCAGAGGCTTTGCCTGTTCCCTCTGCCTTACAGTGACCAACTGCTTGGTTCACCCAAGACAGAGGGGTTTGGGGGGACTCAGAATTGAAGTCTTAAATTTTTTCTTTTTATTTATTTTTTTTTAGAGAGGAGAGAGAGAGTGAGAGAGAGAGAAGGGGGAGGGAGGAGCAGGAAGCATCAACTCCCATATGTGCTTTGACCAGGCAAGCCCAGGGTTTTGAACCAGTGACCTCAGTGTTCCAGGTCAACGCTTTTTCCACTGCGCCACCACAGGCCAGGCACAGAATTGAAATCTTAAGCTGAGATATGAGGATGAGTTGATCACCTTGCTCTGCCTCCTTCTCATTCAGGTCTCAGTCCTCAGAGGCTTTCCAGACCACCCAGAGTGATCCGGAAGAACGGCACCAAGTCACTGTCACTCTATCCTGTCCCCCTGTTTAGTTCTTGCATTAGTTTGCTATATTGCTGCTGTAACAAATAACCACAAATTGAGATGCTTGAAACAACACATATTTTTCTGTCTCATGATTCTCTGGGTCAGTGGTCCACCTGGGTTGGCTTAGTTCTCTGCTCTGGGTTTGAAAAGGCCAACATCAGGGTGCCAGCCTTGGAGACTGGAGAGAATTGTGCTTCCGGGCTCCTTCCTGCTGCTGGTGGAGCCCCTGCCCTTGTGCTTGTAGGACTGAGGTCTGTTTCCTTGCTGGCTGTCACCTCCAGAGGCTTCTCATCAGTCCTTGTGTGTAATCCCCGCATCTCAGAACGAGCGGCAGGACACCAAGTCCTCACGTGCTCGGAATCCCTCTTCTGCTTCCAGCTGGAGAAACTCCTCGGTTTTTAAAGACTCATGTGATTGAGTCTTTTAAAGACTCTGTCCCATGGCAGAGGCACCTGGCCCGAGAGTGTCATAGTCCAGGACACTCTCCCGAATCCTAAGGTCCATGACCTTAATGGCATCTTCTCTCTCCCTTTTGCCATGTAAAGTAATAGATCAGCAAGTTCCAGGGATTCGAGGGTGGACATCTATAAGGGCCGTTCTCCCTTAAATGTTTCTAGCGCTTGTCACCATCTGATGTCTTATCTTCTTACATGTTTATTCTCCATCCTTCCTCCCCCTATGTAAGCTCAAGAGAAGAAATGGTGTCTGTATTGTTCCCTACAGTGTCTCTAGTCCTTCTTAAACAATAGTTGGTACAATAGGCCATTGGTGTTTATTGAATGAATGAATGTTACAATGACTGTAAGATGCTGCATGGAAATGGAAACTTTTGGCAAGTCCAAGGAGCTTCCCAGAGCCCATCCCTCAGCTGGGCAGACGGGAAGCTGTCAGGCAGGGACACCTGCAGGCCTGGGCACCCCCTCCTGGCAGCTTCACTGGTGGCTTCTGACCAGCTGCACCTTCTGACTAGCTGCTTCCCAGCCCTGCCTCTCTGCCAGTGCTCCCTCTTCCTTCCACCCAAGACCCCCGACCTCAGGCTCTCCCTGCCTGATGATCCCAAAGGACAGGCTGAGTGGCTTGCCTGAGGGGTGCTGCCGAGGTGGAGGACCAGTCCGGGAGGCAGAAACTGCCTTGCCTCAGCTGGGTTCAAAGCTAATCCACCTGGGACTTGAAACAATTAATTTCCCCAATCTGCAAAACGATCAGCTTCTGAGGGAAAACAATTAGCCCACTGCAAATTGTAATTGTCATCTCACTCCTGATTTTAATTTGTACTAATGAGGGCTAAGTGATTCCGATGCCCTCCTCCCCCTTTGCCCACTGGCCTAGGCCCTCACCTGCCAGAGCATGTAACCCTTGGCTGCCTACCTTCCACCAGAGGCCGAGGGACGTTTTCAGGCTGGCAAGGGGCTGGGTTGGACAGGGCAAGCAGGTGCCAGCAGGAGGGAGGGACGCCAAGTGTGCCTGAGGCCCACAGGGAAGCCTGCTGTTTACAGGGCTCCTAGGCAATCAAAGTTTATTGAATGGAATTGACTGCTGGCTCGCTCCTCTGTCACAGCCAGTTACCTCTGGCTGTGCAGTCTCCGGGGACCCAGCTTCCAGGAGTGTCTGTCTGCCTCCCTCGGGCCAGGGTGCCTCTGCCAGGCCTTGCTCTTCCCCACCCACCCCACAATTCTCTGCAGCAGGAGGGGCTACATTCTCACCACTTGCCGGTCATGGGGGGCAGTTTGGGAAGTGAGCTCAGATCACTCCATCTAACCCCAACTCCTGCTAAACAAACTAGGCCTAGAGGGGCAGGGACTTGCTCTGAGTCACACAAGGGTCTGGGCTCAGCAGGAACAGGCAGCCCATCATGCTTCCTTTTTACTGTTTAAATGTCCCTCCCCCCCTGGGGCCCTTCCTTCCTCTCTTGCCCCTGGTTTGCACCCAGCTTGATGCCTGGTGTACGCACTCATGAAGGAGAGAAGGAGAGGGCAGAGTCCTGAGCTCTAGTCTCTGTTCTTCTACCACACCCCTCCCCTCACTTAGCCTCATTTCCCGTTAGTTTGGTGTGATTCATTCATTCATACATCATTCCCTCATTCTTCACTACAGCTGTGTGCTGGGAACCATGCAGGGTGCTAAGACACAGAAACAAGTGAGACCAGCCCTGTTCTCAAGGACCCCATAACCTAGTGGTTTCCAAGTGCAAAGCTGTTCAGCTCTGGATCCCCAACCCCCAGTAGGTCACTCTTCAGTAAGAACCACCCTAAATACTGAGTGGTAGTAGGTAAGGGAACAGACCCTTGCTCCTGGCTTCTACCCCTAGCTGCAGGGTAACCCTAAACTCACCCAACAACTTAAGAGTCACCTCTGCTGTAGGAATTGAGTTGGGAATCAGGAATCTAGAATTCTTGAATTCTTGTCCCAGCTTTGCCATTGACTTGTTCTGTGGCCTTCCACAAATCCCTTAGCCTGGACCCTCTGTCCTGAAGACAGGGCCTTGGGGCTGGTGCCTCCATCTCCGCCTTTTGTGACTCTGGCAGGACCTCGTCCCAGCTGTAAGCACTGCCTCCTCACATGCTTGTGGTGGCAGCATGACTGGTGAAAAGGCCCCCACCTGGTCAGGAGCAGCCTGGGTCCAGGTCTGTCACTACCACCCAGTAACATGAAGGCCCTGAGCCTCCTGTTCTTCAGCTGTAAAGTGAAGAAGGTGGTGACCAGTTGCATAGCAATGAGGCAGTGCAGGTGAAGGTGTTTGCAAATTAACAGACAAGTTGGAATGCCCCACGTGAACCCTGGATAAAACCTGCGTTTGCACATAGGAGGCTGCTGTTGACATGTCCTTGTTGTCTCTATTGCATCCTCCGGGGCCATACTTCGCCTGGTGGAGGCACTAGCCCAGGGGTCCCCAAACTATGGCCCGTGGGCCACATGCGGCCCCTTGAGGCCATTTATCCGGCCCCCGCCGCACTTCTGGAAGGGGCACCTCTTTCATTGGTGGTCAGTGAGAGGAGCATAGTTCCCATTGAAATACTGGTCAGTTTGTTGATTTAAATTTACTTGTTCTTTATTTTAAATATTGTATTTATTTCAGTTTTGTTTTTTTACTTTAAAATAAGATATGTGCAGTGTGCATAGGGATTTGTTCATAGTTTTTTTTATAGTCCGGCCCTCCAACGGTCTGAGGCACAGTGAACTGGCCCCCTGTGAAAAAAGTTTGGGGACCCCTGCACTAGCCAGAGAGGCACATGGGGAGGTGGAACACGCACAGAACTAGGAATCGGGGAAGAAGGGATTTCCCTTCTTAGAGCCTCAGCTTCCTGGGTCGCTGGACTCAGGCTTCAAACTCTGACCTGTGGGATCCAGCAGCTGGGACGTTCCCACCAGCGAGGGCAGCCAGGTGAGAGGCCGCATCTGTGACCTGTCCAGACTCCTCTTCCTCTATCTCCTGAGAGAAGGCAGAACTGGCTGCTCCTCTCCAACCTTCTCTTTTCATTTCCTCCATTGTCTGCCCCCCCCCAGCCCACCCCCAACCCCAACCCAACCAGCTACAGCCCTGTGTGGTCTCCCTATTGCTGTCCTACCTTCGGTGGCTTTAGCTGAGTGAGCCACCCCCTCTCCCTACAGGGCCCCACATCTGTGTCTGCCTCTGCCTCCTGCCGCATCTCCCCTCCTCGACCTGACCTAAGGGAAGGGGGTTGGGAGGTTGGGCCCGCAGCCTCAGTTGTACCTGTTCCCCTGGAAGGGGGCTTAAAGGTCATCATCATGTACTTGCCTCTAGTCACCAAAGGAGAGACCTGCCAGTCCACTGTGGCTGGCTCCTCATCACAGGACATTCTTATCACAGCCACTGCTATTCCCCCAGGGGCCTGGGAACCTCCTACATTCAGGGTCTCACAAGCCAACAGAAGTAAAGGCTGCTCAGTGGAGAAGGGCATGTTGGGCTGGAGCCTGAGAGCTGAGGCTTCTCTCCCACCTTGAAGTCACTGGGCCAGTTCTCACTAAGATCCTCATCAGTGGTTATCAGCTCTCTCCTCTCTAGGGTATGTTTAGCATAAAGTTCCTGGATCTTACCTCCAAAGAGTTTGATTCCAAAAGTCTGGGGTGGAGTCCAGGAATCTTTGTGATCAGCAAGCACCCTGGCTAGGTGATTCTGGTTCAAGGGAGCCATTGACTACCCTCTGAAAAGTTGCTTGCTCTGGGTCTACAAAGAAGAGTTCTTGTGTCCTGGTAGTTAAGGCCTTGGCATTTAGGGTCAGAGAGTAAAACCAACAACTCTCTCCGGACCTTGGTCAGAGGCCTTGAGGACTGGCTGAGCCTAGGCCTTGAGGTTGCAATCGGCATCCCCTTCCTACCTTGGCCCCCCTGGTAGACCTGACCTCCACCTCTACTGTACTTCCAGAGAGGAGAAGGGCCCACTGGGGGCAACAGCTGGGGACAGGGACAAGCTCTGCAGGAAAGGGGTTCACTTCCCCAGAGATTGGGCAGTGCTGTGATGCTCTTAGCCAAAGGTTTTAAGGCCTCATCCACCTTCTCTAGACCCGCTTCATGATCAAGCACTTTGCGTTCCTCAACTGGGCTCACTCCACTGCTTATGGCCCCAGGCTTCAGGCATGAATGGTATGGGGGCTTCAGCACAGCCCTCAGTGGTTCCAGACCCCTGCCCAGAGGGCAGTGGCCTCTTTGCCATGAGGCACAAGCCCGTCAGGTCACCTACAAGGGCAGGAGCACCAATCATGCACCTTCTCCCTTTAGGTCAGTATTGCTCTTTGGCTCTTCACCATGTTTCAGGGGAGGAAACTGAGGCCCACCAAAGTTGGATTATTCAGATTAAGGTCCATATAGCTTTTGGGGGGACTCAGAAGTCATTTGACCCAATCTCTTTGTTTTACAGTTGAGAAAACTGAGGTTTACAAAGTGGCCATAGTTTCCTAAATTCTCACAGAGGGCCAGTAGAAAAGCTAAGCATGAAACTAAGTGATGAGGCCAGTGACAGCTCCCAGGAATTAGGGGCAGGGGACTGTCACTGATCGTCCCTGTAGCTGGCATCTGGCTTGCCCCATGTCACCTTGTTCAGTTCTCACAGCAACCTCACAAGAACACACCTTATTTTCACATTTGGCAAGAGAGGGAAATTGAGGCTTGGAAAGGTTAAGTGACTTACTGAAGAGTCCTGGAGTAAGTGGTGGAGGTGGGATTTGAACCTACGTCTTTCTGACCCACAGTTTAAACTAGCACTGTTCAATAGAAATGTAACAATGCAAACCACATATGTGATTTTAATATTTGAGTAGTCACATTTTAAAGGTAAAAAGAAACAGGTGAAATTAATAACATTTAATCTAATATTATCCAAAATATTATCATTTCAAATGTAATCAGCATAACAAACTTATTAATGAGATATTTTGCATTCTTTTTCCATTTTAAATCTTCACTAGCTGGTGTGTGTTTACATTGCAGCACATCTCAGTTTGGACTGCTGCATTGCAAAGGTTCCGTGGCTGCATGCAGGGCTGCTGTTACCGTAAGGGGCAGCACAGGCCCTTCTGGCTGCCACTCCATCTGCTGAGTCACCCCCCACCCCAGGAGAGCCATCTCACCACATTGCTTCTGCTGCCCCGAATTCTGACTCTGCGAGGGAGCCCTCCCTCCCCTCCCCTCCCCTCCCCTCCCCTCCCCTCCCCCTCCCCTCCCCCTCCCTCTTCTCCCTCCCTTCTGTTCTCCTCTCCTCTCCCCTCCCCTCTCACCTGCCCATCTTCCAGTACACCTTCTCTCTCTCACTCCCCCTCTCCCTCAGCACTCTCCTGAAGAAGGCATTATTGTCAGACAAGAGGCCTTTAAATAGGTGAGACAAAGGGGACAAGTTTTCCTCATTTACATTCAGGATCCCTCTGGCTTTTTTGAAATGTGCCCCATTGAATGGCACCTCTATCAAAACATTGTATTTGGAAATGTCAGAGTGGCTTTTGATAAGCCATTAGTCACCCTGATGGTGGCTGGCAGAGGGGCAACGGGTGTGGCGGCACCCAATACACTGGAATGCATCTTTTGCAATTGCATACTGTTTTATTTAGCCAATGCGGTATGACATGTCTCTTAAAAAACAAGGAACTATTAACCCTGCCACCCGGACTCCTCAAGGCCTTTTCCCCTTCACTTTCCAATCTCTTTTTTGCCTCCTTGCCCCTTTCCCACGTGGAGCCAGAATCCGCCTCAGTGCAGGCCAAGCTTGGCACCTCCTCTCCCTTTCCTGCGGGATCAAGCCAGCTACCCTGGTGGCCCTCCCACAGGGACCCGTCAGAGCTGCTGCAGCGCACTGACTCCACATATAGGTGCTTGGGGTTGCCCAGGGATCTCACCTGGGGCCTGAAACAACTTCCACGCTGGGAGGAAATTCAGCCTTCTTCACAGCCATTGATTCTTTCTGGATGCCATTGCTGGTCTGTCCGTCCTGTGTCCCTCCCCTCCCCCCCTTCCCCGCCTTCTGTTCCCTCCGCCCTCCCCCAGATCCCGGGCCCTGCAGACTCTGCTGCTAGCTGCTATCCCTGAGGGGCTGTGCTGCAGGCGCCTAACCAACCCTATTTCCTCTCAATTGCAATGGAAGAATAGTTTTTTTGGAAAGGAACATTCACTAAAAACTAAAGAAAAACAATAACACACATATTTTTAAAAACCCTAAAGCATAGAAATAAGTCCCAAGCTTTTTTTCCGGTCACATATTTCTGATAGAGACAATAAAGGTACTCAAGTCCTTGCCGAGATGAGCTGGTTCAGCCCAAGCAACCTGGCCCCGGCCCCTCCCCCACTGCCCCTTTCCTTCTGGAGTCCTCCCGCTCTGCCCACTTTGGAAGGCTTCCTCCTCCTCTCCCCTCACTTTTCTGCCTTCCTCCTCACCCTTCTGTGCTTGAGGCTTTGGCCAAGTAGTGCAAGTAACCAAACATGGGAGGGATAAAGCCCCAGGTCGTTACCCAGTTAGGGGAAGAAATTGCTGTGCTAAAATAGCTACCCCTTGGGGGAACCTGCTCAGAGGGCTGTCTTGTAAACCTAAAACCGACCCCCAGCGTGAAGTCTTAGGGGAACATCCAGGCAAGTCATTCTTCCGTGTGAGCCTTCCCTTGTTCCTCTTTCCGTTGGGTGCTGTGTTGTGATTTCTACAGAAGGCAAAATCCTGTAAAGAAAAACTCTCATTCTGAAGCTGGACCAAGCTGGCTCTAGTTTTTTTTAGCTTTGTGCGACTTCTGAGCATGTGAGCCACCTTGGAGCCTCAGTGTCCTGATCTGTGAAATGGGTTAAGGATGCCAGTCTCTCCGAACCAGACCTAACAGTGCCAGTGCTCACAATAGTTAATTCCCTTCCTCGTCCCTCCTCATCCTCGCCCTCTTCCTCCCTGTGGAGGTGCAAGGTAAGGCAGGTTCTGGGGTGACTGGCAGAGGCGCTCTGCCCTGGCCTCGTGGGTGGGAGTGGACAGGTGTGGAATCCAGATGGGATGAGTGCATTAGCCCTCACCCACCTGCTCTTCCAGTCTGGACAGAGTTAGGCCTAACTCCAGCAGGACCTAAATTAGCCACCACGATGGGGCACCGCCACCTTTACAAGGAGCCTTCTATTAAAGGGGGCCCCACTGCCAGCCATGGGCAACCACACCATTTGTTCTTTTAGCCCAACCCACATGTACTGAGCACCGACCATGTGTCAGGCCCTGGCAAGGAAGAAGGGCAGCCAGGCTGGAGCAGGCCAGCCTCTGCTCTGGAGAAGCTCACTGTAGGGAGGCAGACGGTCACCCCATGGCTCCTGCGAACTAGGGCAGGTGCTGTGGGAGCAGGAGGGAGGCGAGGTGTCACGGAGGAGATTGGGCTGACACTTGGAGGATAAGGAAAAGCTCCCAAAGCAGAAAATGGAAGGACATTCCAGAGCAACAAGTTCCGAGACCTGAAAGTGCACAAGAGACTAGTCAGTTCCTGTGCAGGTCAGGGAAAGGGAAGGGAGGCGAGGACTGCAAAGGTGGGCGAGGATGGGGGTGGGGTCTGCTCATCGGTCAAGGTGAGCCAGTGACCTTGATCATCACAAAGAGAGCGATGGAGTGGAGACTGCAAGTGACAGGTGAGAAGCCCTGGTGAGAATTGTGGAATGTCAGTAAAGAACAGTTTGCAGGGAGATTTATGAAGGAGAAGGGGCCCTGGTGAGTCACGAAGGATTGGGAGATTTGGGTCATTAGTGTAGGGTAAATGGCTTCCAACTGCATTCATGCTTACCAGGCATCCTTTCCTGCGGTCTTGCAGTGGTGCAGCCGATAGCTAGAGGGGCACATGCCCCACCACGTCTGCCAATAGCTAGAGGGGCACAGGCCCTACCATGTCTGCCAGGAAAGAGAACCCATTTCTTGAGCTCCTCAGGTGTGCCGGCCCTATGTCAGTCCCTGTCTGCATGAGCTCGTGTAAGCCTCAACAAACCCTGCGAGGTATTCCCATTTCACAGATACAGTAACTGACACTCAGGGAAATTGTTTGTTTAAGGTCACACAGTTAGTAAAAGACAGAAGTAGGATTTGAACCTGGGTCTCTCATATTTTGAAGGCTTGCTCTCTCTGCTCTGCTGTGCAGAGCACTTAGCTCCCAACTTCCTGAACCTAATCTCTTTCTAGCCCCCAGGCTTCTGGAAGGATTTATACGACATTGATGCCACCTTCATCATTAGAAGGCTGTCACTGGGGTGACAGGAAACAGCAGATATGGAGCTGTCACAATGGGGTAAATGGGGTGTTGAGGAAGGCCCTTTATCCTCACCTCTGGGCTAGAGGTGGCCATAGTTCTTCCTGGCAAATCTTTCTGTCACAGTTCTGCTTCAGTGTGTCCCCAAACATCCTAACCTTCCTCTCCAAGCAGGTGGAATCCAGTCCTCAAAATCCACTGCTGAGTTCTGAAAGGTGAAGGCACCTTTGTGGAAGGTGACAACCCATCATCTTCAGAACTGACTAAGGGAGAGAGTCATAGACCCACTGAAAGTTAGATACAAGCTTTGGGTCTTCTCTCCAGAAGAGCACACTCATGCACACACTCAGACACACACAGACGTGTTTGCGACCAGCTGCAGCTATTTCCAGATCCTCCAGTCCATCCGTGGGCCAGAGAGTAAGTAGGCTTTCTCTCCGGGTGTACTGGGCAATGCATTTGGAATAAACACAGTTCCTGACCGTGCCTGCCCTCTGACCCCTTCCTTGCCCTGCACATCCAGTCATTGCTCTTCAAAAGTGTGTACAGGGAGGTGGAAGCCCAGCCATGTGAGGGCCTTGGTTTTTGTGTCCATTTAATTTACTTAAGGTGCTTCATGTCAGGATGTGGTGGGCTACCCAGACAGTTGGGAGTGGGCTCTGTGCCTGAAAGTCCACCTGGCTTCAAGCCACTTGGGATGCTGGCTCTTGGGTCCTGGACGCTCCACCTTGCACTGAATTCTCTGGGAAGTGCTTCGGAGGAGAAGATACCATCGCTGCAAGGCCCTGAGGTCCTCCTGCCTCTTGCCTCAGCCACCTCAGGAACTTCCTGTCCCTCCCTGGTGGGAAACACGTGTGTGCTTAATAGAGCTGCCTAATCACTTGTTTAAACTAGACATTTGGTGCATAATGACTCCTGGCTGGGACCAGAGAAAGCCATCAGCTGTTCTCTACAGGGACCAGACCTTCGGGACAGACATGGTTCACTGGCTGCAGGAACAGGAGCAGTCCTCCCTGCTTCAGCCTCTGGGTGGTGGAGACCAGAGGTTGATGAGCAAAGACAGCTGACACCTCGCTCCCTCCCTCACCTACTCTGCTACTCCTGGGCACAATAATTTCAGAACGTGAGGGGTGCTGGAGTGAGTGGGGAAGCAGCAGGGAAAGACCTGGGGGAGCCTCCCAGCTCTGCCAGTGGCACCCAACAGGCAGCTCCTGGCCCAGGTCAGTCTCCAGGATGCATCTGCACTTGGCTCTCGGAGGGAGAGACAGGAAATCTGGCAATTCCTCAGGCTTCCCAGGTACCAGGGTGTGGCGATAAAGCCTGGAGATTTGCTGTTTCCCCAGAGTTTTGAGATCTAGGGAGAGAAGCACTAGAGAAATATTAGCTACTGCCCTGTTAATTATTATTGTTTTTTATTATTATTACGGAGGAGATAATAATAAAACTCCCTGGGAAAATGGCTGTGAGAACAAGCTCACGTCACTGATTGTTGTGCCCAGGGGAGCAAGCACTGGCAAAATGCAGTCTCCAAGTTTGCCCCCCTCCCAGCTGGTTCACCTGGCCAAGCACAGCAATGCCTGTCACATCCCCTCACACACACATGTGCGCATGGCGTGCATGCGCACACACACATATACACACGCATGCGCATGCACGCACTGACCAAACTACTCCAGCAGAGAGGAGGGTACAAAACCCCTGGAGCACTGACTTGTCCTTATCTTACTGGAAGAAAACTCGCCAAACTCTAGCAGAGGACTGAAGATCTGGGACAGGTCAGTTTCCCCTGCTGGAGCCCTTTTGCACGCACCCATTCCTAGGTTCCCTGACAGCCTGGCGTTTGGGGCATGGCTAAGAGTGAGGGCTCCAGCATCTCTATGCAGACTTCAGTTGTGGCTTCTACACCTTCTTGCCATGGACCTTGGGCAAGTGACTTAACTTCTTTGAGTGTCCATTAAATATAACACTACTGCTCTCATAGGGTTGCAAAAACACTGCAAAAGGCTCAGCACACGGCAAGCAGTTGGTGGATGGCACTTATTAAATCTGAAGACAGATATTTTTATCTTCATCTTACAATGAGAAGAAATTGGGGCTCAGTGAGATTGTCCCATAGTTGGTCAGTGGTAGAGCTGGGTTTAGAACCTCTGGATTTCCACCTAGACCAGATCTCTTAGGACCAGACCCTTCCAAGGCTGCTGTTTCCCTGGGAGACGTCCCTGGTGGCAGTGTAGAACTCAGCATCCCCCGAGTTGTCCCTTGGGCCCTCCCCTGCAGCCAGCTCTGTCCTCCCTGCCCTCCATGCACACATGGCCCCGCTCTGGGGACTTCTCAGAGGGGTCACCTGGAGGATACCTGGTGTGGCTTAGTCTCTGCTAAGTGGGGTGAAGGAGTAGGGACCAATAGAAGAGACCCCAGAGCAAATGGACGCCTCAGGTCTGGTGGAGACCAGGAGAGGACAGTGATGGATGAAGAACAATGTGGGGGAGGGGCAGAGAGGGCACAGGCCTCGCACAGGCCTCCTGGCTGGGCTCCACTGGCTCCATTGCTGCAGCTCTAAACGCCCTTCAAGGAGGAGGGGCCCTGCACTCACAGAACATTTTCTCCCTTTCAGATAATAATGACGCATCCTTAAGCTTGGTGGCAAATCCAACTATTAAATTTACTTTTGAAACATAATGTGTGAATTTATGGTATGTGAATTATACCTCAAAGCAGTTATTAATTATATAATTAGATGTATATGTGTATACATATGTACATACTTATGGATATTTTAGATAGCTAGATAGACAAATGAGAAGAAAACAGGGGCTCAATGAGATTGTCCCATTTTTGTCTCATGCATGTATATATATATATATATATATATATATATATATATATGAATGAAAGAGAGAGAGAGAGAGGGAATGGGATTATTAATAACACTAGTTCTTGCCCCTCACTAGCTTCTTGACCTTGGGCAAGAAGCCTAACTTCCTTTAGGCTCAGTTTCCTCATCTGCACAGAGGAGATAATATAGTCGAGTTGCTCTGAGGATGAAAGGAGAGAATGAATGGTAAGTCCCTGGCAGAGAATAAGCCCTCCATGAAATTAGCTATCTTTTGCATCTATTTTAGTTATACAAGACATATGTCTTTGCCCTCATTTGATTTATTTTTATTTATTTATTCAGTTGATAGCTCCATTTTAGAATGGAGGGAACTGAGCCCAAGACGAGCATCCCAGCATAGGTCTGGAGGCAGGCGCCCTGTCTTACGCATCTGTGAGGCCCTGCTCTGTGTGAGGCTCGGGGAGTGATTGCAAAGTGCGAGGCGTTTCGCCCCTTGCTGGCACCGCTCCTAAGCCTGGCTCTTCGGTCAAGCCAGCTGACCAGCTAGGGGCTAAGGAGTCCCTGGTGGCCCGGGAGCAGACGGCTGCCCAGAGGACGGTGGGCCTCTCCGCAGCTGCCTGGAGGCTGTGTTGGACTCCCCTACACTTGCTCACAAAGGATAGACTCCCAAAGGTGGGACCTGAGCCTCAGGGTCATGGAGCCCTAGGGACTCTTCCCCAGCCAGAGGGTAAGAGCCTGGGGGTGGCCTCCCCCAGACCAGCCCAAACCTGCTCCACGGAGGGCAGGGCCGCTGTCCAGTGGCTGTTGGCAAGTCACACCTTTTTGTTTTCACCCTCTCTCTTACCCAGGGAATTCTTCCCCACCCACGTCCTGCCATAGTGTCCCATGGTATTTCACTGGTTTCCTGACCTCTGGTGCTCAGAGGAGATGGACTTGGCTTCAGGTCCCAGCCAGACACTGTCCTGTGGTGGCCAGGAGGAGAGGATGGGCCCTCTGAGTATGTAGGCAAGTCCTTGGGGCCTGAGTGTGAGATACACTCACACCTTTCACAAGATACATTCTATTCTCGGCCTGGTGGGTTAGGAGGGTGGGGTCCTGGAGAGCCCCACCCCTTCTCGGCTTCACCCTGGAATGTTTTCCTGGCTGGGTGACTGGAATGGAACCTGTTCTGCCCGGTGAAATAAGAGAAAGTCACCATCCTTAAGAGATGGCAGGGCGTTGTGATTGGAACTGTGGCTCTGCAGTCAGCCTCTCTGCTACATACACTTAAAGATCTTGAACAGGTTACTTCACGTCTGTAATCCTCAGTTTCCTTATCTATAAAATGGGAATGCCAGCATTCTTACTCCGAGGGTGTGGAGGATTCGATGAGATCATGCACGGGAAATGCTGTGCTTGGTGCCAAGAACATGAAACATGCTGCTGTGAACACTGAAGTGAGGGTCGGAGGCCTGGCCCGGGAAAACAACACTCTGTGAACTGGATGGAATACGTGGGATCAGTGCAGGTGATTACATCCCCTGACTGCTGTCTGCAGACCTTGTGCCAAGCCCTAACGCTTCATCTAGGGGAGCAGGCATTCACATGGGGTCCCCTACACTCAGGGAATGCTTTCATGAAGCAGAAGGGAAGCCAGGAAAAGCAGAGAAGAGAAGAGAAAACCCCAGCAATTTCTCTTCCGTCCTCCCCAGCTCCTTAGCTCATAGGGGGAACTGAGCTGCATAATACAACGGGATTTAATAAAATGCCTTTAACTCACAAAGTTTGTCTGCTGCCAGCTCCTTAATTAAATTGCCTAATGCTGCTTTGTGATGGCAGCACAAACTCCTGTGTTTAAAGAGCACGGTGTTGCCATGGCACTCCCTGGCCAGGGCCAGCGGGAGTGAGAAGCATACCGATGAGGCATGGGGGTGGCCCCTGCTCACAGTGTCCACCCCGCACCCCACTCTTACATACTGCAACAGTCGGGCTCTGGTCTGCTTTTCCTGAGAAATGATTTAATCCTTGCTAAGAAGGCTGAACCTGGGCTCTAGAAAGGGGAGACTCGAGTGGCAATGGGGAGGCATTTGAGCAGAGCAGAGCTGGCAACTGGTACAGCTGTGGTGGGTCCTGGGCCCAGCCCTGGGCACTCAGGGCAGCCCTGTGGGGCCTGGGGCAGCTGCGTGTCTCCCATCTCCCCAGCCCAGGCTCCTGTTGCAAGCAGCCCCCTCCATTTCCCCAGGTGCACTGTGCAAACGCACTGCAATGTGTGCCACCACTTGGGAAGGGCTGGGAAGCCCAGGGCGAGAGTCTGGTTGGTTTAACAGAAAGGGGTGTGTTCTTTCACACAATGAGGATGGAGGAAAGAGAAGTTCGCTTGCTTATGGAGTTTCCCTTCAGTGGTTCTCAGTCCAGGCTTCACATTAAAACCAGCTGGGGATTTTTTTTTTTTGGCCAATATTTAATGAAAATTTTCATATATACAGCAAAGTTGAAGGAATTTTATAGTGAGCAACGATATACCCACCATATACTAGATTCTACCATTAACCTTTTCCTAGACTTACTTTATCACATCTCTCTCCAGCTGTCCCTCAATCCTTCTTATTCTGGGTGCACTTCAAAGTAAATTGAAGACATCAGTATACTCTTCCCTAAATTCTTCAATATGAACAACCATGGTTTTTAATTTTGTTTTACAGGTATTTTTCTTTTGATATAAAATTAACATACAAGGAAATCCTGGAGAGTTTTTTTTTTTTCATACAAAGTCCCCAGAGACTGACTTAATTGGCTAGAGTGGAACAGGAGACGATAGATTCTTGTTTTTCTAGCCCACCCCCCCAAGCAGAGTGCAGTTCTCCTAGCCACACCATGGTGGACCCTTTCAACCCCACTCCCCTTCCTCCAGGTGCTCTCCATGTGTGCATTCGACCTGCCTTTGTTCCATACTCTGTTTAGCGTGGACCTCTGTGTACACACAAATTTGCTTGTTCTCGCCTGACTGGCCTGTTGGGTGGTGGTGCAGTGGATAAAGCATCAACCCGAATGTTAAGGTGGCCAGTTAAAGCCTAGAGGTCACTGGCTCTGAGCACAGGCTCATCAGCACGGGGTTGCAGCTTTAGCAGGGAATCATCCACACAATCCCAAAGCTCACCAACTTGAGCCCAAAGGTCTCTGGCATGAAGTCACTCACTTTGAGCAAGGGGACAATGGCTCAGTTCCAGTCAAGGCAAGTGTGAGAAGCAATCAATGCACAACTGCATTGCAAGCAACTACCATTTGGTGCCTCTTGATCTCTCTCTCTCCCTTCCCTTCCTCTCTCTCTCTCTCTCTTTCTTTCTCTCTCTCTCTCTCTCTCTCTGATGATACTGACAGAGATGGCAGGCTGCAGGTGGGATAACCAGGTGTTGGCATTGCATAGGTGGTTATCACGGTGACACTGCTGATGCCACCCTAGAAGGACAATGTGTAGATATGTTCATTTGTTCTCTGAGACCCACCTGGAAGATATGTTGGTTGTCGCAGCAGGAAGGCTGGCCCTCCCGCTGGAGTACCCCACTGCCTCACGGTGCAGCTCCTTCTGAAACTGAGACCACCCGAGAACCTTCTCCCCCTGGAGCCCTGCAGAGGCTGGGTCTGAGCGGCGGCAGCTCCATGCTCAGCCGCCCTATTCCATTGCACTTTAACGAGACATGGCTCTGGTTGGTATTAAGCCCAAGTGCATCATTACAAATGTTTATCTAAGATGAACAGGTCTGGGAGCCAGCTGGACTTGGGATGCCAGCCATCTCGTGATCGATATTTTATTTGCTGCCTGTGTGGTTTCCTGTTCCTTCCATGCCTGGTATACTCTTGAGGAGGGGCATAAGGAAAGCTCTCCAGTTCCCCTCTTCCCTAACCCAGGCAATAGGGGACAGAGGGAAGCCCAACCAGTGCTTAGCTGGCTCTGAATTGTTCTGGGCTCCTGGACTGAGGAGAGAGGTGTAAGGATGAGGATGAAGTTGGGCTGCCTACACATACTGTTTTTTTCTGTTAATATATAAATAAATCCCAAGAATGATGCTGAAAAATACCTTTAAAATAAGGTTGTCCAACCCTTTCATTTTACAGATGAGAAAACTTGGGCCAAGTGGGCTGCAAGTAAAATCCCTGTTGAGAACGACAGTAAAACGCCCTTCGTGTATATAAAACCTCTAACGATGCAAAGACACCTCACGCCTGTGATCTGATTGGGTTTTTAGAGCAGCCCTGTGAGCTGGCAGGGAACTGCCTGCCCATCTGACAGATGGTTCCCTAGTCCCTTCCCAGGTTCTTTCTACCAGCAACGAGCCCAGGTGATGTTTTTGTAGCATGTGCAGCTCACAGCGCATACTTCACACTCATGTTTTCATTTGATCTGTGCCACATCTCTGCACGAGGACAGAAGGCCTGGTCCCCGTTTTCCAGAGGAGAACTGCTAGAGGTTAAGCATCTTACCCAGCTTGCACAGTTTTACTGTGCAGAGTGGGAACTAGAACCCAGGGTCCCTGGGTTAGTTTCCTGGGGTTACCATATCAAAGTACAGTACTACAAAGCATGTGGCTTAAACAACAGAAATCTGTTGTCTCACGGTTCTGGAGATCAGAAGTCTGAAATCAAGGCGTGTGCGGGACCGTGCTCCCTTTGAAACCTGTAGTAGAAAGCCCCTCCTTGCCACTCCTAGCTTATGGCCGTGGCAGCCATCGCTGTCCCTTCCTGGCATGCAGCTGCCGCACTCCAGCCTCTGTCTCCATCGTCACGGAATCCCCCCCCCCCCCGAATTAAGGTCATCTTCAGATGTATGGGGAGTTAGAACTTCAATATATCTTGGGGTAGGGGGGCATCACAGTTCAACCGTTAGCAGTCCCTGACCCAAACCAGCGGCCTTCCACACATGCAGCTTGCATCCCGTGCTCCATCCATTCATTTTCTCTGCCTCATCTTTTACTACTGAGGACAAGGTGCTCTCCTCTCCCGCAAGGCAGAACGCTGGGAGAATTTTTCATCTTCTGCTCTTCCCAAATTACAAGCTACTAAGGTAGAATCATGAAATGTAGATGGGCCTTTTGTCTTTTTTATTCCCAGACAGTAAAAATCATTAAGGCTTGCTCTTAATTAGTTTAATTTTAAAGCTTCTAAATATTGATTTAACCTCCACTCCTTTGTACTTGCTGCAGTCCCTGAATTATGCCTGTTATTGATCATGGATGGAAGCGTTTCCAGCCCCTGGGCTCCAGGGGCCCTTGGAATTGCTGGGCCCCCAAGGGGTGCACTGGGCTCAGAAGACATGGACTGGCTGGGGGGTGAGGTAGCCTTCGCCAGACTGGGAAGAGTCTTCGCTTGAGGAAGGGCTGCTCAGTTTAGGCCAGGGACCAGTTTCATCCTATTGGGTTGGCCCAGGCTCAAGGGAGTTTGAATGAGAAGTCAGCTGGAAATTTCCCAATTATATCCTGGGCTTGAGGAGAGCTGGGCAGTGGGGGCTGGAGGAGGGTGAAGTGGGGTCAAGATCTAGAACACAGGCTTCAGCACCAGCCACAGCCAAGTTGTAGTTGGCTCGACCAGCTGAGTGTTCTTGAGCATCTCATGTTTTTGAAATGGAATAGTCATCCCATGTCATAGCGTTATTCTGAGCATTCCGTGCAGCCACTCATGTCAGGCCCCTAGCCCAAGGTCAGCTCAGAAGCAAACCTCAGTCAATGGCTACCATGATCATCATTGCCATCCCCCTGGGAAAGCAAGGCCTAGACTTGGCAGCACACTGTATGTTCCAGCCCTGGCTCCATTACTTGTTAGCTGTATGATCTTGGGCAAGTCTCTTAATATCCTTTTCATTAAAGTGGGGGTCATGGCATCTGTGACTTGCAGGGCTATTTTGAGAATCATATAGGATGGTGGATATGAAGAATTTTAATTGCAAGGTGCATCCACTCCTAATGGATTGTGATTATGGATAGCTACAGTGGTCACTCCCTTACACGCCCCCTTTGGTCGCCCTCAGCCTGCACTGTCATGTGCAGACCGTCCTGGCTCTGGTGTGCTGCTCCCGCCTCTTCCCCACATCACCCACACTCTTGAGACGTCAGGGGAGCCACTCCTCAGAATTGACTTGTCCCAGGACCTTTGCTCCTGCTGTCCCCAGTATGCATACAATGCCTTCCGCCATCTGTGTACCTGCTGACCTACCGATTCAGGCAGCACAGTACTTTTTGAAGTTGTGACTTTGCTCCAACAAATTCACCTAAATTTAGTGTACCATTCAATGATTTTAGTAAAGTTCTTCTGATTTTTTTTTTTGCCCAACTTCCCCACAAAGCAGAATCACGTGAATTTCCCTGTTGACGTTGGAAAAAGCTTCTGTGCCACCTTTTATCATACTGTAGTAGAGTGGCATTCTTATCTGTAACTTCCTGCCCGCCCTCACCATAACCGTGTACCCCTAGCACCTTACAGCGCAGCACACAGTCAGGGCTCTGTGAGTGCTGATTGGATAGAGAGCTTTCTTGTGGCCAGGACAGTAAAGGTGAGGGGGTTCTGGTAACTCTAGCCTTATCTGTCAGGATAACAATAAGAATATCATCAGATACATATAAATATACATGTACATGTACATATGCATATACACACACACACACACACACACACACACACACACACACACACAGAGTCTAATCTCAGCTGGAGGGACCTTAGCCATTATCTAGCCCAGTAATTCTCAAATAGAAGCGCTCATCAGAAGCAACTGGAGGGCTTGTGCAAACCTGGGCAGCTCAGTCCCACCCTCAGAGATTGTGAGTCAGGAGGGCTGGGGTGGGCCCGAGAACCTGTATTTCTAACAAGTTTCCAGAATGCTGATACTGCTGGTCCAGGTACCAGTTTTAGAACTGCTCTCTGCTCTGGCCCAGGTACCCTCATTTCACAGATGAGGAACCCAGGGTACAGAAATGAGAGGAAATGTTACAAGATCTGTCCCTGAGGTGGGACTAAAACCCAGTTCTGTGTCCTCCACCACCAGTTCCTGGGCCCTGACCTCTGCCTCCCCCCAGGCAGGATGAGGGGTGCCGATGGTCATAAAGCTTCACCACAGGCCTGGCCCCCAGCGGGGAGGAGAGATCAAGGAGGGGCTGCTCAGAGGTCAAGGGATATCAGAGGGGACCAAAGGAAGGGACCAGGTGAAGGAATGGCCAGGGCGGGCCTGCAGGAGGCGGTGAGGACTGACAAGCCATTCTCTCTGCAGTTAGGGGTGAGAAAAACACTGCTGCAGGCCTCAGCTGCAGCCATTTATCTCGGGCCTGCCTGAGACAGCTGACAGAGGGAGCAGCCAGTGAGCCCCGCGCAGAGACCACGGCTCCTTCCGGAGTGATTTATCTCAGCTTCATCTGGCAAACCTGCTGATGAAACGAATCTCCTTTTCTCTCCGCCTCATCAATTCTCATTCTCATTTCATTTTCCTTTCCCGTTAGAAGAGGTTTGGCCTTTCTCCTTGTTTAACTGGTCTCCCCATTTGAATCACTACCCTTTCTCCTCAGCCATACAGGCCCCAAACTCTGTCCCTAGCATCTCCCCCCATCCCCACCCCCATACCCTGGGGGTCCCTCCTGCTGTGCACAAGTACTGTAAAGAAAGAAATCCACCCACCCCAACCCCTCGCATCTAACTCCCTATTTACCTCAAATAACACTGGAAGGCCATTGGTGCTTCCCTTTAATTATGGAGCCACAAAGTCACAGAGCTGTTCTAGAGCAACTCACGGTCTGAGAGAAGAGATGAGCATCATATTATGTGTGAGGATGCGGGAAGGGGCAGGGTTGATTAAATGGTGGGGTGCAGAAAGGAGGGGAGGCTGAGGTCAGAGACAGCTTCAGAGAGGTGCAATGTGAACTGAGACTTCAGAGATGGGAAGACATTCCTGAGATACACAAATAAGGAAAGGGACTTCTGGGCAAGGACCCTGCATGTGAAAAGGCACTGGGGCAGCAAAGAGTATTGCATTTCTTTGAAGGCTCCCCACTCCTTCCCCTGCCCTGTGCCTAGCTCCCAGGGGACCACTCTGTCCAAAGGGATGTCCTGGGGCCCTGGTTTCTGGAGGGAATCATTTGAGAATGCTTCAGGGTCTGCCCAGGGCCCCCACCTGATTCTAGAAAGAACAGGTGGAATGGTAGGGAAGGAGCATGGAGAGGCTCATGGATCAGCAGCTGGGCTTGGCTGCCTCTCTGGCTTGTGACTGCAGCTGATGTGGAATGACTGGGCTGCCACAGGGGGGACATGTAGGCTCTGCTGGAGGGGGCCTCTGACCCTTCCAGGGAGCAAGCACCTGGGGAAGTGAGGAGCTGCCTAGCTATGCAGGAGGGGTGGCTGTTTACTGGTGAGAGTTGTGTCAGACATCCATGCTCTGTAAACGAACTGAGCTGCCCTGGAGACTAGAAATAGGACCCCAGTTGAGGTCCCATAAGTGTTTACGTTTGATCCAGAGAGGGCAGCTCCCCCAGGAAGGAGTGTCAGGCTGCAGTGGTGGAAGGGCTTTGAGGAGAGGATGCCTGGAAAGCACCAGGTGCTTGGCAGACCTCCCCCCATAAGTCGGAGGAGCCGCTTGAGGATGTTCAAGGTCACACAACCCACACCAGGACTCAGGTGCACAGCCGCCTCTAAAGCCCTCATTTGAACCACTAGCCTAAGCCCTCAGATGTCGGTGGACATCTGACGCCACAGGGTTTCGGACGGGAGCCCTAGCGGATGAGGATCATCATAGCATCAAGTCCAATCCGGAGTCCTAGAGAAGCGCCTCCCCTGCCTGAGGGGAGGGGGGAAATGGCTGCGCAGCGGCGGGCCGTCCTGAGGAGGATGGCTCCGGAGCCCGGTGTCTCCTCTGGTCGGCGACTAGAGATGCGAAGGGCCGGAGCCTAGGCTCTGACCCACTGGTTTTCTGGAGTTCAGAAACAAGCCCCCTTACCCACTCCCCGCCCTGCCCTGCTCTTCCTTGCCTCTCTTTCCTTCCTCCCTCAATGTCTCTGAGCTCCTACTATGTGCCAGACAGTTAGGGGAACTGGCGACTTGAAGCGTATTTCCTACTCCTGAGGGGCTCACAGTCTGGTGGGGGCGACAAGTAAACAGGCAGCATAGAAGGAGGGATGCCGAGGCGCCCGAGGAGCCCGGAGAGGGACGATGGCGGGGTCGGAGAAGCGGCCGTCTGGCACACGTGGCGGCGGTGCTCGGCCTGGCACTGCTCTCGTGCCTGGCAGGCAGGCTGGCTGCACTTCACTGCAGTCCTTTGGTGCAGTGCGACCAGGCAGAAATGACCTCCTGTGAGCCTGCTGGCCCCCTCCACTCCTAATTAAGAAATAACGAGGCAGGCTTCCTCCAGGCATCGGAGCTCTAACGCCCTCTGCATGGCCCAGCTGGGAGGCCTGGGAATAGTTATGCCTGGGGACATGTCCCTTCCTCCCAGGCCCAGGAAGAGCTTTTGCTGGAACACTGACTCCTCTCACTCCAGAGAGAAGGGGAAGGAAAAGGTAGACACAAGAAACCTCCTCTTTCCCCAGGGCATGCCCTCTAATTGTCTTCCTTGCTCTCCCCACTGTCATTCACTCCTGGAACTCAGCTCCTGGCACCCAAGTCATGCAAACAGAAAGGGCTGATAAGTGCAACACACCTGGGCTCACATCCTAGAACTTTCACATTTTGCTGTGCAACCTTGGTCTGATCACTTAGCTCCACTGTGCTTGGGGTTTCCCATCTAAAAAGTACCTCCTTCCTGGGTTATCGGAAGGGCAGGATGAGGTATCCAGTGCAGCCAGCAAATAGAGGTCCTGGCACAGAGAAGCTGCTCAGAATGTCACATCATTCCTCTGGGATTTTGCTTTATGTCATCCTTTCAATGGTATCAACTGCAGTTGAAGGGACTCATCTTACCAAGAGAGAGATGCTCCTGTACACCAGTGGTCCTGAATCTTTTTTGGGCCACGAACCAGTTTAATGTCAGAAAATATTTTCATGACCAGCCTTTAGGGTGGGACGGATAAATGTATCACATGACTGAGACAAGCATCAAGAGTGAGTCTTAGACAATGTAACAGAGGGAATCTGGTCATTTTTAAAAAATAAAACATTGGCCTGACCAGGCAGTGGCGCAGTGAATAGAGCATTGGACTGGGATGCAGAGGACCCAGGTTCGAGACCCCAAGGTCACCAGCTTGAGCGCGGGCTCATCTGGTTTGAGCAAAAGCCCACCAGCTTGAACACAAGGTCACTAGCTCCAGCAAGGGGTTACTCGGTCTGCTGAAGACCCACGGTCAAGGCACATGAGAAAGCAATCAATGAACACCTAAGGTGTTGCAACACGCAATAAAAAACTAATGATTGATGCTTCTCATCTCTCTCCGTTCCTGTCTGTCCCTGTCTACCCCTCTCTCTGACTCACTCTCTGTCTCTGTAAAAAATGAAAAAAATTAAAAATAAATAAATAAATAAAACATCGTTCAGACTTAAATATAAATAAAATGGAAATAACGTAAGTTATTTATTCTTTCTCCGCGAACAGGTACCGGTCCGCGGCCTGGGAGTTGGGGACCACTGTTGTACACCATGTGTGTGTGTGTGTGGGGGGTGCCTGACCCGTGGTGGCGCAGTGGATAAAGCATCAACCTGTAATGCTGAGGTCACTGAAACCTGGGCTTGCCCTGTCAAAGTACATATGGAAGTTTATGCTTCCTGCTCCTCCCCCCTTCCCCCTTTCTCTCTCTCTCTCCTCAAAAAAAAAAAAAAAAAAAGAATAAAATTTAAAATATATATTTCTTTAAAATAATAGGGGAAAACACTTCTCAATACAATGTTTAGTCTAGCTCCATACAATGCACTCTGATGTTTTATTTTTTTTTATTTTAATGCAGATTGTGACCCACTTTAAATTGTTTTTATGACCCACTAATGGGTTGCCCTTCACAGTTCACAACACCCCTGCAGGAAAAGTCTGCACTAGGCTCTGGGAATACAAAAATCAATAACGAATCATCCTTTGCTCCTGGAGCTCACAGCCCGGCTGGGAAACAGCCCTGCAGCCAGATGCAAGGTCTGCTCAGAGTCTCTGGGACTGCTGGGGGCAGGTAGCATTCAGGATGGGTTGTTATGACTGAAAAGGAGTTCGGTAGTGAAAGCTGCTTTGCAGACAGCTTGAGATGCCCGAAGTGTGGAAGCAAGTGGTGCATCTGGCTTAGTGGGAGCACTGTGTGAGGGAGAGACCAAAGAGCATGGGGTAGGGCTGAGGTAGGAGGGACTGGTCAAGTCGGCAGTGGCTTGCAGCCTTGGATATGGGCGGCTGGCGGGGCTGCCTAACCGAGATGGTCCTGAAGCAGCAAGAGGTTTAGTAGGAGAAGCTGGAGAAGGGGTTGAGTTTGGGGCAAGTTGAGTGTGAGGAAGGAGCCTTTGAGACAGGCAGGTAGAGAGGCAGTGAGAAGTGAGTCTGGGCCCCTCCTTCCTGACCATCTGTCAATTAGTCCTCTTGCCTAGTGCTCCAGAACTCTGTAATGAGAGGCCCTGGGGGTCTGCGGCAGAAAGCGGGGTGAGCAGCACTGCCCCAGGACCTAGCAGGGCTTTGGGGAGGGTGGGTTGGCTGAGGGTCACAGGGCCGCCAGGGGTGCATGGGGCCAGGAGGTCATCCTGCCATCTCCCTGCCTCGAGGCAGTGCAAGCACTCACAGGCCCAGGCAAAAGAATTCCAGCCAGAGCAGTTTCTAGAGATGGGAACTATGGAACAAGAAAGAGGACTCAGCCTCCTTTTTGGAGATGGCATGATTAAGCTATAGCCTTCAGGATATAGAAACATTAAGTGAATTTCAAATCTGAAGTTCTGGCTTTCCCTGGTTTCCAAAGACCATGTCCCCAAGTTGTGATGGAAAAGGATGGGGAAGTCTGGGTTAAAAAGAGGAAATTGATTGATGGTGATATACCATATTTCCCCATGTATAAGATGCACCCTTTTTTGAAAAATTTGGGGTCTAAACACTGGGTGTGTCTTATAGTGGCTGTAGATTTTTTTACTAGCATTTCCCGCTTTTTTCGTGCAAATGAAGAGTTGAATAAATTTTATGATGAATAAAACCTGAGCTTGACCAGGCAGTGGCGCAGTGGATAGTGCATTGGACTGGGATGTGGAGGACCCAGGTTCGAGACCCCGAGGTCGTCAGCTTGAGTGTGGGCTCATCTGGTTTGAGCAAAAGCTCACCAGCTTGGACCCAAGGTCCCTGGCTCGAGCAAGGGGTCACTCGGTCTTCTGAAGGCCTGCGGTCAAGGCATATATGAGAAAGCAATCAATGAACAACCAGGTGTCACAACGTGCAACGAAAACCTAATGATTGATGCTTCTCATCTCTCCATTCCTGTCTGTCTGTCCCTGTCTATCCCTCTCTCTGACTCTCTGTCTCTGTAAAAATAATAATAAAAAATAAATAAATAAATAAATACCTTGAGTTTAATAACTTTATGTAATACATTTTCAAATTTTGGGCCCCCAAATTAGGTGCATCTTATCCATGGGGAAATACAGTAAGTCAGGACAGTAGCTAACTGCAGATGGGGGCTGGATATCACTGGGAATGAGTCTTCCCAGAAAACATCTAGAATGCTGGAAATATTTATATCTTTTTTTAGATTTTATTTGTTTTGGGAGAGAGGGGAGAGAGAGAGGGAGAGGGGGAGTGAGAAAGAGCGGGGAGAAGCAGAAAGCATCTACTACTGGTAGTTGCTTCCCGTATGTGCCTTGACAGAGCAAGCCCAGGGATTCGAACTAGCAACCTTTGCTTTCTAGGTCCATGCTTTATCCACTGCGCCATTGCAGGTCAGGCGAAATATATATATCTTGAACTGAGCGGTTGTTATACTGGTGTCCACAAATGGAAAAATTTATCCAGCTGTACACTTAGAATTAGTGTTAGTTACGCTCCTGTACAAATATTATACCTCAATAATATTTTTTAAAAATGTTTAACAGAAAAGGGGAGAGATGGGAAGTAGGTGGTAGTTAGATGGAGTGAGAGGCAACATGAAGGGCGAATGATGGGCCGACAAGCACAGCGGATTTCTACACCCACAGCCATTCTGTGAACAGTGTTTTATCCCCACTTCCCAGCGTGGGCATTTGAGGTTCAGAGGGTTACCCACTTTGCCCAAGGTCACGCAGCAAGAGGCAGCGCCAGCTCAAACTGAATGCAAAACCCAGGATCCTTCCCTCGCCACTCCTCCTTTGCATAAGTTATGCATGGAATTCAGGCTCTGGAAGACCAGATAAACACCTCTGCCCGCCCAGGTCTCCTTGAGCTCCGAGGTCCTAGTAGTCTATGATTAAGTGAGAGGTGAGAGTGAGGGGCTATGCTCCCCTCCCAGGAGGAGCAGAGGCCAGGTGTACAGTGGAGGGCTGGCCTCCCTCCCTCTGCATCCCTTCCACCCAGCATTTATCTGCTTGTGAGAAGGCCGGAGTTTATCAATGCTACTCTCAATTATGCTGCCCATCTGTCTCTGCAGCTCAGGGGGACCTGGCACTAAAGCTGCAGAAGGCCAGGCAATCGATCACCGCCTGCCCGCTGCTCCCGCCAGACCCCTGGCTCCCAGGGGCCGGGTGGAGGAGCCAGGGAAGGGGGGGGGGGGGGCGAGAGGCTGGAGGAGCTGTGATTGAGATGTGGCCAGAGCATAGGAACTGTGTTGGGGCAGGACTCAAGAAGGAGGGAAGGCCATCTCTATCTCCTGACAACAGCTTTTCCAAATCTCTTCATTTAGAGCTTTGTCAAGGGTCTTACTTTATAATAATTCATTCCACACCTGCTGAATCCAGAGCAGCTGCCTGGAGGAGGTGAGTCCAATTGGGGCTTGCAGAGCCAGCCCTTTCAAGAGAAAACTTTTGCCTGGTGTGGTCAACCTTGCTTCCCTGACTGTGGCCCCTGGGCTTTCTGTCCCGTGTTGCTGAAGGCCCTGTGGCCAGCAGTGCTGGCCAAAAATGCCACTGTCAGTCAGAAGGCAGGCTGGGGTCTGTATGAGGCCTGCTGGCTCTGTTTGCCTTTGTGGTTCCAGGCCCAGCCGCACTCACAGAGGAACAGTGTCTTCTCTATGCTGTCCTGCCAGTAGGTCACTAGCCAGAGTCTAGGAATACTATCTGAGGGACCTGGCAGGTGGCCAGGGAGAAGGAGCTCAGGAACTGGCCATCTCTGAAGGGATTTGCACCCGAGGCTGGCACACTGACCCAGCGCTGCACTCTGCTCCCATAAAGAGGCATTGATCTGCCAGCCGGTCAGCACTGGCTAGCCTAGCAGCTCAGGTTATAGAGTCAAAACCCTGGGTTTGAATCCTGACCCTGCCATGTAGAAGCTGTGCAACCCCTGAGAAGTCCCTTAGCCTCTCAGAGCCTCGGTTACTTCCCCTGCAAAAGGAGATAAATCCCTTCTCTGTCTACACGAAGGGTTGTGGGAAGATTACACCTTTCACAATTTGTATCCACTCACAAGTACTCTCTTATGCTAAGTCATACACTCTGCGCTGTGGGGACACAGATAGCAGGTAAGATATGGCCCCTGCTGCGAGGAGCTTGAAATCCAGTTGGGGAAAATGTACACGTGATAGTCTGAACTCTTGCTCACCCGGGAGATTATGGATAAAAGACAATTAGCTTTCTCTGAGCTCCCAGCAGAAATTGCTAATCAGCCTGCATGAGTGGGCTGTGTGCAAGACAACCTTAAATGGCGATAGCAGGTGAGTGGGCAGCTCTGAGTCCCACCCTGGAAGGGGCTGCATGCTCAGCAGCGACAGGGAGGACTTGTCTGGGCCTTTGCCAAGCCAGGGATCAGAGGTGTGTGAAATGAGGCATCAAGCCACTGCCTTCCTCTGGGTGCTGAGCCCCAGGCCTGGCCTCCTGGGGAGGAGCAGGAGCACTGCCTCAATCCTCCGTTCCAGCCAGAGGGGGCAGGGAAAGGCCAGTCTCTGCAGGGTGGTAATTATTTTAAACTGTTTCTCCATCTCAAAAGTGTGAAAACAACTGTGTTGGAGGAGGAGCTACGCCTGGGCCTCAGGAGGGTCTGAGGTGCTAGGGGCCCAGCTGAAGGCCCTTCTCCACCCACTCCAGCTTTCTCTCTGCTTATGAATAGTCTTGGGCTCTCCTAAGCACTTTGCATTTTTGGTCCTGCCAGAGAAGCACTCTTTAAAAGGTGTGACATGTGTATTGTCTATTTCTGCTCACAGCTCCCCACCCCACCACCTGGGGGCAACATTGAACTTCATAGAGGCTTGTCAAGCTCTAGGATTCAACTCCTGTTCCCCCAAAGAAGTCCTGGTGGGAGGGCCTCCCAACCCCAGGGGATAAATGAAGCTGGAAGGAAACTAACATTTATTGAGCTCTTTCTGTGTGTAACACCCTCAGATCCTTTAATCCTAGTGACAACTTCATTTATACATAAGGAACAGACACTCAGAGAAGTCAGTACTGTTCCTAGGGTGCTATGATAGAAAATGGTAAGTGTTAAGCCTAATCCAGAGGGACTCGAAACATTGAAGACACAAACAAAATCCGTCGATTCCACACCAAAGCTTTATTGTCTAGCTTGGCCAAGCGGCGGCAACTCCAATAGAAATCTGAGGGAGAGCGCTGGCCCTTTGTTCTACCTAGTTTTTATAGTTTTGCAAGTGGAAGTACAGAAGCAAAAATTACAATTAGGTGCCTTTTACCACTATTGGTTATAGTCATATAACCCTTTAACATGATAGGATCATGTTCAATTTGCAAGCCATACATCATTTTGGAGAAAACAAAATTTACAAGTCAACACAATGATAGAAAGATATCTCTTTACATATTAAAAGACATTCCTATATTTTCTAATATTTATCTGCCATCTCTTTGTCCAGAGTCACACACATTAACTATCATATATGCATTCATATGGGAGAGGAAGTTTCCCTGGAGACAAATGCCTGCAAGTGGCTCATTACTATAAGAAAAGGTTTATTTTGGCTTTTCTCTTCCTGCACCTGGCTAGCCATTCACCCCTTTCCCCACAGGTGTGGTGGAATGTCTGGGAATCCATGTCTTCCTTCCCTTGGCATTTACAATACAATGCTAAGGGCCATCCTGGTTTTATGCCAATCACACAGGACAGAGATCATTCACAAAATTTCTCTGCACACCTTAACTCAAATTAATAAAATGTTCTTCAATCTTAAAATATTAATATTGATTCTGTAGCTTTTGGTACCTTACAACACCTGCGGGTGAGGTGGCGCAGTGGCTCCTCAGGGCTCCTCAGTAAGTACATAATAGTAAGACCTCCTTACTGTAGAGCTGGTGGTTTCTGCTCTCTCGTGCCAGGTTCAGGCAGGAAGCAGGACCACTGGCCTTAGATCCAGTTCCATCACAAGGCCCTTCGGGAACTCAGCTTGTCCCTGCTGCCTCTTCACCCACACAGCACACCACAGAGGTCCCCTGTTCCTGACCACCAGTGATGGGCGTGGGTGACAGAGCTCCCTGGGCTCCCCTTGCACATGTATGTGTGCACGTGTGTTTGTTTGCCAGAGTCTTGTGTGTCAGTGCCCACATACTCCTATACAAAACCTCTGTGCATCTTCAGTCACATTTTTCCCACTTTCAGAAATACTACAAAAGGAGGTGGGAGGTAGTCAGATGTAAACAGGCATGTTGCTCTCCTGTGCAGGGAGGGTAAAATGCCTCCAACCGCTGCCCCACCCGCCCCAGGCTCCTGGACACAGGATGAAGTGGGCAAAGAGCTGAGAGGCACCTGTCTGAAAGGTGGTAGGAGACACAGTCCCCAGCTTCCCAAAGCTCCCTAATGAGGAGCCATCACCCAAGGAGACAAGAGTCGGCAGCCACCGGTGCACCCCAGGGTGTCCAAGGTAGGCTCTAGCAGACCTGGAACCAAGCACGGTGTAACTGGCACGAGCTCCGGACTTGGGTAGATTCCTGTCTCCTATCACTTACCAGCTATGAGGCAAATACTTTAATCTCTTCCAAAACTCAATTTCTTTGTCTGCAAACTTAATGCTTATCTTGTAGACTAGTTATGGAGGCTAAAATCAGAAAAGGGCATTCAAAGTCCTTGAAGAGTCCTGGCACATTGCAGGTATTCAGTAAACACATGTGCACTTCCCTGATGCCTGCAGGTCGAAGAATACCACCCAAATCAGAACTCCATGGGGCGGTCAGACCAGGCCTAGGAAGCCCGCGTTTTCCCCATCTTGGTCCTAGGAAATGGTTGGATTTGCCTCCAGGGTGATGCAACCTGGCTGTGGAATCTGAGAGAACCTGATTGGTCCCCTGGGTTGGGAGGGAGGGAACAGCAAGGGGTGATGGGGGTGGGCAGGACCTCCTGTGGGGAGGGGCCCTGAGCCACAGAGATGGATTCATACAATAAACACTGGGCACCTGCCCTGTGCTACAAACACCATGGTGAGCAATGATGACATGGACACCCTTACATGGGAAGACGTTTCCACATGATGTGGTCAGGGCTGTGACAGGAGGAAGCATGGGGCCCTGTAAAAACGTAAAGCAGGCCCCTTAGCCAGCCAGGGCTGGGAGGTTTGGGAGGAGTTTTCCATAGGAAGTGTGACCTTAAAAGTTGAGTCTTGAAGAACAAGTAGAGGTTACCTGGGAGACAATGAAAAGGAGACATGGCAAGGGGGACACATCAGAGTAACTTCAGCCTGAAAGGGTTGTGCACAGTGGGTAAATGGATGGCAGCAAGAGAAGCCAGGAGGACTGGCTGGGGCCAGGTCACATAAGGTCTTACCTACAGGGCTAAGGAGCTCAGATCCAGACTTCTTAATCCCAACACCTGGCAGCTCAGCCAGCAGTTGGGAAAGGGAAAGCCCCGCCTCCAGGTAGGGAAGTTGGCAAAACCCCAAGCTGTGCCCCACCCTAGGAGAAATTAAACAGAGCCCAGGCAGGACCGCTCCTTCCCCAGACTGTCTGGGTTAGGGTCAGGGACCACTGCCTTTCAACTTCCAGAGTCCTGGGAGTCCACCCTGGAATTTAGAAGCTGTGCTTATTTTCGCTGCCCCCTACCTACACCACTCAGAGGGACGTCCAGAAACTATCCCTTTATTTTCCATTTACCGAGTGGGGCAAGGAGGCGGGGAGGAGAGATGTAAGAAAGCTTGGAGAGTCTACTCCACATCTCTCTGGGTTCAGGACTCCTAAGGTGACCATAATCGTAGCTCCCCCCCCCACACACACACACACCTTTCCTGAGTATTCTGGACGTTTCTAAGGCCTAATCTCTTCCTCCTTTGCTGAAGACTCACAACCGCTCACTTCCTGCCTCAAGTCCTAGAAAGGACACTAAAGCCTAAGGATTGTAGGAGGGAACTCGGGAGACCACCCTGCTCAGCTCGTTTGGCCTCGAGTCAGAGTGGGGGGATGGGAAGAGGGGCTGGATTCTGCTTCTCTGCCACCTGCTTAACTCTACCTCCTCTTCTCCAGGGCTGCCATGCTGGGGCATGTCGATGAGTGAGCAGGCCCAGAGGACAAGGATGGAGAGCCGCACCCAGGAGGGCAAGAAGTGATGCCCACCCATCCCCCATGACCGCCCTGGGGTGGGGGGGTCCCCAGGCCCTGGCAGGCTGCTGACCCTCAGCCTGCAAACTGCTAAGAGCAGAAGGACTTCAGACTTTTCCTGTGGATGGTCCTCTCCCCTGCGGCTCCACCATGAGGCTCCTTGTGGCCCCCCTCTTGCTAGCATGGGTGGCCTGTGCCACTGCTGCTGTGCCTGTGGTCCCCTGGCGTGTGCCCTGCCCCCCTCAGTGTGCCTGCCAGATCCGGCCCTGGTATACACCCCGCTCGTCCTACCGTGAGGCCACCACCGTGGACTGCAATGACCTGTTCCTGACGGCCGTGCCCCCAGCGCTGCCCGCGGGCACTCAGACCCTGCTGCTGCAGAGCAACGGCATCGTCCGTGTGGACCGGAGTGAGCTCGGCTATCTGGCCAACCTCACAGAGCTGGACCTGTCCCAGAACAGCTTCTCAGACGCCCGAGACTGTGATTTCCGTGCCCTGCCCCAGCTGCTGAGCCTGCACCTGGAGGAGAACCAGCTGACCTGGCTGGAAGACCACAGCTTTGCGGGTCTGGCCAGCCTCCAGGAGCTCTATCTCAACCACAACCAGCTGCGCCGCATCGCCCCCCGGGCCTTCGCCGGCCTCGGCAACCTGCTCCGGCTGCACCTCAACTCCAACTTGCTGAGGGCCGTGGACAGCCGATGGTTCGAGATGCTGCCCAACCTGGAGATCCTCATGATCGGGGGCAACAAGGTGGACACTATCCTGGACATGAACTTCCGGCCCCTGGCCAACCTGCGCAGCCTGGTGCTGGCAGGCATGAACCTTCGGGAGATCTCCGACTACGCCCTGGAGGGGCTGCAAAACCTGGAGAGCCTCTCCTTCTATGACAATCAGCTGGTCCAGGTGCCCAGGCGGGCACTGGAGCAGGTGCCTGGGCTCAAGTTCCTGGACTTGAACAAGAATCCACTCCAGCGGGTGGGGCCGGGGGACTTCGCCAACATGCTGCACCTCAAGGAGCTGGGGCTGAACAACATGGAGGAGCTGGTTTCCATTGACAAGTTGGCCCTGGTCAACCTCCCCGAGCTGACCAAGCTGGACATCACCAACAACCCCCGGCTGTCCTTCATCCACCCCCGCGCCTTCCACCACCTGCCGCAGATGGAGACCCTCATGCTCAACAACAACGCACTCAGTGCCTTGCACCGGCAGACCGTGGAGTCCCTGCCCAACCTGCAGGAGGTGGGTCTTCACGGCAATCCCATCCGCTGTGACTGTGTCATCCGCTGGGCAAATGCCACCGGCACCCGCGTCCGCTTCATTGAGCCACAGTCCACCCTGTGTGCCGAGCCGCCGGACCTCCAGCGCCGCCCGGTCCGAGAGGTGCCCTTCCGAGAGATGACGGACCACTGTCTGCCCCTCATCTCCCCCCGCAGCTTCCCCCCCAGCGTCCACATGGCCAGGGGAGCGAGCCTGGTTCTGCATTGCCGGGCGCTGGCGGAACCAGAACCTGAGATCTACTGGGTCACTCCAGCCGGGATTAGACTGACAGCTGCCCGTGCGGGCAGGAGATACCGGGTATTCCCTGAGGGGACCCTGGAGCTGCGGAGGGTGACGGTGGAAGAGGCAGGGCTGTACACCTGTGTGGCCCAGAACCTGGTGGGGGCCGATACTAAGACAGTTAGTGTGGTGGTTGGCCGGGCTCCCATCCAGCTGGGCAGGGTCAAGGAGTGGGGGCTAGAGCTCCGTGTGCAGGAGACCCACCCCTATCACATCCTGCTATCTTGGGTCTCCCCACCCAACACCGTCTCAACCAATCTCACCTGGTCCAGCGCCTCCTCCCTCCGAGGTCAGGGGCCCACTGCTCTGGCCCGCCTGCCGCGGGGCACCCACAGCTACAACATCACCCGCCTCCTTCCGGCCGCAGAGTACTGGGCCTGTCTGCAAGTGGCCTTTGCTGATGCCCACACCCAGTTGGCTTGTGTGTGGGCCAGGACTAAAGAGGCCATTCCTTGCCACAGAGCCTTAGGGGACCGACCTGGGCTCATAGCCATTCTGGCTCTGGCCATCCTCCTGCTGGCAGCTGGGCTCGCAGCCCACCTTGGCACTGGCCAGCCCAGGCAGGGGGCGGGTGGGCGGCCTCTCCTTCCAGCCTGGGCTTTCTGGGGCTGGGGTGCTCCCTCAGTCCGGGTGGTATCTGCGCCCCTTGTCCTGCCCTGGAATCTGGGGTGGAAGCTGCCCATGTCCTTAGAAGGGGAGACACTGTCACCACCATTGTCTCAAAATTCTTGGAGCTCAGCAGTAGAGAAATAACTAGGACTACTTTTTAACAAAAGGGAAGCAACCTGGGCCAGATGTCCCACCAAGAAAATGACACGGACCCAGGTGCTTGAAGCCTGACAGCTGGACCAAGACAGACAGGGCTTTGTAGCCCCAGGGGCTGCTCCAACGGCCTCCAAAACATGGCCCTTACCTTCTGGGGGTTCTGCTGCCTTTGCAAGGAGCATCTGCAAAGGACAGAAGGATCTGGCTAGAGCCTCCCTCTGCCCCAGTTGTCTACATGCCCAGAGGCTCCTGGGCTGCCACCTGGATGTCCCCTGCCTGTGTCCCCAGGCCCTTGGCCCACAGGATGTGCCCCTCCTCCTCTGTTTCACTGTACAGTCTCAGTTGCTTGCTCTTTCCCCTCCTGGGCAAGGGGGGAAGAGGCCTCTCCTCCCATCTAAAGGACCACCCCCTGAGAGGTCCCCAGCCTGCTCTGAAGGACATTTGGGAAGAGGCTACCCAGCAGGCACTCTGAGGTTGACTTTCTATAGGCAATTTTGTACCTTTGTGGAGAAATGTGTCACCTACCCCCAACCCAATTCACTATTTTCTCCTGTTTTATAAAAATAAAACTAAATAAGAAAAACATAATAAGGGGGAAAGGGAATTAGTACTGAGTATAAACTCAGAGCTCTCTGCTCTGGAATCTTTTTAAAGCCGAGAGGGTGACCGAGGGAGGGGCTGGAACAGACCAGGAGAAAGGAAAGGAGGGGAAACGGCAAGTGAGGACACAGGTTTTCCCTTTGGTTTGAATGATGGTCTCTCCAGACAGTCCCGTAATTGTGAGCCGGAGTGGCTGACAGAGGGAGAAGGCACAGGAGGCCAGGAGAGGGTGGAGAAGACAAATGGAGTATAAGCCAGAGATGGAGGAAGTGGAAATTTCCATCACCAAACATTGCCACCCTTCTTATTCTCTGATAAGCAATTAACATGCCAGTGCGTAAGAAGCACTTCCCAGACCTATTTCTAATTAAACAAAGCCAGGAGTCAGAGTCATGCAGAGAATGGCAAATCATCAAGACAGCAAGGATTTGGGCTCACTGGGGCAGGGGGGGGGGTGTGGGGTGATAGAGGATTTGGGGAGGGGAGGGCTGTGGGACAAGGATATCACTGCATTTATCTTTCCAGTCTATTTCAGTATAATTTGCCATGAGCCATGTTTGCTTTTACAGTATTCTTTAAAAAACAGATTGGCCCTGGCCGGTTGGCTCAGCGGTAGAGCGCCAGCCTGGCGTGCAGGAGTCCCGGGTTCGATTCCCAGCCAGGGCACACAGGAGAAGCGCCCATCTGCTTCTCTACCCCTCCCCCTCTCCTTCCTCTCTGTCTCTCTCTTCCCCTCCTGCAGCGAGGCTCCATTGGAGCAAAGATGGCCTGGGCGCTGGGGATGGCTCTGTGGCCTCTGCCTCAGGCGCTAGAATGGCTCTGGATGCCCCAGAGGGGCAAAGCATTGCCCCCTGGTGGGCATGCCGGGGTGGATCCCGGTTGGGTGCATGCGGGAGTCTGTCTGACTGCCTCCCCGTTTCCAGCTTTGGAAAAATGAAAAAACAAAACAAAAACAGATTGACTTCTGAGGCCCAAGTGTAAGAGGACACCTGTTGGAAAGGCAACAGAGGCAAGGGGAGGGGTTGCTGTGGCCAGTCGATGGGGCGGCTCCAGAGCACAAGGCCCCTGGCCAAAGCACGTGTATCTGAGATTGTCTGGGGAAAGTCACGGGGATCCTGACACTGCAAAGAAGCAACACGTGCTACAGACTTCTTAGAGGTTGCTCTAAGCTGCCATCGAGACTCAAATGTGTACACTGGTGGAAACCAGACTGGGAGAGAGAGCATCAGGCCCACGGGACCTAGAGAGAGCACACTCACCCCATGCCAGAGGGTAGAGCTCCTCACTCGGTGAGCATAGGCGGGCAGGGTTGTCTGAAGACCTTCACAAACGCCAGTTAAGAAGCCTTCTTCCTCTTAGGCAGTCAGCCTGCCTCAGAATCACCCCAAGACTTGTGAAACACGGATAGCTGGGCCCACGGAGTTTGTGATATCTGGGATAGGACCTGAGAATTTGCATTTCTAAGTAGTTTTCAGGTGATACCCATGCTGCTGGCCTGGGGACCACACTTTGAGAACCTGTGGTGGCCAGGCTGTTCGCTCCTGCTCCAGGCTACCTGGAGAGAACTGGGGAAGGGACCTGAGGACGGCCCCTCCTGGTGGGCTGCTAAGGTCAGCCGGCCCCATTCGCACGCGCTCTTTCCCGTGGGCCAGTGATGTGTTCTTTAGGGGAGGAGGGGGCTGGGCAAGCAGTACATGACCAACACGCTCCCTTCCCCTCTGGCACTCTGACCAACACTCCTGACTCCTCCAGCGTTCTTTCTGATGAACTCTGGGATCACCACAGCTGTGTTCCAGGCAGCTCTGCCAACTGACTGGAGCAGGCCTTGGGCTCTAGCCCATTCCCCATCTGTGAGGGTTGGACTCATCCTCTGTAATTCAGAAGGTCCGTGGGGAAGAGGCCAGGCAGGGTCTTTGCAGATCACAGAAAACTGGAGCTGGAAATCAATGCCTCTCCTTTCCTCTAGGACAATCGGCAGTTGCTCCCCGTCTGGAAGGGCCCATGTGGCACTGAGATGCGAGGTGTTGTTCCCTACATAAGCACCCAGAGCCCTGGGAAGCCCTGCCGCCCTCTCCCATCAGCACCTCCGCTGCAGAGTAACCCGGAAAGGAAGCAGCGGCCCAGCAGGAGGCCCAGGGTCCTGCTAGCTCAGAATCCTCCAATGCGCCCGGGCTCGGAAGGCGGAAGACCTCTCTGCTACCTTCCTTTCCCTCAGGCTCCTCAGCTACAGACAGGAAGCCCTGAGGGGTGATGGGAGAGGGGACACGGTGCTGGTTCCCAGTCTCCACAGGTCCTGTCTGGCTGCACTGCTGCTTCCCAGATGCCGTGGAGCTTACAGCTGCTTGAGTCCTCGAAAATGAATTGCTTCTTCTGGGGAAGATAAGGCAGTTAAGGTGATTTAACCTGTCTCTCAACTGAAGCCCCCATGTCCTAAACACATTGGCTCCCCTGGAGAGGTTAGGTGCACTGGGGAGGAAGGGAACCAGGGAGCAGCCTTCTCTCTCCTGGAAAGAGGTGATGCTGCAGGGACATAGCCAGTTAGGGAGAAGGAGAAAAGGGGACTTTGTGGGTTGCAGTGTCCAGAATAGTGAGAAACTGAGAAAATGAGAGTGAGCAGCCTCTCCCTGATATGGGGCTGGGCGTGGCACTCAGGGGTGTTCCGACCAGGCAGGCGGACAGTGGGGCCATGCCCTGTATGTCTATCAACACAACCTACGTGGCATTTGAAGTCCTAGCTTTCACACTAGACTGAAACATGATGCACTTAAAACAAGCAACTAAACAAACAAAATAGTTATTTACCTGGTCTCTTCTGTACATTTAAGATTGCCTTTTTAAAATTCTAAATAGAAAGCAAGATTTATTTCTGTTTAAATTTTGTTATGTAAGGCCTATCATTTCCATCCATCGAGATGATTTTGAAACTCAGCCTAACTGTGAACTGTATTAGCTTTCCCTCCCTAGTGCATGCCACTGCTTGATTCTGTCCCGCCTTCCATGTCCTCATCCGTGGCTCAGAGAGGGTACGGAGCAGACCTGGGCTGACACGTTCTGTGGCTCGCCACAACAGCCTTCCCACCAGCCTGACACAGGTCCCCGCCAATCAACGTGTCTGGCGTGGAGGCTCAGACAACTGCAAACCACTTATATATACTATCTTGCAGCGACATTTCTGCATTCTCCCATGAGGCTGACTTTGTGGGAGTCGCTGTCAAAATGCGGAGATAGTAAGTTTGTGGCATTCCTGGAGCTATCAGTCTAGTCTTTGTATCACAGAAATAAATGAGGTTGGCTGATCTAGTGTAAGATGACCAATTGGGACCTCCCTGGTCTTAGCACTGGAAGTCCCTTGTTTTAGGAACTCTCAGTCTTGGGCAAACTAGGATGCTGGGTCACCCACATCTAGTGAACTCTTTCTAAAAAGTGTAGCAAGACATCTTTCTCCCTCCCTTCCTCCTCTCTCCCTCCCAAGCAAAATATTTCATAAACATGACTAGACGGTAGGCACAGTTCCAGGGACTGGGGATGCAGATAAAGCTGAGCTCAACCTTGCATTTTGGTGAAGGAAGAAAGCTGATGAACAGGACCAGTGAGTGAGAATACACTGTGTGCTGGATGGTAATGAGCGCTATGGAGAAAACAATGAGTCAGAGAGGGAAGAGGATGAGAGGAGGTGTGAGGGCTGACACAGGGTGCTCAGCACAGGCCTGTTGAGAAGGTGACATTTGGGAGAGAGAACCAAGCAGTTACCTGGTGGAAGTATGATCCAGGCAAGAAGAATAGCATGGGCAAAGGCCAAGAGCAAGGTGGCTAGTGTGGCCAGAGCAAGAGAGGGAGGGCAGAGAGTAACCGTGAGACCCAAGGTCAGAGAAGTAGCTGGGCCATTGCTTTGAGCTCTGTAGGCCACTGGGAGGACTTGGGCTTTTCTTTCCAGTGAGGGAGAGGGCCACTGGAGGGTCCTGAGCAGACACGGCATGATTTGACATAAGGGGATCCCTCTGGTTGCTAGACTGAGAACAGCATGGTGGTGTAGAGTGGTTGAGGGCAGAAGCAGAGAGGCCAGTTAGGAGTCCACTGCAATCATCATGTCAGTTTAATCACTGCTTCCAGAACTTTGCTAGGGATGGACATCGAGTACACTACTGTAGTTTCTAATTCGACCCTTTCCCCTAGTTTTGAAAATTAAAGCCATATTTACTCTTCCACAGGATCCTGACTCCTCTGCCTTGCCCCATGAATCTTCAAAAGTAGCTCACATAGATCAAGGTTCCAACATTACGTTTGCAAATCTGTTGGCACCCTGCCTCATAACAGAGAGACTGGATCCCATTCAGGGGAGTCAGGAATGAACTTCAGTGACCTTCAGTTCCATCTTAGCTCTGTTTGTCATCCAAGCACGTCATTTCTAGGAAGAGAGAGCAGTGACAGGACGAGTCCCTTATCCTGCCCTTCCTCTGTCACCACTGACAACACTAGGGCTGTTCCAGGCCTGATATTTATCTTTCTTCTTGATGATTTTATCGTAACAACTCTTGCGTGTTCCTCATAGGTTTCACAAGTGTCCAGTCAACTGGCTTTAACCTTCCCAGTATGGTTCTTACTCATTTGTGCTTTCCTTTTGCAATTGTCCTTTGACCCACACCATCTCCTTGTGTTTTTCGTAGACTCGTAATAATGACCAGCTAACAATGAGTACTTACTGTATGCTAGGCATTCGAGTACAGATTTCACACACATTATTTCATTTCATTCACAGCCATTTTACTAAGTAGATATTATTATCCCCATTTTACAAATTCAGATATCAGGGCTCAGAAAGGCTCAATGATTTATCCAAGGTCACACAGCTAGTACGTGGCAGAGACAGGATTCAAAAGCTGTCTGATTCCCAAAGCTCTGCCCTAACCTTGCTGCTCCACTAGATTCAAATTCATATACTTTAAAAGTATGTCAATAGTTTTTTGAGAACTTCTAAAATCTGTGTGCAGATTGTAGAGAGCTCCCTGTGCGGCCACTTTTATTTTTAGATGTTGCCCTCCTTTTTTTTTTATTCAGGATAATTTATGACTTTATTGTCAGGACTGCAATTTTAAAACCTCTTGAGCTATATTGTCTTGAGAATCACAGCTTCTGATTCTTTTCTCTGAATTTTTTAAACATGCATTTTAGAAGTCGGGGTATGTCTCATTTTGCCCCCTCACCATTTCCTTTCTTAGATTACCAAGAACTCTAAAATTCCACATGGCTTCCTCTGGAGATTTTGATCTCTCCCCTCACCGTCAGTTCTTCTTTGTTAGTCAGAGTTACATCCAGAACAGCCTTTGCCCGTGGGCTTCCTTTGCCTCTGAGCTCAGACATCAGCAGGCAAGTCAGGAGCTCACCGGAAGCTCCGTGCTGAGTTGGGCAACGCACAAAGCACATGTCTTGGTGGCAGGAGTCCCACCACTGCTTCATCCAGCCTCTGTGCCCATTTCTTAGCATTGATTAGAAAACACAGTCCCTATGGCCTCCTTCTGGCCAAGCGGTCCATGTCATTCCCATGCCTCAATGCTCTCCTGAGCCATTCTCCTTCTGTCTTCATCCGAAAGCTGGTTCCACTTCTTATGACTTCCCATTCCCCAGCTGTCAGGATCCAGTGCCCCGCCCTCCTCCATATCCCCCAATTCTTTGTACCCCTCTAGGTTCCCTTGTCTACAGTCCCCAGCAATGTACCCAGAGTTTTCCTCTGCCTTGTTTGTAGAAATTTCCAATTACCACAGTCACTCAACCCCATCTGCAGCACCACAGAATTTACCCAAGGTCAGACTACTAATAAGGGTAGAGCTGGAGTCTGAACCCAGGTCTTTAATTCCGAATTCCCATGCGCTATTCACCTACCCACATTAAAACACCTTCTACCTGCCTGGCCTGTGGTGAGCGCAGTGGATAATGTGTCAACTGGGAATGCTGAGGTCGCCAGTTTGAAACCCTGGGCTTGCCTGGTCAAGGCACATACGAGTAGCAACTACTACATACAAGTTGATGTTTCCCACTCCTCCCCACCTTTCTCTCTTCCTCTCTCTGAAATCAATAAATAAGGTCTTAAAAAAGAAAAGACAAAAACAAACAAAAAAAACACCTTCTAAAAAATACAAGCACACGAGGGCAGCGAACTCCTCTCAAGGGTGTGTGATGCTACCCAGAAACAATCAGGTACTATCACTTGCACCAACAAGGATTGTAGGAGCTGGGTATGTGGGAGCAGAGCCGATCAGGCCAAAGAGCCCTGGGAAGATAAGTGCATGTATTTCCAACTCAGAAGCCACTGATTGGTAAAATCCCTCACAGCCAAAGCCTGCCTTGCAGAACCATCTGTTCAGGCCCCTGCCGTCTAATGGCCTCAATATCATTATCTCCATTCATTTTCCAGTGAGGGTGGAGGGGAACTAGACTCTGGTCTCTTGGCTCAAGCCAGGGCTGGACTGAGAGTCACTAGCCATACCCCTCAGTGATTCCAAATGGACTTGGAGAGTCCATGAACCACTGAATTGCTGACAAATTTTTCTGTTTATATGCATATGTGAAATTTTCTGGAGAAATGCCACCTTGCATTTGATAAGATTCTGAAATGGGTCCAAAACCCAGAAAACTCAAGAATTGTTGCATTAGAGGGTTTGAGAGTCACAACCACAGCTACAGGACTCTGGACTATAGTTGAGAGTCACCAAGGGAAACAGCCACCCACAACTGGGGGGTCTTTCAGGGAGGATTAGACGGATGAACATCCACCATCTCTGCACCTAAATGGGATTCTGGTTTATGTACATAGACTTTTCTTTTAAAATAAGGAAAATGAATTCCCAGTAATTTCATTGGCAAAGCAATGGCTCCTATGTCTGCCCCTAACCTTCAATCGAAGTTTCAAGCTTCTAGAACAGCAGTTCTCAACCTGTGGGTCGCGACCCCGGTGGGGGTCAAATGACCAAAACACAGGGGTCGCCTAAAGCCATCGGAAAATACATATTTATTATACAATACAAACATCAAAACTTACAAGCTTCCAGGAACTCCACTGCACCCCCTTCTTTGTCAGCTCTGTGGGTCCCCCAACTCTGAGAGCCACAATAGAGCTCACTCAGCCAATCAACAACATCTGTTTGACTGCCCTGTGCCTCGGGAAACCCTGTCTCAAGCCCGTCTCTTTTTTAATCTTGGGTAGATTAGAATCACCCATCCTGTTCTAGTTCTCCTTTACACCCCTTCCCCATTCTTCAACTTCTCTGACACCCCCCCACACACACACACGTGCTTGTACATGTGCTTGCACAAACACATACCACTTTGTAAATGTCATTTGCAGCTCTGCTCGAGTCCCCATTCTACATGCCATCTGCCAGGAGCTATTTTAAGCACCTAATTATTAAACTGTTTTAGAATGAATCCTGGGGTGTTCTGCCCTTTGTTCTCCCAGGGCAAGAGCATTTGGGCTCCAGATGGAGCTCCACGTTGGCACGAGGTGAAGGAATGAGAAAGAATGAACCCAGGGCTAGGAAGAGACCCCAGTCACCTCCCACAATCAATGTGGTATGTCTCAGCATTGACAGGGAAACCATAAGTAAAAAGAAAGGACGTTCTGGTCTGGACAAAGGCATAGACCTGGATTCAAATCCCTGCTGTGATCCTTCCTATCCCTACGATGCTGGGCTAGTAACCAAATCTGTCCACCTCACATGTGAATGAGGGCTGCTAGAACTTAACCCCATGGTTCTCAAAATGGAGCATGTGGCCTGACCAGGTGGTGGTGCACAGAACAGAGCGTTGGACTGGGACGCGGAGCACCCAGGTTCATAAACCCCAAGGTCACCAGTTTGAGCATGGGCTCCTGGTTTGAGCAAAGCTCATCAGCTTGAGCCCAAGGTCACTGACTTGAGCAAGGGGTCACTCAGTCGGCTGTAGCCCCCCCAGTCAATGCACATATGAGAAAGCAATCAATGAACAATGAAGGTGCCGCAACAAAGAATTGATGCTTCTCATCTCTCTCCCTTCCTGTCTGTCTGTCCCTATCTGTCCATCTCTCTGTCTCTCTCTCTGTCTCTGTCACACACACACACACACACACACACACACACAAAAGTGGAGCATGTGGCCCTGGCCGGTTGGCTCAGTGGATAGAGCATTGGCCTGGCGTACGGATATCCCAGGTTTGATCCCTGGTCAGGACACACAAGAGAAGCGTCCATCTGCTTCTCTTCCCCTCACTCTCCCCCTTCTCTCTCTCTTCCCCTCCCACAGCCAGTGGCTTGGTTGGTCTGAGCTTTGGCCACAGGCACTAAAAATAGCTTGATTTGAGAGCATTAGCCCTAGATGGGGTTTGCCGGGTGGATCCCAATTGGGGTGCATGTGGGAGTCTGTCTATCTCCCCTCCTCTCACTTAAAAAAAAATGGAGCATGCACCAAAATCACCTGACAGGGGAGGGGAGAGGTGACGGCACACAGATTCCTGGCTCAACCCCAGAGGTTCCAATTCTGAGAGTCTGGAGGGGGCCTTGAAAATTTGCATTTCTCACACAAGTTCCCGAAGCGGTGCCCCTGGTTCAGGACCGCACTCTAAGAAGCCGTGACCTAACTCATGAGTTGTTCTGAGCATTAAATGAGAAAATATATGTAAAGTACCAGCACTTAGTAAGATGGTGGTTCTTAACCTTGGCTGTGCATTGGAACCACCTGGGGAGCTTTAAAAACTCGTGATGCCCAGTACCACAGGCCAATTAAATTGAGTCTCTAGGGGTGAAATACAGACATTCCAAGTTTTTTAAAAAGCTCCCCAGGTGACTTAAATGTACAGTCAAGGTTGAAAGCCACTGTAGAAGAAGCTCAATACATTTAAAACAGACTTTATGAGCTACCCAGCTGCCCCTCTTTTCAGACTTCTGTCTCCTTTCTTTCCCTTGGGTCCCATCTCCCATTCTGGTTCCCATAGGAAGGACTGTAGGGAAGCTTAACCTTGGCTTTGGCGTCTAGGTTGGCCAGGTGCTGAGGACCATGTGGAAGATGAGAGCTGGTTCATTCATTCAATGGCTTATCCGCCCAGCCAGACACCCGTTCACTCATTAACCCTCAACCAAGCCGCTATCACTGGATATATGAGGTGCTTAGGGAGGAGTAAAATCCATCCCTGTCCTCAGAAGTTTGTACAATAGCACAAAAGATGTAGAATAATCGACGTTCGGATTTGGTAGAGTCATCCAGCCCCCGTTCCCACCCGCTACAGACTTCTCTCTACCACCGCCCCATTGACTCCTCCCAGCTTTAATACTTTCAGTGGCAGAGCGCTTTACCTCACAGAGCGGTCTCATCCCGTTTAACAATTCTCGTTCAAAGTTCTTCTGAAAGAAAGTTGTTGTTTTTTTTCTGGAACTCATTCAGCCTTGTTGTTGGCCTCGATAAACTCTTGATAAGGTCAATAGATGCACCCTCTACTGGGGCTTAGTTGCTAACAAGTGCATACCGAATGCAGCTGCAATAACCAAACAGAACTGGGATGCAGTTGTTTTCACACCTATTTCTAAATACTCTCTCTAGAGCAGTTTGGAATTCTGGCACAGCTAACACTTCTAAATTTATAGTTTCATTTGTAAACCCCTGGCAGTTACAGCCTGTCATCATCTGTCACAGTCTCTATGAAGGGACACATTGTTCCAAGATACTATAAAATGTAGAAATGTAAGTACTTGTGCCAGTGTTCTGAAATCTTGGTGTCTAGACTGCATATTTCAGCTTTTCCACAATTGGAATGGTACATAGGAGGATTATTTTAAAAAATTAAAAGTCTTTAAAAATAAGTTCTTCCTTAGACTGAACTGACACCATGGCCCTATGACTCTCACTTACTTGCTCTAAACTCTGGAAACAACCCACCGAGGCTCCCCTCCACCTGCACTCAGCCCCACGTGACAGAGCCACAGCTCTGTGGAGACTCCTTCCACCTTAGGAGAAAATGACAACTTGCAAATCAAGAGTACGTTCTTAATTACCATCAAAGTATCAGAAGGGCAATACAGAAATTTTTGTTTTCTGAGTATTGATTTTAGAGTGCTCACAGGTTGTGCCGGGATGCAAAGGTCAACATAACACAAAAATACTCCCTAATGAACAGACCACACTCTAATCTTAACCCCTCACTCAGTTCTTTCTCACTTAACCACAGCCTCAACCTGGTCCAGCCCATGTGTCAAAGGTCTTTGTAAGGCTTTGACACATGGGCAAGGCTTCCGATGACTAAGGCGGTAGTGGTGAAGGGGAGGGTCTTGAATAGGCCTCCCATTTTTCGGATATCTTGTTCATCACCTATGCTATGGATGATTGATCCGGAGCATATAAATAGAATAGCTTTGAAAAATGCGTGCGTGCAGATGTGGAGGAATGCTAAGTGGGGTTGGTTAATTCCAATAGTTACTATTATTAAGCCTAGCTGGCTAGAGGTGGAAAAGGCAACGATTTTTTTGATTATGTGGTTACCAGGACATAATCCAATATGATGTGAACCCATCGCAATGTGAAATTGATATCTCGCCCCCCAAAATGCAGATTTTAGTGAAGTTGATGAAATCAATGTTAGAAAAGTATTTAAATCATCCACAAAGCCACTGAAAAAAGTAGGCTCTAGGGGAGACCAATTAACAGCTGAAGAAGAGAAAAATCAACAAGATAATCAATAGCCTCCTAAAGTAAATAAGTTGTATATCAAAGACAACAAGAAAATAAGTAACAAGAAAAGTGACTTGGGCCAGACCAGTGATGGCGCAGTACATGAAGCATCAACCCAGAACACTGAGGTTGCCGGTTCTAAACCCTAAGATCACTGGCTCTGAGTGCTAGTTTGTCAGCACAAGGCTCACTGGCTTGAGTTGGAAGGGATTGTCCACATGATCCAAAGCTCACCAGCTTAGCTTGAGCCCAAAGGTCACTGGCATGAAAAGCCCAAAATTACTGGCTTGAGTAAGGGGACACAGGCTCAGCCCTGGTCAAGGCAAGTATGAGAAGCAATCAATGCACAACTAAAGTGAAAGCAACTACGAGTTGATGCTCCTCACCTCTTTCTCCCTTCCTCTCTTTCTCTCACCTCTCTCAATAAAAAGAAGAAGGAAGGAAAAAAGGAAGGAAGGAGTAAAAGAGAGAGAGAGAGGAAAGGAAAGAAAAGGAAAATGACTTGGATATCAAAACCAATAAGGAAAAAGTTATAACCAGAAAAAGTAAATAATTTGGATATCAAAATCAACAAAGAAATACCGTAAGTAACAAGAAGAAAAAGTAAATAATTTGGACATCAAAAATTTAAGAGAGAGCCATGGGAAATGAATGAAGCTCTACAATAATTTTTTGTGTGTGTGACAGAGGCAGAGAGAGAGACAGACAGTCAGGAAGGGAGAGAAATGAGAAGCATCAATTCTTCATTGTTGCTCCTTAGTTGTTCATTGATTACTTTCTCATATGTGCCTTGAATGGGGGGCTACAGCAGATGGAGTGACCCCTTGCTCAAGCCAGCAACCTTGGGCTTCAAGCTAACGACCTTTAGACTCAAGCCAGTGACCATGGAGTCATGTCTATGATCCCATGCTCAAGCCAGCGACCCCATGCTCAAGCCAGATGAGTCCGTACTCAAGCCAGCGACCTTGGGGTTTCAAACCTGGGTTTTCTGCGCCCCACTCCAATGCTCTATCCACTGTGCCACTGCCTGGTCAGGCATACTACAATATTTTTGCCAAACAGAGACCCTCTTTAAGATCCTGACACAAAGGCAAACAATACATGAAGAGCTTTCCCCAGGAGTCTACCATTTGGCTAAGGCAGTGGTTGGCAAACTCATTAGTCAACAGAGCCAAATATCAACAGTACAACAATTGAAATTTCTTTTGAGAGCCAAATTTTTTAAACTTAAACTATATAGGTAGGCACATTTCTTATCGACATAGCGCCTGCACGTGGTATTTTGTGGAAGAACCACACTCAAGGGGCCAAAGAGCCACATGTGGCTTGTGAGCCACAGTTTGCCGACCACTGGGCTAAGGGATAAAGTCTTATCCAATAAAATAATTTCTATATTATGCCAATAATACAAGACAGCAATAATTAAGAGTTAGATTAAGGGAACACAGATTAAGAATTCTGAAGAAGAGAACCAACAAAGATAAGAAAGGCCAAGGAAGATTCTGCTAAGAGGATCTTGTCTTTTTAAGAAAGATGTTCACACACCATTACTACCACTTGTCTTCCTTCTTGTCTCATCTGTGGAACCAACCACAACCTAGTACAGGAAGCCTAAAGGCTTATTTCACTTAGCATGATGTCCTTAAGATTTATCCATGCTGTAGATGTGTTGGAATTTATTTCCTTTTAAAGGCTAAATAATATTCCATTGTGTGGGTAGACCACATTTTGTTAATCCATTCATCCACTGATGGACACTTGGGTTGCTTCCACCTCTTGACTATTGTGAATAGTGCTGCCATAAACATGGGTGTGCAGATATCTCTTTGAGATCTTTCCTTCAATTATTTTGGATATATACTCACAGGAGGAATTAATGGATCACATGGTAATACTATGTTTGATTTGGTGGGGGGAACCATCATGCTGTTCTCCATAGTGGCTGCTCCATTTTACATCCCACCAAGAGTGCACGAGGGTCCCAATTTCTCCACCCTGCTTTGCTCTTAAGGAGTCATTGAGAACGAGGGGCTCCCCAGCACCTCTGGACTTGAAATGAGAACCCAGGGCCTCTTGCCAGTTTGGAATGACTGAAGTCTTGCCCTTTCCTGCCTTTACTTTAGAGCCCCCCACCCCCATGTCCATTTCTGGTGGAAGGTGGAATCTCGTGGCCATCACTAAGCCCCTGAGGAATCTTGCCCTCTAGCTAGCCTGGGAGGAACAAAAAACACAGGAACTTCTAAGGCAAAGCATAAAACAAACACCCAAGAGCCATGGTGCAGAAGTAAGAGCTGTCCCGCTGCAGGAGCACTCAGCAGTGAGAGAGTTAGAGCAAGTGGTCATAGCACAGGGCAAGTGGGTGGGGTGAGGGAAGCTGGGGAGAACAGGCATGAAAGTTCAGGCCACCGTCAACTCTCCACCATGACAGCCTCCAGCCTGGCCTCCCTGCCTCCCTCCTTTTGTCCTGGGGATCAGCTGCCAGAAGACTCATTCTAAAATTCACATTTGTTCCTGTCACTTCCCTGCAGAAAATGTTCCCTGGCTCCCTGCTGCCCCAGACTTTGCCCTCTAACTCAGAAATCCAACCAAATGAGTGAGTTTCCATTGTTGAAACATATACACTTGCTGTCTCTGTTGGGCCTTTATACACAATGTTCTCTTAGCTTGGAACATTGTCCCCAACACCCACCTCCCTCCCTTCAACTAACTAGTTCTAGTCAACCTTTGGGTCTCATCCTAGATATCACTTCCTCCAAGAAGCCTTCCATGGCCTCTCCAGTTCTGAGTAAGGGCCTCTTCTCAATATTACCATGAGATCATCACAGGACTCACACCCTGGGTGTGTTCCCTGGTGATTCACCTGTTTCTGCGACACCAGCTTCTGTGAGCAGAGCAGAGCCTTCTTCACTTTTTATCCTAGCACCTAGAGTAGGGCATGCCTCAGTGGAGGTGTTCATGACAAGTTCTGTGATGAGTAAATGAATGTGTGAGTAAATGTGTGAAGGTCTGAATCACAAGGCTGATGGCACACAGGAGTGGAGGGAGTAGCTAACTTCTATCTTCTTTCCTCCACATAACCATAAAGTACTCTAATGTGCAACCACAAATGTCAAGGTAAAAAATTAGCCAGACCTTTTGGCTTCTCTCTCTCTCTTGCTCTCTCTCGGTTCTCAAATGGTCTTTAATGGAAATATTTTCCTTTGTGGTTTTTAACTAGCCAGGCATTCCACTGCTGATGTTATCTATGACATCATTAGAGTACCATCACCAACACTGCAGCCCACAGACTGGGTGGTCCCCAGGATCTCTAGTATGCTTCCAGAGAGTTTTCTAGCTCAAGATCCGTGCGGCATCCGTCAGGCAATGTTGACAATCTCAACAAAGTGATGTTTCTGATGTGCTTAATGAGTTGTTTTGGGTTTTTTTGTTTGTTTGTTTGTTTGTGTTGCTTCTTTCTGTCTCCTGGCAGTTTTTTGAGAGCTTTGGTGATCAGGGCAGAGACAGAAGGTACTGCCTCAATCTGGCCCTGTTTGTCTGAAGTTAGTTTTACCATAATCCTCAAACCCTTCCAATCACGGGTTGCTTTGGTGATGTCATCACCAATCTTTCTGGAGACAGATCCAAGGGGCCTAACTTGGGGACCAGAGCAGACACGGCACAGACTTCCCTACTGGTACACCTCAGGTATACAAATCTGATTTCGTTGGGGTCAACCTTTGGTGGCATGGTGGAGGTAGCTGGTGTTGGATGAACCCTGGTTCAGAAGGAAGTTGCACCAAAGCCTCCTCCAAGCAGAAAGCCCAAAGAAATCAGCTTCTCTCTTTGTCTTCTGATCTTCATTGTCTCCCCAAAGTTAAGGGAAAGTACGGGTAGGCGGGGAAAGGGGCAAGGCCATGCAAATGAGGCACAATCTCTGGCATTCTTTCGGAAGTTTCTCAAGCTCTGGACTACTGGCATATTTGAATTTATCTGGCTATCTCCTGCCCTGTGACACTGAGGGGTGAAGAGTTTTTGGTTTCTTCCAGCCCTCCCTGGCTTCCCAGCTTCAGTCCAATGATCTGCCTACAGAACCCCAAAGAACTGCCATATATCAATTAGTCCCATCTCTGTCCGTCATCCAGAGAGGGTGGGAGGGGCAGGCAGGGTCTCCTTGCAGTGATCACTACTGTTCTTTGTTAAGTGTTCCCTATGAGACAGGTGTTCTGTACACATGATCTTCAACCCTCTCAGCAATCCCAGGAAGTAGAGAGTTTTAACCTCATTCAAAAGATAAAGAAACTAAGGTCTGGAAACTTTATGTGACTTACCCAACGCCAGGACCAGAATTCAAACCAGAGTCCGTTGGATTCCAGAGCCCATACTTTCTCTGCTCTCCAGAGCCATCCTCATCCAGTGTCTGTCTCACCCAGTGTGGCAGGGGGGTGACACGTGGCCCTTGGTCTCACAGCCAACCACGGGCAATGTCAGGGTGGAAGCCACGCTCTGGCAGGGGAAGGAGAGCAGAGCCCCGCTCGTCCTTCCTCGCCCCTCGCACGTTTGGCTCCTCCACCCTTCACCTATTTGGGGATTCGGTAAGATCAGACAGAGTATCCAAGACCTCTCGCCTTTATTCTCTTCTGTGTATCAGGAGCCATGATACATTTTTAATTTTTTTTTTTTTAGAAATTATATTTAATGAAATGACATTGGTCAATAAGAGTACATAGGTCTCAGCTCAACATCTCTGTGGCATTTGAACTGTTGATTGCATTGTGTGCCCATCACCCAAAGTCAAGTCATTTTCCATCACCATATATTTGTCCCTCTTTACTGCCTTCCCCCTACTCTAGTAACCACTTCACTTTTGTCTATGTCCATGAGTCTCATTTTTATATCTCACCTATGTGTGAAATCAGATAGTTTTTAGTTTTTTCTGATTTACTTTTTTCACTTAGTATAATGTTCTCAAGGTCCATCCATGTTGTCATAAATGGCAATATGTCATCATTTCTTATGGCTGAGTAGTATTCCATTGTATATACGTACCACATCTTCTTTATCCGATCCTTTATCAAGGGACACTGGTTGTTCACAGCACATCTTTAAGAAGAAGTCCAAGGCAATTAGCATCGGGTTACACGCAAGGAAGAATAACAGCCACCCTCACATGCAGAGGCCTGAGAGGACTCGGCCCAGGCCCAGATGAAGTCAGCACACGGATTCCTCGCAGCCTTGGCACAGGTGACCAGAACTGGGCTTTTGGACCTCCTGAGTTTCCACACAAGGGCAGCCTCCTTAGTTTTCTCTTTGGACCAGAGCTGGAGAGATGAGGGCCTCACGTGCAGGTCTCAGCTCAGTCTGGAAAATGATTTCTCCAGTGAAACAAGATTCAATTACACCCAAAGTGAGAATGGAATGGCTCAGATAGATGAGGCTGAGATAGATGCTCAACAACTGTTCTAGAAGATTCCCTGCTACATACAGATGTGCACATATATGGACACACACCTCACAGCTCCACTCCAGTGGAGATGGATGTCAAGCATCACCCCCACAAACGAGGAATGCCTTCCAGTTCCTATGCAGCTTCCCCCTCCCTCTCTGCTCAGTACGTAGACTCAGAAACCAGAATCACAGATGACTCAGGCTGGACCCAAGGGAACTTGCTGTTCTTGCCCTGTTATATTATTTTCTGCGTTGAACTAAGTCCCACACTAATTCAACCAAGCAGACCAGAGCACTGGAGAATTTCTCCTGCCAAAAAAAGCTAATGTGAGGTGAGAGGGCATTAATAACATATAGTGCAATGGTCCCAAAACTCTCTGCACTGGTCAGACTGCACCTTGCTCAACCTGAGAACCAATGCTAAGAGTCTTGGGGAGCTTGGGCCCAGTCAGCGAGGGCACCAGCAAGGGGCTCAATGAGACCCTTCCACATTTGCTGCCAATGAGGGTCATCTCCAACAGCTGTGGGATAGTCATGTGGAAGTAGAACAAGAGTGGCTCTCAGAAATTTCACAGAGGCCCTGGCCAGGTGGCTCAGTTGGTTAGAGCATTATCCCGATACACCAAGGCTGCAGGTTTGATCTCCAGTCAGAGCACATACAACAATCAATCATAAATGCATGAAGTGGAACAACAAATCGATGTTTCTCCTTCTTTCTCTGCCCCCCCTTTTAAAAATCAATGAAAATTTAAAAATTTCAGAGAAGACAGTGCATGGGAGTCATTGGAAGGTAGGTTTCAACTCAATGTAAACCACTTTCCAACAACCAAGGCTGGCTAAGGAGTGCACAGGTTATCTTGTGAGGTGGGGAGGGCTCTGTTGCAGTATATACTCCGACAGTAACTCACAGCGTTTACGAGCTTAGGCCACAGAGTCACACACATCTGCTTTGATTCTTTACTCTGTCATCTACTAATTGTATGACCTTGAAGAAGTTATTTGAAACTATTTCTTCATTGGTACATAAGCATAATCATTATAAAAGATGAATGCATATAAAATGGAATGGTAAGCACTTGATATATTTTAGCTAGAACAATTATTCTATATAATAACAAGCAGTGGGGGGATGCCAACAAAGTTTCAGAGTGGAGTGGTTGAGGGTGGGACTAGATCATCTCTCAGATCTCATTCAACTCTAAAGATATACACACTCATTCATTCATTTTTCTCTTCCCCCCTCCCCATTCAACAAATGAAACTACTCTGTGACAGGAACTATGCTAGACCCTGAATAAACAAAGCATCAGAGACTGCCTCACACTCTTCTTGCCTTCCATCTAAGACCTCTTTAATTATCCCTTGCCTTATAACCTTCTCAGCTGATCAGAAAGATAAGATGTTGGCAGGCAACACACACACACACACACACACACACACACACACACACGAACACACACACGAACACATGCACACACTGCCACGCTGCCATGCTCTCATCAACATGATAATAATGGGCCTTGAGTTAAGCATGATGTTTCAAGACTTGGCTATTTATTCATCCTTGCAGCCATGTTTGGCTCATGTGACATCTCATAGGCTGTCTCAGGACCCTCCAAATGATCCATTGATGGTAGCAAGATCTGTCTGCCACCACCAGGTTCTTTCCAGTATCTATTCCTTGAGCAACAAACAAACAGACCTCCATCTTCACAGAACTGACCCTGTTGGCAAGGACCCTCATTCTACTAGAATAGGTGTCTGTTCCAGGAGAATGAATCATGCCCCCATGGGTGGGATCTGAAATAACCAACCTGGCCTAAAGCAGCTGACTGGTCCCCCTCAGTTATGGTACCAAGGCAGGAGCTCAGGGTTGATTTTTGCTTTGGGGATGTTAGATATTTGACAATGGCAGTAATCAGGTTATCTTGCTGGAACTACAGAACTGAGCCTATGCCAAGCCTTCAACTTGGCTACCATGGCCACTCTTTTCATCAGCCCACTGATCAAACCCTGGCATTCCTGAAGGAAAATTCTAATATCTACAAGGTAAACCATCTTGCCTACCTGGTTACTAATAAGAGTTTGGAAGATATCCACATGGAAGACAAATATTCTCATGTTCTGTACCCATCATATATCTTTTTTCAAAACTTCCTTGTCACCAGTTCTTGAATCTTACCCATTCTAAATTCTTGACCATCTGGCCAAACCATTAGCAAAGCACATGAATTAGTGAGGCCCTCAGGCCCCCTCTTCTTTCAAGCAAAGTAAGCAATGTCGTGATGCTCCAAGCACTCCCATTGGGAGTATTTCTGTTCTCTACTTTGGTGTACACCCTAATGGGAATATAATGCTAAAGTAGTTTACTTTGAGTGGATGCTATCATATCATGAAGTGTTTTGCAAAGTAGTCTTGGTTTTTCTCCTCCTCAGATAACTCTGCATGAGGCCATAGGTACAGATTGAGAAAGAGGCTGAGAGCAGCAGGAATGGCAGGCATCAGGACACTGAGAGCTTGAGTGACTTGCCCCTTCAACCTACATGAGCCATTGGCATCAGCTTGGTCCAGTCCCACTGCTATTACTTGCTCTTGATTATGGAGTGCTGCTTGGGCATGGCTAAATTCATGGGTTAGTCAATCATGATGGGTAGCTTTGGTTGCATGTTCATGTGGTGATACCCAGTGGTGAGGAGTGTAGTCTATTGGGCCCGCAACAAGCCAAACTACTTCTCAAAAGAATAGTGACTGGCCTGACCTGTGGTGGCGCAGTGGATAAAGCGTTGACCTGGAAATGCTGAGGTCGCCGGTTCGAAACCCTGGGCTTGCCTGGTCAAGGCACATATGGAAATCGATGCTTCCAGCTCCTCCCCCCTTCTCTCTCTCTGTCTCTCTCTCCTTGCTCTCTCTCTCTGTCTCTCTCTCTCCTCTCTAAAAAAATGAATAAATAAATTAAAAAAAAAGAATAGTGACCTGGCAAAGAGAGCATCTGTTTGCTCCCAAAGTCCCAGGACCTCCTGGGGTTCTCCTATAGAGTTGGCCACAGGTTCCACGTAGCAGCTCAAGACTGGCCTCCAAATCCAAAGAGACTGGTTTTCAACCAAAATGGAGTAAGAGAGACAGGATTTACCCTCCCACCTAAAACAACCAAAAACCAGACAAAATATATGAAACAACCATTTAAAAGACAATGACCATTTATAAGACATTTACAAGACCAAGCAGTGAAGGGCAGTGGTCTTTTTGAAACTGGAAATAAATAGTCATGCCTTTGATTGCCCCCACTCGCTAAGAGTTTCCTGGTCACAGGTTGGAAGGGGATTCCAGGTCGAGTCTGGTGGACATCCTGAGTTAAGGAAACAATGCTGAGAGTAGAAGGCAGGTAGAATTCACAAGAAAGAAAACTGGAGAGAAGAGAGTCACACAGAGGGAGAACTCTGGAGATCTAAAGTGAATTCCCTTTGCCCTGGCTGGATAGCTTAGTTGGTTGCCGCAATGTCCCAAAACACAAAGGTTGCAGGTTCAATCCCCAGTCAGGGCACATATAGGAGTAGATTAATGTTTCTGTCTTCTCTCCCTTCCTCTCTCTAAAAAATTTATTACATAAACTTAAAAAATAAAATAGAAATAAAATTAATCCCCCTCAAATATTTAGCTGAGAATTAATCAGCATATACACCTGAGGAATCTGGGAGGCTGAGGGAAGAATAGTCTGAACAGATTAAAGAATAAAGGAAACAGTGTTCAACACTCACACAAGCTGGGAATAGCACTGCTCCTATAGGCCAGACTGGAAACCCCATAATTTGTGGAACAGTGAATACATGAAGCAAAAGCTAATAGAATTGCAAGAAGATATGGACAAGTCCACAATTATAGTCAGAGATTTTAATACCATCTCTCAACAGTTGATAGAATTGCCTGACCTGTGGTGGCACAATAGATAAAGAGTCAACCTGGAAAGCTGAGGTTGCCAGTTTGAAACTCTGGGCTTGACTGGTCAAGGTACATATGGCAGTTGATGCTTCTTTCTCCTCCCTCCTTCTTTCACTCTCTCTTTCTCTCTCTCTTCTCTCTCTCTAAAAGTGAATAAATAAAATCTAAAACATTTAAAAAAACTAATTTATAGAACAAAATGTCAGAATATTTTGATACAGAATATTTGAACAACTCGGTCAACCAATTTGATCTAGTCAACATTTATAGAACACTCTACCCGATGACAGCAGAGGACACATTTTCTTCAAGTAAACATAAAACTTTTATTAAGAGAGATCATCTTCTGAGCCATAAATAAAACTCAATAAATTTAAAATGAATTAAGTCATACCAAGTATCTCTTTGACCACAATGGAAAATAATTAGAAATCAATGAAAAAAGATAACTGAAAATCCCTTACTATTTGGAAACTAACACTTCTAAATAATCCATGAACCAAAGAAAAGAGAAATTAGGAAGTATTTTGAATTGAATGAAAATAAAAACACGACAAATCAAGATCATTGGGGTGCTACTAAAACAGTACTTGGGAGGGGGATTTATAGCACTCATCACGTAGTTAGAAAAAAGGCTTCAGATGGATAATTGAAGCTTAGTTCTATCCCTGCAGTGCTGTCATGCTCTGCCTGCATCCTTCCAACAAGTGTCAGAATTCTAAGCCGCACCTGCACGTCCTATCCATCCTTAGTCTACCAAACATAACACAGTGCTGGGCCTCCAGAAATACTACTCGGCTTAACCAGAATTCCACCCTTGCTGGTTTCTATGTCGCAGGATATAGGAGAATGCCCTCTGGACTTGGGCCTTTTATTTTAGTCCATTTGAAATAAACAAAAATCTGGGCTCATAACATGGCCCAGGGAAGCACTGGGAATTGGAGATGGACCCAAGTCCAATCATTAATACAAGACCGAACCAATCACGAGCTTTTGCACTTGCTGTTCCCTCCTCACATGGCTCTTCATGTGTCTGGCTCCTTTTTAGTGTTTGGTTTCAACTCAGAAACCTCAGAAAGGCCTTCTGCGTAATATTTGCCTGATGTTTCAGCACACCCATAACTTTGGATAACTTCCCTTCCTCCAATGGATCTTATTCTCATAAAACTGGCAGTCAAGGTGCCTTGGTCTTCCCTGGTCAAAGAGTGAGAAACTTTTGTCCCTGGATTGTGACTCTTGTGCTGACTGTCACAAAAACAGAACACTGTCGGGAGGCATTTGTCCCAAAGGCCCCACCCCCTGAAGAGACTGTTGGTGCTTGCCACAAAATAACCCTCTTTCTGTGCCTTCTCTTATTCTTTTTCTCTTTTATTCCTTCCTTTGCTCCATGAACTTCCCTTATCCTTCCAGAAATCTTTTTTTTTTCAGTGAGAAAGAGAGAGAGACAGAGGGACAGGAAGTTGAGAGAGATAAAAAGCATCAACTTATAGTTGTGTCACTTGAGTTGTTTATTGATTGCTTCTCACATATGCCTTGATCGGGAGTAGGATGTGGGGAGGGGGGCTCCAGCCAAACCAGTGACCCCTTGCTCAAGTCAGCAACCCTGCGCTCAAGCTGGCAGCTTGTGCTCAAGCTGGCGACCTCATAGTTTCAAACCTGGGACCTCAGCATCCCAGGAGGATGCTCTATCTACTGTGCCACCACAGGTCAGGCCAGAAATTTCTTTTTAGTTAAGTTTTCCCCAGTCAGTTTTTATTGTTTGCAATAAAGAACTCTGATATTAATATCCCATCTTCAATCATCTGTTTACTCCCTTTATAGCATTTTTCAAAATCCAAGATGATTTTAAAAAATTTGTTGACATGTCTTTCTTCTCCACTACAACAATAAACTTCATGTCAGCAGAGACCATTTCTGTCTTGCTCCCTCCCATCCTCCAGCACCCAGCCCAAGACTGGCAGGCAGCAGGGGCTCTAGCAGAAGGCAGGCCCACACTGTGGCTGGTATCCCACTGCCTGGGGACTGTGCGAAAGAGGGGAGGGGGAGAGCCACGGGAACCAGTGGGGAGCTTCCACCTTTCTCACTGGAGGGCAAATGTTAGCTCTGAATTCCCAGCAACGGTTTCCAAGACCAGATCTCTCCTCTCCTCCCCTTTTGAGCTCTACCAACCCTTCCTAAATCTTGAGTAGTGTCTTGTAAATCTTTAATTACAAAAAATTGCAACCCAACCAGCAAATACATGAACAGTGTTGATAAATATTTAAAATTGGTACAGCAGCAGATCTGAAGGGATTAAGAAAAGATATATTGGAGTGACAGTTATTAAACACTAAATCCCAGTAAATGTTACAGAGCAGATAAATAATGCAAACTTCTGACAGCCGCTCTGTTGCTGACAAGACAGGAGAGACATCTGTTCAGGGACGTGGCATCGGGGGAGGGAGCAGCCCTCACCGCCTGTAGCAGGGATGTCAGGGGATGGGACAGCCATGGACTCAGCTTTCTGCCTCCTCGAGGTATGCCCTGTTTCACACTCCCTCAGCACCACTATGGAGGGGTGGTAAATAGTGGCCGGAAAGAAGGAGAAAGAAGTCTCTAGAAGGGTTGCATTTGGATGGCTCTGACAACACTCTATGACAGTGGTCCCAACCCCCGGGCCATGGACCGGTACCGGTCCGTAGGCCATTTGGTACCGGTCCACAGAGAAAGAATAAATAACTTACATTATTTCCATTTTATTTATATTTAAGTCTGAATGATGTTTTATTTTTTAAAAATGACCAGATTCCCTCTGTCTAAGACTCACTCTTGATGCTTGTCTCGTAAGTTCGACAATTATATTTAAAAATACCACAGTTTTTATGCCAGTCGCATAATTTTATTTTGTGCATTTATCCATCCCACTCTAAAGGCCGGTCCATAAAAATATTTTCTGACATTAAACCGATCTGTGGCCCAAAAAAGGTTGGGGACCACTGCTCTATGAGATTTCATCTTCTTTTTTTTTTTTTTTTTTTTTGTATTTTTCTGAAGTTGGAAACAGGGAGGCAGTCAGACAGATTCCCGCATGTGCCCGACCGGGATCCACCTGGCACGCCCACCAGGGGGCGATGCTCTGCCCATCTGGGGCGTTGCTCTGTTGCAACCAGAGCCATCCTCAGCGCCCGGGCCAACTTTGCTCCAATGGAGCCTTGGCTGCGGGAGGGGAAGAGAGAGAGACAGAGAGGAAGGGGAGGGGGAAGGGTGGAGAAGCAGATGGGTGCTTCTCCTGTGTTCCCTGGCCAGGAATCAAACCTGGGACTCCTGCACGCCTGACGCTCTACCACTGAGCCAACCGGCCAGGGCCGAGATTTAATCTTTAAAGCTGTCCAGCCCCGCCCCTTCCCAGGGCTCTGTGACTGGGCCACACAACCCTTTGGAAAGAAGGAAACCAGCACTCCTTCATTCACTCAATTCAGTACATTTATTCACTAGTTTATGTGTTTATTCAATTACTTATGCATGCCCTTATTAGTTTCTAACTGATGAAACAATTAGCAAGCACTCGCCATAATTGGGAAGATACAAAGGTGAGTGAGAACCAGCCCTTGCCTTCATGATCTAAGAGCCTGGTAGAGGAAGCGGACAAGAAAGATAAAAATATTACAATATAGTAGACTCTTGGCATTTAAAGATTCCATATTTGCAGTTTGAGTATTCAATAAACAACTGCAAGAGTCAGTGACTGCCAAAGATGTGAACGGGTGTTTAGACAGATTTGAAGTATGCATGCACTAGTGCAGGCATCGGGAAACTTTCTGGCTGAGAGAACCATGAACGCCACATATTTTAAAATGTAATTCCATGAGAGCCATACAACGACCAGTGTACATTATGCATTATCCAATAAAAATTTGGTGTTGTCCGGAGGACAGCTGTGATTGGCTCCAGCCACCCGCAACCATGAACATGAGCAGTAGGAAATGAATGGATTGTAATACATGAGAATGTTTTATATTTTTAATGTTATTATTTTTTTATTAAAGATTTGTCTGTGAGCCAGATGCAGCCATCAAAAGAGCCACATCTGGCTTGCAAGCCATAGGTTCCCAGCCTCTGCACTAGTGTGTGGGAATGAAGAGGGCAACTGGTACAGTCTGGAGAAGGCAGGAAGGGCTTCTTGCAGGAGGTGATTTCTGAACACCATCTAATTTGCCAGGCAATTTGCTATATAGCTCATTTACTGGGCCCATTTTAAAAATTAGGTAATCAGAGATCAACTTGTCCAAGATCATAATGATAGTGGCAGAAGAAATTAGAACCAAAGACTGACTCCAAAGCCGCTCAATGCTTCCCGGGGGCCCAGCCAGCTGCCTCTCCACAGTGAAGAACAGTATGAAAATCTCTTAAGAACATCAAGGAAGGTTATTTTGTTTATTTATATGAGATTTAATTTACATTCAGTAAAATGCACAGATCTTAAGTGTACAGTTCAATAAGCTTAGACAAATGTATACACTAGTATAACCAACATCTAAGTCAACATATAAACTATTCTCATCACCCTGACAGGTCCCACCAGAGGCCATCACTGTTCTAATTTCTATCACCATAGATTGGTTTTACCAGTCTCGAACTTCACTAAATGGACTTACATGTATGGCTTTTCCCCTTAACATATGAGAAGGTTTTAAGAAGGGACTTTTGCAAGATAAGGGCAATACTTAAGAAATATCTAATACAATGAAGTGACACATCACCAAGTTCTAACTGAACTAGAGACAATAGTAGATTGGTTGGCACTGCCCAGGCCACCCAAGTCCCTAAGGTATATTGTTTGCCCCAATCCTCTGCAGGCGTCCCCAAACTACGGCCCGCGGGCCGCATGTGGCCCCCTGAGGCCATTTATCCAGCCCCCTGCCGCACTCCCAGAAGGGGCACCTCTTTCATTGGTGGTCAGTGAGAGGAGCACTGTATGTGGCGGCCCTCCAACGGTCTGAGGGACAGTGAACTGGCCCCCTGTGTAAAAAGTTTGGGGACCTCTGCAGGGGGTGGGTGTCAACCACAGAAGCTCAGGGGTCGGGCCCCCAACATTCTGGGGTTCAACTTTCCTGAGTCAGTTTCTATTGTTTGTAATAAAGAACTCGGATACTAATACCTCATCTTCAGTGATCATCTGTTTAATCCCTCTATAAAATTTTCCAAAATCCAAAATGATTTCTAAAAATCTGTTGAGGTGATGAATGAAGACTTAATTAGGGTGAGAAGGGTGAACACGCAATATGGAGGACAGAGATGTGTTGTAGAGTTGGACACCTGAAACTTGTATAATTTGTTAACCAGTGTCACCCCAATACATTCAATTAAAAATTTAAAAATAAAAATAAAATTTTGTTGACACATTTGTCTGCCTTCAACACTGAAAGGTAAGCGCCATGTCAGCCTTTGACTCCATTGAACCTGTCCCTCTTTACCTCTTAAGCCTGTCCCCTTACCTGCTCTCGTGGTGTAAGCACCCGGGGTGCACTTAGACTGCTCTAGCGTCTGTTCTTCTTTAGCGCCAGGCCTCACACGTCATCCCAGGCTCCTGAGTAAGGAAAACTCATTCCTATCTGGCCTCCAGAACTACCCTTGCGAGTCTTGCTCTGCTGGATTTTCCTGGCACACTGTTTTCATGTCTCCAAGAAGCAGGAAGGCTGGTTCAAGGAGACCTTCAAGGTCCTTGGCTGTCACCTCGGTTCTGGTTTTCTAGGAGGCCACCGCCTCTACTGTGGATGCAATCTTTTCAGGGGTCTTCTGGCTTTGCATCAGCTTCTCTGTGAGTCAGCACCTGCTTCATGCCTATTGTTTCTGTCAAAGCCATGTTTCCTCTCTGGAGGCCTACCAAGTCCCTGTTTGCCACATGAAAAGTGCCTCTCTTCTCTTATAAAAGAGTAGGAACCACAGAAATGGCTCAACTCACAGAATGAACAAGTTAGCTCAGAGCACCAACCCTGTTGATTGAGGATATAACATCCAGGTATTCCCTAGGGATGAGCAGAACATTCCCCAATGCTGCTCAGTTCTATTTTCATCTGGGAAAATTATATTTATACATAAAAATTGGGCAGAAAAATTTCCTGAAGAAGCAACACTGGAGAACCCCAATGTGGCCAGGGACAGGGTGAGATGCAGGAATGGAGCCATGACCTTGGGACTTTCTGGATGCTCTATGTCTTCCCCTGAAAAGGGCTGTGGCTGAGCCAGAACCATGGGGAATGACTGACTGAGTCTTCTAAATTGATGTCCTGGACGTCTCAGCGGTAATTACACACGGTGCAGGCTGTCTCTCCCCAAGGTGGCTCAGTGCTAATGTGCCCTGGGCATCTTTCCAACATGTCCCTCAAAATTTGGGCTCTGTCCCACCAATTATCTACCTGTGCTGCTCATCTCAGAAAAAAGAAGAGGCTGAGATAGGATAGTGTCCCTGTTCCAGAGTCCGTCTATCGGTCAGTCAACAACCATTAAGAAACCCTTAGGAGGCAAATGGCTATTTGATTCACTCTAATATTTAACCACTCTGATATTATTTCCTAATTGTCACCATATCTGTCTTTCTAATGCAGTAACTTATTCAACAAAGATTTAATGAGCTTGAGAGGCAATTCAGTGTGGTAACACTGACTCAGTCAGATTTTCTGGGTTTAAACTCCAGCTTACTAGCTCTGTGATCTCAGAAAAACTGTACCTTAGACACTTCATCTGTGAAATGAAAATACAGAGTTATTGCAGAGAGCATATGAGTTAAATATGTCACCTGCTTTGGAGGGTTTCTGGCACATAGCACTGTAGATGCATGTATTTGCTATTAAAATAATTGTTATTATGTGCAAAGCACAGTGCTAGGCTCTAAAGATAAACAGTGAGCAACATAGGACTTTACATCTTGCCTTCATGGACCTTACATCTTATCAGAAAGCACATCCTATAATTATGATGATTGGCAGGAGGCCCTGGCACCTTGGCTCAGTGGGTAGAGAGTCAATCTGGCATATTAATGTCCCAGGTTCAATTTCCGGTCAATCAGTGCACACAGGAAAAGCAACCATCTGCTTCTCTCCTCCTTCCTCTCCCCCTTCTCTCCCTCTTCCTCTCCCGTAGCCAGTGGCTCGATTGGTTTGAGCATCAGACTCTGAGGATAGCTTGTTGGTCTAAGTGTCAGCCTCAGGTGCTAAAAATAGCTTGGTTGATTTTAGCATCGGCCCAAGACAGGGGTTGCTGGGTGGATCCCAGTTCGGGCACATGCGGGAGTCTGTCTCACTAACTTCCCTCCTCTCACTTTAAATACATACATAAATAAATAGTTTTAAAAAATGATGAGTGTCAGGAAGTGGGGGTACAGGGGCTAAAAGAGATATAATGATAATGGAGCAGGGGCCTTGAGCTGGGCTGAGATATCAGGGAAGGGTCCCTTAAAGAAGCACCTTTGAGTTGAGTTCCTAAGGATGGGTGGAAGTTGGCTAGGCAACCATCTGGGGGAGAAGGGAAAGCAACTGAGGCCTTTCTGAGGAACCCCTGAGGAGGTGAAAGGCACTGTTAATGGAGTTCACAGAGGTTCTCAAAGTGAGGGCAAGGAGGGAGGAGATGATGCAGGGGAGTCCAGAGACCATTGATATGGTCCACGTAAAAGTAGAGACAACACCAAAGGTGTTGAAGTCCATGAAAGAAATAATTAATAAACTGGCTTTCATAACAAACTTCTGCTCTGTGAAAGACAATGTCTAGAAAATGACAGGATAAGCCACAGACTGGGAGAAAATATTTACAAAAGGCATATCTGAGAAGGCACTATTATTGAAAATATACAAAGAACTCTTAAAATTAAAAATAAGAAAATGACCTGATTTAAAAAATGGGGCAAATGATCTGAACAGATATCTCACCAAAGAAGATATACAGATGGCAAATAAGCAGATGAAAAGAGGCTCCACATTATCTGGTGTCAGGGACATGCAAATTAAAACAATAAGAGGTACGACTATTCACTTATTAGACTGGCCAAAATTCAGAACACTGACAACACAAAATGCTGGCAAGGATGTGGAGCAGTAGGAATTCTCATTCACGGCTAGTGGGAATATAAAGTGATACAGCCACTTTGAAAGACAGTTTGGTGGTTCCACAGAAAAATAAACACACTCTACCATACAAACAATCACATTGCCTGATATTTACTCAAAGGAGATAAAAACCTATGTTTACACAACAACCTGCATGTGAATTTTATAGCAGCTTTATTCATAATTGCCAAAACTTGGAAGCAAATAAGATGTCCTTCAGTAGGTGAATGGATAAATAAACTGCACATTGGATGATGAAATATTCAGCGCTATATATCAAATCATGAAAAGACATGGAGAAATATTAAATCATATTACTAAGTGAAAGAAGCCAATGTGAAAAAACTATATGACATTCTGGAAAGGGTAAAACTGTGAACACAGTAAAAGTATTAGTGTTTGCCAGGGGTATGAGGTAGGTAGAGAATGGAAGGTTTTTAGGGCAGCGAAACTACTCTGTATAATACTATAGAGGTGGATACGTGATATACGTTTGTCAAAACCCATAGAATGAGGTGAACTGGTGGTAACTGAGAGAAACTTTCTTCTTAAGATGGTGTCAGTCGCCTCAAGCACCAGAAACCAGTTTGCCAAACTCTGGGGGACAAAGGAAATATGGAAGCACTTGGAGGGAGAGAGGAAGAGAACAAACAGGAAGAAAAAGAGGTGGATGAGGGAGAGGAGAGGTGAGGAATAAGAAGAGAAAAAAGCTAGCATGTACCTACCGTGGGAAAGGGGGCTTCTTTATAAATATATGAGCGTAGGTATAGGTGTAGGTGCAGGCACGAACACAGACAGCGAGAGGGACAGAGCCAGGTGCCGAAGCAGATGTAAGGGGAGGAGAGGTATGTGGACGCTGCACAGGCTTTGATAAAGAAATAGGGAAAAGGTCTGAAAATGAGCAAACCACCCTTCTACCACTCTAGTGAGTCTGTTTTCACTTCCTTGTATGCCTTCCTTGTCCATGTACACTTGTGCATACGATTTTACCTCATTGTCACTTTTTAAAGAGAGGGACAGACAGACAGGAAGGGAGAGAGATGAGAAGCATCAGTTTATAGTTGTGGCACCTTAGGTGTTCACTGATTGCTTTCTCATATGTGCCTTGATGGGGGGAAGGGGCTCCAGCTGAACCAGTGACCCCTTGCTCAAGCCAGTAACCTTGGACTCAAGTCAAGGACCTTGGGCTTCAAGCCAGGAACCTTTGGGCTCAAGCCAGTCACCATAGGCTCATATCTATGATCCCACACTCAAGCCAGTGGCCCCACACTCAAGCTGGTGAGCCTGCACTTAAGCCAGCGACCTCGAGGTTTCGAACCTGGGTCCTCAGCATCCCAGGTTGATGCTCTATCTACTGTGCCACCACCTGGTCGGGTGCTCACTATGATCTTAATGAAGATGGATAATTCTATGTATATTTTGCTCCCCACTACGCACGTGCACACGCACACACTTGAAAGGCAAGCCCCTCTGTAGCCTCCGCCTTGGCAGCAAAGTCCTACGCCACAGACAGCAAATACCGTACTAGTCATTTCTCCTCCTGGCAATAAGAGAGAATCAACTCATTTTCCAGCTCCTGAGTTTCTTTCTAGATGAAACATCCTCAAAATATTCATATAGCAGCAGAAATCTGGAACCAGCTCCAGGTGTGGGAGGGATGACAGAGGAAACATTGCCCCCGGCCCTGCTCTGTTGAGCAATAGATGGCCTCAGAGGGTTTAGAACTTTTCCCCTGAGGAGGTGAAATAATGATCATAAATACCTTTATTCCCGTAAGACATGCACTGCTTTTACACAAACTTTTGAAAGCACTTTTCTACCAAATACCTTTTTAGGGCAAGTATTATTCCTATTTCTGATAAAGAAACTAAAGAAGCCTAAGCAGGAGGTGGCACAGTGGATAGAGCGTCAGACTGGGACGCTGAGGATCCAGGTTCGAAACCCCGAGGTCGCCAGCTTGAGCATAGGTTCATCTGGCTTGAGTGTAGGCTCACCAGCTTGAGCGTGGGGTTGCCGGCTTGAGCGTGGGATCATAGACATGACCCCATGGTCACTGGCTCAGCTGGAGCCCCCTGGTCCAGGCACATATGAGAAAGCAATCAATAAACAACTAAGATGCCACAATGAAGAATTGATGCGTCTCATCTCTCCCTTCCTGCCTGTCTGTCCCTATCTGTCCTCTCTCTGTGTCTCTCTTGCAAAAAAAAAAAGAAAAGAAAGAAACTGACAACTCAAGAGAAGTGACTCATCCAAAGTCATCACATGGTAAAGGCAGGAATGGTATCTGTAAGTTGGAAAGACTTTCAGAACAGGATGAGCTTGTCTTTATGTGTGTTTGGGCGACAGCCTCCCTCTGCGGTCTCCCAGTAGCTCAAGGCCATGATGAACAGGTCTCTCTGCTCAGGGCCTGACTCTCGGCAGCAGTGCTGACTCACCAACCGCTCCCTTCTTGGAGACAGAGGCTGGATTTCTAGCACTGGGTGGCACAGGGGTGGCACAGGACCCCTGTGCCTTGGTGGCTGCACTCTCCAAAGCTGACTTTATGGAGGAGGACCAGCAGTTATTCTCCACAAAAAGCAACTTTCTGGACTTGCAAATGTCAGTCTCTAAGGGGAATCACTCAGTGGGAGCTCCCTGAGTAAGCCACGTCAGTCAGTCAGAGAAAAGCCAGCCCTCCACCTAGGAAGTCCCACCAAAGCCTGGGTGGCTCAGCAGTTTCACTGCCACACCAGTAAGTCCAGGCAGGGCTGGGAGGGGGCACCCATTGAGACAGTCAGACAGTCCCTGCTCCCTAAGACAGACTGTACAGCTGGGATGTCTGTACAGTCGAGAATGTGCACGCTTGATAAACTGCCCCCAGATGTATGGGCATGTAGGGGACTCCTAGAGGACCAGCTGCCCGCAGAACCTTTTCTAGAAATTGCACGACGACACAGTTACAGCAAGACGCCCAGGGGCTTTCTTCTACCCCGACAGGCACACAATTGGACCAGCAGCAACCGAAGCCGGGCCGACTAGATTTCGCCCTTCAGAATGAAGATTTGGAATCAAGAGATTCCATTAAGGTCTGGAATCTCTTAAGTAAACTTTAGAAATGCTAGTGGTGGCCATTTCCTCCCATGTAGGCAAGGACATCGAGGAAGCCAGTCTGCAGCAAGAGAATGGGACAGACCTGAAAAGGAAGGCCCGGTGGCATCTATGCCCACGGGTTCCATGACACCTAAGATTCTTTTAATCAAGTTTTCATGATTGCTTAGAGTTTGTTTTTGTTACTTGCAACCAACAAAGAGTTAATACAGTGTAACTCAGCCGTTCTCAACCAGGGGTGATTTTATTCCCCAGGGAACATTTGGCAATGTCTGGAGACATTTTTTGGTTATCATAACCATGGGGCGAGGAATGCTACTAGCATTTAGCAGATAGAGCCGGGGGTGCAGCTAACCATGTTACCCTGTACAAGACAGCCCCACAGCACAGAATTATCCAGTCCAAATGCCAACAGTGCCAAAGAGAGAGACTCCGGCATAGCTGAGTATACCATGTATGTCTAAGACAGCAACATCATTATGTAAAAGTAGGTTCTACGTTTTCCATTTAGCAAAGATTATTTTATATTAGGTGATAATAATCTGGTGGGGAGAATTCTTATATATACTTTGATAGTGGCAGAGTGTCAATTAGTGCAACCTCTCTGAAGAGTCATTTAATGGTAATGGGGCCTTAAGACGGTCACCTTTCATTCAGTAGTTGACTGCAGATAGAATTTATTCCTGGTAGAAAAATCTTAATTCAGAGATATATACATTGCTCTTTGCAGCTTTACTTATAATGGTGAAAAATGGAAACAACTTAAATATCCAACCATTCATTGTCTGTTGGTTACATAAATTATGATACATTGATATCATAGAATAATATACGTAGCACTTAAAATTATGTTTGTGGAGATTAATAATACAAGGAAATGCTCATTTTGTTAACTGAAAGACTAGAGCATAAAAATTTTGAAATATATGTAAGCACAGAAAGAAAGCTACAGGGAAATACATCAAACTTTAGCTGTGGCTCTCTTTAGGGAGTAGAATCACAGCTAGTTTTGTTTTCCTAGTTTTTAAAAATATTTTCCAATTTTTCTACAATAAAATATATTACTTTTATAATTAGGAAACAATCATACTAAAAAGTAATCCTAAAATCAGAATGGAGGACAGTGTAGGTTTATTCATTCATCCAAATATATGTGTGTGTGTTTGTGTGTGTGTGTGTATCAAGAGCCTTTCATGGACCAGACATCATGAGCAAAAGACAAGTCCCCTGCTCTCAAAGCATGTCCGGTCATGAAAGGAGAAACACTTCAAAATTGCCAACCACTTTCAAATTCATTATCATAGAAATCCTTTGAAAAAGCTACATTATAGTTAAATAGCTATCATTTGCTGAGAGCTTCTTGTACAAGTACTAGATATCTTACAAATTTGGATGTCATAATCTCTGCACAATACTCCAAAGAAATTTGGTCAAGATCACATGGCTGCTGGCAGTGGCCAGGACTCAGACCAGATCTACTAACTCTGAGAACCAGTCACCTGTCTACTCTGTTCCCTGCCTCAGTGACTGAGGATTTGTGCGCATGGGAAACAGGTAGACAGGGTCATTCCAGAACCATGTGCGGTGGCAAACACAGGTCACCAAGGAATGTTTTAGGGTTAAGAGAGCCAGGTAGTAAAAGGGAACATGCAGGGGGCAAAGAAGACCACATGCTGGGCATCCGGCTGGAGGGCCGAGGTGAAGTTGTTAGCAGTGCCAGGGAAGGTGGTGGGGCTAGGGGTCAGGGGCACTGTCACAGCAGTGCTCTGAGCTCCCCATGGGAAGGAAGGACGAGAAAGGTGAGGCAGAGAGGAAAAAGTAAAACCATTTCAAAAATTTGGGAGTAGACAGAAGGATGCTTTGATGCAGGCTGGAATGACTGCAGCTTTGGCCTGAAAGGAGCACGTGCCTCTCCAGAGCAAGTCCATCAGAGTAGGTTCAAAAAGCCAAAGCCACCTGACCTGTGATGGCTCAGTGGTTCAACTGTCGGCCTGGAATGCTGAGGTCACCTGCTCGAAACCACAGGCTTGGCCAGTTAAGGCATATGCTTGAAGCAACTAGGAGTTGCTTCCCGTTCCTCTCCCCTGCCTTTCTCTTTCTATAAAAATCAATAAATAAAATCTTTAAAAAAAAAAAAAAAGCCAGAGGCTAGTACAGAGGAGACTGTTTATGCTGTAGACCACAGCCCAAGGAGGACAGGGGAAGTCAGGTAACCTCAGAGGTTGTACAGGGCCTGGCCAGAGGAAACCAAGAGAAAGACCCTGCTTCCTTGGTGATTGATGGACAGGTGGATGGGGAGGAATGGGCATCCCCAGAGGTGAAATTGGAACCTGTTAGGAACTCGGGATAGCTGGTTAATTTTGCAAACTGATAGGTAACAAGACCGCATGCCGGGAGGGGAGCGCACGACGGGCAGTCTGTGCCCCGGAGACAGGGAGTGGGTTCTGCACTTGTAGCAGCTGGCTGGCCAGGTCAAATGCTCCTCTCAAAGTCCAGGTCACTGCTCTTGATGGTGACATTCAGGCCCCTTCACCAGCAGAGACAGAAGCTCATCGGTGAAGAAACATCAGGCAGCCTAAACTGATTCCACTCACAATCTGGTTGTCTGCTTTGATTCAGATACGCTGTCCTAAGGGGCAGAGAGACTTCCAGGGGAAAGCACCAGGCTAGAGGCTCAGAGGCCTGGAGTTCGAGTCCCGGGTCTACACCCCTAACCTTCCATGTCCTCAACTACTGAGTGAGGATGACAAAGCCCACCATTCCCCTCCCTGAGACATCAGCTCTCTCAGTGCCCCAGGGTCCCTTGCCATACAGGGGAGGTGGTGCCAGAACCCACTTCTCAGGGTTGTGGTGAGAGTTCCACAAGCCACGCGTAAATCCCTGAGTAAAAGCCCAGCTCAGCCTAAGTACTGAATGCTGTTTCTGCTGCTGAATTTAGGCTCATTTGAGATGAGAGATTTGGAGATGCTTTGAGATACAAAGCACTTCACGTACAAATCAAAAGTTGTTTCCATTCTTCCTTCTTCCCACCTTGCCATTCTTTAAACCGCTCTCCACACCGCAGCAGCAGTTCTGACCTACTGCCGATGTACCATCACCCCAAAACCTGCTTCCCACAGGCTCCCCACAGGCTCTGCCTGGTCTGAATTCCGCTCACCTGCTCACTGGCTCCTGCCTGCCCCACAAAGCCCCGCCCACGCCGGAAGCCGTCCTTGACCCTGAGACTGGGCTGGGGTTCCTCCTGGGGCTTCGCCAGCACCTGTGCTGACACCTAGCTACACATACCACAATTTTCTGTGTTGTTCTTTAGTCTCTTGTTCTCGAAGCCCCTGTCTCCCTGCCAATGAGCTCCTTGTGCACAGACGAGGTGTGTAACGTGTCTCTGCATCCCTGGAATCCGGTGAAACCTGGGCACGTTATTGCCAGCCCAGTAATGTCAATGGATTTGAATGGACAGGTAAATAAAATAATGTATAGGAAATCACTTTTGACGGTCTTAAGCAATGATCATATTAATAGTCCATTCCACAAATATTCCCGGCTCACCAGCTGGACCTTGACCAGGTGCCTTAGGCAGTGTGTCATGGAGTCCTTGCCCTTCGGGAGTATGCAGGGGAATAAAGAAGCCCTAGTAAAACTGTATTTCCTATTAACTACAACAATATAAACATAGTAAGGTAAGCATGTTCTATAAAAGAGGACTAAGCACCACATCTTGGAAGTGTAGGCAGGCCCAGCTCCCCCAGGGGCTTCTGGGAGGTTCCCTGAGGAAGGGGTAGTTTGAGCATTGCCCTGTCGAGGAGCTCTGGCAAAGCCTGTGGCAGTACCCACCCTGGCCCATTCAGTCCATTCTCTGCCTTTGGGAAGGAGCCCTAGCCACTCTGCCCTGCATCCCTGAGGGGCAGCAGCCTGTTCAGCAACCTGAGGACGCCACCCTGGGACCACCACAGCCCTCTGGCCAGGGCCTCAAGCCCAGCAGAGGCCGAGGGTGGTGGAGCAAGGCTTTGGAACCCACCAAACCTTGATTTGAGTCCTTACTCTGCTACTTACCTGCTGTGAGACTTGACATATTTAACTTATCCAAACCTCAGCTTCCTCATGCATAAAATGAGGACAGCAATAGTAATGGTGAGATGGGGAGGCTTACATGAAATAACACATGGAGAACCTAGAGCGAAACTCTCTTTACCTCTGAGACCCAGAAAGCAGCAGTGCTTCTCAGCCACGCGTGGGTACTTTAGGCCTAACGAGTGTGTCACTCAAACACCACGCAGGCCCTGCTCCGCCCTCTGTGTCACTCAAACACCACGCAGGCCCTGCTCCGCCCTCTGGTCTTCAGGTCCTTTCTGGAATCCCAGAAAAATGATGTGGCTTAGTGAAGCCCAGGCCCTCAAACTTTACAGGTATGTTTAAGAATCTCTCCCATCAGGTTAGGCCAAGAATTATTCTGTTATTAAATTGTAGATGTCTAAAAAGAGAGAATGGTCCCATTTTAGCCTCTTACCCTGTGAAACTCAAGAAAGCATGTATAATGAATGACCCCAAATGAGGAAACCAGGCCCAGAGAAGAAAAAAGATTTGGCCGAGGTCAAACAGGGAGCTGTGGTGGAGCCTAGACCGTCTGCCCTGGCCTGCACCGTGTCGAGCTGGTGCAGGGTCGAAGGACCCCGTGATCAGAAAAGTCACATCTAGCCACCCTAGTTAACTCAGGGATTGGTGAGGTTTAGGGGAGATGCTTTTGGGAGATGATGAGAATGTCAAAAACCCTCAGCAAATAGATCTAATTCTTTGGGCCCTGGCCAGTTGGCTCAGTGGATAGAGCATCAGTCCAGCGTGCCAATGTCCTGGGTTCAATCCCTGGTCAGGGCACACATGAGAAGTGATCATCTGCTTCTCTTCCCCTCCGTCTCCCCTTCTCTCTCTTCCCCTCTCACAGCTAGTAGCTCAGTTGGTTGGTCTGAGCGTTGGCCCCAGGCGCTGAAGATAGCTCAGTTGATTCAAGCATCAGCTCCAGATGAGAGTTGCCAGGTGGATCCCAGTTGGGACACATGCAGAAGTCTATCTATCTCCCCTCCTCTCTCTTAAAAACAAACAAATAAGTAAATAAATAAATAGATCTAGCTCTTAGTTCTGCAACTTACAAGTTCTGACACTTTGAGCACATCCCTTCCCTTCTTTTGGTCCCCCTTCCTCACTTGTGGAGTGAAGCAGCTGTCCTTGAGGTCTCTAAGATCCCATCTCCCCTGACTGTCATTCAGCAGAGAGGCTGTAAGGACAAATCTCAAGCTAGGACCTCAGTGTCTTTCGCAGGACAAAGGTCCCAGGGATAGCTATCTGGATGGTCACGCTGCTTCCTCCCATCCCCTCTTCTTCCTAGTTCCCAAAATGGATCTGTTCCCTCTCCATCCACCCTGGTGCCCGCACCACAGCTTGCTGGAGGGGAGGGAAGGAAGAGGCTGGATTCCTGGCAGCTCAGCCCCTCTCCACCAAGTGTGCCAACCCAGAGCCCTCACCCCCACAGACTTCACTCACACTGTCACTCTAGCCTCTCCTCCCTGCGTCCCATGCCCCCACTGCAGGAGCCCACAGATTCCAAGGTAAACATCTGGAAGTTCCTTGCAGCTTGACCCTTTGCTGGGGGGTGGCGGAGAGGGATGGGAGCCCCCTGACCTCGGCACCTCAGGAGGAAGACAACTGGGTCCTCTGCCTACTGGGTCTCCGCTGTTCCTTTTGTCCTTTAGCTGCTCCCTGCACACACAGCTGGGAGGAGCAGTCACAAGTCACTTGGCGGACACATCAAGGATGATGCCAGAAGCCCAGGAAAATTCACATGGCTTGCTCAAGTTCATACCAGGAGCAGGAGGAGAAAGCTGCTCTCCAGTGTCTGATAGGTGCTTGGCCAGATCACCAGGCCGCCCTCTCCCCTGCCCCCTGCCGCATCCAGTATGGTGGTTGTTTAAATGTGGGGAACAGGGCTCTGTCCTCTAAGTCAGCTCATTGTGTGGATTCAGGGAGAACTCAAACTTCAAAATGGACAGGGGTGGCAATGAGGAGCAGCAAAGGGGTAAAAGGTAAATCAGAGACCACACCCCCGGAAGCCCCTGCCCACCTCCAGTGCCTAGCACAGCACTCCCCTCCAATTGAATCTTTTTTTTTTTTTTTTTTTTTTGTATTTTTCTGAAGCTGGAAACTGGGAGGCAATCAGACTTCTGCATGCACCCGGCCGGGATCCACCTGGTACACCCACCAGGGGGCGATGCTCTGCCTATCCGGGGCGTGGCTCTGCCTCGACCAGAGCCACTCTAGCGCCTGGGGCAAAGGCCAAGGAGCCATCCCCAGTGCCCGGGCCATCTTTGCTCCAATGGAGCCTCGGCTGCAGGAGGGGAAGAGAGAGACAGAGAGGAAGGAGAGGGGGAGGGGTGGAGAAGCAGATGGACGCCTCTCCTGTGTGCCCTGGCCGGGAATCGAACCCAGGACTTCCGCACGCCAGGCTGACGCTCTACCACTGAGCCAACCGGCCAGGGCTGAATCTTTAATTAAGAGAATCGACTTCCATGGGCACAGCTACACAGGAATCTGCACCAGAGACTGCCCCTCCCAGAGCGCTCAGACAGACCAAAGCTCCCTCCATGGAGCACTAACTCTCCAGGGGAGTTGGCAGGAGAAAGAGATTTGGGAAACCACAGGAAAATAGACAAGGAAAGAACAGAGCGCTGGGAGTAAGAGGGCATCTGAGGAGCACAGGCTGGCGAGAGCACCCGAGCGAGCGCGGGCCGTGCTTGGCGCTCTGCCTCTTCTCGCCCCCGGCTCAGGGACAAGACGATTGGTGTCCTTAGCTTGGGGTCACTGCAGTGAGCCCCTGCCTCCATGCACCTGGCCCAGGTGAGGATCCCTCCTGTAACTTCCCTCCATCTCCATCCCTAGTAACTTACAACCCTCACTAACCACACACCTTCCCTTTGGGGCCTCCAAGCCTTTTGCAACTTGCGGCTTCCTCTGGCTATAATATCTTTAGGTTGAGTTTCTGTCACTTGCAATCAAAAGAGTCTAACACATAAGAATTCTCATCTACAAGGCCAGAAAAGATATTAATTATGTGGACTTTGGAGGCAAATTGCCCATGTTCAAATCCCTATACCATCATTTGCTGGCTGTATAACCCATGGGAAGTCGTTTAATTTCTCTGTAGCTGGTTATTCATCTGTCAGACTGGATTGGAACAGTACCTAACTCACAGGTTTGTTGTAAATGAGTTAATAACTGCAAATATCTGATTCAAAGAATGCACTATGTCAGTGCAGGCCATTATCTCTGCTATGACCATGTCCCACTGGACCAGCTGGCAAGGGTTCCTTCCCCAAGCAGAGGTGTATGCTTTCCATTCAGCCAGACAGGCCCCGCCTGGTTTTGCAACCTGGGAGTCTTTCCCTGTGTGTGTCCTCCGACGCTACATCTGAGAGTGGGCTTAGTGGGGTAGGGGTGTGGAGGGAGACAGTGGAGAGAGTTGGAGAATGGGGGAGCATGCACGTAGGACATCCTCAGAAGCCTTTGTCCTTGTGTGGCGCCAGGAAAGGGACACCTGCTGGCTCTGCAGAGGGCTCTGCAGAGGGCAGGGCTGAGCTCCAGTCCCATGCTCTTTGCTGGAGGAGACCTCTAGCTCTGAATGCAGGCTTCTCATCCTCATAGCAGTTGGCAGTTTCCTCTTAGAAAGGCTTAAGTTTAATACACTTTTTGCCACCAGAAGACATGTTTCTATTTGAAGCCCCCATCTGAGGAATTCACATTACTCCAATCATTACCGCATGATCTCTCAGAGCTCAGAATCCTGGCCTTATTTTGCAAATAGACCATTTGTCCCCCCCATCCTTAATTTACAAGGCTTTCTCAAGTTGAGCAAAACCATTTTCATCTGCCCTGCAGAGGAAGGTAGGGAGGCAAGTGGGGGATGGGGCGGGGTGGGGGAGAATGAAATTCTGCTACAGCAGAAAGAATGAACCGCATAAAGCATTATTAATGTGATGCTCTTCCCAGTGAATTAACACAAACAACCCCTCTCCTGTCTGGTACTCAGTAAATATTTACTGAATGAACATTAACAGCATGTAATTCTGTCATTCCTGCTCTGATAAGTTATAAAGTCCAAGCAGCCAAATCAGCTATATATAAATCTAGTTTATATACAGTTCGTGTTTTGGCATCTCAGGCCAAGGTAAGGAAAATATTTGTTGGGAAGAAAGCGAGCGTGTTCATTTGGGACCATTTGTTTTCTGTATTGGGTCGGGTAGGGCTACCTGGGTTGATGTTGGGGACTGGAGAGTGGCCACCCCTCTCTCCAAATGCAGTTCTTTGGTTTGACAAACCAGGGTTAGGCTTCCCATCCCATGTGGAACTTTGACAGGACCTCAAAGCAGCTCCGCCGACTGACCACACTGTGGGAACTCACTGTTCTTCTGCTGAGCCCCAAAGTGTGCAGGAAGGAAGGGTCCTCTTTTAAAATGTGAAAATCCTTGAGAAGTCAAAGTCACTAATATTGTAATGTGAAAAGTTAAAAGATTTTGATTTTTTGTTTGTTTGTTTGGTTGTGTTGTGAAAACACAGAGTGTCTTGGGGGATCAGAAACCAGGTAAAGCAAGGCCCCTGCCAGGCACTGACTTATCCATGACCTCATTCCACTCTCACAACAACCCTTAGAGGTACAAATATAAAATGAACACATGTCAGTGATTTATAATTTAACACATCAATTAATGAGGGAACTAGTAAGATGTTATAATTGCTCAAAGGAGATTGCAAGAGCAGACATATAGAAGCTTTCAGGAGTGCTCCAAGTAATTTACTAATAGATGCAACACTGGTCAATACCCATAGCACAATAATCAATAGATCAATAGAATCTCCGCTGGATACAATTCACATTTCTCAGGGCAGACTCATTTGCATTATTCTCAGCCTTCTACAATTTACAGATTTGTAAAATAGCTCAAAGGCAATAAAAGGCAATACAAGGGGAAACTGGACAGGACACCCAATAATCTCTTTGCCCATTTTGAAGTCTATCACTTTTCCTCACATATAATTATTCACCTTTCATGGACCAGATTCCAAAGCAGAAAAGACCAAGATGGGCACAGAAACTGGGAAGGGAAAAGTTATCTAATCCAAGGGTCCCCAAGTGCCAGTCTCATCTACGGACTGAGGAAGTTCATGATAAAGTATCATATCTGGGATGAAATTAGAAAAATAAGAATGAAGTAATTTTCTCCACAGAGCTTTCTGATTTCAAAGGACAGTCATTTATTAGACATTATTTCCTTTATACATTTGTGACATTAAATGGTGGTGATATATGGTACTAGTACAGTAGTACTTGCTGTCTTTTTAATGTGCTTTTTTAATGAAATAAAGGCTGGCAACATTATGTAAGGTCCTATCATTTTTTTTTTCAACTGAGAGGAGGGGAGAAGTGAGACAGACTCCCACATGGGCCCTGACCATGATCTACCTGGTAAACCCACCTGGGGCCAATGCTCGAATCAACAGAGCCATCCTCAGCACCTGGAGTTGACACCGAGAGAAGGGGAAGTGGGAGAGAGAGAAAAGCAGATGGACGCTCCCTTGTACGCACTGACGGAATCAAACCTGGGACATCCATACGCTGGGCTGACGCTCTATCTACTGAGCCACCCAGCCAGGGCCATAAGTCCCCATCTTAAAATATGCATATATAGTTTTTATTTATTTACTTACTTATTTAGTGAGAGGAGGGGAGGCAGAGAAAGACTACTGCGTGTGCCCTGACTGGGACACACCCACTAGGGGGCAATGCTCTGCTCATGGGACCCTTGCTCAGTTGCAACCAGAGCTATTTTTTTTTTTAGTGCCTGAGGTGGAGGCCATGGAGCTATCCTTAGCATCCAGGGCCAACTCATTCTAATGGAGCCACACTGCAGGAGCTGAGGAGAAGAGAGAGAGAGAAGAGAGAGGGGTAGGGGTAAAGGAGCAGACAGGCCCTTCTTCTGTGTGCCCTGACCGGGAATTGAACCCAGGACATCCACATGCCAGGCTGATGCTCTACCACTGAGTCAACCAGCCAGGGCCCATATATAGTTTTTATTGTTGTTACATTTTGTTATTTTTTATTTTAGTCATGTGTGATATCCAACAGTCTGTAAAACACTAATCCTATTCCAATTAATTCTGAAATTTTGTGTTCTAAGTAAATTGGTTAAAGGCTGATTCCTGAGCAATACTACCTAGGTCCCCTAGCAAGCCATCACACTTCTCCTGCCCTAGTGGAGGAGGATAACAGACAGGGAGGGCATCCAGGTACGAGGCTGAATAGAGAAGGGAGAAGAGAGTGATGACTTACAGATGGACCCCCGACGATGCCAAGGGAAGGCTCAGATGCAGCAGAGACAGACCATGGCCTTCCCTGGCGCTGGCCACAGAACTCGCTCTGTGTGTCACGCTGCGTGCCTGTCAGTCCCCTTCGCCTGCATCGTCCTCCCCATCCGGAGCAGATGCTTTTCTGAGGCATGAAAAGAAACTGGCACCTGCAGGCGTGTGGATCAGGAAGGACGGACAGTAGGACTGGGGACCATTCTGTCTGCAAGCTGCCCCAGTGCCCAGGGTGTGGGGATGTGGGCAAAGCCAGGAAAGAGCTTTTATAGACTTAGGCTAGATCTGAAGAACTGAAGAGAGATTTCCTAGCATGTGGATATTAACTTGGTGGCTTGGTTTTTCAACTCTTCCACCTCAAGAGTTGGGTTGGGGAAGCCCCGTAGTCTCCCTCTCATGTGACTAGGCCACTGCTAGGAGTCGGAAAACAACAAAAGCACTGCTTTTCAAGGCATAGTGCTGCCCACCCAGAGAGCAAGAGGCTCCTGCAGACCCTGCCCCAAAAAGCAGGAGAGCATGCACAATGGCATTTGGGATTTCATTCTCAACAAGCTGAACATCCCATCAGGGCCCCCGAGCAGAAGGTGGCTTGAGCCCCATAGAGGATCTTCGGGCAGCAGCCTGCCCGTGTAAGAACTGCTTTCCCGAGTACCTGCTGTGCCCCCGGCATCAGGAGAGAAAGGAGCCTAGGGAAGGGTGTAGTTCCCAATGGGTTTTAAAGAAAAGTGCACTTAAATTTAATTCATAGTGCAGCTGAACATCTGGGCTGGAAAACTGGTTGTTTAGTTCTGCAGTTGTTGTCAGGGGCTCAATGTCTGGGAGAGAATTAAAGCAGCTGGAGCTTGTAAATGGCCAGTCCTGGGAGCCAAGGCAAGCGCCTCCAGGGAGCAGAGACTCAGCTTCTTTTCCCACCTCTATACTTCAGGGGAAATGGCAGGGCCCAGCAAAGAAGCCACTGCCAGGGGCCTGGGCTGGCAGCACGCTGGGTATTGATTGGCTGGGCCCTAGAGTTTTCCTGTTCCCAGCTCTACCTTCAAGGAATGACAGCCCCAGAACTCCAGAATCTCAGATCCAGAAGGGACCGCAGCTCCCTACAGACAGTCCCTTGGCCCTGTGGAGCCAGTGCCCTAGGGAAGGCTTACCGCACCTCTGCCCCCCTGCCCCCGTTTATCAGCTCAGGTGGGTGGTAAATTTCTCATGTGTGTGCTGGAGCCTGCGTCCCTTCTGTCAGCCAGCATGGTGGGCACACACCGTGGTACCTTAGGTGGGAATAGCCCCTCAGAGACGACATGATCCACAGGTCACAGGCTACCCACATTCACCAGCAGGCTTTTGTTTTCTTAGCCTGCCTAATGTTTAAATCTATTTTGTTAATCCTGTATTTACAATAGAGAGATTTCCGATAAAAATCTGGCCTGGTGGAAACTCTGAAAATGTTAGGAAAGCTGGCCACCATGAGCCCACAGCACCCCCTGAAAGCAGCAGGCTGGAGTTGGGTAGCGGCAGCCCCTCGAGGTGGGCACAGCTCTCCAGCCTACTCCATGCCCAGCACACCCTGCTGTCCCCAGACCCAGCCCTTTTCCTTGTCGACAAGATCTGACAGGTCTCCAGAGGCATGAGTAGGTGAGGCCAGACCTTGCCCGTGCTCCAGGTTTTAGCAGCAATCGGATACAAAGCTCCTCCTCGGTCTAGTGTTCATTTCTTCCTTTATAGGGTAGCCTCATCCCTTCCAGAACTGTGCCCACCCCTTGGCATCTCCTTCCTCTTGTCCTATCCCTACTTCCACCTTATGATCTTCATTAATATAAAACTACCCAAACCATCAAAGCAGTTTAGTTTAATACTCCTTTTCCTGTGCTCATGCACTTAAGTCAGTGGTTCTAACCAGTAGGAGGACCGCCTCTACTCTATTTGGGTGGGGGGGAGATGTTGGAAAGTTTTGGTGTTATCATAATGACTGGGCCAATTAGTGCTTGAAGGACAAAGTTGGTAAGTATTCTGCTATGCAAGAGATAGTTCCATTTTTTAAAAAAAATGGAGAAATTCTAAAATGGAACACTGGCTAATTTTTTCCTGTATTCTTTAACTTCTCTACATCTCTTGAAAATGGGGATAATGTATCTAATTCATGTAACACTACACTACTTTCCTAGGGTTGCTGTGAAGATTACATGACATGAAACACAACAGACACTTGACACATACGGAGCACATGATGAATGCACGTTAGTGATGACAACTAACCTAAAAAGGGGCAAGACGAGCTAGTTTGTCTGCCCATAGATGTGAATAATAGCTCAGCTGGAATATCTAGTCTGCCATTCACCAACCACGTGACTCTGACCCTATCACTTCTCCTCTTGGAACAACGAGGGGGTTGTACGAGATTTCTGGAGTCCTGTCCACCCCAAATATTCTATGGCTCTGTGTCCCTAACAAGGTGCATGACACACCGTTTTGCTTTTTCCCCCCAAGGCTTTTCGAGCCTGGGCCAGCATTCCCAGGTACAATGCTGAAAGCTGACCTGAGGCTATACTTCCTCCCCCATCAGATTAAAAAACAAAGAAGACAGGTAAAGAATAAACAGTGTGTACAAGAAAGATACACACTGCTCCCCTGAAGTCTGTGATGTTTTGAGGGAGGCTGTGGTAGCTGGTGGTCTCAACCATTCCTAGCTGTCCCCCTTCCTCAGATGGAAAAAACCTTTCACTCAGAACATAGCCTCCTGAGATAGGTACCTGTCCACCAGCAGGCTTGTACCACACAGGGATTCCCGGAAACAGCTCCTGGCTCAGCAGTAAGGCAGAGGCTCAGAAACAGATCCTTCCCCAACCCCACACCCTGCCCCTGCTGTGTGGGGGCACATGGGGGCAGGCTGTATGTCAAATGAAAGACCAGCAGTTCAGGTCATTTGATTAAGCTAGGAAGAAAGGAACTGCAATGGCTTATTATAGAGAGAATAATTTGTAACTGGGTTATCGATAGTCTGAAGAGATGGAGAATGGATGGTAGAAATGGACAATATCCAAAATGGAAATATAATTCTCTTGGTGGCTAGTGTGGAGTTAGAGTCAACTTTACACTAACCTTCCTACTTCAGAATTCCCTCCTGGGTTTTAAAGGAATCTTACAAGTGATTCCTCCAAGCACCAGCTGTATGAATATTTAAATGAAGACTTGAACCTAGGGCAATGATTTTCAGCCAGTGTGCCGCAGCTCATGCGCCACAAGAATTTTTAAAACATGCAATACCCTGACTATTTAGTCAGGGGCACTCACCTTTTTCCCCTTAGATTATCAGATTTTAAAAAAATGACAACAGCCAACACATCAATAGCTATCTGAGGTGAATGGATCAAAATTATACCTATTATTTTGGTCAGATCAGCAAAAAATATTTTTAGTGTGTTATAGAATTTTTTTTATTTTTTTATTTTTCTGAAGCCGGAAATGGGGACAGTCAGACAGACTTCCGCATGCGCCTGACCGGGATCCACCCAGCACGCCCACCAGGGGCGATGCTCTGCCCACCAGGGGGCGATGCTCTGCCCCTCGGGGAGTCGCTCTGTTGCGACCAGAGCCACTCCAGCGCCTGGAGCAGAGGCCAAGGAGCCATCCCCAGCGCCCGGGCCATCTTTGCTCCAATGGAGCCTTGGCTGTGGGAGGGGAAGAGAGAGACAGAGAGGAAGGAAAGGGGGAGGGTGGAGAAGCAAATGGGCGCCTCTCCTGTGTGCCCTGACTGGGAATCGAACCCGGGACTTCTACACGCCAGGCCGACGCTCTACCACTGAGCCAACCGGCCAGAGCTCTGTTATAGAATTTTTAGTAATTAGATTGTATGTGTCATGAGATGAAAAAGATTGAAAACCACTGACATAGATGGTTATCCTCAGGCAGATTCAACTATGTTGTTTTAAAGGCAAAGGGACCTTCCTCTAAGGTTTTATAGGTTACTGGTGCCCTCTGATGGAAGATAAAGGTTACACCTGCTGGTTAGAAGCCAGAAAATTTGATTGGTCAGTCATGTTTGAAGAAGTGGCAACCCCTAGCTCCAAGGGAAACAAGAGGAAATATCAGGGCTTACTTAGCACCTCACATGTGTTGCCTCATTTGTCCATCATGCTTTGTGTTCCAGATCAGGGAGCTGAGGCTGAGAGACAGTAAGTGACATTAAGGTCACCCAGCAAGTAGCAATCCTTATCAGTGCCAAGGATTCTGGTAATATTTGTTGGAAGCATTAGAGAGAGGAAGAAAGAGGAGGAGGAAGAAGAGAAGGAGGAGGAGGAGGAGGAGGAGGAGGAGGAGGAGGAGGAGGAGGAGGAGGAGGAGGAGGAGGAGGAATAGTGGAATTAACATTGCTTGCTTTTCACCACTGCCTTCTTTTTAGGCCATTTCTGCTCTTGTGACACTTAAGACTTAGACTTCTCTTTACTCCTCCTTTATTGTCATCTACTGACTTCCAGGTACAGTCCTTTCCCTCATTTATTATAGGCTTTGAGCTCCTACCACCCGAGTGATACTACGTGATATAAATGACTCATCCAGCCCTAGCCTCACAGGACCGTCACTGACCACCTCGACAAACAAGTTCACCTCCCTGACTTCAACCACTCACCCACCACCACTTGCTCAACGCCATGCCTGGCACTTGCCCTCGCCTGGGAGTGCTCCGCCTCTGTGCTGATCCACTTAGACTAAGTTACAGTGTGGTAACAAATCCCCAAATTTCAGTGGCTTCCAATGAAACATTTGTTTCTCTGCCCACTGCAGGACAGCTGCAGCTCTGGTCACTGTCATCGACCTTGGGGCCATCCGACGGAGCAGCCCCATTCGGGGCTGCATTAGCCCTATGCAGAAGGACAAGGGCATTAACCTGCCCTGACAACAGTCCCTAACCTTTGCTCATTTCACTGACGAGCCTGCTGTCAGTAGGGTGGGGGGCGCAATCCTCTCCAACGCCTGGTTACTAGTCCTTTATTAGAACATCAATTTCTCTCAGGACAGAGTGACCTGTCCTTTCTGCTCTTGGTCCACTCCTACTACACATTCCTTCCATTTCATTAAAGGCTTTCTCTTTTCTCTTGGCCCCTCCTGGGAATAATGACAACATTTACTGAACACTTAGCACACTTAGCAGATGCTGGCTTGACATCTATTATCCCATGAAGTATTTGAAACATTGAAAAGTAACCTCTCTTCACTTTCTTATTATTGTCTTCTAGGTAGAACAATCACTTCAACTATTAGGGAAACAGAAAAACCATGCAAAATTGAGAGCCCAGGGCAAGGACATGAATCTACAAGTGTGACTTTTCTCCTGAGGCACTCGGCAGCTGGGCCTACAACCAGGGGAGACTTTCTCCTTGTGTGACATATGCCAATGTTGGCAGACATGTTGATTCTCATCACTGTAGTGAGGGAGAGGGGCTGTGCTATTGGCATCTAGTGGAGAGGGCCCAAGGGTACTGAACATCCTACAATGCACAGGACACCTTCGCTCAACAAAGAACTTTCCAGCCTAACCAGGCAGTTGCACAGTGAGTAGTGTTGGACTGGGACGCAGAGGACCCAGGTTTGAGACCCTGAGGTCACCAGCTTGAGCATGGGCTCATCTGGTTTGAGCAAAAAGCTCACCAGCTTGAGCCCAAGGTCGCTGGCTTGGGCAAGGGGTTACTTGGTCTGCTGTAGCCCCCCGGTCAAGGCACATATGAGAAAGCAATCAATGAACAACTAAGGTGCCACAACAAAGAATTGATGCTTCTCATCTCTGCCTCTTCCTGTCTATCCCTATCTATCCCCCTTTGTCTCTCTCTGTATCTGTCTCTCTCTCTCTCTCTCTCTCTCTCTCTCTCACACACACACACACACACACACACACACACACACACACAACTTTCTAATCCAGAATGTCAATAGTGCTGAGGTTGGAAACATTGGTCTAAAGATGCAAGTCTCAGGCATTCAACTTGCAAAAGTTTTCCTACTCTGTTCTCTCTCCTATCCTCCAGACGACCTCGGACCTTCTCCATTCTCTTCAAATGCTTGTCCCAATTACTTCCTCTCATATACTCAACTCTCTCCTCCCATGCTTCCAGCCACACTAGTCTTCCCAGACGCCATTATTTCCTCCCGTGAAGGACTTTGTATATTTCCTCTTATCCATGGCACTCTTCTGCTCCTCGACTAACTCCAAGCCTTCCTTCAGATCTCAGCTTCCCATTTCATTGAAGATGGTGTTCCTAAACCACTGACTAAACGAGGCACTCCTATATTTGTCATAGCAGCAACTGTTCTCCCAACATAACCTTCACAACACTAATATTAGGTGTTAATTCTCCTTAGTTAGTTCTCCTTAGCCCTGAGAATGGGGACCACATTGATCAACTACCCCGCTGTGTTTCCGGTACCTAGAAAGTACAAGATATATACATAAGAGATGCTTATTTACAGCCTATGTCTCTCCTGAGCTCCATTTCTAAAGTCAACACATCCAAAATTAAATTCGTTTTTCCTACCCCACCACCACTCAAAACCTATTCTTTTACCCATATTTTTTATCTCAATGAATAGATAGCACCATCTACCAATTGCCCAAGCCATCCTTCACTCCTCCCTTTTCCCCACACAAAGTCATGTCTGTCCCTTTTGCCTTGATTTCCCTCAAATCCAGATACTTCTTTTGGGTTTTTGACTCAGACACAACGGTTTTAACCACCGACTGATTCTTAGTTACCTTGGATAAGTTAATTTCTCTAATGTCCCTCGTGGGACAATAGATGACAAGTCAGCACCTACTATGTGCTCAGTGTTATCTATTATTTTTCTTTCCAGGCCCACTGATATCACATGTACTATTATTTATAGCTCAGATTGCTGCCGCAGCCTAATTGATCCAGCCAGCACTCTAGTCTACCCTTAACAATGCAACCAGAATGATCTTTCAAAAATGCAAAGGAGGTCCCAATACACCCATGCTTAAAAATCCTTTATTGGCTCTACAGTCTTCAGGACGAGGTTCAAATTAACTAGCTGAGCATTATCATACTTTCATCATCCAGCTCCTTCAACACTCCAGCCCCAACTCTGACCACTTCGCCAACCACATGCTTAACTCGTTATGTGGAACTCATGCTCCTCCAAACAAGCCACTCTCCCTCCTGCTTTTCTTTCATTTGCTACTTTCTTGGCCCACGTGGAAAGTCTATTGCTAGACCACAGGCAACTTGAGGGAGCTTCCTTCCTTGTTGTAGTATTCCCACTACCAAGCAAACCATGGCTCACATTAACAAAAAAGTACCTATTGAATGAGTTTAACTCCTGTCCTTTATTTTGAAGAGGAACAAAAGCAAAAGGAAAACATTAATCAAATGAGTTCAGGGTTGGGGATGTATATAGCAAGATTATCCCTGGATCCCCAAACCTGTAATGACCTGAAATCTTTCAAGTAGCACTAATTCTTTTTATACTTTTGGAGGTTGGAGTTGTGCGAAGTCTAGCAAACAAATACTTACAAGGCAATTATTCTCCTGTTACTAGTTTCGGCGTGCCTTCCTCTACATTCAACAATGATAAACTGAGCACCACGGTGAGCAGCACGCAAACACCCAGGAAACATCTTACGCAGCTGGAATCATCACAAAGTACCTTAAAAGGTCACAAACACAGAATGGGCCGTGTAACAAGGAAACTGGTCTCATCCTTGTCTCTAATGCTCATTTTTCACTTTAAAAATGCTATCCCTGGTATTTCTAGTATCTCTCTCCCCCCAGGGCCTCCTCAAACAGTAGACTAGGAGGGGATATCATTTCTTTTCCATTTTAAACATAAATGTATCTAAATAAGAAGATGCTCGACTTGAAGGTAAAGCTATCTAGGATTCATTTATTTGTCCCTAAAGACAGGTTGCCCTACATGTAGCAGCTTCAGACAAAGTTACAAAATTGTCCTTGGTTTTCCAATAAGTTAGGTAGACTTGTGCCTAGAGAGGGCTTGTCTTAAATCACTCTAGACATGCAAGTACTATAATTCTCTTATTTTCAAGGGCACTAGTGGGGGAAAAAGCATAAAATTCTCCAACCAAGCAAGGTATGCAAGGATTTTTATGTTGTGGTTTCTTTTAAGCAAAATAACTTACTGGAATATAAAGATGTGATGAATGAGCAAGCCACTAAATAGAGAAAGGGGAGATTTTCTTACCAGTATTTCCCATATCCCATCTCCATTTGATGTCAATCAAAACATACCATTGGCCATTTAGTTAAAAAGAAAAACAAATACTATGAACATACATCAGTTATTTTATGTACAATAAAGGAATGGGGAAGATGAAGGAATACAGAAAACGATACTGTAGTAGTCAGAATGTAGTAGAAAACTGGTTTTCTGAGAATGTCTTCCTGGTCTGGAGGAACAGAGATCTGGTATCAAGTAGCAAGTTCCCTTTTTAGTAGATGCACACCTATCTGCCGCTGGAACTCATCAATTTTATCTTCATCCTCCACTTCCTACTGTGCAGGTGTGTCCGTTTCATTGATTGGCTGCCTGTCAAATAGAAATCTGATCTGCCTCAGTGACAAACTCTGTTGTTCACAATAGGCTCTCATTAGTTTACTACTATGTGGTGAATGCCTCTTAACCGTAAACTGCACCACAAAACCATCCTGCTCCAACCCCTTCAAATTAGTATGATCCTTGTTCTCAGTCTTAACTCCTTCTCTGGGCTTTTCATCCATCATGGCTGGCGCAGGAGTCTCAGCTGCCACTTCACAAGCTTCCGGGTCCACGCTGAACAAGCACATGAGCAGCACCAGGAGTCTAGGTGGTATTACTATATTTCTATAGCACTCTAGGAAGGGTACCTCCAAAAGTTGTGCACTATGCACCTGCTGAGACAGTTCGGCAATGGGTGTGCACGAGAGGAAGGCACTGCAGGACTTAAGAGAAAACACACAAGACACACATAAAGAAAAGATGGGTACAGAGGACTCCCAGCCTCTCGGACTGAGCCCAGGTCTCTGCAGCCTTGTCTTTTCTGTTTCTTTAATCAGCAAGCAAGTTAGCAGAGCATAGGCTCAGGAACAGAGAAGGACGATTAACTAAATCCTTGCAGGTATGCAGAAAATGGCTAAAAGGTTCAGAAGCTTCCATTAAACAATCTTGTCAGTTCTGCCCCCTCAGGACTTGCTGTTCCATAGTCCGCACCAAGGACTTGTGTCAGGGCAGCATCCCAATTTCCCGCCACTTTCCTACATGCACCAATCTGCAACAGCTCTGTATTGGCCACAAGCTCAGGACGACTACCCAGACATCCCTTCACTGAGGTGAGTGAAACGGCATAAGTGAGAGGCATGTGCACTAGCAGCTTTGTGAGCAGACTCACCTTCCTTTGATATCCCTCCAAAGAACAGAACCTGGAAGCCACACACCAGTGGCTTCAACGTAGCTCCTGAAAGTGAACATAAAATGTTGTGCTTTTTAAATGAGATTCCTTGAACTTCATTTGCTTTCCAAAAAGGGCTATAATTCCCAAAAGTTTAAGAGCCATGGCCAGCTCGAGTCCACAGCAGGTGCTAAGCATGTGATTAATGTGTACTTTGTGACAAAACCCTCAGTATATCCTTGCACTAGCCAGAATTCACCTGGCACCTCTTTGTAAACTCAAGAGACAAATCTATCATCTCACTGTGTGAAATCTCCTCAACAGCAGAGCGTGGACAACCTGATGTCATCATGGGCTCAGGAGAGTTAGGTACACACTTGTGCCTAGAGAGGGCTTGCCTTTAACACTCCAGACATGCAGATACTCTATATTCTTTAATTCTCAAGGGCTGTAGTGAGTTAAAAACTCCACAAATTCACTAACTAGCTGAATGTTAAAAATACTCTGCAAAATTTTGAGTTTTCCTTCAGAATTGGAAGGAAATGAAATAAAATTACTCATTGTTAACTGGAGAGAAAATCAAAAGTTGCAGTCTGAGTACAATAACTTCTTTGGCAAAAGTTATTCTCTTTGTCCCCAAATTACACCAAGGATTGAATGTAAAAACAGAAAATGAGATTTTGCTGTATACAAACAAAATTACACATTTCCCCAATAATGACACCATAAAATGGCAAAATGAGAAATATTTATTACACAAAAAAGCGTAACAGAATCAACAGGCATTAAAAGCATTACATAGTGCAAACACCAAAAAGATACAGAGCCATTAACTTAGTGGAGCAGGAACATGTGACAATAAATATTGCTTTCCCTTTTTTAGTGGGCTGGCCAATACCCAAGTTATTTTAAATTGCCATTTTCTTTTCACTTTATGAGAACTCCAGAGCTTGGTCTACCAAGCGCATAACTTCTCCCACCCAAGTACCAACCAGGCCTGACCCTGCTTAGCTTGAGTTCAGACAAGACTGGGCGGGTTCAAAGTGGTATGGCAGTAGACTTGCCTAACTTTAATAGCTTACTCAAGACAATTATAAGCGAAGTGGCTCAGCATACTTAATCCCCACAACAAACTATGAGGTACAGAGGGTAGTTATATGTTTCACAGATGAGAAAAACTGAGGTGTAAAAAGGTCAGGGAGGGATTCAAGGTAATGATGTTCCTTATTTCTGTCAGGCACTTAAGAGTGCCCAGCTATAAACTAAGGGCAGTCCCATTCCCAAACTGCTTACGGCCCTTACCTTGCCAAGTGCCAAAGGGCCAGGCATATTTCACTCCCCTTTGAAAACATTCTCTACTACTCTTAAAGGGGGGAAAGAAAAAAAAAACTGAAGGAGACATTTTTATTCCTATTTAAAAGAATGAAAATGCTAACTATAAAAGAAAAAATATAATCCTCCTGCAGGGAAAGGGAAGACTGACCTCAATTTCTCAGTGCTGAGATGTAGTCAAAATAATTGCCCTGTTCCCCCATGACACTCATTAAGGAAACTTCGATTACAAGTTGTCTTGACATCACAGCTTCCCTTCCTTATTGCTGGAATCCACTAACTAATTCTGCAACAGAAACATTCCCCAGGACTGACTGGGAAAGGGGAACCACATCTAAAGACAAGGCATACAGAAAATCTTTGGTATAAAAGCAATATCCAAGAGTAAAGAATAACTGAACTCCAAGGGAGAAAGGGCGGTAGTAAGGGAGAAAGTAGGGGAACTGTCTGACAGTAAACTAATCACTCCTAAAAACCAAAACAAAAAACAAAAAGAATCCCCATAATGTATTGGGATAAAAAGTCAGATGCTCCGATATACTCTTGGTGTTATAACGATATTGCCAATTTTCATTAAAGCATTAGCAAAGTTCCAATAACTGTTCTGAGGAAGGAAGTGCTAATAGCATTATTTGGCTCTTTTTATGATTCGTGACCCATTCTACCCCCAAGAAAAGAGGGATTCTACTTCCTGTGCCACACTCCCAGAAGACATTAAATGAAGATCCTGGATGACGGAAAAAACATCTGCAGGAGACGCAGTACTTTGGACTTTAGATAAGCCACTAAGAAATACTGCCTACCTTTTCTCCAGATATATTTTCTCTTTAACATTTTCAGTCATTCAAAAAGCTCTTGATAAAGGTACAGTAAATCCAAGTACAGATTATATTTTCTTTAACAATGACACATTCACCACTAACTGCATTAGTTAGGATTGCACGTTCAATGCATCAAAAGATCTTAAAATGCTTATGGGACATTCTTCCACAGGAGAAAAGAGATTTTGAAAGACTATAGCAATGGAAAACAAGGAAAGCTGTCGCCAGAAAGGATATATTGAAGCAATCTGGAAAAATTGTCCCAAATTAGATCTGAGAGCAACTTGAACCATTACCTCAGATACTCATTTCCAGTTCAGGGTCCTAAGATATTTCCCTCATATGCTAAACTAAAACTCTGCTAATCACAAATCTGGGAAATTCCATCAAAGTAACTTTTCTGCACACCCTACGGCAGTGCAAAATTCTAGACATCTGTCAACAGTGAACATTCTACTTTTGGCACAGGAAAGAGCGTGCAGGTTCCTTTAGCTTTGAAGAGCAGATTCTAAGCACAGCTAGTTTTAATCCATATCCATTTTTTAGCAAAAGTATTATCAACCTTGATATTGTGTGCACACACATGTATACCAATGAATGGGAGAACCATCAATATAAGTTCTTCAGCACATGACACGACTAAACAAAACACAAGATTCACAGTTTCTAAAGCCATATATTTTCAGTTCACTAGTCTGTGGAAAAATACCCAAATAGCTAATTAACCACCTTTCCCCTTTCTACAGCGAACCAAGAGGTAAAACTGTAATCGCACTGTAGAACTCAAGACTAGCATTCCTCAATTTCTCACTAATGACTTTCTAAAGGAGCCAACATTGCATTGAACTGGCATTTAAAAAGCTACACACAATTCTAATCTTTAAAAATAAATTCTTACAAACAAAATAATGTTCCAAAAAGCATTATATACATCTAAATATATGTTATTAAAACACAACTGCATATATCAAATGCTTGGCAGTGATTCAGTTTTATATCAGAGAAGTTCATGGCAGGTTAGGGCTGGCACTGATTCAAGTCTAGGATTGGGAGCCTATTCTATTCCATATATGGACTGTGAAGAAAGGGTTATAGCATTTAAAGGCATGATCTAGTATTTTTATAAAGCCTGGTATCAGTTTCATATACAAAAGCATATCAAATATAAGCACAGTGCAAGTACATTAAGCTAATATTAAGAGGGAGACATTTTTAGCTATGATCTAGAAATCTGTTTTGTAAGAATTCATCATTAATGCTCTGAATTCTTTGTCCAGGATAACGTGATCATATATATTCAATGATAAGGCTCTGGCTGGGTGCTCAGTGGATAAAGCATCAACGCACTATGCCAAAGGTTGTGTGTTTGACCCCCAATCAGAGGGTGTACACAAAGCAATCAATGGAACTATGTGAACTAACGGGTTGATGCTGAGTTGATGCTTCTCTCTCTCTCTCTCTCTCTCTCTCTTCTGTGCCCTTCTTTACTCTATCAAATCATAAAAAAATAATTAAATGATAAAAACAAGAAATCTGATGCTGCCTTGGCTGGATGGGCTCAGTTGGTTAGAGAATCACCCCGATGCACAGAGGTTGATGGTTCGATCCCCGGTCACGGCACATACAGGAGCAGCTCAATGTTCCTGTCTCTCTCTCCCTCCCTTCCTCTCTGGCTAAAATAAATAAATAAATAAATAAGTCGAAAAAGGGGAAGAAATTTGATGCTAACATGGACCACAAGTCTATGGCATGATATAGCAGAAACAACAAACCCTACTGACACCTACTTTAACAGGTCCTTTCCTCTCACCCAAGGTTTCATCGCAAGCAGGGCCTACCAGGGAGACCACATAACATTCCAGTGAAGACACCCGAGAGAGGAAGGAGAGAGGTGAAGACAAACCAGGTAGGATGCTGACAAACAGGGGTAAACTGACCTGGTGTCCAGCAAACCAGAGCACACGATCACTCCAAATACAACTAAAAGATAAACGGTAGTGTTTGGAAGAGTTTATCTTACAGTAGTCAACTATGAAGCTTTGCTTTAGTGGCAGTGAATAAAATATATTTGTACCGCAGTCCATTGAAAAAAAGAACAAAATCTTAAATAGATCAAAATGGTTTAAAGTTTCTGTACAAAAGAACTGTTCTGATAACACTATTCAGCCCTTTTAAGTATCCCTGACACATTTTACTCTCAAGAAATAAGATATTCTACTTTCTGTGCTGTATTACCAGAAGACAATAAGGATATGGGATGAAGAAGTAGCACCTCGGATTTCAGGTAAGGTACCAAGAAAAACTACCTTTCTCAGATACACTTATCTGTAACATTTTCAGCTATTCAAAAAGCCCCAGAGAGGCACAGTAAACCCAAGTTTAGGTTTACCATATTTGCAGCTCAAATACACAGCTCAAGAATCTTCTAAGCCAAGTACTTAGTACTAATGAGAACAGTAAAAACCCAGGTGAACAAATGGGGAAAGGAGGAAGCCGGATAGCATAAGAGGATTCTGTGCAATGAGGTACCAAAATTAGCATCAACTATCTACAAACACAAAATTTTAAGATTTTTTTTTAAAGTTTTCTGAAAAACTGCAACTTTATAGGACAATCACAGGGTACTCGTGCAGATCCCCAGCTCTCCCTGCCTCTCCTAAGTTGCCACCTACAAAAACATTTGACTGGAAAAAAATAGAATTGAGGGCTGTCAAACTATTGAATATGAAGAGGAGTCTGGCGGGGGGAGAAAGGAAAGTAATTGAACTTTCTGAAGTTTTAGAACATTCAGCATAGCCTAACAAAATATTAAACTCACAGGACTAGTTCCATTTGCTGGGGGAAACCCTGGGCACTACTGCCTGGAGGCAGCTCTGAGCAGCGTTCCCAGGAAGAAGCACTGCTGGAGAAAATGCTGCTGTCCTTCGGCATCCTCACTTGTCCTCCCAAAGGGAGGGATAATCAATCTGATTATATAAAGAAGTCCGGCATTTACTGGTACTTCTCTTTTGAGAAAAAGTGTTAATGTCCAATTTTGGCTGCCAAATCACATTCCCCAGTATTCTGAGGTTGCTGGTTGTTCCAAATTCAACAAGCACCACCATTTAAATACCTAACAAATAATGAGAAGCAAGCAAGTATGATTTAAAGATTTACTGCAAGTAGGATTTAAAGTATAGTTTAGATTTGGGTTCTAGTGCTAACTCTGTGATTTTCAGCAGTCAATTTGACCTTTAGCCTCGTGCAAAATACAAAAGGTTTGAGCGCATTCTAGTTTTAAAACTCTACTTAACAAAACTTATCTCTAGAAATTAAATATGGTGCTAAAAAAAATTCCATTCTACTTCCTATACCTGGAAACACCACTCCTTTAAGGGGATGATGTCCAAAAGTGTGGTCTGTAGCCCATTTGCATCAGCTTCCAGGAGCATTTGTTGAAATGGAAATCCCTGGCTGACACCTCAGGGATCAGTGTGCAGGCTGGTGCTTTAAGGAAGGGGTGTGTTTGAGCTAGTCTTTTTAACGCAGGTGATTCTTAGGCTCCTTCAATTTGATAATTCTAGGTCCTTGTTCTTCAAAATGACACACTGATACACCTGGGCAAAGACTAAGATTTTTTTTTTTTTTCATGGGAAAAGTAGACAGGGATTTCTATAAGGAAATCAATTTAAAGATATTCAATTACCATATATGTACTGTTCAAAGATTTATGTGCTCAAAGACTGTTCAGATTAACACTTCTCTTTAATTACTTTCCCATTTTCAAAAGACTGGCCTCTGACCCATCTGAAGTCTTACTATGGAGTGCTGCTGCCTTACAGTGTAAAAAAAAAAAAAAAAAAAAAAACAGAACTCTCGGCCCTGGCCGGTTGGCTCAGCGGTAGAGCGTCGGCCTAGCGTGTGGAGGACCCGGGTTCGATTCCCGGCCAGGGCACACAGGAGAAGCGCCCATTTGCTTCTCCACCCCTCCGCCGCGCTTTCCTCTCTGTCTCTCTCTTCCCCTCCCGCAGCCGAGGCTCCATTGGAGCAAAGATGGCCCGGGCGCTGGGGATGGCTCTGTGGCCTCTGCCTCAGGCGCTAGAGTGGCTCTGGTCGCAACATGGCGACGCCCAGGATGGGCAGAGCATCGCCCCCTGGTGGGCAGAGCGTCGCCCCTGGTGGGCGTGCCAGGCGGATCCCGGTCGGGCACATGCGGGAGTCTGTCTGACTGTCTCTCCCTGTTTCCAGCTTCAGAAAAATGAAAAAAAAAAACAAAAAAAACAAACAGAACTCTCAAAAAAACAAGGACAGAGTAAAACAAAGAGAGCTGCTAAGGCATAAAATTCTGGTCTTATATTTCTATGTTAGAATTGTAATTGAGAAGATTGTACCAGAGATGTATATTAATATTTGAATTAAAAATAAACCCAAGCCTGAGCAGGTGGTGGTGCAGTGGATAGAGCATCAGACTGGCACATGTAGGATACAGGTTTGAAACCCTGAGGTTGTTGGCTTGACTGAGAGCTCACCAGCTTGAGCGCGAGGTTGCTGGCTTGAACAAGGGGTCACTTGCTATGCTGTAGGCTCCCCTCATCAAGGCACATGTGAGAAAGCAATCAATGAACAACTAAGGTTTAGCTGCAATGAAGAATTGATGCTTTTCACTTCTCTCCTTTCCTGTCTGTCCCTAACTGTCCCTCTCTCTGAATCTGTCAAAAAAATAAATAAAAAGATAAACTCATATCGTTTTTGACTGAAAGTGAAGTCTTCTTTGGCTAATTTCATGAGAACAGGATTATAACTAATTGTCTAAATCTGCGGCTATAAGGTTTTGATAAAAGCACATATGCAATATATTGGATAGTATATCCTCTGTAAGTACTTAAATTTACTCCTAAAATTTAGATGCCAAATTAAACCTGTGCAAAAAGGAAAATGAATCTAGGGTGAGAGCCATGAAACGGTAGAAGAACTGCCTGGACAGGGACACAAGGGAATATTTTCTGAGGTGACAGAAATAGTCTGCTAGAGCTTGTTTTGGGTATTTACTCAGATGTCTACAGAAGGAAACACTATTGTTTGTTAATTACACCTTAATTTTTAAAATGTGCAAAATATTTTTCTATATGTATATCCTTTCAAAATTCTTTTACTGCTGTTAACCAAAAAAAAAAAAAAAAATGTTTGACAGCACTATCCTAGGTACATATGAAGAAATTTGTTATTTACAACTTTTCTGATGTTTTGACACTTAATATTTCTGTAATTTCATTGATTCAGTTATGCTATAAAAACCTTAATAACCAACTGAATCTCCTTCTTGCAAATAGGGCATGAAGCCCTAGCCTTCTTTAATCTTCTGGCACAGTGAAAACAAGTGACAAGATGGCTTGTCCTTCCATGAATAATGTTCCCATCTCGTGGTCTTTTTTCACACACGCTACATGGCTTTAAAAGACTCCGGCAATCCTCCACGTTTCCTACAACTGATCTCTGTTTAAATAGGTTAGCTGATTGTTCTTCCACGCTTGATATGGTCTCTTGGCTTTCAGAACTGTGAGCCAAATCCAAGAATTCCACCGAGTTGCAGGGATCAAAGAGTTTGGAGTTTTCTTCCTTTCTATATACATCTTTAGGTGTAACAACTGGAGCTGATATGGTTCTTCGGCAATCTGGGACATCAATTCCTTCATTTACCTTTTCTTCAGTTATGGCAGTGATAGCAGACGTGGAGAGGGAATGGGTTAACTTAGGACAATCTGAATACCAACCCTTCCTCAAGGCCCAGCACCGAAAACAGTACCTCTTGCTCGGAGAGTTAAATTTCTTGCACTCAGTACACTGCCATTCATCCTACGAAGATAAGTACAGCTAATTAATACTCAGTGAGGAACATGATGCAGCACAGACCTAGCACACCAGAGGTCACAGGTTCGACTCCCAGTAAGGGCACATATGAAAAGCAATCGAGTACACAACTAAATGGAACTAAGTGAAAGAAGCTGATACTTTTCTCTCTCTCCCACATGTCCCCCATCCCCTACCCCTTTCCTCTCCCTCAAAAGTCTGAGTGGCTTTCTGGTCTGAGTGGAATTTACATTGTTTGCTTTTCACCACTGCCTTCTTTTTAGGCCATTTCTCTTTGTACTACTAACTCTTATATTGAGTAAGGGGCTCAGAAATGAAGAAGAGATACCACTTTGTCACTCTTCCCTAATATTTAAGAAATGTTATAAAATCTGGCCCCCAAAAAAGCTACAATTATGAGATTTAAAAAATGCTAAATTTACTCATGCTTTCTGACTGCTCTCAGGGTCACAGGTAGTTAATTGTATGACTAAATCACCCCGTCTGAAAAATGAAAGTTTCTATCCTTGAATGACAAATTTTTTCCTACTTCTCCATATTCAAATAAGGAGATGCTAGAGCTCAATAAATTTTACATGCCTTACTTAATTCAAAGGTAGCTACCTGTAACAAGTTAATAGTGTTTAATGTGAATAACTGCCTGGCTTTGACAGGATCAATGATTTGACACAGGCTGACTTGACTGCTTTCAGAATGAAGACCAAGCACTTCAAGTTTAGAAGTCATAATTCAACTGCCTATATCAAGAGGCAGGGGCAGAACCTTTGTTAAACTGGAATGCTCCAGAGAGCCTCAAAAAATCAAAACATTCCTGTGCTGGCCCTGGCCAGTTGGCTCAACAGTAGAGCATCAGACTATAATGTGGAAGTCCTGGGTTCGATTATTGTTCAGGGCACACAGGAGAAGCGACCATCTATTTTTCCACCCCTCCCCTTCTCTCTCTCTTTCTCTCTCTTTTTCATTCTCTCTCTTCTCTTCCCACAGCCATGGCTCGAATGGTTTAAGCAAGTTGGCCCCAGGCACTGAGAATGGCTCCATGGCCTAACCTCAGGAACTGAAATAGCTCGGTTGCCAAGCAACGGAGCAGCAGCCCCAGATGGGCAGAGCATCGCCCTGTAGGAGGTTTGCTGGGTGGATCCCAGTTGAGGCATATGCAGAAGTCTACCCACCTATCACTTAAAAAAAAAAATTCTTGTTCCAGTTGAAGATTCTCAGCTCTCATATAAATATTACACAAATACTCAACAGAACTTCATAAAGATTTGGAATTCATAATAGAGGCTGTGTCATAATTTCACTGGCATCAACCTTCCTTTTCTAGTAGTACACAAAATAATAGGCTTGTTAAATTCAGTGGCATCTTTGATTTGATGAAATATAGTCTACTTGACTAAATAAAATCTAATAGATTTTCTGGGTCCAAGTAGTCACAGAAGTCTGAAGAAGATGGAAACACTTAACTATGCTATTTGTGTTATGGTCAAGGACATTTACTGGGCCAACATATTCCACTTTATTACTTAGCTATGTACATATAATTTGCAATGAGTTACCATAATGGTCAACAGTGGCGAGGTGGGAGTGGGGAAGGGAGCAACACCAGAGACAACCTAAAACCTTTCTATCCCCTAACAGCAAAAAGTTAAATCCCCTCCTTATGCTTCCCTCATCACTCCCTTTTTTCCAGTGAGTTAGCTGAGGGAAGCACTAAAGGAAAATGGCGAACTAGCATGGAAATAGATGGGGAACTAGCATGGAAATAGAAAAGCAAGGAACACATTCAAGTCTAAACCTGAGCTGTCAATTGGTGACAAATCCATACCTATTACCTAAAAACTTTATACTAAATCTTTATTACCCCTCAATTAATAGAAATCAATGTGGAAATTTAGCTATTTTTCATTTCTTTTTAAGAAAGCAATGAAAATATAATTTTTATACTTGATAATTTTAGATAGCTTCTAAGTCTATCTTTGGAATTATAGGTATTAGTGGGGAGAGTAGTGCAGAACTACTATGAATATCTATCCACTGCATCATGTTCAAAGAGTTTTTACAGCAGGGTGAAAGGCACACTGAGAGGCAATATAAGTCATCCCTTTTCAAGGAAGGAAGATTGGATCAACTCATCTTGTCTCAAATTTCCTAAAAACCTCTAACAAAATGTGAAAAAATCAACATCTCTTAATACCCAGAAAAGGTGGATGAAAATGGGAAATGGCATTCTTCACAATGAACTGTTGGAACATTGCCATGTGAAGACATGACAGGTGCAAAACAGCTCTTTTACTACAGATTCGTACCTCAGAGGCAACCTCTGTATCAGTATCATCACATATGGACTTGGAATCCTCAAGGTCATCATTTTTTCCTGCTTCAATAACCTGTGACGGCAAAGACATCTCATTAGTAAGGTTTACCTATTTCACATGAGGTACTTACCTAAGAGCCGAAAGAGCTCATTCTGCCTCCATCATTACCACTTTCAAAGGAGATAGCTTAAATGAGATAAAAAGCATGATTCTGTACACAACTGGCACCCAGAGAGTTACCAAATATCTTCTGCATTCAGAAGGGAGAAGGTACTCAAATTTATGACTTAAGCCTGACTGGTTGTGGTGTGGTGGATAGAGCGCCCACCTCGGATGCTGAAGTCCCAGGTTCGAAACCCTAAGGTTGCCAGCTTGAACACAGAGTCACCAGCTTAAACGTGAGATAATTAACATGATCCTATGATCGCTGACTTGAGCAAGGGGTCACTGGCTTGGCTTTGAGCCCCTGGTCAAGGCACATATGAAGAACATTCAATAAACTAAAGTGATGAAACTATAAGTTGATGCTTCTCATTTCTCATCCCTTCTTGTCTCTCTCTCTCTCTCTTATTAAAAAGAAAAGTAAAAAGAAAAAAAAACCCACAACAGTATTAGAGTAAAAGAGCTACAAATTATTAAATGTGGAAATTTATCTTGGGAATCTAGATAGATACTCTAACAGCACTGTATAAAATAAGAAACTTAGATGTGAAGAATGCCTGACCTGTGGTGGTGCAATAGATAAAGCATTGACCTGGAATGCTGAGGTCATCAGTTTGAAACCCTGGGCTTGCCTGGTCAAGAAACATGTGGGAGTTGATGCTTCCTGCTCCTCCCCTGCCCCATCTCCCCCCCCCCCCCCACTTCTCTAAAGGAGTAAAAATTAAAAACAAAAAAAGATGTGAAGAATGAAAACAAAGTACTTTAATATTTTATTCATCAATTAAAAAACAAAATTAAAAAATTTTATTCTTCATATTCAAAAGTACAACTAGGTATGTGATACTCTGGCTGTCCCTATAAAAACATACCCATGGGCCAGGAAACAAAAAGATATGTGGAAAGTATTTTCTAAATTTTAAATTTTAGTATTTAAAATTCTAAGTTAAAACCCTAGTTTTATGACACAAAAAACGAATCATATATATTTTGTTCCACAAACTGGAACAAAACCAATTATAATATAATTATGACCTTCTATACAGCAATTTTCTCATAAAAGTTCAAATATTTTAAGTCCCATCTCTCTACAGAGGTTTCCAAATGTCATCTTTGTCTTCATTCTAACCGCCTACACTCCTTTCTAATGCTACCCACAAAACTAGTCAAAGAGAATTCAAGCATCTATCTGCCTACCATGAACATACAGGATTATATCCCTTCCTTCAGGAACCCAAATCGCAATGAAAATCCCTTAAATTAAAAGAATAAACCCAGTTAGGTCTTTTTTTTTTTTTTTGCTATATTTATTCAGTGGACATTTATTGAGATTCTTGCTCACAACAGGCACTGGGATCTGCTGCCCATTTTGAAACCTGAGGACACACTTGCATGACCTTCACCTCTGTGTATTCACATCATGTGTACTCATAATTCTAACTCCCTCTTTCCTCCTACTTAAAATCTGTAATATGTAGGAATAACTCATCTGTCTATTTCCAGTTGAGTATAAAATGGTTATGAAAGCCGAATTCCCCCACCCAAATCCTGTTGTGGCCATTTAGAACTTTGGCTTGTTAACAAAACAAGATCTCCAGAAGAAAAAAAACCTCTTCAATGAGAAACTAGGCAAGCAGGAAAAGGGTAGATTACTGCCTCTGACAAAGAAGAAACTTGACCCATGGAGTCCTAGCCTATTTTTAAGGCAGCCTTGGTTAACTTAGTGTAAATCTTAAAATTAGATACAGGAAAATATTAAGGAAGGAAACGGGCGAGGGGTATGTGAGCCATTTGTTGTACAAAGCAGTATAGTATAGGTCAGTAGTTTTCAACCTTTTTACACCTGGGAACCAGTGAAAATAGAACAATTATTTCAGGGACTGCTAAGGGAGAAATCACCCTGAGCATAAGCGATTTGATTAAGATCACTGGGTCTATAATCTTCATCCAACATCAGAGTGGTTAACTCTTCTGCAGACTGGCACGAAATTTCTAGTAGACCGGTGGTTGAAAACCACTGGTATAGGTCGTGTCACCCGATCTGAATAGATTACACCACGCACACATAAATAAAACCAATGTGAAATATTTCCACAACATACCATTTTGTCTCTCACTTTCCCTACTTCTTCACTTGTTTGTTCAGCGTCAGCAGCTTCAACTTTTCTTTCAACACCAAACTGCTCTGGTACTGACTCATTCAAAAACCACACGTCATCTGTTGTATCTGAAACAATGGCAGTACCTATATCCTAACAGAAAAAACAAACATGAGTTTTTTGTAATCAGAGGCTTAGATGTTGAACCAACATAAATGAACTCAAAACTCAATGTCCTCACATATTTCCAAACACTGAGCCTTTCTCCAGTGGACATCCATCCATTCAATAAATACTTGGCACCTACTATGTAAAAGCTAACTGATGTACAGGTACCTGGTGAAGAATTTTCTATTTTAACAGTAAATCAAGTATAACACCTGAGAAACAATACTGAAGAGCTTAAAAGCTAAAGACTCATAGTTGCTTAAGTAAATAGAACCCCTTCCCTATAATTTGTTTCTGTAAGTGGCATTCTGAGGACCTAGAAAACATTCTATTAATTGAGAGATATTCCTTCTTTAATGGTCAGTGTTTGTTGAAGAAATATGAGAAATACTGACGGTAACTCAAACCTCTGCTTTCTGAATTCTTAAATAACTTTCTGCATTCAACTATGGACAATTTATGACATGCTTTTCTACAATATTCTTAAGAGACCACTTACTATTTTGCCATTATATGTCATTTATCAAACAAATACTCATTGAATGACTATTTTATGTCAGATACTGTTTTAGGTATTAGGCGACAGAATAGAGTGGTTAATACTACAAAAGCCCTGGTCTGACCAGGCGGTGGCGCAGTGGATAGAGCATCTGACTGGGATGCGGAAGGACCCAGGTTCAAGACCCCGGGGTTGCCAGCTTGAGCGCGGGCTCATCTGGCTTGAGCAAAAAGCTCACTAGCATGGACCCAAGGTCACTGGCTCAAGCAGGGGGGTTACTCAGTCTGCTGAAGGCCCGCGGTCATGGCACATATGAGAAAGCAATCAATGAACAACTACAATGTTGCAACGAAAAACTGATGATTGATACTTCTCATCTCTCTCCATTCCTGTCTGTCTATATCTATCCCTCTATTTGACTCTCTCTCTGTCCCTGTAAAAAAAAAAAAAATTAAAAAAAAATAATACAAAAGCCCTGGACTTACATTTTAGTGGGGATAAATAATCAGTGCATATGTAATTATAAAAAAATAATCATTTTACAAAATGAGAAGTGCAATGCAGAATATAAAATAAGATAAAGAAGTAGAATGATAATGCCTTAGATTAGGGTATGACTGTGGAAGTAATAAAAGTGGTTAGATAGATTCTGGATGTTTTGAATAACCTGAATATGACATATGACAGAGGAAAAAAATCAATCATGTCCCTTGACATTCATCTGGAACAGGGGTCAGGAACCTATGGCTTGCAAGCCAGATGTGGCTCTTTTGATGGCTGCATCTGGCTCGCAGACAAATCTTTAATAAAAAAAAAATAATAACATTAAAAATATAAAACATTCTCATGTATTACAATCCATTCATTTCCTACCACTCGTGTTCATAGCTGTGGGTGGCTGGAGCCAATCACAGCTGTCCTCTGGGACACCACCAAATTTTTATTGGATAATGCGTAACGTACACAGGTCGTTGTATGGCTCTCACAGAATTACATTTTAAAATATGTGGCGTTCGTGGCTCTCTCAGCCAAAAAGGTTCCCGACCCCTGATCTGGAATAACTGGGTAGAGGATAGAAACGAAAAAGAACAGACTGGATAGAAGTGTTTGGGGTGTAAAAAAAAAAAAAAAGTTCTGTTTTTAAACATATTAAATGTCAGAGCATCTAAGTAAAGTGTTTATAGGCAGCTGGGTATGGAAGTTGGGTATTTAGGGGAGAGGTCAGGCTAAAGATATAAATTTGCATGTTGTCTACATACAGACAGCACTTAAAAGTCACAGCACTGTATGAAAATTCTTAAGAGAATGCATTGTATGGTCAAGAGCAACCAAGATTGTTACTCTTTTAAAAATAAAGTTCCTTTTCAAACATAAAATTTACCTGATTTGTCTGTTTATCAGTTGAGTCATTACTTCTTGGTGTATAACTGTTTCTCAAATTTCCTAAAAACCACCAAGGCAGGCCAGCTACATCCCACTCCTCAAGCTCGAGGTCAAGCCTAGAAGTCTCAGCTTGGGTTAAATTTTCTATCAAGTCTTCATCTGCAGAAGTCAAATGAAAAGAATGATAACTATGTATACAGCCCTTAAGAATCAAGACTCTTTATAATACTTACACAATCTCGTTATATGTAAAAAGTAATGCCTACTCCCAGTAAGAATCAGAAACCAAATACCTGTTGCAGTTGCAGAGCCTAAATCTCCTCCCTCCCGATTAGACTTCATTAGCAAGTAAGGATACTAGAAATAGATAATCATTTATCAAGAAATTTAAACTCTAAAAGCATCCAAACAATGACATTATTCCAAAGGGGTTTCTAAATGATCCTTTACTAGCATTTTAAACATTCTTACCACTGTAACAACTAAGGAATGTCTTGTTCTCTAGTACATGGAATCTGATCCCCTGGACTGCACGTGGTGATGACACAGTGGCCAAACCCGTGATAGGAGGTGGTACGGAATGCGACACAGGCAAATAAATGGTTGTCAAGGCAGTCTCATTGGTACCATGCATTTTGAGACATTTCTCAATAATTTATATGGTAATAACCACTATAAAATGCTAAACTCTAGGTTGACTAAATAAATACCTATGTCTTTTCTGGATCAGTGGGTTCTTTCACAGTTAAGATATCTAAAAGCTAAAAATACAGCAAATTCTAAATTAATAATTAATTAAAATATTACAGATCCAAAACGCACTGAGGCCCCACATATTAAGTAAGATTCTATGTTCTGCAATGACATTCAAGGCAGTTACTAACATACGTGTTGCTACCACATGAAATCCATTCCTCTCTTTCCCATCATGCACTCTTTTCTGTTGTGCTTTTACTCTTTTCTTACTTTCTCCCTCTCTTCTACCTCTTCTCCCAATGCACTAAGCATACCAATGGCAACCACGGGTGTTTAAATGCGCTGAGGCACACATGGCTGAAAAATTTCTGCAATAGTAAGTCCCTGCTAGAATAAAAGTTTATCCTACCAACTTACAAATTAATGTTGACCCTGCCTATATCCATACTCGGAAATTTCAACTACCTTTTTTGTTTACTTACTCGTTGCGAAAGTTATCAGAAACCAATCTTTTAAAATGAATATTAAAGTTATCTTCATCTAGTCAAGCTCTGTAATTTCTCATCCAGGGAATGGAAATAAGCCAGTCTTCCTACATATAAAACTTCTATCCTCTCTATCTATACATATTCCTGAAAATATTAAGCTATTTATTCTCAAAATTTACATCATATATTATATATACTCTCTTACACTGGCTGTTATGTATTTTAAAATAGCCTTCTAAAAGTAGAAAACAAGCAAAAACTTGAATTTAAAAAAACAAAACTACACATTTAATGCCATAAGACTAGAATAAGCTCCAAGGTAAATAGGTAGCTAGCCCAATATTCAGTTTACACTCAAACACAATTTGAGGAAAACAATCCAGCATGATAAACTGATTCAATTTTAAACATTTAAAACAATTTCAACAGCACAACTTTCCTGCCACTGCTCCAAATATGAACCTTGACAAAAACACATTATTCCATAAAATAACCTTTGAGGGATTTTTTTTATTTTATACATTTTTGCAGAAAAAAATTTTAGGAGATGTTTTATGAAATGGGACTTGGGGGAAACTTCCAAAATATCAATTAACTCATTTAACCTAATCATACCATATGTAGTATGAATGACAAAGATCTGATTAATTACCACCTGAGGGCAAAGGAACCACTAGGCTTCTTATGTCTCAGTCTTGGCTCTGAGATACTAAGTATATTTTACTATTTTTGCAAACCTCAAAAACCTATGAAAATTTGCATCAAGCAAAGGAATCAAAATAAAAATTGTAACCTAATCAACTATGTACAAGGGGTGCCAAGATTTAAAAGACCAAAACAACTAAGTTACCACTGGCAAAGTGATCAATGTATAGCCATCTCCTATTAGCTTATTAGCTAAAGGAAGGGTCTTCCTCCGTCCCAGTAATCATGGGTTGCTAAAAGAGCTCTACCACCTTCTTCAAGGTTAACAACAATGACAAGGATGAAAAATTTTCAGAAAAGAATGACAAATAAGTATGACATATGCCCCTGCTACTTCACATGCAAAGAGACAGCATTATTATTTTTTGTGTTCTCTATATAATAGTATTAATTATAGCTAATGCTTAATTGGGATAGATGCCATTTCTAGAAGTCATCAACAAAAAGTCTACATAGCCTTTATCCAAAACTTACCTTCTCTAGAATTTGTGCATTTGTACTGTGAGGTAGGCACTGTGGGAATATTGCCTTCTCCAGTACTTTTCCTGGAACTGGGACTTTCCTCTGAAATTTGCTGAAAAGAAGGGAAAGGCAGCTATCAGTGCAGTAGAAATGACTGAGACCAGGGGATGTAGCAGTTCCATTCTAGCTCACCAGTTAGCGTGCGCAACACAATAGGTTACACACAAGAAAGAGAACTCGAGCTCACAACAGTCCTCAAATAAAGGCAACAACTCAACCCACTGTGAGCAGAGCTAGGAATATCCCAAACCTAGGAGTAAAAAAAAAATCTCTGCACAAAAGACCAAAATCTACTGTTAAAAGTAGGCTATTAATATAAATCCTTTAACCTACTACAAAATTAGGCATAATTCAGAAAACATATGAAATCCTCACCATATACCAAGATGACCATAGGGTTTTCCCATGTTTGGGGAAGCTTTAAGAAATGGCCTGACATGACTTTAATTACAACAAGCCTGTTAAAATCTAATAAAGCAGTTTCCTAGAACACCTATGAACATATACCATCATATACACACACAAAAGAAAATTCAACTGGAAGAACTGAAGATCAGAAGTGCTACATCCCAAGGAAAGATTCAGAGCCTGGAACTCTGTTTGAAAAGAACAGAGAATTTTCACTCTGTCCCTGGTCTGTGAACTCCCAAGAACCTTTCTTATTAAATTCTAAAGGTCTTGGGAGGCCAAGAGCCATAGGTACAGAGAAGGGGCCACTCTGTACAACAAAAGAAGTCACCATTTGGTGATTTTACCTTCAGTTGGTCTTGACTTGGAATATCCAGATTTTGATCCTGTGCGATAGCGAGTGTCTGAGCAGCATCTGGACAGCAAGTAAAACAAAAGAAAAACCTTCCCTGGTAATAACCATTCTTTCCACACAAAAGGACCTCAGCAAACAACCCAGGAGCCAGGTTTGGTCCCTCGAGAAGTACACTTCTCCATGTTGGGTGAACAAGGCTCTCATGCGAAAGGAATGAAAAAATTAAAACTGGTAAAAACCATAAAAACCAAAACAGGCTATATTCAGAATATATCTGGAGGAAAATGAAAAACCACTGAAAAATATTCTTCCATAGCAAGCTTTCAAATTTTAATATGAAAAGTGATTCCAAAAGGAAATAATGGGGCATATTTTTATCATCTCTTCCTATGGGTATTATTTTTATATTCTTTTTTTTTTTGTATTTTTTTTCTGAAGTTGGAAACGTGGAGGCAGTCAGACTCCCGCGTGCGCCTGACCGGGATCCACCCGGCACGCCCACCAGGGGGCGATGCTCTGCCCATCTGGGGCGTTGCTCTGTTGCAACCAGAGCCATTCTAGCGCCTGAGGCAGAGGACATGGAGCCATCCTCAGTCCCCTATGGGTATTTTTTATTACCAAATTTGCCTAACTTATAAACAACAAAATAAGGTTTGGCTTTTTATTTTTATTTTCAACTGTTAAAAAGTTATAAAGGGCTATAAAATCTGAAACACTGAATTTCTCACTTGCTTCATGACACAATAGTGTATCTTCATGTAAACGTACATTCTAAATGTTAATGATGATTTTCAGTTTAAATTCCCATCACCTGAATATAGATTAGATTCTTTTTAATCAACAAATCTTATTTTTCCCAGTTAATATAAATATTTCCTAAGAAGAAAGTGGAAGTAGAGAATGTTTTACTCAAGCCCCCCCCCCCACTCTCAAAAAAAGGAAAGGAAACAATAACCTGAGAGAAATTCTTAGTCTCAAGAAATGTATTTCCTTTTTTTTTTTTAAATCTATTTCAAGGACTTGAAAGTTTTCAAGTAGAACAGAAGGTGAAAACTTAGCTTCAGAGAATTCAATGTGGACCACTCATTATATGAGGTTATAAATAACGGAGACGCTTATATGTAAGCCAATCATGGATTGGGATCATCAGCTACTATCAGGTCCAGAGATCTTACAGAAATATCCTCATCTAAAGAGACTGGCAAAGAATAACAGAACCTACAATTGGCATCACGTTCAGCTGCTTTATACAAAGCAAACATTTTAAAAATTGTAATTTATAAAGAGCATTATTTCTAGAGTATTGTTATAGATAAATGGAAATATTGAGAAGTTTAATAGCATTTTTGGACCACAGTAGCCTACAAAGGTCAATTAACATACAATGCAGATGAAGCATTTCTTTACTGATATATTCAAAATATATTACCAAAATATAATCTGGAGAAAAATGAAAAACAACCAAAAAATGTTTTCCCATAGCAAGCTTTCAAATTTTAATATGAAAATTGATTCCAAAAGGAAAAACTGATTACTGTCATTTATATTTTAGGTCACAATTATAAACAAAAAAAGAAGTTATCTGAGAAAATGACAATGTACAAAGGAATTTTAAAATAAGTTTGTCATATATTTCATTTTATTAGGACACATGTGGAAATCTGGAGAATGGTTTATAAAGAACCATGTTCACTTTATATATTTTCTTCAGTCATGGGTTTATTTAGCTCATTTGCAAAGATATAAAATAGGTGATATGGAAAGCACTTGTCTCATTTGTTCTTTCAAATAAAATTCAGCACAAGCAACACATTTTACAAAGATCAAATACAAGTACTAGTCCAAGTGCTAAAGCAGACAAAGTTACTTGTGTATGGTTATGTAAGGTAATTACCATTAGGGTAATCTGGTAATGAGTATAAGGAACTCTTTAATAATCCTGCAATTTTTTTCCTAAGTGAAATAATTTCAAAATGAGAAGCTGAAAAATAAAATGTTTTAAAGATTTAATGTTCAGGCCCTCGCTGGGTAGCTTGGCTGGTAGGAGCCAAGGTTGTGGGTTCGACAAGAATCAACCAAAGAATGCATAAATAAGTGGAGCAACAAATTGGTTTTTCTCTCTTCCTCTCCCTTCCCCTCTCTAAAATCAGTAAATAAAAAATTTAAAATAGATTTAATATTCAGAGAAAAAAATGTGTATAAAAATTAACTAGAGCCTGACTAGGCAGTGGCACAGTGGATAGAGCATTGGACTAGGACGCAGAGGACCCAGATTCGAAACCTGAGGTCTCTGGCCTGAGCGAGGGCTTATCCAGCTTGAGCATGGGCTCACCAGCTTGAACGCGGGATCATAGACATGACCCCATGGTCACTGGCTTGAAGCCCAAGGTCGCTGGCTTGAGCAAGAGGTCACTGGCTTGGCTTGAGCCCCCCAGTCAAGTAATATATAAGAAAGCAATCAATGACCAACCAAGGTGACACAACAAAGAATTGAAGCTTCTCATCTATCTCTCTCCCTTCCTGTCTGTCTGTCCCTACCTGTCCCTCTCTCTGTCTCTTTGGAGCAAATTATGCTATAAGCAAGAGTTAAGGAAACAGCAATGTGAGGCATAATGAAAAAATAAATAAAACCATACAAACAAGAGCTAGCCAATCAGAAATATCTCCAGTACCACTTAATTGGTGGCATCTGATCTTGGACAAATCACTCATTCTATAAAAAAATCTTAGTTTCCTTATCTCTAGACCTTCCTCACGGGGGCTGTTGTGAGGATCAATTGAAATGTGTTATAGAAATGTTCGTTTTAATATATGGCCGATTATATTTTGCAAGGAAATGCAAGAAGGAAAATGAGACAAAAAGTGAGAATTATACCTATTCTAGCTATTCAGAGAACACATCAATCAGAAAACAAATTTTACTGAAAGGTATAGCAGTAAATATAAAATCCTCTGTGTATTTCAAGCCTGTAGTGAGGACCCCAGAAAAGCCATACTGTTTCTCAAGTGATTGAATTTCAATAAAGTGCCATATCATTTGCAAGGCCTTCTCTCTCAAACAGAAATTTACATACGGGTGAAGTGGCAATGGCTCAATGAAACCAAAAGGCTTCAAAATTCAAAGTTCAAAATCACATTTCAATGAGAGCAGCTCTCACTTTAAATTGTAAATTTTAATTATAAATAAATATTTTTAAAGCTATCTGTTACAGTAAACTATTGAAAGACAGTCGATCTAAAATGCTATCTTATCTCTGGCTGGGTAGTTCTGTTGGTTGGAGCATCATCTTGCTATGCTAAGGTTGTGGGTTTGACCCTGGTCAGGGCACATACAAGAATCAACCAATAAATGCATGAATAAATGGAACAAATCGATGTTTCTCTCTCAAATTAATAAATAAAAATTTCAAAAATAAATAAATAAAGTGCTATCTTTGGCCTGGCCAGTTGGCTCAGCTGGTTAGAGCATTGTCCCCATACACCAAGGTTACAGGTTTGATCCCTGGTCAGGACACATACAAAAATCAAACAATGAATGCATAAACAAGTGGAACAACAAATCATTTCTCTCTCTCTCTCTCCCCACCTTCCTCTCTCTCTAAAATGCATACATAAAAAAATTAAGTGTTATTTTGAAGAAAAAAGTTTCAGTATGAGGAAATGAGTGAGACAAGGCTACATTTCAGTTGTCTCCAGTTTATTAACTCACTTATCTCTAACACATCACACCTCAGACCCAAAGCAGCCAGTTTCCTGCACATACCTAATAAATTAAACTCAAAGGGCAGTTATTTAAAAGGTATGGAATCAGGGAAGGGTTACACCAATTGGCCTTCAAATAACAGAAAGCTAAAACTATTAGGTTAAAAGTTCTTGGAGGACCTTTATGATAGATCAGGGAGACATGATGTGAGCCACACAGAATCTCATCACTGAAAGAGGGACACAAAGACCTTACATAACTGATGTAATGCAACAGATGTACAAAGCACCGCCTGTGAAACCTTCTCAGCATAATATTTAAACTTGAATCTATTCAAGTACTAGTTTACCAAAAATACAATGGAGACACATGTTAACATCACAAGGATACAATCTGCAAACTCTAGAATGCAAGAAATGCTATAGGACAAATGAGACATTTCTTCATCAAATAAATGACATAAAAATAAAAAGAACATTAGCAACCAAATGGAGTGTGTGGGTTTTTTCATCAAATGGGGATTTTGAATGAGCCAAGTGTAAAATATACTTCTGAGACAACTGGGGGTAACTATACACAAACTGACTACTGGATAGTATTATGAAGTTATCTAATTTATTATTATTCTGTTGGGTATAATAATGGCATTGTAGTTGTGTTAGAAGGAAAAAAGTCCTCATCTGTTAGATATTTTAAAAGTATGTCTACATGGGCCTGACCGTGAGGTGGTGCAGTGGATAGAGCATCTGGGACACAGAGGACCCAGGTTCGAAACCCCAAGGTAGCCAGAATGAGCGCAGGATCACTGGCTTAGGCACGAGATCATAGATGTGACCCCATGGTCACTGGCTTGAGCCCAAAGGTCACTGGCTTGAAGCCCAAGGTCACTGGCTTGAGCGAGGGGTCACTCATTCTGCTGTAGACCCCCCCCATCAAGGCACATATGAGAAAGCAATCAATGAACAATTAAGGAGCTACAATGAGGAATTATGCTTCTCATCTCTCTCCCTTCCTGCCTGTCTGTGCCTATCTGTCTCTCTTTCTGTCTCTGTCACACACAAAAAAGAAAAAAAAAGTATGTCTACTTGGGCCCTGGTTGGTGGCTCAGTGGATAGAGTGTTGGCCTGGCATATGGATGTCCCAAGTTTGATTCCTGGCCAGGGCACACAGGAGAAGCGATCATCTGTTTCTCTCTCCCATCTCTCCCTCTTCCCCTCCAACAGCCAGTGGCTTGCTGAGGAAGCTCTGTTGAAGCGCATTAACCTCAGGCATTAAAAATAATTCAGTACTCAAGCATTGGCCTCAGACTGGGTTGCCGGGTAGATCCCGGTCAGGGCACATGTGGGGGTCTGCCTCACTATCTTCCCTCCTCTCACCTAACAACAACAAAAAAAGTATGTCTATATGAAGCAAATTATGGTCAAATGTTAACAATTACTAAATCTAAGACTAAGAGGCGCACACATTAATTATACCAACCTACCTTTAGTATACTGAAAGTCTCAGAACAAAAAGTTAAACATAGTAATAGCACTGTGTGATGGTATACCTCCCAGTAATGCCAAGACAGCATTCCATCTCTACTTTGATCCTTTTTGTTTTCCCTTCCCATCATTTGCCCCCTTGAAATCAAAGCTGTGATATAGACTGAAAAAATATAATGAGACATACCTGTAGTAGCAGTGGTTAAAGCGACAAGATTCCTTCTTAGCATAGCATAGAGAGGACTGTCAAGGAGATAAAACAAAAAATTAATAACCCCATGGTTTTTCATTAAAATATTAAATGTATTTCTGATACTCTATCTCCCAACTTTATAAAATATGTAAAGATAAAATTTTCCCCCTAGAATAGATTTTTTAATTAATAAAATTATCAAAATGTTAATGCCCAAGCCCTTGTGTTAGCTTGTCCCCATTAAAAAGTAATTAATTTACATTTTATTTAATTAGTTAAGAGTAACTCAAGTGAGGAGATTTCCTTTGCAGACTATTCCTTCTATCTAGGAGTTAAATTTTACATTTTAATTAGGGCATGGAGGTAGAAGGGAGTCTTACCAAAAAAAGACAAAATGACTCAGAAGAAAAAGTCATCACAAAACTGCAGGGGGGAGGAGATATAGATAGAGGGAGGGGAGAGGGGGAAAGAGGGAAAGAGGGAAAAGGGGAAGGGGGAAGAGGTGAAATTGCTCCAACTGCTCAGCAATCCTACTACATTTCTCTCATCATTTCATTCTTCCTCTCTCCACAACTGTTTCACAAAATTCTAACCTAGTCACATCAAGCTCCCTAACATCCAGGCCTTTACACATGATGCTCAATCTGCCATAAATTCTCCTTCAACCAGCCCCTTCTAATTGACTCTCTATCCTTTGGCTCTCAGCTCAAATATCAGTTTCTCAAAGAAGCTTTCTCCTTGATCCCTAAGACCCCAAACCTTACCCACTACAACTTCATGTATCTCTTTTCTGTAATGCTTATCATAGTATAATTTTAACATAAGTTAGTGTAATAATTTGATTAAGATAGGGAAGAGCACTTGTCTCACTACATTTTAATTAAGCTTCATAAAATCAGAGGCTATTGCTCACTACTATGTTCTAAGTGCCTCACAGGCCAATCAACAATATGTAGGCCCTTAACTGTTTGACGAATGGAATCAATTACCATTAATAATTTAGGGAGATTAAGTGGTTTCGTATAAGAACCAAAAAAAAACAAACCCTCACTCTTTTTTACCTTGGATTTTTCACAGAGAAGCTCTGACATCCTAGGAGTTCTCCCAGAAGATCTCCACCACAATATACCATGTGCTGCTCCCGTGGATCGTACAGCTGCTTCATCGTTATATACTGGCCTAGATGGTGCATGACCTGCATGAAGGTAAAATACCTTTAAGGGTTTCGTCCAACTGCTGTCAAAAACATACAATACAAATTAATTATAAAGAGATAAGTTGTTAGGTTTGCTAGAGAAAGAAATAACATATAAGGGGCCCAGGGTCCAACAACAGGATAGTTGACCCAACCATCTTGGGTTCATCCATTTATTATCATTCTGGACATTAACAGACCCTTACATTTTATAATAGAAATGAGATAGAAATTCTCTGACAATGAGAAAAAGTGGTGAACTTACCTAGTATTCCCTTTAAAATTTTCTCACCAATCCAAATAAAGGGTCTCTTCTATTACTAGAAGGAATAAACTTTAAATTTGCATGGGTCATAAAAAATATTTTGCAAGTCCAGGGTACATAGCTACGATAGTCTTTTGATGTGTGTGCACTTAATTACTTTTGACAAAGGAAGTAAAATGGTTAAATAAACCATCAGGACTGTAAATGCATAAAACAGAATTTAAGATGTTTAATCAAAAATTTAGTCTGCCTGACCTGTGATGGCTCAGTGAATAAAGCGTTGACCTGGAACGCTGAGATCACTATTTTAAAACCCTGGGCTTGCCATCAAGGCACACAGGAGAAGCAACTGCTATGAGCAGACTTTCCACTCCTCCTCCACCCCTTTCCTCCCTTGCTCTCCTCTAATAAATCAATAAATAAAATCTTTAAACAAAAATTAGTCCATCTGGCTTTTTTCATAGGTTCACAAAATGGAAGGGAACACAGACAAGTTCATGATTCAAAACTGAAAGATAATCTAATTTTGTCCTAATATTTTCTCCAGATAACAGATTTTTCTTTTCCTTTTTGAGGAGGGGAGATAATGAGACAGACTCCCGCATGCACCCTGACCCCAATTGAGGTCCACCCGGCAACCCATCTGGGGCCAACTCTCATCTGGGGCTCTAATCTAACTGAGCTATTTTTAGCACCTGAGGCTGACGCTTGGACCAACTGAGCTATTCTCAGTGCCTGGGCTGATGCTAGTACCAATCAAGCCACTAGCTGCAGGAGGGGAAGAGGGAGAGAAGGGGAAAGGAAGGGGTAGAAGGAAGGGTGAGGGAGAGAAGCAGATGATGGCTTCTCATGTGTGCCCTGACCAGAAATCAAAACCAGGATGTCCATAGGTTGGGCTGATGCTCTATCCACTGAGCTACCAGCCAGGGCCTCCAGGTAACAGATTTTTAAAAAGTGTTTAATACGTAAGTGCACTTAATGACAGTAAAAATTTTGTTATCTTGCCCTGACTGGATAGCTCGGTTGGTTAGAGTATTATCCCAAAGCGCAGAGCTTGCCAGTTCAATCCCCAGTTAGGGCACGTACAGGAAGAGATCTATGTTCCTGTTTCTCTCTCTCCCTTCCTTTCTCACTAAAATCAATAATAAAAATATAATTTAAAGATAATTTTGTTATTTCAGATTATGAGCAGACTAAAGCAGCTATCTTTAATCTTTAGGCCCCAACTTCTACGGAATTACTAGATATTTGCACAGAAGATTTTTCCAACACGGATCCCATTATATTAGGAGCAATGATGCTCCTAAGCTCCCCTCTATCGCAGGTAATATGTCCCAATATTTTTTTGTTTGTTTAAAACCTCTTTTTAAAATTTTTTTTATGTATTGATATCAGGGAGAGAGGAAGGGAGAGACAGAAACATTGATCTGTTTCTGTATGTGCCCTGACCCGGGATTGATCGGGCAACCTTTACATATCAGAACAATGCTCCAACCAAGGGAGTTATCAGGCCAGGGCATAACGTGTCCCAGTGCTAACAAAGTTCTCATACCTAATCAAGTATCTAGAGGAAAATATGATGGGGTTATATCTAGACCATCTACTAGAAGAAAAAGGAGGCAAAATATAGGGGGGTTATATTTCTATCTGCCCAACTTTCAAAAAAAATCCATTCATACAAAATAAAATTTTCTAAAACACTATTCTAAATATATATATATATTATTATTCTCATTATACCATTCTGCCTTAATGTACATACTGAGCACCAGTATTTAAAAATATTTTTTAAATCTTTTTTTTTTACTTAGTGAGAGGAGGGGAGGCAGTGACAGACTCCCACATGTGCCCCAACCAGGATCCACTTGGCAAACCCACTAGGGGGCAACGCTCTGCTCACCTGGAGCCATTGCTCCTTTGCAACTGGAGCCATTTTTAGCGCCTGAGGTGGAGGCCATGGAGCCATCCTCAGCACCCAGGCCCATTCGTTCCAATTGAGCCTTAGCTGCAGGAGGGGAGGAGAAGTGAGAGAGAGAAGCAAGAGGGGAGGGATGGAGAAACAGATGGGCACTTCTCTTGTGTGCCCTGACCGGGAATTGAACCTGGGATGGACATCCACACACTGGGCTGACACTCCATTACTGAGACAACCAGCCAGGGCTGAAAGTTCTTCTTTTTTTTAAAACAAACGTTTTTCATAAAAATTTTGATTGTAGAGAGAGAAAGAGAGAGACAGAAACATCAATCTGTTCCTGTCCGTGCCCTCACTAGGGATTGAATGGGCAAACTCTGATGTAGGGCGATGCTCTAACCCACTGGTCCCCAACCTTTTTTGGGCCACAGACCGGTTTAATGTAAAAAAGTATCTTCACTGACAGGCCTTTAGGGTAGGACAGATAAATGTATCACGTGACGGCCCTGGCTGGTTGGCTCAGTGGTAGAGCGTCGGCCTGGCGTGCGGAAGTCCTGGGTTCGATTCCCAGCCAGGGCACACAGGAGAGGCACCCACCTGCTTCTCCACCCCTCCCCTCTCCTTCCTCTCTGTCTCTCTCTTCCCCTTCCGCAGCCGAGGTTCCATTGGAGCAAAAGATAGCCCGGGCGCTGGGGATGGCTCCATGGCCTCTGCCCCATGGCCTCTGCCCCAGGCGCTAGAGTGGCTCTGGTCGCAATAGAGCGATGCTCCAGATGGGCGGAGCATCGCCCCCTGGTGGGCGTGCGGGGTGGATCCCGATGGGGCGCATGCAGGAGTCTGTCTGACTGCCTCCCCGTTTCCAGCTTCAGAAAAAAAAATGTATTACGTGACTGAGACAGCATCAAGAGTGAGTCGCAGACGAATGTAACAGAGGGAATCTGGTCATTTTTTAAAAATAAAACATTGTTCAGACTTAAATATAAATAAAACGGAAATAATGTAAGTTATTTATTCTTTCTCTGCAAACCGGTACAGGGCAGGAAATTCTTCTTTATGCACCAGATAAAGTCAACACTCATAATATGGAGCTTATCATGTAAACTGACTCTGTCCAACTTTTTCCACAATAAAACATTCTCCCTGAATGATATGGACTTCATTTCTTTTTAATCAACGTAAACTCTGGCTATGTTACTGAAGACAACGCAACTCAGAAATTCACACTTTAATAAATTTGAAAAAAGTCATACCAGAATTTTAGAGATATAATCCAAAATGGTGGACTTAATTTAAAATGTAAGGAAATATAAGTATTCTAGAAAATCTGAAATGCCTCCAGATTTGTTTCCTTGACAGGTTTAAGGTTTAAGAGTGCATGCAGCACTGCAGATAGGTGTTAATTATTTTAAGAAAATTTTTTTAAAACTTGACAATTTTGTTTCTTCTGTTTAGGAAGGGTTACTAAAATAAAAGCAAGCACAGTTCGAAGAGATTAACATTTTAATAACGAGTCTTTTCCACTTAAAGAATCCAGTTTTGTTTTTTTTTAAGCTTTAGAAGCTAAAGACGTTATATAAATACATAGTGTTTAAAATAACTCAAAGTGCTCAAAAGAGTATCCTAGACATTTATAATGCAAAACTACAGCATTTATTACCTGCCTGGCAGCATATCCTGTAAATCATAGACAGTATCTATACATTTTGCATTTTAACTCATAAATCAATAAATTCATGGTCAGTCTTGTATTTAGCTGGCAACACACTTCAAAAGGAAATTAAAAGAAAACATGACATTCAACTTGGCTCAATGGTCTTTAAAACAGAGCAAAAGTTGCCTCTCCATTTTCTCAAGAGAACTTCCTTTCTTAGGCCTGATATCAGCTGTTCTTGAAAGAGAATTTTCTTTGATAGTTTACCTCAGTAACAGTAAAGATTTCTCCTTGTGCACCTGCAGCCTGCAAAATCTTCAAAAGTGGCAGTTTTGGTCGTACCTGATATAAATATAAAACAAACATGATATTTATATTTCAATTAGATTGGGTTCTGATACCCCAGGGAACAAGAGAACCACCTTCAACTTTTTAACACTGGTAGATATTTATCTAATATTGTACAATCTTTCAATGCATAAAATAACTACAGATGATCAGACTACTTCCTCAAAAATCACACATTCAAAAGACAACATATTCACACCACTAGGGTGGCTATAGTAAGAAGAAAAAAGACAGTAAGTGTTAGTGAGGATGTGGAGTAATTGGAACACTTATGCTCAGCTGGTGGGATCGTGAAATGGTACAGCTGTGGTGGAAAAATTTGGCGGTTCCTCAAAAAGTTAAACATAGAATTTGCCTATTATTCAGCAATTCCACTCATAGGTATACACCCATAAAACTGAAAGCAAGGACTCAGAAAGTATTTGTACACCAGTGTTCATAGCAGCATTACTCACAATAGCCAAAAGATGAAAACAACAAGTATACCCCTGGCAGATACTAGATGGCATACAGCCATATAAAGAACAATGACTTTGTTTGCTGTCTCTTGACTCTGTTGAGTTTGTCTTTAGCCACACAATTTTGTTCTCTAAATTTTATCTAGTCAAATTTGTCTCTCTCTTCCTCTTAACAGCCTCCAGTTTTGTTGTAAGGTTTCCCTATTCTAGATTTTCACAAATATTTCTTAAATTTTTTCTTCTAATATATTTAATCATTTCATTTTTTACATTTAAGTCTTTATCTTCAATTTGATATTATTTTCTTTCTATTAACTTTATTGGGGTGATGCTAGTTAACAAAATTATACAGGCTTCTGGTGCACAATACTACAACACATGATCTATACACTGTATTCTGTGTTCACCATCCCTATGCAATTTGTTTCTACACAAGATTTGATGTCTTAATTTGTTTCCTTCCAAAGATAGCCAATTATGTCAAAACCATTTATTAAGCCATTTTCCCATCAAATCTAAATTCCAACTTTTCAACATATCATGCTACATATTACATAGTATATAATCTTATGAAAACACAAAACAAAATTATGACTCTTGATGTTAGAGGAAGAGAACTGGAACAAGACACACCAAATTAATTAATAGTGTTATCTTAAGGAAAAGGAACTTAGGGGAAAAGATGGGTCAAAAAAGTTTCTATAAATACTTTAAAGATAAACACATTATAAAGGCTGAATCTTTTATAAGAATACATTTGCTACATACAAAACAAACTAGAATGAAGTTAGCAACAGAAAACAAACTTACATAGTTTGGTCTCAAATTCCCCACTACCCACCTATACCCTAAAGCAGTGGTCCCCAACCTTTTTAGGGCCACGGACCAGTTTAATGTCAGAAAATATTTTCACGGACCGGCCTTTAGGGTAGGACAGATAAATGTATCACATGGGCCCTGGCCGGTTGGCTCAGCGGTAGAGCGTCGGCCTGGCGTGCGGAGGACCCGGGTTCAATTCCCGGCCAGGGCACACAGGAGAAGCGCCCATTTGCTTCTCCACCCCTCCGCCGCGCTTTCCACACAGGAGAAGCGCCCATTTGCTTCTCCACCCCTCCGCCGCGCTTTCCTCTGTCTCTCTCTTCCCCTCCCGCAGCCGAGGCTCCATTGGAGCGAAGATGGCCCGGGCGCTGGGGATGGCTCTGTGGCCTCTGCCTCAGGCGCTAGAGTGGCTCTGGTCGCAACATGGCGACGCCCAGGATGGGCAGAGCATCGCCCCCTGGTGGGCAGAGCGTCGCCCCTGGTGGGCGTGCCGGGTGGATCCCGGTCGGGCGCATGCGGGAGTCTGTCTGACTGTCTCTCCCTGTTTCCAGCTTCGGAAAAATGAAAGAAGAAAAAAAAAAAAAAAAAAAGTATCACATGACCGAGACAAGCATCAAGGGTGAGTCTTAGACGATGTAACAGAGGGAATCTGGTCATTTTTAAAAAATAAAACATCTTTCAGACTTAAATATAAACAAAATGGAAATAATGTAAGTTATTTATTCTTTCTCTGCAGACTGGTACCGGTCCACGGCCCAGGGGTTGGGGACCACTGCCCTAAAGCACACTACTTTTCAAAATACAAGGGGTCCTTGGATTATGACAGTCTCGACATACAATGTTTCAAGTTTACTACCCTCACTCCCATAAAAACTTTTAAAAATTGAGATGTGTTTCGGCTGTATGGATGCCTTACAATGCTATAGGCAGATTTTGGAAGAGAAGAAGTCATCAATCTTCCAGACTACCCTGGAACAATTCTTTAAGAAGGTAGAGAGGCCTGCAACAGATCCTGTACCCTCGACACATCAGCTGCTTCTTGAGATGAAACACCTGTAGTACGGATAGAATCATCTCCAGCGTCTCCTGCATGTTCCTTAGATAATCCTGATTCACCTGACCCAGTATATCCAGCACATTCTGCTGGTTCTCCTGCCTCTCCAGCTTCCTCCTCCCAGTAGGTCACTCTCTCCCAGCTTGCAATGCCCTTCCAGTGTGCAAGCCAACCACAAAAATAAAGGTAAGAAATTTTCTTTATACTCATTTTTTCTGTTACTACAGTACAGTGTATACAGTATTTGTCCTTTTCCTTTTTCTGTGGCATAGTTGTGTTTTTATGTTATAGATTATAATTTTACAACTGTGTTAGGATAGGTAAGTTACTTAGGCTAGGGTGTATTTCAACTTACACCAAAATTCGGGTTACGTCACTATAGCAGGAACAGAACTCTGTTGTAACCCAAGGAACCCCTCTATACCATTGAGTAATCAGTAATTTCCATACATTTATTTGATATTTTTACTTTTAGGGCTTGGTAAACTTTTTCAGTAATGAGCCAGATAGTAAATATCTTACTGTTTTAATTTAATGATTGAGAGAGAGAGAGGAAAAAAGAGTGAGAAGCATCAACTCATAGTTGGTTCACTTTAGTTGTTCACTGATTGCTTCTCATTCATGCCTTGACCAGGGGATTCAAGCCAAGCCAGTGACACCCCTTGCTCAAGCCAGCAAGCTTAGGCTCAAGCCAGCCACCTTGGGATCATATCAATGATCCCGCACTCAAGAGGTGACCCTAGGGGTTTCGAACCAAGAATCTCAGCGTTTTAGGTCGACGCTTACCCATTGCACCACCACCAGTCAAACTCCATAATTTATTTAATCGATGATCAACTGAAATCTATGAGCATTAATACTGTTTACTAGCTTCCCTAAAATAACATTTTTAAAATAATACTTCTGCACTGTATAAAATCCTAGTCAGTGAGGTCAGCTACATCCCCAGATTCAATTTTTTTTAAACTTAAAAGAAAAATAGGAATGCTTAAAAATTATTTACCTGCCGTCTTGCAGAGTTCCTGCAAGCACTGTCAGATGTTGAACACGGGGCAGAGGTAGAAAGAGATGCCATTTGGCAGTGAAGAAATTAGTCCGTTGATAAATCTAAAAAGATAAAAAATTACAAAATCTCTTCTGAAGTAGTTAATTCTCTTTAGTACTTACAAAAAAAAAAACAGCCAGAAGTAAAAAAGACACACCCTATACAAATCAAACGCAATATACTGATATTCTTGATACCCTTCTGATCATTTTCTAGTTCAGATCCTGCAAAAAACTGAAGAGCTTAATCAAGAGTAAAAACAATCTATGCAATCTACCAACTTTGTTTCTGGAATCTAAAACATTTTAAAGTTTCAAAGGCAGGACTGAGGAGACCAAGGTTTTGCCACCCCCAAAAATAGGCCTTTTGGGAAATATGCCTTTTGAGTTTAAGAAACAAAAGTCTCAGAAAGAACTTTTGGCATCCCCCTCTTACCTGTCCAAAAAAAATTCAGATAGAAAAAACTGCTTAAAGGAAGGAACATTAGTAGTATAATATAAACTAAATGTGTTAAACAGGGAGAAATCTAGCAAAGCCTGTTCCCCTCAGTCCCCAAAAACAGGTGTGCCCAGTAAGGATTTGCTCACCACATCTGCTCTTTCTCTACAAGAGGGGAGGAAATAAGGTGAAGTATGGGCAGTTCTTTGATAAAAGCATAGTCTATAAAAAAATATTTACTATTTTAGATTGGTTAAGGCAACAGTATAGCAAGTTCATTCACATGTAGGATTTGGAAGCCTGGAGGTTGATTCAAAGCTCCAACATACATTCAGGAATGTAAGCAATCTTTTGTTAACTGGCCCACAGCTATTAATGGATTAATTATTCCTGTCTTTTTCTCACTCTCCAGCAGCTATAATTTAATTTAGACCATCAGAACTTTTCTCTTGTCAATAACAATACCTACAAATTGGGTTAAACCAAGGTGGCCATTTATCATTAAGGAAAGATATAGCATAAATTGAAATAAAGAATAAGTTAATTTAAATTTTACCTTCTACCTTTTCTCTTTAAAGAAAAGCTGTAGAAAGGGGAAATAGCCCTGACAGGGTAGCTTAGTTGATTAGATGTTGTCCTGATATACCATGGTTGTGGGGGGTTCAATTACTGGTTAGGGCATATACAAGAATCAACCAATGAATGCATAAATAAATGAAACAACAAATCAACATTTCTCTCTCTCCCCCATTCCCCTCTCACTAAAAATCAATTGAAAAAAACTTTTTAAAGTAAAACAGCCTGACCAATAGTGGCACAGTGGATAAAGCATCAACCTGCAATGCTGAGGTCGCCTGTTCAAAACCCAGAGCTTGCCTGATCAAGGTAGATACGAGAAGCAACTACTTACTAAGAGTTGATGTTTACCACTCCTCCCCTCTTCTCTCTCTTTCTCTAAAATCAATAAACAAAATTTTAAAAAAAGAAAAACAGATTTCTTAAATTAACTTGCTGGAGTTTACTTCAGGCCTTTTTCTAGTAAAAAAATGTGACAATCAGTGAGATTTATGAACAAGCCACATGAGGGAAGGGTGAAAATAAAAAGCCTAGAAAAACCATGAGTCTGGCTAAAACTAAGAAGATTCCTCACTCTTCTGGCAAGAAATTACAGAGTATAAATTCCCCCTCCCCATCAGCTTATCTCGCTACAAAAAGGGGAGTATAATTGGATAGGAGCATACCCTACACATTAAAACCACTAGCTTTGACTGGCATTTCAAACCTAATAAACTGGAGGCTTAGAAAAATATCTTCCGCCTGACCTGTGGTGGTGCAGTGGATCAAGTGATGACCTGAAACGCTGAGGTCGCCAGTTCAAAACCCTGAGCTTGCCCGGTCAAGGCATATGTGGGAGTTGATGCTTCCTGCTCCTCCCCCCTTCTCTCTCTCTCTCTTCTCTAAAATGAATAAATAAATAAAATTAAAGAAAAATATCTTCCCTCCCATCTTCTAAGTTCGTCTTGCTAGGCTAATAATCCAATTAACAGACATTAATAGGAGAAAAGTAATACATATGCACAAGGAATTCACATAAGCATTAAATTCCAAAGACAGGCAAAACTGGATATATATGACATTTTTGACAAAGGAGAAAAGGAGGGGAAAGTCAGAAGGGGTCATTTACAAGTAACTGAGGAAGAGTGGAATATACAGGCAGGTAAATTTTTGCTAAGCAACCAAGAAACAATGAGATTCTGTTGAGGGGGGTCTAGTTAACAGGCCCCAGCTTGACACCCTCCTATTGACCAACCACACTCAATTTAGATTAGGTTAACATGATTATATTAAGGTTTCTTTCCTGGAGCAAGTTTTTCTATCTGAAACTCTTTAAGTAGAAAAAAGGGGAGGGTCAAAGTTTCCTTCTGAGTCTTGTTTCTTAATAACCAGTTTAAAATTAATACCCAAAGGCAGGTTTAGGTAGGCAAAACTTTGTCCCCTTCAAAACCAATCCCGATCTCCCACACCTGCTAGTCCTGTAGTCTTCCCTATTTCAGTAAAAGGAACTCCGTTGTTCAGCTGCTCAGGTCAATGGCCTTAAAGCCATCCTTAATTTTTCTTTCACGAGTCACACCCAAACCATAAATAAATTCTGAAGCTGTATCTTCAAAATGTATTCAAAATCTAAACTCTTCTCCCTACTTGTATTATCTGTACACTAATCCTAAACATCCATCTCCTACTACTCTTTTAAAAGTATTGCTTCTAATGACAAAGGGGCAAGTCCCTAGGGAAGACTTGAGCCCCAAGCCAAGAGCGTTCTTGGCTTCAGGCAGGAAAGAATTCAAGATGTAAGCCAAACAAGAGGTTCAAGAGGAAGGCAGTTTATTAAGCAGAGAGGATAAGCAAGAAAAGCCAGTTCACCAAGTAGTGCACTATCCTCACAAGTGAAGGAAGAGAAACCCCAACCATCTCTAGAAGTTGAGATTATATCTGCAGTTTCTGTGGAAAATTACTGGTGTGGGGAAAAAAGCTTTGGGATTAACTTGAACCTTTACAAGGTATATTTTGTGGTCTGTTTTCCTCTTATGGTATAGATAAATGATAAGGTATTAATCTTAGCAGGAATTTTCTTTGTTCTGGGGGCTCCTTGTGGTCTGTCTGCATCTCTGTATCTGGCAGCACCTAGCAGGCCCCTGACTTACCTTTGACTTAATTTATATAGTTCACATGCTCCTCTTCTATATTACTTCCACCTCTGCCCCTCTAGCTCCTACCTCCTTTTTATCTTTGCTCAAATATCAGTTATTACTGAAGCCTTCCATGACCACCCATTTTACACACACACACACATATATTTTTTAGCAAGAAAGAGACAGGTAGGGAGATGAGAAGCATCAGCTCATAGTTGCAGCACCTTAGCTGTTCATTGATAGCTTTCTCATATGTGCCTTGACCAGTGGGCTACATCCAAGCCAGTGACCCCTTGCTCAAGCCAGCAACCTTGGGTTTCAAGCCAGAGACTTTGGGCTCCAGCCAGCGATCTCAGAGTTTCAAACCTGGGTCCTCAGCATCCCAGGCCAACACTCTATCCACTGTGCCACCCTTTTAAAGTTTTTACTTACAGTATTGATTTTTTTTAAATTTTTTTTAATTTATTCATTTTAGAGAGGAGAGGGAGAGACAAAGAGAGAGGAGAAACAGAGAGAGAGAAGGAAGGGAGGAGCTGGAAGCATCAACTCCCATATGTGCCTTGACCAGGCAAGCCCAGGGTTTTGAACCGGCGACCTCAGCATTTCCAGGTCGATGCTTTATCCACTGCGCCACCACAGGTCAGGCTACAGTATTGATTTTAGAAAAAGAGAGGGTAGGAGAGAGAGAAAAACAATGATTTGTTGTTCTACTTTTTTTTTTTTTACAGAGGCAGAGTTAGACAGGAACAGACAGGAACGGAGAGAGATGAGAAGCATCAATCATCAGTTTCTCGTTGCGCGTTGCGACTTCTTAGTTGTTCATTGATTGCTTTCTCACATGTGCCTTGACCGCGGGCCTTCAGCAGACTGAGTAACCCCTTGCTGGAGCCAGCGACCTTGGGTCTAAGCTGGTGAGCTCTTTGCTCAAGTCAGATGAGCCCGTGCTCAAGCTGGCAACCTCGGGGTCTCGAACCTGGTCCTTCCACATCCCAGTCCGATGCTCTATCCACTGCGCCACCACCTGGTCAGGCTGTTCTACTTCTTTATACATTCATTGGTTGATTCTTGTATGTGCCCTCATGAGGATCGAACCCATAACATTGGCCTATCAGGACAATGCTCTAACCAACAGAGCCATCCGTCCCAGGGGGAATGTGAGCAATGTTTTGTCAGGGCTCGTCCAGAGCTATTAACAGGCTAACCATTCTCTCATTCTCCTGCAGCTATAATTTAATTAGAACATCTCAGTTTTTTCTAGGCACAGCCGAACGATAACGTCCCAATTCCAGGCCTGGCAGTTTCATTTTTGTGTTTTGGAAGCTTCTGAAAATCTGGCTACTCTACTGGAGACTCCCAAAAATAACATGTGGATGTCACCTCAATAAATTTAATAATTTTTTTTTTCTTTTAAAGAATATGTGCAGCTAGCTCATCTGTCAAACTGAGTCCCAGCCTTCCAGGCATACATACCCTCAAAAAGCTTATACCTGTCTACAGCTAAATGATAGACCAGAAATGAAACCACCAGAAAAAACATGTGACTCAGCCCACAGAATCATAATAAATAAATGAAATAACTGTTGCTTTAACTCACTAAATTGCTGCATGGTTAATTACATAGCATTAGATAATCAAAACAAATGGCAAAATCTTATCGTTCCACTTAATCTTTAAATAATCCTATGATGTAGGTACTATTATCTTTATTTTACAGATGAGGCAAAAGAAGCATATGATGTTACCTGCCAAAAAGTACACAATAAACTTCTGGAGTCACGATTTCAAACGCAGAAGAGCTCTTAAGTCCCCACTTATTAGTATTTTTTCCCTTTAGACCTCAAGTGCACAGAATTAACCAGTTCTTTCAAGATACTCTCACTATTCATCCATACCTGGCCCACTTTTACTTCTTTTTAATAATGCAATAAGTATTAACAGACTAGTATTCTGACAACCATAATATTTATTGTCCATCCCATTTCCCTGCCTCCCTTGAATTATCCTGAATCCTAAGTTTTGATTTTCTTCCCTTCATTTTTGTGTATTTTAGTGCATCAAAATGAAATCCTAGAAAGCGTGTGTGTACGCATGCTTGCGCTTTGGTAGTTTTTTAACTCTTTTTTAAAAAGCAGTTGTGTTATATATAATTTTAGGGATTTGTTTCACTAAAATATAAACTATATACATAAAAAACATAAAATTTACCATTTTTAGGTGTACAATTCAGGAACATTAAGTACATTCACAACATTGCACACCATCACCACTATCCATCCATCTCTGGAACGTTTTCATCACCCCAGACTGAAACTCTACCCATTCAACGATTAACTCCCCAATATCCCCTTCTCCCTAAACCCTGGTAACCACTATCATATTTTGTCTCAATGAATATGCCTATTCTAGGTAGCTCATATAAGTGAAATCATACAGTATTTGTCCTTTTGTGTCTTCACTTGGCATGTTTTCAAAGTTCATCCATGTTAGAGCATACTTTTTCATTTATCTTGACTGTAGCATAATATTCTAGTGTGATAATCTGAGGTGTTTCTAGGCTCTTACTACAGTCATGTGGCATATAGATACCTGGTGAACAATGGACTGCGTGTATAACAGTGGTCACGTAAGATTATAATGAAGTTGAAACATTTCTATCTCCTAGAGACACTATGGCCTTTGTAAAGTTGTAGTGTAACACGTTCTCATGGCTTTCACCATGATCTAGTTCAGCCACTTTCAACCTTTTCAATCTCGTGGTACACATAAACCACTAAAATTTTGTGGCATGCCAAAAAAATATACAGGGTAGGGCAAAAGTAGGTTTACAGTTGTGAGTACACAAGTTTATTATTGTATTAATTACTGTATTATTTTCCATGCAATTATAAACCTACTTTTGCTCCATCCTGTATTATATTTTTTGCCAATCTGACCAAAACAAAAAAAAATTGGGATAATTTTGATTCATTCACACTGGATGGCTATTGTTGTTTGGCTGTTGTCATTCTTTTATCTGACAATCTAAGAGAAAAGAAGTCAGTACTCTTAACTAAGTAGTCAGGTATTCCCTGGCCGGCTGGCTCAGTGGATAGAGCATCGACCCAGCATATGATCATCCTGGGTTCGGTTACCAGTCAGAACACACATGAGAAGTGATCATCTGCTTCTTTCCCCTTCCCTCTCTCCTTTTTCTCTCTCTTCCCCTCATGCATCTAGCATACGTCCTGGGTGCTGAGGATAGTTCTGTTGGTCCAGGTATGTCAGTGTCAGGTGCTAAAAATAGCTCACGTGATTTGAGCATGGAACCTGGGTGGCGGCTGCTGGGTGAGGTGCATGCAGGAGTCTGTCTCACTGTCTCCCTTCCTCTCACCTTAAAAAAATAAAATAAAGCCTGACCTGTGGTGGCGCAGTAGATAAATCACCAACCTGGAATGCTGAGGTCACTGGTATGAAACCTCAGGCTTGCCTGGTCAAGGCACATATAGGAGTTGATGCTTCCTGCCCCTCCCTCAAAATGAATAGAATCTTCAAATAAATAAATAAAAATAAGTCAGGCTTTGCATGTTTTAAAAATTATTGCAGCACACCAGTGTGCTGCAGCACACTAGCTGCAAATTGCTGGTTGATCAATTCTGTAATGTATGCTTGCAAAAAACTCTCCTGTTCATTTTTGTTGGCTTTTTACAGTCTGTAACCGTGATGGCGAACCTATGACACGCGTAGCCATTTTCAATGACACGCAGCCGCATTCCACAGAGGTATGGGGCCGCATGCCAAGAAGGACGTTTCATCCTCGGCTTCTGCACAGCCAGGTGCAGTAGCTGAGGATAAAACCTTTGCTGTAGTGTAGACACTCTGTGCCGGAGGTCTGTAGGCCAAAACAACAGAACTCCGGCACAGAACGTCTAGTTCTGGGACTTCCGGTTAGGCCATTAGGGGATCCTTGACCTCACTTCCAGCTGGTGGAGCAGAGAGCAGCGGAATGCCGTGGGGGACACATCTCTGGGGGTCCTGTGATCACCATAACCAGCAACCGCATAACCACAGCAACTATCATCCAATCTACTGTTCTGAGGTGTCGTGGATTTCTAATTGACCATCATTACTGAGATAAGTGAGGGGGAGGCTGGGAGAGGCGAGGGCCTGTACTACCGGTGCCATTTCCCACCATTAGAAATAGCAGCAGCCATCTTAATTTACATAAGATGCAACTTGCAGAATTTCAAGATGCATCTAGGCTCAGGTGATTGTCGACTTGTGGTCAAAGCTTGAGAATCTGAAAAGGTGCCACTTGGAGAATCAAAAGGAGTGCCACTACGAACAGAAACTTGGAGTGCCTGGAACCGATTACCACTTTTACCATCCTGAAAAATATAGCAATGACTTTATTCACAATTTTTCCCTCTACGTACTTTTGTGAGACCTTATTCTCAGCGTTAAATAATATCAAAATCAACAAAAGAAACAGATTGACAGATGAAGTTAATAGCGCTTGCTTGGGCTTGAAGTGTACAAAATACCAACCTTCAATTGAAGATTTAGCCAATGAAATTCAGCAACAAAAAAGTCACTAATAGTCAGGTTAGTTAAAGAATTCCCCCTCCCCCTCATTATCTTAGTTCACAGCACCCCACACAAGTTAAATAATATCAAGACCAACAAAAGAAACCGACTTACAGATGAACAAGGAAGTCACTAAGCAGGTAAGTTAAATAATTAGTTTTTGGTTTATTAAATACAGTTATATACTACAATTATTCATTTTTGTTAACTATAAATATCGCAAAATTATGGTTTTTTTCTTAAAGTGACACACCACCCGAGTTATGCTCGATTTTTTGGCAAATTTTGACACATCAAGCTCAAAAGATTGCCCGTCACTGGTCTATAACATACCTGCTAATCTGTTAGCCTGACCTACAAATAATCAAAAATATGTAATGAAATCTCCCACTATAATGGTGATTTCTACATTTAACCCATTTATCCCAGTGCAGTTCCACTAATTTTGCTTCATCTATTTTAGAGACTTTTAATCAGACACATACATACTTTACATTGTTTTATTTTCTTGGTATACTGTCATTATATAGTGATTATCATTACGCAGTTATTTTTTTTTTCATCCCAATTGAGATATTCTGCCTTAAAGTATCTTCTACCTTATATTAGTACAGTCATGGCAGTTTTCTTTTAGTTAGTATCTCCAGGTATGTATTTTCCCAATATTTTACTTTCAATTTTTTCATGCCTTGAACCTTTTGGTGTGCTTCTTTGTAAAAAGCCTTTAACTGGACTCTGGGTTTTTAAATCCAATTTGTCAAATTACATCTTTAAAAGGTGAGTTTAGAACACCTGTTGTAATTGATATGTATGGATTTATTTAGCATCCCAGTTTGTCCTACTCTTCTTATGCTTACTTTGCTTTAACACCAGCAGAAAGTGTTGTGCCATTAAAAAGATACTGATTTAAGAGCCAAAGCAGGACAAATTACTTTTGATTGCAAGGTAAAGGAGGAATGAGAGGGAATGGAGATAGGAGTGGAAGGATTTTAAAATGGAAGAATAGTAGGAAAAATGGGAGAGAAAACATCATGAGCAAAGGCATTGTTCAAGGATGTGTGTGAGAAAATGAAGTCTGTTGATGGGCTTTGAATCCTGCATTGTTCAAGGGTCAATTGTAGTCACATTCAGTTGCTCAAACCAGAAAGTTGAGTCATCTTCATCTCTCCCTCTTTCCCTATTATCACATCATCAAATCTTACAGAATTTAACTCCTAAATCTTTCAAAACCATCCATTCACTTCATCTTCATGATCAGGTCCCCAAAGCAAAAATTGTTATTTCTTGCTTGCATCATTGCAATCCACTTTTAACTGGTCTCTCTAACCCCACTTCAATCCAAGTTCCACTTTACAGCCAAGATTTAAAGTAAGAAGAAGAAGGAAAAAAAAGCCTGATCCGGTGGTGGCACAGTGGATAGGGCATGGACATGGGATGCCGAGGTCTCAGGTCCGAGACCCTGAGGTTGTGGGCTTAACCCTCTGAGCAGTACGAACGTTCATGTACATCCTCATGCCTCCTGACCATCCAGAGCATGATCGACTGATTTTCAAAATGTGTTAAGCCTGACCAGGCGGTGGCGCAGTGGATAGAGCGTCGGACTGGGATGAGGAGGACCCAGGTTCAAGACCTCAAGGTCGCCAGCTTGAGCGCCGGCTCATCTGGTTTGAACAAAAGCTCACCAGCTTGGACCCGAGGTCACTGGCTTGAGCAAGGGGTTACTCGGTCTGCTGAAGGCCTGCGGTCAAGGCACGTATGAGAAAGCAATCAATGAACAACTAAGGTGTCGCAACGAAAAACTGATGATTGATGCTTCTCATCTCTCTCCATTCCTGTCTGTCTGTCCCTGTCTATCCCTTTCTCTGACTCTGTAAATAAATAAATAAATAAATAAATATCTTAAAAAAAAAAAAGAACTTTAAAAAAAATGTGTTAAGAAAGCATTAAAAAAAGGCAACCATATGTTCTTCTTGTTCCAATACATTAGTTATCAAACATGATTTTAAGTTAATAAAACTGTAACTGGATCTAATTTCATTTATTGAAAAAAAAACAACTCACTCCAGGGGTCAGCAAGGATGGAAAAAACTCACTACTCAAGGGGTTAGGTGTGGGCTCGTCAACTTGAGCATGGGATCATAAACATGATTCCAAGGTTGCTGGCTTAAGCCCAAAGCTCGCTGGCTTGAGCAGGGGTCACTCCTCGCTTGAACCTACCAGTCAAGGCATGTATGAGAGACAACTAACGTCATACAACTAGGAATTGTTGCTTATCATCTCCCTCTCCTTTCCTGTCTCTTTCCCAAATAAGTAAGTAAAATGCTACAGTGCTAGGTCCTGCTCCACAGCTTGCTACTGCTCTAAAAGCACTGGAGTCTAGACCCTCAGCACCTTGTTAGTGTTTCCACTTGCACTGTTTTTTCCCATGTTCTCTGAACCCCAGACACACTGATCTTCTGGCTTCTCAAAGAGCCTTTGCTCCCTGCTTCAATCAAGGCCTTTGCAACATAGTCCTTTCATTTGAGCACTGTGAGTTCTGTACAAGATTGATTCATTCTAAACCTTCCTATCTCAGGTTAAGCGTCACCTCCTCAACAAACATTACTAGATGGTAAAACACTGATGAGAAACATTGGAGGAAAGAATGTTTAAGATACATGGAGCAAGCTTAGAGTACTTAGCACTTAACCAACTGATCAAACTTATCTCTAAAAGGTCATTCACACATTATTTACTTCCTGATGTGAATGAACAATAGGAGGCACACACTACCTCCTATGAAGTATTCTTGGCACCCCCACCCCACCCCAAAATCCAAATTTAATCAAGTTTCTAGATCGAACTGCTAACTACCTGTTTATAGGAAAAATGGAGGGTAGAGGAATAATTAATACTAAAAGCAGGCAATTGGCCAAATTCAGAATGAAGAAATTATACAGGACCTCAGGTAGAGGGTATGGTTGACGTAGGGAGATTACAGACTAGAAAAACAGAAACCTAACACAATATGTGGATCTGATTCAAACAAGCCAGCTGTAAAATGTCTTTCCCCCAAAAAAGACAGGAAAGTTTATTTACTAGGTATGAAATACTGTTAAAGAAACTGATGATTGTAGTAGAAAGGTACTGTGTTCATTTTTTTTTAATACTGATTCAATATAAAATAACATCTTAATGTAAAACAAGACACCTGTGATTTGCTTAACAATAGATTTCACTGTCTTAAACAAACTACCTTATTGAATGATACACAACAAACGTGAAAGAAATCACAAAATTCTATGTGCTTATCCATTGTATCTTGAAAAAAAGTAGTACTCTTGGAAAGTATTCCAGTTACGTTAAAAGAAGTACATACCACTAACCTCTGTACTGCTATGGCTCTCTGGGGATGTTTCTTTTCAATTAAAAATAAACTCCAGAAGTCAGTATAAAAAGCTGGAAAGAATATACCTGCTTTTAAATGAATGAGGGAAGAAAGCTCTTTTTGCAGTTTATTCTTTTTTTTTAAAGCGAGAGGAGGGGAGATAGTGAGGCAGACTCACTTAAGCACCCTGACCCTGGATCCACCTGGCAACCCCCGTTGTGGGGGGGGGGGGGGGCTGATGCCAACTGAGCCACTAGCTGAGAGAAGGGAAGAGGAGGCGGGGAGGGAAAGGAAGAGAAGCAGATGGTTGCTTCTCAGGTGTACCCTGACCGGGAATTGAACCTAGGACATCTGTACACCAGGCCGACTTTCTATCCACTGGGCCAACCGGCCAGAGACTTATTTATTGATTTTAGAGAGAGGGTGTGAGGGATAATAAGTAGTTCTTCACTCTAGCTGTTCATAGGTTGATTTGTTTGCTTTCAAAAGGACTCTCCCTCAACATTCCACAATACAGCAGAATTCAAATACCTGAGGGCAGGTCAAAATACCTTGGATATTTTCAGGGCCTTGGAAGAGAAAACTATCCTACATAGGCCTGTGAAGCTAAGGCAGTAGGCACTCCCATTTTCAAAAACTCACCTGCCTCAATGAGGATGCATACATAAACTTTTATTACCTATCTCCAACTTACTCTTCATTTAACCTTGGTACTCTTCTCCAAGTATCCACTTCCATCCACCACTCAACACCCACCATGATAAACAAACTCAGTTCCTTTTTTTTTTTTTAATTTTTTTTTTTTATTTACAGAGACAGAGAGAGAGTCAGAGAGGGACAGACAGACAGGAACAGAGAGAGATGAGAAGCATCAATCATCAGTTTTTCGTTTTTGACACCTTAGTTGTTCATTGATTGCTTTCTCATACGTGCCTTGACCGTGGGCCTTCAGCAGACCGAGTAACCCCTTGCTCAAGCCAGCAACCTTGGGTCCAAGCTGGTGAGCTTTGCTCAAACTGGTGACCTCCGGTCTCGAACCTGGGTCTTCCGCACCCCAGTCCGACGCTCTATCCACTGCGTCACCGCCTGGTCAGGCCCTTTCTTTCTTTTTTTCAAAAAAGATTTTTTTTATTTTAGAGGTGGGGGGGAAAGAGAGGGGAGGAGCAGGACGCATCAACTTGTAGTAGTTGATTCTCATTATGTGCCTTGACTGGGTAAGCCTGAGGTTTCAAACTGGTGAGCCCAGGATTCCATGTTGACACTCTATCCACTGCATCACCACAGGTCACGCTCAACTCAATTTCTTGAAGTTTTCTAGCCCTTATACCACTAACCTCTCAAATGTTTTTAGTACTGTTTTCCAACTATAAACTCTATCCCATTGGTCTTAACTCCTCTCCTCCATTAAAAAAAAATCATACAGAAAATAAAAGTGAATAATAAAGTTAAGTTTTTACTGAGGAACATGTTTCTGTCATTGAAAATATCCAACACTTAACAGTCAAGCACCTTTATGTCAGGCACTTTTTAAAGCACTTTACATACAATAACTTATTTAACCCTTACAGAGATCCTAACAGATTTTCAGAAAAGGAGCTGAGGCATAAGAGGAAGGTAACTTGCCCAAATTCATGGTCTGCAGAGCCAGAGCTCTTAACCATTACCCTTCCTATGGGTACTGGGTCAAAATATAACATGTATTTTTGAGTGGGGGTCACAGTTTAAAAAATTTCAAAGCCACTGCCTTAGCAGCAGTCCTTTCTCCTCTTCTATATTTTCTTTCAAAAATTCACTCATGGCCCTGACTGGCTTGCTCAGTGGATAGAGCATCAGCCCGGCATGTTGATGTCCTGGATTTGATTCCCAGTCTGGGCACACAAGAGAGGCAACCATCTGCTTCTCTTCCCCTCCAGCAGCCAGAGGCTTGAGCCCTAGGCACTGAGGATAGTTTGGTTGATTCCAGCACTGGCCTCAGACAGGGGTTGCCAGGTGAATCTGGTCTGGGGCACATGCAGGGTCTATCTCCTCTCCTCTCACTTAAAATCAATCACACCCAGTCTTATACCTACCATCAAAAGTCACCTCCTTCAACAAGGCTTTTCTGACTCCCCAAGCGAGGCTGATGACACCAGGGTATATCTATTAAAACACTTACCACAGGCCCTGGCCAGTTGGCTCAGTGGTAGAGTGTCGGCCTGGCGTGCGGAAGTCCCGGGTTCGATTCCCAGCCAGGGCATACAGGAGAAGCGCCCATCTGCTTCTCCACCCCTCCCCCTCTCCTTCCTCTCTGTCTCTCTCTTCCCCTCCCCCAGCGAGGCTCCATTGGAGCAAAGACAGCCAGGGAGCTGGGGATGGCTCCTTGGCCTCTGCCCCAGGCGCTAGAGTGGCTCTGGTCTCAACAGAGCTATGCCCATCGCCCCCTGGTGGGCGTGCCGGGTGGATCCCGGTTGGGCGCATGCGGTAGTCTGTCTGACTGTCTCTCCCCATTTCCAGCTTCAGAAAAATACAAAAACAAACAAACAAACCACTTACCACATATTTATGTTTTTATATGTGTCCCCTACTACACTGAAATCATACAGAGGAAGAACAGTCCTATTCATCATGATTAAAGAATGGTTTTTACCCTACTCTTAGTTCAAGAGACTCCTACATTTATCTTCAAATAATATCTTTAAAGACAACTGTGACTTTAAGACTAATAAAATAAAAACTTTTCTGAAGTTACCAGAACTAATCATTCATATCATCTTTTTTTTTTTTTTTTTTTTTTTTTGAGAGGGGAGGCAGAAATACAGGCTTCACCATGCACCCTGACCTGGATCCACTCAGCAAGCCCACTAGGGAGCTATGCTCTGCCCATTTGAGGTCACACAGTTGCTGATCAACCAAGCCATTTATTTGTGCCCGAGGTGGAGGCCACTGAGCCATCCTCAGTGCCTGAGGCCAACTTGCTCAATAACTGAGCCATGGCTGTGGAGGAGAAGGAAGGGAAAGAGCGCGAGCACATGCGAGAGAAGAGGTGGGGGAGGGGTGGAGAAGCAGATGGTCGCTTCTCCTGTGTGCTCTGACCAGGAATTGAACCTGGGAAGTCACACACAGGACCAACGCTCTAACACTGAGTCACCCAGCCTGGGCTTTATCGGTTCAGATCTCTGTTAACTCTAGTGTCTGGATTCTTTCACCTAAACACATGAATGTCAAAAAAAAAGAGAAAAATCCACAGATTCAATTGACCTTTTAGCAAAGTCCATAATACCAAACCTAGATTTAATACCTCATCAAACTGCAGTTTCAACCTCTCCTAAAAATATCATCTTAATCAACCACTCAACTTTTCTAGTCAAATAATTAGGTGATCAATGCGGACCTTCTCCATCCCCCATGAAAAAGTCAATCGGCATAAAAAACCTCTTTTGTTTTCTTCCCCAAAAGAAAAGGTGTCCTGGCTCAAAATTATTCCTTCCTGTATGTTAACTATAAATGAAAAATAAGTTTAAAAACTAATCCTTTTCCTTGTTCCCCACTTCTTCCTATAAAAATCTTCTATGTTGCCCCTAGATGTTTTCCTCAGTGGACAGAGTGTCTGCCTGGATTATAGATGTCCCAGGTTCGATTCTGGTCAGGGCACACAAGAGAAGCAACCATCTGATTCTCTCCTCTCCCCCTCCCCAGGCTCATTTTAGCAGGGGCAGAAAGATCAGCTGGTCTCAGCGCCTCAGCCTCAGGAGCTAAAAAGAGCTGGTGGATTCGAGCATTGGTGCCAGAGGGGTTCCCAGTAGGGGCACGAGAGGAGTCTGTCTCATTATCTCCTCTCCTCTCAAAACAAACAAACAAACCCTTCTATGTTGTACAATCCCTCAAGCTCCCTTCTAGTTACTAGATGCGATGTTGCCTAATTCATGAATCACTGAAAGCCAATTAGATCTTCACATTTATTTGGCTGAATTTTGTTTTTTAACAAGAGGTAATAAAAACAACTTTTTTCTTGTAAAAGAAACCCTACTATTCTGACATTTTAGTTCCTACTAGGTTTGCTACACATGTATAAAAATAAAGTGTGTGTAAGAGTATACTCCAGCAGTTTACAAAACCAACAATATGCCAGGAAACAACCCAAAAACCCATCAATGGGTGTTTAAAGAAACTGTTGTACAACCCTGTAATACAATACTAGGAAATCTTTGAAAGAAAGTACTTCATTTTATATAAAACTGTCCCTGGTTCTATTTGAAAAACTTAAGGTGTACAACAATACATACAAAAATGATCCCACTGTTGTTTAAATAGATAAATGTGTAGAAAAGTCAGGATAGATATAACATCAAGTAGTTAACAGTAGCTTGCCGAAGAGGAAACCAGTTAGGAATGACAGATGAACTTTACACACTTCTGTATTGTGTACATTTTTTTAACAGGCACACACTATTTGCCATTTTAAGACTATAAAAAGTTGTGATCCTCCCGAGTACAGACGAGGGGAAAGAGCAGCACCATCTTCTTAAGGCGTGGCTTTAAAACAGTGGTTTTCATTCTCTGGGGTGTACAAGAATCAACTGGAGGGGGGTGCCGATTAAAATACATATTCCCGAGCCCCCCATCTCCTGATATTGTTTGGGGGGGTCTGGATGTGGCCTAAAATGAGCATTCTTCAAACAAGCATCACATGTCTCTATACACAAGATCTGAAGCCCTGAAAACTAACTTAGAATCATAAGAGAGCTCCCGCCACCTTCTCTCCCACCTCTTTTCTCCAAAGTGCCGCAGTATTCCTCCAATCCTGCATCCGGTTAAACACGGTCAATCCGACTACCTCGTCAGGTTTGTAACCTGTTGGCCGTTCCGCATCACATCACCCCACTTCCATTTTCTTTTTGTTGCTGCTGTTGTTTTTTAAGGTTTTATTTATTCGTTTTAGAGAGGGGATAGAAGAAAGGGAGAGGGGAACGAGGAGCAAGAAGCATCAACTCTCCCAAAGGTGACTTGACCCGGCAAGCCCCGGTTTCCAACCGGCGACCTCAGCATTTTAGGTCAACGCTTTATCTACTGCGCCTCCACAGGTCAGGCCGCAACTCCATTTTCATCTTCCACAGGTTCTCATCTCACAACCCTTTCTCCACCATCCCTTTTTCCACCCAGCGCAACCGCCCCTAGACCGCCACCCACTCCGCAAGCTCTCCTTGCCCGCTCTTCCCCGCTCTGGGGCCGCGGGACCGGCCGCGCCCCCTCCCGCTCCCCACATCCCGACCTGGCCTCCCGGAGCCGCCGCGAGGAAACCCAAAAACCACACCTTACGGCCGCTCCACGAATCGCTCAAACCCGGGGGAAAGAGGACGTCAGCCAACGGTCCTCAGGCTACAAGAGAAATTTGAAACGGCGAGCAAAGAGAGCGCAATTTCCGGCTTCCAGCATCTATCTCACACGGGAACTTCCGGTAAGACCTCCGAAAACCATAGATGGTTAACTAGAGGGCTAGAGAGCTAGAGAAGATGAGCTTTCCCTACCATAGAGTAGATCCCAGTGCGGAAGACTGAGTTGTGAGACTTGCGCGACTGCAAGTTGAGAGGGCTCTCCAGAGCCAACATTTCAGGAAATCTCGAGATCTTGTCATATTTGCAGATGTATCCTAGGAGATGAGAGAACTGGGACGGGAGAAGCCTAAGAGCATCAGATCAGAGGCAGTTTTCAAGTTCATCAGAACACCCTCCACTCCCTCTATTCCTCATTGTTCCTCATTCCTAATCCTCAATCCTCGGAGGAGGCTGAAGAAAGGAAACAGTTCTCTAGTGTTGTCGCTAATTGGGGGAGACAAGACTAGTATTGACTCGAATCACTACAAGATATGTGGTAAATGCTAAAAGAGAGGTGCAAAGAACAATAAAATGGAGCTTATCTGGATCACACAATCAGTTCATGTCTAATCTCTCCCAGTAGAAAAATTGCAAAAAACAAAAAAAAATAAAAATGGCCTCAACAAACTTCTCAAGGAAAGATGTCTTCAACCTCTGCCACTGCCAAGGGAAAGGTATTACCTTCCCAAATACCTCATTTTATTTCAGGATGATTCTAAATGTTAGAGGATTTTCTGAGCTGAAATACAGAGTAGGGCAAAAGTAGGTTTACAGTTGTAAGTATGTGAAATAGTTTATTCTTATATTATTCTTATTTATTAGTTATTGTACTTTCAATATCATCGACTGTAAACCTACTTTTGTCCCACCTTATGCAATTTCTATTGGTTTCAGTTCTGTACTTTGGAGAAGAATAAGGCTTCATTCTTCCTAATATGAATACTATTCAGTTATTTGAAGATAGCTATCAAGTCCCATCCTTGACTCCTTTGTTTTTCTGCAGGCAAAAAAAAATTCCCTTAGAGCCTACAACTACAATTGACACTTCAACAACACTGAAAGGGTAGGGAATCTGACTTCGGGCTGTTAAAAGTCTGCCTATAACTTTTGATTTCCTAAAAATTTTACTATTAAATAACAAAGTGCAACTGAGTAAATTCTAAACATTTGCTTTTCATTTGGCCTTTAATTCATTTGGAATTTACATTTGAGCATGCTGTAACAGAGATCCAGTTTTATTTTTTCAATGTGAATAATAAATACACGTAAGTCTATACTGTCTTGAAATAATCTTTCCTTCCCATTTAACATAATCATTGAAGGTTTTGTAAAAGTTATCATTTGAATTGGCCCTTAAAAAATGAATAGGATTTTGCCCTGGCTGGATATCTCTGTTGGTTAGAGCAGTGGTTTCCAACCACGGGTGACTATAATCTTCATACCACATCAGGGTGGTTAACTCTCGAAGACCAGCACGAAATTTCTGGCAGACCAATACCAGTCTGCGAGCCCGCAGTTGAAAACCACTGGGTTAGAGTGTGGTCCCCAAGCACGGAGGTTGCCAGTTACATCCTGGGTCAAGGCACATACAGGAACAAACAGATCAATGTTTCTCTCTCTCTCTCTCTCTCCCAAATTAATAAAAAAAAATTTTTTTTAATAAATAGGATTCCAAAAGGCAAAAATACTGTTTGAAGAAACATGACATAAATAATTAGAAAGGGATAAGAAATTAGAAGACATGGCCTCAAAACTGAAAAGAGTCTGCTTTGATTTAAGAGTTGGATATTGTGTAGAAGACTGACCCTGTGTTGAATCACTCTATCCAATATAATAACCACTAGCTACATGTGGCTTGAAATGTGGTAGTCCAAATTGAGGTATGCTGTGAGTGTAAAATACACATCAGATCAAAAAACTTTGTAGGAAAAAAAATCATGCAAAATATCTTATTAATAATGTTTTATATTGATTACATATCAAACTTATAATTTAGCTTATATTGAGTTGAATAAAATATATTTAAATTAATTTCACCTGTGTTTTTTTTTTAAGATTTTATTCATTCATTTTAGAGAAGAAAGAGAGAAGAAGTGGGGGAGGCGAAGGAAGCATCAACTCCCCTATGTGCCTTGCCCAGGCAAGTCCAGGGTTTCTTTATCCACTGCGCCACCACAGGCCAGGCTCACCAGTTTCTTTTTACTTTTTTTAATGTAGCTACTAGAAAATCTTAAATTACACATGTAGTTCGCATTACATTTCTATTAAATGGCACTGGTATGGAATGCTAGCAAAGTCAACAGGGGCCAGATTGGAGAGGATTTTGAATGCTGCTATGGAAAGTTCCACGTGTTATTCAGTAAATAGCAGGGAAGAATCAAAGGGTTTTGAGCAAAGAAAAGACAATCTGATATTCCTAATTTGATGACTCAGCATCCCAATGTGCACACAGCCACTTTTAGAAATCATTCCACCATTAGTTCTCAGTAGATGATTAGCTCTGGTGATATGACTCTTATATAGAACACTTAATAAATGTAACGTGAATGGAACAAATGTAAGGTGTACTCCGGTGACTGGGAAATTGGAACATTAATGAGCCAACTTTTAATAATTACCCAGAATTAACCCAATATTTCCAACTTTCTAAATTCTCTACATCTCCCTTTATTCCATTCAAACAAATTAAACCTTATATACAGCATGGTGACTATAATTAATAATACTGTATTGCATATTTGAAAATTGATGAGAGAAGATCTTGAATGTTCTCAAAGGGGAAAAAAATTATTTGAAACATTTCCTAACTTGACAATATTTTGCATCTCCTGCAAGTTGTATTCTTTTATAACGATTATTAATGGCTGGATAACATTCTACATTAAGACTGTACCATAATTTATATAGTCATTTATGTCTTTTCCAATGTTTTTCCAATTAAAATCCCATGAGGATCTCTTCTATCACCAAGTCTTTTTGCACATCCCTGATATTTCTTTCTTTGGGACAAATTCCTAAAAGTGGAATTGCTGGACCAGAGCAATCACTTCGAAAACAGTTGGAACTCAGCAGATGGAATTAAGGGAAAGCAACATCAGCCAACAAAAACCCTTTCTTGTCCCACTCTAAGTGCCACAGTGGGTAATTCTCAACCTGGTGATCACCTCCAGGGTTTGCTTTGATTAAAATTACTTACAAGATAATCTCACTATTATTCTGCAGGGTCCTTTCTCCCTCTTTATATTATACAGTTCAACCCAACAGCTTCAGAACAGCATAGTTGCATTCTCTTAGGCTCATTTTTTTCCTGTTGTTGGGTAGGTTTTAGAACTGATATCCACCCCACTATCAATAGATCAGACATCACGGAGGCGCTTCAAAAGTAGCATATACCTCCGCCGTTCTCTTAATTCTATCTAGACCTATCAGAGAGATTACAAATCAGAGAAGCCTACCTAATTATGGTTACTGGGCACATAAATATCTCAGTTTTGAATTAGCTGTTAATGCCAGTGAAAGGTGCCTGGTTTAAGTCTTGCGTTTTTCTTTGGCGCATGAACTCTGAGCTTTCTTGGGTTTAAACAGTGTTATAAAATACAGGCGGAAGGAGTTGATTACGAAAGAGTTCTTATTTTTATGTAAGGGGTTGAAATGAAGCACTTCTTTGCTTGAGAGCCCGGATAGCTCAGTCGGTAGAGCATCAGACTTTTAATCTGAGGGTCCAGGGTTCAAGTCCCTGTTCGGGCGCTTTGCCCTCTTTTGTTTATTCCTCCATTTCCCCCCTTCTCTCTCGTTTAGTCAGGGCGCATTTCTGTAACTTTCGTCTTAGTATATTTTCCTCTCTTAATTATTAGTAATCTGAAAAGAAATTAATTTTTCGCTGAGAAACCACTATGCAAAACTTCCATATCAAGAAATTAGATGGGTTTACATAGTCACTCCCCCTTCTTCCTCAAGAACGTTTCTTTAGCCTAGTCTCAAAGAAATTATAAAGGAAACGAAGTCAACTTAAAATACAAGAATACTGAAGCATTATAGTACAGTATTTGGTAACTATAAACAGGTATGAAAATGAGACGCCCGAACAGGGACTTGAACCCTGGACCCTCAGATTAAAAGTCTGATGCTCTACCGACTGAGCTATCCGGGCACTCTAGCAAAACAGCTTCCTTTTTCCCTTTACTGGATATGTTTGTAACAAATTCTCCTAAATATTAAATTTTGATTTTAATTACATTTAAAGTATCATTTTAAGGAAGATTTTTTTAATGCACTTTTCTATTTTTCTCCATTTATCTAAGGCATATGTTCTTCATATTTCATGTTTGATAACTTGTCATATCTACTGAACTCTAAAACTCAATGGTACTAAGTTACAGAACAATGGGCAACCAAGCTGAACACTGAACATTCAAACAGAGTTGAACCTCTTTTTATTATAATTCTTCTGTCTTCCATTTATCGTTTTCCTGATCGGACCTGTTAACTTCAGTTATTATACTGAACCAGATTACAGTCTCTTTCCTTTTAATGAAAAATACATTTCCATTCACTGTAGCTGTTAGATAAGCATTCCTTAGCACAAAAGAAGGAAAGATATATTTGATTTATGAATAGAGGAGTTAACATAGGAAAATAGAAGTGACAGGAAATGTGGGTTTGAATTTCCATTTGAGAGAAAGGGTATTTTAGACCTTTAATTCAGATTTTGATTGATTTTTTGCCTTTCCCTCTCTGTCAGACAATTTGTAGTTTTTAAGTCAGGCTAAAAAGATGAATCCTTCTAAAGCAGTATAAATGTGCACCAATGGAAGTAACATGCAGTATTAAGAATAAAAATTTCCAGATTAGCCCAGTTTTTCCTACAATCAGTTTATCAACCCTGACACATAGGGTGTAGAACACAGGATTACAAAAATATGAAGATTGATAAAATAATTCATTTTTGTTTCTGGGAATTTGAGGCTTCTGAACACAATTAACAACAAAATTGCTTTAGTGTCAATTGTAATTTCTTTCCTAGAATTGTCTGATTATTTTAGAGCAAAGACCAACAAATTGTGTGATCCTGAACAGGCCTGGGTTTCCACATTTATAAAATGAGGGCAACTGATTCATTAGATAATCTGTAAAATGCCTTCTAAATCTAAAATTGTATCACTCTGTTACTGTCCCCACTGTGAATAAGATTATAAGTGACAGGCCCAAAATGAAAAGGAAAGGAATGATTTAATTGAACAAACATTCATGGGTCATCCTTTACTCCTCAGGCTCCGTGCTAGCTCTAGAGTAGGAAATATATGACACAGATCCTGCTCACAGTCCAGGAAATTTAAGCAAACAATTTTTAACAAAGTAATAGGTGCAGTAATAATAATTCAAGTACAAGAGGACAGGACATGAGAATGGACAGAAAGGTGGGGGTTATAAAATGAGGGTGGGGGTCCTTGAGTTTTCAGCAATGATCAGAGATGCATTCAAAAGAAATGGGGGAACAGTAAGTCTGTAAGGAAAGTGGGGAGTGCATGTTCTGTGGGGTTTTGGGTGTGTTTGGGGGGGGTGAATAAATTAATCTGGTTGTCCTGGAGGGAGATAAAGGCAATAGGTGCCAGATTGGAGACAGCTAACAGGTTTACTTCAGGCTGAGGGGAGTGATTGTATCGAATATCGAATAGACAACAGATAAATTTGGAAGTTCAGTTTCTTAACATTGCAAAGTCCCATCTGAGGTTCCATGAACCGAATCGGCTTTTTCTATGCTGCATTACAAACAGCACTAGCAGTGCTATCTTGTACCCTATTTGGCATGAAATCATCCTGGAGTGCTTCTTCAAGCTTCTCCCTTCATATAGACTGTTGAACTTAATTTTCCCAGTAGAGGGCAGTCTAAACTGATATTCTGCATTTGAGGCCCACCCCCTCCTATTTCTTAGGCTTAATTTCCCTCACTTATTTTTTTTAATCTATTTATTGATTTGAGAGAGAGAAAAACATTCATTTGTTGCTCCACCTGCAACTTTGGTATATAGGGTCAGCGTTCTATCCAACTGAACTACCCAGCCAGGGCTCCCCCACTGATTTGTATAGGGATTCTTTTTATCCTCCTATTCATCAGACTCAGATATCTGTCTTTGAAAAATAACCATCCATTCTGTATCATTGCTGGGAAAAGTTGTGGAGCAATATCCTTGAGATTCTCACACCTTGCTTTCTCAATGGCCCTATTTCTTACCTGGACCCTGACACAGTACTCTTCCTCCAGCTAACAAGTGTTGGCTTAAGTAGTTGCACCTTGGAGCTACAACTGTGTTTTCACAGGGAGTTAGGGGAACCTACATGACATGGATGGTGAGATCTTGTCTTCCTCATCCTGAGAGTTCAACAGTGGTATATGGCTGGATATCTAACACAGGCATAGTTGTGAGTTGAATATAATTGTATTGAATAGCCAGAAAGCACACCTCCAATGGTGGAATTTTAGGCCAGCAGAAAAGATTTAGTTTTTTTTTTTAAGTGAGAGGAGGGGAGGTAGAGAGACAATATCCTGCATGCACCATACTGGAATCCACCATACTGGAATCCACCCAGCAACCCCCGCCTGAGGCAGATGCTCAAATCAACCAGCTATCCTCTGGGGCCTACACTCAAACCAATTGAGCCATTGGCTATGAGAGAAAGAATGGGTAGAGGGAGGGGTAGAGAAGCAGATGGTCCCTTCTTCTGTGTGACTTGACCAGGAATTGAACGTAGGATGTCCACAAGCCAGGTTGACACTCTATCCACTGAGCCACTGGCCAGGGCCAAGACTTCATTTCAAGAGGCTTTCCCAAGGCTCTCTAAAACAATATCAAGTGTAGCTGCCTACTTAGAGACCCAGTTGTCCCTTATTATTGTATAGTCTTCAGAGTTGAGACCATTACAAGGTACTGGGAAAATGGTACACAGAAGTCTTTGTGTATGTGTTTTGGCTTAATAACTCCAAACTGAGAGTAGTCTGGGTTTCTGGTGGACCCTTCAACCTCTCTTCCACGACCATCCTCTTTGAGAATATAGACCAAGCATCTTACAAGGTATTAAGAGCTTAGACATTGGCATCAGCCCTCAGATGTGCTGGTTCACTGAAAAGATATAGGAGAGAAGAGGGACTGATTTCAAAGGCAGTAAGAGTCAATGAGACTGAAGAAATCAATACAACCACCAAATATTTACAAAGCACTTCTAACCCATCTCCAATATCCATTTGTCTTTCAAAGATACTTGAATCTTTTTGAAGACTACTGAAGGATGTAAAAATGAAAAAACAAATGGTGCAAACATTGCCTTTTCCCATTTTAGCTCAAATTTGTTTTACAGATTAGCCCTAGCCCATGGCAGAGCCCTGAGAGATGAAAACACTGGTGAATACATTCAATCACCTTCCCTTCCTATTCATTTTAACCATTTGTTCCCTGACTAATAACATACTTCTTGTTATTACCACTGAAGTCTTAAATTCTCAAGTGATCCATTGTCTGGCCCCATCCCTCTCTTTTCCTGTAAACTAAATCTAGGTCTTCATTCATTCATTCATTCATTCATTCACCAAGTCTTTACTGAGCCTTTAGATCAGGCAATGAATTAGGCCTAGAAATTAAAAGGTAAACCCAACAGAGATTTTCTTGTTCTTAAGGAGTTTATAGTCTAGTTGTCATCCTCTTTCATCGGCTCCCCAATTCAGACAAAAGCAAACAAACAATTATAATACTGTGATTAGTTACAATCCAAGAAGCTATCAGGTGTGTTTAGACATCCTTAGAAAGCCCTCTGAGGAAGCTTTCTGGAAAACTAATTGTAGGGTGTATTAGTTTGCAATTGCTGCTGTAACAAATTGCCACAAATTTAGGGGATTAAAGCAACACAAATTTAGATCAGGAGCCCAACATGGGCTTCACTGGTTTGAAATCAAGATGTACACAGACTGTGTTCCTTTCTGAGGGCTCTAGGGGAGAATCTGTTTCCTTGCCTTTTCCTGTTTCTAGAAACAGCTCACATTACTTCACTCAGAACCTCTACTCTCCAACTTTAAAGCCTGCAATGTTGTATCCCTCTTAGTATTCTTTCATCAACATACCTCTTTTTGATTTCAACCAGGAAAGGTACATATTCTGCTTTTAAGGACTCAGGTGATTAGATTGGGTTCATGTGGGTAATCCTGGCTAATCTCCCCATCTCGGGGTCTTTATATTAATCGCATTGGCACAATTCTTTCCATGTAAAATAACAAATTCATGTAAAATAACATAGTCACCAGTTTCAGAGATTGGAAAGCAGACATTTCAGACAGTACCTTCTGTGGGAGGCCATTATTCTGCCTACTGTGTAGAAAGACAGCCACATAGGGCAATTGAGGTGGGGATTGGGGGTTAAGAGGCCCGCTCCAGGCAATGGGAAAGCTTGTAGAAAGGCCCCTTGGTGAGAATATTACCTATTCTTGGAACTGAAGGGAGTTCAATAAGACCAAAGCATGAAGTTTGCATTGGGGTGCAGACGAGTTATTTATTCAACCCACATGTATTAAATGCCTACTGTACAGCAGGTGCTGTTTTTAGGATACAATGACAAACAAGATAAAGTCCGCATCCACTGAGGGTAGAGTGAAAAGCAAGGGCCATATTGTGAGAGGCCTTGTAGATTTTTAAGGAGTTTGAACTTTAGCTAAGAGCTATATGGAGCCTTCCATTCGACAAATTTTATTGAGCATGTGCTATGTGCCAGGCACTGTTCCAGGGGCTAGGAATACAGAAGTTTAAAAAGCCAAAATAAACATTCTCTGCCTTTGCAGAACTTTTTTTGTCAGTGGATTTTAGCAAGGGAAGCAGATGTTTGCTTTATAAAGATCACTATAGTTGAGGTGTTAAAGGAAAGGTTGGGGGTGGGTGGGGGAAGGGGAGTAAAGAGGGACAAATATACAGGGACAGAAAATGTTTTGACTTTGGGTGATACGTACACAATGCAATCAACAATTCAAATGGTATAGAGATGTTCACCTGAAACTATATGTACTCTTTTTTTAATTTTTGTTTTTATTTTTAGAGACAGAGGAGAGAGAGAGAAGTGGGGAGGAGCAAGAAGAATCAACTCCCATATGTGCCTTGACCAGGAAAGCCCAGGGTTTTGAACCAGTGACCTCAGCGTTCCAGGTCAACACTTTATCCGCTGTACTACCACAGTCAGGCCAAAACCTATGTACTCTAATTGATCAATGTCACTCCATTAAATTTAATTTCAAAATAAAAAATAAATATAAAAAAAAGAGTGCCTGCCCTGACCAGGCAGTGCCGTAGTGGATAGAGTTGGCCTGGGACACATAGGACCCAGGGTAGAAACTCTGAGCTTGCCAGCTTGAGTGCAGGAGTCGCTGACTTGAGCATGGGATCATAGACAAGACCCCATGGTCTCTGGCTCGAGCCCAAAGATGCTAGCTTGAGCAGGAGTCACTGGCTCAGATGGAGCCTCCCTGGTCAAGGCACATATGAGAAGGCAATCAATGAATAACTAAGGTACTGCAATTATGAGTTGATGCTTCTCATCTCTCTCCCTTCCTGTCTGCCCTCTCTCTCTCCAAAAAATAGTTGAACGGAGCAATGCTTGAGGTGACCAAGTCTTCTAACTCCCCTTTCTTCAAGATTCACAGCCTTGCCCTGGCCAGATAGCTCTGTTGGTTAGAGCATTGTCCCAATATGCAAAGGTTGCTAGTTTGACCCCCAGTCAAGGCACATTCAGAAGCAGACTAATGTTTCTCTCTCTCTTTCTCTCTCTCTCCCATCTTCTCTCTCTCTCCCATCTTCTCTCTCTTCAAAACCAATAAATTCATTTTTTTTAAATAATAAAAAAATTAAAAAAAACATTCCCAGCCTTTCCCTAGCTTCATGTCCATAGTTGGACACTTCTTCTTTTGTCAGGAACTATTTTTCCCCATTATCCTTCAACTGTACCTATTCTGCAACACATAACACTGATTTAACATTCTACACCTGGGCTTCCCAGCACTGCAGAAGAAAATGATAAAAACATTCATATGAAGCCACTACATGTTAGAATATCTGATCCCCGCCATATTCTCAACTCTATTTCTCTAACAAGCTACCATTCTTATTCCTGTCAGTGGTTATTTTAACCTTAACCACTTTCCTTAATCCTCAACCCCATCTTGACACCCCCCCTCAGGAGATGACTTAGAGACTGTCAGGTAGCAACCACTTCTTTTCAACTTCTAAACCTCTACTTTTACTACAAATGCATCAGCTTGTGCATTCTTCCTCCCAAAGACAACCCAGGCAACTCCAACCTCTTGTGCCTGGATCCCACCTCTGCTGGGACATTTTTCATTAGTCATCTCTCCATCTCCTTTGTCTTCCCCCTCAACATATGAGCATGTTTAAGCCTTTCCCATTTGGAAAAAAAAAAAGACATAAAAATCTTCCCCTCGATTCTGTGGCCACCCTATCTACTGCCTTATATTTCTCCTTCCCATTAATTGCCAAGCTTCTAGAAGGAGTCGTCTTTGTTTATGTGTCTCTTTTACTCCTTAACCCACTGGAGCCTGGTTTAACTCTGACGATTCTCACACCACTGGTACTGGTGACTTTCTTGCCAATCCTAAGGGCGTTTTTCAGCCCTGACCTTCTGAATATCCTGCTGCACTTGTGCTCCCACCACTCTTTCCTGTTATTTTTTCCCACCCTCCATTCTGACACTCTGTGGTGTCAGTTTTTCTATCAACTTGGTTGTTCTTTCTTGATTTCTCTTGCAGATCTCTTCCTTCCTTTATATCCCCACCTAGGTGGTCTCACCCATGCCCATAACTTCACTGACCACTTGTAATGTGAAGAGTCCAAAATTGATATCCCTTGTCCACACCACTACTTTGAATTTTATTTTCATAAATCCACTGTCTACTAGGCATCCTCACTTAAACATTCTATAGACACCACAAACCCAACATGTCCAAAATTAAACTCATGATGGCTTCTGTAGACCCTCACCTAGTGACTGGCACCACCTGCCACCAATTCCTAAGGTGTCGAGTGTGGAGTAATTCTAGATTTCCTTCCCCTCCCTGGTCCCCTACATTCAATACATTATTAAATATTATTGATTTGACTTTCCAACCATCTGTTGTATCTGCCCTCTCCTTTTCAACCCCGCTATCACACCCCTGGCACAGTTTTGATCTTGCACTCTGAACGTTGCCATGGCCTCCTTTGTTGAGCTCCCAGCCTGTACTCTTGTGGGAGTCCAGAACCACCTCAATTTTCAGGCTCCAGAGAAACTTCTGCCCCTCCTTACCCAGAAGAATTTGAATTAGAGGACTTTCCCATAAGAAATTATCAGAGATAACTTTTTTTTTTGACAGAGACAGAGAGATAGACAGGGACAGACAGATAGGAAGAGGGAGAGATGAGAAGCTTCAATTCTTTGTTGCGATACCTTAGCTGTTCAGTTATTGCTTTCTCATATGTGCCTTGACCCAGGGGGCTACAACAGAGCTAGTGACCCCTTGCTCAAGCCAGCAACCTTGGGCTCAAGCCAGCAACCTTGGGCCCAAGCCAGCGACCATGAGCTTCAAGCCAGCAACCATGGGGTCAAGTCTATGATCCCACACTCAAGCTGATGAGCCCGTGCTCAAGCCAGGGACCTCAGGGTTTACAAACTTGGGTCCTGCGCTTCCCAGTCTGATGCTCTATTCACTGCGCCACTGCCTGGTCAGGCTATCAGTGATAACTTTTTAACTTATTTATAGGGCAGGGAAAACTTCTGTTTACTAAATATCTGCTCTTCTTGTCATCCTGTAATAACTCTTTGATGCCCTCATGCACCTTACCCCATCCCTAGCTCAGGATGTCTTATATACCCATATTCCCTTTCTATATCTGAATTTCTTGTGCATATGGGGTCTTTGGCTCTCTCATGTATGTGGGGTTCCCAAACATACATATGTATTAAATTTGGTTATTTTCTCTAGCTAATCTGTTTCATGCTCTAACCAACCAAGCTATCCCACCAGGGCTTCCTCCCCCACACCCTTAACCTAGCAGGAAGCAAATGGAACATTACAATTTGAGGAGAAAACCACAAGGTAGTTTTGCAGTGGATAGAGCATCAGTCTGGGATGCTCGGATTCCAGGTTTGAAACTCGAGGTCACTGGCTTGAGCACTGGGTCGTTGCTTTGAAGCCCAAGGTTGCTGACTTAAGCAAGGGGTCACTTGCTTGGCTGGAGCCTGCCCCACCCCCACCCTGTCAAGGCATATATGAGAAGCAATCAATGAATTACTAAAGTGCCGCAACTATAGCTGATGCTTCTCATCTCTCTCCCTTTCTCTCTCACTCTAAAAAAAATTAAAAAAAAAAAAAAAAAAAAAAAAAAGGAATAGTGTTCAGTACAAAAAAACAAGGAAAAAAGTACACAGTACACTGGGGTCAGTGGAAAAGCAAGTTTCCACTCCCAGGCTGAGAAGTCAAAGAAAGGGAGTGATTACCTGAATTAAGAGAGAAGGAGGAGAGGGAGATGCAGAGGGAGCCATCTGGAGGGCAACTATGATCTTTGGTTGTGAATGGCAGCCAGTCCACAGTGACCCCAAATAGAAGGACCCTGAGGAATAACTATCCAGACCTCCTTGGCCTCCCTCCTCCCAGACTCCTCCCATGGCTCCCATGGCTCCCTTTGGCTAAGACCTACTAGGAAGCCAGAGAGCTCAGAATGGATCTGAAGAGGCAAAGGGAAGACATACAGGGCATTTTCCAAATCTTTCTGTGTAATTTGCCAGAAAGTTTTCTTCTGATCACATCACTTACAGTTCCACTTGTCCACACCCTGGGTTCTCTACTACCAAACGACAAAATCTAAACTTATTGGCATGCCCTGGTCTCTCTTATAACACACTTTTTTTCCTAATGAAATGCATTAGAAAGCCTTTGATATAATCTAGCAACCCAGGCAGAGGCGGATTTAATGGTGGGCGCACAGGGTGTGTGCCCTGGGCCCCGACTTCTGAAGGGCCCCGCAAAACCCCAACTTTACATTTTTTTCTAATGACACCAAGTTTGGTTTCATATGTGCAATTTTAACATTAATAGTACATGATATTTTTTAATTATTTAAAAATATGGTTAACATATATTTTTATCTTCCCTGTCTCTCTCTTTTTTTAAGGGGCCCAATATTTTCTTCTGTGCCTGGGGCCTCAACTGACTTTAATCTACCTCTGAACTCAGGCCTATTTCCTGTTAGCTCTTTCTTTCAGACTTTTCTCTTCAGGAACATTGTACCATTGATGGCCCCTATGCTCCTCTGTTCTCTCAGGCTTCTGAGCTTAGCCTGATAACAGGCACAGAGTAAGCTGGCATGAATATTTGTATTGTGAATAAGTGGTAAATGAGTGAGTAAATGAGTGCATATTTATCCCCTGTGGCTTTGGAGGATCAGGAATAGGATTTTATATACATTTTGATATATGCGCAGAGCAGGTTGTCTATTCACATAAAAATGATTTACTTATAAGCTCTGGCAGGTTGGCTCAGCGGTAGAGCATCGCCTGGAGTGTGGAAGTCCCAGATTTGATTCCCAGTCAGGGCACACAGGAGAAGTGACCATCTGCTTCTCCATCCCTCCGCCTCTTCTCTCTCTCTCTCTCTCTCCCCCTCTGGCAGCCATTGGTTTGAGCATATTGGCCCAGGGTGCTGAGGATGGCTCCATGGCCTCACCTCAGGTGCTAAAAGTGGTGTGGTTGCCAAGCAATGGAGCAGCGGACCTAGATGTGCAGAGCATCACTTCCTCTGTGGGCTTGCCGGGTGGATCCCGGTGGGACGCATGTGGAAATCTGTCTCTCTGCCTTTCACTTAATAAAAAATAAAAATAAAAAAAAAATTAGGCCCTGGCTGGTTGGCTCAGTGGTAGAGCCTCGGCCTGGCGTGCGGAAGTCCCAGGTTCAATTCCCCGCCAGGGCACACAGGAGAAGCGCCCATCTGCTTCTCCATCCCTCCCCCTCTCCTTCCTCTCTGTCTCTCTCGTCCCCTCCGGCAGCCAAGGCTCCATTGGAGCAAAGTTTGCCCGGGAGCTAGAATGGCTCTGGTTGCAACATAACGATGCCCCAGATGGGCAGAGCATCGCCCCCTGGTGGGCGAGCCGGGTGGATCCCAGTCCAGCACATGCAGGAGTCTGTCTGACTGCCTCCCTGTTTCCAGCTTTGGAAAAGTAAAAAAAAATTTTAAAAATTATATTCTCTTGCTTGATCTTCGCAATAGCCCTGAGTGGGAGGTAAAGCTGATACTTTACTGATGCTCATAGGGTAAGTGGACTACCCAAAGTCACATTCCAGTGACTAGAGAGAACTACAAGCCTCAGTCTCCTCTCACACTTCACTCAGGGTTGCCTGCTATTAAGGGTCCTTTGTATTTGTCCAGAATTCATCTTACATGAGAACAAAGCATTTCCCAAAAAAGCCTTCTGAATCGTGAACTCACTTTTTAATTTTTTTCTCCTTTCTGTAGGACTTCCTTTGGTCATTCAATTCCTTTTCCAATAGTAATCCTCTTACTGAGCTCTGGAGTTTTCTAACTCAATTATTTTATGAATCTAAGGATTGTGTTGCATTTGTTGCAGTTTTATAATAATGAAAATTTTAAAAGGGCTTTCTGACACCTTTTTATTTCTTTTCTCCTCTTCTTTTTAAAACTCTGGTGAACCCAAAACAGACTATAATGGTAGCACTTTAACAAATATTTCCTTGAGACCAGGAAAGGGGAAGGTTGGCAGATATTTTCATGGGAACCCTGGCAAATAGTCCTGGGCACCTGAAGGAGGCTAGGAGTTATGAGACCCTAGATACCTGAACGGGATTGCAGATGAGGGAAGCTCTGAACCAGCTGTTGATATTCATAGTCCGGCAAATATTCATAGTCCGGCAAGAAAGAAAGAAGGGAAAACAAGATTCATGTTCTGAAGAAAATGTACTTTGAGATCATAGATCAGAGTTATTATGCAAACCATATGTAAATGAGGGGCTGGTCATCTCCTGATTTCTTTTGGGTGGAGCCTCTTAGAAAATTCTGGAGACTACTTCTCAAAGAAATGTAATTAAGAGTCAAAATGTTAAGTATAACACACTTTATGAGTTTTTTTCCCTACCATAGTTGGGTTGGAGGACTCGCCACCTCCTCTCCCCCCTCAGGTTGTTAATTGCTATCCTCTGAGGCTCAGGTCCGATGACCAGGGGAACAGAAAAACCAAGGAGGCTGTGTGCGACAACGTTGACACAGCTTCCCCCCCCACCCCGACCTCAGACCTCAAGTAGGGGCTCTTTCGGGCATCGGCATGCTAATGATTGAGGAAATTCCTCAAACCGATAACAGGACCTCAAAACTCTGTCATTTCCAGCAGAATGAATTGGCACTCATTTAACACAGTGCAAAGGGAAAAGTAACAACCATCTGCAAAACCCTCACCCGAGTGGGAAATAGAAATCTTGGCTCTTGGGTTTTCCAAGCAAAAATTGCCGCCGGCGCGTTTCTCCTCTAGGCACATTGGCAGGAAAAGAGGGACAGGGGTGGTGGGGTGGGAGGAGAGATAGAGAGAGGGGAGAGCAGGGAGGAGTATGAGAGGGGGGAGGGGCGGGGAGGGGTGAAGGAGAGAGGCTGGAGTGGGGGGGGGGGCGAGGGAGGGGAGGGGAGGGGGGAAGGCAGTCCGAGCTGCGGGCCCGCCCTGCTTGCCGCTGGGATTCCGCAAGTTGGGTCTAGGGCCGGCGTTGGAGCTGGCGCACGGCGGCCGCATGTCCTGTGCTGGCCCATCCTGCGCCGGCGGTCAGGTCTGGCCGAACCTTGCGTCGCCGTGCAGTGCACCGGGTCCCCGGGAGATGGCCTCTCTGCTCTCTACCGCTGCTCCCGCTATTGTCTCACGCGGGGTAGCTTGACTGCGGGCTGCGCACGCTCTCGGCCGGGAGGACTTTCTTTCCCTTGAGCTGGTCCCGGCGCCCCTTCCTGCCTCCCGGCTGTTCAGGAGCGTGGAGCTAGGAAAGGGGGCGGCGCAGAGGGACTGTCCGCCGCCGCCGCTCGGCCAGCGCGGGGGCCAGAGCTCGGGCTGCCGTGAGCTGCGGGGCGAGCCGCCACCGTCGCGACGGGGTCTCGTAGGAGAGCCCGCGGGGAGCACAGGTAGGATGCACGCCCGGAATGTGAGCAATCGCCCAGGGGCTGCAGATGGCCTGGCATGGAGGGAGCGGAGGTCAAGGGCTGCCCTCCAACATGGCAACAGCCGAGGCGCAACAATGGAAGGAGCCAAGGGTGCCCGCGCTGGCTGAGCCACGGAAGCCGTGGGGGCGACAGCTCCAGCTCGCAACGCTGAGCAGGTTGCCGAGCCCTCTGCGCCACCCTGCTCCAGCAGTTTCGGGGCATCTCGAGCCCCCAGGCCGCCCTTCCCCACCCCTTTTCCTCTGAAACACATTTCCTGGCTCCCAGGTTCTAGGCGATGAACCAACCAATGATTTGGGGATTGGTTTGTTTGTTTAAGATGAAAAATAAAAAGTAAAACCTGCCCTGGCTTGGAGGTGGTGGGGGTGGTGCTTTCTCGTGCAGTGGGTGAAAAGTCATCATCTAGCCTGGGGAACATATACATTTTTTTTAAAAAGCCAGAGGGATGGTAGACTTGGCTTCTCCCTTATAAGGATACTGCAGCAAAAGGAGGAAAGCCTGAGTGGGACAGGGAGAGGGACCCTCAAGCCCAGTTCCCGGCCCTCCAGAGAGGCGCTGCTCTCCTGGCCTGGACTTCTGTCATTTTCAGCTCCCGACAGTGGTGGCTTTGCTGCTGGGGAGCCATGCAGCAGCAGGAAGCCCGCGGAAGGCTGCCCAGCTGGAGTGGGGTGTGGTGATGGTGGGGGGAGCCCCGGGGTTTGGCAAGGTCTGGGTGGTGAGAAGAGGTTACAAATATATGAAGTTAGTCGAATGCACACACCCTCCTTGGCTGAGGGCTGAGTGTGTGTGTGCATGTTGTGTGTGTTTGTGTGTGTGTGTTGAATATGCCATTGCTCTTGCTCCTTCAGGCTAACCTTCTCTCCCTACATCTCCACTGCCTTTTGGGCTCTTTCTGGCTTCCCTGTCCCCATCCCAGTCCAACCAGCATGGGATGGAATCTATTGTCCCTGGCTGCCCTGATGTGTTTTCTCTATTCCATTTGGGAGTTTTGTGCCCTGGGATGGCTTGTGCCAGCATGGCACCAGATTCTTTAGCACACGGCTACTCCTGCTCCAAAAAATGGGCCAATGCTGCCCCTCCTCTCTCTAAACTACCTGACTGGGACATGGCCAAGCAGATGTAAGCAATTTGCACTGAATTCCAACCCTGTAGCAGTCGCTGAATGAAAACTTACTCCATTGCCACACTGGACCTTGGAAAGATATTGGAAGAGAAATGGCCCGAGAGGTGGCAACTCTGATCACCAAATACTACTCCCTCCCCAGATCCAGCTGTGGATTCCAGAGCAGAGTGGTTCTGAGGCTTCAGCATTGCAGCTCCTCCAGAGCCTGGCGGTCCCAATCTGGGGTTGTGTCCATGGAAAAATTAAGTCGCGGCACATTTTATAGGTCTGCCTAGCAGCCAGTGTCTGAGGAGATGGTGGCTGCTCCTCCTCTAGTGTTTGGGTGAGCCCAAGGTTTCATTTCCATGGCTCTGAATTTACTGCTGAGCGTGCATGTGTGTGCATGCCTGCATTCGATCAAGCTCTCAGCCCTGGCCAGAGGGAGCTTATCCATTCCCCTCTTCTGGGAGCACTGGTGAGGGAGGCCTATAGGGTATGCTCGGGTGAGGAAGGCCTCAGGCTTTTCTTTGGGGTGCTTCTTTGGGGTTGCCCAGTGACCTGAACTGCCTGTGGTCTTTGCCGTGACCTAGGAGTGCCCTAGCAGATCTCCCAAACCCTGTGGGCCTTTGGTTCCCACTCTGTAGTTCCTTCATCCCACCTGGGCCTGGTGTCTCATGTCTATTGTCCTTCAGACTGGACAGCTCTACTCAGGCCAACAGGGAGAAAAATGAGGGATCTCTGTTCCATTTAGGGGTTTGTAACTGGCCATAACCTACAGGTACCTAATACTCCCAAGTGTGAACTTGGACATAATAATGTGGAGTAGCAGAGAAGACAGTAGGTAGGTTCAGTGTCGCGAGGCCTGGTTTTGAGCTCTGGTGTGATTTATTTCCTAACTATGTGAGCTTGGACAACTTGTGAACCTGTCTATACCTTAGTTTGCATATCTGCAAAATGGGGAAAAGTAAAGTCCTTGGCTCACAGGATTTTTAAAAAACATTTTATTTATTCATTTTAGAGAGAAGAGAGAAAGAGCGAGAGAAGGGTGTACTGCTTACCACGGACTGAGTAAAATCATGAATGCAACAGCACTCTGAAAACTGCAGAGTACTACACAATTGTCAGTTCATCCTGAATTTATCCTTGGTGACAAGGAATGGAGACCAGGTGGGGGTGGAGGGAGGGGTTGGAGGAAAAGGATATGGGATAGAGAATGTTCCAGAACCTTTCTTTTCTGGCTAAGGGAAGCTCAATGTGATAATACCGAGGTAACTGTTTCTAAGGTATTCTCTTTATTTATTTATTTTAAAAGATTTTGTTTATTGACTTTAAAAAGAGAGGAGAGTGAGAGAGGGGGAGGAACAGGAAACATCAACTCATAGTTGTTTCACTTCACTTAAGTTGTCCGTTGTTTGCTTGTCATATGTACCTTGTTGGGACACACCTAGGGTTTTGAACCGGTGACCTCAGCATTCCCGGTCGATGCTCTACCACTGCGCCTTCACAGGCTAGGCTTGGGTATTCTCTTTAAATGGAGTTGGCAGGCTGGGAACTGGGAGAGAAGGAAAGTCTGCTTAATGATATTTGTAGGGCATTGGGGAGAGACACACACCCCTCAGGCTGGCTGCTGTCTATAGACAGGGTAGTGCTGAGCTGGCAAATAATGTAATAGCTAACACTGATGTCAGCTAGCTAGTAAATGACAGAGGAGGGATTTGAAGCAGGCAGTCTCACCCTGTGCTCATAACCTTGATGGAACTATCAGGTGGACCTTGGTATTGGAGCAGAAAGGGGCAGCAGAGTTACAGAATTCATTCATATGGGATTCCTTCAATTGAATGCCCATGAGAAACCATCAGACTAAACATACCTTAGACAATAAGCTTCTCAAGGACAGGGCCCAGCCCCAGTCCAGCACATCATCTCCTTAATTCCCAGTTGCTTGAGGGTTGAGACACAGATGTGTGAATTCCAGTGCTCCTGCTTTACTGGCCTTTCTCTGCTTTTTCAGACATATCCTTGCCTTTAGTGTAAGAACACTGGAGATAATCAACTCCAGTAATTATGCCACTTTCTGGGCTACTCTAGTAAGAGGTTTGGGACCTGAGGGCCCTGGGATAATTGTTTTGGTACTTCCATATCTGCTTTACTTTGTATCTGTTTTATAAAGTGAAAGACTATTCTTGCATTTCCTAGGGTCACATAAAGTGTTAGAACCGGAAAGGACCTTGGAAATCATTTCCATGAGAAGTGACATGGTTGCATGCAATGCTAGAATTTTATGTTTGTTCCACTGATTACAAGATGACCAATGAGAGTACTTATTGTTTGGCTCTTTAAAATTGTGTGTCTACCCCACCAGTGGCTTCATTGTTGAAAGATTCTGTTCTCTTAGAACACTGGTGATGGAATTCACTCACCCCAAATCTCTTTGCTGTTTAAAGAGATTAAGGACACAGAAGGCATCATTTGTGCCTTGGGGCAGAAACCCTCAAGGTATGGAAAAGAGGAAAAGAGGTTTTCAAGAATCCTGAGGCAGAATAGAAAATTATTGCTTAAGGAATCTTTAACAATTCTCTCCTTCCTCTTCCTGAGAATTTACTGTAGGAAGTCTTAATGTGGCAGAGGCTCCATAGTATTTCAAAGAGAAGCCAGAGCTCATTTACCTCTTTAGAAACTGTTGTCCTTCCACCTTAACCCATTTTACTCCTGCCCCTGTTCCTTGAAAATAATAGTTCAACTCCCTACTTCCGGGACATTTCTTTCTTTACTCTAGCCAACCTTAGTCATTGTGAGACTAAACTCCTGGGTAGTCTTTCTTTTCTTTTTATTTTATTTATTTTCCTTCCTTCCTTCCTTCCTTCCTTCCTTCCTTCCTTCCTTCCTTCCTTCCTTCCTTCCCTCCTTCCTTCCTTCCTTCCTTCTTCCCTCCCTCCCTCCCTCCTTCCTTCTCTCCCTCCCTCCCTTCCTTCCTTCCTTCCTTCCTTCCTTCCTTCCTTCCTTCCTTCCTTCCTTCCCTCCCTCCCTCCCTCCCTCCCTCCTCCCTCCCTCCCTCCCTCCTTCCTTCCTTCCTTTCTTCCTTCCTTTCTTCCTTCCCTCCCTCCTTCCTTCCTTCCTTCCTTCCCTCCCTCCTTCCTTCCTTTCTTCCTTCCTTCCTTCCATTCTTCCTTCCTTCCTTCCTCCTTCCCTCCCTTCCTCCCTTCCTCCCTCTCTCCCTTCCTCCCTTCCTTCCTTCCTTCCTTCCTTCCTTCCTTCCTCTTTCCCTCCTTCTCTCCCTTTCTTCCTTCCCTCTTTCCTTCCTTCCTTCCTTCCCTCCCTTCCTTCCTTCCTTCCTTCCTTCCTTCCTTCCTTCCTTCCTTCCTTCCTTCCTTCAAAAGAGAGAGAGACAGAGACAGATAGGAAGAAAGAGAGATGAGAAGCATCACTGCATAGTTGTGGCACTTTAGTTGTTTATTGATTGCTTCTCATATGTGCCTTGGTGGTGGGGTGGGGTTGGAGGATGGTGGTGGGTCAAGATGAACCAGTGACCCCTTGCTCAAGCCAGCAACCTTGGGGTCAATCCAGTGACCTTGGCCTTCAAGCCAGCAACCTTGGTCTCAAGCCAGCAACCTTGGTCTCAAGCCAGCAACCTTGGGCTTCATGCCAGTGACCTTGGGCTCCAAGCCAGCAATCTTGAACTCAAGTCAGACACCTTTGGGCTCACGCCAGCGACCATGGGATCATGTTGATGATACCACTCTCAAGCTGGTGACCCCACACTCAAATTAGTAAGCCTGCACTCAAGCCAGCAACCTTGGAATTTTGAACCTGGGACCCCAGGTTGATGCTCTATCCACTGTGCCACCATCTTTCAGGTGTGGGCAGTGTTTTTTCTCAACAGTTTTCCTTCTCAAAAGTTTTTTTTAACCTCCTCTAAGTTTGTACTTCCTACTATACTATTTTGTAGCTTCTTCTAAGTTTCTGGCCCTGTGGGTTAGAGGTTATAAATCTAGAGGTTAGCCCTGGTCAGGTAGCTCAGTTGGTTAGAGCATCATCATAATACACAAAGGGTGTGAGTTCGATTCGCATTAGGGCACATACAAGAATCAACCAATGGCCTGACCTGTGGTGGCGCATTGGTTAAAAATGTCGGCCTGGAATGCTGAGGTCCCCGGTTGAAGTCTTGGGCTTGCCGGGTCAAGACACATATGGGAAGCCACTATGAATTGATGTTTCCTGCTCTTCCCTCCTTTCTCTCTCTCTCTTCTCTCTCTCTCTCTCTCTCTCTCTCTCTCTCTCTCTCTCTCCTCTATCTAAAATGAATAAATAAAATCTTTTAAAAAAAGATTCAACCACTGAATGCATAAATAAATGGAACAAAGCAATCCTCTCCTCCCTCTCTTTCCCTCCCTTCCTCTCTCTCTAAAATCAATCAATTAAAAAAATAATCAACCAATGAATTATATCTTTTCTATGTCTTCCCCACAGTGGAGGTAGGTGCCAGGAATGACTGCTGTTCTACACTCACCTGCTGCCTGTGCCCACCAAGAATGAGCTTGTGTGGAGCCATCCTCTCCAGCCAAGTGTTTTTCTCTTTCTAATTCTCGTTGGTGCTCTGGGCAGCCAACCAGAAGGCATAAGGGTGAAGGAAAAAGAGTAGAGAACATAGGATTTTCCATTTTGAGGAAATATGGTTTACCTTCCAGTTAAAAGAAATAGATATGCACTCTTCATTTTTTAAAAGCATTTTAAAAATTAATTTTAGAGAGAAAAGAAGGAAGAAAGAAAGAGAGAGGGACATCAATTTGTTCCACTTTATACATCCTTTTTTTTAAAAAAAGGTTTTATTGATTTGAGAGAGAGAGAGAGAGAGAGTGTGTGTGAAGTGGGGGGAGGCAGGGGGTGGAGAAGAGGTAGGAAGCAGGTATGTGTCTTGACCAGGCAAGCCCAGGGTTTTGAACCAGCAACCTCAGCATTCCAGGTCAATGCCCCATCCACTGCGCCACCATAGGTCAGGCTATTTATACATTCATTGGTTGATTCTTGTATGTTCCCTGATCAGGAATCAAACCACAACATTGGCATATGGGGACACTGCTCTAATTAACTGAGCTACCTAACCAGGGCAATATGTGCTTTTATTTTTCAAATCTATTTATTGATTTTAGAGAGAAAAGAAGGGAGACAAAGAGACAGACAGACAGAAACATTAATCTGACTCTGTATGTGCCCTCACTGGGGACCAAACCAACAACCTCTACATATCAGGACAGTGCTCTAACCAACGGAACTATCCAGCCAGGGCAATATGTACTTCTGTTGTCTCAGAGCACAAACTAACACTGAACTGAGATAAGAGTAATGATGGAGCCCCTCAACTACTGAGACCTCTGTGAGGTCCTGCTTTCCTAAAAGCAGAGCATCTGTCCCCTTTCTGACCTATCATGCTATTATGTCTTCCAAAGGACTAGGCACACCGTTCTCACTGAAGAAGGAGAGATTGTTTGCAAGTTTGATATTCGGGGAACCTGGGAGAAGGCAACTATATTAAAATATATATATAACCAGGAATAACCAGGAATGTCAGACTTCCATGCTAGACTTCAATAAGGCAGGGTTGTTTTTTTTGTTTGTTTGTTTGTTTTTTAATTAAGAGAAAAGATAGGTGCAGTTCCCTTACAAGAGACTTGAACAATAGAGTGGTTCCAGGGGGTTGGCGAATTCTCTGAAGTGCAGTTTTGACTATGCTGTTGCAGATGACTGAAACAAGGAAGAGGAAGAGGAACCACTTGAGCAAAGATTCAAGTACCAAGAAAGGCAAGAAGATAGCTGCTGGCATTGAGGGTCCATCCACCTGTTGTAGCTTTTAAAACATTATCTTCATTTTCTTCTCTCCCCAGTCTTGGAGGAAATGAATAATGATGAAATTGTCTCTTTTCCCCTTTATAGTTGGGACAACTGAGGTTTCTATTAGGTTTAGATTCCAACTAAAAATTAAGATTGTACAACTAATTAGGAGAAAAGCTGAAGTTTAAATCTAGGCCAGGATTCCCGCTGTGCTGCTCTGAGGGGACCTGGGAGGAAAAGGTCAATGAGGCCCAAATTCTGGGCTTCCCCAAGAAGCAATGACAACAGAAAGTGTTTCTCTTAAAGTCATCTGTGGAAGAAGGTATGATTGCAAAGGGGTATCAATCTGTCAGGTAATGTTTGTGGGTTTTTTTGTTTGTTTTTTTACAGAGACAGAGAGAGAGTCAGAGAGAGGGATGGACAGGGACAGACAGGAACAGAGAGATGAGAAGCATCAATCATTAGTTTTTCGTTGCACATTGTGATACCTTAGTTGTTCATTGATTGCTTTCTCATATGTGCCTTGACCGTGGGGCTATAGCAGACTGAGTCCCTTGCTCGAGCCAGCGACCTTGGGTCCAAGCTGGTGAGCTTTGCTCAAGCCAGATGAGCCTGCGCTGAAGCTGGCGACCTCAGGGTCTCGAACCTGGGTCCTTGGCATCCCAGTCCAATGCTCTATCCACTGTGCCACCACCTGGTCAGGCTGTCAGGTAATGTTTTAAAAGGATTCATTCAAAAAATAATTTGAAAAATAAAAAGAATTCATTCATTCAGCCGATGGGTTTTGAGTGCTTACTAAGGATTTCAGGGACTTTCACTTCTTAAGATAGATAGCTTTCCAGAACTTACTATTGAGTGAGGGTACAGACAAATAACTGTGGTGGGGAAAGTGTGGAGTACTGTGAGAACTCATATATGGAGAATTTGGGGTGATCAGATTTCCTGGAAAAAAATGTTAGCTGAGATCTGAACAATGAGTAGGAATTGAGGTTGGGGATGAAGTGAGTGGTGAAAGAGGTGAACTGAAATAGTTTGATCTGGCCATAGTCATTAAAGGAGTTTATCTTTTATTATTATTATTATTATTATTGGTGAATGAGAAACAGGAAGCGAGAGATGAGAAGCATCAAGTCGTGGTTGCATCACTTTAGTTGTTCATTAATTGCTTCTCATACATGCCTTGATCAGGGGCTCAAGCCGAGCCAGTGACCCCTTACTCTAGCCAGCGACCTTGAACTTCAAGCCAGCGACCATGGGGTCATGTCAATGATTCCTTGCTCAACCTCACAATCCCGTGCTCACGCTAGTGAACCTGCGCTCAAGCCAGATGAGCCAGCACTCAAGCTGGTGAACTCGGGGTTTCAAACCTGGGACCTTGGCTTTACAGGTCTTTGTTCTATCTACTCTGCCACCACTAGTCAGGCTGCCATTTATTTATTTATTTATTTATTTATTTATTTATTTATATTCAGTGAGAGAAGGGGAGGCAGATACTTCCGCATGTGCACTGACCGGGATCCATGTGGCAATCCTATTAGGTGGCAATGCTCTGCCCATCTGGGGCATTGCTCTGTTGCTCAGCATCCAAGCTCTTCATAGCATCTGAGTTGGAGGCCATGGAGCCATCCTCAGTATCCAGGGCCAACTCACTCCAATCGAGCCATGGCTGCAGGAGGAGAAGAGAGAGAGAGAGAGAGAGAAATGAGAGGGAGAGAGGTGGAGAAGCAGATGGGTACTTCTGTGTACCCTGACTGGGAATCAAGCCTGGGACTTCTACATGCTGGGTGACGCTCTACCACTGAGCCAACTGACCAGGGCCTGCATTTTATTTTTTATTCCTTAATTTTTTTCACTCACTGGTTATGAATTGAATATACATGATGCACCTGATGCTCTTCTCTGTGTGCAGCAGTAAAGAATACGCACAAGATCCCTGTCTTCCTGGAATTTATGTTCTGGGAGAACTTAGTTCACTGAGAGTAACTTAAACCAATCTTCTGTATTTTACTGACAAGGATTCCCTACTGCCTGACCTGTGGTGGCACAGTGGATAAAACATTGACCTGGAACGCTGAGGTCGCTGGTTCAAAACCCTTGGCTTGCCTGGTCAAGGCACATATGGAAGTTGATGCTTCCTGCTGACTCTCTCTCTCCCCCTCTCTAAAATGAATAAATAAAATCTTAAAAAAAAAAGGATTGTCTACTGGTAGATCAGGAAATTACATGTAGATATATTCTGGCTGGACTCAAGCAAAATTCAAGAATGACTCTTGTGACAACTCTGTGGATAATATAGGGTAGGTTTATTAATGGTTCGTTAACTGTTCGTCCAACAAAAACATCTTCAATACCTCCTCTCTTTCATTCTTTTATTCATTTATCCATTCATTCATCAATTGACAGTTTAAATTCAACATATGGTTAAGACTGTGGTTGTAGCCCTGACCTGTGGTGGCACAGTGGATAAAGTGTGCACTTGGAATGCTGAGGTTGCCAACTCAAAACCATGGGCTTACCTGGTCAAGGCACACGTAACAAGCAACCAGTAAACAATTAAAGTGAAGCGACTATGAGTTGGTACTTCTTGCTCCACCTGCTGCCCCGCCCCCTGTAAAATCAAAAGAAAAAGAGAATGGCTCCAGGATCAGATTCCCTGGGTTCAAACTCTGGTTTTCCCACAGACTAGTTGTTTGACCTTGGGAAAATTACTTAATTTATCTGTGTTTCCATTTCTTCATATGGAAGATAGGGGAAATAATAGTAGTGGGGGGAGGGGGCTGTTGTATAAATGAAACGAGTTCATTAATGAACTGTCTGGAATAGTGCCTGATACATGGCAAGGACTCAGTAAATGGTGGTGGTTACAGTTATTTTATCATCTTTCAATACCAGGTTTGTGCTCAACCCTAGGGATACAAACTTAAATTCATTGTGGTCCCTGACCCTGAGATCACAGTACTATGCTCCAAAAAAATGCAAGTAAATGGATGAGTTTCTCTGTGGAATGGGATGATCCTATAAGTTCAGTTTGAGTCACTTGTCATATGGCTGCCCCAAGTTTGATGTAATCTTGGATAGCATTTCATAGAAGTATAGAAGCTAGGACCAGAGTGCTTAATATTTTGGGGGCCTTTAAACTCTCAGAAGCTAATAAATGCTATGGGGTATCTTCCTAGAAAAGTAATTTATACCTTTGCCTTCATCATTCAGCCTCAGAATGCTCCTACAACACGAAGGTGTTTAACTCTGCTCTAGGTTGATCAGAATACCCTCAGAACATAGTCTTTAACATACTGTGCTAAGCAGTGTAGGGAAGACAAGTTAAACGAGAGATCATTTTTATTCTTAAGCTTAATGGGCTGGTCCTGGCCAGATAGCTCAATTGGTTAGTGTCATCTCAATATACCAAGGTTGCGGGTTTGTTCCCTGGTCGGGCACACACAGGAATCAACCAGTGGCCTGACCGGTGGTGGTGCAGTTGATTGAGCATTGGCCTGGAACACTGAGGGCCCCAATTCAAAATCCTGAGGACACCGGCTTGAGCACGTTGTCTCCTGCTTGAGCACAGGATCATTGACATGATCCCAAGGTCGCTGGCTTAAACAAGGGGTTACTGGCTCAGCTTGAGCACTCCTCATCAAAGCATGTATGAGAAATAATCTATAAACAACTAAAGTGAAGCTACTACCAGTTCATGCTTCTCATCTCTCTTCCTCTTTCTCTCTCTCTCTCTCTCTCTCTCTCTCTCTCTCTCTCTCCCTCTCTCCCTCCCTGTCTCAAAAATCAACCAATGAATGCATAAATGGGTGCAACAACAAATTGATGTTTCTCTCTCTCAAATAAATAAATAGAAAAAATATTCTAAATTTAAAATTAATGGGCTAATGTCTTATGAAAGGCGTTTGTAACTATGAAGCATCTACCTAGATGAAAGATCACTAATAGGGATAATACAAAACAATATAAATGCAGTAGGACACACAGAAATTTTAGAGATGTTTGGAAGAGAGCAAAGTGATAGTCATAGGAGTTTAGAGAAGGTTCTGGTATAAGAGCAAGTGTTCCATAGAGGGCAAGTGGGGAGTATTCCAGAAGGCACTAGCGGGAGTGAAGGTCTGTGGGAAAACTTGGGGCCCTGGAGAATGGTTATGAGCCATCAATGTTTGAGGGGCATGCAGGGGACTTGGCTGAGACAAGGGGGCAGTGTGGGGAGACTTGAGTATCTAATAAGGAAAGGGAGGGGCAGAATCCCTTTCCTCAGAAGAGTGACATGACCAGAGCTGTACTGCAGGAGGATTATCCTGGCAGTAGAGTGCAGGGCAGACACTAGGAGGCTGTTTCAATCATTCAGGTAAGGGAAAGGAAATAATAACCTTCTGATGCCTAATATTTCACTTAATGAAAGAATCAGAAGCTTGGAAAGGAATGGGCCAATTTTAGAAAGATTGAAATAGGAAGGCTAGGGGATCCCCTTCCCTGGAGGGTTTTGAGAATGGATATGATAGACTGGTTGTGGCTCAGTCTGGAAAGAGCACTGGAGTGAAGGTCTGAGACCTGCTTCTGGTCCTACTGCTGCCCCTGTCTAGCTGTGTGACTCAGATGAGTCATTTCTCCCTTCTGGGCAGGGGGAGGAGCAGGAATCATTAACTTGTAGTAGTTGCTTCTCGTATGTGCCTTGACTGGACAAGACTAGGGTTTCGAAATGGGACCTCAGCATTCCAGGTTGACGATTTATCCACTGAGCCACCACAAGTCAGTGTCATCATTTTTCTCTTATCTGCAAAACTAGGTTGAGTTGGGTTTTTTTCTTGTTTATTTGCTTGTCTTTTGAGCAGCTGGATAGGGTAAAGAAGTATTTTGAGGAGTGGGGAAGAATGTGGGGGTATACCAGGATAATCTTGGATATCAGCTTAAACATTTGGTAAAATATGATGTGTCTGGGTCTGTGGGTGGATGGGAAAAATACTGAATTTTGACCTCAGGCAAGTTTCAGTTTAACTCTTGATTCTATCATTGACTAGTTGTGTGACCTTGAGCAATTTACTCAATTCCTTCCCTGTTTTCTAGTTTCCTCATTCATAAAGTAAGGATAATCATATCCACATTAAGAATTGTGAGGATTAAACAAGACAATCCCTGGCACAAAATACCAGAGGCAAACAATAGGTCTGTTTCCTTCCTTCTGTTTCTGAGCTGCTCATACTCACTTAGCCTCCCTCTCTACTCACCCCTCTCCCTGCCTCCTTGTCTTTCTGTCACCAAAACATTCCAGTCAAGTCATTGGACAAAGCCCTGGAGATACTAATTTGACGGACTTTGTGATGGTGATTACATTACCTGTAATGGTATTTCAGCAAGGTACCTATGAATTTGGAGCTCCAATGTGGCCACACAAGCAGTCACACGCTGGCTACACTTATCCAGCTGCCAAGCATGTTGGCTGACACCTGCTGAGAATGGCCCCTGACTATTACCATCCTGTAAACCCTGAGTGAGGGTCACATGAGTGGAGGACCCCAGAAGATGAGGCTGGTGGAGTGTGAGTGTGCACCACTCTGCCAGTTGGGCGGCTGGTTCCCTCCTCTGCCAAGTGTCCACTTTGCCAGCTATAGACTTAGGCTGTCTCTTTGGGAGACCTCTGTCTCTCTTGAAATCTTCCTGTGCAAAGTGGGCCACAGAAGATGGGAGAAAGGCATCGGGTAGGTATAGAGCAACAATAAGATTAACTGACATGCCTGACCTGTGGTGGCGCAGTGGATAAAGCGTCTACCTGGAAATGCTGAGGTCTCCGGTTCGAAACCCTGGGCTTGCCTGGTCAAGGCACATATGGGAGTTGATGCTTCCTGCTCCTCCTCCTCCTCTCTCTCTCTCTCTCTCTCTCTCTCTCCTCTAAAATGAATAAATTAAAAAAAATTTTTTTAAAAACTTAAAAAAAAAAAAAAGACTAACTGACATGATTCCTTGCTCCGCTCCCTCACCCCATGGGTCACTTCCCACTTAGTGAGCCTCCATGCACAGAGATGCTTTTATGCCATTTAAAGCAGATAGGTAGTCCTTGTGCCCCAGACACCAGGCCAGCATTTTAATCCATCATGTCACATACATAGCTTTAAGAGTGTTAAGGAGACATGGAGAGTAAAAGAAGTAAGGAGGAAGGGTTGACCAGGGAAGGCTCTGAGGCTCTTGAGTTGGGCTGGAAAGAGGAGAGAGAAAGGAGGGAGAGGAAGGCACTCCCAGCTGCACCATGGCCTTCGTGAGGCCCTGAGTCAGGTGGACGGAAAATTGGGCATTGCACCAGGCTGTCCGTGCAGGTGAGCTGGGCTGCTGGCACTGGACCTGCCACTGAGACAGGTCCAGGGGTGAGCAGGCGGATGTGGGGAGTCATGGCTGGGGTCCCCTTGGATTTGGCACCATTAGGACCACTGTCTGCTGTCCCCTTCCCAGTCCCCTCATCTAGGTAATTCCCTCCCCTGTAATTTGGGGATTCTGGACACTGAGAGGCCAGTTCAGAGAGGATCTCATTTCTCAGTCCCCTCCTGGGCCCTGCTTCCCCAGTGGCCTTGGTAAAATAGAATCCCTGGTCTCCCCCTGGGTTCAGTGTCCTTGACTGCCCGAAGTAGGATATCCTTCCGGCCAGCTGTCAGGAAGAATGGTGTGGAACTGCGTGGCTACTGGGAAAGACCTGGTGGCTGCCTGGGTCAGGCTGGGCTAACAATAGCCAAGGCCAGGGATGGGAGGGGTCAGTGACTTAAAAGGACAAGCTGCCTGGTGGGCAGCACTGGGGGACTTATATTCTGAAGAGGGGCAAGAGATTCCTGAGGTTCAGGAGCTGAGGCCAAGGGAGGCCATAGAGAGGCACAGCCTACTCTGGGGATCTGCCCGCCCACTGTAATGTATTGTTCCTCCCAGTGCCACTAGAAATTTCCCTTACCACTGCCAGAATGGTTGGTTGGGCACTCTTCCCCTCAGACTCTGCTTTTTAAATGCAAATGTCCCTGGAAGGGACTAACACCCACACCTCTAACACCTCTGTGTAAATTAGTATCAGATGTTTGGTAGTGGTTTGTTTGTGTATTTTTTTTTCTGGGCTGAGAGATGGGGGCTGCTTGAGAGCTAGCACCTGTTTCCTTTCCCACCCTGCTCTGTGGGTCGCCAGGGCTCCTCCACTCGGCCCTGACTTAGGAAATAACCATCCCTGAGGCGTGCCCAGAGCCAGGTGTCCTTGGGCAAGGGCCTCCTGGGCTCGTCTGCCTGGGGTCCCCTTCCCTGGCATTCTCACTCCCTGCTGCTCTCCAGGCCTGCCCCCAGAGTGGTGGAATGTGTATAGGGAAGGGCCTGCTTTGGAAGACCCAGAGCAGCGCCCTGGAGCCGAAGGCCCCGTTTCCTTTCTCTTCTGGGTTCAACCTTCCACCTACTTTTCTCAGGCTTCTTTGCTAGTGACACTAAGGTCATGACCTCACAGTACCTAAGCTAACTTCCTGTCCTCAGGGAGCTAATGAGGGAGTGAGTGAGCTGGAGAGTGTGCAGGGGTGTGGAGTGGGGTGTGTGCCATTTGTGTGGTTATCATGGCTTTGGGTCCCTTTCAGGGATTTTCTTGATTTGAGGAGTTAGCACTAACTGAAAAATATTCTGTTATTAGAACACATTCCAGATGGCTGGTTTAGGAACTGTGGTGGCAGAGGGACAGCGGGCAGGACTGTAGACAGTGGGGCAGAGCCCCCTTGTCCAGAAGAAGGGAGGGAGCTTGCCCTAGGCGTGCTGTGGGAGCAGGTTTTCAGCGTCTTGAAGGTTTACAAGGATGGCTGGCTTACCACTTTTTGCTCAACTTCCTCTCACCCTCCTCTGAGCCAGGCAGGTGGCTGCCAGCTGTCAGCAGCCCATTGCCCACACACATGTTCCAGCCTGCTTTTCCCCTGACCTGGGCTGGTAGGCAGTCACCCCCACCCTTCCAATAGGCGGTGCCATCACATTGGGCTGCAGACCCCACCTTCCCTACGCTGTGAGTAGGCTTGTTCTGGGGACTAATCTCCTGGGTCCCAGGGCTTCAGTACATCTGTGCCGAATGTATACTTGTTGAAGGGGCATAGTGCTGGGGCCAAGATAATTTCAGAGTGTCAGCTGGCTGGATCCTTTTCCAGTGTGATACCCAGGGCAAAGTTCGTGACCCTTAGTGGTCCTCACTTGCCTCATCTCTGAAAATCAGGACACTGTCATGGAGAAGAGAGACAACCTTTCAGATGTCTAAGAAAGGTGCTATCAGAAAACAACTATGGAAGTGTTATAATTGAATGACTTGGAGACACTCCTTAAAAACCTGGGTTGATCTTCCAGCAAAGATGTCCTTCTGGAGGATGATCTCATTGGCGTTATTTGGTGTACTCTGGTTAATCCAGTGCCTTTGCAGTTACCCTGAGATCCACCCTGTCCCCTTGCTGTGGGGTAGGACTGTGTTGAAAGTTCCTCCTTGCTCGGTGCAGACTCTGATGGGTCAGCCCCGCCCAGCACATGAGGACATGTCGTGTCAGGACTGAACCTGAGCATGAGGTGGACCAGCGCGGCTTCTCATCTCTTCCCTCCAGTGAGGCCTCCAGGCAGAGCATGTTCTGTCCTGGCTGTCTGGGGACAGCTGTGACCTATTTTCTGGATTCTCCTTAATGAGCTGGTCTCCTCCAGGGAGTTTTCCCAGCACCCAGAAGGAATCCTGGAGAACTGGATTCCACAGGGCATGAGCTGGGTGAGCTGGTCTGCGGGTTGGCTGGAGGCGACAGAGGCAGCAGTCTGGGCCTTGCCGGAACCCTGGTTTTGAAGGAAGTGGGTGACCTCGGGAAGCGAAGCTGAGGTGCTGAGCAAGGGAGAATGGACAGGGAGGCAGAGACTAGAGAGGGCTGCTCCCCCATCCCTCACACCCCTGTGTTCTATGACCTCCTCCCAGGGGGGCTGACATTTCACAAACCTTCAGAGAGACTAGGGTTTCCTAGCCCATGTTTGGAAATGCTGGGGTTCATTTTATGATGTGGATTGCACTGGTGGGAAAGTTGTCTGTGAATAAATTTCCTCAGGAGACCCCTCAGGGAAGTTCATGCTGCGAGTTCCTCTTACCCCCCACATTCCTGTCCCACTGCCTTTCTCTAGAGAGTCGAGGAAGCTGGAAGTCAATTTATTGAGGTAACATTGGTTAATAACATAAATATCAGGTGTACAATGTTATAATTTATATCTGTGTACTCTATTTTGTGCTCACCCGAAAGTCTAGTCTCCTTCCATTGCCATATATTTGACCCCCTTTATCCACCTCTCCCTTCTGCTTCCCCCTCCTCTTTGGTCACCAATGTTCTGTTGTCTGGATCTGTGAGTTTTTTGTTTGTTTGTTTTGTTAGTTCATTTGTTACTTTTTTTTCTGTGTGACAGAGATAGGGAGACAGAGAGAGGAACAAATAGGGACAGACAGGTAGGAAGGGAGAGAGATCATGTAAAGTCAGTAGCCGTGGCCACCATTAGACCTGCCTGGCCCATGCAGGTTCGCATTAGATTCAGACAGACGGTAATGAAACAACGGAGCCAAGAACTTGTGGGCCATTAGCTTTAATCCTAGCTTTAATCATTACTTACCCGGCGGGCAAGTAAAAACACACACTGGGCTCCAAAACCCACTCATTCAGTGCTCACAAAGCTACTGACTTATCCGAGTTTCCTAGAATCAAAGTTTCTAGCTCACCAGCCTTATTCACATTCCCATCTCCTCTCTGCACAAACTCTGCACTAACTGGCTTCTCCTTTAGTGCTCCACCATCTTGGCTGCTTCTCCTGGTCTCCTCCATGTGGCCTTACTCTGCTCTCCTCTCCGATACCAATCCCAGGAACAGAGAGAGCAAGCTCCCAGTCTGTCCCACTTTATAGTGTAGAAATCCAGACCTTTAATCCAATATACAAACAAGGAAGTCTCTGATACAAAGTCACTTATCGGAAGCATAATGGGATTCCTCATGAGAGTGTACCACCCTACATCAAAAAGGGTGGGAAAGGCTTAGTCTTAAAACTAAGCCTTAGGCCAGGGGTTCCCAAACTATGGCCCGCGGACCACATGCGGCCCCTTGAGGCCATTTATCCAGCCCCCGCTGCACTTCCAGAAGGGGCACCTCTTTCATTGGTGGTCAATGAAAGGAGCACATTGACCATCTCATTAGCCAAAAGCAGACCCATAGTTCCCATTGAAATACTGGTCAGTTTCTTGATTTAAATTTACTTGTTTTTTATTTTAAATATTGTATTTGTTCCCGTTTTGTTTTTTTACTTTAAAATAAGATATGTGCAGTGTGCATAGGGATTTGTTCATAGTTTTTTTTATAGTCCGGCCCTCTAACAGTCTGAGGGACAGTGAACTGGCCCCCTGTGTAAAAAGTTTGGGGACCCCTGCCTTAGGCTATAAGAATTCTGCCTGCTTACAGCCTGTCCCCCCATATCCAATGCAAACTATAAGTGGGCAAACAGATATGTCATTATTTACAAACTTATTTGACAACAGATGAGAAGCATCAATTCGTCATTGCAGCACCTTAGTTGTTCATTGACTGCTTTCTCATATGTGCCTTGACCAGGGGGGCTACAGCATACTGAGCAACCCCTTGCTAAAGCCAGTGACCTTAGGTTCAAGCTGGTGAGCTGTGCTCAAACCAAATGAGCCCGGGCTCAAGTCCACGACCTCGAGGTTTCGAACCTGAGTCCTCTGCGTCCCAGTCCAATGCTCTACCTACTGCGCCACTGCCTGGTCAGGCTGTTACTTTTCTTTGTTTTATATTCCACATATGAGTGAAAAGATATCTTTTGTCCTTTTCTGTCTGACGTATTTCAGTGAGCACAATACCCTCTAGGTCCGTCAGTGTTGTAGGACATGCCCAGAAGCAAGATTTCAACACATTGAGGAAATGCCTTGAGTCAACCTGGGATGCTAGGACCCAGGTTTGAAGACTAAAGGTCACCAGCTTGAGCATGGAATCATCAACATGATCCCATGGTCGCTGGCTTGAAGCCTGAGGTCACTGTCACGAGCCCAAGGTCGCTGGCTCAGTTAGAGCCCCCTGGTCAAGGCACGTAGGAGAAGCAATCAGTAAACAACAAAAGTGACGCAACTGTGAGTTGATGCTTCTCATCTCTCTCCCTTCCTGCCTCTCTCTGTCTTTCTATCTCTCCATCTGTCTCTCTCTTTCTCTCTCGTTCATGTGCGCATGCACTAAAAAAAGAGAGAAAAAATAAAAAAATAGTCTGGAAAGTGGTAGTTTTTCAGTTCTGTTTATGCATTTAGAATCAATGAAATATGTTGGTGGTGGGTTAAGGAGGTGGGAGAAAGCAAAGCAGGGAAATCTCTAAGATGGGATAAAGAACAAAATGAAGAGACACATACTTCTTTTACATTGATGGACACAGGATAGTTCGCATTTAATATTTACGGTACACAGAACAAGATAAAGAGGAGTTTTGTGGTCTTGTGCTCTGGTGCCAGCACCTGTGTCTTGAGGGATTATTTTGCAGGGGCTACCTCCTCTGGTGACACAATCCCTAGTGGAAGCTTTAAAATGATTGTGTGTTAGCCATTGATCAATCCTCAGCAAGGACTGCCTCACAACCAGCTTGTTGTGAGATACAGAGTATGTTTCATTTTCCAGATATGTGAACAGTCAGGTGAGCTGAGGGCCCGTGTTCTCTGCAGCCCTGTTGCCATCCTAATTAGAGCATAGGACAGTGGTTCACTGGAGCTCCAGGCATCAGCAGGGGCCAGCGTTCTGAGCCCAGTGGAGTTCTGGAGCCAAAAATTCAAGATCAGGATGTTGTCAGGGTTGGTGTCTCCTGAGGCCTCTCTGGCATGTAGATGGCTGTCTTCTCTCTGTGTCCTCACAGTCTGCCCTGTGTGTCCATCTTTTCTTATGGCAGGGTAATGTCCCATTGTATGTATATACCACATCTTCTTTATCCACTCCTCTGTTGATGGCACTTAGGTTGTTTTCATATCTTAGCTGTTGTAAATAATGCTGCAGTCAACATAGGGGGTGACTATATCTTTGTGAATTACTTCAGATAAATATCCAAAAGAGGAATTACTGGATCATATTGTAGTTCTATTCTTAATTTTTTGAGGAACTTCCATATTGTTTTCCCTACTGGCTGTACCAGTTTGCATTCCCACTCACTGTGCTCTTTAGAGGGAACCCGGCCTTATCTGAACTAGAAGGGCTGGTTCTGCAGTGGCTGAGGCCAGGCGGGGAAAGGGGAGAGGGGAGAAAGCAGGAAGTACGGATCAGATAGAGGAGATGTGGCTGCTCTGGCTTCTGGGATTGGAGATCCACGTGCTGCCAAACCTTTTTTTTCTCTTTGCAAAAGGTTCCATTCAGCTGGTTGCCAGTTCCTGATCCCTGGCCCAGTCATCTAAATCGTCAGCTCTAGGAAGGAAAGTTTTGAGAGGAGCCACAAGCTGCCTCAGCTCTCCACCTCTGACTTTGTTCATTCTCAGATCCCGAATCTGCAGGGTGTCTGGTGGGAGCTGTGATCTCTGCAGATTCTACGTGTGCATGTCTGACCAGAACCAATTGCACAAATGTTTTCTGGGCCAGGATCCGGGACTCCAGGGCTCTGAATGCAAACCCAACTCCATCCAACCATGTTACACATCCTCCTAGTACCTGTCCTCCTGCTCTTTTAGGACCCAGAGAGCCCTCTCTAACTCTTGTTCCCACTTTAGCTTCAAATTAGTGGTAAGTCCAGGGTAGGCCTAAGGAAGAAAGTGGTGGAAAGTAAGGTCCAGTAGGAAAGACTGACCCATGTGGGGCCATCCATCTCTACGATGCTGGCAGGGCTGTATGAGTGGGAAGAAAACACAGGCAATTATTTTCTGTCTTCCCACATTTGGAAATAAGTAAAAGCTTCACAAAGGACATAGATTAGGTCAGAGGAAGACTTTGTTCATGCTTGTGACGCAATGATGGCCTGACATCAAAGAAGCTGTATAAAACCTGTAGGTTTCTTTCTTTCTTTCTTTTTAAAGATTTCATTTATTGATTTTACAGCAAGGTGGAGGAGGGGTTATGAGGTGTAGTTGTTTCAGTATAGCTGTTCATATGTATGTTCAGTGTGGCTTGTGTGTGCCCTGACCAGGCAAGCCCAGGGTTTTCAACCGGCAACCTCAGCACTCCAGATCAGAACTCTACCTACTGTGCCACCATAGGCCAGTTTTTTTTTGTTTTTGGTTTTGTGTTTTTTTTGGGAGAGAGAGAAAGGAGAGAGGAAAAGAGAGAGGTGAGAAGCATCAATTCATAGTTGCGTCACTTTAGTTGTTCATTGATTGCTTTCTCATACGTGCCTCGGTGGTGGGGGAGCTCCAGCTGAGCCAGTGACTTCTTGTTCAAGCCAGTGACCTTTGGGCTCAAGCCAGTGACCATGGGATCATGTTGATGATCCCACACGCAAACCAGCAACCCCGCTCTCAACTTGGCAAGCCTGAGCTCAAGCTGGATGAGCCCGTACTTAGGCCAGCGACCTCAGGGTTTCAAACGTGGGAACCTCAGCATCCTAGGTCGATGCTCTATCCACTGCGCCACCAAGGGTCAGGCAAAACCTGGAGGATTTCTTTTTTCTTTTTTTTTCTTTTTTTTTTGTGGCAGAGACAGAGAGAGTCAGAGAGAGACAGATAGGGACAGACAGACAGGAAGGGAGAGAGATGAGAAGCATCAGTTCTTCATTGCAGCTCCTTAGTTGTCCATTGATTGATTTCTCATATGTGCCTTGACCAGGGGGCTACAGCAGACTGAGTGACCCCTTGCTCAAGCCAGCAACCTTGGGCTCAAGCTGGTGAGCCTTGCTCAAACCAGATGAGCCCGCGCTCAAGCTGGCAACGTTGGGGTCTCGAACCTGGGTCCTCCACGTCCCAGTCTGATACTCTATCCCAGGGGTCCCCAAACATTTTACACAGGGGGCCAGTTCACTGTCCCTCAGACCATTGGAGGGCCGGACTATTAAAAAAAACTATGAACAAAGCCCTATGCACACTGCACATATCTTATTTTAAAGTAAAAAAACAAAACGGGGACAAATACAATATTTAAAATAAAGAACAAGTAAATTTAAATCAACAAACTGACCAGTATTTCAATGGGAACTATGGGCTTGCTTTTGGCTAATGAGATGGTCAATGTCTGGTTCTATTTTTGTCACTGCTAGATGTAACAAGCGATATGACATGCTTCCGGAGCCATGAGGTGTGCGTTCCACGTCACCGGAAGTAGTACTGTACATGAGCGACACTGCGCTTTGCTGCGCTGCTACATATAGTGCTCCTCTCACTGACCACCAATGAAAGAGGTGCCCCTTCTGGAAGTGTGGTGAGGGCCGGATAAATGGCCTCAGGGGGCCGCATGTGACCCACAGGCCGTAGTTTGGGGACCTCTGCTCTATCCACTGCGCCACCACCTGGTCAGGCCTGTAGGTTTTCAATACAAAAGCAGGGATCAGATGCATATCTGTTTGAAGCAGGGAGCTGGCCTACCTGTCCTTAATATACCTTCCTGCTGGAGGAATTGAATTCCTGGCACGGCACACGCTGAGCTTCCCTGCTAGAGCTGGGGCTGGGGAGAGGGAAGAGAAGCCAGGGCAGCAGGTGTGTGGGCTGCAGTGTAGGGGTGGGTCTCTGCCTGTGAAGCCAGTGAGATTTAGGCTATGGGTAAGTATGGATCTTGGGGGTTACATAAGGAAAGGGGTCCTTTCTAAAGAGAAAACTCTAGAAGCCAAAGTGATTAAGTATTATGGCCTCCAACCCCTTGACTTGTCCTGTCCTTCGGAGGAGGTGCTCCCTAGGGTAGTCCTGAAACTGAGTTCTCTTCCCTTAGTAAAAACTACTAAAGGTGGGATGCCTGAGGCTGGGGCTTGAAACCCTCTATTTTTCTCATCACCTTGTTTATAGCTCTTCGTTTTCCTTGCCTAGTGAAGATGGGCCAACATAGCCTCCCTGCTTTGTGCCTCAGGAGGGGGATTGATATATTTATGGATGTGTCTATCACCATTACTAGATTATAAACTCTCTGGAATTATGCCACAGTTATCGGAATACTTATAGGTCTAGCATGGTGCCTGGAGCGTAGCTGGTACTCCGTACCCATTGAGATCCAATTCTGTGGCTCAGGAAGTGGGAAGATGGCCCAAACCCATTAGATCATCCCAAGTAGAGCAGCTACGTTATGGTGCCCTCCAGCAAGACAGCAGGAAGCCCTGTCTACCCATAGCTGGTATCAGTGCTGGCCCCTGAGCCCTCCCTCTCTGGTGCAGAGACTGAGCAGAGCCAGCTCACTGGAGGGAGTGCCTTTTCCTTTTTCTCCGCCCTTTGACTCTGAACCATTGTGTGGCTCGGCCCTGACCCCATTTCCTCCCCCACCGGCCTTCAGCCATCTGTTGGCAGCTGTGTGGACTGAGTTCGGTGCCTGGTGCTGCATAGACCCTGGCACTGACCTGCTCAGCCCTAAGCCTGTCCACTTTCTGCATCAGCTGACCAGGGCTTTTCAGGGTCCCTTTCCACAGTTCCTCCTTCTCTTCTTAGAAGGTCTGAAACCCTAGTTTGTGGGTCAAACTGGGCTGCACATTTGAATCTCCTGAGGGGCTTAGAAACAATCAGAGTCCAGGAGCTTACTCTACTGAATCAGACCCTCCAGGAGAGGGACCAGGAATTTGTATGTTTGAAAAAGCTCCCAAGTGACAAGTGGGAACATTTAAATGTGGATATATAGTAAATAATGTTATTGTGTCAATGTTAAATTTTGTGGGTGGTTTTGTGTTTATATAGGAGGATGTCCTAGTTTTTAAGTAATTCAGGCTAAAGTATTTTGGGGTGGTTGTGTTTACGTATTTCAAATGTGTAGGCAGAGAAAGAGAAAGTGTGCATATGGGGGAATGTTAACAAGCAGTGCATACAAGTGGTGAAAGGAAACTGGCTAGAATGACCTTCCAGACAATTTCCATCTGCTGAGATGGATACTAGGAGAGAACATAGCCAGGGCCACCAAGGTGCACAACTCCAGGGGGCGCCATTCACATGGTTTTCTTTGTTGTCGTCAAGGGTGTCATTCATTTAGAACACAGTGTGTGAGTGCTCCCTGGGGTTGTATGACACAGCAGCACCCGTCCCAGCCATCTTTGTGGATGAGCTGCAGAGTAGCACAAACCCAGGCACTTATCTACCCACCTCTTTCCTGTTACCTACAAGGATATTTGCTTTTATACAGAATCCCTAGGAGCCCTTGAGGACTAAGGGACTAGAGCAGTTTCTAGTTTGTTAGCCCAACAGAGGCTGGCAGAGAGGGAACTGAATTAGGGAAGGGGAAAGCAGGACACAGGAGGCTGATTCCCAAAGCACTTTGTGCACTGCCCTTACTCCTGGAAAATGCAGTTCGACGTCTGAGTTCTCACTCTAGCTCCAGGTTGTTGGGATGGTTGCTCTTGCCTTCCCTCTTTCCCTCTCTGGATTTCCCGTGTGGGGCTGCTGCTCCGCTCTGAACCTTCATCTTAGGGGTGGCTCTCCTGGTCTTGGGGGAATGCTGCTTGTCCTGCCTCCTCACTGTGGACTCCTCAGCATCAGAGGGAGCCGAGCCTTGAGCCTTTTGCAAGGAGCAGCTCTCAGTGTGGCCCAGGCGTGGGCTCTGTCAGCAGGCTGGGCCTCCTTCCCTGCATGGCTGATAGTCTGGTGGTGTCTGGGCCAGCAGCCAGGGAGATGGCTGGTGGTTAGAGAGGGGTGGCTCAGTTTTCCTCCTCTGAACTCCAGTCTGGGAAGAGCCTCAGGAACTGGGCCTGCTGGATCTTCCTTGACCTTTCTCTTCTTTCCTTCCAGAGCTAAGGAGTGGCCTTAGCCTGGGCTGGAGTTCTATGAGAAATTTGCTTGAAGGGATCAGTAGGTCAGAATCAAAGACTCTCAGGACTAGAAGGCACTTCCTGTGGTGGTCTTGTCCATCCACCAACCCGCCTTTATGGACACCAAACCTGGCCAGTTTGTTGAAACCCAGTCCTGTGTTTGAATGACCCCAAAGAAAGATATCACCTGTATTCTAATCACTCATCTCCATGTCTAAAAATTCTTACCGCCAGGATACTCTGCCCTTATACCCCAGCTGAAGCACATTTTTCTCAGCAGAAATGAGGTGAATTTGAAACTTCAGGAGCTTAGTGGGAAGATGACAGATTCATACACCTTTAATTTTGAATAAAATATTTTAAGACTGTGTTTGAGATATGTACAGGTTGCTAATGGGAACATAAAGAAAGCCCTTAATTCAATCTGGGGGTGGCGGGGAAGGCTCTCTGAAGAACAGGATATCTGAACCAAGTCTGAGAAGAGTGAGTTGGAGTCAGGCAAAGAGTATCGGGAAAGACATACCCAGGAGTAGGAACAGAATCACGGACATATCAAATACTTGGTAATGAATGGTTGGAGGTGAGAGGGAGATGCTGGCCATAATAAAGACCTTGTAAAGAACAAATAGAGAGAGCCTTTGAAGGGGTTTAATCTGGGTGTGAGATGATCAGGTTTACATTCTAGAAAGAGTCCTCAGGCTGCTCTGTGGAGAGAGCCTTAAAGAGGGAAAGATTAGTAGGAGGAAGAACTCTGAGAGGCTATTGTAATAGCCCAGGTGAGAGAAGATAAGGATTTAATTAAGACAACAGCAGTTAGGACAGAAGGAAGGACTAGATTTGGGAAATGTTGGTCAACCTCGGTGATTGAATATGGGGTGGAAAGAAGGAGAAATCCAGGATGACTGTAGGGTTTCTGGTGTGGGTGACTGGGTGTTGCTGTTCCTCACAGTGAGGAACCAGAGGGGGAGAAGGTGGAGGGAGCAAGGAAGGTGATGGTACAGTTTGGGACATTCGGGGTTTAATGTATGAACAGGCATATACACCTGAGGGGAGCTACATGTTTGTATTCATCAACACGTGAGTGGTGTGAACAGGAGACAAAACAGATGAGCTTGCCCAAGCAGAGGATGTCGTTTGAACAGTGGGCTGAGAACGGAACCCTGAGCCAACACCAACATTTCAGGGGGGCACAAGGAAGAGGAGGACAAAGAAGGATGTGGAGAACAACAACAACAACAACAAAAACGGTGTCATGGAAGCCAGGGGGTAGAGGGTTTAAGGAAGAAGGGAATGGTCTGAGAGCCAAATGCGGCAGCCACGTCCAGGCAGATAGAAATGCCTCTTGAATTAGGTGGCCTAGGCATTGTGGCTGAGGCAGTTTTACAGAAATATTGGGGGCAGAAGCCAGATGACAGTGAGTTATGGAGTAAATGAGAAGCGAGAATTGAGAAACTGGGAAGAAAAGGAAGAACAGAGAGGGTATTTATTAGCTGGAGGAAAAAAAGTCAAAGGAAAGTGCTTCAGGTGTAAGTCCCCCCCCCTTTCTTTTCAAAGCTAGAAGAAGCTTGAACATGTGTATGTGCTGAAGAGAGACACCTAGTTAAGGAGAAGAGGTGAAGATACAGGAGAGGGAGGGGAAATTTGTGGAGCATCATTCAGATGGAGATCCGGTGGAGGGGGGACAAGAGCACAAGAAGGTTGTGCCTCAGCTTCCCCTGAGACCAAGGGGAGAAAGGGAAGCTGAATGCAGGTGTGGAGATAATAATTTAGTGAGGGAGAGAGGCAGGATGTTGAGAGAGATTCTTTCCAATGGCCTCAATTTCCCTCTTCACAATGGTGCCTAGCTAAGGCAACTCTTACTATTCTGCTTGTCCGAGCTCAGAGCTGAAAATACAGTCTGGATTGAAAGGCTTAAACTCAGTCCAACTTTGTGTCCTATCTAAACCCCTAGGATCTCTTATTCCTGGAACCAGTTTCCCAGCTCTGGGCAGCTAAGCTAAATTCTGGTTATCTTCATCTGGTCATTTAATTCCTTTAATTTCAAATAGAAAGACTGCCTCTTACTCTCTGTAGATAAAAAATAATCTGTAAGAAGCTGTTGAAGGGTGGAGAAACTCAACAGACAGAAAATCCGCAGAGTGCTCTATGTGCCCAAGGCTGGGCTTGGGCTAATTTGCCTTTGGGAAACTAATTCTGAAAATTCACTGAGCCAACCCTGGCCCTTCAGATTCTGTGTCTGTGCCTGACAGAGGTATGGGGTCCTGGGGTGGGGTGGGGAACCTCAGGTTAAGGAATACCCTTGTCCTAACTCATTTTGCTTTATTTTTTTGTTTGCTTGCTAACTCATTTTGGATCTGATGAAAATTGCCACCCAAGAATTGAACTAGCATGTCTACATTGTCCCAGTCTGAGTAAGTGCAGGTGTTAGTGTGAAGGGTTTTGCGATGGAAGGACAACCTGTCTGGGGTGGGGTCTCACCTTTCACCCTGAGCTGCTGAGAGAGGCTTTAGTCACCCACATCCCTGAACTGGAATAAGTGAATTGGAAAATAATTATCTCACTTGTTTTTGTTCATCATTCTTTTTGTTTGTTTGTTTTGTTTTGTTTTGTTTTGTTTTGTTTTTTACAGGGACAGAGAGAGAGTCAGAGAGAGGGATAGTTAGGGACAGACAGACAGGAAGGGAGAGAGATGAGAAGCATCAATCATCAATTTTTTGTTGTGACACTTTAGTTGTTCATTGATTGCTCTCATATGTGCCTTGACCGCGGGCCTTCAGCAGACCGAGTAACCCCTTGCTTGAGCCAGCGACCTTGGGTCCAAGCTGGTGAGCTTTTTGTTCAAGCCAGATGAGCTCACACTCAAGTTGGCGACCTCAGGGTCTCGAACCTGGGTCCTGGGCATCCCAGTCCGACGCTCTATCCACTGCGCCACCGCCTGGTCAGGCTCATCATTCTTAAATGTATGGATAGCTCACATTTATTTCAATGTTTAATATTAGAAATGTTTTGGGTCTTTATTTTGATGTTTGGTGATGTTTTTGTGACCAAAAATATGCCCTAGGAACTTAACTCTTGTTTATATCAATTAGCCTCTGGTGACATTGGTTTCATTATATATATATGTTGTTTCATTTAAAGTGTCAGTTTCCAAGAACCTGTCAATGACATTGAGAATTTAATGTGCACACATAGGCTACTGGTTCTCAGCTTCAGCTACAGACTAGATTCTCCTGGGGAGTTTTTGAAAACACCACCGCCTTACCGCAGAACAGTTAAATCAGAATCTCTCGGGAGAATGTGGGCATCAAGACTGTACTTTAAAAAACTTCCCCCAGTGTTTCTAACATGCTGCCAGGGTTGAGAATTGCCGGGCCAACCTAACCATGTCATTACAACCAGTGTCTGTATCATGTCATGGCTTCTAAAGGAAAGGGTTCCAACACTGGAGTAAGTGGAGGGGGCTGCTTGCAGCCAGAAGCAGCTGGTCAGGGATCCTGCCTTTCTGTCTGGCTTCCTGAGGGCCCAGGGGAAATCAGTGTTTTGGCACAACTGTAATCCATCAGGCATCTGGATTTCACGCTTTGGAACACTTTGTTTAATTGCTCGTATTGGTAGGTTTTGGGAGGATCCTTGAGCAATCTGAGTAATTTTAAATTCTGTTTCATAACAGAACTATTGTACTTTTCATTTATAGCTTTATTGAGGTATAATTGACATAGAATAGACTATATGTACTTTAAGTATACAATTTGAGAAGTCTTGACAAATGTGAAACCATTACCACAGTCTAGATAATGAACATATTCATCATCCCCAAAAGTTCCTTTCTCCTCCTTTGTAATCTGTCCCTCTTTCCACCCATTCCCAGATAACCACTGATCTGCTTTCTGTCACTGTAGATTACTTTTCATTTTCCAGACTTTTATATAAATGGAATCCTATGTATTCATACTTTTTTGTCTGGCTTGTTTTACTCAGCATAGTTATTTTGAAATTCATCTGTGGTATTATGTGTGTCTATAATTCATTCCTTGCCTGACCGATGGTGGCACAGTGGATAGAGTGTCGACACAGGATGCTGAGGTCCCCAGTCTGAAACCCCGAGATCACCAGATTGAGCATAAGCTCGTCGGCTTGAGCACGGGCTTACCAGCTTGAGCACAGGGTTGCTGGCTTGAACATGGGATCATTGACCTGATCCTTTGGTCACGGGCTTGAAGCCCAAGGTCACTGGGTTGAGCAAGGGGTCACTGGCTCTGTTTGAGCTCCCTCACCCTGGATCAAGGCATGTGTGAGAAGCAATCAATGAACAAGTAAAGCAACTATGAGTTAATGCTTCTCCATCTCTCTCCTCCCTCTCTTTTTTTCAATAATAATAATAATAGTAATTTGCTGAGTAATAGTCAATTGTGTGGACATATCTCATTTTTTAATCCATTCATCTGTTGGTAGACATTTAGGTTGTTTCTGGTTTTTAGATATTACACATAAGACTTCTAGGAATATTCATCTATAAAACTTTGTGTAGACATGTGCTTTCATTTTCTTGGGTAAAGAACTATGAGCGGAGTAGCTGAGTCATATGGTAGGTGGATGTTTACCTTTTCAAGAAGTTGCCTGTGTTCTAAAGTAGTTATTCCATTTCATATTCCCACAAGCAGCATCCGAGAGCTGTCTTCTCTAAACTGATTGAAGAGCTCTGTTTCTGTCTTCTCCTCTTGACTGATGCCACCTTCTTTCCTCTGGGTACATGTGAGAGAGATGAGGAAGGGAGTTAGGGACCAGAGGAGGAGGCAATTATAGATGAATGGAAGGATGGATGGGTATAATATGATATAATAGATAAAGTTGTCTTGGTATCTCTTTTTTTTCCATCTTTCTGTTTCTTTCCATCTGAAGGAATAAGCAGTGGTCCAAGTGCTGTCACCTACTAGTAAGTCAGATTATTATATATATATATATCTCTTTTTGTGACTGAATGATTGATATCATTACCCCTCACCTACAGGTGCCCAGACACCATGCCGCAACCCTGCAGACCTGACCTTGGCAGGAAGTAGAAGACTTCCTGGTTTCCTTCGTCCTCATCCTCACCATGTCGTCGACTCAGGGCAATGGGGAACACTGGAAGTCCCTGGAGTCAGTGGGCATCAGTCGCAAAGAGCTGGCTATGGCTGAAGCCCTGCAGATGGAGTATGATGCTCTGTCCCGGCTCCGGCATGACAAGGAGGAAAATAGGACCAAGCAGAACACAGACCCCTCTCTCATCAGCTGGGATGAGCCCGCCCTGGACTTCTACAGCAAGCCAGCAGGAAGGCAGAAGGACCTCAAGCTCTTACGCGGTCTTTCTGGCTCTGATCCTACCCTCAATTACAACTCACTTTCCCCACAGGAAGGGCTGCCCAACCACTCTACCTCCCAGGGCTCCCAGCCTGGCCCAGATCCCTGGCCCAAACGCTCCCTGGCTGGAGACTATCTCTACATTTTTGATGGTTCAGATGAGGGGCTCTCTGTGTCCCCGAGACCAGGGGACATAGATGACTCTTCTAAGAAACTGTCCCCACCTCCTCTGCCTCCTCGAGTCTCTATCTGGGACACTCCTCCCCTACCTCCCAGAAAGGGGTCCCCATCTTCTTCCAAGATCTCCCAGCCCAATGACATCAACACTTTTTTTTTGGTCGAACAGCCTCCAGGCAAATTGCTAGGGCATCAGATCCTAGAAAAAGAGGAGCCAAGAGGCGGGGGTATGGGACGCCTGCTGGGGTCTGTGGACTATGATGGTATCAATGATGCGATTACGCGGCTCAACTTGAAGTCAACCTATGATGCAGAGATGTTGCAGGATGCCACCAGGGGCTGGAAGGAGGGCCGGGAGCCCCTGGACTTCGGCAAGGACACTCCTGGGAAACCCGTGGCCCGGAGCAAGACCATGCCCCCTCAGGTGCCCCCCCGCACTTATGTTTCTCGCTATGCCAACCGAAAAAATGCGACACCTGGCAAGAACCACCGGATTTCTGCTGCTTCGGTGAGGACCTTACTGTGTTTCTTCTGTCTTCCTTTCTTCATGTCATTCAGAAACAGAATAGCCCTCCTCTGCTATTTCAAATCTGCTACACACTCATCCCTGTAGTCCTCTTTTCCCCTCTGCTTCTGTCGTTGGGCTGCTGGGTCCTGGCGGAGGAGAGGAAAAAAGATGGAGACAAAGCTCCTCTCCAGGGCTGAGTTTTTATATCTTGTGTGTTTTGTGTATCCTCTGGGGGCAGCAGGCATTTCAGAATCCCAGTTTCTAGTGTGTGCCTGCTTTATGGTATGAGGACAAACTGGGGTTTGGGGACTCATTGTTGACTCTATGGCCCAGTGGCCCTGTGCACTGGAGTGAGTTACTTCTGCTTTTTGCTCTGCCAAAAATGCTGTGTGGTGATGAGACTCAATCCTCGCATTAACCATTGTTTAGTGCTCGCTGAATAGCAGACCCTGGTCCAGACCTGTTGGACCTGCCTGCTTGTCCAGACCCCTTGGACCTGCCTGCTGGTCCAAAACACACAGCCTTGGTCTCATTACAAAGCTGGCTTCTTCTCGTTCTCTTTGTCTCTCTGTGTGTCTCTTCTCTGTGTCTGTGTCTTACTGTCTCTCTTTCTGTCTCTGTTTATCTTTCTCCCTCTGTCTCTCTCTCTTTTTCTCTCTCTGTCTAGCTTTCTGTTTTTCTGTGTCTACCTCCCTGTTTTTTTTTCTCTCTCTCTTTTTTATTATGGTAAAATATACGGAACATTAAATTTACCGTCCTAGCCAACTTGAAGTATGCAGTGAGGTGGCATGAAGTACAGGCACCTTGTTCTGTAACCGTCACCACCATTCATCTCTTTTCACATGGAAAATGTTTGGAAAAAATATGTAGTATGGCAATAATAATTTCACTTTCATAAACATATAAGATAGTAAAGTATTTACAAAAAAGCACAGGGTGGGTTCCAGGGCAGCTTTGATCTTTTTTCTGATTTAAAAAAGTGCCAGCAGCAAGCATCCCCAAGGGAGAGACTGGAAGATGCTTTGTGTTTCTCCGTTGAGCCTTGGAAGCCCTGGCCCTAGAAGGGGTCAAAGGGCACCTTCGTGGCTGATGACTTCTGTAGGAACAGCATTCCCTCTCGTTCCATCCCCATTTCTTCCTTATACATTGTCTAAGGGACACAGGGGCTTTCCCACCTTATATCCTAGCAATTGGGGTCCTTTACGACCCTAGAAAAGCCATGCGGTCCTTCCTTCCTGTGCTTCTGCTAAGAGAGCGCCTGCAGGAGCATCAGCTCCTGGGACAAGGCACAGCTCTAGAGCTCAGGGCTTTTTAAAGGCCCTGCTCTGAGAGGTGGGGCTGCTCCTGCTATTTATAGGGACAGGGAGAGTCCTGTTTCCAGTTCCAAGTTCATCTCACAGAGTTGGGCCTGCTCTCCGGGTCCAGCTACCCTGGTAGGTGGTCACCTCTGTTGCTCCCTCTCCTGCTCCCTCCATTCCCTCACCCTTCCCTCATCCTCTTGTGTATTATCAGAGTCTGAGAGGGAGCTCGGTCCAGAGTCTCCTGGAAGAAGCTAGGGCAAAGCACAACGCTCTTGCCCATTCTTAGTGGGGACATGCGGCCTTGGTCCTCCCCACCTCAACTTGGTGCAGGGACCCACCCTACCAGGCGGGGGAACCCCTCAGGCCCCCGGCCAGTGCCTCCACCCCGCCTTCGCCGGGCTTCCAGCCAGAGGGACCCTCCTTATCCCAGGCCTGTGGAGCCAGCTCTGGAAATGGTTGGCTCCAAATGTCAGCTTGGTACCCCCGCTGCCAGCCTCTGCCTGGCAGACTCCCCCAGCCAGCACCGGGCGATGCCACCAGGGCCTGCCAGCAGGGTGAACGTAAGTGGCTTTGTTTTCTTATGGAGCCAGGGAGTGGCACTGGAAGGGCATGAAAATGGCCCTCAGTAGCTACTCTGTTCTCGGCCCATTGCCTTGCCCTCCTCTGTCTCTGTCTCTCTGTCTCTCTCTTTCTGTTTTTCTGTCTCATTCTGTTGCTCTGCCGCTCTCTCACTCTTGCTATTATGGGTTAATTGCGGACAGTGGTACTATTGTTTTGACTGGGACACAGGCACGAACTTGGCAGAGCCAGTGCCTCGCATGCCAGCTGCCCCCACTGCTGCCCTCGCCTCCCTGTACCCCCTCCCTGCTTACCCAGGGGAGCAAGGCTAACAGGAGAGGGTCACTCAGAGGAAACTCTGGATATTCAAATAAAGAGCTCAGTGCTGCCATCTGCCCTAGGGGTGGGGAGGACCTGAGAATAGCTAGAGGAGGGGAGAGGTGGGGCATTGCTATGTGGGCAGACCCACGCCTTTGGGCTCCCCGGAAGCAGCTGTTGGTGCCTATTGCAGGCACTCCATCTCAGCTGCAGCTTCATTCACTTGAGGTGGCCTCACCTGGTGGCTGTGGGCAGACCTGCCATGCACTAGGTCCCCTACTTCCTGATCTGGGGGCTGGGTGGCAGGCCTAGCCAGAAGGCTTTTATAGCACTGCTCAGGGGTGAGTGAAAGCAGACATGTCTACAGGAGACAGTTTGAGGTCTTGTCTGAGAAAATCCCCACCACCACACATGTTCTTAGACAGGAAATGGGGCTCAGGCAGGTTCCCTGCCATATAGCTGTTCAGAACCAGAAGGCTCGGGAGCCAGTAGGAGCTAAGCCTTCTACCAGGTCTTCTGCCCAGAAAGCTGCTCTGACACTTCCTCAAATAGTGTTGACTGAGAAGGCATGTGTGTCATTGCCTCCATCTAAGGGTTCTCGGTCTTTCTCTACTTTGGGTCCCTAGGGCTTGCTGTGGATGTTGAGACTTTTGCATATGTACCAGCTTCCCTAGGGACTCTTTGGGCCACCCACTTGCCCTGTCCTTTATGGTGGGACAGGAAAAACATCTCTGCTCCCCGCCAGAGCAGAAAGCCAGCCTAGAGGCCCAGCAGTGCTGTGCACTTCCTACCTGCTGCATTGAGCTTAGTGGAAACTGCCCCCCTTGGGAAGGGGGTTTGACCACACTCTCGTTCATCCCAAAGCTTCAAGTTTCTTTTTCAACTTGGTTCTTGGGCTCCTAGTATGGCAGATAAATATATTCCAGGATTTTGTATCCCTTTTGCTGAATGTTGAATGCCTAGAAAGTTTTCATACCTAGAGTTTAATAGTTTAGATTTGGGAGTGCTGGGAAGGGGTGCTATGAGGGAAAAAGCACTGAGTCAGCTGCTCTTCTCTTAAAGGTGGTCTCCCGGCCCCACGCCGTCACTAATGGCCATGAGTTGTTTGAGGTCTCAGAGGAGAGAGATGAGGAAGTCGCTGCGTTTTGCCACATGCTGGACGTGTAAGAGTTAAAGAATGGGCTTGTGGAGGGTTGTGGGGCCTGGGGAGGAGTGCTGTCTTCTTCTAGGAAGAGAGAAGAGCCACGTTTCATAAATCTTATTCAGAGGTATGGGATATTTCCCACAAAAGGTACTTGCGGGGTTTTTGAAATCTTAGAAGTTTCATAGATTATGAGACTAACGCAGTACTTACTGTACTAACGAGGCACCTTTAAAGTTTCAAATTTGGCAAAATTACTTTTTTTTTTTTTATTAAGTGAGAGACGGGGAGGCAGAGACAGACTCCTGCATGTGTCCTGACCAGGATCCACCTGGCAAGTCCCTACCAGGGGATGCTCTGCCCATCTGGGTTGCTGCTCCATTGCTCGCAACCGAGCTATCCTGGCACCTGAGGCCGAGGCCTTGGAGCCATCCTCAGCACCCAGGACCGACTTTGCTTGAACCATTCCAGCCATGGCTGTGGGAGAGGAAGAGGGGGCGGGGAGGGGTGGAGAAGCAGATGGTCACTTCTTCTATGTGCCCTGACTAGGAATCAAACCTAGGACTTCCATACACCAGGCTGACGCTCTACCACTGAGCCAGCCAGCCAGGGCCCAGATTTAACAAAATTTATAAACCTTGATTAAACAGTCAAATTACTCCTGTCAGTTCAGGCTCAGATGCCCTTTGGAGCAAGTACTGCCCAGATGGAGATAAGAGCATTATCTGGAGCTTAAAGAAAAAAGAAGTGGGCCCTGGCCGGTTGGCTCAGCGGTAGAGCGTCGGCCTGGCGTGCGGGGGATCCAGGTTCGATTCCCGGCCAGGGCACATAGGAGAAGCGCCCATTTGCTTCTCCACCCCCCCCCTCCTTCCTCTCTGTCTCTCTCTTCCCCTCCCGCAGCCAAGGCTCCATTGGAGCAAAGATGGCCCGGGCGCTGGGGATGGCTCCTTGGCCTCTGCCCCAGGCGCTAGAGTGGCTCTGGTCGTGGCAGAGCGACGCCCCGGAGGGGCAGAGCATCGCCCCCTGGTGGGCAGAGCATCGCCCCCTGGTGGGCAGAGCGTCGCCCCTGGTGGGCGTGCCGGGTGGATCCTGGTCGGGCACATGCGGGAGTCTGTCTGACTGTCTCTCCCCGTTTCCAGCTTCAGAAAAATACAAAAAAAAAAAAAAAGAGAGAGAAAGGAAGTGAATTCAGAAAACCTGAGCCCTGGCTGGGTGGCTCAGTTGGTTGGAATGTCATCCCAATGCATCAAGGCCGCTGGTTTGATCCCTGGCCAGGGCACATATGGGGGCCATCCACGTACGCAAAAATTAGGGGAACGATGAATCAGGGTTTCTTTCTTTCTCTCTCTCCTTTTCCCTCTCTCTCTCTAAAACCAATAAATGAAAAACTTTTAAAAAGCCCACCTTTTTGAATTGTGCACCTGAAACTGTTATAATTTTATTAACCAGCATCACCTCAGTAAATTCAATTAAAAAAAAGAAAAAGAAGAAAACATTTCAGTTGCACTTAGCATGCCATTTTAGAACTTTCCCTACTGTTCAGCTCTGCTTGGGAAACATTTTACAACTGTAGTAAATATGTCAAGAGCATGATTTCCCAGAGCTGCTTCCCCACAGCCTTCATCCTGGACCACAGACCTGGACAGCCAGACTGAGGGGGGACAGAGGGATCCTCAGGCCCTTAGGCGGGAGGGTCCCAGCAGGCTTCTTCTCCACTGCTGTCTTCTGAGGGCAGAGCGAGGGTCCTCCTCTCTCTCTTCCCACACAGCCTTCGATCTGGCTCCAGCATCCAAGACTACTTCCTCACTGGCTATGTCTGGAGTGCTGTCACTCCGAGCCCAGAGCACCTTGGGGATGAGGTCAACTTGAAGGTGACGGTGTTATGTGACAGCCTGCGGGAACCACTCACTTTTACCTGCAACTGTAAGTTAGCGGGGAGGAGGGTGAGCCTCCCTGGAGGTGGGGTGGGACCCTTTAGCCCCAGTTCCCACACCGCCTAGTGGCCGGGATGACGGGCGGTATGGAGGCCCCGTTGGGAGACTGGCCCTGGGGCTAGCTTTTTAAGCCCGTGGTCACTTCCTCCAACTCCAAACTGCCTTATCTGGTTGGTGATGGTGCTGGGACACGCTTAGTTGGGAATGGGGGATCAGCCTCAACACCCCCATCATTGCTCCCCTGCCCCGCTCCTTACAGGTTCCTCCACTGTGGACTTGCTCATCTACCAGACCCTGTGCTACACTCATGATGAGCTGAGGGGCGTGGATGTGGGTGACTTTGTGCTGAAGCCCTGTGGGCTGGAGGAGTTCCTGCAGAAGTGAGTGCCCTGGCAGGGACAAGCAGGGTCGAGTGCGGCACCTGCCTTCTGGGTGGTAGGATCGCCAGGGGCTTCTGCGGGGCAGGGCGGGGCCGGGCTCCAGGCTCCAGGCGCGGGGCCAGAGCTGCCCCACAGTCCCGCAGACGGCACTCCTGCTTTCCAGGCACTCACAGCCACGTCGCACTCTCCCAGGAGCTCTGTCTTCCAGCAGACTTGGCCGGCTTCCTGAGCCAAATCTGTGGAAAGAGCTTGGAGCAGGGATTGGGCAAAGGCTAGGTCAGCTCTGCTTGCAGAATTCTGTGTGAGGGGTGGTGGGTGGACTGTGTGGGGTTTTCCTCCTGTCCTAGATTATGTGAGGTGCCCTTATAGCAAGGGGCAGAAGGAGGCCTGGGCACAAGTGCCCAGTGGAACCCAGGGGAGTAATCACAGTTACTGTCTCTTCCTCCTTCCCCTGCCAACAAGCTTTTCCTGCTGGCATGTGCTGCCAGTCAGCCTCCTCACCACAGGCTCGCCGCCAGCCCCTTTCCATCCAGTGCCCTCAGCCTCCTCCCTGGACAGTCTGAGGTGGACCAGCAGCAGCAGTCCCCTTCCCACTGCCCTAGGGCTCTGGAGTGCTGGCTGGACTATGGATTATACCCCTCAGGTGGTACAGCTGAGTGGCAGGCCATGGAACCAGCCAAATGGCAACAGACAGATAAGGAAATAAAGAGATCTGCTCTCCTTCCCAAACTCCCAGTTGCCTACTGGCCATGGCAAGCAGGCCTTGGGGAGAAATGAGAGGCCAAGAGGCCTCTATTATAATTTGAAGATTTTATTGAGAGGATAGAGAGAGAAAGGGGGGGGGAGGAGCAGAAGCATAGTAGTTGCATGTACCTTGACCGGGGGTTTCGAACCGACGACCTAAGCATTCCAGGTCGATGCTTTATTCACGATGCTTCATCCACTGCGCCACCCCAGGTCAGGCTATATTGTAGGTCTCGGGAGAGCCTATGAGTTCCTCTGCTCTTTCTCTTACATCTAGGTATAGATGCAAGGATGATTGATCTCTGGCTGGAGCAGTTCTCGGCTGGTTTCTTTAACCGGAGGGATGTTGTGGGCCCTGTCTGGCCCCTGTGCCTTCAACTAGAAAAGGAAAGGGTAGGACCCCACTCAGCACAACTCCAGGGAGCGCTGCTGAGATGTTTCTGTGTGTCCTTGATTTCCCCTGGAGGAATGTTAGGGTCCTAGACTCAGGTCTCCTGGCAGAAAGCACCCTAGGCAGCCTGCCACTGTTGTGAGGGAATAAGGGGCAGAGTAGGTCATGTCAGTACGGCTGGTTTGGGTCTGGCCTGCACTTACCAGTTGTAAAACACTAACCCTCAGTTTCTTCCATAAAATGTCGTGAGGATTAAATGTGAGAATGACCCAGCAAGCAATCAGTAAATCTAAGTAGAGAAGGACCAGTCCAAAAATAGGGATTTGTGGGGATCGGATCAGATGGAGAGTGTCTGCTTTGCTGGTAGATCCCCTAGTCCATGAGCCCCCAAGTCCAGAGGTAGTAGATAAAGTGTCAGGTTCTAACTTCTTGCCACGACCCGGGTGGAGTGCTCAGAATGAGGCAGCACAGCCTCCGTGGTCCTGGGGCCAGGCCTCCCTCACTCTAACTTGAATGCAGATACAGGAAGGCCTTCCACAGAGAAGGGTGAGCAGGTCTCCAAGGGACCTGTGTCCATGACTCTTGTCCAGGAGATCCCCCCCCTCCACCCAGTCTCTTCTCTTCCCTCCCTCCAGCAGAAAAGTCCAGACCCTTGAGCACGAGACAGCTGCCTTGGGTGGGGTAGAGAGGTCTCTCTTGGGGTTCCAGAAAGCTGCTAGCTCCCAGGGAAGCCTGTGGCTTCCCACCCATGCCGACGGGGAGGGGCTGATGCTAGGGAGAGTGTAGTCCAGGATGCAGGCTGCTCTCAGATAAGAACCCTGAGACAGTCCTGGGGGAGGGTTGGGTTTCCTGCCTCCTCCCCCACCACACCACACTCTTTCTTCCTTCCAGGGCACTCCCGCCAGGCCTGCCCCAGAGTCCAATCTCTCCAGCCCGAAATTTTGGCTTTAGCTCAGACTCAGCAGTTTGGGCCTCGATCAGAGGCTTGGCTCCTCACGATGTGGAGAACCCCTTAAGTCCTAACTGGACCCCTTCTGGCCTTGGCCCGGGTACCCCTGTTGGCTCTGCACGCTCTCCTCTCCTTCACTCCTCTCCTCTCCTCCATTGCTGGCCTAGACGCCCAGCTCTGCTGAGGAAGGAAGTCCCTTTCCGGCTTCTGTTCCTTGGCTGCTGGCACTCAGGCCCGGCCTGCAGTGCTGGCCTGCAGGTGGGACTCACTCTGCCTCTCCTCTGGGTTTCCTTTCTGGCTGATGTGTGATTTAGGAGGGAGGAAGAGTCTGGATCACGTAGGGACTTTCTAGGCCTCCTTCTCTGTGACTGGGCTGGGGGTGGGGTCTCCCATGTGGTCACTTGAGCATTGGGAATGGCATGCAGGCAGATGTCTGTCAGAAAGTCTGTAGAGATTTATATAGTTATTCATAATCAAGCAGGACTCAAACAGGGGAAGGGGAGAAGCAGACCTTTGATGGGCGTTGGGATACCAGACCTGGAATCTTGCTGGGTTTGCTTGGTTGACCTCAGCACCCCAGTTGGTAACAGTAGTGGGTGGGAGACCTAGGACCTCAGTAGGGGGACAGTGTCACTCACTGAGTTCCACGCCCAAGTCTGAACACAGGCTGACTTCCAAACATGTCCCGTATACCGAAGCCAAGAGAATAGGGTTTAAACATTGCTCCCTGAGAAGTCCCTCTGTTCCCCTCCCGACCACCAGAAGTTTCCACACTGAGTGAACTGCTGATAAAAATACAGGTAACAAATGCCTGGGAAAGTCAGTGTTTATACAGACTAAGAGTTCAGTGTATTATGTGGCTATTTAAAACAACAAAAAGATTTTATTTATTGATTTTAGAGAGAGGAAAGAGAGAGATTGGGGGTGGGAGGAGCAGGAAGCATCAACTCATAATAGTTGATTCTTGTATGTGCCTTAACCAGGCAAGCCCAGGGTTTCAAACTGGCAACCTCAGCATTACAGGTCTATGCTTTATCCACTGTGCCACCACAGGTCAGGCTCAAGTGGCTTTTTGTTAGACCTCCGTTCCTTCCCCAAGCTGACATTTCTAGGAGCCACGGTAGGGGCACAACACAAGTGCTATCCCTCGGTCACCCTTTCTCTTGTTTTTCTCTCCCCAAAGCTCAGATCTACATCTCCCTTCTCACTGAGTCCCCAGGATGCTAATGGTCTTGTCCCTCTGTCCCACCAGTAAGCACGCCCTGGGCAGTCACGAGTACATTCAGTACTGCCGCAAGTTTGACATTGACATCCGGCTACAGCTGATGAAGCGGAAATCCATACGCAGTGACCTGGCCCGGATGGTTCGTGTGGAGGAGTTGGGGTAGCAGAGGGTGATGTGGAACACATTTAGTGGGAGTGGGGTTGGAGCACTAGGCCAAGATGAAGGCACCACCCCTCCCTGAATAGGGCACTTGTTACACAGGTGAATGATGACCAGAGCCCCTCTACCTTGAACTACCTCGTCCATCTGCAAGAAAGGCCAGTCAAACAGACCATCAGCAGGTGAGAGTGGGTGCCATCTTGGATTTGGGCCAAGCAGGAACTCTGAGGGGACCCAGCAGATACCCTTGCTTGCCTTTATACCAGGGCCCAGCAGGTGTTGGGGTTGGACCCAGGACTCTTATGGGGACGATTCCCACTCCAAGTGTGTTACATCTCTTTCCTCTCGTACTTTATCCATCATTTTCCACGTGAGACGTGGTGAAGTAGAAAGGACTTGCTGTCCCTTAGTCTTCGTGGGACATATTGGAAGGAGTGGGAACTCTTTTATTGATTGATTGAGTCATTGATCGACTGATCGATTTTAGAGAAAGGACGGGAAAGAGAGACAGAAACATCAAGTTTCTGTGTGTGCCCTGACCAGAGATCAAACCCACAATGGGGACAATGTTCTAACCAACTGAGCTATCCAGCCAGGGCTAAATGTTTATTTTATTGATATTAGAGAGAGAGGAAGGGAGAGAGGAGAGAGAGACAGGAACATTGATCTGTTCCTATATGTACCCGGACCGGGGATCGAACCGGCTACCTCTGTGCTACCATAAGATCCTTTACCCAACCGAGCTATCCAGCCAGGCAGGAAACTTCTTTAAACCAGAGTCAAATTTCTGAGCTTTGGAAAAGGAGGGAGAGAATGGGTTGCCCGGTGCATGGGGGAGGGATCTGTCCTGACTTCACCTATGACTTTTCCCTGCCCCCAACTTCCTAGGCAGGCCCTGAGTCTTCTGTTTGACACTTACCACAATGAGGTGGATGCCTTCCTGCTGGCTGATGTGAGTACAGATCCTGGGCTGGTCCGACAGCCCTGATCTCCTCCCCAGCACTCCCCCAGCCCTCCTGGGATTAGCCAGCCTTAGAAGGGATCTGGAGTAGACAATGAAAATTTGTCAGGAGAGTACTTCTTTTCATTTCCCTAGTTCACGGGCAAACCGAGACAGCTGACTGTTGGGTAGCTGGCAAGTGTGTGGAGAGGGGCTCTGCTTCTCTGTAGAAGTAGGTCAGCGACCTTGTCCCAGTCCCTATCTCTGGAGTAGGGCATCTCCAAAGCGAAGGGACATTGAATTGTCACCCCAGCTGCTGTACTTGAATGTGCGCTGGAGTGAGTCCTGTGAGTAATAAATGCCTAGGAACCTCTGATTTGAGAAGTTCTGAGGTTCTGGTGTCACAGACAGAAAACAGACAGGAGGTGGAGGGTCCTCGAGGCAGGGAAGGGCCAGCGCTCTCCTTACTTGGAGTCACATGGGTTTTTAAGCCTCCAAACCATGGTCATAAACATTTGCCTCAAATGTCATAAAGCTAAAGGAAATCAGACAGGGATTCTCAAAATAATCCTTGTCTCATTGATTCAGTCAATAGTGGTCATGGACTCTTTCTTTTCGGGAGTTCAGCATTTTGTCTAATTCAAACCTCTCCCCAATGCCAGAATCCCTTCTCTAGCAGCCTCTGCTTGAACATTTCCTGTGATGAGGGGGTAGTTCTCTGAACCCCTTTTCAGTGCTAGTATAGTAGTGGCCACTCTGGAATAGTAAAAATGGAATAGTAAGACAGAGCAATTAGTAGACAGAAAACTAGTGGCAATGAGTTCATCAGTTGCTCTTGGGGAGGAATAGTGAGGGGGACTGGCCAGGGAAGGCTTTGACATAGGGGTTAGATTTAGCTGGTCCCTGATTTGAATTTATATAGCTAATAAGGGCAAGCAGGTGAGGGAACTCCAAATGAGAAAACTGCAGGAGTCAAAGTTCAGAGGGGAATGAGTGGGTGTGGCAGGTCTGTGGTACTGAGAGGAGATCTGTCTAGAAATTCTTGGTGGTAGCAAGCTTCATAGGCAAGTGGTGCCTCGGTGTGGTCTCTTTGGCCTCTTTGCTATCCCTGTGTGTGTTTGTATAGTACAAGTAGGATGTAGCTGGAAATAGGAGGCTCAGGGAGGATGGCTGAGAGAACTGGGGAACACGGGCATGGCTCACGTAATTCTCTGATGTTGGATGTTTGAAAATAAAGTATGGATTCCACTAGTTACTCCTGAGGGTCATGAGCCCTCACTCCTCCCAGCCTGTTCCTCCGATACTGAGCGCCAAGCCTCACTGTGCCTACTCCCACAGGGGGACTTCCCACTGAAGGCTGACAGGGTGGTCCAGTCCGTTAAGGCCATCTGCAACGCCCTGGCTGCTGTGGAAACCCCCGAGATCACCAATGCTCTCAACCAGCTGCCCCCCTGCCCCTCCCGTGTGCAGCCTAAAATTCAGAAGGTAATGGGGCCCAGAGCACTAGCATTGGGGAAGAGAGGAATATTCACAGGCCACTGGGTAATTAGCTGTCCAGCTACTAAAAGTCTCTTCTCTCCACCATCTTTTATGTTTGAGTAATTTAGCCCCAAGCATTCTTGGGAAATGGATGCCAAGTGTTCCCTTCTTCCTGAGGATGAGGGTGGGCTAGGTCTTCCCCCCGGGACTGATTGCTGGAAGCCCAGACCAGAAAAGGCTTTGCTCATAGTCGTTGAAGCGTGCCTGGCAGTTTGTGTACACATCAGGGTGCAGACACAGAACCTCCTTGAGCCAGGGGCTTTGAGACTCCACAGTGGGGGCTGTGTGCTGTGCAGACAGGTCAGCATGTGGTCTGTCGTGGAGTGGCCTGAGGGTTAGATGTCTCACCTGGATGGACACAATGATTTTATCCTTGGTCTGGCTCGCTCTGTCCATTACATGGATCTGGTACAGACCGTTACTTCGCCCTCTCTGGGGGACCTCTGTTCCTCATACTTAGTTCAGTGTGGTGGTCTCAATGAGCACAGCTGTGAAAAGCCCTCCTTCCAGCTCTGATGGCGAAGGCTGTGGCCCTGAAACTCCCCTCCTTCTCCTTTTCCCCCAATAGGACCCCACCGTCTTGGCTGTGAGGGAAAACCGAGGTAAGGGAGCTGCTCTCTGCTTTATCCAGTCGGTGCAGACTGCACCCTGATTCCCTTTACCCCTGCCGCCCTGAGTGCTGGGTGGAGGTCAGCCCGTGTGGATGTGTTTTCCTAGATGAGGCATGGGCACAGCTGGAGATCATACTTCTCTCCGCACAATGTTTTCTCATTATTTTTACTAGTTATCCCTGTGGTGTCCCTGGGAGGTGGTGAGGAGGGGGTGTAAGTGTGAGGGTGGGGGGTGGTGATGTAAAGTGAGCCCTAGTTCCAGAGGGGAGAACTCCCCCATGGGGAGGTTGTGGTTATTCTCCAGGCACCTCATAACCTCTGTGCTTCCGAGTTAGAATGGTGCCGGGGAGAAGGTGATAAAGAATTTTTCACTAGGATTCCTCTTTGAATCTTTCAAGCAGAACTTTGACCTATAAAGCCCAATCTCTGGGATTTTTTGATCAGTGATTCCCAGTCTTTTGTGTTTTATTGACCAATAAAATGTCCCAAAAATATTATTTTGGGGACCAACATAGAAAGTATCATCTTTTATTTGGCCAAACAATGACTTTTTAAAAGTAACTGACAATTATGATTACCACTATTTCCTAAAAGAAAGGACATTTAACATAAGTTGCAATACATAAAAATAAGGACAATGTTTGACATTTAATACCTGTCATTTTATGAGAAGCTTATGACATGCTCCTGCTTTTTTCTCATCTCACCCCAGATGGGTGAACTTTGTCACAGCTATTAGAAAACCGACTGGCATTTGGAGACGATTTCCTAGGGTATTCCATCCTAGCCAGCACCATGGCAACAAGATGGGGCTTGTTGAGGCCTCATGACTTTCCTTCTGACTGACCCCTTCCTTTCACAGAGAAGGTCGTGGAAGCCCTGACAGCTGCCATCTTGGACCTGGTGGAGCTGTACTGCAGCACGTTCAATGCCGACTTTCAGACGTCAGTTCATGGGAGCTGCAAGCATGATCTGGACCAGGAGGCCAGCCTTTTCTTTGGGCCTCTGGCCTTCACTGTCTACGCCACCCACCGCATCCCTATCACCTGGGTTGCCAGGTGAGCCCAGGGCTGATGAACTGTAGGGAGGAACAGAGCCTGACATTCAGATAGGATCTATGGCATCATGGTGCTCCGTGGCTGATGGGGAGGGCCAAGTGCCTGAGGGGGGCATGGGCTGGGACATCCCAGAGAAGGTCTCCTAGGAGATGGAGAAGAGGAAGCACTGGGCACATCCTGCCATTGCCTCCTGGTGCTGGCTCAGTGCTGGCTGCATCAGCATCCCCGCCCCCTCCCATCCAAGGCCAGCTGATGGAGACTTGGTGACAGATGGCTGCTTCCCAGATCCAGTGCATGCCCCACAGCCAATGACTGCACTCCCCTGCAGATGCACAATGGGAGGGGGCAGGGGGGTGGGAGATGACCCTTTGTCTGGACCGCAGTGGTGGGTATGGAGACGCTCCTTCATTTGGTAATCCTCAACTCCTCTACAGGGTCCCCAGCATCCAACGCCTGGGGGAACAGGCATTTGGCCCCACCCCCCTTTGGACCCCTCCTGTTCCTCCCTTCCCTCTCTCTTTGTTCTTCACTTAATGTATTCCTCTAAGCTATTGACAGAGAACAAAGGAGGCAGCCTGGGAAACCAGGGCCTTCTCTGACCTCTTCTGTCAGGCACCTGTCATGAGCCACAGGGACCCCCATGTGCTGGCATTCAAGTGGGCAGATGTCGTTTTCATCCCCTACCCTTCTCACCTGCGCATGCGCGCGCGCACACACCCGGCCCCGAAGTGCTGGAGCTGACTGGAAGGACGAGGCTGTGTGGCTGTTTCCCCATGAAGAAGGAAGAAAAACCATGGCCCAACATGGAGCCTGAAACTGGGCAGAGGGATCCAGATTGAGTTGCTTCTCCCAGAGCACACTTTTGCAAATCCATTTGGCTGTCCTGGCCCATGACCCCACCTTACAGCCCCAGAAACCCACTTTTACCAAAGGAAATGGAGTTCGGCATAGGTGGGGTGGCTGAGATGGGGTTTGGGAGCTGAGTGCCCTGACGTGCTGCCTTTCTCTTGTAGCTATGAAGACTTCTACCTCTCCTGCTCCCTCAGCCACGGTGGCAAGGACCTGTGCAGCCCCCTGCAGACCCGGAGGGCTCACTTCTCCAAGTACCTCTTTCACCTCATCATCTGGGACCAGCGGTAAGCGGTCCCTCCAGGCGCCGGAATGAACCATGGTCACTGATCCTAACCAAACAACTCATTCAGCCTCTTGAGTTTCCAGTTCCCTAACTCTTAAATGGGGACAAGTATAACTTCTACCCCTCCAGCTGTTACAAAACTTCAAAGAGAAGTGTCCTTGAAGGCTCTTTGAGAACCATGAAGGGTCATAGAAAATGTTAGTTGTTAGTTTCCAGCATAATTCATTATTTTGATCTTATCTCCCTTGAAAGGTTTTACTGACTTTTCTTCCCCAAGTTTCCACAGAACAGAGAGAGGGGACATATCAATGGAGAAGGTAAGGTTGTCTCTAGAGGAAAGCGTAATGGGCTGAAGCCACAGAAAGCAGGTTGCAATTTAGTTTTGTTTTGGCCTCTCTGTGCCTCAGCTACTCAAACTGTAAAGTGAGGATATTTCTTTAATTCAGAAGCAGTTCTGGCACTGACATGAAACAGATAAATTATGAATATGAAACCGTAAGCCCAAGATAGTATTAATCAGCATTTATCAACAATAACTTGCTGCCGGGAAGTAGGCATCAGCCAAGCTGAGCAGGAAGGAAATGAAGGCAAGGACACCTCAAGTGGTTGCAGGTGTTCGCCTGCCCCGGGCCTCTTCCTGTGCTGTGCTCTGTCCTCGCTCCAGAGAGTCAGCCCTTGCTTGCTGCCCCAGGTTCACTTCCCCATACTGACTGCATCTGAGACTTGATTTGCCGAGCGGAACTACTACTTCAATATTTGGCGTACATATTAGAGAGACTGAGCCGGGTCCTTGGGGAGGCCAAGGATGCCAAAATAGGTAGATGGAGAATCTGTGGGAATGCCGGGGCGGGAGGTAGGGTCACTTTATAGATGGACAACTGGGGAGGCAGGCCTTTCTCCTGTCTTCACACTTGTGTAATTGTTAGAGCAATCAAGGTGTGAATAAAGTCCTTTCATGAAACACCCACCAAGACAGGAGAACCTCCTTGGAGGCTGGAGATAGCTGCATTAAGTAGCTCATGAATTTCATCATTCCCTTGGCATTCTCTGACCTAAGTTACTTCTGCTGCCATATGAGGGGTGCTATACAGTGTCCCAGGCCAGGCAGGCCCCACAAAATTGGCCTTAGACCCTTATCCATAGATCATCAGAGGCATAGAAGCAGCCAGGCCTATCGTTTCTCAGCCTTCCCGTTCTCTGGGTCTCGTTCTGCTCCCTGTCTGAGCTTTCTGCCTGGGATCCCAAAGGGCCCTGCCTGGAGCCTTGTGAAGAGTGTCATCTCAGCACTGCCCATCCAGATGCCCCAGGGGAGACACTCGGCATCTTCATGGTGAAGACCAGGCGTTTGGGAGAAGACACTACATTGCAAGGTTCAGAGCACAGGCTTTGAGTGTATTCATTCTCCCATCCTGTCTGGAGGTGCAGCCTTGGGCAGGTCTTTCAACCCAAAATGGACATGGTAATAGGACCTACCCTATAGGAATATTTGAGAGCAGTTGGGATATGGCAAGTAAATTGCTTGACACAATACCTAGCACGTGATAAATGATTTCTTCTTTGTCCTCTTAGCTGGGGGAACCCTCTCAGGTCCTAGTCCAAGTGACTGACACAGTGACTTGTGGCACGCAGGGATATTTGTGCATGAAGATATTATCTGTAAAGCCCACTTTACTGTAGTAGCCACAGTGTTGCATAGCAAAAAGCACACAGACCATGCATACACACATCACACAAGTGAAGTTCTGTGTCCCTTTTCACTGATGAGAAAAGTGAGGAGCAGAGGTATGAGTAGTTGCCCAAGGTTGTGAGTAGCTGAACCAGAGCTGGAACCAGCACATCCCAGGAACTCTTCCTGGAGGAGGCAGCCCTTTTAAAAGTGATATGGCGTTGAGAAATGGGTTGCAGAGTGAATGAGGGGGTTCTTAGGCAGGAAGGAGGTTTGAGGCTGTAGCTAACCTACTGATTACCATGACTGACCTCTGGTGAAGGTCCATGGGGACATTTTGGAATACCAGATATATTCAAGGACTGCGGGAGGGGGCCTGGGCTGGTTCGAGGGTCTGTGCTTTCTGTTAGAAACTACCCTCACTATCCTGGACGCCTCTTCTTGGGTGAAAGGAAAGGAAGCAGGCCCAGCTCCTTCTGCTCCTTGCTGCGGGGTCAGCTGATTCTCTCCCTATGGCACCAGTACAGGGATCAGCTAACTCTCAAAATAGGCCCAGCAGCCATGCTCTGCCACCCCCAGCCAAGCCCCGGCCTGGCATGTCCAATGGCTGCTGGAGGGACCCTAATTATAGCTTTCCCCCCTCCTCCCAGAGGCAGCTGGGACAGCAGGGCTCTGCCAGTCTCTGGTGTGAGGGAGGGAGTGCCTCACTTGGCTGGAGAGGAGAGTCCCCTGGAGGAGTGAGGGCCAGCATGGAGGGAGGCTGCTCCCTCATAAACTGCTAACCTTGGGGGAGGCTGCTCTGCCTCTCTGCCCTCTGGCGTAGAAGCTGAGGGCCAGGGCCAGCCAGAAGGGTGTGATAGTGTGGACTTTGGCCCAGGGACAACTTCCCCGAAAGGTAATGTGGGCCTTCCCCCTCTCCACAGCTCTACCTCACCCCACCCTAGCTCCTTATCCTGAACTCTAAGGGAGTGGCCGGGTGACTCAGGCTGAGGACCTGGGACAACACTGGGCCTGGGTAGTGGCGAGGGCTTCTGTGTCTCAGTTCTTTTGCCCCTGCCCTCCCCACTTTCCCCCTAGTTTTAATAAGCCACTCTTAACCCTTTGGCTTTGAAAAAGTTTGGGATGAGAACAAACCATCTTGTGCCCCTGGGGGTTAGGAGAGGGGGGACAGGGAGAGGACAGGTGGAGGACGGAGGCGGGGGAGGAACTGAGGGCAGAGAGCAGGCTGCTGCTTCCTGGTTGGTCTCAGCAGCAGGCGTGGGGGAGGGATGGGATTATTAAATGGAAAAGGATCGTCAGAGGAGCAGCTTCTTGGTGATCCTCTGCAGAAATCCTAAAACAGGGGAAAGTGTGTGGCTTACAGTGTGGGACATGCAGTCGCCTAAACTCTGAGGTGGCTCCGGCCAAGCGAGTTTTGTTTGTCATCATGGGCAGCCCCCAAATTAGGGGCTGTTTGCTTCACCTTACTGAGGGGCTGCAAAGACACCATACTGTGCTTCTCGGAGTATCCGGTGGAGGTTTTCCCTACAGTTTGGGACCATCCTGGTTCTACAGGAAGGCTTTCCCCTGGAGCATGCCCAGTATCCTGGGGAGGCCGAGTTCTCAGCCTCAGCTTGACTTCCTGGGCCACCTGTCCCTTGAAGCCCCAGGGGCAGCACCTCCTGATGTTGTGTCCCGTTCTCCTTAGGATCTGCTTCCCAGTGCAGGTGAACCGGCTGCCTCGGGAGACGCTGCTGTGTGCCACTCTCTATGCTCTGCCCATCCCCCCACCCGGGAGCTCTTCGGAGGCCGTGAAGCAGCGGCGGGTGCCTGAAGCCCTGGGCTGGGTCACTACTCCGCTCTTCAACTTCAGGCAGTATGTGAGCCCGAGGCAGTAGCTCCTTGGCCTTGGACTGGGAGGAAGGGGACAGAAGGGGGTCTGGCTGTTGCACTGGCCACTGCCTGTCAGGAGGGTTGCCCATGAGGGGCTCACTGGCAAAGTCCAAAAGGTTCCAGCCCTAAGGGACTGAGGCACAGGACTAGTAGCCAGGACAGTTGACGTAACCAAGAGCTACTACTGGGCAGGACAGGCGGCACAGGACTGTCAGGAGGGACATGGAAATGGAATGCTTTGGGGCAACATGCCGTTTGGTCTTGTCATTGGAAGGACCTTAAAGGTCATCTAGTTTTGTTCTTGACCTCAGGGAGGCATTCTTGCCACCAGGTCATCCAGATCCGGGTGTGTTTAGTTCAGAAACGCTTACTGGAAGGGGCTGCTTTTCTAGGACTTGGAAGAAGAAAAAGGCTGTGGTCTAGCGAAAGAATGAGATGGAGGATTGAGGTGGTGGCTTTAAGCAGAAAAGGGCAGATTTTTTGGATGGGGGAGCAGGAGGAAAACCATGTCCTTAACCACTGGGTTTGTTGGCTTATCCCCTCTTCCATCCTCCTTAGTGTCCTGACCTGTGGCCGGAAGCTTCTAGGCTTATGGCCAGCAACCCAGGGACACTCCAGTGCCCGTTGGAGTACACCTAATTTCCACCAGCCGGACAGCGTCATCCTGCAGGTGAGAGCCCAGCGCCAAAGCTGGCCTCCCACCCACACAGCAGGACCACACCAGAGTCAGCTCCAAGTGTTCCCTTGAGGTTGGGCTGGGATGGAGGAGAAAGTACTGGAACTTTGGGCATGGGATGATGATGTGACTAAGCAGTGGGGTGAATGTGCTTGGACTCAGAGTGGAGGGTGAGTTCTGTGGGGTCTGTGTCCCATCACCTGGAGGGGAGCTAACTGATCTCAAGGAGCCTGAAGGCATGGTCTGGGACCCTCCCTCTCCACAACTCAAGTCCTGAGAGTCCCTTGTGTTGGATCCTCATATTACTAAGTGTGATAAAATCTTAGCTGTGCCCTCTTGGAGTCTGAGAGGAAGCCCTTCCTGAGGCAGTCACTCAGTGCTCTAGCAAGTGCACAATCTCAATGGGGACAGGAGGAGGGGCTGGACAGGACCAAGGTCTGGTTACCAGTTTTCCGCTTCCCTTTCTGTGGCCGTGAGCTGCTTTGGTATGGAACATGGGATATCCAAGTGGACATGGAATGAGATAGAATGATATAGAATGAAAGCTTCAAGAGGCAGGCATTTTTGTCTGTCTTATTTACTACTCTATGCCCAGGGCATAGAACAATGCTTGGCACATATTAGCATTCAGTAAACATTTGTTGAATAAAGGAACACAGAACTCATTTTAAGAACCAACTCACCCAGCTCTGATATCCATTTTAGGAGGACAAACATCGGGCAGCATAGAGCAGGGAACCCTGGATCATAGGCTTAAGCGTTGGTAGGACCCTCACCTGGTGTGTGGCCTAACTTCCATCAGGCAGCAGAGCCCTCCGGAACTACACTGAAGGCTCCCCTGCCTCGGCTTGGAGGCTTCCAGTGTCTCGGCTTGGCGACACTTGCGTTCAGAGTTCTGGCCTGAGGCCGTTTCCTCACCTAGATAAATCTCAGCCCAACCTCTGTCTCACTCACTTGCCTATTTTAATTTCTCTCCATTTCCTTCTCTTATTTTTTTAGAAGTAACAGCTGAAAGGAATTTTAGAGAGCACCAAGTTTAACAGGGTTATTTCTAAACAAAGAACCCGAGGGTAAGGGAGGGAGGAAGGCACCAGAGTGTGAGAGAGAAGCTGGAGACCTCAGGAGGTGGCAGCCCCTTCTCACCTGCCTGTTCTCTCTCCTTGCTTTTCTGGTGCCATGCCCTAGATTGACTTCCCCACCTCAGCTTTCGATATCAAGTTCACCAGCCCCTCTGGAGACAAGTTCAGCCCCTGCTATGAGTTTGGCAGCCTCCGGGAAGAAGACCAACGCATGCTTAAAAACATCATGCAGAAGGAGTCCCTGTACTGGTGAGGCCCAGGGCATCCCTCCTGTGTGGCTCAGACCCTGCTAAGTCTATCACATGCTGTCTAACCTCTCTGACCTCCCAGCTCCATTTCCTTGTCCTCCTGCTTGGAGAGTAGAGGTGGGATAGGGTGGGTGTTGCTACCTGAGCAGGAAGTGGTGGAGAGAGGGTTCTGCAGAGCGTAGCCCCAGGTCTTTTTTTTATGAGCTAAAACAAGGCAAAATGGAGTGGTCACAGTCAGGAAATTAGATCTAGGAATGCCCATCCCCATGCTGGGAACCTGGCCCAGAATTACTTGTCAAGAGGACCAGAACTTTGCCCCACAATGCAGATAAGCTGTCTACTACTTGCAGTCCATTGAGGCAGCTAGCTGCTGATTGGACCGCCCTGCCCCCACATCCTGTCCCTTCCACACCCACAGCCTTTGCATTTCTCCGGCCCTGTTACTTTCCAAAAAGGATCAGGTGTCAGGGCAAGCTGGCAGTTCTCAGGGGTAAGGGAGTCCAAGCTGATCTCATCCTTGGGCTGCTTCTCTCACCAGGATTAGAGAAAAGGGCTGAGGAATTAGGACCTGGAGGAGCTGGTGGAGTGCCTGTTCCATGTACCTCCCTGGCTCCTGCACGCCCTGTGCATGTGGGTGGGGAAAACAGACAGAGACAGAGCTCATCTCTCTCCTTTCTGTCCCACCCAGTGCAGCCAGAGTAGCTGAGTGACTGTGGACCTCCCCTGCCCCCACTCCTCTGTGGACCCCTGCCTTCATTAGTCCCTCAGCTCCCTTCTCCCATTAAACACCTGATCTCAGGCCAGACCTAATTAGCTGTAGGTCCTATAAAACCTCCAGCTGGCCCCAGGAAGCTCCGGGATGCCTCTGAGCTGCCCACACACTCTGCCATATGGGAACCATTGCCCTCTGGTGGCTCTACTTGGGAGTGGTGCCCTAAAGGGCAACCTTAGGCAGGGGAGCAAATTCCCTGTTTTTGGCCCTGAATTCTGCCTCAGGTCTGAGACGTCCCAGAGTCAGCACGGAAGTCGAGATTTTTGGCCCTGGTTCCCTTTACACATTGGGATCACCTAGGCATCTTTTAAAAATAGCCGTGTCACTTCCCCAGACATTCTGAATTCATTGACATGGATGTGGCCTGGGCATGAGGATGGTACAGAGCTCCTTAGGTGACTGTAATGTGCTGAGAAGTTGGGGAATCATTGAATTGGAGAGTGTGCAGCATTCCCCTGGAGAATAAGTACCCTACCCTCTGACTGGCTCTGATCTCGCACCTCCTCTGATACTCGCACCCTCAGGCTCACTGATGATGACAAAAAGCGCCTGTGGGAGAAGCGATACTATTGCCACTTGGAGGTGAGCTCACTTCCACTGGTGCTCGCCAGCGCCCCCAGCTGGGAGTGGGCTTGCCTGCCTGACATCTATGCTCTCCTGAAGCAGTGGACCCCCATGAACCACCAGGATGCCCTGGGGCTCCTACATGCCACGTGAGTTGTAACACCCCACCTGTACTGACCAGATGTCCTTCCAGAAGCCAGGGCTTGGCATTGCCCATCACTGATCTGGGCCAGTTCTGGAGAAAGTGGTAAAGTGAGGCTGGAAATTCAGGGCTTCCCCCCTTCTCCTTTTCCGCTTTTTCTTTGTCTCATTTCCCCCCAGTGTTATATTATGAACATTTCTCAAACATATAACAAAATTGAACATTTCAGTGAACATCATCTACCTACCACCTGGATTCTGACCAATAGCATTTGCTCTATTTACTTTATTGGATATGTATCCATCCATCCATCTATCTATCCATCAATCCATCTTATTTTTTATGTAATTTGATATAAATTGCAGGCATCATAACTCCCTCCTAAATACTTGAGCATGCACATCATTGATTAGAGCTTAATGATTGTTTATGGGGTTTTTTTTGTGTTTTTTTTTGAGGCAAAATATATATGTAAAGAAATGCCCCATCCTTACCTGCACAATTGCTGAGTTTGGGAAAGTGCACACACCTGTGTAACCCAGACCTTCTCATTTAGCTCTACTTTAACAGTCCCCTCTTCCCTCTTTCCTCTGCAGGGTTCTAGGGATCCAGGGCTCTCAGTCTCAGACCGCTGGGCTGCCTTTCCCAGATAATACTCAGTATTCTTAGTTTCTTTTTCACCCTTTCAAGAATTAAAATGTACTCCATCCTGTCCTGCCTTTAGGACTTTTTGAGGCAATGGCGTTGCTCTGCTGAACTAATTCAGCCCAGGTGTAATGGCTTATATAAAATTCCATGACTCTCTATTATTCACTTGGCAAGATTTGCATTAAATGTTGGTACCAAAACACAATAATGCTTTAAGCCTCCTGAGGGCTCTTTGATGGTAGGAATTTATGACCAAGTAGGAGTCAAGGAAGAAGTCTTTGGGAGTGGGATTGAGGATTTTGTCCTGTTTTTCTTTTTAAAAGGTATTAGTATAAATTTGTTTTTCTAATTGAATTTATTGGGGTGACATTGGTTAATAAAATTATGCAGGTTTCAGGTATACAAGTCTATAATAATATCTGTATATTGTACTGTGTGTTCACCACCCCAAGTCGAGTCTCCCTCCATCACCATCTGTGCCCCCTCTAACCTCCTCCATCTCCTCCAACCCTGGCCTATTTTCTTTAAGTCATACAAGGAAGGAACATGACCCACCCTCCTGTTCATCTGTGGCCCGAGTCCAGCTCTGACCAGGGGCCAGGACCATTCTTAAGGTTGCTACCACAGAAGATGTTAAGGATTCTTCTAATGTCTTTGGCAGAGTCTGGGGGCCATTGCCTTTTCTCCACCTGTGTCTCTAAAGCTTAGGTGTGAAGCTGCTGGCTCACTCCAGTGCCTCAGAGCCTACATCTTGGTGGTCAGGGGGCTGGGTTCTGTTTTGCAGCTTCCCGGACCAGGAGGTACGGCGTATGGCTGTCCAGTGGATTGGGTCACTGTCGGATGCCGAGCTGCTTGACTACCTGCCCCAGCTTGTGCAGGTGGGTGGAATGGCCTGCCCTCCAGTTCCGACAGTCCCACCCGCAAGCCCCTTAGGACCTAGTGTGGAGATAGCGGTTGGCATAGATTACAGGTGGTCAATATGGCCTTATCTTCCCTCTCTCCTAAACAGGCCCTAAAGTATGAGTGCTACCTAGACAGCCCCTTGGTGCGCTTCCTCCTAAAACGGGCAATCTCTGACTTGAGAGTGACTCACTACTTCTTCTGGTAAAACTGTGTGCAAGAAGGGGGAGGGAGACGTGGGTCCTTGACGCAGCGGTGTTCGACTCCTAGGCGTGCAGGGTGGGGAGCTGAGCGGTCTGGGTTCCAGTGTGTTGCTGACTTACCGTGTGGCTTTGGGGTCTCAGTTTACCCCCGTGTAGCACAGTGAGGATTTTCTCTGGCCCTCCTGCCTACCCACACATGACAGAAAGAAAGGAGAAACCGATGCTGGGGAGCGGGGTGCGCTTTGAACTCTCTTTAAGGCAGAGCAGGCCCAGACTGGGATAGGGATGAACACTTCTAGAACTGTTTTCCCTCCCAAGTTTGGGACGGGTTTTCCAGGGTTGGAGCTGAGTCTGCCCCCCTGCCCCCCAAAACACCTTTGCCTGTGATCCTTTGAGTGGCCTGACTGCCCACTCCTTTTGCCTCGCAGGCTGCTGAAGGACGGCCTCAAGGATTCCCAGTTCAGCATCCGCTATCAGTATCTGCTGGCCGCCCTGCTGTGCTGCTGCGGCAAGGGGCTGAGAGAGGAGTTTAACCGCCAGTGCTGGCTCGTCAACACCCTTGCCAAGCTGGCCCAGCAGGTCCGGGAGGCCACGCCATCTGCACGGCAGGTGAGTGGATTGAGACTGCTCCGACCCATTTCTGGGCCTGGGCTGGTGCAGCCAGTCATTCACTTCTCAGGCATCCGAACCAGCAGGATGGCCCTTGCCCATTTCTGATTTGGGAGCTGGAAGGTCGTGACTCTTAAATTTACAGTTACAAACTGATAGTCTGCAAGCTGGATAAAGCCCATGAATATGTTTTGGTTGGCCTGCAAAGTATTAAAATTTTAATTCTTTGCCCTAGAGGCTAAGCACAGTTGTGTAGTTGTTTACTGCACAAGAGCACCCAGTCAGGGGGGCCAGTGAGGACTGAGACCCAGTCAGACTGCTCGCTGTGCTGTGAGCCATGGCTCAGGGCTGCTGCCACCCAGAGAGGGCACCTTTATCTGTCTGTACAAATGGGTTGTGTTAGAGGCCAGCAGTGTGCCTGCTGCTAACATTTAAAAATTAAGAGATTGTAGAATCCCAATTGTTAGCTTTTCTTGGCAGCAGTCTGAGCAGCCTCTCCCCCTTGACACATAGCCTGCCCTATTGGTTCACAGGGACCTGCTGTAAGCTAGTCTGTCACCAGCTAGCCTCTCGAGGCACTGGGCTTGCTGCCCGTGCACTGTGCCACGCTGGGGCACAGGAGGGGTGGTCTTTCTTCTTCATGGTCTCCAGGAGGCTGTCCATACTTCCCAGGGGGTTGGTTTTATACCAGTCACTGCTGGGTGCCTGCCCTGGGGAGGGGTCTGGTTCTGAATGGAACTTATGGGCCCCTCATCTTACCCATCCTCCTTTGCCTCTCCTGTCCCTCTCAGGGGATCCTCCGCACAGGCCTAGAGGAGGTAAAACAGTTCTTTGCCCTCAATGGCTCCTGCCGTCTGCCGCTCAGCCCCAGTCTGTTGGTTAAGGGCATCGTGCCGAGGGTGAGTGACCAGTCGGTGTGGGGCTCTTGGAGTGGGGAGGGCTCAGTGGAGGTAGTGTCCTCATAGACCTGGTTAATTGAGAAAAGAGTGGAAAAAAGGTATATTTGGGATCTCTCCCCAACCCTAATGCATAGGGACTTTGACTTAACAAGTATGCAGGGTGGAGAATTAGGGTAGAGAGGCCAGGTAAGAGTCTTGTGGTGATTTGGGGTTGAAGCCAGCTGGTGAAGCTGTTGCTTGTGATTTATGAGCAGTCTCTACTCCTGATACTGCTCTGAGGGTTATTCATGCTGGTTATTGTGTTTCATCCTCACAACTGTCATAAAGTTGCTACTGTTAGGAGCCCCATTTCACAGAGGAGTAAACTGAGGTATAGATGGGATACACGACTAGTAAGTTGTGTGCAGAATGAACTGAAGGGATGAGAGATCAAGTGCTCGAGCTGAGTTTGTGACAAGCTGAATACATGATGGCAGTTGGGCAGGAAGGGAGAAATAAGGTCTTCTGAGAAAGTTTGGAAGCAACCATGAGCAGGTGGACCAGAAGCACTCGACCCAAGTAGACAGGCTGTTTCCCTCCTGGGTACGGACCACCCCGACCCTCATCACTATGCTCTCAACTGTGGCAGGACTGTTCTTACTTCAATTCCAATGCCGTCCCCCTCAAGCTCTCCTTCCAGAATGTGGATCCGCTGGGTGAGAACATCAGAGTCATCTTCAAGGTGAGGACATTTCCCTCAAGCCTGGCAGAATGGAGTTGGTAGAGAGAAGGGGAGGACGGAGCCTAAGGGTGGCAGAAGCAGCCCGAGGCCAGTTCTCGTTCTGCTATTCCATGCTACCATTTTCATATATGAAAGACCATCAGGTGAAAGGAAACAGACTGATTCTGTATGGCCCCAGAGGTTGGTCCATGTAGGGAGGCAACTGACAGATCAATCTACAGAAGCATTTTCTAGGAGACAGAGCTACCCCAACAATGGACTAGAGAAGGTGGCTTGTCCCTGGGAGTATTCAATTTAAGCAGAGGCTGAATAACTATGTGACAGTGATGTTGAAGAGGAAATTAATATATCAGATCAGGTGTAGGTTGGACTAGTTGAACCCTAAGGCCCTCTAGCTAACACATCCATGCTTCAGAGAAATGAATGATAGTTTCAAGGCAAGTAATCAGTGGGGAAGATAAAATGCACATACACACATATATAAATTTATATGTATATATGTACGCACGTATGTTTGCTGTGTGTAAGTTCTGAATCCAAGGTGTAAACATCCAAGTTGTAAAAAGGATTGATGGTCAGGAGGGCTGCATGAAGAAGGGGAATCTGACTTCAGTTCCGATTGGGATGTGGAGGTTGGGGAAGATCCGGAACACTGCATGGCCCGTCTCTGGGTAGTCTGACCTGGTGTGAGCTGAGTGGGCAGGTCAGAGGTAGAAAACTGGGCGGTCTCTCCCTGTCACTGTAGTTTGGATCCTCCTGGGAGATCTGGGAGCTAAGGGAGGTGGTGGAGATGGTTCTGGTCATCACTGTCTTCCTCCCTCTAGTGTGGGGATGACCTTCGTCAAGACATGCTCACCCTGCAGATGATTCGTATCATGAGCAAGATCTGGGTCCAGGAGGGGCTGGACATGCGCATGGTGATTTTCCGCTGCTTCTCCACTGGCAGGGGGAGAGGTCAGTTGGCAGTGGATGGGGCTGTGAACAGGCATGGTGGGGGGAATGGGGAATGCCCTTTGCTTACTGTCCTTTTGCCTACTCCCAATACCAACTGTGTGCTGCTCTGGAAACATGGAAAGGGCAAGATGATTTTATTAGAAGCAGTGGAGTGACATAAAAATGAAGGCAGGGCAGAGAGACTTATGAAATAGAACAACCAGACATACTCTGTAGACTTTGGACCCTAATTCAGCCAAACTAACTGTAAGAAGGTATTTTTTGAGACAGTTTGGGAAAATATGAATATGGACTGGATTAGGTGAGATTAGATTAGATGAAAGTAAAGAATGATTTTTAATTTTTGGATGTGATAATGGCATGGTGATCTGTCCTTGGTAGTTGTACATGAAATATTTCTGAGTGCAGTAACATGTCTGGGATTTGCTTTAAAATTCCCCAGCCAGGGGGAGGCAAGCAGCAGTGTTGGGGACACGAAACAGATGAAACCAGATTAGTAAAGTGTTGATAATTTTCAAAACGGGACAGTTGTTATATGTGAGTACATGATCCTTTTCTTTATTCTTATATGTATTTGAAAAGTCCCAGAATAAAAATTAAAAACAAAAAGGAGCAGCAGGCCCTGGCTGGTTGGTTCAGTGGTAGAGCATTGACCCTGGTGTGTGGATGTCCCAGTTCGATTCCTGGTCAGGGCACACAGGAGAAGAGACTATCTGCTTCTCCACCCCTCCCTCTCCCCTTCTCTATCTCTCTCTCTCTCTCTCCCCCTCCTGCAGCCATGGCTCTATTGGTTTGAGTGCATCATCCCTGGGTGCTGAGGATGGCTCCATGGAGCCTCTGCCTCAGGTGCTAAAAATAGCTCAGTTGTGAGCATGGTCCCAGGTGGGCAGAGCATCGGCCCCAGGTGGGAGTTGCCGGGTGGATCCCAGTCAGGGTGCATGTGGGAGTCTGTTTCTCTATCTCCTCTCCTCTCACTTGGAAAAGAAGGAAAAAAATTAAATTAAAAAAAGGAGCAGCAGCTCTGAATAGGAGAGACCAGAGTCACAATGTGGAATGTGAGACCTGGGTAATGATGTCCTTTCTACCATGATCTGCTCCCCTTGTTATCCCACAGTTTAATTTACAGAGAAGCATCCAGCAAAGCATGTGTACCACTCCCAACAGTCCCTTCTCTCTGCTCTGGAGAATGACCCCAGTGCCTCCCTTACAGGGATGGTGGAGATGATTCCTAATGCTGAGACCCTGCGCAAGATCCAGGTGGAGCACGGGGTGACCGGCTCCTTCAAGGACCGGCCCCTGGCCGACTGGCTGCAGAAGCACAACCCTGGGGAGGACGAGTACGAGAAGGTAGGCCTGGGAGTGGAAGGCAAGGCTGGGGTGGGGCGTGCCCGACTCTGGCACATCGCTGTGCTGCCAGGAGACCTGTAGATGCTCAGAGAAGACAGTTCAGCTGTATTGTTGACTGGTGTATCCAGATGTCTAGGGTGGGTCAAATGATGGTAAACTGACAGATAATCTGGTGTCCAGCTGGGAAACCTTTATTGAGGTCCCCTGGCAGATTGAATTTTGGAGCGGGGGGGACAACTTTTGAGAACTTGTCTATATCTCCCCTAATTGTGGATCCTGTTCAGCTCTTCTGTGCCCTCTGAGGGGTTCAGTACTTTGTAGAACAAGAGTTAGTTGGAAGGGACTTTAAAGATCATTTTAATCCAACTCTTCTCATAGACGTGAATTAAGACACTCAGTTTCTAGTTATGGAGCTGGTGTGTGGCAAGGCTGTATCTGGAAGCCAGGATTAAGGTTAGATAGGAGATGGAGATATAGAAAAGGGGCTGACCTGTTCCTCAGTTGGCACTTTGCTAGGTGGTAGGGCGTTGGTGGCCGGCTGTGTGTGGTCCATGGCTACTCCACAGCTTCGTTGCTCTGCTCTGTGTTAACTAAGTTTAGGGAACAAGTCACAACAACCAAACTCATCAGAGACTGACTGTAAGCCAGAAATGCTGATTTATATATACTGTGCACAAAAACTAGGGGATATTTTATCACTTCATATTCGTTTTGAAATACCCCTAATTTTTGTGAGCAGTATAGTTTAACTTCCAAGGGAATCCAAATACTAATTTATATTGATCAGTGCATTTTATCCCCAAGGAAAACCAACCTGGACAAATTATAATAAAAATATTGTTTAGGGAACATCTAATTTGATGATCTTCAATGGCCTTAACCGTTGATGTTCCTCAGGGTGGAATTCCCAACCTGCTGTACTCGGCATTCCTCTTGCGCCAGCTCATCGTCTCTTCTTTCTTTACCACCCACGTGCTGATGGCTTCCAAAGCCCTCCCTGCTTCCCTTCTCCAGTTGTACACACTGTAGCCACCTGCTTGCTGGATAGCTCATTTGTGTTTCACCCAAACCTCAAACTCAGTTTAGGCAAAACTCAGCTTTTTATCTTTTTTTTTTAATTTTTAAAAAAATTTATTCATTTTAGAGAGGAGAGAGAGAGAGAGGGGAGATAGAGAGAGAGAAGGGGGGGGAGGAGCTGGAAGCATCAACTCCCAGATGTGCCTTGACCAGGCAAGCCCAGGGTTTCGAACCGGCGACCTCAGCATTTCCAGGTCGACGCTTTATCCACTGCGCCACCACAGGTCAGGCTATCTCCTCTCTTGAAAGAGGCTTTTTGTGCGTTTCCTCCTAGTAAATGGTATGACTCTGTGCTGTCACCCAAGCCAGAGCCATGGGTCTTCTTGCTGCTTCTGCTGCTGCGCCTGTGCTGGGCCAAGCCCTGCTGATCTTCTTTCCAAACAGTCCTCCAGTCTGTCCTCTTCTCTGCATGTCTTTCAGTGCCTTGCTCTGTGTTCCCTGAACAACTGGCGTGTCTCCTCCTTCCATCGCCATTCTCTGCTTGATTTCAGAGCTTTGGTTTTTATTTTTGTTTGTTTGTTTGTTTGTTTTTTGCATTTTTTTAAAGTGCAGACCTGCTATGTCACTCCATTGCTCTAAGTTCTTCAAAGGCTCCTATCTCCCAAAACATAAGTCCAGAATCCGTAGCACTGCCACATACAGCCTTTTGTGATCCGGCTCTGCCCACCCCTCCCTTCCCATCTCATGATAACTTACGCTGTAGCTTCAGGAGGTACTTGCATTTCCTTGATACCTTTAGATGATAGTAATCCCTTCCCCATCCCTCAAAATCCTCCCCTCTACATTGCAGATTTCAAGGTCCTCAGACCTTGGAGAGGAGTAATAGATTCTTTCCTCCCTCCCACCCATCCACTCACCCTGTATATATTTCTACTAACCTGTTTTTCAGGCATTAAACAGCCACCATGCAGAGGCAGTGTGATTGGTGCTGGAATTACTTTCTTTTAATTTATTTATTGACTTTTAGAGAAAAAGAAAGGGAAAGAGAGAGCGTGATAGACAGAAACATTGGTTTCTGTATGTGCCCTCCCTGGGGATCGAACCGGCAACCTTTGCGTAACAGGACACCATTCTAACCAACCGAGCTATCTGGCCAGGGCAGTGCTGGAATTATGATTATTCCCTGCCAATGTAATAAAAAGGCATAGTAATTTTGATAGATGTGTGCACAACAAGAATACACGCACAGAAAAGTAACTGTGTCCTTTTAATAAGTCTCTCAAAGCTAGCTTCTCAGCTCCTCTAGCCTTTGTGCAAAGATAATGCTGGTAATGTCTTATGATGACTTCCAGCAGGAAAGAACTAGAGATATTTGGCTCTTGACCACTTATTCAGCAAAGAGAGTTCCCTACATCCTACCAGTAAAAGCCCTTAAATCAGGAGAGCTCCCCTTGTTCAATGAGACTTCCTGCCAGTAAGCAGCTAACACATTGCAAAACTGAAGTGGTGGGACTTTATTCATTTGCCCTTCGGCATACAGCTACTTTATTTTGTAAGTCAAAGTGGTTGCATTTAAGGTGGAAAGAATATCTATGTCGGTCAGTAAGTCAAGTTGATGGAGGTAAAAGGTCAAGACTGGAAGTTGATGTTACACTCCTTATTGAGTGGTTTCCCTTTCATTCCTATATTATTTCCCTTCCATAGAAAGAATCTTCTTCCAGAAGGTATATTCTGTGATATCTTTATAAACTTTCTATTCTGAGTGTCCTATGCATTAGTGATCAGGTTTAATTCAATAAGTAGCTGGGATGTTTCTGTGTGCAGCTAGTTTTGAAACAGGCCTTGTGATAAACAGCCAAGAAGATGCTGGGAGACAAGATCCCTAGACCCTGGGGGAGAAAAAGACTAAGCCCTGAGTGAACGGTGGTGCCAGCGGGACTTTAGAATGCAATGGGGAGGAGTCAGTATGAATTGGGAAGGTCTGGGAAAGGGGTGAGACTCAAGGAAGGTCTACGAAGGATGGCGGAAATTTGTAGCGAGATGTAGGGGGAAGTCACACGTTTTCTATCTGGGAAGCTTTCTTCCATTTCCAACTCTGTATATTCCTAGTTTGCTGTGATAATTGTTGCCCTCTGCTTGAGTTCTTGGGAATTCTATAAACATCACAAATAGGATTTAGAGGGTGAAAAGTACTCATTTGTTAATTTCACATATTTTTACTTTCTGGAAAGACAGATAAGGTGACAGGTGTTGACCAGATAAAGTAAGCTGGATCCAACCACTTCTCCTTCCTATCCTGCTTGAAACTAAAAAAAAAATCTTTAAAAATAAGTAGAAATGAAACACACAAAAACAAGTAAAAAAAAAATCTCTAACACTCTTTACTAACTAGAGGTGTCTGATTTTCAAGTGTAAAACACCCCTAGAACTGTCTAACTACCTCAGTTCTTCTTTGGAGTGAAGTGGTTTTAGTGAGATTAGCATTTAGCTGTCTAAGAACACTAGGGATGGTGCTGTTTTGGGGACTGGGAGACAGCTAGAAGAATTCTGAGCAGGGTCAGGAAGGGACCCTTAAGTTGGCTGTGTCAGTGTGTGTTTGAGTTACAATAGTCACGACTGGTTGGGAAAGTTGTCCACATCAACTTTCCTGTCCGTTCAAGTCTCTACAGTCTAGGCTGGTCAAGTTTGGGCTCTGGATTAGTTAATTGGTTTTCTAATCTTGCTCCCTGGGAGAAAGAAAGGTGTAGAAGAAGATGAATTTCAGATAAAGTGGTGGAGATATACATGGAGGCCTTCTACCTTCTCATACACCGGAAGATACAAGAGACTATTCTATGTGTATCAATGTGCATGTTGGTCCGTGATGAAGGCTGAACAGGCAGATGTGAGGTGCCTTTGGGGCTCAAAAGAGAGGCCAGAGCGGGCGGATGTCATTCTGGCTGTGTCCCTGGAATCCTTCCAAGCCAACTTTATGCCCTCTCCTTTCACTTCTCTTCCCTCCTCCCAGGCTGTGGAGAACTTTATCTATTCCTGTGCTGGCTGCTGCGTGGCCACATATGTTCTGGGCATCTGTGACCGACACAACGACAACATCATGCTCAAGACAACTGGCCATATGTTCCACATAGATTTTGGCCGCTTCTTGGGCCATGCCCAGATGTTTGGCAACATCAAGCGGTAAGTGGTCTTAAGTGGTCTCCTGAAGCAGGGATGTATGTGTAGGACAGGGGTATCAGCAGAAATGGTTCAGAGCTGGGACACAAGCCCATGATGGAAGGGGCTGCACTTCAAAGGGTGGCCTTTGGGCTGAGCAGCTTTGCAGAAGAGATGACTGAAAAAGAGGTCAAGTCCTTTCAGGGCCTTTCAGAAGGCTGGACCAGCTGTTCCCTTTTTGCTGAGGACTAAGCAAAGAGAAATGAGCTTAAACTGCAGCAAAGGAAATACAATTAGATATCCAGGGAAAAAAATCCTGTTAGCTCACAGACAAAAAACCAATGAAGGATGTCTCTGGGGACATTTTAGGATTAAGGTAGAAAAAGAAAACAGAGAGCCCCATCTGTCCAGGTTTGCATAAGTAATGAGGGGTGAGGGGAACCGTCCCTGATACAGCCCCAAGGTGGGCTTCCTTCTCCATGTTGACCTTCTACCTGTATGTTCCCCTTGGCCCAGGGACCGTGCCCCCTTTGTCTTCACCTCAGACATGGCGTATGTCATCAACGGGGGTGACAAGCCTTCCAGCCGCTTCCATGATTTTGTTGACCTTTGCTGCCAAGCCTACAACCTCATTCGCAAGCACACCCACCTCTTCCTCAACCTTCTGGGCCTGGTGAGGAGCTCTGTTCCTTTTTAAACCCCTCCTTTTTTATCATCTGGCACTATCTTTGAGACTCTCCTGTCTTGCTTCAAAGGATTCCTGGAGGTCTACTCTTCTGAGCTCTAGATAAAGGCAGGGCCCAGACTACCTGGTACAATGGTGTCTGTGCGAGCCTCCTAGAAGTGTGAGAAGAAAAGCGTAGCTAGCTGTGAAAATCTTGCCTGATGGTGGAGAAGAAGCAAGAATTCCTGGTTGTTATAAGTGCTCTCTCTCTTCCTTTATTTTCCTTCCAGATGTTGTCCTGTGGGATCCCCGAGCTCTCAGACCTGGAGGACCTCAAGTATGTGTATGATGCCCTGAGGCCTCAGGACACAGAGGCCAATGCCACTACGTACTTTACTAGGTAACACCCTGGGTACAAAACCTGCTGCCCACATGGAGTAATTAATTTCCAGGCAGCCTGCTTGGGAGGAGCAGGGCTAGGGAAAATGGAAAAGGCTTAGCTCATGTGGTAGAGCCAGGAGCTGACAATGTGGGAGTGCTGTCCTGACTTTGCCTCTGACCTAGGTAAATTACGTCACATCTTTCAGACTCAGTATCACATCTGCACTTTGGTGCTAACCTTTGTTTACAGAGGTATTGCAGTCTGCTCTTACTTGCATTCTCATCAGATCTTCGTCAAATAATTTATGAGGGAAGTAATGAATTTTTAGTGATTTTTAGCCCTCTGGATCAAAACCTTCCATCAAAACATAAATTTTATGGTTTCATTTTCCCATATTTGACAACTTTTTTTTTCCCCCCCTATATTTTTCTGAAGCTGGAAACGGGGAGAGACAGACAGACTCCCGCATGCGCCCAACCGGGATCCACCCGGCACGCCCACCAGGGGGCGACACTCTGCCCACCAGGGGGCGATGCTTTGCCCCTCCGGGGCATCGCTCTGTTGCGACCAGAGCCACTCCAGCGCCTGGGGCAGAGGCCGAGGAGCCATCGCCAGCGCCCGGGCCATCTTTGCTCCAGTGGAGCCTCGGCTGCGGGAGGGGAAGAGAGAGACAGAGAGGAAGCAGAGGGGGAGGGATGGAGAAGCAGATGGGCGCTTCTCCTGTGTGCCCTGGCCGGGAATCGGACCCGGGTCCCCCGCACGCCAGGCCGACGCTCTACCGCTGAGCCAACCGGCCAGGGCCAATATTTGACAACGTTTTTAGGTACACTGTGTAATAGCAGGGGAGTATCTATGTACGAATGTCTACAGTTTTTTTCCACGTAGATGATGTCTCCATTTTATTATGCACTCTTTTTGGAACTTTGGGAACTAAATTTTTTTCTGTTGGTCTAACATAGAACCTTTCCTTTTGAACTGAAACCTCTAGATTGAGTGCATGGTGAGGTTCCCTGGTACTGAACCTTGGAATTCTGTTTGACAGTAATATTTAGATATTTACATGGTGATGCTAGGTGGAATCCTTAATACCATCCTCTTGGTTAAACTGTCTTTGGCTTAGGAGGGCAGTGAGGGGAGATGAGACCCCAGGATTCTCAGGAATAACTTTAGATAATTGTGTGCCAGTCAAGTGCTCTCTGAGGATATTACATGGGGAAAATGATTTGATGTGAGTTAAGTCTCAGGTGTCAGGGGATATTCCTTGAGATAGCTCTGACCAGGCAGTGGGTCCATGGGTCCATGGTGACGTCCTCTTTCCATCTTCTCGCACCAACAGGTTGATTGAGTCCAGCCTGGGCAGTGTAGCCACTAAGCTCAATTTTTTCATCCATAACCTGGCTCAGATGAAGTTCACAGGCTCAGACGACCGACTGACCCTGTCCTTTGCCCCCCGCACACACACTCTTCAGCGCTCTGGCCGCCTCAGCAATGTCTTTCTCTGCCGCCAGGAGAAGGTCTTCTACCCCAACAAGACCTATGTATGTGTCTTCTCCAGTCTGATCCTCTCTTGCTCCCCGGTGCCCCCAGCTTACTGGGTTCTGTTCTTCACATCCACACAGTGGGCACTGGAGTCACTGAGCATCCTGTGCTGGGAGCAGTCACAGACCATGCCCCTCTCCCTGGCCCAAGTGGCCTGCCTGGAATCAGGGAACTGAATTGGATGGTTACTCCAAGTCAAGGGCCTTATGAAACATGTGCAGGAAATAATGTGTTTTCAAATTCCTGCATATGTATATAGCAGGGGTTGGGAACCTATGGCTCACGAACCACATGTGGCTCTTTTGATGGCTGCATCTGGCTCGCAGACAAATCTTTAATAAAAAAAAAATAACGTTAAAAATAGAAAACATTCTCATGTATTACAATTCATTCATTTCATTTCCTACCGCTCATGTTCATGGTTGCGGGTGGCTGGAGCCAATCACAGCTGTCCTCTGGGGCAACACCAAATTTTTATTGGATAATGCATAATGTACATGGGTCGTTGTATGGCTCTCACGGAATTACATTTTAAAATCTGTGGCATTCATGGCTCTCTCAGCCAAAAAGATTCCCAACCCCTGGTATATAGGAATATCATCTCCACTGGATATACTTTTGCCCTCTTCTAGAAAGTGTATCCCCCTAATACACACACACACACACATACACACACACACACACACTTCAGTTACCTACTCCCTTCACTGGGTGTGGAGGGTGTGGCGGGTGTGGCAGATGTTCTCTAAGACTTGAACCTTTGCAGATTTATGTGGTAAAGGTGATGCGAGAGAATGCACATGAGGCCACTTACATCCAGCGGACGTTTGAGGAGTTCCAGGAGTTACATAATAAGCTGCGGCTGCTCTTCCCTTCTTCTCTCTTGCCCAGGTAACTGCCCCCTTTACTCTCTGCCAGAGGGAGGAGGAATGGGTGAGGGTTGGGCAAGATTGCAGGAGCTAGAAACTCTTCTTTGAGAGTTAAGACGGACAGTAGGCACTTGGTTTTCCTGGCCTGGTAATGAGTTTGATAACAAGTGCTCCCCCTGCTGGCCAAGCTGTCCTTGAAAATAGGGTGGGGCCCACCTGCTGGAAGGAGAGCAAATTCAGTCTAAAGGTAGCTAAACCTGAAGATGTTTCAAGAGTTCTGATCTTTTAAAGAGTAAAAGTATTTTTCAAATATATGAATGGAAGGTGGTATATACAATATGATGAAGCCTTAAAAAAAAAAGGAAATTCTAGCACATGCTACAGCTACAGCGTGGTTAAATCTTGAGGACATTATGCTCAGTGAAATAAGCCAGTCACAGAAAGACAAATACTGTGTGATATTCTACTTATATTAAGTACTTAGAGTAGTAAAATTCATAGAGACAAAAAGTGAAATAGTGGTTTCCGAGGCCTGTGGTGGGAGGGCAACATGAAGAGTTGTTTAATGGGTAGAATTTCAGTTTTGCAAGATGAAAAGAGTTCTGCAAATAGTCGTGATGGTTGCACTTATCTGTGAACGTACTGCATGATGAACTTTACACTTAAAAATGGTTACATGGTAAATTTTTTGAAGTATATTTCAGTGGTCCCCAACCTTTTTTGGGCCACGGACCAGTTTAATGTCAGAAAATATTTTCACGGACCGGCCTTTAGGGTGGGACGGATAAATGTATCACGTGACTGAGACAAGAGTGAGTCTTAGACGGATGTAACAGAGTGAATTTGGTCATTTTTTAAAAAGAAAACATCGTTCAGACTTAAATATAAATAAAACGGAAATAATGTAAGTTATTTATTCTTTCTCTGCGGACCAGTACCAAATGGCCCACAGACCAGTACTGGTCCGCGGCCCTGGGTTTGGGGACCACTGGTATATTTCACCATAGACTTTTAAAAATGATTTCTCAAATGATTTTTACCTTTGTGGGGAAAACGGAGGTTCTCCAAAGCCCCTGAGAAACTTCTGAGGACCATAGGACTCTCCCCAAAAGTTTGGCTTTCTTGGCTGGGGTCTGTGGAACTGTCCGGTGGCGTCCTGGGCACAGACATTCAGAGCAGCGGGAGGAATGGAGTGGGTAGGGAGTGGGGTGGGGGGAGTGGGGTCCTTGGGAAGGGAGGCAGCTCAGAAATGTGGGCCATGTGTCTGATAATGCAAATGAAATGTGACAAAAGCCTGTTGCCTCTTAACTTTCTCTCCCCACCCCCTCTCTTGCGTTCATCTTCCCACTTGCCTCCCTAGCTTCCCCAGTCGCTTCACGATTGGCCGCCCAAGGGGAGAGGCCGGGGCCCAGAGACGAAGGGATGAGTTAAATGGCTACATCTGGCATCTGATCCATGCCACCCCGGAGGTGGCCGAGGTGGGTGGGGTGTCTTCTAGCTGTTGGGCTCCGCTGCGGGGTGTGTGGATGCCGCAGAAGGGTGGGGAGCCTGCTGGCCATCAGGAAGGGCACTGGGCTCTCCGGGTCTGTCCGACTGCAGTGAAGGAGCAGGAGGAGTCGGACCCTCCGGGGTCCGCATTGGAACCAATGAAATGGATGCAGCGCACACAGTATGCAGAGTCAGATGCGATCCCAGAGGGCTTCGGGAGATCAAAACCTGAGGAAGGAACAAGTTCCGGGGGAAAAGGAGTTTTGTTTTTTGTGGGGGTTTTTTTGTACTTTTTTCTGAAGCTGGAAACGGGGAGAGACAGTCAGACAGACTCCCGCATGCGCCCGACCGGTATCCCCCCGGCACGCCCACCAGGGGCGATGCTCTGCCCACCAGGGGCGATGCTCTGCCCCTCCGGGGCGTCGCTCTGCCGCAACCAGAGCCACTCTAGCGCCTGGGGCAGAGGCCAAGGAGCCATCCCCAGCGCCCGGGCCATCTTTGCTCCAATGGAGCCTTGGCTGCGGGAGGGAAGAGAGAGACAGAGAGGAAGGGGGCAGGGGATGGAGAAGCAAATGGGCGCTTCTGAAAAGGAGTTTTTTTGAGCAGGTTGTATGTATATAATCTGTTACTGAACCGAAGTGGTCCGAATTCTCTGTAGTTGCCAGCCAAAAGACAACTTCGAGATGACACACGGGGATTGTTCCCAGAGCAGTGTGTCCCAGAATAAAGCATCTAATTCATCTTTTTTTAGGGTAAATCATGCATGAACATCAAGGCAGACTTCATCATTCCATGGATAGGTGGGGACATTCCAGGGTACGCGCAGTCAGGAAACAGTTATACATGAACTGCATGTTCAAATATGGCAGAAAGTCTCCACTCCTGGGTAGAGATTTTAGAATTATAATGAGAAAAATTCAGAGGAGGTCACGGGTCCTTCAGCCTTCTCCAGCTGTCTCAGGTGGTTTCAGCTGGTTCACCTCCCGGTCCTGCAAACCATCCCAGGCTTGTTCCTGAAAAACAGTTATAGCAGTGAAACTTTCATCAAATTACAAGCTAGTGTTACGCAAACGTTATACATTTTAGAGTGATCTAATTGAGGTTACAGATTAATCAAGGCAAAGTTATAAATTCTAAACAAAGGTTAATCTGTGTTAGATTACATGCTGGCTACATGTGTAGGTTAGGTTACATATCCACTGTTAAAGAACAAAAATTCAACAAAGTACATCGGTATTATTGAAGATTCATGAATTGGGCAGCATCCTATCTAGTAAATAGAGAGTTGTTTTGAGAAGTGGTACAGAATGAAAGGTTTTTCTAGGTTGAAACTGGGTGGTACAAGAAACGAAAGGATTGGGGGGTGGGCACTGCAGTGGTCTTACCTCACTGATTACCTCACTAGTGTTGATCAGGAAATTCTAGCATGATTGTTTTACATTCCTGAGCTTCTACCTCCTTTTTAGTTAGTAAAGGCTGAAGCTTTTTATTTTAAAAAAAATGCATTTGAGTCATTTTCCCCTTAAACCTGCTGTTTCTTGACACTTAGATGTATTTTTAAACTAGTATTATAATTTGTTTTTATTAAAATTTGTAAAATATAGCCATCAGACCCATCACCCTAACAAATCATCTAGCCATTTCCACTTTTCCTCTTATTTGTCCATATTTAAATGTGACTGTAAAGTTTTATAGTAGTTGTAGCTTAAATATAACTATATTCTTTTTTTCACTTAGCATTTATAGTAAACATAACTTTAAACATCTGTACCAAATTAATACATACACTTGAAATACCATTATCTCCTTAACTATTTGCTTCATGAAAGATACTTAGATTATGTACATTTTTTTCTACCATTAATGCTAGAATGGCTATTTTCACAACCTCTGTTTTTGTTTTTCCTAGTTATTTAGGAAGCATTCTCCAGAGCAGGATTCATGGTCTTTGTCCAAGGCTGGCTCAGGCATCTACATGCTTGATGTGGGGGGTGTATCCACAGGGGAGGGAGTGGGAGGAAAGAACAGGCTGCTTTTGATCTGATGTGGCCTGGCTTTATTTGTTCTTTTTTCTTTTTAAAAAACCTTTTATCATGAGAACTTCCAAACATACAGAAAAGTAGAAAAACAGTATAATGAGGGCATATATATATATTTCTTTTAATCTAAGTATTTTAAAATAACTCATAGATATATGACATTCTACCCCTAATTACTCACTATTTACCTCTAAAAAATGAGATATTTTTACATAATTACAATGTCATTATATCATTCATTACATAGCCATTATTCAAAATTTTCCTCTGACCCCCCAAATTCTTTTTATAGTTGGTTTGTTTGAGCCATGATCCAAACAAGAACTGCATATTACACTTGCTTGTTATGTTTCATAAGTCTCTTTTAATCTGAAACAGTCTCCCTTTTTTATTGGGCCATTGTCTTATTGAAGAATGACCCTGTTTTCTGATTCCATTCCAGTGTGATTTGGTGTATACTTTCTTCCACCCCCTGCCCCGGGATGAGAAGGCTCTGGGCATCAGCCCAGCTCCCAAGTCCTCAGGTACATTGCCTTCTCTGTGACATTTCTGTAATCCCTCTGAACCATTCCCAAGGTAACTTCTGCCCCCACCTCTTTCCAGTTCTCTTTTCTTGACTTTGACTTGTTGCTGTTCTTTTGCTTACTTGCTAGAGAATCTTGTTTCCCACTCAGGCTGTGGGGTGTGTTGCTCCTTGTGCAGGTTCCCCAGGGACTGGATATTCACTTGGTGATTACACACGTTGGATAGACCCATCCAACCCAACTCTAAATCATGTTCACGGATGCTACTTGGCAGATCTCCCAGGGGGTATCAGAAACCTGACATGCAGATACTTTGGGGGTAGGGAGATCAGAGGAAAATAACGTCTGCCTGGCACCAGATGCAAACAGGGCTCGCTTCATGACTTTCTTGGTTTCCTTTGTCCCTACAGATGGCTCTTGGACCCATCCAGTTGGGAAGGTGGGAGGGGAGGTGAAGCTGTCCATCTCCTACAAAAACAATAAACTCTTCATCATGGTGATGCATATTCGGGGCTTGGTAAGTGCCTGTGTAGTGCTCATTTGATTCTTCTTCTTTTTTTTTTTAAGGATTTTTTAAAATTTAATATTTTATTTAAAATTATTTTATTTATTTATTTATTTATTTTTAGAGAAGAGAGATAGAGAGAGACAGAGACAGAGAAATAAGAGAGAGAGAGAGAAGGGGGGAGGAGCAGGAAGTATCAACTCCCATATGTGCCTTGACCAGGCAAGCCCAGGGTTTTGAACTGGCGACCTCAGTGTTCCAGGTTGACGCTTGATCCACTGCACCACCAGAGGTCAGACACCTCATTTGATTCTTTATTTTTCTCCAGGTAAGACTTTGTTCTGACTGGTCAGACCTTCTCTGCCCCTGTTTCATGAGAGTAACCACAAGGTTGCTGGGTACCCAGCAATGGGCCTGCTACTATGCCAGATCTAGGGTGTGACCAAGCAATAGGAGACACAGCTTCTTACCACCTGTGGTGTCTGGCAAGTAGCCTAAGTACTCTGAGCCTCCTTATAATAAAGATAGTGACAGTGTCTACCTCCTAGGGTTGTTATGGGCATTAAATGAGATAATGCGTGTAGAACACTTAACAGAGTAGTTGGTGTTATTATGGTAATTATGATGATTATAGTAAGAGAGGCCCAAGGGTTTGTTTTTTTTTATTTTTTACCTGATTTTAGAGATAGGGCAGCCACTTGACCACCTTGGAGCATAATCAAGGCAGTATATAATTACTAAAATTTTTGGTATGATTTTAAGAACATTGTGGGTAGAAGGAGAAGGGAACTTTTATTGCATATTGGCAATATGCTGGATTTTTGTAGGTTGGGGCATTGGTATGTGGCAGAAGGATCATGAGCTTTGGAATGTGAGAAACTTGAGTTTCATTCATTTTTTTTTTTTACAGAGACAGAGAGAGAGTCAGAGAGAGGGACAGACAGATGGGAATGGAGAGAGATGAGAAGCATCAATCATCAGTTATTCCTTGCGACACCTTAGTTGTTCATTGATTGCTTTCTCATATGTGCCTTGACCGCGGGCCTTCAGCAGACCGAGTAACCCCTTGCTTGAGACAGCGACCTTGGGTCCAAGTTGGTGAGCTTTTGCTCAAACCAGATGAGCCCGCGCTCAAGCTGGCAACCTCGGGGTCTCGAACCTGGGTCTTCCGCATCCCAGTCCGACGCTTTATCCACTGTGCCACCGCCTGGTCAGGCTTGGGTTTCATTCTTACAACATCATTCATTCATTCATTCAGCAAATTTTCATCTGGTGCTTACTGTGAGTCAGGCACTGCTACATTAGGTCTGGGTACAGCATAAACAAAACAATTCTTGCCCTCAGGGAGCTTACATTCCAGTAGGAAGAGACAGAGAGACAAATATATGGCAGGTGCTCCAGTGAGAAATAATCCAGGCTTGGAATGAGAGTAGTATCAGTTTCGCATAGAGTGGTCAGGAAAACCCTTAAGGATGAGGAGGTATTTGAGCAAAGATGGTAGGAGGTGAGATGGGACAGGCATATATATATGAGGGAGGACTTTTCAAACTGAGGATCCAGTTAGATCCAAAAGCCAGGAGCCTGCTTGTGGTGTGTGGGGAACTCCAAGGGGCCCTGATGGCTGAAACCTGTAGAACAAAGGAGATAGTAGGGGTTGAAGAGGTCGGGAGGGTATGGCTCACCAGAGGGCCTTGTCAGGACTGTGGCTTTTACCCTGAGTGAGATGGGAACCTTTGGAGGGTTTTGAGAGAGGTATGTAAACCAAAATTAATTTTAGACTCTAATAAAGATAAAAAAAAAAAACCCAAACATTTATTTAAACAAAAAGAGCTGCTACCAGGGAGAGACAGATTCAGGTAGCAGTCTAAATTGTGTTCCATTATGACAAAGGGGGCCATCTTTCATATAGAAAGTTCCTGCCTAAGTTCCCAATTTTATGCAAATGAGATTTCCAACTTGTTCAATTCTGATCAGTCATTATGGAGCAGTTCTGGTTGGACGGGGCAGGTCTTAGTCCGTTGGTCAAAAAACGAAATTAGGAACTCCCTTATAATAGTGACTCAGCTGTTGTAAACAGGCAGGGCATAGTGCAGGAAGCTGAGAGTTCAGTCTGAGGTTCTTCCTGGTATACAGAGCAAGTGAGAAGCCCTGTCAGCAAAGGGCCTTTAGGCTCTTATTCATAAAATATGGGCCCATTCAGCAGATAAATTCCTTCTTGGGTTTTACATCAAATGAATCTTTCTTCTTGAGGTTCACAGGCATAAGGTCTAACTTAAGATTTTAAAGGATCAGGCCGGATAAGTCACTAATTGACTGACCTTGAGCAAGGAACTTAATCTCCCTGACTCATTTCTCCACCTCTTTGGGGGCTACTTGGATAAAATAACAACAAAGACATTAGGCTAGGCTGAGAGATATCTGGGGATATGATGGTTCATTTGGAGGAGACCAAGTATGGCATGCCATGAGAATTTGTATAAAAAGTATAGGCTGGAGGCCTGACCTGTGGTGGCACAGCGGATAAAGTGTTGACTTGGAAAAGCTGAGGTCACCAGTTCGAAACCCTGGGCTTGCCTGGTCAAGGCACATATGGGAGTTGATGCTTCCTGCTCCTCCCCACCTCTTTCTCTCTAAAAATTAATAATAATAATAATAATAATAATAATAAAAGTGTAGGCTGGGTGTAATAGGCAATCTGATTAATGTTTTAGTAGGACACATAACATTATGGTAGACATTTTTATCAGAATGGAGCAAGATGGGAAGCAATCAAATAGACTACAATGCATTGCAAGAAGCCAGGTGTGGAAGATGAGAGTCTGGATCAGGGTGTGATCACAGGAATAGTGATCAAGAGACATATAAGAATACTCATCTTTTCTGTTTTGTTTTGTTTTCCATTTCCTTTGTAGCAACAGCTCCAGGATGGGAATGACCCTGACCCATATGTGAAGATTTACCTCCTTCCTGATCCTCAGAAAACCACTAAGAAGAAAACCAAAGTGGCCCGGAAGACCTGCAACCCAACCTACAATGAAATGGTGTGTGGGGAAGGTGCTGGGGCAGAGCAGGCGTCTGTAATTCAAGTTGTGTTGGAACACGGCCACACTGATTCCTTTAAGCATTGTCTGTGGCTGCTCTCACGTTGCAGTTGCAGGGTTGAGTAGTTGTGACATAGACCAGGCTAGATGACCTGGAAAGCATGTTCCCTATCTTGCCCTTTACACGGAAAGTTTGCTGACTCTCAGGGTTGGGATTCCACATCTGGGGCATGCCCTGGACACTGTCCTGTGGGGAGGGAGCCTTCTGCGTCTTTGCTGATAATGGGCAGTAGCTCTAATTAAAAAGCCCCTCACCTGCTTGAACTCTGAGCAAAGAGCAAAGTTCTTGAAAGCTTCCCTTGGGTTCTGTGTGCCTTCTGTATTCTCTTGGACTCTGGTTGGGGAGATACAGTGGTGTTAGCCTCAGTGGATCATGTGACCACAGACTTATTATGCATCACCCTTTTCCACATTCTATCTTTCTCCCCTTCCCTCTTCTCAATCTCTGCGTTTGCAGCTGGTGTATGATGGGATCCCCAAGGGAGACCTGCAGCAGCGAGAACTACAGCTGAGTGTGCTGAGTGAGCAAGGATTCTGGGAGAATATTCTCCTTGGCGAGGTGCACATTTGCCTGCGAGAGCTGGACCTGACCCAGGAGAAGACTGGCTGGTTTGCACTAGGATCTCGAAGTCATGAGACCTCATGAGCCCAGCAGAGCCCCGGCCCAGGGCCCCAGGCTGGTGGTGCTGCAGGAGAGAACTCTCCCTGCTTGACGTGTCTTCTCCTTGTGAAGAGTCAGGGTCCTTGGTGGGCCTCCCTGCTGTCCAGGTGGATGGGCCTCTGTGATAGGAGGCAGGGAGGGTAAGAGGCTCTCTGCCGTCCCCTCCTCTGCAGATTGAATTTGAGTTGGTTGTAATGAGCAGCCCCATGGAGGCTGTGAGGTTGCAGCAAAGTTTTAAGTTTACCTTGTGTCAAGGGAGCAATGCCTGGTTTGGGGTGTGTGGGTGGGCTGTATGAAGTAGCATTTTGGGGAGGGTGGGTGGATATCTTTATTTTTATTTTTAAAAAATGAAATAGTAATGTTGTCCTAACTGGACAGGAAGCCTTGTGAGAAGGGACTTACATATGCTTCAGAAGTCAAAAAGAGGAAGACTATTTGGACTTTTTGTATGATTAAGGTTCTTATTGGACTTCCCCTAAGTTTGTATTTTTTGTTTTTCTCTCTATAGGAATTACTTGGGGAGGGGCCCAGTGGGTCCTCGGTTAGAGCCACCCCTCTCTAAGGGCAGGTTGGGGAGGGGCGGGGAGGGCTGTGTGCGTGGACTGAGGCCTGTACTGCTGGGCCTTTCTGATTTTGCCTCCAAAGGAGAGCGATGTGATACCTGTGTGTGTGAGGAAGGGCCTTTCTTATGGGGTTCCACAGAGGACCTGTATTCAGGGACCTGCACTCTTTTGGGGGGAGTTTTTTCTCATATCTTCCCCTCCTTTGCTAGGACTCGGCCTGAATACATCTTCTACCCCCCATCCTCTTGCCCTTCGGGGGGCCATCTGGTCCCTGTGAATACGCTGGGGCTGCTCCCCCAAAGGTCTCTCCCTTCATTTTGCTCTGTGGGATAAAATGCTTCCTCAGCCCTTGACTGTGTTTCCCCCAGGGGCCTCTGGTCCTGGGAAGGGGCCTCAAGGCTGTAGATGCCAGGTGGCTGCCTGCCAGGCAGTCCGGGGAAGCCTTGCCCATAACCCACCACTCCTTTTGTGCTGCTTCTCTCCCAAACTCCGTTTCTGTCACGTTTTTAATAAGAATTTTTCTCATTCTGTGGGGCCATAAACCTATTTAGTCTGGAGCCAAAGGGAATGCCTTATCTGAAGGAAAGGGGTGTGGGATCCCACCAAAACTTGGTTTTCTCCCAGTGGTTTACTTTGCTCAAGGAGGCTGACTGGAGTGATGAGTGATCCCCTGGAGCTGGGAGGGAGGGATTGGGTCTCTTATCTCCTAATGCTCCTCATTTCCTACCATTTGGATTGGAAATTCACTTTTGCGCCTTACTCCAAAGGGTCTTCTTCCTTGAAAAAAAAGAGGGAGAGACTTTGAGTTTGACATTAATGTTTTAAACTAGAATTGGCTGGATGTGCCTCATGATTGGGGAACAGAGTTAACAGGGGATACTTGGTAGAACTGCCTGTCCCTCCTCAGCCTCCTCCTCAGCTCCAAGGATCAGAAATTCTCCCTTTTGCTGACTCATTCCATAACTGGAGAAAGAAGCTCCATTCATTGAAGCCATAGGGTGGCAAGGAAGTTTCAACTTTTCTTTTAAATGGAAAATGCCAAGGATAAAGCTGGCTGCTGTGGGGAGGGCTAGGGAAGTGGGGAACAGGAGTGGACTTCTCCAGATGAATGGACCATAGATCTGTTACTGGCTTTTTGTCTATAGCTCATTTTATTTTGACCTCCTATGCCCTTGATTTAAAGAGGTCTGCGTATTGTACCCACTTTCCAGATGTCCTTGTATCTCCTACTTTCTCTGGAATTGTATTTTCTAATAAATGACATTTGAGAAAAACAAAACTATTGTTTTCAAGATTATTTGATGTTTAAATGTTTAGATGGAAACATCTGGTGTACAGGAGGAAAATAATACTAATGGTTTATAAATGGTAACTTTTATATGTGCTGGTGCAGTGCATTAGATGTTTTACATTCGTCAGCTAAATATGGCCTCACAACTTGATATGACAGGTGAGTATTATAATCCCCATTTTACAGATGAGGAAATTGAGCTCACTGGACCTAAGGACACTGCCAGTCAGTCTTGGTTCTGGAATTTGAATGCAAGTTTATTTTACTCCAAATCTTGTGCTACTCCTCCTGGGCCATGTTAAATACAGTCTCTTAAATTGGTATAATATGGCCTGATCTCTGGTGGAGCAGTGGATCAAGCGTCGACCTGGAATGCTGAGGTCGCCAGTTCATAAACCCTGGGCTTGCCTGGTCAAGGCACATATGGGAGTTGATGCTTCCTGCTCCTCCCCCCTTCTCTCTCTCTCTCTCTCTCTCTTTCTCTCTCTCTCCTCTAAAATGAATAAATAAAAAAATTTTAAAAAGTGGTATAATATGTTTTCAGAGTATTTTAACATATATGTTGTCATTTCCCATAACAGCTATCCTGGAAAGTAGATATGGCTCATTCATTCATTCTGTAGCCAGACATTTATGGTACTTACCAGTGCTACCTAGTTCACCTAGCATGCCTCCTTTCACAAGACATACAGGCTTTGAGTTGTGCACTGGGTCCTCTGCCAGATACCAGGCTGAGCGTTAAAAGCTAAATTAAGACAATCCTCTATATTTGAAAATTCACTGGCTAGTGACATTTAATCAACCTCATTTTTATGAGAGGAAATTGAACCTCTGCGTTGCTTTGCTTTGTGACTATTACATTGTGAGAGCAGAGCTCTAGCCCAGAGTTATACCCCCCCCCCCAAATGGAAGACAAAGGTGATGTGATCTTTGTTCACGCATTTTACTCAGAAGTTTTTAGAACTCTCCAGTGGAAGTCATATTTCATGCTGGGAAATTTGTGGAGCTTCCGGGGGGTTTTTGGCAGTAAACAGTAGGAAGTGTCACCTGCTCTGGTTCTAAACGGTTTTGAAGTGTCACTGCAGTGCTGAACAGGACCCAGTGAACCTTTTAAAAGTTAGAACTTGATTCTGGCAAGAGTCTTAGTTAAAGGACGTTTCTTGACCAAATGAGGTAGAAATCTGAACCACCCTAAAAGAGTGGGAATGGGAGAGTTGGGGAGTGGGGAACGGGTTTCCCGGGGAGGAGAGAAAAGTAGCCCTGGAGCCTGACCAGTGGAGGCACAGTGAATAGAATGTCGACCTGGGATGCTGAGGACTCAGGTTTTTTTTTTTTTTTTTTTGTATTTTTCTGAAGCTGGAAATGGGGAGAGACAGTCAGACAGACTCCCGCATGCGCCCGACTGGGATCCACCCGGCACGCCCACCAGGGGGCAATGCTCTGCCCACCGGGGGGGGGGTGCTCTGCCCCTCTGGGGCGTCGCTCTGCCGCGACCAGAGCCACTCTAGCGCCTGGGGCAGAGGCCAAGGAGCCATCCCCAGCGCCTGGGCCATCTTTGCTCCAATGGAGCCTTGGCTGCGGGAGGGGAAGAGAGAGAGAGGAAGGAGGGGGGGGGTGGAGAAGCAAATGGGCGCTTCTCCTATGTGCCCTGGCTGGGAATTGAACCCGGGTCCCCCGCACGCCAGGCCGACGCTCTACCGCTGAGCGAACTGGCCAGGGCCGAGGACTCAGGTTTGAAACGCTGAGGTCACCGGCTTGAGCGCGGGCTCACCAGCTTGAGCACAGGGACCTGGCTTGAGAGTGGGATCATAAACATGACCCCATGATTACTGGCTTGAGCCCAAAGGTTGCTGGCTTGAGCAAGGGCTAACTGGCTCTGCTGGAGCCCCCTAGTCAAGGCACATATCAGAAGCACTCAATAAACAACTAAAGTACTGCAACTACAAGTTGATGCTTCTTATCTCTCTCCCTTCCCCTCTCTCGCTTTAAAATAAATAAATAAATAGCCCTGGAGGCCAGGTTCTCTGAGTTAAAAGAGAGGTGACAAAAATAAAGAACCCACCTTGCTGGGATTTGGGAGGCAAATATTGTGAGGTCGGCTGGCAATAGGGGAAGGTCACGTGAGAAACCAGGCCTGGGAACTTTGGCTGGAACTGCCCACATCCATGCCTGCCATAAGAAATTTCCCAGGAGCCCTTTGAAAAAGAAAGACTGTCTATCAGCCAATGAAATTTCGCCACATTATGTCAACTCGCCGTCACCCGACTGACCCTATAAATTACCCCCCCAGCAGAAGAATCCGCACAACTTCTCTGGCCCATCTCTCAGACCAGAGAAGCTTGTCCAGGATGTACTGTACTAAATAAAGCTTTTGCTATTCCACATTTGGTGGCTACACCCTTCTTTCTTCCTCAGCAGGGAAAATACCTTACATTTGGTGCCGAAACTCGGGAGGAGTTTGAAGTCCACTGGGGCCGCTCCTCTCCCCTTCCCTTCTGAGGAAGAACCAGGACCTCCCACTTTCCACCCACTTTGGCACACGGTGCAGTAAGTCCCCTGCCTCCAGCCTCCCCTCAGTTCTTTCTGCTAAGACTCCCTGTCCATAATCGCAGCTGAGTCAGGGACCTCTTATCCGTTCCGAGTGTGTGTGTGTGCCCGTGGAGACGTACCGGACACACCCACTCTACCTAACCGTCCGGTGACCAGAGCATGAGTTGTGGGTCGCCAATTCTCATCTCTGATCACTCCGAGGGCTGAGGGTGGCCATAGGGGCACAGGAATCTAAACCTGATTCAAAAACACTGCTGGAGTGCCTTATCTGGAATCTGTCCCTCCCTAAAGAAGAAACTGATCTTCTCCGATGTGGCCAGGCCACTATACCCACTGAATAATCGAACCAGGTGGCCTCCTGAAGGAACTTTCGATTTTAACACCCTCACCAATTTAACTATTGCCAAAGAACTGGAAAATGGTTGGAGATCCCTTGCATTCAGGACTTCTAGTATTTGAGCTCCCATCCTCATCTCTGTGCCGCCTGCTCCACGGCACAGGCCCTTTTTGGCCAGAGAAACCTCAGCTAAACCCTCCACTCCTGATCTTTCCTCCTTTGCCGACCCCCAACTCTCTCCCCCTCCAGCCCGACCCCCAGGGGGGCACCCCTCTCTTGGGACCCCTCTCTGGTCCCTCTGCGGACCTCTTCCCTCCAGGAAGCCCGCCTCCCCTGCGGGCCAGGAGCCCCTCCCTTCTCTGCTGTGTTCTTAAGCCCCTCCCCTGTCAGGCCCTCCTCTGCCGGCCACTGGCCCTTGCGCCAGTTTGCAGGGATGACCCCACGGCCCAACTCAGGTCTTCTTGCAGGAAGGCCTGGCCCTGTCCTGCCTCTGGCTCCAGTGTTTCTGGCTGGATCTGGGTGCCGGGCTCCCCAGGCGTCCCCCCCCCTCTTATTCTCAACCCCCAGACCCCTATTCAAGACCTGTGAACATGGCATTTAAAGGGTTTTGGGTTTTTTTGGCATTTAAAGTTTTTAATGGTTGCAGCTAGTAGAAAAAGGCCGACGCTGTTCTCTAGGCCCACATGCAGCAGAAGGTAACTCCTCAAACCCAGGCTCTTGTGGCAGCCCTGAGGCCAGCAGAGCAACAGGGGCAAGGCATAGAAAGTGCCCAACCCAAGTATGGACTGCAAAGAGGAACCCCACCAGGAGCTTGCTTTAAATGTGGCAAGGAGGGTCACTGGTCCAGGCAGTGCCCCTGCCCATGGTTGCCCACTGAGCCCTGCCCTGACTGCAAGCAGCCCAGTCACTGGTGGAGCGATTGCCCCTTTTGAGCAACAGGCTCTTACAAGCCACCCAAATGGGAGGCCAAGCCAGCCAGGCGGGCCCATCGCTCAAACTTCTAGGCCTCATGGACGACTGACGCGGCCCGGACTCGAAGACCCCCATCACCCTCACCGAGCCCAGGGTAATGCTACAGGAGTGGGTAAGTCCATCTCATTTCTAGTGGACATGGGAGCTACCTTCTCTGTTTTGCCATCACACTCTGGACCTCTAGTTCCCTCACAGGTCTTGGTTATGGGAGTGGATGAGACCCCTTCTTTTCTCCTTCACACACCACTCCTGACATGCAGTTTGGACAGAATCCCCTTTTTCGCACTCCTCAGATTCTGTCTTTCCTCGATCTAATAGGCTTCTTTCAACACTGAATTCCCAATTTTGCTCTCTTAGCCAGACCCCCCCTTCTCTTGCCACCTACCTCCCCTTTCTGTCTTTACTCTGCCATCTTCTCAGGAAACACGCGAACCAGACTATTCCTCCCACAGGGGGTCCAGATGAAGCACACCCAGCAGTCCCCCTCCAACCAGGAGACAGGGTTCTTCTGAGGGAGCTCCAGCCTGGCTCCCTACAGCCTAGGTGGACAGGACCCCTTACGGTAATATTGACTACTCCTACTGCAGCCAAGCTCCTAGGGAAAACACCTTGGTAGCATGTCTCTCGCCTCAAACTTGTCCCCATGCAGGATGGCTGGCAGTTGGAACCACTGGACCCTACCCGTCTCCGGCTCACCAAAAGGTTGGGCCCTGCAGATCCTCCTGTTGCTCCTGTCCCTCCCATCGGGAACCTGCAACCAGAGTGAGCTAAAGCAGGAAGCAGTGCTGTTCCATGAGACAGGCCCAATGGAAGAAAGCATTGGGGTCCTCAACCATCTACAAGAGAAACTGCACAAGGACCTCTCCTCCTACAACCCACTTAACTCCTGGTGGCAGTCACCCACCCTCACCTGGGCTGCCCCTATCTTTGGTCCTCTTCTAATTATCAATATATTACTCATATTTACTCCTCTTTTTAAATCCTTACAGAACCGCATCCATGAGGTTTCTTGAGTCACGGTCAAACAGATGCTCCTACACTCATATACATGACTCCCCTCAGAGGCACCACCTTCCAACCTCCCTTCCCCACGATGCCCCTAACCAGCAGGAAGTAGCCAGACAAATAGTGGCGCCCCTATCTAACATAAAAGGTCGGAATGTGAGGTCGGTTGGCAATGGGGGAAGGTCACGTGAGAAACCAGGCCTGGGAACTTTGGCTGGAACCGCCCACATCCATGCCCACCAAAAGAAACTTCCCAGGAGCCTTTGAAAAAGAATGACTGTCAGCCAATGAAATTTTGCCACGTCATATCAACTCGCCATCACCCTACCGACCCTATAAATTACCCCCCAGTGGAAGAATCCACGCGACTTTTCTGGCCCGTCTCGTGGACCAGAGAACCTCATCCAGGATGCACTGTACTAAATGAAGCTTTTGCTATTCCACATTTGGTGGCTACGCCCTTCTTTCTTCCTCGGTGGGGAAAACACCGTACAAAAATTATATTGGGGCCCTGGCCGGTTGGCTCAGCGGTAGAGCGTCAGCCTGGCGTGCGGGGGACCCGGGTTCGACTCCCAGCCAGGGCATATAGGAGAAGTGCCCATTTGCTTCTCCACCCCCCCCTCCCTCCTTCCTCTCTGTCTCTCTCTTCCCCTCCCGCAGCAGGGGCTCCATTGGAGCAGGGATGGCCCAGGTGCTGGGGATGGCTCCTTGGCCTCTGCCCCAGGCGCTGGAGTGGCTCTGGTCGCGGCAGAGCGAAGCCCTGGAGGGGCAGAGCGTCGCCCCCTGGTGGGCAGAGCGTCGCCCCTGGTGGGCGTGCCGGGTGGATCCCAGTCGGGCGCATGCGGGAGTCGGTCTGACTGTCTCTCCCCATTTCCAGCTTCAGAAAAATACAAAAAAAAAAATTAAAAATAATTAAAAAAAAATTATATTGGATTTGAAAGGTTGAATGTGAGGCAGCATTTTAAGCTGTGAGGTGAGTGTGGCTGGGACTTGTGTGAGGTGTCTGCTCAACGAGCAACAATGCTGGCCTTCTCTGGGTCAGGCTCTGTGGTTACTGAGATATCAAAGGTCTGGGTCCTGTCCTCTAGGAGTCTAGTCCAGCTAGGGAGGCAGACATTGGCACAAGTAATTGCAGTGCAGTGTCTCAGGGACAAAGTGGAAAAGGGAGAGGTTAGTCTGGAGTTTAGATACAAAAGCCATCAGCACTTAAGTGGCATTTAACACCATTGAACTAGAGGAGCCCACTTAGATTAGAGAGGCTAGGGGGAAAAGGATGTGGTTGGACTGAGCTCTGAAGCCGGCCAACATTTAGAGGAGGAGGAGGAGGAAGAGGAGGAGGAGGAGCCACTAAAACTGTAGGGCAGGGGTCTCCAAACTACGGCCCACGGCCACATGCAGTCCCCTGAGGCCATTTATCTGGCCCCCGCCGCACTTCCGGAAGGGGCACCTCTTTCATTGGTGGTCAGTGAGAGGAGCACATTGACCATCTCATTAGCCAAAAGCAGGCCCATAGTTCCCATTGAAATACTGGTCAGTTTGTTGATTTAAATTTACTTGTTCTTTATTTTAAATATTGTATTTGTTCCCATTTTGTTTTTTACTTTAAAATAAGATATGTGCAGTGTGCATAGGGATTTGTTCATAGTTTTTTTTTTTATAGTCTGGCCCTCCAACAGTCTGAAGGACAGTGAACTGGCCCTCTGTGTAAAAAGTTTGGGGACCCCTGCTGTAGGGAAACCAAGAGATTGGTGTCATGGGAGCCTAAAGATAAGTATTTTCAATATCCTAGGGCTGCCATAACAGAGTTTCCTAGACTGTGTGGCTTAAACAACAGAAGTTCCTTTTTTCACAGTTCTGGAGGCTAGATGACCAAGATCAAGGTGTTGTCAGGGTTGATTCCTTCTGAGGTTTGAGGCAAATCTGTTTGGTGTCTATAGGTTCTGTAGGTTTGCTGGCAATTTTTGGCATTTCTGGTTTGTAGATGCATCACCCCAGTCTCTGCCTTCCTGTTCACGTGGTGTTCTCCCTGTGTGTGCATGTCTATGTCCAGATTTTTCTTTTTGTATAAGGATACAGTCATACTGAGTTAGGTCCCACCCTAATGACCTCATTTTAAGTTGCAAAGAGTTTATTTACAAATAAGGTCACATACACAGGTCCTGTAATTAGGGGATTAGGACTTCAACATCTTTTAGGGAAGGACAATTCAACCCATGACAAAGAATGATTTGGCAAAATGTTCTTGGTAACTTCGATAAAGTCTGTTTGAATGAATGGAAGGAATGAAACCACATTGGAGTAGGTTAAAGAGAATAAATAGATGATGAGAAAGTAGGGACTATCAGCATGAATAACTCGAGAAATTTTGCTATAGTGATGCAGAAACTTGGAGGGGTCTTGTATCTCAAGAAAGTTTATTTTTAAGATAGGTGATGTTAACCTATGTTTTTTTGTTGATTTTTTTTTGTATTTTTCTGAAGTGGGAAGCCAACTCCAGCATGCCTCCGACTGGAATTCACCTGGAATGCCCACTAGGGAGCAATGCTCTGCCCATCTGGGGTGTTGCTCTGTTGCAACTGGAGCCATTCTAGTGCCTGAGGCAGAGGCCATGGAGCCATCCTCAGCGCCCGGGCCAACTTTGCTCCAATGGAGCCTTGGCTGTGGGAGGGGAAGAGAAAGACAGAGAAAAATGAGAGAAGGAGGGGTGGAGAAACAGATGGACCCTTCTCCCATGTGCCCTGGATAAGAACTGAACCTGGGACTTCCACACACCACGCCAATGCTCTACCACTGAGCCAACCAGCCAGGGCCTTAACCTATGTTAATATGAATATTTCAGTAGCTTGAGAGAGAAAATTATATGTTATAGGAAGGAAGGGATAAGGGAGGTCAGAACTTCATGGAAAACCATGAAGAGATAGGGTCCAGTAGCTTTTTACTTATAATGGATCAAAGGCAGAGTGTGTGGGTCCAGATGCAGGTAGACTGATGAATTTGGTGATAGAAAGATGAGGTTATTTATGTCCAATAGCATCTATTTTCTCAATGAAGTATGAGGTGTGATCATAAATTGAGAATGCATGTTTATGAGCATGCTGGAAATATGAATAAAGAAATGTGATATGGATATCTGTAGGAGTGTCTGGCATTGATGAAATTTGTGATCACAAATATGAAGTGTGTCAGCATAGTTGAGTGCTTTGCTCTCACACTGAGGGTATAGGCTTAGAATAAGTGTGTAGTTGGGTTTAACTAAGACTGGAATTTTGCCAGAAAAGAATGTTGGAGTAGGAGAAGGACAAGAGAATGAAGGGCCTTTGTAAGGAAGTAATGCAAGTGATGGAGGATGAAGGATTTGAGGTTTCTGGGGGTTTATGAATAGTGAGTTGTACCAGGGCAGTGAGTCAGAAAGATAGGAGGTGATGTCCAGAATGTGGAATGCTTGGACATAAGGTTTTAGAGGTGGTTCTAATTCCAAAAAGCGAAGTCAAAAGCTATGTACCCTTTACTGTAGGCCCAGCAAAATCATTAAAAACAAACAGAATTAACTGAGGTTTAAACTATCTTCTGCTAAAGTGCCAGTCAGCTTGCCAGTCCAAGGACTTCTTGTCTTCAGCAGCTTGCTCAGAGTCACAGAAACATATTACATTATCTCTGTGCGCAGAGCGGCTCTGCCTCTGCCCTCCAGCTGATAGCAAGCTAGAGGAGGCTGGTTTAACTCTATTTACCTGTCAAGACTGACAAGGCACTCACATATTTTTTATAGTTTTCAAATGCTTGCTGGTTGCATTTTTTCTCCTTTAAAAAAAATAAAATTATGTATCCAATGGTGGTGAAGGAGAAGTCCATTCAAGAGAATGTTAAGAAAATTTTTTTCAGGATTATGTAGTGTAAGTGACAAAGTTGAGGGTGGGATGCAAGATGCTTGGTTTTAGGAAGATGCTATTATTTTAAAGCTTGTTACTCTTCTCGTCAACATTTATCGGTTACCTATTATGTGCCAGTCAACATGCTAGGTTAGTGGTTCCAAAACTGTTTGGTCTTAGGACCCCTTTATACTCTTAAAAAAATTATTGAGAACCCCAAAGGAATTTTTGTTTATGTGGATTACATCTATTGATAGTTACTGTTTTATAACTCAAATCTGAGGTATTTAAAAATACTTATTTTAAAAGAATAAACCCATTACATGTTAGTATAAACTTTAAAATGAAAAAAAAAATTCAAAATAAAAACGTTGAAGCTCAGGCTGAGTTACTTGGTTAGATTGTAATCTTGATATTCCAGGATTGAGGGTTCTATTCCCAGTTAGGGCACATACAAAAATCAAGCAATGGCCTGACCTGTGGTGGTGCAGTGGATAAAGCGTCGACCTGGAATGCTGAGGTTGCTGGTTCAAAACTCTGGCTTGCCTGGTCAGGGCACATGTGGGAGTTGATGCTTCCTGCTCCTCCCCCTTCTCTCCCTCTCTCTCTCTCTCTCTCTTTCTTTCTCTCTCTCTCCTCTCTAAAATTAATAAATAAATTAAAAAAAAAGAATCAAGCAATGAATGGAACAACAAATTGATGCTTCCCTCTCTTTCTCTCTCTCTCTTTCCCTCCATTTCCCTTCCCCTTTCTCTCTTTCTCTAAAACTCCATTTAAAAAAATTTTTTTTTATTTTTTATTTTTTTTCATTTTTCTGAAGCTGGAAACGGGGAGAGACAGTCAGACAGACTCCCGCATGCGCCCGACCGGGATCCACCCGGCACGCCCACCATGGGGCGACGCTCTGCCCACCAGGGGGCGATGCTCTGCCCATCCTGGGCGTCGCCATATTGCGACCAGAGCCACTCTAGCACCTGGGGCAGAGGCCAAGGAGCCATCCCCAGCGCCCGGGCCATCTTTGCTCCAATGGAGCCTTGTCTGCGGGAGGGGAAGAGAGAGACAGAGAGGAAAGCGCGGCGGAGGGGTGGAGAAGCAAATGGGCGCTTCTCCTGTGTGCCCTGGCCGGGAATCGAACCCGGGTCCTCCGCACGCTAGGCCGACGCTCTACCGCTGAGCCAACCGGCCAGGGCTCCATTTAAAAATTTTTAATTAAAAATACCCAGAAAGTTTAGCAAGAAGAGTGATATTGTGTTACATTTTTTCCCAAATGACTTCAATATCTGGCTTAAAAGAAAACAGCTGGAATTTCACATCTGCTTTTGCATTTAATCTATATCATGTATTCTCTAGAAGATATGTGTCCACTGTACACTTATGAGAATGAGAGTTAAAAGGAAAATAATAAGTTAGTATTATTATGAAAATATTTTTGACCTTGAGAATCCTCTGAAAGGGTCTTAAAATGAGATCCCCAGGGGTGCCCTGAGTGTACTTTGGGAACCACTGTGCTAGGTATTGGGACACAACCCTTAAGGAACTGAGATCATCAGGAGAGAACATTTACAGGTATGTGCTATACCTGTATTACATTTTTTATGAAAAAAAAAAGTGAATTAAGTGCTTTAAAAGAGTATAATACGGCCTGACCTGTGGTGGCACAGTGGATAAAAGTGTTGACTTGGAACGCTGAGGTCGCCAGTTCAAAAACTCCTGGCTTGCCTGGTCAAGGTACATATGAGAATTGATTCTCCCTGTTCCTCCCCCACCTGCTTCTCTATCTCTCTCTCTTCTCCCTTGCTAAAATGAATAAATTAAAAAAAAAAAAAAGAGTACAATACAATCCTGACTGGGAAGGTTAGCAAGGACTTCAAGGAGTTAACATTTGAGTTAGACCTTGAAATATGAATAGGTGTGTAAGAGGGAAGGTGAGGACTCCCTTTGCTGAGAGACAGCATAAAAGGCACAAGCAAGAGATTTCTAGAATGTAACATGCATGAAGAAGTTACTGGAAAGCCAGCTGGAAAAGTATAGTAGGAGGAATCTGTATAGTCTTTATTCTGAGTGTAGACAATGAGAAACAACTATTAGCTGATAAATAGCAAATATTAACCAATGTTTGTTCCTCTGTTCTATTTAGGTTTAGCTCTATTTAGAATTTAGTTCTCTCACCAACCCATTGAAAGAGAAATATTAGCCTCACTTTACAATCAAAGAAACTGAGGCTTCTGAGTTGTTAATGTGCACATTTGCATTTCTTTCTAATCGATTTTCAAATTTACTCCTATTAGTAGTCCATTTTCCCGAAGTTCTTAGGATTGAAAATGCACTATTTCCAGAGAGATGTATAATATAATTAGGGGTGAAACCATAGAAACAGAGGACCTCTTAGTTTTCTAGAAAGAAGTGGCTTTTCATTCAGCAGTACCAATGAAGCAGGAGGAGCTGCTGGCTTCCAAAAGCTCTTCCTGCTGTCCCTAGTGCTCATAACTGCTACCTCCCTTCTGTAATAGACACTTGACTTTAGGCTGTCAGTTAAAACATTTTAGCAGGAATAAGGAAATTAACTGAGACCAAACTCACAAGAGAATCAAAGAAAGCAGCTAAAGTTATCAGACAAAATTTTTTCAAAGGATAATGATCTGTGCTTTCTTCTTTGGATGGTGTATCCTGTAGGTTCTGGGGGCTCAGTATTACAAATATGATTTGAATGCGTTGCCTGCTGGGAAGCATTAGAGATTAAACAGTTCAGGAGACTATGTTTCTTTCCTCTTCTGTGACTTCAGTTTGCCCCATTTAAAAGGGATAGTCTCATAGGGATCCACCTGAGAAATAAGAATTCACATTTTTGTGGTGGTTGTATGTGAGCTGGGTGCTGAAAAACCTCAAAGCTAGATTCCAGGCAAAGATAAGGAGTGACTTAGAAATCCTAAAATTGAGGGAGCAGGAATGATTCATTTGTCACTCACGATTTTTCACTCCTGTTACTACTCATTCCAGATTATTCATGTCCTAACACTGTGTTAGAGGTACTGTATATTAACACAGCATTGCCCTACTCATTAGATTCCTATCTCAGGTGATGATCTACTCAACACTCACCAACACTGAACGCGGATATTTGCAAGTGTGAGATAAGGGTGTACACTTGGGCATGCATTAGGCCTTTAAGATGTTTTTTTTTAAATACATGATTTTTTTTATTCATTTTTAGAGAAGGGCGAGAGAGACAAAAGAGAGGGAAGAGCAGGAAGCATCAACTCCCATATGGGCCCTGACCAGGATTTGAACCGGTGACCTAAGTGCTTCAGGTCGGCGCTTCATCCACTATGCCACCACAAGGTCAAACTGTTAAACCTTTAAACCTCCCGGGAACTCTTGGGTTATCTGGAAATGTTCGCTCTCGCCCAGAGGGCGGGGGGAGGCGGTCTCCTAGGAAACCACGGAGAAGCACGTGCGCACGCGCAGTGCTCAAGCCTGGCTGATGCAACCTCCGGCACTCTACCGAGGGTAAGGAAACCGACGGGGACCCAGGCCAATCAGCAGCCTCCCAAAAGAGTGCGGAAGATCCCGCCTTCGGGCTCTGCGAGTGACGTTCAGCGGTGTCAGTGGTGAGAGGCTGGTGGCGTATCCGCCGCCGTACTGGTTCCCATCCGGTTGCCTGGGGGTGTCCGGCCTCGGTGCTGGCCGTGCGGCCATTTTGAGCTGTGTCTGTTACGCGTCTGCCTTCCCAACCCTTCCGGGAGCGAGCTGTGAGGGCCTTTTAACGGGGCCGTTTCTGGTTGGAAGTCACGCTGCCGTCGGGAGAGGCCTCCTCCGCATGGTGTAGAGACCGCGAGCGGATTAGGACGCTTCCTCCCGCCGGGATGGGTGTCGACACCGCCGCTGCCGCGTTCTGCGCCCGCCTCTCCGGACTGCGGCCTGCTTCTGGCGGCCGAAGCCGCTGCCCTCTGTGGCTCTTCTGCTGGCCGGGGGACCGGCAAGGGGCGCCGACTCCGCCGCGAGGCGAGGCCGGGATTGTGTAGGCCTCTGCGGATCCACCTGAGCTCCAGCCGCCGACTCCGCGCACCTCGCTGAGACACTGCCAAGAGCAGGAGCGATGGAGCCGGGAGCGGACCTGCCGCGGGGACGCCCGGCGTCCCGGCCCGGCCACCTGTTGTGGCTGTCCCTTCCTTGGCGCTCGCCGCCAGGCACTGCCAGGTTCCCCACACCTCCTGCCGCAGAGCACCCCGGGGACCCCAGGCCGGTTTCCCCGCCGCGGCCTGAGGCTCGGACCAGCTACTGGATGAAGCTGCTTTCCCAGCTCTTCGCCCCGCTCCCCAACCTGCTTCAGAAGCTGCTGATTTGGAGCCAGCTTTTCGGTGGGATGATTCCGACCAGATGGCTGGATTTCTCCGGAGGCTACAGCGTCCTGAGAGCCCTGCGGGCTCGGGAGGAACCGGCTGCCCCCGCGGCGAGTTCTCTGCGGCTGGACCCTTCGGCCAACCCAGCTGCCAGTCTTCTGGACTGGCTGGAGGAGGGGATCCCCTGGCAGTGCTCGACCGCCGATCTAGAATTGGGACTGAAAGTCAGTGGCCGGACCTTGGACCCTGCGGCCCGCGCGTTTCTCCTGGAGCCGCAGCTGTGGGGAGTGGAGCTGCTGCCTAATCGACTTCAGGCCCAGCTGTTCTCCGACCGGGAACTTGGCCCTTCGTACTCCGGGCCTCGAAACATTCAGCGCTTAAGTAGTTTCAACGCTGTCTCCTATTTTCTGAAACGCCCTGACCTGGATTGCCTTCCCAGGGTCGAGTTTAGATATCAGACCGGCGTCGGAAGTGTCGAGCTAGCTGACTCCCCCACAGTAAGCCCAGAGGGCAGCTCTCCGTCTGAGGACCATTCTCACCCCCAGCCCCTGAATGCAGAGATCACTTGCTCCTCCTGGCAGGGATGCTCACCTCTTTCTAGGGAAGGCCTGCCAGAAATTCACCATATTCGCATGAAACGGCTGGAATTCCTTCAGCCGACGAGCAAGGGGCAAGCGTTACCCACCCCCGACCAAGATCATGGCTACCATAGCCTGGAGGAGGAACACAGCCTTTTCTGGATGGATCCGAAGTCCTGCAGAGGTAGTTCGACACAGTCTGTTACCCCTGCTGGAGCCTTTCCTGGAACTGTCCAGGATCCCACGGAGGAAAAAATAGAATTGACTAAAGAGGTTCCTTTTGCTTTGGAAAAACAGGGCCCTTTGGAAAGCTGCCCATCCTGTGAGGCACCTATGGAAAGAGACCCTGGGGAGGACCAAATAAGTGTAGTTGACTTTTCAGACATAGGAGAGGACATTCCCATTTCTGCCAGACCAGCGTGTAGCAATAAATTGATAGATTATATTTTGGGAGGTGCATCCAGTGACCTTGAAACAAGTTCTGATTCAGAAGGTGAGGATTGGGATGAGGAAGCTGAGGATGATGGTTTCGATAGTGATAGCTCACTGTCAGAATCAGACCTTGAAGAAGACTCTGAAGGGCTTCACCTTTGGAACTCTTTCTACAGTGTAGATCCTTATAATCCCCAAAACTTTACAGCAGCGATTCAGACTGCTGCCGGAATTGTTCCTGGAGACCCTTCTGACTCCAAGAAGGATTTGTCTGATAAGTGTGATCTAGAGAATTCTCTCCAGACTGAAAGCCTTCCTGAGTCTCCTGACCATAATTCTGGGGAGGAAGATGACTGGGAATCTAGTGCAGATGAAGCGGCGAGTCTCAAACTGTGGAACTCTTTCTGTAATTCGGATGACCCCTACAACCTTTTAAATTTTAAGGCTCCTTTTCAAACATCAGGGGAAAACTGGAAAGGCTGTCATGACTCAGAGAGGCCATCTGAGCCCATTGTGGCCATTTCTGAGTGTCACACTTTACTTTCCTGTAAAGTGCAACTGTTAGGGAGCCAAGACAGTGAATGTCCAAACTTGGTACAGGGTGGGGTTCTTTCTGGAAAAAGACACATGCATATCAAAAGAAAAAAGGTTTGTTTGTTTTAACTTGCTTGATAGTTTGTACAGACTGTTTTGATGTGGTTAAAATATAGCAGCATGACTTTTCATAATAGTGCATATGTTTGAAGAAGACCTCTGAGGTCCTTGGTTTGAGAAATGACCCTCTTTTTTTCCTCTTCCTGTCAAAATAGATGTTGTCAAGGAAGTGCCATTTTCATTTGAGTTGGCAACTCGGAACTATAGACCCCTACAAGCAAGCTTCAGCTTTTCACTTTTTTTAAGGAATAGAAAAATTAAACCTTGTTTATACATGATTTAATTTTTTTGAAATTGGGAAGGTTCTAATATAGCCATAGAATTTTAAAATATTAAATGTGGTATATCATAATAAGTGTCTTTATTCCTGTCTATTCGTACCCAGAGGGATGATGGTACCGAGGAGCAAGTCAGATTTATCTGGGGTTTTTTTTGCGGTGAAAGGAAATAATTTTAGTATTAAAAACTATGTGACATGTACATGATTTTGATTGCTGGTCATAAACAATACAGGAAATAGTATCGCCTTTTCTTTAAGAATGCAATACTAATATCATTAGCCAACTAAAGGTTAGGAATCATGTAAAACGATGATCATTTACTTGATTTCTCTTCAGTATTGCTTCTTATTCCCAGGTTAGTCTTAAAACTTTATGGAGCATTTTATCTTTCAACACATTATCAGGTTAACTTTACTTTTATAGTCTTTATTTTTTCCCCCTCTATTGTTTATTCAGCTAAAGTTATTAATCTTCCCCAAACACACATGATATCTTTCATTATATAGAAAAGTTTCTTTAGTTACCTGTACCTTTATTTGTACAGAAAAAGGAGTGAATTATTATTGACCTCAGATTCTTAAGTGTTAGGGAGTTTCCAATGGACAGTACCCTCATCCATTGGCTTCAGATGTCCATTTTAATACTTTAAGACTATTCTTGGGGTAGAAAATATCTTTTAAATGTGGTCATCTTATGCCTCACCTGTAGATACAAAATAAGTCATGTTTGAAAATTAAATTTTAGATTATACTTCTGTAAATGTCATCATAGAAGAGCTTTTCTTTGTCTTTTTAAGGGGCCTCTGACACAATGAACTATCTATTTAGTAAATAGCTAAGAACAGTCGGGCAATGGAACTAGCACTTGGAGACCTGTGTTCTCTGCTCCTGAGTGATTAGGGCCAAGAGATTTGGGAATTTAGCCTGGGAACTAACTTGACCTCTCATGGTCTTGAATCACTCATTTATCTGATGGGAATAATAATATCGTATGAATTATTGCATGATTCAAATGAGATGAGTAAATAAGACTCAATTCATTGCTTTAAATGGTAACTTATTATTCAGGGATGTCAGGCCAGTTGCATGTCTCATTTTAGCCTGCTCATTAAGTAAAAATGGGATGAGTCAAGTAGGTTTGAGACTATTGACTGAACTAGAAGCAACATTTATAAAAGATTATGTCTAACTATGATTAAATTATTTGACATCCTTTGACTACTTGCCATTCTTGAGGTATATGGGAATAAATTGGTAATGCCTAATTCTTTTAAAATTATTTTTATTTATTCATTTTAGAGGAAACAGAGAGAGAAGGAGGGAGGAGCAGGAAGCATCAACTCCCATATGTGCCTTGACCGGGCAAGCGGCAACCTCAGTGTTCCAGGTTGACACTTTATTCACTGTGCCACCACAGGTCTTTCATTTTAAGAATTAGTGCCTAATTCTTAAAATGAAAGACTTTGAAAGTGCTTAACAGTACAGATTGTGGAACCAGACTCAGGGTTTGAATCCTGATTATACCACATAGAAGCTGTGTGATTTGAACAAGTCAGTTAACTTGTCTACTACTGTTTCCTTATCTGTACAGTGGAGATGATGATAGATAGTACCCCTTAGGATTGGTATATTAAATGAGATAACAATTGTGAAATGCTGTGAAAAGATCCTGGTATATGGTAAACAATTTGTAAGTGTTATTTATCTTAGTGACAGCTGAATAAGGGATGGTAGAATGCAATATCTAATAAGATTTACATACCTACTGATTGCCCTCGGGGGCATTCCTTGGCCTGATGTAAAGGGAATGAAAGTGGTAGGCCACAGTGGGATTAGCTGATGTAACTATTGAACATACTTTAAAAGTAAGAACCTATTTACTTTTGGAGTTTGATAATCTTACAAAGAGACAAGTAGGGATTAACAGGGACTGTCACTCATTACATGTGATCATATATATAATAATCACAATTTCATGTATCTATATAGTGATAGTATATTGAAGAGGAATACAAGAATAGTGTTAAAGATATGTTAATTTTGCTCACTTTATTAAGTAAATTTCTCCTCTGTATCCTGATTACAAAAGTAATGATATAAGAATAATGCTACATGTTCATGATTTAAAAATTAGCACTGAGAGTGAAATTTCTTTTAAAAAATGAGGAATAGAAATAAGTGAAGGTTTTGTTAAAGCTTTTGTGTTATAAAAGTACTGACTTCCAGGTGTATATTTCTGAAATATTTTGTTTGGAAACTTGGTCATTTTGGAAGAAGAGTATCACAGAACTGTACTTCACTAAGAATTTTTTAAAAGTAAGGGTTAATAACATCAGGAAAATCACAGTTCCCCATTTGGATTTATTTTATTAACATCAAAAACTAAAAGGGGGTCAAGGATGGATGACAGATGTCCACTGATTTTTATTCAGATGCCATCTAGTCAATCAGAATTCTTTTTTTTTTTTAACTTTCTTTGATAGTTGAGGCCAAATATTCCTGTAAGATATATGATATTCTGAGAGAATTAGTAGCATAGAGTTAATTACCTCACCTGACCAGTGGTGGCGCAGTGGACAGAGCGTTGACCTGGGACACTGAAGTCCCAGGTTCCAAACCCCAAGGTCACCAGCTTGAGTGTGGGGTCAACAACATGAGCCCATGATTGCTGGCTTGAGCCAGAGATCGCTGGCTTGAAGCTCAAGGTCTCTGGATCCAGCCCAAGGTTGCTGGCTAGAGTAAGGGGTTGCTGAGTTAGAGCATGATGTCACTGGCTGGGCTGGAGCCCCCCAGTCAAGGTACATACCAGAAGCAATCCGTGAACAATTAAAGTTGATGCTTCTCATATCTCTATCTCTCTCTCTCTCTCCCCCCTCCCTCCCTTCTCCCTCCCTCCCTCTCTCCCTCCTTCCTTCTCCCTCTCCCTAAAAGTTAATTACCTTGATGATTATAAGATCCTAGAGAGATTAAAGTTAGTCTTTGTCTTCATAGGTAACCTTCCTTGAAGAAGTTACTGAGTATTATATAAGTGGTGATGAGGATCGCAAAGGACCATGGGAAGAATTTGCACGGGATGGATGCAGATTCCAGAAACGAATTCAAGAAACAGAAGAGGCAATTGGATATTGCTTGACATTTGAGCACAGAGAAAGAATGTTTCATAGACTCCAAGAAACATGCTTCAAAGGACTTGATGTTTTTGAGCCATGTTCAGATGATTTGATAGTCTCTGGCCCTAGCATACACTAACTTACTTCAGAGGTTTCTTTTAAAACAAAAATTGGCAGCTGTCCTTTGACCTTTTTTTTTTAGGGGATATGTAACTTGGATCCAGCAATCTTGTTTAATATCGTTTTGCAACGTATCTCACTTGGAAATGTTCAGGATTGAAGCCAAGCCCTGATAATGAAGGAGGAGATGGTGTGATTTCTAATCCTCCCATTTTATTTAGTTGGATGTGTTTTTGGATGTTTGCTTGTTGAGGTAAAAAGGGAACCTTTTAAGGTGTACTTTTGCACTTTCAAAACTTCCTTTTTAGGGATCAATATAGGGTTCAAAGCTCATTTTCCATTTTAATTTAAATTATGTGTACCTGTCTTAAAAACTTTGGGCACTTCTTTCTTCCCTCCAACATTCTAAAATTAATGGGCTTTTATGTTTTCTCTGTATTTTCTTATTTCAGTGATTTGGTCTTTCTCCCTTAAGGGTAAGAAAATAGTCATGCTGTCAACTTAAGGCGCATTATCTCGTGTCACTTATCTTCTGAGAATGAGTTAGGCTGAAAATGTGTGGTGGTTTTTTATTGCTAGGCTAAGTTCTACCTGAGATACTTACAAGGACTGCTACAAAACCAACAAGTGGTACTCTTACTTTTGGAAAGCTACAGTTTTCTTCCACATTTGAACATCTAATATATTTAATTTCTGTGGAAAATGTTTTTTGGAGAGGCTTCAGTGTATGTTGTGGTTTTCAGTTAAGTGGTTCTTTGTATCTTTTAACAGATGGAAATTGTTGTAAAAGGCATCAGAAAGTAATAATTATATCATAGGCATTTAATTTTTTAATTAAAAGTCTAGAATTTTCCTAGGAAGAAGGTAGACATCAGAGCAATTTGGTTTTGTTGTATATGCTGTCAACACAACAGTGTTATTAATGTCAGGCCTTGGCACTGTCACTTTTGAGACCTGTCAGAGTGACACTATAAACTTGGAAATGGGCAGTTCTGAATTTTCCAGATGAAAATATAAAATAGAGACTTCAGTCAGTATCCAAGTTTATTGTGTTCTGTTTTAATAATGAGAGAAGCGGGGCTTATATGTTCAGGAAAAGATAGAACTATAGATAAAACAATTAGAAAGTCTTAATATCTGTAGCCCAAAGTTTGCTTTTGAATCCAAGTTTTTGCAGTGACTGTTTGTGCCTGGTTTATTTAGTAACTACGTGTTATGCATCTGTTAGGTTGAAGGAATGTTAACCAACTTCTTAATTGTCTATTTTTACTTCACATGCCTCAAACCACAGGTCATAAAAAATGTGAATAGATTAGATGACCTCTTAATTTTGAACTTGTATGGTGCGGGGATGATTTTTCATCAAAAGTGCTTGCAGGGTTACTACCTCAGTTAATAATCTACCTGGTCATTGTTTTATTTCTATCTGGTTTGCTCTAAGAACTGCCTAGTGTTAATTTATATATTCATACATAAACACACTGAGAGTGTCACAACGTAAAAGTTGGTCAAATTTTTGCAGAGCCCTTAGTCAAGGTGTTTAGTGCTTTTCCACTTTAGGTAGTCAGAGAATGCATAGCACCATAGAAGCAGGCTGGTTCCAGATACCAGCTGAGTCAGGTGGAAAGAAAGCATTATTTACCTTGAAAAGAACTTTTTGAAAATGTATAGGCATTCTTTTTAAAACCAGAATGAAGTATACTATTTTATGTCAGATTTCAGTTGTGTTTTATGTTTCTGAAATCTAGTACCTCTGCCTATTTGTAAAAAACGTTATCTTGACATTAATTGAATTGTGGAAAGTTGTTCCTTTAGAATTCTAACCTCAGCGTCACTACCAAATGAGTAACAGCTTGGTTAACAATTCTCCCATTTACTTCCCTCCTTTAAAAGAAGTGATCAGAGGATGGTGAGGACAGAAGGGACCATTTTTTAAAGTTGGATTGAAGGAGAAGAAAATTTTTGTTTCAATCCTAGTTAAAATAAAGTTAAACCTCCACCATTTTAAAAAGAAAATTCTTGGAAAAATTTTTTTTTAATTCTTGGAAATTTTAATTGAACATTTTATACATTTGAAGTCTTGCAGTGGTGCTTTAAGTATCAATGTATATATGAAAGACTGTACAGACAGGTAAAATTTCCCTTTTTGAGTGTTGAAATGTACCAACAACACCTCTTCATCTTTGACCTAAAATCAAAATTATCAGATTTTATTTTTTTATAATTTAAAGAAGATGAGTTTAGGGGACTAGAAGAGTTTTAAATTGACTTCTACAGATCCAATGAGTAAAATGTAACCAATGGGATTTTATAGTAAAGTTCTATTTGTGTATATAACTTAACTAATCTGTAAATTGTAATAAATATATTTACAATTATTACACGTGATTTTTTTATTCAACTTTATAATTTATGGTTTGTACTTTAAATTGGTTCTGGAATTACTGAGCAAGATTTTCTGATTTAAATCAGGTATTTTTGTAGAATCTTAGGGCGGCTGGACAAATTTCTCTGGTTTAAAATGGCTATGTGACATATAAATTGCATCTCAGCTACTTGGAGGGCAGGAATGGGATGAGGTAAATATTATAATTGCAAACCACGTTTTAGTAATAGAATTTGGTTCTTCAGGTTTGAAAGACCCCACCTAGAGAGAGGGTTAGAATCTAAAATTGGTTCCAGCCATCTACTTCTGTTGTGAAGAAAACAGTAAAATTGAAAGTACAAGCCGTAAAACTCATGCTGGGGTTAGCATAGTACCTATCTTTCCCCTAAGTAGCAGGGAAACCTGCTGCTCTGTATTGTGCATTATTATTTTTTTTAATTGTATTGATTTATATATATATATAGAAAAAAACATTGATCTGTAGGTGTATGTACCCTGACTAGGGGTCGAACCTGCAAAGTTTTTGTTTTAGAATAACACTAATCAACTGGGCTATCTGGCCAGGGCTGTGCATTAGTATTGATTACCATGGTTTTGTAAATCATGTTCTCTTATGTATGATACTGAATGTGATGGTAATATCAGAAAAAAAAAGTTTTTACCCTGACTAAAAGACAAACATTTGGGTTATAGCAAACCTGTTAATGGATTAAGGCATATAGATCTTCCTAGCTAAAGAAGAAAATTATTAAAGGTATATTCCTGAACTGGAAGGAAAGAAAATAACATTTAGTTGCAGATAATTAGTGCTTAGCACAAATTGAATTGACAGCCCCAGATTATACTTTTTTTTTTTATAAATTTTCATTTTAATGGGGTGACATCAATAAATCAGGGTACATATATTCAAAGAAAACATTTCCAGGTTATCTTGTCATTTAGTCATGTTGCATACCCATCACCCAAAGGGAGATTGTCCTCCGTCACCCTCTATCCAGTTTTCTTTGTACCCCTCCCCCGCCCCCTCTCCCTCCTTCCCTCCCCCCCCCTAACCACCACACTCCTGTCCATGTCTCTTAGTCTCGCTTTTATGTCCCACCAATGTATGGAATCCTGCAGTTCTTGTTTTTTTCTGATTCACTTATTTCACTCCGCATAATGTTATCAAGATTCCACCATTCTGCTGTAAGTGATCCGATGTCATCATTTCTTCTAGCTGAATAGTATATCATGGTGTATATGTGTCCCATCTTCTTTATCCAGTCTTCTATTTTTTTTACAGTGATTAAAAGCCTTTAAGCAAACTCTTGGCCAATACAGCAAGAATCCATAAAAGAGTAGTGTCCTTAATATGTTCACCAAGTCCAAGTTGGCCCCATCACCATGCCAAATCCCTGAAAAATGCAACCCAACCACAGTTCAGTCTGTTAGGAGCTGTCACAGGGAGCAGGAGTCCAGGAAAAGTCCACGTCCAGGAAAAGTCCGCATGGCTCTGGAATTGTCACCATTCTATACTTTGCAGCTCATGTCCAAGTCCCAATGACCGCTGCTTCTAGCTGGTAATGGTTCAGGTAGACTGGAAAAGCCATTTGCAGCATGCGTGGATATGGAGCTTCTGTTCTCTGCCTGGAGAGATGAGACCAGGTTGCTTTTCCCTGGAGCTCTGCGACTGTGGCATGGTCAAGAGAACCTTGGGATACACTAAGCTGGGTGGCAAAGGTAAATTCATAATAGAAGTTGGCAAAAGGGGGAAAGAGAGCTCTTATACTTCTATTACCATGTTGGGGTTAATTTAAGCATTTTGGGCTGTCTTTCCAGGGAGATACATGAAAATAGCCATATTTACATCAAACCAAAATAATTGTTGTGACTATTCTGGTATCCTATAGAAATTGTGGTGTGTTTGTGTATGTGTGTGTGTGTGTGTTAATAGTTTAAAGCAAGGGTAGTCAACCTTTTTATACCTACCGCCCACTTTTATATCTGTTAGTAAAGTTTTCTAACCGCCCACTGGTTCCACAGTAATGGTGATTTATAAAGTAGGGAAATAACTTTATAAAATTTATAAAGCAGAGTTACAGCAAGTTAAAGCATATAACAATAATTACTTACCAAGTACTTTATGTTGGATTTTCGCTAAGTTTGGCAGAATAAATCTTTATAAAACAACTTCCTATAGTTAAATCTATCTTTTTATTTATACTTTGGTTGCTCCACTACGCCCACCATGAAAGCTGGAATGCCCGCTAGTGGGCAGTAGGGACCAGGTTGACTACCACTAGTTTAAAGTAAAGTTTAATTGTTGACCCAAGAAATTTTGATAGTTACACATAGAATTTGATGGTCTCAATTAGAGACTTTATTTGGGTCCTCTATGTCCCTTTTAAAAATAGTGGAATACTTAATTTTTTTCTAATGAGAATTGTGTTATTTATAAATACCTAATATAGATATGTATATGGACATTTTAAAAAAATGATATTTAGAGAGAAAGGAAGACAGAAACATTGATTTTGTTGTTCCACTTATTCATGCTGTCATTGATTGGTTCTTATAAATGCCCTGACCGTGGATCAAACCTGCAACCTTGGACATGACTGGTGGTGGCACAGTGGATAGAGGATACTGAGGACCCAGGTTCAAAACCCTGAGATTGCTCATCTGGCTTGAGTACAGGCTAGCCTGATTGAATGCAGGATCATAGACATGGTCCTAAGTTTGCAGGCTTGAGCCCAAGGTCAGTGGCATGAGCCCCTCTGTCAAGGCACGTATGAGAAGCAAGCAACGAACAACTAAAGTGCCGTGGCTATAGTTCATGCGTCTCATTTCCTTTCCTGGTGCGCACTCACTCGCTCTCTGTCTAGAAAACAAAATAAATTGCTAAAAAGAAACCTGCAACCTTGGCATGTCAGGACAATTCTCTAACCAACTGAGCTAAGTGACCAAGGCCTAAAGGCATTCTTGGTACTAAGTATGCTGCCCAGGGTGCCTTTTTGAGATGAGAGATAGTTTCTTTTTATGTGTATAAAGAGGTTTTGCAATTTCTGCATTTAACTGATTATGACAGATGTCAGCTGTTTGGAATTTTTCTACATTGGACTACATTTTTACTTACAGACTTAGTTGATGCTCTGTCATCAACACCAACAGCCTTTTCCTCTTTGGATTTGCTGCAAGACTTAAGTTTGTATGGATCAGTTATGACTTTAAATAGAGAGGCAGTGTTATATCAAGATCTATAACAATAGGTGTAATAAATAGGATAAATAGATCTCTTTTAACCCTGCTCACTTTGAGGATTTATCAAGCAAGCTGTTTTTTGGGAGGGGGGCGTTGCAGGGAGACAGACCAGAAGGGAGAGAGATGAGAAGCATCAACGCATGGTTGTGTCACTCTAGTTGTTCATTGATTTTTTTCTCATATGTGCCTTGACTGGGGGGTTTCGGCTGAGCCAGTGACCCCTTGCTCAAGCTAGTGACCTTAAGCTTCAAGCCAGTGACCTTTGGGCTCAAGCCAGCAACCATGAGGTCATGTCCTTGATCCTGCACTCAAGCCTGTTAGCCCTCACTCAAGCTGGATGAGCCTGTGCTCAAGCTATTGAACTCGGGGTCTCAAACCTGGGTCCTCAGCATCCCAGGCCGATGCTTTATCCACTGGTCAGGCAAGCAAGCTTTCAATTAGTACTTTTTAGTGACAGGTTTGATATAGGGAATTTGAGAAGAAATCATTTTACACATGGAATGAGAACAGGGGATGTATTACTATGTAACATTTGAGTTACATCAATGTTTTACTATTGGCAGACCCCTTCATCTCAATAGGGAAAGAAAGATAGGGGAAACGAGGCTACGGAAAGCTGGATGCATGGAGAGGGTGGGTACCCCAGAGATCTAATGAGAACATAGGTCTAGAAAGCTGAACTATAAGGGAAGAAGTTTTGGAGCTTTCAGGTTTTGTTTTTTTAGTCTTTTACCCTTCCCTTCATTCTCAGTACTATCCTTTCCTTACAGTTTCATTCTGCCTTTGCTGATTTTTTTCACTACTATTTCATAGATCCTTACCTAGAAGAAGGATGAGGATCTTCATAATACAAGAACAGTACAATTGCTTACGTACGTGTTCAATGTTCATTAGCGAAACTCTTCATCAAGAAGAAAGGACAAGGGAGATGACGTCAGAGTAATGGCGCGGTAGGAAACGATACCAATAAATCTCCCCCAAAACTCAACAAGATCTTCAACCAGAAACAGAAAAACCTATCCTTGGAGCCTCCAGATGTTTCGCAATACACCCGAAGGTATGGTCGAGCGAAAAATTGGCTAAATATATAATCAAACCCCAAAGGAAATAGGGAGTAAGAAATGTTCCACCTTCCTCAGTAACCTAAATAGGGCTGCTTTCACTGGGAACTGAGAGTATAGAAACTAAGGCGGGCAAAGGGGGTGAATAGATCCAGGCTGCGGCACAAACGGCCGAACCAGGCTGTGGCACAGAGATCCAAGCCGAGGAAAAACTGTGCCTGTGGTAACCCAGGCAATACAAGCTAACATTTGTGCCAAACCTAGACAAAGAAAGACAAGTGGGGCAGCCATTTTCCCCGATCTCCTGGTCGGCGTGCGCAGATAGTGGGTGCGAGATTCCTTCGAAAGCCCCGGGAGTGGGCGCTTGTGTTACCCCACAGAGAGGCAGAGTCAGAGGCCTTTGTGTGGGCCGAAAGTAGAATCTCCAGGCCACCCCAGCACCCTGAAAAAGCCGCGCACAGGGAGGGAGCGAGAGCCAATTCCAATGCTGGAACTTTTCCGTGCGGGCAGGGATTTCACTCAAAGTGTGAGGCGGCCGGCCTGATATCCTGGTCTGCGCACAGAGAGTGGGCAAGAGATTCCTCCGAGCATCTCAGGAATGAAAGCCCGTGTTATCCCATGGAGGGGCAGAGTCAGGGGCCTTTGTGTGGGCCAAAAGCAGAATCTCAGGCCGGCCCAGTGCCCTTAAAAAGCCGCGCATGGGGAGGGAGCGAGAGCCAATTCTAATGCTGGAACTTTTCCGTGTGGGCGGGGGTTTCACTCAAAGGGTGAGGCGGCCAGCCTGATATCCTGGTCTGCGCGTGCAGATAGTGAGCGAGAGATTCCTCCGAGTGCCTCGGCAGTGGGCGCGCGTGTTATCCCACAGAAGGGCAGAGTCAGGGGCCTTTGTGTGGGCCAAAAGCGGAATCTCCAGGCTGCCCCAGTGCCCTGAAAAAGCTGCACATGGGGAGGGAGCGAGAGCCAATTCCAATGCTGGAACTTTTCCATGTGGGCGGGGGTTTCACTCAGAGTGTGAGACTGCCGGCCTGATATCCTGGTTTGCGCACAGATAGTGAGCGAGAGTTTCCTCCAAGCGCCCCAGGAGTGGGCGCCCACCCATATTACCGGACAGAGTGGCAGAGCCAGAGGTCTTTGAGTGGGTAGAAACCCCGCCTGATTTTGCTAACAGCTCTGACTTACTGAGCCTTACCCAGAGCCCTGTGCTGAGTGGGAATAGAGTGGGGAGTTGCTAGCTCTTTGAGCCTCTTACTATCCAGGCAGAGGCAGCAGCAACCCCATAGCTGGACTATCAGGCTACTAATTGAGGAAGGAAAGACTAGGAGAGAGGCTCCAGGAACACAGACTCTCTCACTGTCGAAGCCTATAAATGCTAATAAGCCTCGACTGCCAACGAGACTGAAGCACAATACATGACATCACCATAGAGACTTATTAACTGCAAACCTCTACCTGAGCGTGCCAAAGGGGCAGAACCCGGGATACAGAGTCACCGACCAGGAAGAGGGAGAGAAAAGAAAAAGCAAGAAGATAACCTCTCAAAATCAAGAATAATCTGCAGACTTTATAACCTATTCCATTTTATTATATTTGTTCGTTTGTTTCTCTTATCTTCATTCTTGATATTTTTTTTTTCCTCCTCCAATTTTGTCGTTTAACTCTCTGCCGGTCTTACTCTCTCCTCTCCTTGAACTACACTACGCATAAGTGTTACATCTTCCATTATCTTTTCTTTCCTCTTCCTTTCTCTCTATGAGGGTTGCACTCCAAAACTCTTAACTCTCTTTCTCTCTCCTCTTTTTTCTTCTTTTAGTGGTTTCCTCTTTTTTCTCTCTCTCTCTCTCTTTCTTTTCTCCCTCTACCTTAGTTTCTTCCTTTCTCCTTTATGTCTCCTCTCATTCAAACCTCAATAATGAACAAATTATCTTATCTGGGACTCAAACTTATGTTTGTGGCATTTTGGGGGTTTTTTACTTCACCTTTTTAACTCACTAGCAGTGCTCCCATCCCTGGCTCTCCATTTTATCTAGTTCTTGTTCCACTAAATACAATAGTAATTTTTAAATTTGTTTCCCCATTTTCCTGTTTTCCTCTTATTCCTCTCATCATAACTCTTAGTCAACCAACACCTAAAAGCAAATCATTTTATTCTTGACCCAAATTTTTTCCTTATTTGCTTTTTGTGGGTCCATACCCCCTTTTTTTTCTTTTTTCTTTTTTTCTTTGTTTTTTTTTTTGCCCCTTTATTACTTCTCCCCAATTCAGGCCCTCCATTACAGGCATTGTTTATTCTATTTAGTAAAATATAATTCACAGTTCACCACAAGATTTTCTCAAGAAAGAGGGGAGAGGAGAGGAGAGGAAAAAAGGATGGGGGGGGGAATAATTTCCTTTTTTTAAAATTTTTATTTTATATTATTTTTCTTTATTTAATTATTAATTTTTTAAAAAACTCTTCGATTTTTTATTTTTTTAACTTTTTATTATTTATTAAATCTCATTAATACTATCAACAAAACCACCCTCAGATGCCATTAAGGAAGAGAAAATCAAATATCATGGATACAAAAGAAAGAGAGGTAACACAGATAGATGAGGAAAAATCTATGGAGAAAAATTTAATATATTGGAAACCTTGGAGTTAAATGACTGAGAATTTAAAATAGAAATCCTAAAAATACTCAGAGATATACAAGAAAACACAGAAAGGCAATTTAGGGAGCTCAGAAAACAACTCAATGAACACAAAGAATATATTTCCAAGGAAATTGAAACTATAAAAACAAAGCAAACAGAGATGAAAAACTCAATTCACGAGCTGAAAAACAAGGTAACAAGCTTAGCTAATAGAACAGGCCAGATAGAAGGTAGGATTAGTGAAATAGAAGACAAGCAACTTGAGGCACAACAGAGAGAAGAAGAAAGAGACTCAAAAATTAAAAAAAATGAGATAGCCCTACAGGAATTATCTGACTCCATCAAAAAGAATAACATAAGAATAATAGGTATATCAGAGGGAGAAGAGAGAGAAAATCGAATGGAGAACATAGTCAAATAAATAATAGATGAGAACTTCCCAAGCCTGTGGAAAGAACTAAAGCCTCAAATTCAAGAAGCAAACAGAACTCCGAGTTTTCTTAACCCCAACAAACCTACTCCAAGGCACATCATAATGAAATTGGCACAAACCAGTGGCAAAGAAAAAATTCTCAAGGCAGCCCGGGAAAAGAAGAATACAACATATAAAGGAAGACCCATTAGATTATCATCCGATTTCTCAACAGAAACTCTACAAGCTGGAAGAGAGTGGACCCCAATATTTAAAGTCCTGAAAGAGAGGAACTTCCAGCCACGAATACTATACCCATCAAAGCTATCCTTCAAATATGAAGGAGAAATAAAAACATTCACAGATACAGAAAAGATGAGGGAATTTATCATCAGAAAATCCCCACTCCAGAAATTACTAAAGGGGGTTCCCAATCAGATACAAAGAACACACACAAAAAAAGCCACAAGTAAAAGCTCCAAGAAGAACACAATAAAACCAAATTTAAACTGTGACAAAAACAAAAAGAAAAGGGGGGGGGGAGAGGATGGAGATTAACAGTAGCAAAGGACGATGGAGTGCAAAAGTACTCACAAAATAGTGCACTACAATGAACAGGGTAGGAACCCTTTTCATTACTTAAAGTTAACCACCATTGAAAAAACCGCCACAGAAGCACATGATTTAAAAAAGATAGCAACAGAGGAAAGATGTATGGAATACAACCAAATAAAAACAAAAGATAGAAAAATGAAAGAGAAGGATCAAACAAGACACAAAACTAACAGAAAGTAATCTATAAAATGGCAATAGGGAACTCACAAGTGACAATAATTACACTAAATGTAAATGGATTAAACTCACCAATAAAAAGGCACAGAGTAGCAGAATGGATTAAAAAAAATCCAACTGTATGCTGCCTACAAGAAACTCATCTAAGTAACAAGGATAAAAACAAATTTAAAGTGAAAGGCTGGAAAACAATACTCTAAGCAAATAACATCCAAAAAAAAGCAGGCGTAGTAATACTCATATCTGATATGCTGACTACAAGACAGCAAAAGTACTCAGAGACAAAAATGGTCATTTCATAATGATTAAGGGGACACTGAATCAAGAAGACATAACAATTCTTAATATATATGCATCAAACCAAGGAGCACCAAAATATATAAGACAGCAACTTATTGACCTTAAAACAAAAACTGACAAAAATACAATCATACTTGGAGACCTCAATACACTGCTGATGGCTCTAGATCGGTCATCCAAACAGAGAATCAACAAAGATATAGTGGCCTTAAACAAAACACTAGAGCACCTGGATATGATAGACATCTCCAGGACATTTTATCCCAAAGTGATTGAGTATATATTTTTCTCCAGTGTACATGGATCATTCTCAAGAATTGACCATATGTTGGGCCACAAAAACAACATCAGCAAATTCAGAAAAATTGAAGTTGTACCAAGCATATTTTCTGATCATAAAGCCTTGAAACTAGAATTCAACTGCAAAGAAGAGGAAAAAAATCCCACAAAAATGTGGAAACTAAACAACATACTTTTAAAAAATGAATGGGTCAAAGAAGAAATAAGTGCAGAGATCAAAAGATATATACAGACAAATGAAAATGACAATACAACATATCAGAATCTATGGGATGCAGAAAAAGCAGTGATAAGAGGGAAGTTCATATCACTTCAGGCCTATATGAACAAAAAAGAGAGAACCCAAGTGAACCACTTAACTTCACACCTTAAGGAACTAGAAAAAGAAGAACAAAGACAACCCAAAACCAGCCAAAGAAAGGAGATAATAAAAATCAGAGCAGAAATAAATGATATAGAGAACAGAAAAACTATAGGAAAAATTAATAGAACAAGGAGCTGGTTCTTTGAAAAGATCAACAAAATTGACAAACCCTTGGCAAGACTTACCAAGGAAAAAAGAGAAAGAACTCATAAACAAAATCCAAAATGAAAGAGTAGAAATCACCACGGACACCATAGATATACAAAGAATTATTGTAGAATACTATGAAAAACTTTATGCCACTAAATTCAACAATCTAGAAAAAATGAATAAATTTCTAGAACAATACAACCTTCCTAGACTGAGTCAAGAAGAAGCAGAAAGCCTAAACAGATCAATTAGTAGAGAAGAAATAGAAAAAACCATTAAAAACCTCCCCAAAAATAAAAGCCCAGGTCCAGATGGCTATACCAGCGAATTTTATCAAAGATTCAAAGAAGACTTGGTTCCTATTCTACTGAAAGTCTTCCAAAAAATTGAAGAAGAAACAATACTTCCAAACACATTTTATGAGGCCAACATAACCCTCATACCGAAACCAGGCAAGGATGGCACACACACAAAAAAACTACAGACCAATATCTCTAATGAATACAGATGCTAAAATACTAAACAAAATACTAGCAAATCGAATACAACAACATATTAAAAAAATAATACATCAGGATCAAGTGGGATTCATCCCAGAATCTCAAGGATGGTTCAACATATGTAAAACGGTTAACGTAATACACCATATCAACAAAACAAAGAACAAAAACCACATGATTTTATCAATAGACGCAGAAAAGGCTTTCGATAAAATACAACACAATTTTATGTTTAAGACTCTCAACAAAATGGGTATAGAAGAAAAATATCTCAACATGATAAAGGCCATATATGATAAACCATCAGCTAACATCATATTAAATGGCACTAAACTGAAGGCTTTCCCCCTTAAATCAGGAAAAAGACAGGGTTGTCTACTCTCTCCACTCTTATTTAATGTGGTGCTAGAGGTTCTAGCCAGAGCAATCAGAGAAGACAAAGAAATAAAAGGTATCCATATTGGAAAAGAAGAAGTAAAGGTATCACTTTTTGCAGATGATATGATCCTATACATCGAAAACCCCAAAGAATCCACAAAAAGACTACTAGAAACAATAAGCCAATACAGTAAGGTCGCAGGATACAAAATTAACAAACAGAAGTCAATAGCCTTTCTATATACCAACAATGAAACATTTGAGAACGAACTCAAAAGAATAATCCCCTTCACGATTGCAACAACAAAAAAATAAAATACTTAGGAATAAACATAACAAAGAATGTAAAGGACTTATATAATGAAAACTATAAACCATTGTTAAGGGAAATAGAAAAAGATATAATGAGATGGAAGAATATTCCTTGTTCTTGGTTAGGAAGAATAAATATAATCAAGATGGCCATATTACCCAAAGCAATATACAAATTTAATGCAATTCCCATCAAAATTCCAATGACATTTTTTAAAGAAATGGAGCAAAAAGTCATCAGATTCATATGGAATTATAAAAAAAACCCAAATAGCCAAAGCAATCCTAAAGAAAAAGAATGAAGCTGGGGGCATAACAATACCTGACTTCAAACTATATTATAGGGCCACGACAATCAAAACAGCATGGTATTGGCAGAAAAATAGACACTCAGACCAATGGAACAGAATAGAAAACCCAGAAATAAAACCACATATATATATAGTCAAATAATTTTTGATAAAGGGGCCAACAACACACAATGGAGAAAAGAAAGCCTCTTCAACAAATGGTGCTGGGAAAACTGGAAAGCCACATGCAAAAGAATGAAACTGGACTACAGTCTGTCCCCCTGTACTAAAATTAACTCAAAATGGATCAAAGATCTAAACATAAGACCTGAAACAATAAAGTACATAGAAGAAGACATAGGTACTAAACTCATGGACCTGGGTTTTAAAGAGCATTTTATGAATTTGACTCCAAAGGCAAGAGAAGTGAAGGCAAAAATTAATGAATGGGACTACATCAGACTAAGAAGTTTTTGCTCAGCAAGAGAAACTGACAACAAAATAAACAGACAGCCAACTAAATGGGAAATGATATTTTCAAACAACAGCTCAGATAAGGGCCTAATATCCAAAATATATAAAGAACTCATAAAACTCAACAACAAACAAACAAACAATCCAATAAAAAAATAGGAAGAGGACATGAACAGTCACTTCTCCCAGGAAGAAATACAAATGGCCAACAAATATATGAAAAGATGCTCATCTTCATTAGTTATTAGAGAAATGCAAATCAAAACTGCAATGAGATACCACCTCACACATATTAGATTAGCTATTATTAACAAGACAGGTAATAGCAAATGTTGGAGAGGCTGTGGAGAAAAAGGAACCCTCATACACTGTTGGTGGGAATGTAAAGTAGTACAACCATTATGGAAGAAAGTATGGTGGTTCCTCAAAAAACTGAAAATAGAACTACTTTATGACCCAGCAATCCCTCTACTGGGTATAAAACCCCAAAACTCAGAGACATTGATACGTAAAGATACATGCAGCCCCATGTTCATTGCAGCATTGTTCACAGTGGCCTGGACTTGGAAACAACCAAAAAGCCTGTCAATAGATGACTGGATAAAGAAGACGTGGCACATATACACTATGGAATACTACTCAGCCATAAGAAATGATGACATCGGATCATTTACAGCAAAATGGTGGGATCTTGATAACATTATACAGAGTGAAATAAGTAAATCAGAAAAAACCAGGAACTACATTATTCCATATGTAGGTGGGACATAAAAGTGAGACTAAGAGACATTGATAAGAGTGTGGTGGTTACGGGGGGAGGGGGGAGAGGGAGAGGGAAAGGGGGAGGGGGAAGGGCACAAAGAAAACTAGATAGAAGGTGACAGAGGACAATCTGACTTTGGGTGATGGGTATGCAACATAATTGAACGACAAGATAACCTGGATATGTTATCTTTGAATATATGTATCCTGATTTACTGATGTTGCCCCATTAAAAAATAAAATTATTAAAAAAAATAAAGAAAAAAAAAAGAAGAAAGGACCTCACAGATTGCTTAACTCTCTTCAGAGCTTATTGCACATTTACTGAGAGCATTAGGTTAATATATATATATATATATTATATGTATATATATGTATACCATATTTCCCCATGTATAAGATGCACATTTTTTCAAAAAATTTGGGGTCTAAACACTTGGTGCGTCTTATACAGTGGTTGTAGTTTTTTTTTACTTGCATTTCCCGCTTTTTTGTGCTTGTTTTTGTGCTCATTGTTGAAGACAGTGATTCGTCATCAGACACAGATGAGGACAAGCTAATGGATGGGAGTTTTATTTTGTTTGTTTTTTTACAGAGAGAGAGTCAGAGAGAGGGATAGACAGGGACAGACAGACAGGAACGGAGAGATGAGAAGCATCAATCATTAGTTTTTTGTTGCACATTGCAATACCTTAATTGTTCATTGATTGCTTTCTCATACGTGCCTTGACCGCGGGCCTTCAGCAGACCGAGTAACCCCTTGCTCGAGCCAGCGACCTTGGGCTCAAGCTGGTGAGCTTTTTGCTCAAACCAGATGAGCCCTCGCTCAAGCTGGCGACCTCGGAGTCTCGAACCTGGGTTTTCCACAGCCCAGTCTGATGCTCTATCCCCTGTGCCACCGCCCAGTCAGGAGGATGGGAGTTTTGACAGTGATGAGGAATTATATGAATTTTATGGTGCATAAAACTTGAGTTCAATAACTTTATGTAATACATTTTTTTCAAATTTTGGGCCCCAAAATTAAGGTGCGTCTTATACATGGGAGCATCTTATACATGGGGAAATACGGTACTTTCAGACTGGAGGAATTTTCAGAAATATTCCGAAGATGTTCAGGGTCAAAGTAAAGCTGGATTATGCTGCTTTGAGTTAAGCCTGCTTTTTGTTTGTTTGTTTCAATTTAAAGGGCTTCAATTTTTTTTTAATTTTAATTTTTAATTTATTGTGTTGACATGGTTTTAAGTGTCTCACTCAATATAACACCCTCTACACCCCACATCATGTCCTGCCATGCTCCATGCAGAATCTCTTTCCACCCCCCATCCCCCCACTGTTTGCACTCCTCCCCTACTTCTACCTCTCCCCTTCCCTCTGGCTATTGCTCCCCTGTTCTCTGTATATATGTGTTATGTATATATATATATTTAATATATTTATTGAATGAATTTGAGCAGTCTTTTTTTAAAATTTTTTTATTGATTGATTTTACAAGAGAGAGGAGGGGAGAGAACAAGAAGTATCAAGTCATAGTTGCTTCACTTTAGTTGTTCATTGATTGCTTATTGTATGTGCCTTGACCAGGCAAGCCCAGGGTTTTGAACCAGCGACCTCAGCTTTCCAAGTCAATGCTTTATCTACTGCGCCACCACAGGTCAGGCTGTATATATATATTTGGCTAATCTCTTCACTTTCTTAGATGTCCCTCTTCCCTGTGACAGCTGTCCATCTGTTCCCTGTTACCCTGCCTCTGTTTCTATTTGATCCTCTGTTTACTGTTTATTAGATTCTACATATAAGTGAGATCATAGGGTATTTTTCTTTCTCTGCCTGGCTTATTTCACTTAGTATAATAATCTTCAGGTCCATGTATGCCATCATAAGAGGTAATATTTCCCTTTTTATGGCCATGTAATATTCCATTTCGTCAATGTACCACAGTATTTTTATCTACTCATTCACTGATGGAAACTTGGGCTTTTTCCAGATCTTGGCTACTGCAAACAATGCTGCAATAGCATGGGGGTGCATATCTTCTTTTGAAGTAGTGTTTTGGGATGCTTAGAATATTCCTAGAAGTGGGATAGCTGGGTCATGAGGCAGTTCCATTTTTAATTTCTTGGGAAACTCCATACAGTTCTCCACAGTGGCTACACAAGTCTGCATTCCCACCAGCAGTGCAGGAGGGTTCCCTTTTCTCCACACTCTCTCCAGCACTAGTTTGCTGATTTGTTAATGAAAGCCATTCTGGCAGGGGTGAAGTGATACCTCATTGTGACTTTAATTTGCATTTCTCTGATGATTGATGACATTGAAGCCTGCTTTTCTTCATGGACTTCATACATTGGCTCTGAAAGCAAAAACTAGAAAGGAATCCCAAAAGAGTTTTGAAAAAGGCTCACCTGAAATGTTCTGGAATGGTTGTTCTTAAAATTTTTTATCATGAGAAGACTAGCTCCTTTTGGATCTCAAATATTCCCTCCAAGAGATCTCTGACAACTCCAGTGCCCCATTTCTTCTTTCCCTTTCATTTTCCCTTTTAAAATTATGGTCCCTTGACCTCGTTTTATTAACATTTTTATTTGTTTCTTGTCTGCCCCCACCCTCACTAGTCTATAAAGTCCGTAAGTGCAGGGACCTTGTATGTCTCATTTACTATGAGCCTAGACCCAGAACTGTGCATGGCACATCATGGATAATCAACAGATATTTGATAAATGAGTTAATAACTCTTAAAGTCACCATGACAGGTGACTTTACTAGTAAAGGCTAGATGAGACTACACAGCCATGTCTGATTAGAACAAATGTTCCACAGTCATAATGATGTAGAATCACAGAACTGAAAGACCCTTAGAGAGAAGCTGTAGTATGCTCTAAATTTGTAGAATGTAATTACAAATTTCAATTTGGCTAGGGATACCACATCAATTCATTTGAATGTCATTAATGAAGTGCATGTTAATTTATGAATTTAATATGTGATCAAATCAGCTGAGACCTTTCTTTTCTGGAATTAATATTCTGTACTGGAGTACAAAGTATTCTTCCCACTTCACCAGAGGTTTCAGTTCCATTCCCTTTTGGCAAAAGATTGCTAGAGATGCTCTCTTGATTCCACTAGATGGTGTTACCATCTCAGAGTGCCTGATGGATCCCTGTTATTACTAACCTAATGGCTGTTGCTAGCTTGGAGGTCATTTCTTGTTATAAACAAGCTGGAAAACTTCCCAGCTTGTGGTAACTACCTAGAATTGGGGGCTGTTTCTTATGGGAGAACCAAGATTTGTATTTGAACTCAAAGGAATAAAATGAACATAGTGATGATTTAGGAGACTTGAGGTGACATCTAAGTGTCTGATGTAGGGATATTTGCTGGGTTTTGTGTATTGGAACTTTTCCAGTTAGTGCTCCAATTTTACCAAAGTGTTTGCTAAGTATTCACCTGTCTATTGCATTCCTGTGCATCAGGGCAGTCATTCTCACTGAGAGGAGAGAGGCAGTGTCACACTGCCCAGGGCATGGAGAATCACTGTGTCCGATTACAGAATTATAATACTTGTACATGCGACTGGCCTGGAAGGAGGAAAAGAGCCTCAAGAACTATTTATTGGTCTGGGGTTTCATGCTGTTGTTGTCTGTTTCCCTCTCAGCTAGTAGCCAAGACCAGGTGGATATCCGGGACTACTCTTTGGTAGGTTGGTATTGGCTCTCACGGGCTGCCCAGATCACTTCTAGGGGTGCAGGATGGAGGCCATTGTATGTTTGCATATGATTCCTGTACCTGCAGTGACTGAGGCACCTTTCAACTGTGTTATTGTGGTACTTTTATTTCAGCTTGATTTGATTGGAAGAAAGGGTAAGGGGTATTTTTGTACCTTCAGGAATTTACACAAGAGGGTTTTTGCTTTTTGTTTATTTTACTACTTATTGTCGTATTTTCTAGACATCCACCTTTGAACAGATTTCCTTCCTCAGGACAACCTGCCAAAAGTCACAGCTTTATTGGCCTGGAGGAGTGTAACCCAGTAGTCCAGTAGTGCCTGAGAGCTGGTTATTGGTTTTTTTTTTAGAGCAATAATGAATTACAGAAGAAAAGTCCTGCTGGGAAGTTAAAGTATTGAAGCAAGTGCATGTTCTTGCAATTAACTTTCCAAGTTGTTTCTTTTCTTTTTTTTTAATTATTAATTTTACTGGGGTGACATCAATAAATCAGGGTGCATATGTTCAAAGAAAACATGTCCAGGTTGTCTTGTCAATCAGTTATGTTGCATACCCATCACCCAAAGTCAGATTGTCCTCCTTCTATCTAGTTTTCTTTGTGCCTCTCCCCCCTCCCCCCGTAACCACCACACTCTTGTCAATGTCTCTTAGTCTCGTTTTTATGTCTCACCTACATATGGAATAATGCAGTTCTTGGTTTTTCTGATTTACTTATTTCACTCCGTATAATGTTATCAAGATCCCACCATTTTGTTGTAAATGATCCGATGTCATCATTTCTTATGGCTGAGTAGTATTCCATAGTGTATATATGCCATATCTTCTTTATCCAGTCATCTATTGAAGGGCTTTTTGGTTATTTCCATGTCTTGGCCACTGTGAACAATGCTGCAATGAACATGGGGCTGCATGTGTCTTTAGGTATCAATGTCTCTGAGTTTTTGGGGTATATACCCAGTAGAGGGATTGTTGGGTCATAAGGTAGTTCTATTTTCAGTTTTTTGAGGAACCACCATACTTTCTTCCATAATGGTTGTACTACTTTACATTCCCACCAACAGTGAATGATGGTTCCTTTTTTTCCACAGCCTCTCCAACATTTGCTATTACCTGTCTTGTTAATAATAGCTAATCTAACATGTGTGAGGTGGTATCTCATTGCAGTTTTGATTTGCATTTCTCTAATAACTAATGAAGATGAGCATCTTTTCATATATCTGTTGGCCATTTGTATTTCTTCCTGGGAGAAGTGACTGTTCATGTCCTCTTCCCATTTTTTTATTGGATTGTTTGTTTGTTTGTTGTTGAGTTTTATGAGTTCTTTATATATTTTGGATATTAGGCCCTTATCTGAGCTGTTGTTTGAAAATATCATTTCCCATTTAGTTGGCTGTCTGTTTATTTTGTTCTCAGTTTCTCTTGCTGAGCAAAAATTTCTTAGTCTGATGTAGTCCCATTCATTTATTTTTGCCTTCACTTCTCTTGCCTTTGGAGTCAAAGTCATAAAATGCTCTTTAAAACCCAGGTCCATGAGTTTAGAACCTATGTCTTCTTCTATGTACTTTATTGTTTCAGGTCTTATATTTAGGTCTTTGATCCATTTTGAATTAATTTTAGTACAAGGGGACAAACTGTAGTCAAGTTTCATTCTTTTGCATGTAGCTTTCCAGTTTTCCCAGCACCATTTGTTGAAGAGGCTTTCTTTTCTCCATTGTGTGTTGTTGGCCCCTTTATCAAAAATTATTTGACCATATATATGTGGTTTTATTTCTGGACTTTCTATTCTGTTCCATTGGTCTGAGTGTCTATTTTTCTGCTAATACCATGCTATTTTGATTGTCGTGGCCCTATAATATAGTTTGAAGTTAGGTATTGTAATGCCCCCAGCTTCGTTCTTTTTCCTTAGGATTGCTTTGGCTATTTGGGGTTTTTTAAAGTTCCATATAAATCTGATGATTTTTTGCTCCATTTCTTTAAAAAATGTCATTGGAATTTTGATGGGAATTGCATTAAATTTGTATATTGCTTTGGGTAATATGGTCATTGTGATTATATTTATTCTTCCTATCTAAGAACAAGGAATAATCTTCCATCTCATTGTATCTTTTTCGATTTCCCTTAACAATGCTTTGTAGTTTTCATTATATAGGTCCTTTACATTCTTTGTTATGTTTATTCCTAGGTATTTTATTTTTTTTGTTGCAATCGTGAAGGGGATTATTTTTTTGAGTTTGTTCTCAAATGTTTCATTGTTGGCATATAGAAAGGCTATGGACTTTTGTATGTTAATTTTGTATCCTGCGACCTTACTGTATTATTGGCTTATTGTTTCTAGTAGTCTTTTTGTAGATTCTTTGGGGTTTTCGATGTATAGGATCATATCATCTGCAAAAAGTGATACCTTTACTTCTTTTCTGATATGGATGCCTTTTATTTCTTTGTCTTGTCTGATTGCTCTTGCTAGAACCTCTAGCACCACATTAAATAAGAGTAGAGAGAGTAGACAACCCTGTCTTTTTCCTGATTTAAGGGGGAAAGCCTTCAGTTTTGTGCCATTTAATATGATGTTAGCTAATGGTTTATCATATATGGCCTTTATCATGTTGAGATATTTTTCTTCTATACCCATTTTGTTGAGAGTCTTAAACATAAAATTGTGTTGTATTTTATCGAATGCCTTTTCTCATCTATTGATAAGATCATGTGGTTTTTGTTCTTTGTTTTGTTGATATGCTGTATTACGTTAACCGTTTTACGTATGTTGAACCATCCTTGAGATTCTGGGATGAATCCCACTTGATCCTGATGTATTATTTTTTTAATATGTTGTTGTATTCGATTTGCTAGTATTTTGTTTAGTATTTTAGCATCTGTATTCATTAGAGATATTGGTCTGTAGTTTTCTTTTTTGGTGCTGTCCTTGCCTGGTTCGGTATGAGAGTTATGTTGACCTCATAAAATGTGTTTGGAAGTATTGCTTCTTCTTCAATTTTTTTGGAAGACTTTGAATAGAATAGGAATCAAGTCTTCTTTGAATGTTTGATAGAATTCACTAGTATAACCGTCTGATCCTGGCCTTTTATTTTTGGGGAAGTTTTTAATAGTTTTTTCTATTTCTTCCCTACTAATTGATCTGTTTAGGCTTTCTGCTTCTTCTTGACACAGTCTAGGAAGGTGATATTGTTCTAGGAATTTATCCATTTCTTCTAGATTGTTGAATTTAGTGGCATATAGTTTTTCATAGTATTCTACAATAATTCTTTGTATATCTATGATATCCGTGGTGATTTCTCCTCTTTCATTTTGGATTTTGTTTATATGAGTCCTTACTCTTTTTTCCTTAGTAAGTCTTGCCAAGGGTTTGTCAATTTTGTTGATCTTTTCAAAGAACCAGCTCCTTGTTCTATTAATTGTTTCTATAGTTTTTCTGTTCTCTATTTTATTTATTTCTGCTCTGATTTTTATTATCTCCTTTCTTTGGCTGGTTTTGGGTTGTCTTTGTTCTTCTTTTTCTAGTACCTTAAGGTGTGAAGTTAAGTGGTTCACTTGGGCTCTCTCTTGTTTGTTCATATAGGCCTGAAGTGATATGAACTTCCCTCTTATCACCGCTTTTGCTGCATCCCATAGATTCTAATATGTCGTATTGTCATTTTCATTTGTCTGTATATACCTTTTTTTTTTTTTGTATTTTTCCGAAGCTGGAAATGGGGAGAGACAGTCAGACAGACTCCTGCATGCACCCAACCGGGATCCACCCAGCACGCCCACCAGGGGGCGATGCTCTGCCCACCAAGGGGCGATGCTCTGCCCCTCCGGGGCATCGCTCTGTTGCGACCAGAGCCACTCTAGTGCCTGGGGCAGAGGCTGAGGAGCCATCCCCAGCACCCAGGCCATCTTTGCTCCAGTGGAGCCTCGGCTGCGGGAGGGGAAGAGAGAGACAGAGAGGAAGAAGAGGGGAGGGGTGGAGAAGCAGATGGGCACTTCTCCTGTGTGCCCTGGCCGGGAATCGAACCCGGGACCTCTGCACGCCAGGCCGACGCTCTACCACTGAGCCAACCGGCCAGGGCTGTATATATCTTTTGATCTTTGCACTTATTTCTTCTTTGACCCATTCATTTTTTAAAAGTATGTTGTTTAGTTTCCACATTTTTGTGTTTTTTTCCCTCTTTTTTGCAGTTGAATTCTAGTTTCAAGGTTTTATGATCAGAAAATATGCTTGGTACAACTTCGATTTTTCTGAATTTGCTGATGTTATTTTTGTGGCCCAACATATGGTCAATTCTTGAGAATGATCCATGTACACTGGAGAAAAATGTATACTCTGTCACTTTGGGATGAAATGTCCTGGAGATGTCTATCATATCCAGGTGCTCTAGTGTTTTGTTTAAGGCCAATATATCTTTATTGATTCTCTGTTTGGATGACTGATCTAGAGCCATCAGCGGTGTATTGAGGTCTCCAAGTATGATTGCATTTTTGTCAGTTTTTGTTTTAAGGTCAATAAGTAGCTGTCTTATATATTTTGGTGCTCCTTGGTTTGGTGCATATATATTAAGAATTGTTATGTCTTCTTGATTCAGTGTCCCCTTAGTCATTATGAAATGGCCATTTTTGTCTCTGAGTACTTTTGCTGTCTTGTAGTCAGCATTATCAGATATGAGTATTGCTACGCCTGCTTTTTTTTGGATGTTATTTGCTTGGAGTATTGTTTTCTAGCCTTTCACTTTGAATTTGTTTTTATCCTTGTTGCTTCCCAGGTTGTTTCAAATGAGATGACAAGTTGCATTAAACCAATGTCCTTTCTTATCTCTCCCATTTGGCATAGAATCCCTCAGGGTCCACTGGGGTTCATTTTTCCTCTAAAGGCTTCACTGATAATGACCCTGTCTCTCTATCTTCATAATTCATTACTGTATCTTGTTCTCAGTATCAATAGCACCCTGTACACCTTTTAAATCACTGTTCATATCACACTGAATTGTAATTGTGGTTTGCACTTCTTTTTCTTCTGGTAGACTGTGGCACATCTTTGGTGGAAGGGTTCTCAGCACAAGGACCAGAATGTCTTAGGTGTGCAATACACTTTTTTTTTTTTAAGAAGGAAGGAAGGAAGGAAGAAAGGAAGGAAAGAAGGAGAGAGATAAGGAAAGAAGAAAGAAAAGAAAGAAGGAAGGAAGGAAGGAAGGAAGGAAGGAAGGAAGGAAGGAAGGAAGGAAAGAAGGAAGGAAGGAAGAAAGAAAGAGAGAATGAGGAGGAAAGAAGGAAGGAAGGAAGGAAGGAAGGAAGGCCACAATACACTTTTATTCAACTCGGGTGACAATTTTCATAGCCTCCTTCTTTTTTGTGTGTGTCAGAGACAGAGAGAGAGACAGAGAGAGGGACAGATAAGGACAGACAGGAAGGGAGAGAGATGAGAAGCATCAATCCTTCATTGCAGCTCCTAGTTGTTCATTGATTGCTTTCTCATATGTGCCTTGAGCAGGGGCTATAGCAGAGCAACTGACCCTTTGCTCAAGCCAGTGACCTTGGGCTTCAAGCCAGTGACCTTGGGCTTCAAGCCAGCGACCTTTGGGCTCGAGCCAGCAACCATGAGGTCATGTCTATGATTCCACACTCAAGCCAGTGACCCCATGCTTAAGCTGGATGAGCTCACGTCCAGCTGGCAACCTCAGGGTTTCAAACCTGGGTCCTCTGTGTTCCAGTCCAATGCTTTCCAGTCCAACGCTCTATCCACTGTGCCACTGCCTGATCAGGCTCCATAGCCTCCCTCCCCCCCAAATCAAGTAATTTATTAGTTTATGTTTCAAAGAAGCAATTAAACATTTGAAAACATCTACATTCAATGTATATATTATGTTTATTTATGGTACTTGAGATATTTTTGAGAAGCTAGTATTACTAGTGATGACTTTAAACCTAAGGTATAAATCAGTGGATGTTATGTCTTCATTACTGATCTTTCAAGTGATAGCATGTGGATTAATGGAACTTGATCAGTGTTATGAAAGGCACTTCTTCATTAGGCAGGATAGCATTCATATCCAGTTTTCCTAGGTAGTTAAGGACATTTTTTAATCAGCTTATTGAGGTATAACTTATAATAAAATTAATTTTAAGTATAAAATTCAGTGAGTTTTGATAAACATGTACAGTCATGTAAATACTACCACAATTAGAATATAGAGCATTTGGATTACCCCAAAAAGTTTCCTCATGCTCTTGTATTCAACTAACCTCCAGCTTTGGGCAGCCATTGATCTGCCTTTTATCACTATTTTATTTTTTTCTAGAATTTTATAAAAATGATATCACACATACAGGATATACCCTTTTGTTTTTGGCCTCTTTAACCTAGTGTAATGCTTTTGAAAATCACGTGTGCTGTTGAGTAGATCAGTAGTCTATTCTCTATATTGTAGAATAGTGTTCCATTGTATGATTATACCACAGTTTATTCATTCACTAGTTGAACAGTTGGTTTTCTTTATAATTTGTGATTATTAATAAAGCTGTGATAGCCTTGGCCAGTTGGCTCAGTGATAGAGCATTGGCCTGGCATATGGATTTCCTGGTTTTGATTCCTGGTCAGGGCACTTGGGAGATGCAAACATCTGCTTCTACACCCTTCCCACTCTCCCTTCTCTCTTTCTCTTTCTCCCCCTCCCACAGCCATGGCTCAAATGGTTTGAGCTCAATGGCCTGGGTACTGAGGATGGCTCCGTGGAGCCTCTGCCTCAGATGTTAAGAATAGCTTGGTTGCAAGCATGGCCCCAGATGGGCAGAGAGCATCAGGCCCAGACAGGGGTTGCTGGGTAGATCCTGGTTGGAGCACATGCAGAGTCTGTCTCTTTATCTTCTCTTCTCTCACTTGGAAAAGAAGAAAATAAAATAAAGCTGTGATGAACATTTGCATACAAATATTTCTGCGAACATACATTTTTATTTCTTTTGGATAAATTTAGAAGTGAGATTGCCAGGTCATAAGGTAAGTATATGTTTAACATTATAAGAAAACTGACTTAGCAGCGATGCATGAGAGGTCCAGTTGTTCCACACCCTTACCAGCACTCGATTTTGCATGTTTTTTTAAGTTCAGCTATTCTAGTGGATTTGTAGTGACATCTTATTTTAGTGTAAATTTTCATTTTCTTGATTTTAATGATGTAGAACATCTTTTTATATGTTTATTTGCAATAGCATATATCTTCTTTTGTTTAGTATGTGTTTAGATCTTTTGTCTATTTTTTAAACCAAATTGTTTGTTTTTGTATATGTGTATGGTTTTTTGTTTGTTTTTGTTTTGTTTTTTTGTTTTTTACAGAGACAGAGAAAGGGATAGCTAGGGACAGACAGACAGGAATGGAGAGAGATAAGAAGCATCAATCATTAGTTTTTCATTGTGACAACTTGGTTGTTCATTGATTGCTTTCTCATATGTGCTGCCTTGACTGGGGGGCTACAGCAGACCGAGTAACCCCTTGCTCAAGCCAGCGACCTTGGGTCCAAGCTGGTGAGCTTTGCTCAAACCAGATGAGCCTGTGCTCAAGCTGGCAACCCTGGGGTCTCGAACCTGGGTCCTCTGCATCCCAGTCCGATGCTCTATTCACTGCACCACTACCTGGTAAGGCTATGTGTATTCTAGATATAGGTCCCTTATAAATGGTTTTTTTTTTTGTTTGTTTGTTTTTTTGTATTTTTCTGAAGCTGGAAATGGGGAGAGACAGTCAGACACACTCCCGCATGCGCCCGACAGGGATCCACCCAGCACGCCCACCAGGGGCGACGCTCCGCCCACCAGGGGGCGACGCTCTGCTTCTCCGAGGGTCGCCCCGCCGGGACCAGAGCCACTCCAGCGCCGGGGGCAGAGGCCAAGGAGCCATCCCCAGCGCCCGGGCCATCCTTGCTCCAATGGAGCCCCGGCTGCGGGAGGGGAAGAGAGAGACAGAGAGGAAGGAGGGAGGGGGGTGGAGAAGCAAATGGGCGCCTCTCCCACGTGCCCTGGCCGGGAATCGAACCCGGGTCCCCCGCACGCCAGGCCGACGCTCTACCGCTGAGCCAACCGGCCAGGGCCAACCCTATAAATGTTTTGTAAATATTTTCTCCCAGTCTGTGGCTTGCCTTTTCATTTTTATAATAATATCTTTTGAAAAGCACAATTTAAAATTTTTTCAAAAGCCCTATTTATCAATATTTTCTTCCCATGGTCCATAATTTTTGTATGCTATCACAGAAATCTTTCCCTAATACAAGGTCACAAATATTTTTGCTGTTTTCTCCTGAAAATTTGTAGTTTTAACTCTGACACTTAAGTGTATGATCAATTTTGAGTTAACTTTTGTGTGTGGTATGAAATAAGGGTTGAGATTCACATTTTTTGCCCATAGATATTCAATTGTTTAAAAGGTTATCTCTTCTCCGTTGAATAACCTTGACACCTTTGTTAAAAATCAATTGACCATATATTTGGGTCTATTTCTGAACCTTTTATTTCAACGATCTGTATCTTTGTCCTTACATAAATACCACACTCGCTTGATTACTGTAACTTTATAGTCAGTCTTGAAATTACTTTTTTTTTTTTCCAAAATTGTTTGGCTACTCTAGGTCCTTTGCATTTTTATTTGAATTTTGGAGTCAGCTTATTAATTCTACAAAAAAAAAAAAAAAGCGGGGACTGCTGAGGTATTTAATGAAATTACATTGACTTTATAGATAAATTTTAAGATGAGTTGGCATCTTAACAATATTATGTATTCTGATTTATAAACCTAGTATATCCTTCCATTTATTTGGATCTTTTCAAATTTCTCTCAACAATGTTGTTTTCAATATACAGTACTGGTCCTGCACATATTTTGTTACCTTTATCCCTAAAAATTTCCTATTTTTAATGCTATTTTAAATTGTAATTTTTTTCAATTCAATTTCTAGTTATTTTTGTATATTGATCTCGTATCTTGTGACCTTAGGACTTTTTACACTGATGATCACATTTTAGAATAAAAGCAGTTTGCTTCTTTCTTCCAATCTGTATGCCTTTTATATATTTTTTTTTGTGCCTTTTTGTACTGGGTAGGATATTTAGTAGGCTGAATATAAGTGGTCAGAGCAGACATCCTTGCTGATGACACCATTCCTGATATTGGTAATCTGTGTCTTCTCTCTTTTTTCTTATCCTTCTGGCTAGAGGTTTATCAATTTCATTGATCTTTTCAAAGAACCAGCTTTTAGTTTCATTGATTATTTTCTATTTTTGTTTTGTTTTGCTTTGTTTTCTAGTTTTGTTTGCTCTGTATTCTAGTCCACTGGTTTCTGATTTGTAGTCCATTTCCTTCCTTCTATATTCTTTGCATTTAATTTAGTTTTCTTGTTCTAATTTCATTAGGTAAAGCTTAGACAAGTGTTTCAAAACCATTTTTTCCTTCTAATGTAAGTATATAATACTATAAATTCCCCTATAAGCACTGTTTTAGCTGCTTCTCCAATATGTTTATATGTTGTTTTTTCATTTTAGTTCAGTTCAAGATATTTTCTAATTTACATATGCTTTTTTTTTTACTCATGAGATTTTAAAAAATTGATTTTGAGAGAGAGAGAGAGGGGAGAGAGTAGAAAGCAACAACTTATAGTTACTTCACTTTAATTTGTTCATTGATTGCTTCTCATACGTGCCTTAATGGGAGGGGCATGGCTCAAGACGAGCAGGTGACTCCTTGCTGAAGCCAGTGACCTTGGGCTCAAGCTGCCAACCTTGACCTTCAAGCCAGCGACCTTTTGACTGAAGCCAGTGACCTTGGGAACATGTTAATGATCCCACACTCAAGCCGGCAACCCTGCGCTCAAGCTGGATAAGCCCATGCTCAAGCTGTTGACCTTAGAGTTTCGAACCTGGTACTTCAGCATCCCAGGTTGATGCTCTATCCATTGTGCTACCACCAATCGGATGCTGTGCAAATACATTTTAGTTTGATGTAGTTTTATTTGTTTATAATTTCTTTTGTTTCCCTTTCCTGAGGAGATACATCAGAAAAAATATTGCTAAGAGAAATGTCAAATATTATACTGCCTATATTTTCTTTGAGGAGTTTGTGGTTTTGAGTAATACATTTGTCTTTAATCTATTTTGAGTTTATTCTTGTATATGGTGTAAGAAGATGATGTAGTTTCATTTTTTTTTTTTTGCACGTCTGTCCAATTTTCCCAATCCCACTTATCGTATAGACTGTCTTTACCCCATTGTTGCCTCCTTTATCATATACTAATTGGCCATATAGGTATGGGTTTATTTCTGGGTTCTCTGTTCTGTTCTGTTGATCTATGTATCTGTTTTGATGCTAGTAACATGCTGTTATGATTACTATAATCTTGTAGTATAGTTTGATATCAGGTAGTGTGATACCTCTAACTTTGTACTTCTTTCTCAAGATTGCTGTGACTATTCAGGGTCTTTTGTGTTTCCATATAAATTTTGGGGTTATTTGTTCTAGTTCTGTGAAAAATGTCATGGGTATTTTGATAAGAATTGCATTGAATCGATTGTTTTGGTTAGTATTGGATATATTTTTAAAAGATTTTATTTATTGATTTCAGAGAGAGAGAAAGGCTGGGGGAGAAGCAGAAAGCATCAACTTGTAGTAGTTGCTTCTCATATGTGCCTTGATCTGGCAAGCCGAGGGTTTTGAACTGGCGACCTCAGCATTCCAGGTCGATGCTTTAACCACTGTGATACAACAGGTCAAATTAGGATATTTTAATGATATTAATTATTTCTGTCCACAAGCACAGTATGTCTTCCATTTATTTGTATTCAATTTCTTTCTTCAGTGACCTATAGTTTTCTCAGTACAGGTCTCTTACCTCCTTTGTTAAATTTATTTTTAAGTATTTGATTTTTTTTAATGCAATTGTAAATGTTTTTTTTTGTTTGTTTTTTGTTTTAGTTTCTCTTTCTGATAGTTCATTATTGGTGTATAAAAATGCAACCAAGCCTGACCTATGGTGGTGCAGTGGATAAAGCGTTGACCTGGAATACTGAGGTTGCCAGTTTGAAACCCCAGGCTTGCCGGGTCAAGGCACATATAAGAAACAATTGCTAAAAGTTGATGCTTCCTACTCCTCCCTCTCCCACCCCTACTCTACTCTCTCTAAAATCAATAAATTTTAAAAAATGCAACCAAGTTCTTAAGATTTATTTTGTATCCTGCTATTTTACTGAATTTGTTTATCAGTCTGGTAGTTTTTTGTGGAATGTGTAGTGTTCTCTATGTATAGTATCAAGTCATCTGCAAATAATGAGGTATTTACTCTTTCCAGTTTGGGTGCCTTCTGTTTCTTCTTCTTGTTGGATTGCTGTATCTAAGACTTCCAGTACTATGTTGAATAAGAGTAGTGAAGTGGACATCCCTGTCTTGTTTCTGATCTTAAGGAAAATGCTTTTAGATTTTTTTCTGTTGAGCTGTGGGTTTGTCATATGTGGCCTTTATCATGTTGAGGTATGTCCCCTCTATTCCCACTTTGCTGAGAGTTTTAATCATAAATGGATGCTGGATTTTGTCAAATGCTTTTTTCTACTTTTATTGATATAATCATATGATTTTTATTCTTTTTATTCATATGATGTGTCATGTTAATTGGTTTATGGATATTAAAACAACTTTGCATCCTAGAAATAAATTCCACTTGATTGTGGTGTATGATCTTTTTAATGTATTTCTGAATTTGGCTTACTAATATTTGTAGAGGATTTTTGCATGTATGTTCATCAGAGATAGTGACCTATAATTTTATTTCTTTGTAATTAAAAAAATTATATATTGATTTTAGAGAGAGAAAGAAATGAAATATCAATCTGTTTCTATAGGTGCCCTGATCAGGGATCTAACAGCAACCTCTGTGTAATGGGATGATTTTCTAACAACTGAGTTATCTGGCCAGAGCAGCAATGTCTTTATTTGGTTTTGGAATCAGGATAATGCTGGCCTTATAAAATGAGCTTGGGAGCCATCACTCCTCTTGAATTCTTTGAAGTTGAGAAGGATATGTGTTAATTCTTTGATGAATCTGGCTAATGGTTTATCAATCTTGTTTATCTTTTTAAATAACCAGGTCTTGGTTTTATTGATTTTTTAAACAAATTTTATTTAGAGGCCCTGGCTGGTTGGCTCAGTGGTAGAGCATAGGACTGGTGTGTGGAAGTACCAGGTTCGATTCCTGGCCAGGGCACACAGGAGAAGCACCCATCTGCTTCTCCACCTTCCCCCTCTCCTTTCTCTCTATCTCTCTTTCCCCCTTCTGAGCCAAGGCTCCATTGGAGCAAAGTTGGCTGGGACGCTGAGGGTGGCTCCATGGCCTCCACCTCAGGTGCTAGAATGGCTCTGGTTGCAACGGAGCAATGCCCCAGATGGGCACAACGTTGCCCACTGGTGGGCATGCTGGGTGGATCCTGGTTGGGTGCATGCAGAAATCTGTCTCTCTGCCTCCTCGCTTCTCACTTCAGAAAAAGCAAAAAAAAAAAAAATTATTTCGAAAATTAAATTTAACAGGGTGATAGTGATCAATAACAGTACATAGGTTTCAGGTGAACATTTCTATAGTATTTGAACTGTTGATTATGCTGTATACCCATCACCCAAAGTCAAATCATTTTCTGTCACCATATATTTGTCCCTCTTTACACCCCCCCACATTCCCCTGTCCCTGGTGACCACTTCACTTTTATCTGTGTCCATGAGTCTCAGTTTTATATCCCACCTATGTGTGAAATACAGTACTTAGCTTTTTCTGATTTACTTCTTTCACTTAGTATAATGTTCTCAACAGTGGTGGAATTCAGCCAGTTTGCACTGGTTTGGCAGAACTGATTCCTAATTTTTTGTTGAGTTCAGCGACTGGCTGTTAAAATGGCACTTCTAATCAGGGTTCTCTCTCAGGTGGGTGCCTGGGCAGCCACCCAATGTAGAAATCACAAATTTACATTCTTTACCTTTATTTATTTATTTATTTATTTATTTAATTTATTATTATTTTTTTTAGAGACAGAGAGTCAGAGAGAGGGATAGACAGGGACAGACAGACAGGAATGGAGAGGTGAGAAGCATCAATCATTAGTTTTTCGTTGCGCATTGTGACACCTTAGTTGTTCATTGATTGCTTTCTCATATATGCCTTGACCGCGGGCCTTCAGCAGACTGAGTAACCCCTTGCTCGAGCCAGCGACCTTGGGTCCAAGCTGGTGAGCTTTTGCTCAAACCAGATGAGCCCGTGCTCAAGCTGGTGACCTCGGGGTCTCGAACCTGGGTCCTCCGCATCCCAGTCTGACGCTGTATCCACTGTGCCACCACCTGGTCAGGCTCTTTGCCTTTTTTTAAATGTTCATCTATACAACAGCGTATTCTAAGTGCCCATAGTAATGTTCATTCCCTCCATCAGTGAAAAAATTGCAAGTGAGGACGCCAATCAAAAAGCAATATGAAAATATCATTTGCTTTTTTTTTTGAGACTGAGACAGAGAGAGACTGAGAGAGGGACAGAGAGACAGGAAGGGAAAGTGATGAGAAGCATCAATTCTTTGTCACGGCACCTTAGTTGCTCATTGATTGCTTTCTCATATGTGCCTTGACCAGGGCACTACAGCAGACCAAGTGACCCCTTGCTCAAGCCAGCAACCTTGGGCTCAAGCTGGTGACCTCAGGGTTTGAACCTGGGTTCTCTGCATCCCAGTCCAATGCTCTATCCACCATGCCACTGCCTGGTCAGGTTAAAAGTATCTTAAATAACAATTTTATTGGTTTTTGTCAGGTACTATTTAATATTTTTTTATTAATATTTTAAAACTTTCTTGTAACAATCTAGTTTTGCGTACCTCTTTTATTGTTCTTATTTAAGTATTAAATGCATGAAATAATAAACTGCCTTTCAGTACAGCATTTTTTTTTTTTTTTACAGAGACAGAGAGAGGGAGTCATAGAGAGGGACAGATAGGGACAGACAGACAGGAACAGAGAGAAATGAGAAGCATCAATCATCAGTTTTTCGTTGCGACACCTTAGTTGTTCATTGATTGCTCTCTCATATGTGCTTTGTCTGTGGGGCTACAGCAGACCGAGTAACCCCTTGCTCAAGCCAGCGACCTTGAGTCCAAGCTGGTGAGCTTTGCTCAAACCAGATGAGCCCGCGCTCAAGCTGGCGACCTCGGGGTCTCAAACCTGGGTCTTCCACATCCCAGTCCGACTCTCTATCCACTGCACCATCGCCTGGTCAGGCTATCATTTTTTTTTATACTTAAAACAGTTATTAGGTCAGAGATCCAGCTGTTAAATTATTTGAATCCCACCACTGGTTCTCAAGGTCCATCCATGTTGTCGTAAATTATTGATCTTTTGTATTGTCTTTTTTAGATTCTATTTCATGTATTTCCTCTCTGATCTTTATTATTTTCTTTCTTCTACTCACTTTGAACTTTGTCACTCTTTTAGTTCCTTTAGGTATAAGGTTCTATTGTTTATTTGAGATTTTTCTTTTTTCTTGAGGTAGGTCTGTATTGCTATGAATTTCCCCCCCTTAGGACTGCTTTCTCTGTGTCCTATAGATTTGGGGTTGTTGTATGTTTATTTTCATTTTTCTCAAGGTACTTTTTGATTTATTCCTTGATATTGTTGTCCATTCATTATTTACTAGCATGTTATTTAGTTTTCATGTGCTTGTGTGTTTTTTGGGGTTTTTTTCTCTTGTAATTGGTTTCTAGTTTTATATTACTGTGGTCAGAGAAGAGGTTTGGTACAATTTCAATCTCCTTAAATTTACTGAGACTTGTTTCCTGGCTTTACATGTGGTCTACCCTGGAATATGTTTCATGTGCACCTAAAAAGAATGTGTATTCTGCTGCTTTGGGGTGAAATGCTCTGAAGGTATCAATTAATCTATCTGATGTAGTGTCATTTAAGATAGCTATTTTCTTGTTGATTTTCTGTCTGGAAAATTTATCCATTGAAGTCATTGGGGTACTAAAGTTCCCTACTATGACTGTATTACTGTTGATCTCTCCTTTTATGTTCATCCAAATTTTCTTTATATATTTAGGTGTTCTTATGTTTGGTTCATAAATGTTTACAGGGATTATATTCTCTTGTTGGACTGATCCCTTTATCAATATGTAGTGTCCTTCTTTGTCTCTTATTATGGCTTGTTTTATTTTATTTTTTTTTTAATTTTATTTATTGATTTTAGAGAAAGAGGTAGGGAGAAAGAGATAGAGACAGGAATATAGATCTATTCCTGTGTGTGCCCTGACCTGGGATCGAACCAGCAACCTCTATGCTTTGGGGCAATGCTCTAACTAACCGAGCTATCTGGCCAGGGCATGGCCTTTGTTTTAAAGTCTACTTCATCTGATATAAGTATTGCTACCACAGCTTTTGTTAAATTTTCATTTGCATTAGATACTTTCCCCCCATCTTTTTACTTTCAGTCTGTGTATGTCTTTTGACCTGAACTGGGTTTCTGTAGACGTGGTATATACAGGTCTTGTTTTTCTATGCACTCAGCTACCTTATGTCTTTTTATTGGAGCATTTAATTCCTTTGCCTTTAAGGTAGTGGTCCCCAACCTTTTTTGGGCCATGGACCGGTTTAATGTCAGAAAATATTTTCACGGACCGGCCTTTAGGGTGGGACAGATAAATGCACAAAATAAAATTATGCGACCGGCGTAAAAACTGTGGTATTTTAAAATATAATTGTCAAACTTACGAGACAAGCGTCAAGAGTGAGTCTTAGATGGATGTAACAGAGGGAATCTGGTCATTTTTTAAAAATAAAACATCATTCAGACTTAAATATAAATAAAACGGAAATAATGTAAGTTATTTATTCTTTCTCTGCGGACCACTACCAAATGGCCCACGGACCGGTACCGGTCCATGGCCCAGGGGTTGGGGACCACTGCTTTAAAGTGATTACCAATAGCCATGTAGTTATTGCCACTTTTCATTCATATTTATATTCTTTATTTTTTTCAAAAATTCCTTTAACATATTTTTGTAATACAGCTTTGATGCTAATGAACTCCCTTAACCTTTTCTTGTTTGGGAAAGTCTTTATTTCTCCTTCAATTTAAAATGATAATCTTGCTGGATAGAAAATAATCTTAGTTGTCGGTCCTTGTTTTTTTTATCACTTTGAATAGTTCATACTAATCTCTTCTGGCCTGAAAAGTTTCTGCTGAGAAACTATGTGACAGTCTAATGGGAGCTCCTTATTGGTAGCTAACTGCTTTTCTCTTGCTGCTTTTAAGATTCTCTCTTTGTCTTTAGACTTTGCCATTTTTTTAGATTTTTATTTATTGATTTTTGGGAAGAGGGAAAGGAGGGGGGGGGAGAATGAGATAATGGGGGAGGAGGGGAGAAGTGGGCAGCATCTACTCATAGCAGTTGCTTCTTGTATGTATCTTTTTTTTTTTTTTAATTTAAGTAAAGTTACTTCCCTACTTTATTTATTTATTTATTTATTTATTTATTTTTAACAGAGGCAGAGATAGACAGGGACAGACAGACAGGAACGGAGAGAGATGAGAAGCATCAATCATCAGTTTCTCGTTGCGCGTTGCGACTTCTTAGTTGTTCATTGATTGCTTTCTCACATGTGCCTTGACCGCGGGCCTTCAGCAGACCGAGTAACCCCCTGCTGGAGCCAGCGACCTTGGGTCCAAGCTGGTGAGCTCTTTGCTCAAGCCAGATGAGCCCGCGCTCAAGCTGGCGACCTCAGGGTCTCGAACCTGGGTCCTTCTGCATCCCAGTCCGACGCTCTATCCACTGCGCCACCACCTGGTCAGGCTTCTTGTATGTATCTTGACCAGGCAAGCTGAGGGATTTGAACAAGTGACCTCAGCATTCCAAGTTGACACTTAATCTACTGTGCCATCACAGGTCAGGCAGACTTTGCCATTTTAATTATGATGTGCCTTGGTGTGGGCCTCTTTGGGTTCATCTTGTTTGGGACTCTGTGTGCTTCCTACACGTGTGTTTCTTTTTCCTTCAGCAGGTTAAGGAATGTTTCTTTCAGCAGGTCTTTCATCATTTCTTTAAATAGGTTCTCAGTCCCTTGTTCTCTCTCTTCTCCTTCTGGTATCCTTATAATGTAAATGTTTTTATGCTTGATGTCCCAGAGGTCCCTTAAACTATCCTCATTTTTTTAAATTCTGTTTTATTTTTTGCTGCTTTGATTGGGTATTTTCTGCTACCTTCCAAATCACTAATTTGATCCTCTGCTTCTAGTGTATTGATCCTCCTTCTAGTATATTCTTTTTTTTAAAGACTTTATTTATTCATTTTAGAGAGGAGAATAGTAGTAGTAGAGAGAGAAGGGAGAGGAGCAGGAAGTATCAACTCCCATATGTGCCTTGACCGGGCAATCCCAGGGTTTCGAACCAGCAACCTCAGTATTCCAGGTTGACACTTCATCCACTGTGCCACCACAGGTCAGGCAATTCTTCATTTCAGTTATTGTATTCTTCATTTCTGACTTTTTTTCTTAATGATTTCTCTTTCCATTTTCTATGCTTGCTATCTTCTTGTTGAAATTCTCATTGAGTTCATCTGTTCTTTCCCTAAGTTCCTTGAGCATTCTTATAACCATTGTTCTGAATTCTTTATCTGGTAGATTGGTTGCCTTCATTTTATTTAGTTTTGTGTCTAGAGATTTTTTCTATTATTTCATTTGGGGTATGTTTTTTTGCCTCCATATTTTGACTGCCTCTTATTGTTTGTTTCTATGTATTAGGTAGATCTTCTGTGTCTCCCAGTGTTGGTAGGGTGGCCTTATGTAGTAGATGTCCTAGTAGGTAGGGTCTAGTAGCACAGTTTTTCTGATTACCTAAGCTAGGTTCTCCAGGAGTATTCCTTGTGTGGGTTATGTGAGCCCTTTTATTGTGGTTGAGTCTTGATTGCTGCTGGCACATCATGGGTGGGGTTGATCCTCAGGCTGAATTGCTGTGAGGATTGGCCATGACTGCAGTGTATGAGTTGCTGTGTGGAGGCTGACCCCATTAAGTGAAATTCACCCCAGCAGAGTCTAGTGCCTGTTGAGACCTCCCTTTTGGTGTGTCACTTGTGGAGCTAATCAGGTTGTGCTCTGTTGTGGTCTGAAGCTAGCCACTGGGTGTGTCAGTTCTGGGTCCTCTTGGGAGGGATTCTGGTGTAGTTCAATGTCAGATGCTGCCTATGACTAAGTCCTGGGATAACTATTAGGAGCCACAAAACCATCCACAGTTCATAGCTGACTTTGCTGGGCCTAGCTGCTCATGGGAGAGGCCAAGCTTTGTAATGAGGGTGGCTGCCACCAGTCCAGGCCTGGTGCAGGTCAGCAAAAGGCCCAAGCCTCCTTGAGCCTCAGGGCAGCCTGCTGTCTGTCTTTTAGGCTCAGACACTTTAAAAGCCTTGGGCATTATGCAAGCTGCATGAGACAAATTCTCAGGGAGTCACCAGGTAGGGGTGAATGGTATTTACCAGGTTAATGCAGATTTAAACTTCATGCCAGTATTGGGTCTGAGGCTACTCAGCTGGCCTCAGAGCACACTGAAACCAGCTCCTGTCCGCCTGGAGCCTGGTGACCTTTTGGGTAGAGCAGGATCTAAGAGAGTCCTCAGGGCGGAACCAGTAGAGTTCATCAGGCTAAAGCAGATTAAGATTTGGCCATATGGAGGGAGGGCTCTGCACAGGAACAGTGGTGCCTGTCGGGTGTGTGGGAAGATGGCTCTTAACCTAACGCTGCACAACTCAGCCTCTCCCTGTGTATCTCTGGCGCCACCAAGCTTGCCTGGATTTCCTTAAGAGTTTTTCAAGAAAGACTGGAATGTGAGCCCAGGCTGGCTGGCACTGTCAGAGCCCACAGCCACGTGTGAGCTTGGGAGGGAGAGGCCTCAGAGAGTCATCCGAGGGCAGCTCCCCAGGCTAATGTTGTAGAGGGCAGGACCAACAAAGGAATTGGGGTGCTTGTTGGCCCTGTGTGGGAAGATGGACCTTGTTCTAAGGACATACAACTCAACCTGTCCTCTGGTGAAGCAGTGGATAAAGCGTCAATCTGGAACGCCGAGGACTCTGGTTCGAAACCCTGGGCTTGCCTGGTCAAGGCACATATGGGAGTTGATGCTTCCTGCTCCTCCCCCTTCTCTCTCTCTCTCTCTTTCTCCTTTCTTTCTAAAAATGAATAAATAAAATTAAAAAAAAAAAAGACACACAACTCAGTCACTTTCTGTGTATCTCTGACACCTCCCAAGTTTGCCCAGAATTCTTCTAGAGTTTTTTTAATAAGGCTGTACCATAGGCCCAGACTAGCTGCAGCTGTGCATGAGCTGGGCAGGACTGGGCCTCTTGGAGATAACAGAGTGGGGCTAGTATAGGTCCCCTGTATAATGCTGTATGGAGTGAGTACTTGATTCAGGAAAGACGGCATCGATTTGTGGTATAGGAGAGGGACTCAACACAGGGAAATTGATGGCGTCCCTCCAGGCCTCTCTTCAAAACCACACAACTCAGTCTCTCCCTGTATGGTTTTGGCACCCTCTGAACCACCTTCCCTCTGCTGGAGCTAAGGGTGAATGCCTGTGAGTGAGATTTTGTGTGTTGTCTTTTTAGTAGAATGCCTAGGTTTCCAGCAGCCTCCCATCTCACCTAGGCAGATAGAATCCCTGCTGATTTTCACAGCCAAACGTCATGTGAACTCTTTGTCTTGCCTCCTCCCATGCAGCTAGGGAGCCTGGGCATGAGTTTGGGACCCCTCACTCTTAGAAGGGAACCTCAGCAGCAGATATATTTCTCTGGATTCTCAACCACTGCAAGTGGGTGTGGGGTCAGCCCCTTTCACATCTTGGCCCTTTCTACCAGTCTCAGCATGGCTTCTGGGTATCCTTATTTATAAGACTTTTGTTTAGCTAGTCTTCAGAGGCTCATGTAAGTTTATTGCTCTGTAATTTAGCTGTAATTCTAATGTATTGGGTGGAACTGTGTGCAAGTTCTACCTACTTCACCATCGTGAATCCAATCTGCGACCCATGAGACTTATGTGTATGTTATTTAATTTCCAGTATTTAGGATAGCCCACATTTCTTTTTGATTATTAGTTTAATTGCATTGTGAGTGGAGAGGGTACTATGGTAGATTTTTCATCCTTTTAAATTTATGGAAAATTGCATATATCTATTTTGTAGAATGTTCCATATATGTTTCACCAAAAAAAGTATAATTTGCTCTTGCTGGGTAACATGTTTTCTGTGTCCGTTAACTTAAATTTGTTGATACAGATGTTCAAATTCCATATATACTTACTGATTTTCAGTCTAGCTGTTTTATTAGTTATTGAGAGAAGTATCAAAACCTCCAACTATAATTGTTGAATTAAACTGTTTATTTCTGTCTTCACTGCTGTCAGTTTTTACTTATATATTTTGGGGGCTCTTTGCTAGGTACATACAAATTTATAATTGTTTGTTTTTGATTTTGCTCCAAAGGGGACATTTTGAAATGTCTGGAGACATTATTGTTTGTTACAACTGGGAAGATGCTCCTGGCATCTAGAGAGTAGAGCCAGGAATGGGACAGAGCCACAACAAACAGTTATTCAGCCCCAAATATCATGCTCTCAGGTTGAAAAATCCAATTTCTTTAATACTTCATAACCAAAGTTCTAGCAATTTAAAAAAAAAAACACTCCTCATTTTTAAAAAAATCTACCTTTGATTTATTTCCAGAGCCCTGAAATATGCGGTTTTTTTCCTCTGGCATTTTTTTGCCCAGTTTGAAGATTTGCTGAGCTCGTCATGCGACCAAAGCCAGAATTCTGACCATCCTTTTACTTTTAACCTGTCTTCATATTTAAAATAGGTTTCTTGTAGATAGCATACAAGAATTTTTTAATACAATATGACAAATGTCTGTATTTTAATTGGAAATATTTAGACCATTTATACTTAATGTAATTATAGACATACAGTAGTTGAGCTTAAAGCTACTGTCATGTTTTTGTTTTTTGTATGTCCCATCTGATTTTATTTCTTCTTCTAACTTCTCTTGGAATGATTTTTTTTTTTTTGGTGTGTGTGTGTGTGTGATTCCATTTTATCTTCATTGTTGGTTTATTAGATATACCTCTTTATTTGATTTGATTTTAATGGCTATTTTAATGTTTAAATATACTGATATATAGTTTTAACTTATTACACTATACCTTTAAATAATATACACACTTCCATACAACAATATGCTTCTATTTTTCCCCTCTTGTCCCTTGAGCTACTATTGTGGTATCTTTCTTTTTACACAAAAACTATAAGCCCTGGTCAGTTGGTTGGCTCAGTGGTAGAGCATTGACCCAGCATGTGAATGTTCTAGTCAGGACATTCATTACCTTGAGGAGAAAAGTACTGCATCTAACATTTTAACTCCAAGGGACTCAGCACAAAATCAGGGAGTCAGTTTAAGAACTGGATGAGACAATTTTTGATTTTGTGATTCCCCGTCAGGCACATAGAAGAAGTGACCCTCTGCTTCTCCACTCCCCCCCTCCTCCTCTTCTTCCTTCCTCCTCCTCCTCCTCCTCCTCCTCCTCCTCCTCCTCCTCCTCCTCTTCTTTTTCCTCTTCTTCTTCTTCTTCTTCTTCTTCTTCTTCTTCTTCTTCTTCTTCTTCTTCTTCTTCTTCTTCTTCTCCTTCTTCTTCTTCTTCTCTCTCTCTCTCTCTCCCTCCCTCTCTCTCTCTCTCTCTCTCTCTCTTTCTCATCTCTTCCCACAGCCATGGCTTGATTGGTTCAAGTGCCTCAGCCCTGGGCACTGAGGATGGCTCTATGAAGCCTCTACCTCAGGTGCTAAAAATAGCTTGGTTACAAGCATAGCCTCAGATGGGGGTTGCTGGGTGGATCCTGGTTGGGGCACATGCGGGAGTCTGTTTCTCTACCTCCCCTCCCCTCACTTGGAAAAGAATGAAAAAAAATTATAAAACTATAATACATTGCTATTATTTTTGCTTTAAAGCTGCAATCATCTTTTAAAAAGACTGGAAATTAGAAAAAATGTATTTTTATTTATCACATATATATAATTTCCAACACTTTCTGTAGATATAAATTTCTATAAAATATTTTCCTTCTGCATGAAGAGCATCTTTAAGAGCATTTCTTGTCATGCAAGTTTGCTGATGATGATTTCTCTCAGATTTTGTTTGAAACAGTCTTTATTTCCTTTCATTTTTGAAAGATATTTCACTAGCTTTAGAACTCCAAGTTAATGGAGTTTTGTGGGTTTTTTGGTACTTCAAAAATTGTCTCATCCAGCTCTTAAACTGACTCCCTAATTTTGTGCTGGGTCCCTTGGAGTTAAAATGTCAGAGGCAGTACTTTTCTCCTCAAGGTAACAGTTTCAGGAACACATTGACCTTTCCCCAGTAACAAATTCTGATATTACTTTTGGGATCACACTGATAAGTAATGTTTTCTGTCATTTTGTTTTCCTTGAGGGGTTACATGATGGCCTTTGACTCTGCTCTTAATATGAGTTCTTTATGATTCTATGCTTCCTTGTACTCTTTCCCGGAACACATTTTCTCCTCCATCGAAGCAAAGTTTGAGAGATCAGCCCTCTCTGGTTTTCTCCCCCAGACTCTTTCCAGACAGCCTAGGAAGGTATAAAGAAAAAATAGGTATTGGTTCAGACAGACTGGGGCTGAATTTAAGTTTTCTATTTCTACCAGCTATATGCCCTTGAGTAGATTACTTGAATCTTAGGAGTAATTTATATAAAATTTGAATAATATCTCTCAATGTAGTTGGGAGGACAGAATTAGATAATGTTTAAAAAGTTCTTAGTGCCCCATTTGGCACATAATAATCATATCAAACACTCACATTGACTGCATTATGTTATATATGTGTATATCTCCCAATTTACAGTTGAGGGACCTAAAGCATAGTAACCTATCCAAACACAAATAGGAAAAATGGCAAAGAACTTGGAGTTAAACCCAGCCTGGCTCTAGAGTCCATGTCTATAACTAGAATGCTTCACTCTTTCTCTCAGTATATATTAATGGATGAGATGAAGATAGGATTGGACTTTGAGAAATTAGTACTCTTAATTGGGTGGATGTTGGGGGAAGAGGGAAGTTAAAGATTAAGAAAGCAAAGGACATTTCATGTAGAAAAAATAAGCTTTAGACAAAAGGTCAAAATGGGAGAATAGCCTGACCAGGCGGTGGTGCAGTGAATAGAGTGTCAGACTGGGATGCAGAGGAACTAGGTTCGAGACCCCGAGGTCGCCAGTTTGAGTGCGGGCTCATCTGGTTTGAGCAAAAGCTCACCAGCATGGACCCAAGGTTGCTGGCTTGAGCAAGAGGTTACTCAGTCTGCTGAAGGCCCACGGTCAAGGCACATATGAGAAAGCAATCAGTGAACAACTAAGGTGTCGCAACGAAAAACTGATGATTGATGCTTCTCATCTCTCTCCGATCCTATCTATCCCTCTATCTCTGACTCTCTCTCTGTCTCTGTAAAAAAAAAGGGAGAATATAGGAAGCATGTTGTTGAAATGGCAATAGGCTGATCAAGGTGGCTACATTCTAGAATGGAGAAGTGTAGTAGAGGATAAGGTTTGTTATGCAAACTCTAAATGGTAGAGTACTTTGAAGGCCATGCTAAGAAATTTGGCCTGTTTCATTCTACATAAAGTGACAAGCCATCAAGGGAGTAACATGGTCAGACTGGTTCTTTTGGAATAACTCTTGGGTCATTTGGTGGATGGATTGAACTGAAGAGCAACTAGAATAGAGAGGTCAAGTAGAATGTTCTTGTAGAAGTGAGTTATAAAGTAATGAGCTCAGCGAGAGGGGTGGTTAGAATGGGGAAATCTTGAGGTATACTAGTTAACAGGACTTAGTGGCTTATTAGATAAAGGAGCAGGTATAATTACAAATGAGTCAGCTTCACTATCCTTGATGACGAGGAAGAAGGTAATGTCATTGAGACAGGAAATTCTGAAAGAGGATCAGGTTGGTGATGGGAGATGTAAAAACTCTGCCTTGCACAAATAACTTACCATTTTAGCATCTTCTCAAGCTGTAGGAAGCAGCAACGTTGGCCACATAAGAGAGATTTTGAAGGATAGTTCCAAGGAAAAGACAAGGTGGAATTCACAGACCAGAAGCAGATTTGCATGAGCTGAAAATGGCACGGGGGGTTGGAAAGGTCTAATGAGTAGCTTGGATCAGCACTTTACAAAATCCCTATCTTAACTTTCTACCTATCCTTTTCCCCAAGTCCAAGGTTGACCAAAAAGCAACTGACCCCATCAAGGAACAATGAAGACTTGAGACAGAACCATATAGGAGGTGGCTAGGGTGGACTGAAGATTAAAGGGCCCTTCCTGGATCTTTTGGACTCCCAGGAGCTCCTTATCACTCTAGAGGTTGGGAAAGGGGCTCATTAATAAATGCCATTCAATCTCTTGCCACTCCAGTGGGATGAGGACCCAGAGAAGATCACATTTTCTTCAAGAAAAAGAAAAGAATATGACATTTCATACTCCCTGGCATATTTGTAACTCTTATGATTATTTAGTTTAAAAGTTTTATTTATGCATCTGTTTCTCAGTAAACCATAAACTTCTACAGAAATATATCTGTTATTAAGGTGAGTTCAGTGCCTAGCATAGAGCTTAGCTGACTCTCATTAATTTGTTTATTCAGTATTATTTATGAGTACAGTGAGAGGCCCTGTATTATGTGCTGAATATATTCATTTACTCAGCAAATATTTATTGAGCACTTACTGTGTGCCAGGCCAAGTGCTGAGAACATAGATATTAACAAGACTGTCAAGGTCTCCGCTCTCAAGGAGCTTATATCTTAGATGGGGGAGTCACTAGAGGAAAACTTAGGGAGTGACTTTGGCAACAGTAATTAGGGAAAGCATTGTGGAGAAGGGGACCTCTGACCTTATATGTGAATGGCTGGATGGAGTGAATCAGAAGATAATGTGAGAAGACAGGGACAGGAAGAAGGACAACAGAATATGGGATGGAAGTGGATGGGTAAGCAAGGGCCAGATCCTGCAGAGACGATAGAAATGAAATTTGAATTCATTCTAAGTGTGATTGGAGTATTTGGACTGGTAAGGGTGTGGGGTGCTACAATCATATTTCTCTTTGAAAAGACCCTCTGTCCATTGTGTGAAGAATGTAGTGGGCCAACCAAGGAAGTTGAAAAACCATATGAAGAGGTTATTGGGATGGTCTTTGTGGGACATAATGAAGGCTTGGAGCAGGTGGTATTAGAAGTGGAAAGAGGGTATGTCTGGAGGGAGATCCAAGTGGTTGGAAAAGGAGTGAGGAATAGATAGAAATCTAGGGTGACTCCTAGGTAAGATGACCAAACATCCCAGTTTGCTTGACTAAGGAGTTTTCTGGACATAAGGCTTTCAGAGCTAGAAGCAGGACAAGTCCCAGGCAAACCAGGACAGCTGGTCACACTACTGCTACGATTTTGGGCCAAGTAATGGAGTGATTGTTGATCGTGTCACATACTGAGATAAAGAGCACTCAGGAAGGTGTAAATCAAAAATTCTATGTTGGCTACATTAAGTTTGAGATGCGTATTAAACACCTGTGTGGAGAAGGAGTGGGCAGTTGGATATACACATCGGAAGCCCAAGGGAGAGGTCAAGTTCAGATAGAATTTGGGAGCCAGCAGTGTATAGATTGTATTTAAAAGAATGGGGAGATGGTCTGGGGAGAGTTCATAGATAAGGTACAGAGCAGGCCGAGGGCGGAGTTTAAGTACGCCAACATTTTGAGGTTAAGCGGAGGAGGTGCGGTTACCCAAGAGAAAAGAAGGAATAGCCAGTGAGGAGGAGAAATAACAAAGCAGGGAATAAAGGCCTAGAGAAAAAAACCAAACAAAACAGTTTTACGAAGGTGGGGTGGCCAACTGTGTCAAATGCTGCTGAGTAAAACGAAGACAGAAAAGTAGATTTAAAAGCCGGTCCCTGCTCCTAAGGACTTTCAGTCTATAGGGAGACAGGAGAGTGACTTCCCAAACAGTGATGAGTGCTATAACAGTGAAAGCACAGGACGCCAGGCGAGGGCACAGGGCTCCTTCCTAGGCTGCAGTTTGAAGGAAAACTGAAAAACGAGAGGCAGACAGAGAAGGGTTCTTTAGGCCAAGAAGGCCACAGGCACTGAGAGAGGATGGTCAACAGGACAGTCAGTGGTAGGGGTTTCAGGCTGGCTGGCACACAGAGTGATGAAACAAACGGGAGCACCCAATGCAGGGAGGCCAGAGCTGTCTAATGTGTCAGGAAGGTCGCCTAAGATGAGGACAGAAAGCTATTGGATTCAGCAACCTGGAGTTAGTGTTTATCTTTGCCAGAATAGGTTTGGCTATTTTTAAGGTACTGTGGGAACAGAAACCTGATTGTGAGTAACGGAGAGGCAAGGAATTAGGCACACCAAGTTCATAGCTTACTCCTTTAAGAAAATTGAAGAGAAAGGAAGGAAAGAGTGGGTGTTACGTTGGTTGGGATAGGGGTGAGCATGGAGTTGGGTTTTGCTATTTTTTTTTTTATGGTAGAAATCTTTTTTAAAAACTTTATTGAATTTATTGTGGTGACATTATTTAATAAAAGTAAATAAGTTTCAGGTGTACAATTCTATGATACATCATCTCTATATTGTTTTGTGGGTTCATCACCCAAAGTCAAGTCTCCTCCCATCACCATTTATCCTTATTTATGATAGAAATCCGGAACTTAGTCATAGGCTCGAAGGAAAGAGCTTGAAGAGACAGAAAGCTTGAAAGTATAGGGAAGAGGAGATAGTTGATGGAGAAATATTTCTGAAGAGCTAGTAAGGAATGGGTGCTTGTAAGGGTGGGAACATGTAGTAAGTTTAACTGTGGATAGGAGAAGAGAAAGACAGATAGGTAGAAGCAGAGATGGTTGTAACAGAGAGCACAGGGAGATTGAAGTAAAGGTGTTCGAGGTTGAAGCTGTGCCTTTCTGGTTGCCTTTATTTTCTTTTGGAATCATGATGGGGTCTGCTGCTAAGAGTGACTGTAGACCAGCAAGAGGCATGTGGGAGACATAAGAGAGTGAATAACAGGGCACCAATGTGGCTAATTCCTTCACTGGCTTGGTGTGATGTTTTTCCAGGCATAGGAGCAGAAAAGGTGGACAGATGAATCCAGAGTAGATTTTTACAGTGTGGTTAAGGCTGGAGACAAGTGAACAAGGATATTGGCTAGTGAGGGCATGAGTGGGGGGCTATGAGTTTGGGCTGAATAGTATAGAAATAAAACAAGTTTTAGTTACTAGAGTAGGAAAAAATTTGAGAGGCTAAAGATACTGTAGGAAGGCAAAGAACAAGTGTAAAGGGAAGAGAGAAATAGGGTGTTAGAAAGACCAAAACTGTGGTCAGAAAGTGGGTATTAGAGTTTATGTTCTCCAGATGGGAGTATATCTGAGTGGTGGGAAAGTCTAAGGTGTGGGCTTGGGTGTGAGTAACTTACTGAAGTGGAGGTGACAATCCCTGGAGTTGAGGATAATAAGGAATTGTGAGGTTAGGACAATAGATAGTTTATGAACATTAGCACTGAAATCACCCAAAATGAAGGTGTTAAGGGATGGAGAAGAAAGTGCTGAACTAGGAGCCCAGGTCTTTGATGAATATGGAAGACTGACCAGAAGGCTGGTGGGTGGCAAAGATGAGAGGGGAGGAAACTGAAGGCTGGAACAGTTTTTACATGAAGGTAGTGGCCTAATGGTGCCTTATAAATCGATTGAACTAAGCTGAACCGAAGTGCTTGCTGTGTTCCAGGAAATGCCAAAGTGAGCATCAGCTGCCATTCTCTAGAAAAACCCCAGGTCAGACATTAAAGTCGGCAAAGAAAGAGTGTTGCCTATGTTGTAGCTTCAAGAAAAGACCCAGAGAAGAAATATCACCAGGTTGACTACTGGGCTATCCCTCTGGGCTTCACCCAGCTCACCTCTCTTGCCCTGAGCTGATGATAGAAAATTTCGTTCCTCCCCTCCCCCTCTGGAGAGTTGCCAGTAACCATTCTCTGCTCCATGAGACAGTCTTGGCAGGAAGACTCAGTCAGCCATCTTGGGCTGGCGTCATTCCCAGGAGAAGCCAGGGCAGAGACGCAGAGATGAAGCTGAAGGAAGCACCTTTCAGGCGCACTTCTCTTCAGTGAGCAAGGGCTCATTAGCCAAAATGATCATCTTCCCAGGCCCATTCTCAGACCAACTTAAAAATAACCTGAGCTGTCTCTCCACACTTTCACGCAGGAGTACAAGTTGCTTCCTGCTCAGACAGAACCCACCCTAACCTCAGCCCTCCTGGAACACAAGTGCCATTCGCACATTCCTTCTCCTTGTGAGTGATGTGAATACACTCAAGGCTCACTTTCAGGACACTACTCTCTCTTGTTCTCCTCCTACTTCATTAGCTGCTTGTTATTCAGCCTCCTGTGCAGGTTCCTTCTCATTAACTTGACCTCTAAAAGTTGGAGTGTCCCAGTTCTCAGCCCTTGATCTCCGCCTCCTCCCTACCTACACTCATTTCCTTTGTGATCTCAATGAGTCTCTTGGCTTTAATGCTGTTTTAATCACTGAAAAACACCAAATGTGTGTATCTCTACTCCTGAGATAGACTCTAGTCTTGTATATCCAGTTATCTCTTTGGTATCCTACTTAGATATCTCACAGGCATCTTCAACTTAACATGTTCAGAATTGAACTTATGTTTCCTCACTCTCTCCTGGCATGCTTGCTCTCCCTGCAGCCTACACCCATCCCAGTCAATGGCAACTCTATGCTTCCAATTGCTTACACCAGATACCTTGGAGTCAATCTAACTCCTCTCTTCCTCTCACAGCCCAATTGTAATCTATCAGCAAATCCTGTCGGTTATACTTTCAAAAGGTACTCAGAGTTTGACCATTTCTCACTGCTTCCACCCACCCAACACCATGAACCAAGCCATCATCATGTCTTGCTTGAAAAATTGTAATAGCCTTCTAGCTGACGTCAGCTTCTACCCTATTCCAACCAGCAGCCAGAACCATCCTCTTAAAAAGTTAAGTTATGAAGGTCATGTCACTCCTACTCTTAATCTTCCAATAGTTTCCCATCTCATTCAGAGTAACAGCAAATCTGCTTACAATAGACTGGATTGATCTCCCTTCCTAACAATCCCCTCTGTTCTCATCTCCTACTATTCTCTCCCTCATTCACTGTGCTTCAGCCACACTGGCCTACTTGTTTCTCAAACACTCCACAGGTGTTCCTGCCTCAGGGCCTTTGTTCTTATTACTTCCTCTGCCTCCTGGAACATGTTTCCCCAATGTTCACATGGCTTGCTCTCTCACATCCTTCTTTCAAGTCTTTATTCAAATGTCATTCTTCTCAGTGAGGCTCTTCCTGCCCACCCTATATAAATATATGGAATATAATAGAGCAGCATCCTACCCCTTCTATTGTTTCAGTTGTACCTATCCTCTGAGACGCTGTACTTACTAAATGTAAACTTCATGACAGCAGGTACTTTCTCTTTTATTCATTCCTGGATTTCCTGTACCTAGAAGAGAGCACCTGGCCACAGAAGATACTCAATAAATATCTGTGGAACAAATGTAATCCAATTCAGCTGGCTCTAGGGAACCCTCCACATTCTACAATCTGATCATCAGCACTAGTACAGTAGTTTTTGTAATAAAAACCTTTTTTCTCAAGCTCTTCTAGAAGCACAGCTTCAATAAAACAACTGGTTTGGCTGGGCTCTTGCATATTTGCACCACTATATATCGAATCCCAACAGATGTGGCCCTTGCCTTCTCTTCCTTTACTGCCTAGTTCCTGTAAGAAAATCACCAGAGGTTGGTAGCCTAGCCTGCAGGTGAATATACCTAGTAAATACCAGCACTCACTAAAATCTACTGTTGTAGTTATTCTTTTATAGGGTAGGTAACTCTGTTATAATCTTCTTGTAACTATGCGAGTCTCTTCACCAAATATATTTAAAGGATGAAGTAAATGTATTGAAATATAGCTTTCTACTGGTCAGGTTTTCAGGAGACCTGAGTTGTGGTCCCAACCTTACCATGGAATTGCTACAACTCTGGGTACTCCTCTGAGTTCTCCAGTGTTCTCTAGGGAAAAATGTAGGCTTTAAACTAGATGACCACTAAGACCCTTTCTTGATCTAAAATTGTGGTTTCCTTGGAAGTCTGGAATTCCCATTCTCAAGTCATTAGAAATGCAGGTGGTTATCTCATTGGCTTTCTGAAAGAAACACTGGTTATGTCAAAGAAACAGGGGCACAAGACAACATGACCTTTGTATTTGTAGGACTTTTTCATTGCTTAGAGTAGAAACCCAACTCAAACTAGTTGAAGCAAGTAAGGGTATTTATTGGCACCTAAGACTTGAAATTTCAGGCGGTAGAGCCTTTTCCGGCAAGCTGGGTTCTAGGGCTCATGGAATACAAGGGTGACCCAATCTCTCTTTATCTTCTGGCTCCCCTTTTCCCTGTATTGGCTCCACTTTCAGGAGGCTTTCCCCTCATGAAGCCTCCAGCAGCAGCACAATGACACATGCCAGCTTCAGATCCAAGATAAAAAAGGTTCCTGAGAATTCTGAGGTATTTTTTTGTGTGAGAGACAGAAAGGGAGAGAGATCAGAAGCCTAAACTTGTAGCTGTGCCACTTTAGAGGTTCACTGATTGCTTCTCATACAGGCCTTGACGGGGGGCTCAAGCCGAGCCAGTGACCCCTTTCTCAAGCCAGAGACCTTGGGATCATGTTGATGAGCTCATGTTTAAGCCAGATGAGCCCACACTCAAGTGGGCAAGCTCGAGGTTTCAAACCTGGGACTTCAGCTTCCCAGATTGGTGCCCTATACATACTGTGCCACCACCAGTCAGGCTCTGAGATTTTCTTAAAACTGAATCTCATTGGTTTGGTGTGAGTCATGTGGCCTTTTTTGAACCAATTACTATGTGCAGGGAAATAGCCAGATTAGCCGCACCTGTGTGTTATAGGACCCATTCTCTAATAGAGCTGGGGTAGGGGTGAGGCCAGTCTACCCAATCCACATGGGCTGACAATGGCAGAGGAGAGATGTCAAAAGGAAACTCAGGGGGCTAGGAACAGTAGAAGGGTGGTTGAATATTGGAGAAGTAGAAATAATTAATATTAATTTCAGTCCTCATTAAGTTATTATTTTCTTATAGGTACTATATTAATTTTCCATGGCTGCTCTAATAAATTAGCACAAATTGGGTTGCCTAAAACAATAAAAATTTATTCTCTCACAAGTCTAGAGGTCAGAAGTCTGAAATCAAGGTATTGATGGCCATGTTTCCTCTGGAATCTCCGGGAGAATTCCTTCTTTGCCTTTTCCAGCTTTGGGTGGCTGTCAACTTTCTTTGGCTCGTGGCTGCCTTACTCAAATCTCTGCCTCTGTCACATTGTTCTTTCAATCTCTCCCTGTCTTTCTCTTATAAGGACACATGTCATTGAATTTTAGGCCCACTCAGATCACCCAGAATAGTAAGTACAGCGTCTCAGAGGATAAGTATAACTGAAATAATAGAAGGGGTAGGATGCTGCTCTATTATAGTCCATATATTTATATAGGGTGGGTAGGAAGGGCCTCACTGAGAAGAATGACATTTGAATAAATCTAATCTTATCAAGATCCTTATGTTAATTAGGTTTCAGAGTTTGACATGGACAGCTTTTGGAGGGCCATTCAATCTACAACAGGTACCAAACCAGAAGCAAAACCATATTTAAGTGACTAAGGTCTCAAAATATATGAGAGAATGAAATCATTTCTAAATTTTACTGATACACATATTTTACCCACATGCTTTGTTGCCTTTTAAAGAGGTAAAATAAAATTTGCTGCAGAGGAACAACAAATATCTATATTATTTAATTAGGTGTTAATTGACTGTTTATGTTATCAGTAAGTCTCCTAGTCAAAAGTAGGCTACTAATAGTTAAGTTTGGGGGAGTCAAAAGTATACGTGATAAAGTAAAAGATTATCTAACCTTGTGGTAGTCAACCTGGTCTCTACCGCCCACTAGTGGGCGTTCCAGCTTTCATGGTGGGCAGTAGTGGAGCAACCAAAGTATAAATAAAAAGATAGGTTTAACTATAGTAAGTTGTTTTATAAAGATTTATTCTGCCAAACTCAGCAAAAATCCGACATAAAATACTTGGTAAGTAATTATTATTACATGCTTTAACTTGCTGTAACTCTGCTTTATAAGTTTTATAAAGTAAAGTTATTTCCCTACTTTATAAATCACCATTACTGTGGAACCGGTGGGTGGTTAGAAAATTTTACTACTAACAGAGATACAAAAGTGGGCGGTAGGTATAAAAAGGTTAACTACCCCTGGTCTAACCACTATACTGTACACCTGAAACTAACACTAAATAATATTGAATGTAAACTGTGATTGAAAAAAAGTTGCATGTGAATTTTCAACTGTGCAGGGGGCTGGTGGCCTTAACCCACACATTGTTCAAGGGTCATCTTTTATATTAATATTGATAATAATGCATAAACAAGAATGCAAATGGAAAAAGTCACTGGCAAGAATACACCACAGAAAAGTATTTTTCAAAACTGATTTCTTATTTCAAATGAATAAAAACATTCAAAATTACAACCACTGGCCTTTTCTTGACTAGGTAAATGCTTGTAGGAGCCTCAGTCTATATTAGAGATAAACAAGACAAAAATCTCGTGAAGAAATCAACAGGAGCCCCTACTCCTCAGAGAAATCAGCGGCAGTACATGTTTTCAAATATATGTCATTTTGTCCCCTATTTCCACCCACATTCAGTCCAAGCAGCCGCCCTTACTGGTTGCTCAGGTTGGACCGGGAGTGCACTGGTTGCTGGTATTTTCCCTGGAGCCATCTTGGCAGCAATTCTGGATTCAGATCCTCGGATATGACAGGGGCTGGGCAGGTGGCTCTGTGCTTTATCAGTGGGATTAGTCTTACAGGTGTTTCATAAGACTGGGACAGGGGTTGGGGACTGGTGAGGGGTCTGATCCCTTAGCCCTCCCACCTTCCCCAATTCAGGAATTGACGGGCCTGGATTCTCATCTGTGGCTCTGCTTTCTCTACTAGAAACCTGTAAGGTCTGAGAAGGGTAAAAAGAGTTGGGTGTTATGATTTCTGCTCCTCTTGTACATCTGGAGAGCACACACAGCTTACACCTGGCACACAGGAACAAACCAACCTGTATATACATTGGGAGAGCAAATTTCCAGTGTTAAAGGCAAAACAATGTAATAGAAAGAGCTCTGGCCTGGGAGACTCATGGGCCGATTCTTCTCTGCCACCACCTTGCTCAGTGATCTTAACTGGTACCTTCCCATCTTTGCTCCTCAATTCCCCATATTTAAACAAGAGGACTGAATCAGAATGTCCTCTGAGGCCTTTTCTAGTCTCACTGTCTATCAGACGTACACACATTATACCCTCCAGATGAGTATTTGGGATACCTGTAAGACTCACTGATTGCTTCTTTTTTCAGAGAGCTGTCTCTCCACACACCCTGATATTGCTAATGGTTAAATTTACCAGGACTTTAAATGAGGTCCCAAAGTGCAGAATTGTGGTTAGAGTTGAGTCATTCCCAGTTATGCCAGTACTACTTCTTCATCAAATATGAATTGGATGCCCCAGGTAGGCGCTGGGGCTACAGATAAGCAAGATGGAGGCCCGGCCCCGAGGAGCACACAGCCCACTGAAAGCAGACAGATGAGTAAATCAAGGATTGCATTACAGCATGATAAGTTCCACTAGAAGGCGATTAATGAGGCTGCCTGACACATAGAGGATGGACACATAAATCTGTCTGGGTGGAGTCAAGAATGGCTTCCTGGAGGAGGTGACACATGGGTGGATACTAAAGGGGTGAATAGGAATTACCTGGGTGGAACAAATCAAATCCCTTATAGTGCTCACAGTCAAGATTTCGCTCAACAGATGCTTGCCAATTGCCATGGGACACATTGCTTCCTTTAAAAAAGGTGTCTGTCCTATAGTCTATTCCCTTGGATGTGACACACAGATTGGAGCAGTGTGCACCTAATTGAAGCCCAAGGAGCAAGTCCTGAGGAAACTGGGAAAGCTGACTGGAGCCCAACATTGACACAGACCCAGAGACTGGAGGGCTGAAGGCTCCAGCAGCTTTTTTGATACAGATGCCAGCATTGAATGCTTGCAACCTGTGTTCTGGGAACAGAACACACTCTCTCCTGTTTCTCTTTTTTGTTTGTTTATTTTTCCTTTTTCTGCTGAAAGTTTGGGAGAAGGCACAATACAAGCTGTTGATTTGGGAGTGTGTTTCTAAGACCTCCTCTGATTCTACTTAGTCATGGCAGGCTTCTTGGAGGAAGTGCTCAGAAAGAAAGGTAAGGACTAGCTTGACTAATGCCACTGGCACCTAGCAAGAGGGCCCCTCACTACCCACACCCCTGCCACCACCCTTCCCTGCATCTGACCTTTGTTCTTTTGCTAACCTCCCGCCAAGTACAGCCAGGTTTGACCATGTCCCCTTTTCTGTTCAGTGGCTGGACACGTCCCTCAAGTTCGTGGTTCAAAGCTTTCAGCCAAACTGGTTCCCCGCGCCCTGCATCTGGACTGGGGGGCCTGTGGGCTGGGTCTCATTCTGGCTGTGAATTACCTTCCGAGGCGGTGCCCTGGCTCCGCCTCCCCTCCCGCCGCAGGTTCAAGTGTGGGCTGGGAGTTGGGGCGGTGAGGAAATACTCCCGGCGCACACAGCAACCTGCTCCCCGCTCCGCCGGCCAGCCCGCCGGCCGCTGGGAGCAGCAGGGACCGAGACCTGGAGCTGCCCTGAGCGGTCCAGGCCGGGGGTGTCCGAGCTCGCATCGCGCCGATCTCCAGTCCCCAAGTTCACAGGCGTCCGGAGAGGAGTGCGGGCTCGAGCAGCAGGCAGGTGGAGCCGGGCTCGGGCTGGGCGGCGCTGAGCACGCTCGGCCCCGCTGGGGTTAAGTCTTGCCGGCTCCCTGCTGCCCGGCTGGCGGCCAGCTGCCTTCAGGGAGAGGCCGGAGCCACTGTCAGGGACCCGGGGGGACGCCGCCAGCTGGGGCTGCACCCACATCAGACCCCCCTCCCCGCCCCCCATCACTGCCTCTAGCAGGAGCAGAGCGGGGGCTGCGGGTGGGACGCTCCTGCCAGTTCAGCACCCCCGCCGCTGGAGACCCAGACGGCAGCAGGACCGGAGATGGCTGATGAGGTTGACTGGCTGGACTTGCCTGGCCGGTGGACCTACGGAGTTGACCGCGATGGGAGAGTCTTCTTTATCAAGTATGTTGTCTGTCTCATTTATTTTTTAATTTCTTTGAAGTTGTCCAACTTGAAAGGTGGCAGGGCTGGGGGCTGGCGGCCAGGGTAGGGGGAAGTGGTGGCTGGAACATGCATGACTAATAAGTTTATCACCATGCCTGTTTGAATGGGTCTCCCGCCTTTTCCTTAGTGGATCAAAGTCCAGCACAGGCTCAGCATTCCTGAAGTCTGCAAGGGCAGGGCTAGGCCAGGTAGGTGATGGCCTAACGCCCCCTCCAGTCACAAATGGGAAGGGGGGCCCTGAGGAGGGTGACTAGACCCAGGGGCCCGCCTGCAAGGCTTTCCTTTCAGCTCTGTGCAGTCTACTGAAAGGGCCAGGGGAGAGTTCTTTCTTTCTTGCCCTTCACTCCTCCTCCTAAGGGAAAACTTGGGCTAAGTGACAAAATACCAGGGGACCCTGCCTCTACCACTCAGGTCCTGGCATTTCCTCACCCCAGACTCAGTGTTCCCAGGCCCACAGCCTCTTCTTTCCTGCGTCTTTATGGGGCTGTGGTCAAGGGGAAGGAGAAGAAGCCCACAGTACGTTCAGTGTTCTTTAGAGAGAGCAGCCTTTGCTGCTCTCAGTAATATACTAGCACTGTTATATTAATTTCATAAACCAAAATGGCTTTGGCATAATCTCATTATAACAGAGTGGCCCCACTGGTGCTATTTTGGCCCTCTCCTACTATAGTCATCTTTTGCCAGAATAGAAATCTCCTGATAATATAGCAAGTCTACAAGCACAGCATTCTGAGCTGTTACACAGGATGAGTGGTCCCTTCCTCGAGATAACCCCTCGCAGAACATTAGGGCTAAAGGGATCTCAGATGCAACCCCCTCCTTTCTTAGAAGGGCAAGCACGGTCCTCAGAGATTGAGAGTACTCGTTGGAGATAAAGCCACTTGTTAAATCAGAGCTCAGCCTAAGTCCAGTATCTGCCGACTTGAGCGCATTGCTTGCTCCCCCGGAATAAACTGCCTTTGCAAGGCGCCAGTGGTTTCTCTTTGGTGTTCCTCAGTTTTTACATTTGCTGTAGGCCTTTCTTCTGTAATTATCATCACTATGATCATAATTGAGGTTGTAATTAGATTATCTTAGAAATGAACTCCACTAAAGTTCTTGACCCCTGGGTTAGCTTCTTAAATAACAGAGCTTCCACAATATTAAAACTAGCGTTTTTGCTGTCCCTGGTTTGAGACTTAGAAACATCCAAGGAATTTATGAAAAAGGTCAAACCTGACCTTACCTGCAGAGGTTCTGACTCAGAAGATCTAGGGTGGAGCCTTAGAATCTGAATTTCCACGAGTTCCTCGGCTATTCCGATGAAGTACAGTGTGTCCGTAAAGTCATGGTGCACTTTTGACCTGTCACAGGAAAGCAACAAAAGACGATAGAAATATGAAATCTGCACCAAATAAAAGGAAAACTCTCCCAGTTTCATACCTATTCAGTGCAGTTCGATGGGGCTCATGCACAGATTTTTTACAGCTCTTTAGGTAGCTATCCCGTATAGCCTCTACAGACTCATCACTGACTGATGGCCTACCAGAACGGGGTTTCTCCACCAAACTGCCAGTTTCCTTCAACTGTTTATCCCACCAAGTAATGTTATTCCTATGTGGTGGTGCTTCGTTATGAACGCGCCGATATTCATGTTGCACTTTGGTCATGGATTCGAATTTAGCAAGCCACAGAACACACTGAACTTTCCTCTGTACCATCCACATCTCGACTGGCATGGCCGTGGGCTGCTCCGCTGTATACACAGTGTTACGTCATCATCTGCACATGCGCACATGCTGCGACATCATCCTACAGAAACTGGGAGGGTTTTCCTTTTATTTGGTGCAGATTTCACATTTCTATCGTCTTATGTTGCTTTCCTGTGACTGGTCAAAAGTGCACCATGACTTTACGGACACGCTGTATTAATCTGACTCTCATCTTTCTTCTCAATCTCTTGTTGCCCTTCCTGCTCCTTTTCTTCCTCCCCCCCCACACACATTTACTGAGCATCCATGCTTTGTCTGCTGTAGGGCTAGGCATTGGAGATTAAAAAAAAAAAAAGATACAGATTTTTCCTTGAAGGGAGTAAGAAGAAAATATAAATAAATACTTAGAAAATAACAGGATACATTCGAGAGGTATTTGCACGATGCCACGGCAACAGGAGGAGGAAAGAACTGATGCTCTCGGGTAGTTGAGGCAGGGCTTCCCCAAGGAGGAAACATTTGAGCTGCTTCCGGAGGAGGAGAGAGTCTAGGGGAAAGGGGCTGTGGTGCAGAGAGGCCTGTGGGAAGGAGGGCACTGAGAGGGTCCAGGGCACAGGTTACCTAGGACATGTGCAGGGATCCCTAGAGATGGAGTGGAGGCTGTAAAAGATGAGGCAAAAACAGGAAGGGAGCGCCTGACCAGGCAGTGGCGCAGTGGATAGAGCATCGGACTGGGATGCAGAGGACCCAGGTTCGAGACCCCGAGGTTGCCAGCTTGAGCGCGGGCTCATCTGGTTTGAGTAAAAGCTCACCAGCTTGGACCCAAGGTCTCTGGCTCGAGCAAGGGGGTTACTCCGGTCTGCTGAAGGCCCGCGGTCAAGGCACATATGAGAAAGCAATCAATGAACAATTAAGGTGTCGCAATGCGCAACGAAAAACTAATGATTGATGCTTCGCATCTCTCTGTTCCTGTCTGTCTGTCCCTGTCTATCCCTCTCTCTGACTCTTTCTCTGTCTCTGTAAAAAAACAAAACAAACAAAAAAATAAAACAAACAAAAGAACCAGGAAAGGGGCATCTTTGTAGAGGCCTTGTGTGGTAGGCTAAGGGGCTTAAACCTGATTTTGTAGGTGAAAGGAAACCAAAGGAGATTGGAAACAGAAGATTGACATAGTTAGGGTTGCATTTTAGAAGGCCCCTCTTGCAGCTGAATAGGTAGGTGGAAGATGATCTGGGGGCTGAACAGGGGGACAGGGGGAAACTTGAGATATGAAGAGCAGGTAGGAAGCAACTGCAAAAGTCCAGGAGACAGCTGCTGGGGCCCTGGATTTCAGTAGTGAAAGCAGAGGGAAAGGGACGGAGAGATGGGAGAAATCCTCAGGCATGGAATCGAGAGCGTTTGGCTACTGCCTGGGTGTTGGGAAAGGAAGGGAAAAGGGAGAATCGAAGATAGATCTCAAAATTGTTAACTTTAGTTTGATAGAGATCAGGAGTGTGGGAACAGGAACGGAGTTTGGGGGGGACAAATTCAGTGCGGAAATATTGAATTTGAGGTCTCTGTGGGGTATTCAGGAGGTAACGTCCGCTAGCATAGAACTTGAGAAAGGCCTGGGCTGGTGAGTCCTGAGAGTCATCATGTAGAAGTGGAACCGCCCTGAAATAGGGGAGAAAGAAGACAGGAGGGTGTCCAGACAGACCAGTGTTTAAAGAAAGAATAGAGGAAGAGAAGATGATCCAGGGATAACAAAGGTAGAGAGAACCAGGGCCAGGGAAGGCTGCTGCCCCAGAAGGTGAGGAGGAAGAATGTTAGGAAGGAAGGAAGGGTCAACAGTGGAAAAGTCAGGTGTGTCTCCTGGATTTAGGAACTGGGGCAGGGGGTGGTCTTTAACGACCTCTAGGAAATGGTTGTGAGGGAGGGCTGGAAGCAGAAACCAGATTGCAGGATTTCCGAGTGGGAGACCAGGAAGTGGGGATAAACAGAAAGGACGGGTTTCCAAGAGGGATGTTTGGTCAATAAGAGAGGAGCGTGAGACGGGAGGTGGAAGGGGAGGCAGCAATGAGGAAGGCAGGGGTCAGACCCTGGAAGACATGAACAGGAGTGAGGGCTAAGGACGTGGACCTGACAGGGAGGAGGAAGTTCTTCAAGTCTTCCAGTCTTCAGTAGAATATAGATGCCCCATAGAACAAGATGCTATAAAAGATAAGAGAGGATGGGAACTACCACCCTGGCAGAAGGATTAGCCTTTGGAGCAGGAAACCTCTTCTCCAATGTAGGTGCAGGTCTGAAAGGATGGGTGGGAACATGGCTAAGTTTGGGAGATAGCATGGTTGGGTGCATTGGGAAAGCTTCTGTCTAATGCTTTCTATTTTTTCTTGAATTAATAGATAAGATATCCACGGAGAAGGGATGGGGTGGGGAGGAGAGGCAGGAGTGAGATTTGAGGTTGGTGGGAAAGCTTTAGAACGATCTGCAAATGGCAACTGACTGGGGTCGCTGAAGAAGATTCTAGATGGTACTTGGGGCCCAGCTAAGCTTGAAGACTGTGGATTTGCAGTGACATGAATCCTCCCAGTTTCACCAGTTCCACAGTCTCCCCATCAGCCCAAAGCTGGAGTGGAGATAGCCTGGGACTGCGTTGTTCTAGACCAGAGCCTGCCATGGGGAGGGGCTGGGAGAAGAAGAGGTTGAGGGTGTGGTGGGGCTGTGCCCACCCTGTGACCTTGTAATCGCTCACCATCTCCAGGCAAACTGGAGATGAACCCGAAGTCTGAGGGAGCTACAGTGTGCGAGTAGGAGAGGGGTCTGGGCCAGAACCCTCAGGGCGGCAGGAGAGGAGGTATAAGAATGAATGTCCCCTCTCACAATTCCCCCTGGCTGGACTTCAGCTTCCTCAGCCGCCTATTCCATTGCCTCCCAGGACCAGAGCCCAGCCCAGGGGTCATCTCCAATGGTGCACAATGTCTCCAGGGCCCCAGAACAGTGCCGTTGTTTCTTCTCTCCTCTCCTCATTAGAGGGGTGGGTCAGCTGGGAAATCTCTTCCTGCTGAGGGTCTCCACACTTAGAGTCTCCACACTTAGAGAAAAATTAGTGGCGTCAAGAGAAAAGAAAGCCTATGTGTACACTGAGACTTGGACATGAATGTTCATAGCAGTTGTATTTGGAATGGCCCCAAACTGAAAGCAACCACAATGTTTATCAACAAGAAAGGGGATGAACACACAATGGTACATCCGACAATGGAACACTACTCGGTAATGAGATAGAATGGACCATATACACATGCTACCATGTGGGAGGGAGGGAGGAAGACAGGAAGGAAAGCATCAGAGGTTTCGCTGGGATTCATTTGTGTAACACTCTAGAAACTCTAGAAAATGCAAACAAATCCATAGTGATAGGAAGCAGAGAAGTTGTTGCTGGGGGGAGGGTGCGGATAGCAAAACCTGGGAGGGGTTTACAGAAGGGCACAAAGAAAATTTGGCAGAGTTCACCTCTCGATTTTTGTGGTAGTTTCATGGGTATATACTGTGTTAAAACTTTAAATTAAATTGTACATTTAAATTTGTGCAGTTCATTATGTAGCTTGCTTTACTAAAAATTTTGTGAGCCTTTCTTAATGGAGTTTGTTATATATTAATTATACCTTAAAAGCATTGAGTGTAATTTTGCCCAAGGACACCCCTCTCAAAGCGTGGATGATACGGGTGATCTGAGAGGCCTCTCCTCCTCATACCTGGACTGGCCAGGTAGGTGAGGTGCTTCAAAGCTGTTCTGGAAGAGTCAGTGTCACTTGGTTGGTACGGGCTGAGAAATACCATTGGGTTATCTGCCCCCGGAGGCCAGAGTGCAGGAGACCTGTGTTGCTGCGGAGCCCACCCTGCTGGGCGTGAGATATTAGAGAACACTCAGGTTTTAGGAGGTGTGGGCCTGGGTCTGAATCCTGGCTTCATCACTTACTGGTTGTGTGACTTTGAGCCAATTACTTCACCTCACCGAATCCCATATACATCATTGGTAAGATTCCTATGTTAGGAAATGTGAATGAAAATATATGCTGGTTCACCTGGCCTTCTCCTTTCTTATCCATGGAGAAGCTGCCACTTAAGGAACTTTCTTGTTCATCCCATGTGACTTCAACATCATCTCAGATGTCACCTATTTAGTGAAGCCCTCATGCCGTTCCTCTTCCTCACCTTTACTCCAATTAGTGCTCATCTCTGTGACAGTATAACATTCTGTGTGCAGCTGCAATGGGGATTACACTTTTTGTCACAGAACAGGAACTACCTTTTTATTTTATTTTTAAAAATTGAGGTACAGTTGACACACAACATTATTTTATGCAACTCTTTTTAAATGTTTCTTTCTTTTTTAAAAAACACTTATTTATTTATATTTAAGACTTTATTCATTTTAGAGAAGAGAGAAAGAGAGAAGTGGGGGGAGGAGCAGGAAGCATCAACTCTCATTTGTGCCTTGACCAGGCAAGCCCAGGGTTTCAAACCGGCGACCTCAGCATTCCAGGTCGACGCTTTATCCACTGCGCCACCATAGGTCAGGCTAAATGTTTCTTTGAGGTCAGGGATCAGATATTACTTCTCTCTGAATCCTCAGAGCCTGTTCAGTGAATACTTTGTGAATGTGAACAAATGAATGGAGTGTGGATGCTCCCGTCTCAGGCATCTGGAATCAGATGGTCAGTGAATTTGAAGGCAGGTGTCCCTCTCAGGGAAGCCTCTCTTGAATCTGACATTCTTCTTTGTTTTCCATAGTGATGAGGAAAAGTCAACCAGTTGGGTGCACCCTGGTACGAAATCACCCATCCAGAGTGGACACTGCTCCAGCCCAGGTAGGAAGCTCACCTGTCCCTACCTTTGCAGTCGAAAAGGAAGCAATGGTTTGAGGTGGCAGCAGGACTTTGCTTCTGATGTTTCCTTTCCCCATGGATGGACTCAGCTGAACACGACGTCCAGCATCCGGGGGCTATTGCGGGAGGGTTGGTGATCACTCCCAGGTCTTTTCAAGCCTCAGCAGTTCACCTCTGGGAAAGACATTAGAGAACACAGATTTTTTTTTAAGTGAGAGGAGGGTAGATAGACAGAATCCTGCATGTGCCCTGACCAGAATCCACCTGGCAACCCCTGTCTGGGCTGATGCTTGATGCTCGAATCAACTGAGCTGTCCTCAGCACCCGGAGCCAGTGCTTGAACCAATCGAGACACTGGCTGCAGGAGGGGAAGAGGAAGAGAAGGTGGAGAGAAAGGGTGGAGGGGAGAGAAACAGGAAGCTGCTTCTCGTGTGTGTCCTGACCAGGGATCAAACCCGGGATGTCTGCATGCCGGGCCAACGCTCTATCTACTGAGCCAGCCGGCCAAGGCAAGAACAGAGATTTGACTCCTCTCTCCTCCTCCTGCTTCTGAACTGGGCAAGCCCAGCCTCCTGAGCTGGGCCGGAACGTTGTGCCGTGATGGCAGTGTGCCCTCTTCATGCTGCCCAACACAGTCGCCATTAGTCACAGTAGCTACTGAGTGTTGACATGTGGTTAGTGTTGCTGAGGAACTGCATTTTAAATTTTAATTAAGTTAAATTTAAAAAGCCCTACATGACTAGTAGGAACTCTTTCACGTTGGGGGAACATGAAAAGGGGACAGGGCCAACACTGGTTGTTTACTATGGAGAATGCTCTACTCCGAGTCCTCCGGGAACGTCCAGGCTAGTGGGAAACGGTGGGCACGTACGGGCAAAGAGGATTTCGTCTAAATTGAAGAGTTGGAGACGCAAAGAGTCAGAAGGCCTGGGGTTCTCTTCAGGCCGCCAGAGACATCCCCACTGGTCTTCTAGCCCTTCACCTGACTGCAGAGCAGGCACGTGGCTCTAGTAGTCTGGGCCGCTGTGGGTCACGGTGGCATTGCTGGGCACACTGAGTGAAGCTGTTGACTTGCCCACGGTCTATTTCTTTTAGATTCTAGGCTGGATCATTGTGTTTTTAGAGCCAGAAGGGAAGTCAGGGATCCTGGAGTCCAAGTCCTTCATTCTCAAGTAGGAAAATTGAGGAGCAGAGAAGAAGTCCCTGCCTCAAGGCCACGTGGCTAGGAAGTAAAGCGGAATAAGGGTCAAACAGCTAAGATGGAGGGCAGGGAGACTGGAGCTCGCTTTCTGGCTCTACTTTTTCTTAGTGTGGTCTTGAGCAAGTGATTTAATTTTTCCAGCACTCGGCTTCTTCATCTGTAAAATGGGGTTAGGATTATGAAGCTCAAAATGTTGCGGCCCTCAATATGCAAGAGTCAATATCAGCAGAGATGACTGCTGTTGTTATTGTCACTATTTCTGATAGAAAGCAAGGCCTCCTGACCGAGGCAGGGCTGTTTTCTTAGGTGTTTCTCAGTCTGGTCCATCCACCTTATCAGGACTCTGGGCAGGACTGGAAGATGCATAAAAGCCTGTGAGCCAATTCTTTCATTTTGGGTTGTGGCCACCTCATCGTCCAAGGCTGAGAAGGGGTTAAGATGCCCCCGAAGCTTGCTGGGAGGGCAGCTGTCTCAGCGGGCACTCCGCCTGGACAAGAATATAAGTACTCTTGGTGTTGCCCAGGCAAAGAGGGCAGTGTGGAGGGAAGTTGCTGGAAAAGGCAGGGGACATCATCCACACTGGCCTCTTTCCCAGGCACATCACAGTAGCAGGATTTTTATGATTCTGACCCAATGGGGATCCCTCTACTTGGGGAGGCTGCCAACCCACGCCCTTCTGAATGAGAACGTCCTCCCACAGGGACAGAGGGGAACAAGTAGCATTTATAGAGCAGCACAGAGGGAAGAATGTGAGCTTTGGAGGCAGCAGACCAGACTCACATTCTGGCTTAGAAACTTCCTGTGTGACCTTAAGCAAGTTGATTAACCTCTCTGGGCTCAGTTTTGTTACCTGTGAAAGTGTTTGGGGTGATGCCTGTTATGTGATGTTGCTCTGCCGATTAAATGTGCTAGCGGTGGTGAGACGTGTAGCTTAGAGGAGGGAAGTGCTCACTAAGTGGTAGCTGGTGTTATTATTTTAATGGGTCAAATCCGGGGCTGGGGTGGTGGTTAGGGGGGAGGCGGGCCAGCCAGCTGCCCTACTGTGTTGAAGCAGTAGCATTACTATCAGCAGCAACTTTGGAAATAAACCCTTGATAAATAAGAGCTCTCTGTAATAGAACCCAGCTGATAATATGGCTGGAGAGATCCAGACCTACATTTCATAGACCTCATATACAAGGTGGGCATTTGGACTGAAAAGGTGGCACTGATTGTCAAGAGATCCCACACCTGCTTTCCTGTATGTCAGCCAGGGGGCTTTTGCACCCCAAAATGAATGCTCTTCCCTGAAGTTCTCTGTCCCCACCTCTGACAATAGATTCCCTTGGGTTTCTCAAAAGACTCCTTCAGCTCTGTTCAGGGCGGAGTAGTCCTATTTGCTGGGAAGACTGGGTGCTGCCCCCAGGGGCTGATTTGGAAGGTGGGCAAGATGAGACAGACTGACGGCGCTCTCTGGAGACGGCAGTGCTTCTCTCCGGAGCTGTCCAGCGTAGCTGAGACTCCAGTGGTGACTGCCCAGGCACCTCTGGGCCAAGGTCACCTTCCCCAGCCATTCAGTCCCTGCTCACTCAGCAGGTCTGTGAGTCACCACTCGGAGCATTTCCATGGATAATTTCTTTCTGAAGTGCTATTAACAAATTATTTAAAAGTCTATTTTCCTGGGACTGATTTCCTAGGTCCTCGGTGTCTCATCTTCAGCAGCAGAGTTTGGAGGTAATAACACTGCCCCGGGCACTAATTATCTGTGCGGTCTGGGGCAAGTGACTCACCCGTGGCTCCAGCTTCTGCGGCTGTGAAATAAGTGGGCTGTGGGATGGCCCTGGGGACCCTTCAGGACCACCATCTGTGCGTTCACTGCTGCATCCCTGGGGCCTGGCACAGAGCCCTGCAGAGTAGATGCTCAATAAAAGATTGTAGAATGAATGGGTGAATTCTGCGAGGTGATGATTCATTTGGCCACAGCTCATTAGTATTTGTTGGAAACAGACTGATAAGAATAATGTATAAAAAGGGAGAAACGCTTGGTTTGAATGCTGTTGGCTTATCTGAATATTCCTAATTCTCCCAGCTCCCATTCCACCTGAGTGCAGGTCGGGCTGGTGGGGCCGGGAAGGGAGAGAGGATAGTTTTATGATTCTGCTTTCTCACAGGTTTGCCCAAGGGCTGGGAGATGGATTCCACCCGGGAAGGAGCTGTGTATTATATCAAGTGAGTAAGATGGAGTTTGCTTCTGCTATGCCTGTTGGTCCTGCTTTTGTGCTTGTTACTGATGCCTTCTTGAGAGGGGAGGACGTTCAAGGGTCTGGCTTTTCACTGAAAGCCTTGGTGGGGTCTCTGAATGGCCAGGAGGTGCAAGGCTTCCGAGCGAGCTGCAGAGAAAGCTGGGTGTGTGTCTCTGCGTGTTTACGTTGGCCTGGGAGAGCCAGTGTCGATCGTGGGAAGTTTCTAAGGTAGGGTGGGGTGGGTGGAGCATTGGGCTTGGCTCTGTAGGTGGGAGGGGAGATGGCTAACAGAGAAGAGAGGCTGTTGCAGACACAGAGGACCAAGTTTCAAAGGAAGGGGACAGAGCCCTGGCTGCTGTGAGAACAGGCAATGAGCCAGCTGGAGGGAAGGTGTGAAGGGGGTGCACAGACAAGCAGGTGGGCGGTAACAAGGCTGCTACTGTCACTCCTGCTTTTCCTGATGGGGGGCACTGTGGTCCTGGCGGTGGCAGGAGTGTGTCCAGTGCCATGCTTCTCTCTAGGAGCTTGGTCAGGCCCCTCTGTGGGCCGGGATAGCTCATGCTCTCAGCAGCTGAACGGGCCACCCTTGATGTAACCATGGGAACAGCTCTTTGGGCTGGGGTGGTCCACATCTACCCCATTGGACTGATTTCCCTCTGCCTTGCCCTGGGTCTCTCCATCTCCCAGCCAGGCTGGGTCCTGGCTTTGTTCCCACGGGCGAGGCTCAGCGTGCTCAGGCCTGTGGGCCTCCCCACCTAGAGTGGCCTGAGCTTCTGCAGGGCTGGGAGAGAGGGTGGCTGCTCAGAGGGAGCCCCTGCCCAGTCAGCGGAAGGGGACCACCTTCTCCTTTCCTTCTCCTCCCTCTCTTTTTTGAAAGCTTCATCTCTCTGTACCACGAGAGGTTACCTTTCCATTCCCACCTCAAGGTTCGCCAGCACTTATAGCAGCTTCACAGTTAACCATATTCTTAAAACAAAAGCAAAACCAAAAAACAATCGGCAAACTATCTCTTTTGGAAATTGTTCTGATGTCACATGGCTCTCATAGCCTGAGCTTTCCCTGAAATTGAACCCAAATCCTTCTTGCTTCAGTTAAGATGTTCCTTCCTTGCTCCTTCAAGATACAATCTTACTATTTGATTATGTACATTTGGTTCTCAAGCTTGTTGCTTAAACACTTTCACAGGTACCATCTCTTCGCATCAGTCACAGAAATCTTTCTACCCACTATGGTCTGGCCCTGTCTTCATCTGCCACAGCTGGCCAGCTACAGTGGTTTTTATCTTTCTTTTTTTTCCATCATGCTAAGTTCATTCCTACCTCAGGACCTTTGCATTTGCTATTCTCTTTGCCTGGGAGCACTTTCCTCCTGTTTTTGCCCATCTGGATTTTACTTATTATTTAGCTCAGGTGTTATCTCCTCAGAGGGACCTTTCCTGACTATCTCATCTGAAGATCACCCTCTCTCCTCCTTCGTGTCTTTTACTTTTCTTCATTGCACCTACCACAACTTGAAAGGTTTTTGTTTATGTATTTGCTTACTCAACTTATTGCTGGTGATCCCCCACCACTGCCACGTCAGCCCGGAGAGCAGATTCTGGCTATTTTGTGTTCCCCTCTGTTCTAAAAACTTCCTGGCACATGATAGGAACCCAAAGTTTGCTGAAATAGATAAATGAAAACTGTTTGGAGATAAACAACAGAGGCATAATTAACTCCTGCTCCAGCTTCCAGCCCAGAGCATGTCCCGTCCTGAACTCATAGCCTTCCCATCGCAACACGTGTCCCCTCTTCATCAGCAGTGCCACCAAGGCAGAACCTCAGAGACAGCCCCAGCCCCTCCCCCTCAGGGCCTGTCAGCTCTCCTAAATATCTCTCAACCCACCTACTTCCCATTGTCCGTGGCCACCTCCTGAGTTGATGCCCACATCGGCTTTACGTGGGTCATTCTAGCAGCTTTCCAACTTATCTTCCTGCCTCCAGGCCATAGTGCTGCAAGAATGCTTTCTTCTTTCTTTAAAAAAATTTTTTAAATTTTATTTAAAAAATTAATTTTAACAGGGTAACATCGATCAACAAGAGTACATAGGTTTCAGATGAGCATTTCTATAGCATTTGAACTGTTGATTATGTTGTATACCCATCACCCAAAGTCAAATCATTTTCTGACACCTTATATTTGTCCCTCTTTACACCCTTCCCTCACCCCCTCCCCATTCGCTCAAGTCCCCTTCCCCCCCCCATATTCCCTTCCCCCTGGTAACCACTTTGCTTTTATCCATGTCCATAAGTCTCAGTATTATATTCCATCTATATGTGAAATCATATAGTTCTTAGCTCTTTCTGATTTACTTATTTCACTCAGTGTAATGTTCTCAAGGTCCATCCATGTTGCTGTAAATGGCACTATGTCATCATTTCTCATGGCTGAGTAGTACTCCATTGTATGTATGTACCACATCTTCTTTAAGGGATGCTTTCTTCCACAATGCAAATGCGGTTGTTTCATTCTTTGTTAAAAACCTTTCATGCTTTCACTTACAGAATAAACTCTGGCACTTGGAAAGGTTTCACAATCTGGCTCCTGCCTTCCTTCTCCTGCCCTGTCTCCCACACGCCCAGTTTGCCGGACCAAATTGCTCTGGTTCTCTCAACACTCACCTCGATTCCATGCCTCCCAGCCTTTGCAAGTGCTCATCCTTTCTGCAGCATGGCTTGTGTCCACCTGTGACTGCTTGCTCATTCTTCAAGACTCTACTCATTATGTCACTTCTTCAGGGAAGCCCACCTGTATTGTAATTACTTGTTTACACATTGTCATTTTCCCTAGATCAGTGGTTCACAAACTTGAGTGTGCATCAGAATTTCCTGGAGGGCTTGTTCAAACAGATTGCTTGGCCCCACCCCTCGAGTTTCTGATTCAGAGAGTTTGATAATCTGCATTTCATAACAGGTTTTCAGGTTATGCTGATGCTACTGGGAACTGATGGTCCACAGAGCCCACTTAGAGAACCACTGCTCTAGACCAGGGGTCTCAAACTTGTGGCCCGCGGAACGCATGCGGCCCGCCGAACAATTTGGTGCGGCCTGCAGACTAATCCACGAAGTTCAAAATATTTTGGATAAAATTAAGTAAGCCTAGGGGCCTACTTGTATTTTTCATTTCTCTAGCATCCTAGCTAGATATTAGCTTAGTTAACAGCAGTTGTGATGCGAACTACAGTTTCTGGTCGTTTTGTGACACTGAGTAAACTGCATGTACGATTGTGCTTGTTGTACTGATTTTTTTTGTTTTCAACTGCAGTGAGAAAAGTGTTGCGTAACAGTTGCCTTTTGTAGACCTAGTGCGGCCCACCGAACGGCTGTGATCTTGCTCTGCGGCCCACATGCTGAGTTGAGTTTGAGACCCCTGCTCTAGACTGAAAACTCATCAAGGGCAGGGGTGAACACAGTGGTCGTAAGGTCTGGAAACTTAGATGATATTATTTTGTTATGTATTGAAACAAAATATCAACAAGCATCTATTATGTGCTCTCATCTCTTCCCAGACTTGGCAGCCATTCCATATGTCAGGAACAACCAGCCGTGGACATTCTAAGGGCCGAGCGCTTTATACCATGAGTTCATTTAATTCTCATTCTAGCTTTATGAGGGAGATGCCATCATCCCTAACTATTTGAGCAAGTAAACTGAGACTTAATAAATAACTTGTTTAGTGTCATGAAGCTTGTCGAAAGCAAAGCTGAAATCCAGCCCCATGTCTGCCTGATTTCACAAGCTGTGCTCTTAGCATAATGCCACGGCTGTGTCCAGCATCCATGGTTCCGGGCTTGGACAGGGAGGTGCTCAGTAAACCCTGACTGACTGACTGACTGACTGAATGGCCCACTGTCCTTACTTTTCGTTCCCTGAACAATCAATTTCTTAAAAAGTTTTATAACCTTTGGGGATCAGAAAAATATACTTGCGTGTTAATAAGTCCTTCCCTTCATGGTGCTAGGGAGATGATTCTTATGGTATCCACAACTGATGTCATTGCTTAAGCGTGCCTGCGGTTTTGTGTTATTTACCAGGAAGGGGTGGTGCAGGAAGAGAAAAAACAAAGGGTTAAGATGTGGCTAAAACCCATTGCAAGCCTCATGTATATACCACATAAATCCACAAGAGGGCACCAAAGCACACATGATTGGCCCTACAAAGGCTATAAGGGTTGGCTTAGCGTTACTCCTCAGGCTGTTAGGCAGGGGCCTCCCAGCGCTGACAGAGGCATCTTGACCATCCTCTGCCATATATCAACCACTACGGGTCTGGTAAACTTCAAAGCTTAAACAGCTGGCTATGTAACAGCCATTCCTGATTTTCTTTGGCTCCTGAGTCCAACTGTGGAGCTTGCCAATTCTGTCTCCCTCAGGGCTTCTCTCTCCAAAGTTGGCACAGAGGGAGATGTTGCAGGGACCCCTGCTGACCCTTGTTCCCAGTCTGAGCCCCTGCTGCTCCTCCCCCGTGGGTGTGGTGCACCCATGGGTGACACCAACCTGGCCCGAACCTCCTTCAGCTCACGGAGCCCCACCCAGCTATATAGCTATTGTCACTTCCTCCAAAAAGGTGCCAGAAAAAGCATTCGGTCCCTCAGTGCTTCCGCTCATCCACAAGCTGCTTGCTCATCACTGCAGGGGGCTGCAGGAGGCAGGGGCGCAGGAGCCCAGGGCTTTGTCCCCAGGTACTTGTGGGACCCTCTAACCCAGGGGAAGTCAACCTTTTTATACCTACCGCCCACTTTTGTATCTCTGTTAGTAGTAAAATTTTCTAACCTCTCACTGGTTCCACAGTAATGGTGATTTATAAAGTAGGAAAGTAACTTTACTTTATAAAATTTATAAAGCAGATTTACAGCAAGTTAAAGCATATAATAATAATTACTTACCCAGTACTTTATGTCGGATTTTTGCTAAGTTTGGCAGAATAAATCTTTATAAAACAACTTACTATAGTTAAATCTATCTTTTTATCTATACTTTGGTTGCTCTGCTACCGCCCACCATGAAAGCTGGAACGCCCACTAGTGGGCGGTAGGGACCAGGTGGACTACCACTGCTCTAACCTGTGGGACCCCAGAGGCAGCTGTGTCCTGGGAAGTGCCGTGGAAACACCAAGAGCTGTTTTGTTGTCCTCAGAGGGCAGATGGGACGAAGGAGAGCGGTCACAGGGCAGAAAATCTGGTAGTTGGTGCCCATACTAGCTCCGCCCTCTGAGAGGCAGATAACACCCACAGACAGTAAAGAATGGAGCGGACGGGAGAGAAGGGAGCGGCACAGGGCTCATGAGCAGATGGGAAAAGCTGAGGCTCAGCAGTCAGGTAGCTTGTTCATAATCCCTCCGCTGGTCGGAGATGGAGCAGAGGTTCCAATTCAGGAGGCTCCTCAAAGATAATTCATCACATGGGGCTCCCTTTTCTGCTCCCCAGCCGGTACATTCTAGAAGGGAGAGAGACCCATGCAGGCATGGCCTGGGTGAGGAATGGTCAGGGCATGCTTGAGGGGCAGCAAGTCATCCAGTTAGTGGCCTCCAAGACCGTGATGGGAGCGACAATGAGGAGGACCCAAGTGTTTAGAGATTTGCGGACTTCCTCCTCTGAGCATTGAGGCCGTGGTTCTAGAGCAGAAGATGGAACCACAGAGGTGTTTTCTCAGGAGCCCTTCCTCCTTTCACCTGCCTCATCACACCCTCCCCAACTCAGCAGCTCAGATGTCTTGCTTCTCTTCTGCTGGCAGAAAGCAAAGAGAATTTAGGTTTGGTGAAGGGGGTCTACTTTCTCTGCTGCACCTCTATGACCCTTTTGCTATATCTCCACCACCTCACTCCCCAGAACGAAAGCACTGCCCCCCCCAGCAGTCCTCCATCCTCCTTTTGGCCTCTCAGGCCCCAAAGCCACCCAGATCTCCCAGAAGCATTGATGGATGTGTCTGGCTCAAGTCTCTCAACGGATTCACGGGGCTCCCTGCAGCCCTTGCCCTTTCTGCCAGAACGGGACCTTCCCAGCAGGCCTCTTGCCTGCCTCCTGTCTTTTCCAGCTGCCTGAGAAATTTATGGGATGGGGGCTGGGGTCTTTGTCTTCTCTTCCACCCTCCCTGTCCCCTCCTGGGTGCGATAATCTCCGGCCTCAACCTTGCTTTGCTCCATTGGCTCCTCAAGGCCAGAGACGCCCCAGAGCCCCACCTGCGTCTGTTGGGAAGCTGCCTCTTCCCCTGACTACAGGGCGGCCTTGCCAAGTCCTGGAGAGCCAGGCAGGTGGGTTGGGCTTAATTGGCCTCGGTGCTGCCTGGCACTGGGACTGCACCCAGGGCTTCTCTGCCACTACAGCTGAGTGGCTGTCCCATAGCTGATGAGCTCAGCATCTCAGCTGGGCTGGGGGAGAGTTGCTGCAAGCAGGTGCGTGCTGCTCTAAGCTGAGGTTCCCGGCCCTGGCCTGACCTGCTGCGGGGTGGGAAGGATGGTCCCTCCAGCTCTCTGCAGTGTGGGCAGTGAGGTTGGGATCAGATCCCCTTACCCCCCTACACCACCCCCACCCCCAACAGGGTTCCTCCTGAACCGTGAGGGAAGTCTGCATTCCTGACTATTCCATAGTAGTGTGTGACTTTTTTTTAAAAAGATAAAGACTTCAGTTGGTAAAAATGATGCTTATGCTCAGATTATATTAAAAAAGACCCACAGAAAAGGGTAAGTAGTTGTATTTGAGTGAAGAGAAACTTCATTTAGAAAATTAAATTGTTCTGCCTGACCTGTGGTGGCGCAGTGGATCAAGCGTCGACCTGGAACGCTGAGGTCGCCGGTTCAAAACCCTGGGCTTGCCTGGTCAAGGCACATATGGGAGTTGATGCTTCCTGCTCCTCCCCCCTGCTCTCTCTCTCTCTCTCTCTCTCTCCTTTAAAATGAATGAATAAATAAAAATAATTTAAAGTATATAAAAAATTAAATTTTTCTAATAATAAACATTAAAAAAAGAGAATCCTCATATGGGTGGGTCCTTGCAGGTGCCTGTCCTCTAGCCTCTGCTTTGTGAAATGTTTCTATATTCAGAAGTGACCTGCCAGCCTGTGTAGCTCTGTTAGTTGGAGCTTCGTCTGGAAGTGCAGAGGTTGCCGGTTCAATTCCGGTCAGGGCACATACAGAAGCAGATTGATGTTTCTGTCTCTCTGTCCATCTCTCACACACACAAACGTGACCCCGGGAGCCCATCTGTTTCAGGCTGCAGCTTCTGTGTTTCTGGTCAGACTGAGACCCAGTAAGCTGTCTGGGAGGCTCAGGGGGGAATACTCCATCTTTTCATCTTTCTGACCTTGGTGATGAAACTTGGTGTTTCTATTGCAGTTATCTATAGTCACAGAGAGTTTATTACTTTTCAAGTATCCACAGAAATATGAAGAAGAGAAGGAAACCGAGGAAGGGCTTGTCTATAGCAGCCACAGGGCTGCAGTTCTATTATCTGAAGCCCGCCCTTCTGCCTCTGACCCTCAGTAATGCAAAACCCAGATGCCCCCTGGATCAACCAGCATCCTTGCCCAAGGTCAGTGGAGACCAACTTAGGTTGAGGACCCAGGAGGTCCTGGCCTTTTGTAATGGACTTCAACCAACTCTGAATATTATTTCTTTAACTTTGTTGTGCTGGGGTGGGGTGGGGTGGGGGGGTGCAAAGGCACTAGAGCCCTGGCCACGCCCTCTTGACACCGAGATGTGCCCCTCTCGTGGGTGGACAGCCACAGAGGAGAAGGCCACCAGACAGCCTAGTGAGGCAGACCCCTGTGCACTTTCAGGCTCCTTGCACTCTGGTGGGAGAACTGAAAAACGAGGTTTACGCAGAAGGCGGCCCAGATCTCCTTTGGGGGGCAGCCTTGTTCTGATGGTGGAAGGCCAGGAGCGCTGTGCGGAAGTACCCCATCCTCTCTGGGGCCCGCGGCATAAACAGTTAGCAGTTTGTTGCTGGAGTGGATGGAGTTAATCCTTTCCGGGGGACTATTTACTCCTGATCTTAAGTGACAGCTTTGGGAGGGAGAGTCACGTGGCCCCGAAATCCCCTTGGGAGCCCACGGAGCATGCCCAGCTGCTTCTGCCTGGGAAAGATGCTGGATCCTGCAGTCACCACAACAGCATCCTCTCCCCGCGCCAGGGACCTGCCGCCCCGAGAGATGAATGATTAGACCAGATCAGACCCAGAGTCCTGCGCTACTGAAGGGGACCCTGAGGGACAGGGGAGGAGGACCCCCGCTGGCCTGAGCTGGGGGAGGGGTGCTTTGGGGCCCAGAGATTTATAGCGTTTCAGCGCTGGGCTCACACTTCAGAAGCAGGTGAGTCTGTTTTGATGCATCATAGGGATGAGGGGGGAGGAGGGAGGTTGGGCTGTCAGGGCTGGCAGCCACCTGCCCCGTGAGCCTGGGCTGCTGGCACTGTGGTGCCACTGCCTTCCCCCTCCCTTACTCTTGGCAGTGTTACTTGGGGATCAGGAATTCTGAGAAAGCTAATTATAGCCCTTTCTGTGTCCCCCCCATTTCCCTTCCCTGCACACACCTCCAGAATCCCCAGGAAGGACTGATGTGGTTTGAATTTATTATATTTGAATTGCACCTCCTAGGTGCGGCCAGCTTTGGGGATGCCAGCCTCCTCTGGTCCAGCTGGACCCCCCAGCCTGGCTAGAGCACAGAGGCCGACCCCACCCTGCCTCTATTCTGGCCAGAAGGACTCTGTTGATGGCCGGCAGAAAGGGAAGATGGAGGGAGGGCCCAGGGTCAGGCTCAGGTAGGCAGGCCGCAAGGTGTGTATCTTTGATGGGCATGAGGTTGGGTCCCAGATCACCTGAGGCTCTCGGATTCCTAAGGGGCATCGGACCTCAGGGGTCTGAGATCAGTTGGGAGCACCTGAGGAGCTGGAGCTGGGTGTGTGGGCCTGGGGCCCTGAGGGAGCAGGTTTACCACGGTGGGGCCAGGCTGCAGCTGGGTAAGGGCCTCAGCTCCTTGTGGGAAGCTCTGGGTGAAGGAGCGAGGTTGGGGAGCTGGCAGAGATGGGTGGGGGCGAGAGGGGGGATTGTACAGGGAAGGCTGAGGGGCAGGATGGGAGAAGAGGCTACCCACGATGCTCTTTGTGACCACAGGCAAGCCAGGGAAGGGAAGAGGGGGAGAGCCATGATGGAGAGAGCCAGTCCTGGGTGGCAGGGCAGGGAGGCTGAGCAGCAGAGGGAAGGTGGTGGGAGGGCGTGGGCTCCGAGTCCGAGTCTGAGGGGGCTGAAGTCTTCAGGGCTTGGCAGCTCTCCCCTGTCCCTGTAGACCCCTCACTCTCACTCTGGCGGTGTGGGTGCCGTGCTGCCCTGAGGGTCTTGTGCATGTGGGCTGGGAGCCCCGCTGGACCTGTCTCTGCCTGATCTTGCGGTCCAGATGTCCAAGGGGCATCGCACGCCTCCATCCTCCAGGTCCCCCAAAGCCTGGCTTCCAGGAAGCCCCCGGAAGAGGATGGTTTCCACCTCATTGCAGCTGCATTTTAGCTTGGAGAGGACATGAGCAGGTCCTGTTGCTGAAGAGGAGGTGGGAGGGGTCCCACAGAGGCTCAGTCCTGAGGCTCCTGCCGTCTCCAGGTGGGGGCAGGTGGGCCGAGTGGCTGCTTGGCACTGCCCTGGGCTTTCCTACGGGAAACCAGCAGCTCCGTGTCTGCTCACCTCGGGGAGTGCTGGGCTACAGATAGGGATTATTAAAAGCCCTTGGTTTTCCAATTAGCGGCAAGGTGACAAATGTTTTAGCTGGGAGTGTAATTAATCCTGGGGTGGCTGCACAAGCTCTAGACAATGGGGGTTCTTTTCTCTTTTTTCCCTGGGTCAGCTTCCTTTCCTTCTTTATAGGAAGGTGACAGTGCAGGAGGCATTACACAGATAATTACTTTTAACATGTCTGCCTGGATTGAGTTGGATTCTTCCTGGTCGGTGTAAATGAAGTAATTACCGAGGAAGTCAGTGAGCCAGGCATCCCGGCCTGTGAGCCCAAGACGCCCCCACCTGGCCAGGCCCAACCTGTGTCCGCAGGCTCACAGGAGGGAGCTGGTGAGGCCCAGGGCCCTGGACTGGGAGACACGGAGCTGTGCGTTGGTCCAGCCTAGAGTGATGAAGTGCTGTGACGGCCAGTTCTGGTCAGCTCTGGTCTCCCTGAGCCCATTTCCTCTCCATCTTTCTCCTTGGCCTGTTGGGAGGTTCCCTGAGGCCATTGGCATTGAGCTTGCCCCTCCACCATGGTCAGGACAAAGAAGGTTGAAATTGGGCTGCAGCTGCAAGAGTGGGTCCTGGTTGCTGGAGGCTTTGCATGGACTCTGAGCCTTGGTCTGAGGAGGTCTGGAAGCCAGTGCATCGGTGAGATGACTTCGGCAGGCCAGTCTCCAATGTGTTAAAAAAAATTTGGTAAGAGAACATACTTTGGGAAATGTTTAGAATAAGTGAAGAGCAGAGAGGAGGAGGAGTTGAGTGTAGGCCAGGTGAGACCCCATTCTTTGGGAAGGTCCATTCTTTGCATCTTCCATTGTAGCACTAGCTGATCTGATAAACTGATTCTGGTCCAAGTGTTACTAAAAGAGAGTTGAGGCCCTGGCCGGTTGGCTCAGCGGTAGAGCGTCGGCCTGGCGTGCGGGGGACCCAGGGTTCGATTCCCGGCCAGGGCACATAGGAGAAGCGCCCATTTGCTTCTCCACCCCCCCCCTTCCTCTCTGTCTCTCTCTTCCCCTCCCACAGCGAGGCTCCATTGGAGCAAAGATGGCCCGGGTGCTGGGGATGGCTCCTTGGCCTCTTCCCCAGGCGCTAGAATGGCTCTGGTCGCGGCAGAGCGACGCCCTGGAGGGGCAGGGCATCGCCCCCTGGTGGGCGTGCCTGGTGGATCCCGGTCGGGCACATGCGGGAGTCTGTCTGACTGTCTCTCCCCGTTTCCAGCTTCAGAAAAATACAATAAATAAATAAATAAATAAATAAATAAATAAATAAATAAAGAGAGTTGATGCACGGCCTGCCAGGGTTGTGGAAAAAATGCCCGTCTGGAATTTGAAGACATGGATTCAAATCCTGATCCAAATTAGCAGCTGTATGATTTGTAGCAAGTCTTTGTTTCCTGGTCTAAAAAACGGGGTTAGTATCATTACTCACTTAGCTGGCTGACAGCTAGGTGAGTAATACATATGGAAATGCTTTCTAAACTGCACATGATCATTATTATCGGACGTGGGTATTTGAACAAGGTGTATCAAAAGGCAATGCTTTAGCTCAAAGGTCAGACAAGTGCTGAGGCAGGTTAGTGGAAGTGTGTTTAGGGCAGATAGTATTCAGGGTGAGTGTTAAACCCTCCCAGGTCTGTGAAGCGTTAGTCCTGGATTTATTGTGTAAATCCAGGAAATTGGGTTAGGCGTAGCAGTGCTGATCTGATAAACATTCAGGGACATTGAGGCTTTAACTCCTGCAGGGCCTAGGAACCCCCTCCATTGTGGAGGTGAGGTCTCTCCTTAGCTCTGACATCACCAAGTCCACCCAGTCTGGCTCATCATTACCTGAGAACCCGAGTCTATGATTGCAGGTGCCAATTTGCTTTTAATAGCCAAATGCTTGCAATTAGCCTGTTAAAATCAACCTAGCCTCTGGTGGTAAGTTTATTTTTCTGATTTTGCTTGGTTCCTGAGTCTGCATCAGCATCAGCACCCAAAGACCTCAGGCAAGTGTGCTTGTCTCAGCTGAAAGTTTGGCTGCCCAGCTAGGGAACTGAAGGGTCAACGCTGGGAAAGGAAACCGGCTTTTTGGTGAGGTGGGATGATGGGGTCGGAGTGTGCTGATAGAGGGGTTGTTAGACTTGTTAGAATCACAAGCGAGGCCTAGAAACCAGGTCCCCCCCTTCTAATCCAATGTTCTTCCCCTTTTGAGCCTCAGTTTCCCCATCTCTAAAATGGGGGTAGTAATTCCTACCCTGCCCGTATCACTAAAGTTCAAAGGAGTTAATGCAGGATGTATGTCTGAATGTAAAACAATACATGAAATAGCTTTATCACATCAAATATGAAAGCTCTTTAAGGTTATCCAGATAGTTCCAGTATCCATTGCCACTAGTTCCTGGACCCCTGTATCTTGTTAGTCACTTTTCATGCTGCACAGTAATTTATTTATTTATTTATTTATTTATTTATTTTTAATTAATTAATTATTTTTTTTCTGAAGCTGGAAACGGGGAGGCAGTCGGACAGACTCCCGCATGCGCCCAACCGGGATCCACCCGGCATGCCCACCAGGGGGCGATGCTCTGCCCACCAGGGGGCGATGCTCTGCCCCTCCGGGGCGTCGCTCTGTCGCGACCAGAGCCACTCTAGCACCTGGGGCAGAGGCCAAGGAGCCATCCCCAGCACCTGGGCCATCTTTTGCTCCAATGGAGCCTCGGCTGCGGGAGGGGAAGAGAGAGACAAAGAGGAAAAAGAGAGACAAAGAGAGAGGGGGAGGGGTGGAGAAACAGATGGGCACCTCTCCTGTGTGCCCTGGCCAGGAATCGAACCCAGGACTTTCACACGCCAGGCCAACGCTCTACCACTGAGCCAACCGGCCAGGGCCTGCACAGTAATTTCTGATTCCCACTGTCTTCTCATCCGGCCCCCTCTCCTCCACACCAAGGATGATTTGAGGGAATTAGCACATAGTAGTTCATGCCCAATAAATGCTGGTTGGATATATGAAGCTTAGGATGAGAGGGAATTTGGCCCAAAGAATAGGCTTGGGGAAATTGTCATGAGAAAGTCTTTGATGGCAGTCGTGGGAGGCATGTATTACCCATCCTGCTCAACCTGTCCCTCCTTTCACTAGACTGGGCTGCTTCAAGGCCCGAGATTGTCCTATTCATTTTGTCTTCGTGATCATTTCATTCAGTGCCAGGCACATAGCATTGTCTGGTAACTGCTACATGAGTGAATGAATGAATGAATGAGAGAGATGGGGTAATGTGATAGAGAGTGTATGGAATTGAGAGCCAGGTGAGTAGGACTTGGAGTCCTGGAATCCCACGACTTTCTTTTGGCAAATATTTACTGTATGCTCATCATGTATCAGGCAGGTACTAGATTGCAAAAATGAATTTTCACAGTCTAGTAAGGGAGCAGACATTTGAGCAAATAATTGGACTCTCCCAAGAAATTCAGGAAAGGATTCTCAAAGTAAGAGACCTTAAGGTGGGTCTCATACGTTTTAGAAAAATTGCTTCGTTTCTTTGGATATTGGTTTCCTAAGCTACCTTGTGAGGAGACTAATGCCTCCTTCACAGAGGTAAGGACAAAATAAAATAACATGAATAAAACAACTGACACCGAATAATTAAAAAAAAACTATTTATTGATATCAGAGAGAGAGGAAGGGAGAGAGAGAAACATTCATTTGTTCTTTTGTGTGCCTTGACCGGGGACTGAACCAGCAACCTCTGCACATCAGGGCGATGTTCTAACCAAAAACGCTATCTGGTCAGGGTCTGAATAATGTTTTAATAAAGGTTAAAAATGTCTCCTTGAAGCCAGGCCAGGTTGGTAGGGGAGGGACAGGAGCCAAGAGCTCAAGGAATTTAAGAAGCTAATCCCTACAATTTCATTTTAGCTCCACTAATTAACACCTACTTGATGTGGAACAAGTACCTTAACTTCCCAAAGTCGCAGTTGCTATACCTGCAGAGTAGGGATAGTAAGTTTGTTGTGTGGATCAATGGAGAGGCTTCACACAAGGTACCCAGACCATGCTTGGTGCATAGTAAATGTAGAAAACAGTAGTTTCTTCTTTGTTATTATTACCAACGTATTTCAGGGAGAGACTACATTGTGCACAGACACACACATGTTGCATGCATGTTAAGTCTCAGATATGCTCTGAGAGGGAGGAGGGTGAGGGGGCTCAGGGTTAGGCTGAATGACAGCCAGCTGCTGCTCAGTCTGAGAAAATGTCCTTGAGGTGAGGTGACTGGAACTCTTGAAAAGATTGGAGGGACCAGGCCTGAGCAACGAAATGGGGAGGTCATCTTATGGTTCATTCATGTCCAAGGCTGGGAGATCCCGCCTCATGGGAAACTAAGAGCTGGCCCCCTGACGGCAGCTTCATTCCCTCCACCACATAGGCCCTCCCCTTCCCCCACTTGGGCCAGTCCTGTGGGCATCAGGCCCCATCGCTGCAGCTCTGTTGCTTGGCTGGTCCCCTGACCTTCCTAAGCAAGACAGCCTGGCCGCCATGCTGGGTTGCCGTGGTAACTGGCAGCCTCCCAGCTGGGTTGCCTGGGTAACCAGTTAGCTGATATTGGAGGAGGGGGTGGTGAGCTGGGATAGGGGTAGGGGGAAATCAGCCTCGAAAGAGGCAGAGAAGGACAAGGTAGACCAAGAGGAAGACAGTCCTCACATGCCCCCGGCACAGGCTTCTCCTCTCATTCTTGCGGGACTGGGAAAGCCTGAGAAAGGCAGGTAGGAAAGGATGCTGTGTTGTTTCCACCGTGCGTGTGTGCATGTCGTGTGCATGTGTGTGTGCAGTGTGAGTCATCATGGCCAACGCAGGACGCTGGCAGATGTGATGGGGTGACGCGCAGGCGCTCTCCTGGGCAGGGACAACGGCAGCATAGTGCAGAGGGGAAGCCGTGACTGTCCAAACCTAGCTCTCACCCTTGTCCCTGCCTCCTCATCAGTGAAACAGAGATGCTAACATGGACTGCAGGGCTTTGTTTGGCACAGTGCCTGATACTGTCAATGGCGGTTCCCTCCTCACCCACCATGCTGATTTTCTACTCGGCAATGCTTTCCAGCCCGTGAACGGCTTGGACCAGAGAACCGCCCTGGTCTGAGTCCAGCCCTGTGGCAGGGGGTGATGATGAGAGGGTTAGAAAAGTCAAGAAACCAGGCCTGACCTGTGGTGGTGCAGTGGATAAAGTGTCAACCTGGAATGCTGAGGTCGCTGGTTCAAAACCCTGGGCTTGCCTGGTTAAGCAAGGCACATATGGGAGTTGATGCTTCCTGCTCCTTCTCTCTCTTTCTCTTTCTCTCTCCCTCGCTCTCTCTCTCCCCCCTCTCTAAAAGTAAATAAATTTAAAAGAAAAAGAAAAGTCAAGAAACCAGAGACATGGCTCACCCTCAAGGAGTTTACCGTCCCATCCTGCCCAGGGCAGGAAGCCAGTCTATACAGGCAGGAATGCCTGCCTGCAAGACAGCGTTCAGCCTGACCAGGCGGTGGCGCAGTGGATAGAGCATCGGACTGGGATGCGGAAGCACCCAGGTTCGAGACCCCAAGGTCGCCAGCTTGAGTGCAGGCTCATCTGGTTTGAGCAAAAAGCTCACCAGCTTGGACCCAAGATCTCTGGCTCGAGCAAGGGGTTACTCGGTCTGCTGAAAGCCCGCGGTCAAGGCACATATGAGAAAGCAATCAATGAACAACTAAGGCAGGGGTCCCCAAACTACGGCCCTGCGGGCCACATGCGGCCCCCTGAGGCCATTTATCCGGCCCCCGCTGTACTTCCAGAAGGAGCACCTCTTTCATTGGTGGTCAGTGAGAGGAGCATAGTTCCCATTGAAATACTGGTCAGTTTGTTGATTTAAATTTACTTGTTCTTTATTTTAAATATTGTATTTGTTCCTGTTTTTTTTTTTTTTTTTTTTTTTTTTTACTTTAAAATAAGATATGTGCAGTGTGCATAGGGATTTGTTCATAGTTTTTTTTATAGTCCGGCCCTCCAATGGTCTGAGGGACAGTGAACTGGCCCCCTGTGTAAAAAGTTTGGGGACCTCTGAACTAAGGTGTCGCAAGGAAAAACTAATGATTGATGCTTCTCATCTCTCTCCATTCCTGTCTGTCTGTCCCTATCTGCTGTCCCTCTCTCTCTGTCCCTGTAAAAAAAAAAAAAAAAAAAAGACAGCATTTAGAGTAAGGCCTAACTGAAATTTTTGACTGCAAGCAGTAGGAATTTTTCATCCCCACCCAGCAAACATGTGTGTTACCTGTACAGCAGATTCCTACTACATCCGGATTAGTCGGGTCTTTTTTTCTTTTTTTCTTTTTTTTTTGTATTTTTCGAGGTTGGAAACGGGGAGGCAGTCAGACAGACTCCCGCATGCGCCCGACAGGGATCCACCAGGCATGCCCATTAGGGGGCGATGCTCTGCCCATCCAGGGCGTCGCTCTGTTGCAATCAGAGCCATTCTAGCGCCTGAGGCAGAGGCCACAGAGCCATCCTCAGCGCCCGGGCCAACTTTGCTCCAATGGAGCCTCGGCTGCAGGAGGGGAAGAGAGAGACAGAGAGGAAGGAGAGGGGGAGGGGTGGAGAAGCAGATGGGCGCCTCTCCTGTGTGCCTGGGACTCCTGCATGCCAGGCCGATGCTTTACCACTGAGCCAACCTGCCACGGCCTCTTTTTTTTTTTTTTGTATTTTTCTGAAGCTGGAAACAGGGAGAGACAGTCAGACAGACTCCCGCATGCGCCTGACCGGGATCCACCCGGCACGCCCACCAGGGGCAACGCTCTGCCCACCAGGGGACGATGCTCTGCCCCTCCGGGGCGTCGCTCTGCCGTGACCAGAGCCACTCTAGCACCTGGGGCAGAGGCCAAGGAGCCATCCCCAGCGCCCGGGCCATCTTTGCTCCAATGGAGCCTTGGCTGCGGGAGGGGAAGAGAGAGACAAAGGAAGGAGGGGGGGGGTGGAGGAGCAAATGGGCGCTTCTCCTGTGTGCCCTGGCCGGGAATCGAACCCAGGTGCCCCGCACGCCAGGCCGACGCTCTACTGCTGAGCCAACCGGCCAGGGCCTCTTTTTTTTTTTTTTAATAGTCTTGACCCTTCAGCGTGGCTTCACACCCACCATTCTGTTTGAGAAACATTAAGAGAAAAAAAACAAACTTCAGCTCCTCAGCTTCTCTCCGCCTCCATGCTGGCTGGTTGGATCTTCACAACTCCAACCTGAGAGGTAACTGAGGCTCAGGGGCACAGGTCAGAGGTCCCACACGATTTGCCCAGGGTCTCTGTTGCTCAGGTTCATGGCTCAGCCCCTCTGTGTGTGATGATGTTGTTGCCCAGTTTTTCTTGCTGCAAGAGGAACTGAAGGGTTTTTCTTATAGGAGAAACTGGGATCAAAAGTCGAGGGCCTGGCTGGGTCTAGAAGCCGAGGCCTCTCACCCATTGTTGCAGGGGTGGGAGAGGCTGGTGCCGGCCAGGGCTCGGAGAGGTGAGGCTGGGCCTGCGCTGTGGCAGTCTGGGTGTTCCTTCAGGTTTGTGAGGGCAGTAAGTCCAGGCAGGGCAGGGCAGGGTGGGTTTGGTTCTTCTGGTCGCTGAGCAAGGCTGGGCACAACGAGGAAAAAGCGAATCCACGTCAGGGTCCTGGGACCATGCCTCCTGCCTCTGGCCTCAGGCTCCTGGGGACTTTCTGACAGGAAAGCCTCATGCCAGTCCCCACAGTTTTTAATTGCGTATCTCTGGTTTGAGGACGGGAATGACAGTGAGCAGTCTTGCTGAGTGTGGACTTGATCACTGAGTAGGTTCAGCTGGGGGAGAGCTTAGCACCAGGTGGCGAGGTGAGGAGTGTCTCTGGAACACCAGGCAGAATGCTCACCCTATAAATATTTATTGGGATAAATTAAAGATAAGGCCTGGAATAAGAATCGGGAGCATGTGGAGGAATTCATACTGCTCAATTCCATTTTCAACCGTGCTGTGAGAATTTAGCATTTCTTCATCTGTCAGGACCTGGTTTCCCGTGTGTGTGGACGCTCAGTGGATGATGCCAGTTTCCCCCTTTGCCAACAAGGACTTTGCCCTTGGCAAACAGAAGAATGGGCGAGCAAGGAGGGCATTTACGGCCGAGAGGCAGTTCCTTTCCATCTGGGCGTATTCCCTTCGCAGAGTGTACAGGGCCCCTGTTGCACAAAAGACAGCCCAACCAGTCTGTGTTGCCTGTGGCCCGGGGAGAAGACGGAGGTGCGGGGTGGGGTGGTGCTTCACGCCCAGTTCTGTCCTCGTCTCTCTAGGCTTCTTGTTAAGTTATTCAGCACCCACTGTTTTGAGCGTCAATTCCAACCATAAAAAAAAACGAGAACAGTCTGAGGTATCTCATTCAGGCTTCCGATTTCAGGCTCTGGGAGCCTTTGTAATGCATCGACCGAGGGTGATAGGCGTGGGTTTCCCTCTGAGGCTGGGGTGACGGTGGGTTTCCAATAAGGAGACTCGGTACCTCGGGCCTGTACAAGGAGGTTATGCCTGATGCTTGAGTAAGAATCGCACACTGTGAAGGTGAATGAGCATCTTTCTTGTAGGGACCCTCCTCTGCATCTGTGTATTTTGCATGTCTCCAGTGTACTCTGTACTATTTTCCCTCCAGCTTGTCCAGGATGACTTTTGATGACCCCCTTTTCCCTACAAAGAATCTGTACTTCTGAGATATGGCCTCAAGAGCACATTGAGAGGTGGGGGAAGAATCAGATTTAGAATTTATGGATGTTTTTATGTTTCCGGCCCAGCTCTCTCCTCACCCCTCATGTGACATACATTTGAATGCAGGCGTATTATCTAGTGACATCACGGAGATGGAGCAGAGGGAAAGATGAAAGAGGTGGTGATTTATTTGGCTCCGCTTTGTCCTGACACCCTCAATAATCACAGCTTATTTGTGGCTGCTCTGAACTCCCCAGGTGCCCAGACTTGTGTCCTGGGAGAGGCAGGTGGTGGGTAGATACTGTCCCCTCTGCAGGAGTGAGAGTGTGTGCATATGTTACTTGAAAGTTCATGTGCATATAGGGAGAGCCGGCAGCTGCTCTTGGTCTCATCAGGGGGCCCTTTCAGACCATGAAGAAAGACCCGGAGGCAGGGACATGGAGGCAGAGCTGGGCTGGAGGGAGAATCACAAACTCTCTCTAGTGCCAGTCCTTACAGCCCCTTCCTGCCCACATACTATAGGAGGAGGATTATCTAACAAGGCAGCAGATCCTCTAGGAGCCACAGCCTCCTTTTAAAGTTCAGGCTTTCTCTGAGTCCAGAAACCTAATGTCCTCATTTAACCCAAATAACCCTCTGGTGGCAGCTAGCAAGGTGGGCTGAACTGACTCTCTTTGTTTCCCTGTATTCTAAGCCCAGGTGTTTCTGTTCTTCCCAGATATCCCTATCATTATAGTCACTTTCTGTGTGTGTGTGTGTGTGTGTGTAGATGTGAGTGTGGACAGTGATGGGGAAGTTGGGTGGGCTCTTTCCTTATTGCCTCTGGTCCCTCACTATTAAGGTCAAAGGACTCAACAGAGAAAGGAGGCTTTTGTGGGAGGGCCCTGCCACAGGGGAGGGAATAGCACATGGGTGGGAGGAGAGAGAACAGGAGGAGTCGTGGTTGAGCCTGCTGTCCTGATTGTAGAGTGTTCCTATTAGGGTGTGGTGACCCAACCAGCTCCCCCATCTCTCTAGGACCGTACCCAATGGATGAGGCTGTACCCAAGGCAGAGTACACATGGGCTCTGAGGGGAAGTAAAGATGGAGGTCCTGCAGACCTGCCTCATGGCAGCAGAACCCAGATGTGAAGAAAGCGAGACAAGGAGGGAGACGCACGCCCGAAAGAGCAGCACCGCAGAGATGGAGCTGTGGAGAGGGTCCCTAGTGGTGGGAAGCCCCGAAGGGAGGGCCGAAGGTCCGAGAAAGGAAGCCTGGGTCAGCAGGGATGCGGCTACCTCTCACTGTCACCTGTTCTGAAGGCAGAGGGGCGGAGCATGGCAACCGGGAGTGTCCAGACCCCAAAAAGGCCTTTATTGAATCTGAACAAAAGCATCCCAATTGATCCCAGCATCTTCCGTATCCAGTGTTGTCAGAAGCAAGGCCAAGTTATATGTTTTTAAATGTCCTTTTATTGGCTGAAACAGCCAGTTGGAAATAGAAGTTGTTCCAAAATATTTTTATGCGCACACATCCTTCTCTCTGATAAATTTGTATATCCCCACAGTAAATAGCTTTAATGCTTAAAATCACTGGTGCTTGATACCTACCTTCCCACCTTCCCTGGGCAGCCTGCTTGGGGACAGGGCAGCAAGCGAGAGGGTAAGACAGGAAGCTGCTCTCAGCCCACATCCCTTCATGTACTGAGACTTCATGTGCAGTGGACCCTCTTTGTATTTTTTTTTTCTTTCTGAAGCTGGAAATGGGGAGAGACAGTCAGACAGACTCCCGCATGCGCCTGACCGGGATCCACCTGGCACGCCCACCAGGGGCGAAGCTCTGCCCACCAGGGGGTGATGCTCTGCCCCTCCATGGCGTCGCTCTGCCGCGACCAGAGCCACTCTAGCGCCTGGGGCAGAGGAAAAGGAGCCATCCCCAGCGCCCGGGCCATCTTTGCTCCAATGGAGCCTTGGCTGCGGGAGGGGAAGAGAGAGACAGAGAGGAAGGAGGGGGGGGGTGGAGAAGCAAATGGGTGCTTCTCCTATGTGCCCTGGCCGGGAATCGAACCCGGGTCCCCCGCACGCCAGGCCGACGCTCTACCACTGAGCCAAACGGCCAGGGCCACAGTGGACCCTCTAACAATGTGGGGGTTAGGGGCTCCGAACACCTGCACAGTCAAAAATCCATTTATAACTAGTCTACCCTCTGCATATGAGGATTCTCAATGGAGGAGTTGACCCTTGAACAACACGGGTCAGTTGAAACAAATCTGCACATAAGTGGCCCAAGCATTTCAAACCTGGGTTGTTCAAGAGACAGCTGTATTCCTCCACCTAGCTCAGAACCAGGACTGCTGTCCCCCAGCCCCTGGCTGAAGGATCTGCAGGGCAGAATTGGATCACATCTTGTCCATCCTTCTATGCCTTTCTCCTTGAAGGTGGGACCTTATTTCTACTTCTGAAGTACTCTGGTAATATCGGTGAGCTGCTGGTAATTTAGGTTAGGAAACACTAAATCTCTTTCATACTTTTTATAGTGACTCTCTCTATTTCTAATATTTCTTTGAAAAGGAGCGAGCTATTTTCAGCCAGCTTAGAGGAGTTTATCCCTCTCACAAGAACCTCATGAGATAACAGGTTGGGGGAGGGGTGTCAGCAGAAATTCATTTGCATAGTTTCCACAATCCTTCTTTTGGCTCAGTTTTGTTAGCTGTTCTGGGTAATTGTCATCTGGCCACTGCTGTCACTTTCTCTCTAACACACACACCAGAACTGGTGGGCAAGTTGGGCTAAATATAGCTCATTATAAACCCTGGCTCTGGTGTCAGAGTCTGTTTCTCTAGATGGACTGACCAAGATAGGAGAGGGACCTGGAGTCTCAGCCTGGAAAGCAGCCTTTCGATCCTGCAGCCCTCCTCCCACAGCAGCCGCCTTCCCAGCCTTTCGGTCCTGCAGCCCTCCCCCCACAGCAGCCGCCTTCCCAGCCTTTCGATCCTGCAGCCCTCCCCCCACAGCAGCCGCCTTCCCAGCCTTTCAGTCCTGCAGCCCTCCCCCCACAGCAGCCGCCTTCCCAGCCTTTCGATCCTGCAGCCCTCCTCCCACAGCAGCCGCCTTTCCAGCCTTTCGATCCTGCAGCCCTCCTCCCTCAGCAGCCGCCTTCCCAGCCTTTCGATCCTGCAGCCCTCCTCCCACAGCAGCCGCCTTCCCAGCCTTTCAGTCCTGCAGCCCTCCTCCCACAGCAGCCGCCTTCCCAGCCTTTCGATCCTGCAGCCCTCCTCCCACAGCAGCCGCCTTTCCAGCCTTTCGATCCTGCAGCCCTCCTCCCACAGCAGCCGCCTTTCCAGCCTTTCAGTCCTGCAGCCCTCCTCCCACAGCAGCCTCCTTTCCAGTGTCCGACCGGGAGCAGCCAGCACCACCTGCATCCTCGTGACTGGGAGGGAGCACGCTCTGCGCAGCGGCTGTTTCCATCAGTGCACAGTGTCAGCTCCTCTCCTTCTAACGTTGATCTTATACTTTGCTTCTTCTACTGTCCACTTTTTGGTTCCAGTTAGATATCCTAGCCATTCCTTCCTGGGCTCACTTGTTTGTCGTCTTTTCAAGGGTAGGTCAAGTGTCAAGAGACAATATGACACAGCGGGAAAATATATAGGCTCTTGGGTCCATTTGCCTGAGTTTGCACCTAGCTTCACACTTGCTAGCTGTGTTACTCTGGTTGTGATTTCTAACCTCTCTAAGCTTCCATTTACCCGTCTGTAAACAGTGAGTACTGATGGTACTTACCTAATAGGATTGTTGAGAGGGTTAAACAAATTGACACTTATAGAAAGCTTAGAACAGTGCCTGGCAACTGTAAACTCACTCAAGGCATGGTAACTTCTCATCTCCTCTTAAAATAAACCGTGTGGAATTGAACACGTTACTCCAGATGTGGTCTATTCCGCAGCACTCTGATGCCCTCTACCTGACAATTTATTTCTGTCGGACTGTGTTTGCAAATCCTTGGTGTTTAAACTGAGCTCATTGTACTGCTATCCTCAGGTCATTTTCCCATGGACATCTGTTAGGTTTAGATTTCCCCTCTATTACATAAAAGATGTGATCTGCTCCAGAGGGAAGGTCAGTGTCAAGGGGAGCCCAGAGCGTCCCTTCACATCGGTTCCAAATACACATGTACCCTCATTGAAGCAGTCTGGCCCTTTTTATAATGCCGCTCTGCAACTGGCGTTCCTTTTGGGAATCCCTCGACCCACACTGGCCTGAAGTAAAGCTCCCTGCTCTGTGGTTCTTTTCTCCTTCAATGGTCTCTTTCACTCTTCCCTGCACTTACTTATCAAGTGAGCTGAGCATGTACTGTTGGGACCTTCCTAACTCCTAAATCCAGCTTCGCTACTTCTCGCACTTGCCACGGGTTCCCCCAGCACATTCCCATGTAAACCTTCAAGACCCTCTAAGTCTCTGCTCCATGGGCCAGCGGCATCTACACCACCAAGGAGCTGGTTAGAAATGCAGGATCTCAGGATTTACTCCCAACCTACCAAATTAGAATCTGTTTGAACGAGGTCCTCCAGGAAAGTCACACGCACATTAAAATCTGAGATGTACTGCTCTACATATTCAACTTGGGGTAGGAGTGAGGTTTGGGGGGAGAAGAATCCCGTCTTCCAGGATCTTGAAATCATTCTTACTGACTAGGCTCCTGGGGACAGACATAACACTGTTTCCAGGATATTTGATTACAAACTCCCACATTCCCCATTTACTTCTTGAAATGCCAATAAAGAGGTTTTTTTATAAAACATTCATACATTTTAAAAATCTAGATTGTGTTTTCCCTCTTTGACTAGTAACATGCTCTTGAACATATCTCAAACCTTTGGACTATATGTACAACTGGAATCTTTTAAATGTTAAATGCAGGGCTTTACATTTATGGTATATTTCATTTTGTTCATGTTAGGCCATGATTTCAGAATTCAGTCCTGATTCTGTGTATGGCAGCCGTCCCTCCCAGCTGTGGCTTTGTCAGTAGCAAGTCTGGTAGCATTGTCTCCTGAGTGTTTATGTAAATCATGGATGGAGACATGGAACGGTGGGGTCAGGAATGGACCCCTGTGGGGCGCCACTGGAGGCTCATTCACTGGTTCAGTGTTCGGTGTTGAGCCTAAGAGCTGCATCCCTGTCATCAGACAAGCTGATGGGAGCTCTGCTCTGCTGCCGCTGCCTTTGTCACCTCTGGCAAGCTATCACTGCCCCAGACTCCCGTTCCTTCATCTGTAACTGATGAAATCGGAGCAGTCATCGGCATCCCCTGGGGTAGATTAAACAAATGCCTGTGTCTGGGCCCCACCTCTCACCCACAGATCCTGATTCAGTTGGTCTGTAGTGGTCCCAGGCCTCAGTATTTTAAAGAAGCTCTGGGTAATTCGAGTGTGAATCTGGGAGTGAGAACCACCGGATCAGATGATCTCTAAGGTGGTGATCTGTCTCTCTGATCTCAGGGCCTCCCCAGCAGCCTGGTCAACATCTGCGGAGGCCTCTGGTCCCACATCCCGAGCTCTGCGGGCTGCAGTCTGTGGTTGAAGGGAGGCCTGGCTGGCTGGGACACAGAGTGGCATGCACTGGGCAGCCTTGCAGGACTATAGGGCACCTCTGTGGGCGCCTCCTGCCAGCTGCTTGCTCTTTTTCCCTTTTCCCCAGGACAGAAGAGTCATCTTTGATTCTCTGACGCTGGCTCCTTTCTGTGTCTCTGAGCTTGCTGCCTAAGAAAAACAGCCAAAGGCCAACATCAGTCAGTTTCAGTGCAAGTCAGTAGAGATGGCTCCCTGCCTGGTTCCCCTCTGCCCTCTGTTTCTTTCCTCTGTAACTCGGAAGGGGACAGAATCTCTAGGCCACGTCCTTCTCTTCATCCAAAGGTCACTGGTTGAGGGCTGCCTCATGCTGGTCTGCGGCAGCTCCCAGGAACCTTGTTGGCCAATATGGAATGCATACAGACCATTCCGGCTTGGCATTGGAGGTCAAAGCACCTGCATGCCCAGCTTGGCTCATGGAGCATGACTGGCGTTATCTTGTCCCATCTCCTTCCCCTAGTCACTGCAGTGGGCTTGTTAATTGGCGCCTCAGCTGGCTGATTGGCTCTAATGCGCGTGAACGTTCAGTTACCCGGCAGCCGCCTCTCAGACAGCCGTTAATTGCAGGCACGAGGGAGACAATAATTATGGGATAATGGGTGGCTTTTATGTGAGTCCTTCTTCTTGTACTGTGTCAGCAAACACTGAGGATTTGTTTCCTAACATGCAGCTACCCTGCTGAGGAGATACCAGACCCCCTTCTGCTAGCTCGTCCCTGTCTTCCAACCTATTCTAGCCCCAACCAAGGTTTTACCCACATCCCCTGGGTGACAAAGCAGGTTCCCGTCTTCCAAAATATTATCTCCTAATCCTCAGGCGGTCATGACCCTATTTTTAGTATTTGTGAGGTTGAATTGGTGCTTTATCAAAAAGCAGTACTTATTCAGCTTTGTTTAAAAAAAAGGGGGGTAAGTATAAATACTACACTCTGTGCCTTATTCCACGAACTCTTCTTCATTAATATTTTTACATAGTTGTAACGAGAGTGTAGCTCTTGTCCTGTGCCATGCATTTTCGTTTGTTTGTTTAACAGTATACAAACACTTCCAGGTATGACAATGGTCCATAAATTTGTCATTTTAAATAGTTGTAAATAATTCTGTCATGTTACTACTCCATTACTGTATTGCTGTTCTCTTATTACTGGGAATTTGGGTTGTTTCCAATTTGTTGCTATTATGAATAGCTCTGCTATAAACATCTTTACATGTTGCTGATTTCTCCCCCAGTTATTTCCCAGAGGGGAACTGAATGATGAGTTATATTGATCTGGCATCATGCTGGGAAGAGATGAGGGGATTGCGGGGCTGGTGGCTACTGGGAGAGTTTAACTGATTCCCACCCCTGTCTTTCCCAAACGGTTTCTTTTTTTCATATCTATTTTCCTGTCCATTTCTAGTATGATCCTTGCTCTGACTTCCCTTGTAATATCCCAGTTTAGTAATATAGAGACTTGGTGCTTTGGTTACACAATAGATCACTCCAAGAGGCAGTGACTTAGAAAAATAATTTGTTATTATCCGTCAGGGTTCTCTGGGTTACCTGCGCTCAGCTGGGTGCGGGCTTGGGTTGTCTCCTGCCCTTGCAGTTATCTGAAGGCTGGATGGGCCAGATGGCCAAGGTAGATCTTCACATGGCCGTCATCTGGGAGCTTAGCTTGGGCTGTAAACCTGAACATCTCATCTCCGTGCGGCCTCTCCATGTGACCTGGCCTTCCCTGAGCATGGTAGTTGGTTCCAAAGAGAGGATGACTCAAGAGAGAATATTCTAAAAAACCCAAGTAGAAACTTTAAGGCTTTGTATGCCCTAGCCACAGAAGTCACACATGTCACTTCTGTTAGATTCCATTGATCAAACTGAGTCACAGGCCCACCCAGATGCAAAGGAGATGGAAAATCAGCCCTACCTCTCTATGGCAGGAGTTGCATAGAATTTGCAGTCCTCTTTGTTCCTACACCCTCAAAGATGGAAAGCCTGTATTGATTAGCATCATACGAAGCCTATCAGCTTCTCCTTAAGAGAGGCCATACGAGAGACCTTGCTCCTTCATTTCCACTCCAAATCCTGCCCATTCTCACAGCTCAGAAGACGTGTGATCTCTTCTCAGAACCGTCCCTGATGGCCCCACAGGAGTCATCTCCCTTTTTGCATCCCTTCTCCCTCACCTTTCCAAACTCCCAAGGCTCCGTATCTTTGTTTGCCTTTGTCTTACACAGCTCTTATCACGCATCACAGTGTTCAGTTATTTAAAGGGCTTGTTATGTTGTCAACTCCTCCTCGAAGGCAGGGATTCTGCCCTGCTCTTCTTGTTAATCTCTACACCCTACCCTAAAGTCCTCATAGAGTGCCTGGCATGTAAAAGAGCTTCCCCGTTTTCATACATTGGACACCCCACTGTCTGTTGAATGAATGAGTAAATTATCTTAATGGAGGGGGCACAGAAGAGGACAGATGTTCACTGAACATTTTGTGTGTGCACTTACCAACACTAGCTAGGAGCTTTATATAAATTATCTTACTTTAATTTTTACAACCTGAGAAGTACTTAGTTGTATCTTTATTTTACAGATGTTGAAGCTGAGGTTCAGAGATGTTAAACACTATGTTCAAGGTGACATCATTAGATCCCATAGAAAGTTGTAGAGTCATGATTTGAACCTTGGCCTTTAGGAACTTTAGGGCAAATGTTCCCTCCTGTATGCTTAACTTCTTGGAACCTCAGTTTTATCCTCTGTAAAATGGGGAGGATAACACTTAGCTCACAGAGTTGTTTGGATGGTAGGAAAAAAGGTAGGTAAGACATCTAGTCCTTGGTATAGAGTAGGCATTCACTTCATATTGCTCATCGTGACATGACTTCTTGTTCTCAAGGTTTTGACCCTGTGTCTTTGGGATGTCTTCATGGTTACTCATGTAGTTGATGGAACTGCTCTGTCACTGTCTCCGGGTGTATGCAATGTTTAGTGACACACACATAATTACTCTGGTACTATGCTTCCTAATTCTCTGCCCCTGTCCCTGGGCACATGGATAGTCATTTCCCCAGTGCGACCTCCCACCTTCTCTGTAATCACGGCGCCTGTAGCCAGGTCTCAGTCAGCAGGCACTTCCAGCAGCTGAGCCTCAGGAGTCCGCCCTCTCACATTCATTGCTTTTGTTTGCTCTTTGAAAATTAATTCCAACAAGAGCTCATTAGTTCTCTTTCTTTTGCTCAATTTTGTGTTCACACGCCTTCTTTACCTCTCAGCTCTAATTCAGTTTTTAGTCTCTCCCGGTCTCGTCTCAGACAAGGACCCCACTCAGGATGGTTCTGCAGTGGCGACGCGTCGCTGGAGGAGTCATGACCTGGACTAGAAAGGAGGCTGCGGTGCTGGAGGGGGTTCCTCGGTGGACTTGGGGACAGTGGTGATTTATGTCTTTCCTCCCCTGATGCCCTTCCCTCTCAGTGCTCCAGCTCTGGCCTCATCATTTTCTGGCTTGAGATGCTGCCCAGCAGGGGAGGAGCTGGCTAGTCGAGGCGTCCACTAGTCTGGTCTGGTCTCTGTCCCTTCATTCCAAGCTCAGTTCCATCTCCCACTCTCCTGCCTGGCCACTGATATATAGCGTTGAGTTGCCAGGATCACAGAAGGCAGAGGAGATTAGACATTTTTTTCCTTAACTCTTGTCATACCCTTCCTGCTAAAAGTCCAAACTGAAAAGTCTGGGAATCCAGACGGACTAGAGTTTCTTCACATTCTTTTCTCCCTGCCTCCAGGCTCTCCTTTCCTGTCAGTGGGGGTTGTTTGGTAGGTGGCCTGGCTCTGGGAGGTGAGAGGAAGGCCATCCCAGCAAGCCACTCTGTCCAGACCCTGCTCTCATTATCACTCTGGTTCAGCACTAGAAGGGGGCTCCTCACAGGCAGCAACTAGCTTTTGTTATTCTGTTCCAGTCTGATTCTGTCCCTGGATGCCTGGATTTTAACAGATCTTCAAGTGCAGAATAGCATTTCCTGTATCCATGTGGATTTACAAGTACTATGTCCTTTGTGTCTACAAATTTACGGTGGGGTGACCAGAGGAGGAGGAGGGCAGAATGGCAGGCAAGTGGACCAGTGCATGATTCTGAACAACACCTCTTCACCCCGCACCTCCCCATACCTTCCACGGAGTCTGGCCTGATGGCCTCAGCCAGAAGTGACCTCTCCTTTCACTGACTTGTAACATTTACAGGAAATTTATGCTTTTAATTGTAGGGTGGTAGTAGAAGATTAGACTGAATAGATAAACTGGGGCTAGATTACATAAGGTCTTGCACTTGAAGCTAAGAAATTTAGCCTCTATCCTGTAGACAGTGGAGATCCACTACAGGTTTGTGAGCCAGGGCATGACTGAGTTGTATTTGCAGAGAGCAGGGAGACCAAATTCAGAGGTACTCTTCCCTCTCCAGGACAATGGGACTGGGGGTAAAAGTCCAGGCAGGTTGCTGGCTCATGTCTAAGGCTGCATTACAGATGGGGAAGACTGATTGGTAATGGGGGCTTCTCGGGACACAGCGAGAGCTATTTCAGTAGCTCAGGGGTGAGGCTGGGAATCCAAGTCTTAGGGACAAGTTGTAGGATGAAGTTAAGTAGGTGACTGGAGGCAGGAGGGTTAGGACCAGGGCATAGGGGATCAGGTCTAAGGGGGTACGAAACCCCTTACAAAGCCTCTCTGGACTCTAGAGACATTTATACTGGGCCACTCCCATATGCCGGGGCTTTTGCCCTGGAGCATCTTAGAGACACCTTTTAAAGTTGACATGGCAGGATTATTTGCTGGCTATCGAAGTAGTTGAGGCACGGTGACAGGGGACTGTGGTAGAAGAGTGGCTGTGTAGGGAGGGATTGAAAAAAGGGTATAAATATGCCCATGTCACACATGCACCATCCTCCCCATTGCGTGGCTCCGAATAACTAGCCCTTCCCTGTTCCCCCCGGGGGAGCCGGCCCTTACCACCTAGACAGAAAAGGGGGAGGAGAAAATGACACTACTCCCTGTCTGTCAACTTTATCCCAAGGTTACTTTTATCTCTACACTGTAGTCCCTGGAGCTGGGGGCTGCCTGGTGTTACCCAAATGTCTTCTTGCCTTAATTCAGTCGCTCTGACAGAGAGCAGAGAAGGATGTGGCTGCCCACTGCAGCTTCAAAGATGCTTTTGGGAGAGGGGATCCTCCTTCAGACTGTTCTCTAACCCTGAAATACAGCCACCCTCCCACTACCCCAAGAGGGTCCTTCTCTACAGCCTTTCTCTGGTGAGCAAGGGAGGGACCTTGTCCAAGGGGCCCGGCCTGGCTGTCTATACATTGAGTGGAGTCGTCTGTAGTGTTGGGCTGAGGCCAAGCTAAACATCTCCCCACCAACTGTCCCATCCATCCTGCTTTTCTGGCCTGGCTGGGGATGGGGGGTGTGCAGGAGTGGTTGTCTGTAGGTTAACCCTTGGGAGGCCAAGGGGAAGAAAAATGTCCAGGGGGAAAGTGTTTCTGTCTGTTTCCTAGAGAGGCAGTCTTGTCAAGTCCAGATGGCAGGCCCAGAGCCCTCCTCCTGTGGTGGTCTCATCAGAGAAGTTGTCTGGATAGTTGGGGTCTCTGCATCACTCCCTCTGTCAGCACAAAACTTTTAGATCTCACTGAACAGGATGAAAGGGGGCTTTGCTTTCGCTTCACCCTGCTGGTGGCCCTACCTGGCTCCTCCCTCGGAGGGGCGGTTGTGGCCTTGGTCTTGTTCCCTGTGCAGAGGGGGTGTCTCAGCGCATCAGGGCTACAGCCTGTCTAATCCACACTACCTGTGTCACCCCATCCCAGCCTGCCCCCAGAGAAGGTTCTGGAGACGGGGATTCTCTTCCTTCTCCACTCCGGCCACAGTTCATATCATACTTCTTTTGGCCTTTTGTGTTCAAGACCTGGGGATAAATGACCCAAGGCTGGACCTCCTCAGAGGGACCTTATAATCTTATCCATTCATTCATTTACTTTCGAGGGACCTTATAATTTTAAATAGGATAATTAAGATGTAATTGTCCAGCAGGAGCAAGATGAGTGGACATTTCTTAGTTTTTTAAGGGAATGTATGACCCGGGAACCCCCACCCCACCCCACCCCCCGCTTGCTATGGAACAGCCTGCTTTTACCCTGAATTTGCTCCGTCGAGAGATTGGTTGCTGACCCCGGCCATGGTAGCCCGGCAGGTGCACTCCACAGAGCGCTGGAGAGTAGAGCCGAGGGGGCTCCTCCCAGAGAGCGGGGCAGGCCTGAGCGTTTGTGTTTACCACCTCCTCGAGGGCCCAGGCCTGGGCTGCCCAGGGGTGAGGGCCAGACTCTGAGCGCCAGAGCAGGTTCCCTCAGATGTCAGGTCATCTCCTCAGAGCCCACCTGTCAGTCAGCTGAGGAATCCGGATTGTGACACGAGGCTTCTTCCCTCCTGTGGATTTGAGAAGCTACAGTGAAAGCAGTCGGGGCCAGCTCCCAGGGGCTGGCCCGGCGGCAGGGCCCGGATGCCATCTGGGGCTTCGGGAACAGAACAGAGACTGGCCTGTGGTTAGGAGTCCCCATGGCAAGAGTGTTTCTTGGTGGGACAAGCATCTTTCTGAAGCAAATGTCCCATTTGTTAAGCAGCTGGTCTCTGATGAAGATAAAGCCCAATTAGCAAGTAAACCGTGTCCTCTGAAAGATGAGCTGCGGCCCATGCACTCGCGGGAGCCAGGTTCTGCTACAGCAGCCATGGTGCACTGACGCTGGACATGATGCGTTTAGGGATTAAAGATGGTCAGAGGCATGTGGTCACATAACTTCAGGTTTTGAGACTGTCGTGTCCTAAAATATACTTCAAAGGAAAACAATGATAGAAAAATGGCAGCCCTAACTGTAGGAGGAAAAAACCAAAACCATATCCCATTTCCAGAAATCCCCCTCTGTATTAGAATTTTACCGAGAACTTAAATTGCCACCAAAACAGAAAACTAGCCTGACCTGTGGTGGTGCAGTGGATAAAGCATCGACCTGGAACGCTGAGGTCGCCAGTTCAAAATCCTGGGCTTGCCTGGTCAAGGCGCATATGGGAGTTGAGGCTGTCTGCTCCTCCCCCTTCTCTCTCTCTCTCTCTCTCCTTGCTCTAAAACAAATAAAGTCTTAAAAAAATAATAGAACCCCTCCCCCCACCCCTAGAAAACTCAAATCTTCCGTGTAACAGAGAATGCTGTAATTAAGGCAGGCACTCCTCTTTATACTGCTCACTTCCGCCCAGGACAGTATGTGGACGTCACAGCCAAAACTAGTGGCAAAGGTTTTCAAGGTGTTATGAAATGATGAGGATTTAAAGGCCAGCCTGCTACTTATGGTCAAACGAAAACTCACAGGAGGCCTGGAGCTCTTTCAATGGTGATGTTGCTAGAGTCTGGCCTGGAACTAAAGAGCCTGGAAAAACGGGAAACATAGATAGGACAGTATTTGGACTGAAAGTGTGAAGAATAAATACAAAGCACAATATGATCTGTGTAAATGGCTCTGTTCCTGGACATTGAAATTGCTTAGTCAAGATCAGAGATTCTAAACTACCTGCCTATAAGGATTTCTGTAAGAATCTACCATTCAATGCATATTTTCCTGGTGGAGATGAAGAGGAACTACCAGAAAGTCTGTAAGATGAAAATGTGTGTCCACCCAGCATGCCATCTATTACATTTGCCTGACCTCAGTGGACATGGGAGTACCTTGTCCTTCGTAGCTTTGATGAGCCAGAACAACAGGAGAGCCAGGAATTCTATTTTGCTTTCTTAGTCACAACAACATCACACTTGTCACCTTTGTCAAAGGTATAAATATTCATCTGCCAATCGAATTATTTTTATTTAATTTTATTTTTATTCAGTGATAGGAGGGGAGGCAGAGACAGATTCCTGCATGCACCCTGACCAGGATTCACCCAGCAAGCCCAATAGGGGGCAATGCTCTGCCCATCTGGGGTGTTGCTTCATTGCTCAGCAACTGAGCTCTTCTTAGTGCCTGAGGCAGAGGCCATGGAAGCATGCTCAGCACCTGAACCAACTCACTCCAATCGAGCCATGGCTGCAGGGGGGGGGGAGAAAGAGAGAGAGAGAGAGAGAGAGAGAGAGAGGCAAGAAGTGAGAGGGGGAAGGGTGGAAAGTAGATGAGCACTTCTCCTGTATGTCCTGATCAGGAATTGAACCTGGGACATCCATACACCGGACCAATGCTCTACCACTGAGCCAACCAGCCAGGGCTGGAATTGTTTTTAATTACCACATTAAATTAATCAAGTACATTGGATATGCCAAAAAAAAGAAGTAGTCAATGTGTATAAAAAGCTGTGCAAATGTCAGAGATTATTAAGAATATTATCATACTGGCCTGACCTGTGGTGGCACAGTGGATAAAGCGTCGACCTAGAATGCCGAGGTTGCCGGTTCGAAACCCTGCACTTGTCTGGTCAGGGCGCATATGGGAGTTGATGCTTCCTGCTCCTCCCTTATTTCTCTCTTTCTTTCTCTCTCTCTCTCTCTCTCACTCTTAATCTCTCTCCTCTCTAAAATGAATAAATAAGTAAATAAGCATACCACAATATTAAAAAAAAAAAAGAATATTATCATACTGAGGAGAGCCAGGGAACTCTTATAGTCCTAGGTTTCAGCCCTAACTCCTTGTGAAGGTCCCAGCAGCCACAGCTTCTTCCCAGGGTGGAGGAGTGACGAGAAAGAGCCATAGGGTGTGACTTGCCTGCTCCTCTTGGCCTCCCACTTAAGGCCAAGCACTGGATGGTTAGAGAAACTCCATCAGCCCTCAAATACAAATCCTAGGGCCAGATCATGCTTCCCTGCCCTGTCCCTCTGTCCCTTTCTTCCTTATTCTTCCTTATTGCATTTCCCCTGATAGAGCTCCTGGGCAGGGTGCCTGGGGCCTGGGGGGCCTTGGTGTTCTCTGGCTTGGATTGCCCTTTGCCTTCTCCTTATTCAGATGGCCTTGCAGAGCCTAACGGAAACCTGCCCCCTCCTTCCCAGGTGTGGCAGGAGCTCTCGTTTATGGTAACGATACCTTGCATTTATGGACCGTGCCTCTGTAAGCTGGAGCATTTTTCTCCCTCAGCCTGCTCCCATGGCTCTGGAGGTGCAGGCAGAGGGAAAGGACCTGGTGGCTTTTTAACGGAGCCTGAGAGTTGGTCAGTGGCTTGTCTGAGGTCACACAGCCAGCAAACAGCAGAGCCAGGATTTGAGTTTCAGAGTTGGGATAGCCCTGTGATTAGTCATGAGGTTCCTCAACTGTCAGCTAGGGACTTGTTGGCTGGCTATGGGTGAGGACTGATGCCTGCTTGCCCCAGCTCTGGTGTGGGTTGACTGAGCTAACCTTGGGCCCTGTAGTCCCTGAAGGTCAGTGAGTGTGAGGAGGTGGGAGGGGTCACCTTGTGACTGCCCAGCATGGTCATGAATATGGAACAGGAACTTTGTATGAATAATACTAAATTAACCCTGTGTCCCTTTCAGCATTGTGCCCCCAAAGGGCAGGCTCTGGGCCAGCTCCCTCTGGTTCCTTTGATTGGCCCCTGGGTCTGAGGAGGAGCCTCCCTTCAGGCACTCGGCCCTCTGGAGGCAGGTGGATCAGTCCACTGTCTCTCTTCCAGGAGCAGGCTGCTAGGAGGTAGGAAAGGGACCAGCTGGGCCATGAGGTGTGTCTGCTAGCTGGTGCCTGCACACCCCTCCTGGGTCGTGAGGGCAGGGAACGCCCTCTGAGCAAACTGTCGAAACTGTCTGGGGGACCTGGAGGCGTGAGTCTGTGGAGTGAGTGTGGGCATTTGCTCAGGTCATTTGTTCCTGGGGGCCTCCGACCCTCCCTCTCCCTCTGTCTCTCCTCAAACCTTACTGTTGCTTTCTTTCTCCCCTGCTCTCTCTCCTTTACTTCCTCTTCCTTTTACTCAGTTATATCCTCAGCTCTGGAATGTGCCAAGCCCGGTACTCTCCTCCTCTGTTTCCTCCCTTCCCAGGCTTCTCCAGACATTTGCAGTCCTCTCCTCTCCCCTTCTGACCTCTCCATCCCGTTCTCCCTCAGTCTGCTCTCCTCGCGCATGAGCTCTGCGATCAGCAGCACCAGGAAGTGCTAAGGGAAGGACCAGCCTGGGAGGTGCCCGCTGTTTGCCCAAGGTGGGGTTGGCGGCAGCCTGGGCCCCTGAGCTGGGCTGGGCTGGGCTGGAGTGCAGGCTTGGATGTTTGGCACTTGTATGGCCTGTCCTTCCCACAGCTCCTTCCTTCTCGCCCCATCCCCTTCCCCACACTGGCGCCTAATGGAGGCAGAAAGGCAACAGGCACTTGATCTAGTTACTGCAAATGCTGCTTTGCAGGGATACTAGTTCTTTTAAAGATCCTAGCCTAGTGAGAGGCTTAGTTCAATATGGGGCTGGAAAAGCTCTTAGTTTTCAACTCTGAGCCAGATTGGGGGAGGAAGGGGAGTGTGGGATTTCGCCTCAGATGACTGAGTGTGTCTCCACTACTGTCCTGTGTGGGGACCGTGGGAGGGCTGTTTCTCTCCTGTTGTACAGGCCCTGCCTCTGTCAAGGGCCCGCGGGGGATATAGCTGTAGAAATTGAGGCCTAACTTGTTGCAGGGGAGCTGCTGGAAAGGAGAAAGCAGCCTGGAGGTCCTCTGCCACCGTGTTCTTAAGGGCGGGAGAAATGGGTCCGAGCCAGCAGCGTGGACAGCTCAGTTTACTGCACTGTGCTTATGTCACCACAGTGATGATCATGATGATGGGGGGGGGGGGTCTTTATTTTAAAAGCTTTTCTTTTTTGAGAGAGAGTCAGGAAGGGAAAGAGGGGGTTGCTTTCGCTTTTGTTGTGCATTGATTGCTTCTCTTAGTGCCTTGACCAAGACCGAGTTGGTGTCCCCTTGTGCAAGCCAGCAACCTTGGCCTTTTCATGCCAGCGACATTTGGGTTCAAGCTGGTGAGCTTTGGGATTGTGTGGACGATTCGTCCTCTCAAGCCAGTGACCCTGTGCTGACGAGCCTGTGCTCAGAGCCAGCGACCTTGGGGCTTCAAACTGGATACCCAGTGTTCTAGCTTGATGCTTTCTCTACTGTGCCAACACTCGTCAGGCTAAAAAAACCTTTTATAAAAGTAGAGAGAATAGTATAATAACCACCATGTACCAAGCTTCAATAGTTTTAGTCATGTCATGGCCAATCTTGATTTAGATATACTCCAAGTCCTTTTTACCTTCTGATAATTTTGAAGCAAATCCTAGACAGCATATCATTTCATCTCTAAAGATAGAGGCTTAAAAAATCATTATCATACCTATACAAAATTAATAATTTCTTAATATAATTAAATATTCAGTCAATTTTCGTATTTCTTTGAGTATTATATGTTTTTCCCTAGTTTTCTTTTTAGCTCTTTTTAATTTGGATCCAAATAAATGATATATTGTGACTGGTTATTATCGTTCTTAAGTCACTCTTAATCTATAGATATTCTTTTTCTCCTTTATTTTCTATCTTGTAATGTTTTGCTGAAGAAACTGGGCCATTTGTCCTGAAGAGTGTTTAACATTCTGGATTTGGCTGATTGCATCCTCATTTTATCATTTAACATGTTCCACTGTCCTTGTCTGTGTGGTTCAATTGAAGGCTTAATCAACTCAAGTTTATTTATTTGTGGGGGGTGGGAAGCAAGAATCCCTGGGTGGTGGTGTCTATATCTGTCGGGAGACAAACAATGTGTGGCTGTCTCTCTTTTTGTGATGCTAGCAGCCTTGATGACTATTGCCTAGATTCGTTAATTCATTACAAGCTAATTGTCTATTAATGACTCTCTCCAATTAGATGTTACTTCTTTCATCCCAGAGTAAGTGATCTCTTACTTTGGACAAAGGCCTCCTTCTCTGGGAGGTGTTGTTGAGGAGGCCGAGGCTCCATGGCAATGGGGTTGCCCAGTCCCACCTGTCCTGGGCCTCTGTGGATCGGTAAGGCAGGCATCCCATAAATGCCAGGTTGGGAGCCCTGGAAAAAGTTCTTTGCATCTTCGTTTAGTCACACTTCAAGTCTCTGTGTTGATGGAGTCAAAGCCCGAGATACTCCAGATAACTTTTCCAGTTAGCTGTGAAGTGCAGTTCAGGTATATTTAATCAAGTTCATTCTCAGACACAAATCTGTGACTATACCCTGCACCCACCCCTGGCTCATATGCCTCTCAGCTACCTCATACTAACTCTTTGTACTTATATGATAGTTTACAGTTTGCCGAGCATGTGCGTACGCACGCGTGAGGTTAAGAGGGAAGCGCTGGGGTCAGTTTGCTCGAGTGTGGTTTTGATCCAACACTGTGTAGGTGCTTGCCCTGGGCAAGTTAGCTAATTTCCCTCTGCAGCCCTCCCTCTACTGACCTTACAGGGTTGTTATGAATAGTACCTTAGATCAGCGGTTCTCAACCTGTGGAAAATACATATTTATTATACAATACATTTTAAAATAAAATATTTATTTCCGATGGCTTTAGGCGACCCCTGTGTTTTGGTTGTTTGACCCCCACCGGGGTCGCGACTCACAGGTTGAGAACCGCTGCCTTAGATAATGTAAACAGTGCCTGGCACATAGTAGGCACTCAATAAATGACAGCTATTGTTATTTTGAATCATCTGCTCAATCCAGTATCTAACTGGAAAAATCTACACATACTACCTAAGGGCAGAGTAGTGGGAGATGATTGAAATTTGACTGTATGTCATAGATGTAGAATTGTCTACTACTTGTTCTGAAATTCATCAATAAGGAGGTCCAAGTAGCCTTTTTCTTTTTTGTATTTTTTTCTGAAGTGAGAAGCAGGGAGATAGAGAGACTCCTGCATGCTCCCGACTAGGATCCACCTGGCAAGCCCACTAGGGGGCGATGCTCTGCCCAACTGGGGCCTTGTTTCGTTGCAATGGGAGCCGTTCTAGTGCCTGAGGCAAAAGCCATGAAGTCATCCTCAGTGCCTGGGCCAACTTTGCTTCAATGGAGTCTTAGCTGCGGGAGGGGAAGAGAGAGATAGAGAGGAAAAAGAGGGAGAGGGGTGGAGAAGCAGATGGGCGCTTCTCCTGTGTGCCCTGGCTGGGAATCGAACCCGGGATTTCCACATGCTGGGCTCTACCACTGAGCCAACTGGCCAGGGCCCCAAGCAGCATTTAATAGCAGTTTCTATCCTTCTTACTCCTGCCAGGATCATCTCAAAGTAGCCAGGGCTCCAGCCCATATTTTAAGGATGTTGAGGTTTTTGTCCAGAGAAGACAAGGAACTTGCTCTCTGAAACAGTCAGAAGATGTGACTGCAAAGGGAGAGCAGACCTGGCCACCCTGGCTCTCTGATACCTGCTCTGTCCTTGCCCTAAGAATGGGAGCAGTGGGGAGGGGCTGGAGGACATGTGGTTTGGCTTAGACTTGATCTTGTATTTTTCCCTTTTGGAGGCCTGGGCTGTCTCTTGCCCTTGAGGAGGCCCCCTGAGGCCTCGGGTCTAGAGAGCCAGGTGATCAAACCTCCTCCCTGAGAGCTTCAGGTCCCCCGGGGCCCGGCACAGCTGCTTGCCCATCGTTCTGTGCAGATCAGGTATGGAAACCTGCAGTTAGACAATTAAACACAACAACCTGCCTGGGCAGAGGAGGTGCCAATCAACCACAGGGCTCTCGGCCCGCTCTTTGGCATAAGTGGGCCAGAGACTGCAGGCCAGGAAGGGCTCCTGAGAAGGGGCTTAGAGAGAGAGACTGGTAGGCACCAAGCTCGTTTGTCCTGTGTTAGCTCCTTATCACTGGCTATTTCCTGTAACTCTCCATGTTCTGGGCAGTACAGACAAGACACCATTCACGGCCTTCGCGGAGACACAGACAGGAATGGAACTGAGGATAAACAGGAAGCGAGGCCTCAGTTCCAGGTGGGAAGGAGAGGCCGGAGGGCTGGGCAAACATAAGCCAGTGCTGCTTTCTTAGGCATCAAAAAAGGATACTAGTACATAAGGAACACAATGAAATGTTATATTTCTGCTTCACTGGGCTCCCGCCTGTTACATCCTTGAGCTACTTTTCCTGGGAGCTCAGCCTTGTGACTTGAGCATGTGAGCTGAGAGTGGCAGAGTTTCCATCCCAGGCGGGGGTGGGGGGGTTGGGGAGACGCAGAAACCCAAGTAGCTTCTTTGTCCGTAAGTTCATACTACAGAGGCCGCTCTGCAGAGCGGGCTTCTGCCTGGACCGTTCCCAGCCTACGCACAGGACCCCAGGGTCTGGGCAGTGAGCGTACAGCTGTGACCCATTAGAATCGTATAGCCAGAATGGGAATGATGGGGACGGTAGGTGCTGAGTGAGGTCAAACTGAACTCCCCTCTGAGTCTCAGTGCCTAGCTCTGCTCTGGCACACAGAAGGCTCTCATGAAATGTGAATGGAATGGAATGAATGAATGAATGAATGAATGAATGAATGAAGCAGTCAAGGAGAAGGAAAATAAACTTGAGTACATTTCCCCTTAGACTCTTTTCATTCCCTAGCTTGAACCTAAGGGTTGGACTTAGGGTTTAGGGCAGTAAAAGCTGCTTGTTAGAAATGTGTTCTAAGTTGAAGTAAAGCTTGGTTATCTGTTCCACAGAGCTCTGCTTTGTGAACAAACTAGGATTTTGGCTTCTTTTCTTTCCCTTTTATCTCCCGACTCGGCATGTGCTCACTTGCCTGGGTGTGTGGGGACACAGAGTGGGGCAGCCAAACATAGACTGAGCATTGGGAAGGCTCTCAGTGCCCTCCTGTTCCTCCTCGGGTCCTGAGTCTGGGTCTCTGAACTCCATTTCTGTCCCAGTGTGGTACGCATAGTGGGCACTGATAAAACAGAGGATGAATTAAGAAATGACTGTAGCCTGACCCGTTGTGGCGCAGTAGATAAAGTGTCGACCTGGAATGCTGAGGTTATTGGTGCAAAACCCTGGGCTTGCCTGGTCAAGACACATATCAGAAGCAACTACTACAAGCTGATGTTTTCTGTCCCCTTCCCCCTGCCCACTGCCCCCTGCCCCCTGCCACTTTCTCTCTCTAAAATCAATAAATAAAATCTTTTTAAAAAATGACTGTAGTTGGCAAAGGCAGAGGGAGAAGCTCTCTCTTGGCTTCTTAGGCCCTGTTCCTTGTCCTTGGCCCTAGAATAGGACACACTGCCTTTAAGGGACAGAGGAGCTGAGTATCTACTCATGCCCTCTGGTCTCCATGAACTCAGGGGCCCAGTCTGAGTCTGGGCTCTGTTTCAGCTGGCAGAAGGGGCAGGGAACTAGAGCCTGCCCTTGGCCGTAGAGAAAGTCGGCTACAGCAGGACTGGACACGTCAAGTGCTTAGCAGCCTGCCCCACAAAGCAGCTTAAGGGAAAATGAAGTGGGTTCAAGCCAGGGGACTCAGCTCGCTGAGCTGGACCTGTTCAGGAGGGGCTGGGAAGGTAAGGAACGGGGCACTGCCTCTTCCTCTGCTCTGTCCAGTCTGTAAGGTAACGGCAGCTCAGCTGTGTTTGGGTCGGAAGCCCGGAAATGGCTATTCTTGCTTCTCCCCCTGCCCATCCTTCACCCTTTATTTGCCTGGACACTGAGCTCTTTGACACACTAAGTGACCTCTGGGACGGCCAGGAAGCGGAGTCCTGCTTTGTGGCCTCCTCCCGGGTTTGCTCATGAGCTGTTCTGAGAAATCGCCAAGAAAGACCTTTCTCAGGGTCAGGGTCCTGAGAGACCTCAGTTTATTTCTAACAGTATCTTATCCTCCAGCTGGGAAGGTAGACTTACCCAAATCTTTTAGAGGAACCAAAGCCTGGTGAGGCCGGGTCATGCCCGCAGTAACCAGTGCCAAGGGCTCACCAGGACAGGCGTGGGGCACTCGGCTTCCCAACCTTAGATACCCGAGCCCTCAATATTTCTGAACATGAAGATTCCATGTGGTGCCCATGGATCCTTTGGCAAACCAGAGGCTTATTTCATGTATGAGCCCTTTGGTCGGGTGACGAATTTGTCCTGGTTGGCCTGGAACTTTCTCCATTTTAGCATTGAAAATCCTGCATTCAGGGACCCCCCTCAGTGCTGGGCAGACTGGGACAGGTGGCCGCCCTATCCCTGGGGATTCTTGCTCTGCCAGCCCTCTGAACTGGTCTGCAGTTGTCTGTGCTGCTTAACTCACGGGAACCCCTCTTCTTGCCATTCAGCTCCATGCTGACCCCGGAGATCTGAACTCAGATGTTGCCTACCCAAGGTGCATGAAGCACATCTTCCCTACCTCCCAGGCACTAGAACCCAATCAGGACGCAATCAGGACATTTGATTTTCTCTGCCTGCAGCTGGGCTGCCAGGTATAGCCTGGAGGTGGCTGCTGCCTGCTTACAGTACCGTGCTCTGATCCTGATCAGATCTTGCATTTCCGCACCTTCTCTAAATAACTCCCAGTGTGGTCTGGTCTCTGATCTCCTTTACCCTAACACAGTCCCTATCTCAAGGGATAAAGAAGCAAACAAGCAACATGATATCCTTTTAATAAATGGGGAAGCTGAAGTCTGTGGAAGGTTTAGTAAACAACTGGCCCAAAGTTATATAGAAACACTAAGATCAGAATTGACTTGGAATTCAGCACCCTTTAGGCATGAAAACTTTAGCTTTGGTGTTTTCTGGGATAGTCTTTCTCGGTCCAATCTGAATCTTATCCCTACCAATAAAGATGTTGTTGGAGAAACCTGATGTCAGAGAAGATTATTCCTATGCTCTTTTTCTTTGGCCCCCATCTCTGTCTTGTTGGTACTGAGACTTTCTTAAGTGTGAGCCTCCTTTTTGATGGGGTCTAAAAAATTGCCAAGGCTGGAGTTGCCTAGCCCCATCCTGCCCCACCTATTCTCACCCTGTCCCATGATGTCCTGTCCCATCCCACCCCATTCCATCCCATCCCACCACATCCCATAAAGGGGTTCTTCACCAAGGACCCTCTCTATTCTATTTACAAATCGTTGTCCCAGTGACAGACATGACTTCATCGTCCCTAACCTTGCCCTCTACTTCAGGCTTGGTTGAGATGCTAGAAATTTCCTCCCACCTTTATAATCCAAGAGCCTTGGCTTTTATCAGGCCTGTTGGCAATCAGGTCAGAGGGAGGAGCTGCTGTTTTGGGGACGGGCCCATGCGAGCTGCAGGACTCTGGGGTGTGGACAGTGCAGAGGACTCATGAAGTCCTTGTGCAGCCAAACAGAGCGGGCCACCCCCAAGCTGGATTTTGTCATACCTCTTTACGGCAGAGTCTCCCGCAGGCTCCTACAGAGCCTCAGGGCCCAGGGCAGAAGTGTGACTTCAGTCCTCACTCAGCACTCACCAGAACACTCACTAAGTAGCTTGTGATGAGAACTGAGTGATATCCTGATGCGGAACATATGACCTGTCCTTGGCTAATGTGATCAAGAGCGCAGTACTGGAGGTGGTCTCCCAGGTGTCACCCTGGGTTTTTAACCTCATTCTGTCTCATCTGTAAAAGGGAGATGATAACAGCCACCTTAAAAGTTGTGAGGATGAAATGAGTTGCATTTAGAATTATGCTTGACACAAAGCAAGCACTCAAATAGCTGTTGTTATTAGTTAGCTCGTACGCTCTGCCATGTGCCTCTCTGATAAGTGGTTCATTCATTTGGCCAATATGTACTGAGTGCCCATCCTCTGTGAGGAATATAAGGACAAACTTGTTCAAACTTCCCGGTTATACAGCATTTTATAACACCCTCCACTTCTGCTTCAGTCTTCTTCCTCGACGTTGGGTGGCAGTGACAGAGGATGAGAGATGGAGCATCACTTGGTCCTATGTAGCTCTCTATGATCCTAGTCCATGTGGTATGGTACAAAGGCCACCCACCTGGGGGATGGGGGCCAGGTGACCTGAATTCTGTGGATGACCTAGCTGGTAACCAGCTGGGGTCACTTTATCTTTCTGGGCCTCAGTAATTCCATCTTTCAAATGGAATAATAAACCCCTCCACTCTTCCTGGTAGGGGTAGTGTGCAGATACAATGAGATAATGGATGTAAAAGCATGTTGCAGAAGTAAAAGTCCTCTATAAATGTCAGGTGCTGGGATGGAACAAAGAGGAGACAGTCTCCTAGAAAGCTCCCCATCCGAGCGCAGAGGCGAGCCTCCCCAGAAAGGGCCTGAAGGCAATTAACAGGAGCACAAGCTCCTGGAGGGCACTTAATGACAGGTGCCTTGCACAGTGCTTGGCATACAGTAGACACATAATAAATGCCTGGCATATGGTTGTAGATCCTTAGTAAATGTCTGTCAAAGTAATGAATATAATAAAATGGCTCCAACCAGTGTAAATGCAGGGAAGGTATTCAATTCCGAGGAAATGCAAAACAAAGGCAAGATCAGGGGTGGGCATGGTCTATCAGGGACAGCTTCCTGGAGGAGATGACTTAGATTTAGGATGGGAGGAAGAAATAGAACTTGCATTGGTAAAACAACACTCCATGAGACAGGAAGGGCATTTACAAAACCCCCGGGGCCAGTTGGCTTGGTTTGATTGGGTGGGGGTGTGGGGTCCACAGAAGAAAAGAGTGAGAGGAATAAGGGACGGTGGGACAGAAACCTTGAAACCCAGGCAGAGGGGTTGCGTGGGCAGTGGTCACAACTGTGCCTTCAGAGGAAAATGCTTGGTAGGGAAGTGCAGGAGGATGAGAGAATTGTGATGGTGATTGGTGGGGGAGTAGATCACAGGGTGCCCGTTATCTGCTGTCTCCCCATTAAGGGCAGAATCCCAGGAGTTGATAGCTCTGGATAATAGGGACATTGGGGCTGCAGGGGCCTGGGACAACCTGCACAGCAGCCACTAATGACACTTTTGAAGGTGGCAAAAGCTTTGATGTGCAGTCCATCGCTTCCCCAGGCAGGGTGGGAGCCAGCCTGGCTCATTAGAGCTCTGGGAAGCGCTGGTGCAGTGGGAAAGGAAGGCAACAGAGAATTTCCCGAAGGCTGCCTGGCCGCTAGGATTAAAGTCGTACTATCCAGAGCCTTGAGGTTAATGGGCCATTATTTCCTCCTTTTATAAAGACGTCTAGGCATGCAGGTGCTCATCTGTTAGTGTACTTAAATTGGGCAGCATGGACTAAGGGCAGGGGCCAGTCAGACAGGCCCAAGGTCCCATCTAAGCTCAGCCACCTGCTGTGTGACCTTAAGCAAGTTTCCTAACCTCTCTGGACACCACTCTTCTTATCTATGAAGGCTTTTGTCAGCATTTAAGATGAAGAAAAACAGTGTGTCTGAAGTACTGGCAACAGTGCCTACCTATTACATAGTAAAGTACTCAGGAAGGGGTCATGGTTTCTGTATTTAGTTCCTTCTGCCCAATATCCCTTATCTCCTGCTAAAGGAGAGGAGGCAAGGCCTGCAGTGCAGGGCCCAGGGGCAGCTCCTGGGGCCTGCTCTTCCTAATTCTGCAACAGCTAGTCCCTCTGAGCCAGTACTATCCTAAGAACTAGGGGCACCGGACCACGAGACTACCTTTCTCTCCTTTGCATCATGGCACCTAACAGAGCCTGGCGCAGAGCAGACTTTTACTAAATATTTGTTGAATAAAAGATGACTTTGACATGGTCCTTTAATGTTCACAGTCTAGCAGGGGAGGCAGACTTGTAGACACAGAATTAAGAAAAATAAGATTAGATGCACAGAGCGCTTGGAAACAAGAGGAGGGAAGCCCGCCTGGGTGGAAGTCAGGGGCAGCGGTAGGTCAGGGCAGGTCTGCACAGAGCCTTAAAGGATGGTGGAGCAGGGGGGCGGGTGCAGCTCCCACGGAAGGAACAGCGTGCCCAGAGGTTTAGGTGCACCAGGCAGCATGGGAACTGGAAATATGTCGGCACGGTCAGGGGCTGGAGCACAGGGAACCCTCCATGGGCTCCCGGGAAGGAGGCTGGAGAGTGGGCTGGCTTGTGAAGAGCCTTGGCAACCTTACCCAGGACAATGGATTTAATCCTTTAAGGGTTTCAGTAGGCTAGGGCACAGTTTACTTCCTCTTCTCCCTTTGTCCCCATCTTTAAGATGAGCTACCTGAAGATCAGAGAGGCTGTGGCCTGCCTGAAGTCACACAGCACATTAGCCGTGGGGTCAGAATGAGATTTCAGTGTCTTTGGCTCTCGTTAAGTGGTGCTTTATGTGGAGCACTGTCCTGTCCATGTTGCTTGATTCCTTCTACTGTCCTGTGGATGCACTCAAGGGTCATCCAGGCAGTTGTGGCCTCTGGCTAACATTCTACCATAATCTGCCTTGCAGCAACAGCCTTGTCCATTCAGAGAGCCCAGGGTGACTGAGCCCAGACCCCCTCCCCTGCCCGGTTCTTTGGCACAAAGAGAAGCCACAAGATCCCCTGGAATAGCTTCCTGCTTCACTTCCAGGTGCCTGGCTGCCTGGCACGAGCCAGATTTGGCTTGAGGATTTGTTTTTCAAAAGAGATCAGGCAGAATTTGCAGTGCGATGGCATTATTCTGGATTTTTAAGAGAAGGCCAAGAATCCTCTCTGCCCCCATCCTACCCCACCTATTCTAGGCACCTGTGAACCCTTTGAGACCCGGGAATTGGACTCGCAGCACATGCTGTCCTTGGAGAGCTTCTCCCAAAGCAATGGCTTCAGTTTTTTCTCCACACTACGGGGAGATGCTTACCTTGTAAGCAAAGATGTTTGCATGCACACACACACACACACATCTATAATACATGAAATTACACTTTTATTTAACACTTGTGCCAAGTACTTTTCCAAATGCTTTATATATATAACTAATATAATCCTCACAACAGCCCTATGAGGTGGATACTAGCAGTGTCTCCATTTTAAAGATGAAGACACTGAAACAGAAAGATTAAGTGTCTGGGTCAAGATTCTTTTTATTTTTTTTATTGATTTTAGATAGAGGAGAGAGGTGGGGAGAGAGAGGGAGAGAGAGAAAAAGAAAGAGAGAGAAAGAAAGGGAAAGGGTGGGCACGATCAGGAAGCATCAACTTGTAGTAATTGCTTCTTGTATGTGCCTTGACTGGGCAAGCCCCGGGTTTTGAACCGATGACCTCGGCATTCTAGGTCGACGCTTTATCCACTGTGCCAGCACAGGTCAGGCTGAGTCAAGATTCTAACACTGTATGTGTTAGGGGTTATTAAAGTATCACATATTAATACTTAACTCTTACCAAGTATACACTGATATCTTCTATTCTGTTCCATTAAATTAAAAAAAAAACAAACCACAAAAAAACACCCATCTTGATTTACTAAATTGATTTTCCCAACCTACTCATGAGTCAAAAATTCCAGTGTGAAAGTCACTGTCCTATGGGATCTGCTCAGAAAGCAAGTTGAGTAGTGAACGGAAAACTGAGAGAAGGAGGAAAAAGACATGGCAGCTCCAGGGTGGCCTTCTTTTCCGAAGAAGGTGGAGCTCCCACTGGGAGTGCGGGGCTCTGAGACATGGAAAGGTGCCCTGTGGTTCCCAGATGCAGGCCCTGAAGGCAGTGTGAGGAGATGGCTGCAGCTGGGCTCTGGCATTTGTTCCTGGAGATCTAGCTGTGGGGATATTGCTGGTCATTACCTTGTCCCTTACTGGACTCATGTCAAGAGAATGGCATTCTAGCCTGGAGCCCCAGCTGGGGGCCCAGGATATGGGAGCCCAGGATAGGGCTGATTGCCAAGGGCCCGAAGTACCTGGGCCTCCTTTTGAGCTGATCAGTGTTCCATCAACAGTATCATGTTTTGCTTTTAGGCTTGACTTTATTTATTTATTTATTTATTTATTTATTTATTTATTTATTTATTACAGAAACAGAGTGAGTCAGAGAGAGGGATAGACAGGGACAGACAGACAGGAACTGAGAGAGATGAGAAGCATCAATCATTAGTTTTTCATTGCGCGTTGCAACACCTTAGTTGTTCATTGATTGCTTTCTCGTATGTGCCTTGACCGCGGGCCTTCAGCAGACCGAGTAACCCCTTGCTGGAGCCAGCAACCCTGGGTTCAAGCTGGTGAGCTTTTACTCAAACCAGATGAGCCTGCGCTCAAGCTGGCGAGCTCGGGGTCTCGAACCTGGGTCCATTGCATCCTAGTCCGACGCTCTATGCACTGCGCCACTGCCTGGTCAGGCTAGGCTTGACTTTTGAAGAGTTCTATATGAAGTTATTTTACTTTCACAACAACTGAGTTAGGGTAGCAGAGCTTCTGCCCCATTTCACAGGTGGAGGAAGAGAGGCACTGAAGTGTTCAGCGGTGTGGCCAAGGCTCGTCAGAGCAGACTGGCATGCAGGTTTTTTGGCTTCTCGTGCCAGCGATTTCACCTGCAGGTCATGGTTGATAGTGTGATTCCACAATAACAATCATGGAGGTGTTTAGGAAGTGGATACAAAGAACCTGCCTCACCTGTCTGAGGTTCATCATTTGGCTCCTGGGCTTCTCAGCCGTAGCTGCCTCCTGGTGAGATACAGTAGAGTAATCTCCGCCCTGGGAACGTCCTAATGCACAGGCCAGAGGACGGAAGAGTGCACTGTGGCTTCTCTCTGCCTGGGAGTGTCATTCTTACCCAGGTAGTTTGTAGCCATATTGACCTCCCTCATCAGGCCTGGTGTTGCTTCTAATAGTTTAGAAAGTAAGGCAAATATTTCCCAGAGCTGTAGTGGTTCCTGAAGAGATCTTGGCTTCTTCCTGCTGGGAGTGAAGATCATTTTACCTATTGATCAATGAGACAATATTTACTGAGCAGAAGCCACTGTATGCCTGGTGGTGCTCCACAGCCTGGCCCCAAACACTCCTCCACTTCAGTAGTTATGAGGGGTAAACAAGATCCTCAGTATAGAGCAGTCTCAATAGTGGACACACAGTTAACACACCAGAAATGGAGCTTAATCTTACCTCCAGCACAACCCCTGACCTACTCAGGGGCCGATATTCTGCTACCTCTCACCTGTGGCACCCTTTCTGGAGCACCCAGCCTCCCTCTCAGGAGCTGCTGATTCCATGTTGCTCCCTCCTCTGACCATCTCCCAACTGCATCATTCTGCCCCATTGTGGGCTGCCTTTGAGGGGAGCATGGTTTTGTGGGTTTGGTTTTGTCTGTGTTTCCAAGCACACCGTTGGGGGTTCCTCGAGTTGCAGGGACATCATTTTGTCTCAGTCTCTAGCACTGTGAATGCTCAGAAAATGTCTATGAATGAATGAGCAATTCATGCCCATATTTTCACGGGGGAGGGAGCTCTCTGTAGGTGGGGTGTTTAACTGAGGCCTTCTGGAAGAGGTGACTCTGACTTCAGCCTGAAAACAGTGGCCACCTGCCTCCTGGGAGGTTGGGATTCGACAGGCATCTAAGATGGAATCTGTTTTAGAGAAGTTTCTCGGGTTATCAGATAATCAATTTGGCTGAGACCTGCTATCTTAAAGCTGTCTTGCTCTGGCGGCTGGAGAGGAGGAGGGACATTCTGGGGGATAGGGTAGGGATGGTATGGCTGTTGGTCAAATAAGTTTGTAAATAATGATATATATGTTTGCTCGCTTATAGTTTGCATTGGATGTGAGGGGACAGGCTGTAAGCAGGCAGGATTCTTATAGCCTAAGGCTTAGTTTTAAGACTAAGCCTTTCCCACCCTTTTTGATGTAGGGTGGTGCACTCTCACAAGGAATCCCATTATGACTCAGATAAGTGACTTTGTATCAGAGACTCCCTTATTTGTATATTGGATTAAAGGTTTTGATTTCTATACTGTAAAGTGGGGCAGACCGGGAGCTTGCTCTCTCTTGGTTCCTGAGATTATCATGAGAGAGGAGAGCAGAGAAGGCCACGTGGAGGAGGCCAGGAGAAGCAGCCAAGATGGTGGAGTGCTGAGCAAGAAGCCAGTTTGTGCAGAGAGAACGAGATGGGGAACAGAGGTGAATAAGGCTGGTGAGGTAGAAACCTTTGATTCTAGGAAACTTGGATAAGTCAGTGGCTTTGGGAGCCCTGAATGGAAAGGGAAGTGTCTTCCCACTGTGTGTATTGCTTGCCCGCCAGATGCAAGCTAGGAGTAAACCTGATGGCCCACCAGTTTTTGGCTCCATTGTTCCATTATTGTCTGTCCGAATCTAATGCGAACCTGCATGTGAATGTCCATGATGGCGGCTCCTGGCTTTACAATGGCCAAAGCAGAGATGCCTAAGGCCTTTTGGGGAAATACTGAGAAGCTCTGGCAGGGTTAGAAAGTCTACATACTGAGCAGTGGAATATGGCATCGAAAGATGAATGGAGATGCGCTGTAGTGGGCCTTGGACACCAAGACAGGGAGTGAGTGAGGCCTTTATGTGGTAGGCAGGGGAGGGGGCAACCACTGGATTTCTGACCAAGAGAGTAACAAATGAAAACAAGCATTAAACCATCCTTACAACGTCAGATTGTACATTCTTTTCCAGTGTGCATGGAACATTCTCAAGGATTGACCATATGTTGGGCCACAAAACTAACATCAACAAATTCAGGAAGATTGAAATTATACCAAGCATATTTTCTGACCATAAGGCTCTGAAATTAGAATTCAACTATAAAAAGGAAGTAAAGAAACCCACAAAAATGTGGAAATTAAACAAATACTTCTAAAAAATGACTGGGTCAAAGAAGAATAAAAGCAGAGATCAAAAGATATATACAGACAAATGAAAATGACAACACGACATATCAAAATTTCTAGGATGCAGTGAAAGCAGTAATAAGAAGGAAGTTTATATCATTACAGGTTTATATCAAGAAACAAGAGAGATTCTAAGTAAACAACCTAACATCACACCTTAAGGAACTAGAAAAAGAAGAACAAAGGCAACCCAAAGTCAGCAGAAGAAATAGTAAAAATTAGAGCAGAACTAAATGAAATAGAGAACCAAAAAATTATAGAAAAAATTAATATAACACAAAGCTGGTTCTTTGAAAAGATCAGTAAAATTGACAAACCACTGGCCAGACTCACTAAGGAAAAAGAAAAAAGAACTCATATAAACAAAATCTGAAATGAAAGAGGAGGAATTACCACAGACATCAGAGATATACAAAATATCAGAATATTATGAAAGATTATATGCCACCAAATTCAACAACCTAGAGGAAATGGATAAATTCCTAGAACTATACAATCTTCCTAGACTGAGTCATGAAGAAGTGGAAAACCTGTATAGACCTATAGCAGGGAGGAAATAAAAACAACTATCAACAACCTCTCCAAAAACAAAAGTTCAGGATCAAATGGCTACACTAGTGAATTCTACCAAACATTAAAATATTTGTTACCTATCCTTCTCAAAATCTTCCAAAAAATAGAACAAGCAGCAATATCCCCCCAACACATTTTATGAGGCCAACATAATGCTTATACCAAAACCTGGTAAAACAACATTAAAAAAGAAAACTACAGACCAATATCTCTAATGAATACAGATGCAAAAATCCTAAACAAAATATTAGCAAATCGAATATAACAACACATTATAAAAATAATACATCACAATCAAGTGGGATTCATTCCTGAGCACAAGGATGGTTCAACATATGGAAATTGATCAATGTAATAAACCACATTAACAAAACAAAGAACAAAAATCATATGATCCTATCAATAGATGCAGAAAAGGCATTTGATAAGATACAACATCCCTTTATGTTTAAGACACTCAATAAAATAAAAACAGAAGGAAAGTACCTCAACATAATAAAGGCCATATATGACAAACCATCAGCTAATATCATACTTAATGGTGAAAAAATGAAGGCTTTTCCTCTAAAATCAGGAAAAAGACAAGGCTGCCCACTCTCTCCCCTCTTATCCAACGTAGTTCTGTAAGTGTTAGCCAGAGCAATCAGGAAGAGAAAGAAATAAAAGGCATCTATATCAGGAAAGAAGTAGTAAAGGCATCACTTTTGCAGGTGACATAATTCTGTATATAGAAAATCCCAAGACTCCACCAAAAAACTATTAGAAATAATAAACCAATACAGTAAAGTCACAGGATAAAAAGTCAATATACAAAAGTCTACTGCTTTTTTATATGCCAGTGATGAAACTTTGGACAATTATAGCAATAAATAAATAAAATATAAATAAATAAGTAAAATAAAGTACCTAGGAATAAACTTAACAAAGGATGTGAAGGGCCTATATACTGAAAACTACAAAATATTGAAAGAAATTGAAAAAGACACAATAAAATGAAAAAATATTCCATGTTCATGGATTGGAAGAATCAACATAGCTAAAATGTTGATTACCCAAAGCAGTATCCAAATTTAATGCAATCCCCATCAAAACCCCAATGTCATTAAAAAAAAATAGAACAAAAAATACCAGGTTTATATGGAACCATAAAAAACCCTAAATAGCCAAAACAACCCTGAGGAAAAAGAATGAAGCCAGAGGTATCACACTACCTGACTTCAAATTATATTAAAGAGCCACAATAATCAAAACAGCATGGTATTGGAAGAAAAACAGACATACAAGCCAATGGAACAGAATTGAGAGCCCAGAAATAAAACCACGTATATATGGACAAATCATCTTAGACAAAGGAGCCAAAAACACACAATGGAGCAAAGAAAGCCTCTTCAATAAATGGTACTGGGAAAATTGGAAAACCACATGCAAAAGAATGAAACTTGACTATAGTTTGTCCCCCTGCACAAAAATTAATTCAAAATGGATCAAAGACCTAAATATAAGGTCTGAAACAATAAATTACATAGAAGAAAACATAGGTACTAAGCTCATGGATCTTGACTATAGAGAACAATTTATGAATTTGACCCGAAATGTATAGGAAGTAAAGGCAAAAATAACTGAATGGGACTACATCAAACTAAAAAGCTTCTGCACAGCAAAAGAAACTGACAATCAAACAAATAGGTAGCCAACTAAATGGGAGATGATATTTGCAAACAGCGGCTCCTATAAGGGGTTAATATCGAAAATATATAAAGAACTCACAAAGTACAGCAACAAACAAGCAAACAATCCAATTAAAAAATGGGGAGAGGACCTGAACAGACACTTCTCCCAAGAGGACATACAAATGGCCAACAGATATATGAAAAGATGCTCATCTTCACTAGCTATTCAAGAAATGCAAATCAAAACCACAATGAGATACCACCTCACACCTGTTAGATTGGCTATTATCAACAAGACAGGTAATAACAAGTGTTGGAGAAGCTGTGGAGGAAAAGGAACACTCATTCACTGCTGGTGGGTATGCAAATTAGTACAATCATATGGAAAAAGGTATGGTGGTTCCTCAAAATATTAAGAATAGAATTACCATAAGACCCAGCAATCCTTCTACTGGGTATCTATCCCCAAAACTCAAAAACATTGGTACATAAAGATACATATACCCCCATGTTCATTGCAGCATTGTTCACAGTGGCCAAGATGTGGAACCAACCAAAGTGTCCCTCGATAAGGGATTGGATAAAGAAGATGTGGTACATATATACAATGGAATACTGTTCAGCCATAAGAAATGATGACACAGTGCCATATTACTGAGTGAAATAAGTAAATCAGAGAAAGCTAAGAACTGTATGATTTCACACATAGGTGGGATATAAAACAGAGACTTATGGACATAGTTTATCTGTGATGTGGTTACCAGGGGAGAAGGATTGGTGGAGGGGGTGGGGGGAGGAGTAAAGAGGGACAAATATAAGGTGACAGAAAATGATTTGTCTTTGGGTGATGGGTATACAATATAATGAACAATTCAAATGCTATAGAAATGTTCACCTGAAACCTATGTACTCTTATTGATCAATGTTACCATGTTAAAGTTAATTTACTCAATAAAATTTAAAAATTAAAAAGAAAACCATCCTTACAGAGGGGAAATGGCTATATTTTTAAAACACAATTACAGAGTACTAAACTTCTTCCTCTTATTTATTTCTAGTGCTTCTTGGTGTCTAACCTAAATCTTTTCTGCTGTAATCAAAGTCCAATTTGTTTCATAGGAGTTGGAAAACAGCTGGACAGGACCCAGTGACTAGAAAGAAAAATTGTTCTTCCATTTCTGTCAGAGAGAATCTCCATATCTTAGAGTGTGTGTTAGGGTTCTGAGCCAAGCTGATGGAACCCTGGGGCACAGAAGGGCAGTGAGGGCCTGCACTGATGTAGGTGCCCACCTCTAGGGGTAAGGGTTTGGGGTAATTTGAACCCCTGTGGAATTAGAAGGCCTGGGTTTGTCCCTGAGGTGCTCCTCCCCCCCCCCTTACTGGCATACACACTGTGTCTTTGAAAAGCTGTGGCATCAACACAGGCATCTCTACCCTCCTGCTCCTTTGTGAAGGTAGTAGGTGGCACTGGTAAAGGTCTCTGACTGGGAGATAAAGGCCTAGAAGAAGAAAGATAAGATATCCAAAGAGGGGCACAGAAGAAGAGGTTAGAAGGGTCTCACTGCTTCTCACCCTAGCTTGTAGGGGTGCCCATCTGATACCGGAGAGGGGGATCTGCCCGGAGCCTTAGAGGCAGCAGGTGTCTGTTCCCTTCCAGTCTCTAGTTTAGACTATCCCTTGGCTAGGGGGAGTGGGCACAAGTTCAAGTCTATCTTGTCCTGCAAGGGTCCTTCTCTGCTGTTTCTCTTGTCCCATTTTCTCCACCTGTCATCTCTATCAGTATCTGATGTAATCTTGAGATTTCAGTCTCTAAAAAAGAACGCTTTTCTTAAACAGATAATTTCCCCCCCGCCCTGGGCTTCCAGGGCAAGTGGAACATTCCATTTAAACGGTGAAACAGGAACAGGTAAGCTACAGGGCAGAAAAGAGAGAGTACTCAGAAACATAGGTGGGAGGGGTGGTGAGCCACTCACGCTGCTCACCACCACCTCTGCCACCTCCTACCAACTGGCTCAGGGGTTCCTGCTACCTGTGCCCTGACCCCAAAATGCCAGCACGGCAGGATATGGCTTTGGGACTCCTAAAGATGCCAGGTAGGTGGACATCCTCTCAGAATACCCCGTCCCTCCCATCTGTGGACCTTTACCTTTTCACTCACCTGGGGCTACTGTGCGCCACAGTTCTGGGGGCACTCTTCACACTGAGCTCCATGTGAATGGCACCCCCTGGGGTTGTGCCTAGGCCAGGAAGTCAGTGCCAACAGATAAGAAGGAGGGCAGAATCGGACACTTTTCTGTGTTCTAGGCAAACAATAGGGACCTTTCCAGGAAGCTCAGGGGAGGGAGTTGCCTGTAAGAGGATCCCGGGTAGATGCTCTGTGTGGAGGCTTGAACAGGTTTCTGCATTTGCTGCTGATTGCTTAATTAGACGCCTACATAGTGCTCTCTGCTAATGACCACATCTCCCCGGGAGATGACAGATAAAAGGGTGGGTAGCTTCGGAGTTCTAGGTGAAGCTCTAAAGGATAACCCGTGGAGAATGGGGCAATGGAGGGAGAGCATCATGGATTTCCTTGGGCCAGTACAGGCTATATAGACTATCAAAGAGGGTGGGTGTTTTCTCTTTGGGACTGAGAAGGGAAGCAGTGAGCTTGGGGCCTGTTTCTGTCTCAATATTAACACTCTGTGTGTGTGAACTTCAAACTCCTGCTGCCCTCCTTAGAAATAGGGAAGGTCACCCCTGGTGTCCATCTAGCCCCAGAGGCCAGATGAGCCAAAGAAATGAGCATGTTTCTGGGGGTAGGTGCCCTGAGGTCGAGCGCCATCAGGTGTTTCTCCAGGGTCCTGCATTAGGTTGGAAAGAGAGCCAGATGTGGAGCTCTGCTGATTGTGTGGTGGAGTGAGTCTCTGAGCCTTTTGAACTCTGTCTGGATAGACGATCAGGAACGGTTCAGAGATTTGAGGCTAAGTTTCTGTAATGGACTCAGGGCCTCGCTGCAGATGTTGCAGAGCTGCTCAGGGGCTGTGCTAAGGCAAACAGATGCAGCTGACGGGGGCAGTGGCTGTATTTAAGTGTTTGTGATTCTTCTGTGCCTATCCACCTCTTCTGCCTAGACCTGGGGTGACTGGGATGTGCGGCAAAGAGGCCCCAGCCCTCTCCTGGGTGAGCCAGCCAGATATTTACCAAAAGAAAGGTGCCAGGACCCACGTAAATGTTGTATTTGTGCTGCCCAAACAATGCCATGCTTCATGGGCTCCCAAATACCGAGCCCTGTTGGGAGGCTAGAACCAGACCCCTGTGAAGTTGGCTGTGGAAAAGCACAGGACTGAGCACCATGTGTAAGCAGGGAAGAGGCCTCTCTCTGCCCCTTGGATGTCTCTGGGACGCTGACATCCTGGCTTTGGATCGCCTTTGCTCTCATTCTCTCCATCAGGAGGGTGGGATCTGGAGGGACTGCAGGACTGCTGGAGGCTGTTGATCTCTTCATGCTTCTGATGGAAATGATAGAAACGATCTTTTCTGCACGTATCTGAGGCAGGGTGAGGTCGACGACCTGCTGTCGTGGAAATGTTGGACTGCAGGAAAAAGACTGAATTTTGAAGCTGGGCAGACCTAGATTTGAATTTTGACTTTCACCACTTACTAGCTGTATGATTTTGAGCAAATTAGCTAACTCCTCTAATCATTAGTTCCCTGGGGTATAAAATGGGATTTTAGGACCAATGGTGCCAGAGGTGATTGTGAAATTGCCTCCCATAAATAAAACAATTACTTTCACAGCATAATCTAAATTCTTTCATGTTGGGAAGTAGGAAAAGTAACTATATTCAATTTTATGCGATACACATTTTGAGCGAAGGTGTTTCTAGTTTCAATGAGTTAGTGATTTTGTGTCTTAAAAAATCCTTTGAGCATCTTCGGAGGAAGAAATATTTAAGAACTCTATTATATTTGGCAATTATCATTAGTTTTTTTGTTGCTCATCCAGGCAATCTTTTTTCTGTTTAGTTCCAGAACAGGAGACAGGTGGAAGCAGAAAATCATGCTAACAGCACTTTTCAACAGTGGGACAGGCTACCTGCAAACACAGTGGGCATCTGGGCCCTGGAGAGAGCTCTCCCTGCATCGGTGGGAGGCCAGACTGCTTAGCGCTGAGATTCCTCCTCAGTGTGGGAGGCTTTGATTCTGGGACCACCAGAATTTCCCTATCATACTAGGCGAATGCGTAAGAGATTGGAATTCAAGGGAAATTCCCTTGGGGCTTCCTGATTTATTTGGACCAATACTTGACTCTAACATCATTCCTCTCCCTAAATATTCATTCCTGCAATCAAAGGCCTTGCACTCCTGTGCGCGCCTGCCCTGCTGCACGTCTCGGAACTGGCTTCTGTCCTGGGGGGATCTTTCTCTATATTCCAAACCATCTCCCAACAGGCTGGGAGATAACAATCAAGCGACTGTTGACAGAATTTCAACTGTTTAGGGTGCAAGGCACTGTTGTAGGAGGCAAGGGGGAAGGCAAGGAATTGTAATACATAGTTCCTGTCCTTAAAAAGCTTCAGTCTCTCTTTTTGGGAATGAGCTTCACACAAGTCACAAGTTAGATCTTATGGAATGACAGTTGAGTGGTAAAGACAATGGCAGGGAGAGGCATAAATAGCTAATCTGAGGCACTTTGGTGAACTGGGCCAGTGGGTTTTGGACACTGATTACTGTTGGGGAGAGAGACTGTGTTGGGATAGAGAGATTCAAAGTTGATCTGGCAGTTAGAAGCCTGTTTGGGACAGTCAATGTTGGCAGTCATAGAAGTCAGAGAACTTAGATGGGGAGCCCACTAATAATAAAAGTGTTTCAAACATGCATAGATTACAATATTCAAATGGTACAGAGAAGTCAGTGAAAAGTTTCCCTCCTGGCCTATCTCCGATCAGCCCCCCTCCTTGGAGGTGGTCGCTGTTCCCAGTGTCTGCTGTGTCCTTCCTGAGGTGCTCTAAGCCAGTCTCTGCAGGACCCATGAGCCAAATCAGGCTCACCACCTAATTTTGCATGAGCCACAAACTAAAAATGATCTTTACATTTTAAATAATTGAAAAAAAATAAAGAGAAGAATTATGTGGTGTGACACATTAAAATTATATGAAATTCAAGTTTCAATGTCCACAAGTAGAGTTTTATTAAAACACAGCCATGCCTATTCATTTATATTCATTTGTTTATGCTCATTCATTTATGCTCATTTGTTTATGTTCATTCATTTATACTCATTTGTTTACACTAATTAATTCATGCTCATTTGTTTACATATTATCTGTGGCTGCTTTTGTATACAAAGCCACAACTGAGTATTTGCAGCAGAGACTATTAGGCCAATGGAGCTGAATATATTTACTATCTAACTCTTTACATAAAAAGTTTGTTGACCCCTACTCTAAGCAAATGTAATTATGTAGATAGTTAAAAATTATTTCTTAACCTGGAAGTTAGCATACCAAGTTAATTGCTCCTCACTATCTTCATTTACTCTATCTTGGAGCTGTACTAAAATGTAGTTAGTCAGTGGATGGTGAATCTTTTTTTTAATTTTATTTTTATTTATTTATTTTTTACAGAGACAGAGAGTGAGTCAGAGAGAGGGATAGACAGGGACAGACAGACAGAAACGGAGAGAGATGAGAAGCATCAATAATTAGTTTTTCATTGATTGCTTTCTAATATGTGCCTTGACCGTGGGCCTTCAGCAGACCGAGTAACCCCTTGCTGGAGCCAGCGACCTTGGGTTCAAGCTGGTGAGCTTCTGCTCAAACCAGATGAGCCCGCGCTCAAGCTGGCGACCTCGGGGTTTCGAACCTGGGTCCTCTGCATCCCAGTCCGACGCTCTATCCACTGCGCCACCGCCTGGTTAGGCTGGATGGTGAATCTTAATTTCACTTTAGACATGCTGAGTTTAAGGCAAAGGCTACAGGCCTACCTCGGGGATATTGCAGGTTCGGTGCCAGAAGCTTTATTTGCCCTCCTGCCAATAAAGCAAGCAGTGCAAATAAAGCAAGTTATAATCTTTTTGCTGGTGGAGGGTCCTGCCTTCCAACTGTAAAAATCTCAACACCTGTGAAGCTCAATAAAATGAGGTATGCCTGTAGTTTTGGGGAAATGCTCAACCGCTGGTTGGGCTCATGGGACTGAAGCTTGGAGCCTGGAGGTGGAGATGTAGGAGACTTGGGCAAGGAGGTCTGCAGTGCAAGTCTGTGATGTTGGTCTGTAAATGAAAGATTTCCTTTTACAGACGTGAAGCATTGCATCTGAGCACTGTACAAAGTGACCTGCGAATGTTACTAGTCAGATTGACATAAAGACAATGAACAGGAGCATTAAAACAACACCTGAAGAACAGTAAATACCGAAGGCAATTTAGAGCTACCTCTTGAGTCAGAGTACAAGGGAGTGTGCAGTAGTGAACAGTCAGAGGCTGGTAGATCTCTATTGAATGCCTACTGTGTGCCTACTGCTTTATACATGTTACCTTATTTGATCATTACTATCGCACATAGTATCATTTATCTCATTCTACAAACAAGGAAGTTGAGGCCCAGAGAGGTTAAGTGAATTTTTCACGTTCAGTGATTCAAGTGAGTCTCTAGTGGAATCAAAAACATGATTGCACCCAACATTTAAAGCCTTCTCTTTCCATTCTACCACCCGACGCGCCAAATCCGGCCGGGAGTCCCTCCCTCGCTTTGACAAGCCATTTCATCTTTCTGGCCTCAGTCCCTCATTTGAAAAATGAGGCAATTGTCACCAGGACTTCTCTTCCCACTCTCAACTGACCTGATTCTATTATGGGTGAAACATTAGGGAGAGGGGTGGCTCTGTGACAGCCAGACACAGGAACTTGGAGCGGAGATGGTGATGGGAGAAAAGTGCCTTGAGCAATTAGTACACTCCAGACCAGTTATCTGGCATCTGATCCTTAGGAGACTGTCATTCCTTGATGTGGAGGAAGAGCGTAGAAATTGCTTCTAACCTGGGAACTTGCCCATCATCCTTACTTCCCTGACTCTGAGTCGGGAGAGACTGGACAGCGCCTGACGAGTTTCTTTCTTGCCTGCAGGGCTCTGTGCTCTGGGTGTCTGGAGGAGCTGCAGCTAGAGGGCTGTCTGATGTTGCCAAATTGCAGGCAGGGTGAGGAGGGAGGAGAACAGGGGCGGGCAAGCCATCAGACCAAGGAGCTGGGGCGTGAGTGTGTTTATATAGGAGTCGGCCAACCTGCAGTTTCGGATTTCAGACCCCGCTGCTTTATAGGGAGACTTCGCCCTGGTTTTCAGTCAATGCTGAAGCAGGGAGAGCTGACGCCAGAGCCTTCCTTGGAGGGCTGGGGACTTCTGGGCTCCCGGGAAGGCGCTCTCCGTCTCCTTCCTTCTCAAAGGAGCTGCCTCCACCACTCTTGGCAATCTGCTCAGGTCTGGAGTGTTGTTTCATTCCTTCCCCATCGGCGGTCTGAGTCTTCCAGGTGGGTCCTGACTTCCAGCATGGAAGGTAAAATCTGGGGCCCAGGGAACTTGGGCTAGGAGGGGCTGGGGCACCCAAACTGTCACTGGAGAGGAGCAGCGAGAAGGATGCACATGTTGGGCAAAGAGGAGTGAGGAGAAGGGTATGAGAGAGAGGGAGAGAATGAGAAAGAGAAGGAGAGGAGGGAAGAGAGAGTTTGTGTGTATTATTAGGACACTTCACTTATATTGAAAGCAAATCTTCTTTTACTTCCTTTTCCTTTCATTTATCCCCTCTTTCTCTCCTAACAAGTAAGACTGTCCATCTACCTTCAGTTTCTCCCATCAAAAATTTCGAGAAAATTTCTGACTTTAGAATATGAGTATTTCTACCTTTGGAAGTAGGGAGCTGCAGAGGGAATTTAGGGACAAGGATATTTGCTGAAGATATGTGTCCAGAGGACTAAAGCCCCTAGGAGCCAGTGCTGGTTTTTGCAGGCACTGGGGAACATTCCTGATAAGCTAACTGCTGCAGCTGTTTGCATGGTGGGAAGGTGTAACCAGTATGAATACTAGCATGATCTCCATGTGAAATTGGCTTGAACCAACCTAAAGGGATTAAAGTTGTGAAAGGCCAAGTGCCAGGAGCACTTTCTTCTCCGTGCCTCGGAATGGAGCAGTTTGGAGGCCAACGTATGGGGCAGGGGCGGGGCTCGGCACTCCTCCTGAAAGCAGACATTTGGGTAAGGAGGTGATAGGCGGGTGGTGGGTAAGGCTGGCTGAATGTGGCTCTGTCTCTCCAGGGTTTGCATGATGTTTCCCATTGGCCAAAAGCAGAGATCAGAGACCTACCTCATACAAGGGCTGGTGGGCTGGCAGTCCGGCCTGCATGCCAATGCCCCTTGTTTGTGCAGTCATGCCCAATGGGCAGCCCATGCTGTGAGGCAGTGTCTGGCAGCAATGGTGAGTGGGCCAGGGCAATAGGACGCTGCAAGAGGCTAGAGGTGGCTTTTGAAAAGTCCATTTAGGGTGGTGAGATAAGCATTGGAAGAGACTGTGATGGAATGAGCTAGAGGCAGAACGTGAACTGTATGAAAAGGAGTGAGGAGAGGGGACCGAGGATTCCTAAGCTCTCATGCGTTCCAAAGCTGTTGCCAACCAGGAGGCCTCATCTCTCAATATAGATGTAACCCAAAATACTGAGCTAACCAGGGTTTGCCTACCGACTTCTGAATATAACAGGAGATAGCTGAGAGGCAATGTGGGCTGGGCAAAGTGCACAGAAACACTTTCAGCACAAAAAATTATATAGTGCAGTTGAATCTGCAAGGTGGTCATACAGCTATTTGTTAGGCAATATAATTAATAGGTTGTACAGTCTGGTTACTTTTGAACCTATGGGCATTTTAAAAATTATTTTTTATTTACATCATCAGCTACTTCCAAATAGAATTCCAGTGTCTTTGCATATTTTATAGATGGTGTGGTGCATAATTTAGGTCAACAGATAATAATAACCTTTGCTTTTTTCAGTGGTGTAGTGCTTTCCAGCTTGGAGTGCACTTCCATAAGCTCAATTTAGCAGATGCCTTCCATCCCGTTCTCTTGAGGTCCTGTGTTAAACACCGAGTAGGCACAGCTGAACGAGACCTGGCTCTGCCCTCAAGGATCTCGCAGTCTAAGTACAGACCTGTAAGGAAGACAGCGAGAGTATTATTCCCACAACAGAGGTGGGGAAACTGTAGCCAAAAGATATAGGAGGACAAGGATTAGGATCAAGCTTCAACTTCTGATTTTTTGTATGTTTTCCCTCTGCACCACCGTCCTGTATCTGCTGCCTTCTACCTCTTCATCCCCCATACTTTCTCCATTGAGTAACGAGCAGGAAATACTGGGGAAGGCAGAGGGGGAGCTGCTCCCTGGGATGGAGTCAGTCCTTCCTGGGCTTCTCCTTCTGCAACTGGAATGGCATCCATGGGTCTGGGTCTCTGTGATGTTGTGGGTCTGATGCTACCACTCACCAGAGACTGCTTTTCTATCTCAGATAGTGCTTGACTTGGGCAGACTGGCTTCCGACCTTTTCTCCCTGAATGATCTGAAGAGGTGAGGGGATTGTAAAATTTAGGGGCTCACGTGGAGGTAGATGTTCACTGAACACTGGACTTATAAAATAACAACCAATACTTGTTCGGTTCTTTGTAGTTGACAGAGTGCATTCACATAAGCAGAGGATAGTGTATGCTTCATTTTTTAAAATGCAAACTTTGAAAAAAAATGTTATTTATTAATTTTTAGTAAGAGAGGAATGGAGAGAGAGAGAGAGAGAGAGAGAGAGAGAGAGAGAGAGAGAGAGAGAACATCAATTTGCTCCTGTATGTGCCGTGACCGGGGATCAAACTGGCAACTTCTGCATTTAGGGACAGTTCTCTGACCACCTGAGCTATCCAGCCAGGGCTAGTGTATGCTTCTTGATTCTCCCTTCCTTCCACATCTGACCTGCCCAGTGTCTCTTGGAAAGGTCCAAATCTCCAAAGCTTAGGGTCTTTCTTTTAAGCTAGGCTTAAGCTAAAAGAGACATAAAGAAGTCATCTGGCCCAGTGATTATCAAATTTTAGTCTGTGACAGAGTTTTCACCAGTCTGAGGTAAAATGAGAAAAACAGGAAAAACATACTGAATTTTTTTTGGAAAGCAAAATGTATTTAGTTCAGAGGATTTCTTTTGAGGGCAGGAGAAGTACTCAAATATTTATTCTGAGGTTACGGCTTTCTTACTCTTTTCATGAGCTGATGGTGAGAGTTGATTTTACTTGGGCTTTTTAAATATCCTTATTTGGCAAATTTAAAAATTGGCGATCTTTAAATGTTTCCTTAAATTTCATTTTCTTGAAGTTTTAACTGGTTCATGAAATCCAAAAACCTGGCCTCCAGGCAGAATCTTCTCCAGACAGGACCTTCTCAATGCAGACCAGAGTCTCTCTGATAAGGATTCTTTTGGGCAGATTCCAGAAAACGTGGATTCTGATCTTATCTCCACTGTTATTTCCCTGTGGGTCCTTAGACCATGATAAACTCACACTGTCTTGGTGTCCCCATTTTTAGTTGTGCAAGGTTCCTTCCTCCAGGGCAAGCCATTGCCAAAGGAAGGTACTCTCACTTCATCTTCTGCTTCGTCGGAGAGTCCGAGACTCTCCCTTCTCTGAGAGGCCTGGGAACAGAACTTGCCAGCTCCTATTCCAATGGTCATCTTTTGGGAATGATGGAAGTCACCTTCTATATTTGGAGAGATGGAGGGGATTTGTGGATTGGATCGTGGGAGAAGCGTGAGCTATATTTTACAGTTAAGGTCTTGGTATCCAGTGGTGATCATTTGGAGATAGCTTTGTAATCAGGTAGTCACAAAGTCAAGGGCATGTAAACGTCTTGCTATCGGTTTTTGCAATAGTGGACCTTTCTGAGCTTTCAAGAATATCTACTGGAGCTTTTCTAAATCTGGAGGCATTGGAGTGTCTGAGTCTTCTATTCAATACCTTCTGGGGCGTCAGGCCTGGAATAGCAACAAATATTTGGGAATCCCCAGGCAGCCCTAGCTGCCAGCCTGAGACACGTGGTTGGGTGTGCAAATGTGTGCAGACTTGCAGGAGAGAAATCGTTTAGGGGAAGATTAATTTAGCAGCCTAGAAATTGAACTAGATGCTCTTTTTGAGATTTATCTAGGACTGAACCCATTTTCTGATCTGGGAGACCAAGCCCAGGTGCGTGAGAGTCTTCCCACCGTAAGGTTTCTGGATAGTGAGGGATGAGTAGAGCCGGCCAGCCCTTAAGAATAGTGTGTGGAAAAGCCTACAGTTGTGATTGATGACAGGCACCATGGACCTGTTCAAATGATCTGAGGGAGGAAGACAAGGTAAAAAAGGATCCAAGAAGTGCTGATTAAAGATTTCCACCACAGCTTGTCTGATGGCTCTCCCTAAGTTTTGGGCAGGTGAATGATGGTGACAAGGTCGTGGTTCTCTGAGACTGTCACTGATCACCAGTGATGGTGGATTTCCCCAAGGAGGCTTTAATGAGAACTTTTTCCTAACTTTGGGCAGCTTCTGGACACAGAGATGTGGAGTACAGTCAAATTCTCGGAGATAGGTTCTCTTCTGAGATGTTCAAGCCAAGAGAGCAGAAGGTATAAACTACTTAGCATAGCTTTTTCTGATGGTAAAGCTGAACAAAGACATGACTGTGCCCTTAAAGGTGGCCCCATCCCTGTCGTGGTGAGGCCATGGAGAGCAATATCTGTACTCTAGGGGCCCCTTTGTCATCAACTGGCTGTGTGATTTTGGGTAACTTGTTCCCTCTCTGGGACTCAGATTCCTCACTCATCTCTAAAATGTGGGAGTTAAATTTGATCACCACCATCCTATTTGTTTAACTGTACTGGCTGCACTCTTAGAGGCAGACAGGATGGCCTTTCCCAGAACTTCCAGTAGACCTTACCATTGCAAGAGAAGGAGAGTATACAATCTCTTTCAGAATTGCAGGTCTACTTACTGTCCAACAACTGCATGTCTATTGGAAAAGTAGCTGGTGGTGGCAGCATGAGACAGGTGTTCTTCAGACAGCAGATTCACGTTCAGAAATGAAATGAAAAGCCCACTGGGTGACTGTGCCTTGGATTGGGTCAAGTCCCTGACAATCAGTAAGTCCCTGACAATCAGTAAGTCTCTGACATCAGTAAGTCCTTAAAATGTAATTTGGGAGCCAAGAGATCTAAGAACAGTGGTTGCTCAATATTTTTCACAGTTATTAGCCGGGGCTGGTTTGCCATTTTAAAAGCCTCCTGGAACCATGAAACACATCAAGAGAAACATGCCCGACCAGCTCCATGGTGTGTTGGATGTGTTTGTTTCTCACCCCAGAGTGTCCCATCTTCATCATCTCCCTCAAACTGAGCATCTTTTCCTCTCTTCATTCCAATTCCCCAAAGACTTGGGCCCCTTCCACCCATTAGCATTTCCCGGGCTCAGCCGTGTATTCCCTGGGAATGCCTCTAGGGAGTAGGCAGCACAGATGAAGCTGTGGGGGTGATGGGGTGGAGAGAGGGCTGGAAGCCCAATGAGGTGGGGAATTGGAAGGCATGTATGTTAAGAATCTTTAGGCATGTCTCTACCTGAAGTCCAACCCACTAGCAACAATGCACTGCCTCTGCCAGCTCCGCTCGGGTGGAAAAGCAGCAGATCCTTAAAGGCTGCAGGGCTGGTTTTTGGATCATGCCCCTTGCTCCATGCCAACTTGAGTTCCAGGAAGCTGGCTCCAGCCTGCCGGAACCCAGGGGCCCCAGAGAGACCCAGATTGTGATGAGGCAAGCGCTTTGATTGGCCGTCAGAATCTTTGGTTTAAATGACTCTCATGGCGCTCCTGAAACCCCTGTCTACAGGGGCTGGAGAAGCAGCAGGGACAGTTCTACAACTAGTCATCTGAAACCCTTGGGGTCTGTGGGTTTCAGAATGCTGACGTGGTACACAAACTGTGCAGTACCTAAAACCTCCAGCAGGGCCTGGAGCCACTCTCCATCAAATATGTTAATATTTCTGCAGCAAGACCTATTTAAAGAGTCACATAAGTGGGATAAATTAGAGGCTATCAAGTCTCATGCCAGTTTGGGTTATGGTTTGCTGCTAACTAGGGTCTAGTTAGGTTGGGTTCTGCCACCAGTTGTGTTAGAAAAAAAGCTCTCAATTTTCAGATGTTTGTGGTTTTCAGAATGTTAGCTATTAAGGCCCTATAGTTCTGTACTGCCTTCCTAAATCTGATTCGGTGCAATTAGCATTCCCATTTCACAGATGAGGAAGCTAGGGCTCAGAGAGGGTCAGAACTCACCTAATGTCATTCAGCGGATAAGTGCGATTCCAGCCACACAACTGTGCTGTGACTCCAATCCAGGTCTGTCGGCTCCAGAGCCATGCTTCTTTGTCAGTCTAGGAGCCAGTGAAGGAGAGTCGAGGATGGGGGGGTGGGGTGGGGAATTCTGATTAAGAAGGCGCTTGCTGTACATCTGATAGGTTTCATTTATTTGTACATTGACTTCTGGAATCCAAGTAGGCTAAAGGCTCAGAAGAGAGAAAGGTAAAGTTCAGTCAGCTTTGTGGCTTCAAGAAGAATCCAGCTGGCTTTGTGGGGACTGCAAGAGCCAAGAACAATAGGGTCAAGTAGGGTTTAGTGAGAGAAGCCTCGCCTGCAGGGGGCACTCTCACTGCCTGCATAGAGCCCATGAAAAACAGTGCTTCCTGCCAGATGTCTTGCCTTGAGAAGGGACTGGTCTTGAGAGAAGGACTGTCTGCAAGGATGACGAACCCCAGATAAGGATGATATTAATGTACAGCTTGAAATAAGGAAATTCAATTAGGAAATTTCACTGCTCTTCACTGGTGATGTGAAAAAGGTCAAGGCAAGTGCTAATTCAATCTGCTAAAGACACACCATGTGCTTTTCATACTTTATTGGAAGGATGGACGTTGGTCTGTCGTCTGGGCAGTGGCATTGATGACACTCTCCCCTTACTTTCTAAGTGCTGTCAGAGGGCAACTACCATTTCTGGGTCATCTGTACGTCACACAAGATTTGAACTCTTAATATCGAGGTCCATGTGTCCATGGTGTTCCTGTGTGGTGAGGAGCAGCACAGGGGAGTGGCCTGTGCTGTGTCCTTCACTAGGAAGACACTGTTAGGAAGGGTGGTAGTTTAGTTACCATAGGAACAAGGAACATCTGCTCTAGCCAACTAGAGAACAGATGGGGGGAAATATTCTTAAAGGGACCATTAGCTCATGAAATTGGTGTCAGGAAAGTAGGTTTTTCTAAAGAAGACCTGAGAGGCAGATTGGACCCATTGGCCTGAGAGAACTGTGAGGCTCTATGGCAGCAAAGGACCCCCATTTGCTTTAGAAAGTGCAGGAAAAAGAACACAGATTATTTTCCTCCCCTGAATAATGGCTACCCTACAGGACATATACTGAGCTCTGTCAGCTCGTTGGCTCAGAACTCCCCAAGTCCGTCCATCCGCAGTGTCCCCTGCACCTTCATTGGGGCTCTTAGCTCACCTATGTGGCCCCCCTCCTCCCGTTGCCAGCTCCCTCCTCAGCATCCTTGGACTTTGCTAAACCGGGTGGTGGTGAACTGCCCTGCTTTCTCTGACCCGTACCGCCCCCCTGTTCTTTCAGGCAGCCTGATCTCCAGGCCCACCAAGGCCCCCCAGCACTGTTCTCTGCCGCCCTTGGACAAGCCTCCCACTTCTTTTCCTTTTCTCTTATCTTCCTTGTCTTCTTCATGCCAACCATGTGTGCAGACTTGATGAGATGTTGGGTCTTCCAGAAGTCACCGTGGTCATCTCGTCCCTCTTCCTGGTTGATTTAGAACTTCTGAGTTTATGTTACTAAAACTACTCATAGCAGCTTAAGCCCTAAAGGAGGTTTTATTGTAAGGGTCAGAGAAATGGCTTGGACCACAGGAACAAACTACAACAACTAAGGAGCCAAATGCCTCAAGTGTGCTCTTGTTGTTTTGTTCCTCTCCACTTACTGGCTTTAATCTTTGCTCTCACTGGAAAGGCCTCTTGACTTTCTGGTCAGTCCAAAGGGTAGCAAAGATGGCCTCTAGCAGCTACCTTGTATGCACGTCACCTAAAGAGGACAGATCTCTTCTCTCTCTATCCCAGTTTTCACCCCAGTAAGGGGTTTGGCTGAGCTGGAATCAGGTGGCTCCTCTCATAACCAAGAGAGTGTTGTCAGGCTTTAAGAACATGCCTAGTGCCACTGTAACTATGTGGGTATCAGGGGGACAGTTTCTAGAAAGGGGTGGTACTTTTTTTTAGGGGTGGGTACTTTCTATCTATCGTAACATTAGCCTTTCTTGGACCTCCAAGCCTAGATAGAGGAGTTTGATTTGGAAAGTTTACACACCCTTAACCTCTCTTATTCAGTTCTTTTCTTGCCTGACCATGAGGATGGACAAAACCTAATAGGTAGCAGGCAGTGTGACTGAAGGAGCCCAGTGCGTGGCAGTGGTATCATTGCCTCTCCCTGTGGGTGGAAAAGGCATAGGACCTGAAACTTGAAAAGGCCACTGAGGCCCCTGCCTTGCCCATTAGTGAAACTCGATCGTTCTAATAAAGTCCTTCGTACAAGGTGTAATTTTTTCATCAGACACTAGGGAGTCAACGTCCAAAAGCTCATCACTGTTCGGAATTCAATCACTTATAATATAATTGAATTTATTGTCCATTCCATGAGGACGACCGTGCCCACCATCTTGTCTGGGTTAGGGTCAAATCAGTGACTCTGAAATCGTCCTCTTGCATAAAGGTGGGGGTTTGGGCTGGGTGCTGCCTTCATCCAAACAGACCCCATAGCAGAGCCAAATTGAGGGTTCAGACTGTGTAATCTGTTCATGGTGCTGTACCCCCTTTTCTTTATGTCTCCTTCATGCCCTGTTCTGCCAGACCCCTCACCCCCATCCAGTGTAATGCAGACATAGTGCAGAGGTACAGGGGCTGGGAGGAGGGATGGAGGCAGGCCCCACTCGGCTTTGCTCTGCCAGGGTACGTGGGAGGGGAGTGGAGAACGGAGCACTTCCCTCTCATCTTGCCTGTCTCCTCTAGAGCCTGGGAGGTGGGGGTGTCTCTGAGTGGAGGAGAGGGAGGGCCTTCAGGGTCCAGGAGCCAGACTATTTCAGTAACACAGCACACATCTGCAGCCAGCCGCAGAGGAGGTCAAACTCTGGGCGCAGGGCTGGAATGCAGGGGCCAGGCAGTGGGGGAAGCTGTGGTTTCACCCCTTCTAGCAGCATGGAGGGCCCCTGAAATGCCCTTTGGGGAAGGTGGGGCTACCCACAGTCAAGTGCTTGGAGGGGGACTGGGCCCTGGTGGTGATGGTGGTGCATTGGAGGGGGAATGGTGCAAAATACAAATACTCTTTACACTGGGGGGGGGGGGGAGACATTTAATTCCAAATGGTGGGGGCTCTAATTGTGCTCTCTGCCATGAAAACAGATCAGGTCCGACAAGGCACGGTGTGAAGGGAAAGAGAACCAGTGCTGAGGCAGGGGCCAGGGCTCAGTGGACGCAGGTGTGATACGCATGCGCAGAGGCACTGAGGCGTGGGGGCTAGCTCCCGTGAAGCGATGCAGCTCAGTTTAAGGCTCCTTCCCTGCACCGGTCTGTCCGGAGCCCTGGCTAATTTGTATTTTCAGTCTCTTTCTCTCTCTTTTTAGATATTTTTATTTATTTTAGAGAGAAGAGAGAGAGAGAGAACCTGGCAAGCCCAGGGTTTCGAACTGGCAACCTCAGTGTTCTAGGTTGACACTTTATCCACTGCGCCCCCACAGGTCAGACCTCTTTCTCTTTTTAATGAGGGCACCCCAAATTGTATAAACTGCAGACTCCACAAAACATGGCTCTGCCCCTGCTTCTGTGTGCGGCAGTGTTCCCACACGATCCCTTCTTCCCTTGCTGCCGCTTGACACAGTCATTTCCTCTACACACACTCCCTGGAGTCTTTTGTGTCTTGCCTGTGTGTGATTAGAGACCTCTTGAGTCTCTGTTAGAAGCTAGAAAATTGCCCTGCTCCAGGTCTGCAAGGACCATCTTGGCTAAATCTGACAGCTGCTTGACCTTTGACCACCTGCCTGCTCCTCTTCAGCACCCTACACACGTGATCTGCTGGGTTTTTCATGGTTTCATGCCTTGGGTCCTCCCAGATCAACCCGAACCTCTAAAATGGACAGAGGGCTCAGGTTGGAAATTAGCCTTAGAGAGGGGCTTTCCCAAAGAGCCTGAACTACTCAGGACTCTGAATGTGAGCTGAGGGCTTTTATAGTCAATATCAGGCCATTGCTTCCCATGAGCGAATAGCCCAAGGCAGAGGCAAATAGTAATTATTACTGGGATTTATTGAACATTTACTAGATGCCAAGACCTCTCTTAAAATCTTAACTTGTATAATCTTTTGTTTTCTCATTGACTCTGGGGCAAGGTGAGCCCCTGTCTCATGTCCAGTGGGCCCCAAGGGCCAGTGCTTGCCCACGTTATATACAGCTGGATGGGACAGCGTAAGCACTAGAACTTGAGTCTTCCCAATTAACTCCTTCTGCCAGTGATGTAAGCCCTAGAACTGCCTTGCTTTTTAACTTCCAAACATGATATAACACACACACACAAATCCACCTCCAGTTCAAAGTGCACCAGGGGCAGACCTGCCTCCACTGAGCTTTTCAGGTGTTGATCATTCTGACTCTTCAGGGAAAGTCACTGGGTGGTGGCTGAACAGCATTACAAACTAGATTTAGAAATCTCCAAGTGCCATCTTGATGGATAACTTCTTTAGGAGCAATTATGAAGCATCCATCTTCATGTGACAAAGTGCTGAGGGGTTTTATAGCCAAGATCAGGCCAGTGCTTCCCATGAGCGAACAGCCCAAGGCAGAGGCAAATAATAATTATTACTGGCATTTATTGAACATTTGCTAGATGCCAAGACCTCTCTTAAAAAATCTTTACTTGTACAATCTCATTTAATCCTGTGAAAAACCCACGAGGTACCTAGGTACTTATATGAACTCTTTTTACAGATGGGGGAATGGAAGCACAGGGAGGTTAAGTCACTCACCCAAAGGCCCTTAGGTAGTTACTGGTGGAGCCGGGATTCAAACTGGAGCAGTCTGACACTAGGGCCAAAAATCTCGAGGCCAATGCAGATTCAAGGTAGTAAAAATAAACTAAAGGATTAACTTGTAGGGTGATGCATGAGAAGGGAATTTCAATTTACACAATGAACATGAAGTGGGAAGAGAGCCGCCCTTGGACTGTGTCCTGCGCTCTAATCCCAGCTCACCCGCTTCCTAACAGTGTAGCCTTGGGCTACTTACCCGACCTCTCAGGTTTCTCCTCCATTAGCCTGGGACAGTAGTACCTGTTTAGCAGAGAATATGCTAGTGTCATGGTTTAGATAGGCGTTAATTTCCTTTTCTTTCCTGTGCCAGTTGTCTAGTCATCCCGGGGAGGGTGAGGAGTGATTTAGGAATTCAAGGTTAATTCTTGTTTTAGGAGAAAAATGTCTAACAAGCCCTCTAATACTCAGTCTCTGGACAAGACTTCCTGCTATCATCATCATTTTTTTTTTTTTTTTAAGTAAAAGGAGGGGAAATAGGCTTCTGCAAGCGGCCCAACTGGGATCCACCCAGCAACCTTCTGTCTGGGGGCTGATGCTCAAATCAATCGAGCTATTTTTAGCACCTAAGACTGATGTGCTTGGACCAACCGAGCTATCCTCAGTTCCAGGACCAACACTCAAACCAACTGAGCCATTGGCTGGAGGGGAAGAGAGAGAGAGAGAAGAGGGAGAGGAAGAGAAGCAGATGGTCACTTGTCTTGTGTGTCCTGGCTAACAAACCCAGGATGTCCATACGTCAGGCCAATGCTCTATCCACTGAGCCAACCAGCCAGGGCTACCATCACCATTTTCTATTGTTCCCTCTTGGTTTACTGTAGCTCTCGGACAGCTGCCACCCTCTGGGCTCTCTTCATCTTTTCTTCCCCCTTTTACCACAGTACAATTAACAAATTCAGGAAATATAACATTGATGCAATACTATTATCTACTATATAGTCCATATTTAAATTTCACCAGTTACCCTAGTAATGTCATTAGAATTTAATCTAGGACCATATTTCTACTCCCCTTACAACTGGAAGAGTTTCTCAGCCTTTTCTTTGTTACTCATGCACGCAGGGTTTTGAAGAAAGCCAGACACTCGCTAGTCCTTTCTGCATCTTGTCTGGTCTCCCCATCTTCCTCCCACTCCCCCCAGATTCACCGTGGTAAGGTGACTGAGGCACCTTAGGCTCAAAATTTAAGAGGGTGTCAAAAATTCAGTAAACAACGTAAATAATATTTTTCTGCTTGCCTCATAGGACCATAAAAGAATCAAATGAGATAATTATGAGTGTGCTTTGTGAATGGTAAAGAATTTTACTTGATAGTTTTCCTTCTGACATAACACAGATAATTAATTGTTTTCATAAAGACCATAGTCAGATCTGCCACATTATTTTAATGCAATATTTTAAAAAATCAGGATTAGTGCAAACATTTCTTGAAGAACAAGATATCAACATTTTTAGCACCAGTGCCACTCCAAGCCATGTGGCAGCCACAAGCAAAAGGGAAATTCAATAATACAGATCCAGTCTTTTTGAAAATATTTTATTTATCACAGATTTTATGCATTTTTTTTATTTTAAAATTTTTGCGTTCATCTTGGTTACTGAGTTTTTGCAGGGTGGGTTTTCTCCCTCTCTCCGTCATCTTGACCTCAGAACAAGAGCGAGAGAGAGGTGGGCTCCCAGCCAGAGTGGGAGAGGAGGGAGGGCGGGGGACAGAGAGAACAGGCGGGGAGGAGATACAGAGGCCTGGAGTCTAGCTGGGGCTCTGGCCTGGAGCTCTCTAACAGCTTCCAGCTGCTTCCACACCCACCAGACTTCCTGCCTCGGGAGTGGTGTTTGGTTGGATATTTTCCCCCTCTTTTCTCATCAAGTGTGTGATCTAATTAGATCCTTGGATCCCCTCATGTCTACCAGTCTTTCCTGTCTTAACGTTGCATTGCTCCCCTTAGTTGAACCTATTCTGACCCTAGATCTGCCCCTTTTCGTCCATGCTGGGAGCCCCTTCTAGGTTTGTTACTGGGTGCTGTCTGGGAGCATCCGCCCAGTGCTGGGTGAGCACCGTGGCACTGGTGCGTGTTCCCATGGCTCTGGGACAAAGCAAGGCCAAGGGGCATGGAGAGGGGTGTTAGCTAGCCTGCAGAGGCCGGCTGTGAGGTAGCAGGAAAGCTCTGGACCAGTGGTAGGAGTCAGTCTTGCCTCCCATGTAGGAGCTGGGTTATATTAGCTAAGACCTTTTTAAAATTTTTTTTATCTCTTTAAGCTTCAGTTTTGTTTTTGTAACATAAAAGTGTTAATATTTTCTGCCTACCTCATAAGACCCTAACAGAATCAAATGAGATAATGATGAGTGTGCTTTATGAACTATAAAGGATTTTATTCACTGTGATCCCTTCTGTCATAAAACAAATAATCCTTTATTTTTGTAAAGACCATATTCAGGTCTGCCACATTATTTGACCTAAATTCATGAGAGGAGTCCTGGCTGATTCAGGGCCAATGTCCATCCCTGCCTGCACACAGCACTTCTGTCAGACTAAAGCAGGTCACTAGAAAGAGCTGGGACCCTTCCACTCCCACCCACTCACCCACATTCCATCACAGTGTAAAACGTAATGGATGGGGTTCAAGAGTAGTCGGGTTTTTCTTTTTCCTTTCTAAAAAAAATATCTCCACTGAAGACTATCCTTTTTTTTAAATAGCTTTATTTAGATATAATTGATTCATGAAAAAATGCAGATATTTAAAGAGAAAAATTTGACAGGTTTTGTAAAACTATAACCACAATTAGGATAATGCATATATATGCCTCAGTCCCTAAAGTTTCTTCCTGCCTCTTTGAAATTCCTCTATCCGCCCCATTCCAGTCAACTTCTGATCTGCTTTCTGCCTCTGAAAATTAGTTTGCTTTTTCTTTTTAGAATTGTATATAGTGGAACCATACACTATATACTTTTATTGGGAAGGGTCTGGCTCCTTTCACTCAGCATAATTATTTTGAAACGCATCCATGTTGTCGTGTAGATCAATAATTCATTTCCTTTTATTACTGAGGCAGATTCTGTTGTATGGGTGTGACATATACGTTGTATTCACCTTTTCATGGACATTTGGCTGTTCACAGTTTGGGGTCTTCCATACCAGTTGCTATGGATATTTATGTACAAACTCTGTGTAGACATGTGCTTTCATTTCCTATGGGTACAAACCTAGGAGAATCAGTGGCTTGTTTGGTAACTGTATGTTTAATTTTTAAAGAAATGTCAAACTTTTCCAAAGCAGATGTACCATTTACACTGACACCAGGAGTGTCTGAGTTCTAGGTCATTTACAGCCGTGTTAACACTTGGTAAGGTTAGTCTTCATTTGAGCTATTCTAGTGGGTGTGTTTAGTGTTATTTCATAATGTATTTGCATTTCCCTAATGACAAATGATGTTGAGCATCTTTTCATGCACTTTATTTGACATCATATGTCTTCTTTGGCATAGTGTCTATTTAAATCTTTTTGCATTTTTTTTAAAGCAAGAGAGAGAGAGAAAGAGAGACAGGAAGGGAGAGATGAGAAGCATCAATTTGTAGTTGTGTCTCTTTAGTTGTTCATTGATTGCTTCTCATATGTGCCTTGACTGGGAGACTCCAGCTGAACCAGTGACCCCTTGCTCAAGCCAGTGACCTTGAGCTTCAGCCAGTGACCTTTGGGCTCAGCCAGCGACCATGGAATCATGTCGATGACCCCACATTCAAGCCAGCAACCTTGGGGTTTTGAATCTGGGTCCTCAGTGTCCCAGGTCAATGCTCTAGTCACTGTGCCACCATTGGTTAGGCTTTTGCCCATTTTTTAATTGTGTTTTTTTTTTTTGCCATTAAGTGTAAGGGTTCTTTATATGTGCCACATAAACGTTTTTTACCAGTTGTATGTTTTGTAAATCTTTTTTTCTTAGTTTATGGCTTGCCTTTTCACTTTTGTAACAGTATCTTTTGAAGAGCAAAGTATTTTATTTTGATGAAGTTCAGTTTATTGATTTTTCTTTATTGTTGGTACATTTTTTGTCATATTTAAGAACTCTTTGCCAGCCCTGGCCAGTTGGCTCAGTGGTAGAGCATCGGCCTGGTGTGTGGAAGTCCCAGGTTCGATTCCTGGCCAGGGCACACAGGAGAAGCGCCCATCTGCTTCTCCACCCTTCCCCCTCTCCTTTCTCTCCCTCTCTCTTCCCCTCTTGCAGCCAAGGCTCCATTGGAACAAAGTTGGTTTGAGCACTGAGGATTGCTCCATGGCCTCTGCCTCAGGGGTTAGAATGGCTCTGGTTGCAACAGGGCAACACCCTTGATGGGCAGAGCATTGCTCCCTAGTGGGCCTGCTGGTTGGATCCTGGTCAGGTGCATGCAGGAGTCTGTCTTTCTGCCTCCCCTGTTTTCACTTAAGAAAAAAATAAAATAAAATAAAATAAAATAAAATAAAATAAAGAACTCTGCCAAACCCAAAATCACTAAAATTTTCTCCTGTTTTCTACAAGTTTTAGTCCTTACATTTAGATCTTGGTTCATTTTGAGTTAATTTTTAATGATAGTAGGGTCAAGGGTTTATTGTTTTGTTTTGGTGTGTGGATTGCCAGTTTTCCCAGCACCATGTATTGAAGAGGCTGTCATTTTCCCCCTGAGCTGCCTTTATACCTTTGTTAAAAATCAGTTGACCATGTGTGCAGAGTTTATTGTTGGCCTTTTCTGTTTCATTTATCTATACATTTATTTTTATTCTAATACCACGTTGTCTTGGTTACTGTAGCTTTATAATAAGTCTTGAAGTCAGATAGTCTATCTTCCAACTTTATTCTTCTTTTTCAAATTTCACTTATTATAGATGCTTTGAATTGCCATATACACTTCAATATTTTTATTTTATTTTTTACAAAGAATCAGTTTGGATTTTGTTTGGGATTATGATCATTCCAAAGAAAAAATATGGGGAAATCAATAGCTTAACAATGTCAAGTCTTCTGGCCCATGCAAACAGTTTATCTCTCCCTTTGAGTTCTTTTTAATGTCTCTCAGCAATGTTTTGTAGTTTTCAGTGTATAGATCTTATATACCTTTTGTCAAATTTATTTGTTTTCATATTTTTTACGCTATTGTTAAGTGATATTTAAAATTTTTTTTTTTTTTTTCATTTTTCTGAAGCAGGAAACAGGGAGAGACAGTCAGACAGACTCCCGCATGCGCCCGACCGGGATCCACCCGGCACGCCCACCATGGGGCGACGCTCTGCCCACCAGGGGGCGATGCTCTGCCCATCCTGGGCGTCGCCATATTGCGACCAGAGCCACTCTAGCGCCTGGGGCAGAGGCCACAGAGCCATCCCCAGCGCCCGGGCCATCTTTGCTCCAATGGAGCCTTGGCTGCGGGAGGGGATGAGAGAGACAGGGAGGAAAGTGCGGCGGAGGGGTGGAGAAGCAAATGGGCGCTTCTCCTGTGTGCCCTGGCCGGGAATCGAACCCGGGTCCTCCGCACGCTAGGCCGACGCTCTACCGCTGAGCCAACCGGCCAGGGCTGATATTTAAAAATTTTTAATTTGTCATTGTTTGCTGCTAGTATATAGAAATACATTTTTTTGTATCCTAATCCCCTTTTAAAAACTTAATGTAACCAAGCAGGAGCCTGGAAATACTAAGGTACAGGATATTTGCCTACTATGATAAGCATTTAAAATGGCATGTAAACATCAGCATCTTTTTCCTGTTTTAAGTTAATAATGCATTCCATTAGGAACCCTGCAGTCAGCGGTGGCTGTAGGTATGCCAGAAGGGGGGGGGGTATGCTGAATCTGACCCTCCACAGGCAGTGTTCCCTAGGTTTGTGGGGTATGCTGGAGGGGGGGGGGTGAATGAAACAGGTGGCAATGCAGTGCAGCCCCTTTAAGAGACCAGGGCCAACCCTCCATCAGGCCACTGGGGAGGCAGCCCAGGAGATAAGATAAGGCCCCTGGCTGGTTTAAGCCCAGGTTCTGAGCCACAGTGGCTGGACTACTGATAGAAAAACAGGAACCAGGGGTGATAAGGAGAAGGTGCCAGCGACCAGACCCAGGCTGGCCGGAGGTGGAGTAGCCCAATCACCCATTGGGACCTGAAAGGAGAAGAGAGTATTAATTGTAGATATTAGAGCAAGATCATTTGCAATCTCCTGTATGTCCCATTGTATTTATGATTATGGTTTAAAATCCCTACTACAATGCACTTAGAGGCTTTATATATTGTAAATGTTCAATAAATATGTTTAGTGAGCCCTTAATACTCTCTCTACTGATATCTTTATACTCTAGTGAAATGCTCCGATACAAGGTTTGGAGCCTACCTGATTTCATGCTCAAACTAGAAAAATACTGGCAAGAACTTACTCTGAAGATCCTGGAGCTGCTCATTTGCACATATCTGCATATATTTGTGTATGTCCTACATGTAGATACTTTTAGGCTGGACTTAGATTTCCCCAAATCAGCTGCCTATTTTTAAAGAAACAAAGGAGGGTGTCTGTGTCTACGCATTCTTACCCACCTTTCATCTGCACCCTGCAAAGATATAAAAATGAATTCTTCTACTTTGAAATATAAAGAAAACTGCTTGTGGCCACCTAGTTTTGTAGAGGTAAGCAATTCTTTGCCTGTCAAAATGTTACCTTTCTTCCTTTCTATTACAATTCCTAGTTCCACTCTTCAAACTCCTGAGTGAGGCAGGCAGTTATTAAGGCAAAGAAACCCTCTAGCTAAACAGCCAGGAGCTGAAACTGCTTAGCACCTTCAAGGGTTGTGCACTGGACCTGGAGAGAGGCACTTGCATCAACCGGAAGCCTGCCTTCCCACTGCTTCTGTCCCAGGGCTAGGAATGCTATGACTACCTTTGTCTGTTCTCCCTCTACCAGGAATAAATAAAAATATCATCCCCTCCCCCAGATCCCAGCTCCTCTATTGGCCTGTGAAGCAAATATTTCATAATGTGGGCTCATCCAATTGGGCATCGTGCCAGAGCCAAGCGCCTCAGGTTGCGAGTGTGCTCCAATCAGACGGGGCGGCGGGGTGGGACTAGAGGGCTCCCTCTGCACATGGGAGGCAGCGCGTTACTCAGGTGCATGGCATCAAGGTGGGAGTCACCACTTCCTCGGGGCTGGGAAGAGGGGACAGGGCAGTCCACCAGCCAGCTGGAGGGAAGCCAGCGCTGAAGGGGTTAAGGCTAGTCAGCATGTGTGGCTGTTAATGATTGTTACCCACCAGGGACCTGGTGAGTATTAAAGGGAAACCTTTTTCCTATTGCTGCTGTGAAAAGAGTCAGGGTGAGAGCAGAGGGGACAGCAGAAGAGCTCTGGTGAGTGAGCATTTGGTTTCTGTCCTCTGCATGCTTGTCTGGGTGGCTCTGGAGTGGGTGAGGAAGCACTGCATATACCCATTCCTTCAGCGGGAGCTGGCTTTTGTTACAACCAGATACAAATTTTCAGCTTGGGGCCGGATTTCTGTATCATTCCTATTTATTAGAAGGAAACCTTCAGGATTGTTTTAGTCCAAGGCAGTGAACTACTTGGCACAGAAGCTAGAGATATAAACCATTGTCTGTTCTGATGCCGAGACAATGGTTTTGTGTTGCCACCCTGCACACAAAGCTGCAGCTGCTGCTCTTCCTCCCTCTGAGCCATTGTCTCCAGAGCTGTGGGCAGAAGCACTGTGCGGGCCTCTCTGGAGGGCTGATTTCCTGGGACCGGCCACGGGAGGCAGGTGGAGAGGGCGCAGCCAGAGGAGACTGAGATAGCAGCGTCTTGCCTTTTGTCCTTTTTTACTTAAACAGGTGTGAAGAAGCAGAAGGGACACACGCGGGTGGAGAGGCAGTGCAGAGAGTTTGGGGGAGAACTCTTAACTCATTAAGAAGACAAAGTTGTCATTTGGGAGCAATATTGAAATCTAGGAAGAAAAGGCCCAAGTCTTTTGGGTTCAGGTTCAGGTGTTTGCTTTCCTTAGTGTCCCATTTAGGTCCCTCATTCCCTCAACCCCCAAGTGCTCTTTGCCTCTGGCACCTTCTCATGACAGCTCAGACTTGCGCAGGGCGTGTGGACACGAGCTCCTCGGTTTGGTTGTGGAGATGGATCGGACTGACTTTTCTCAGCTGATGTCTGTGTGTGTACTCGCACATGCAGGTGACAAAAAAATGAGAGCCTGATTAGTCTCCAAAGCAGAAGTGTTGATTTTACCCCCTCTAAGCTGGGAACCCTTTTGTCCTCTGCCTCTTTCTTGGGAGGAAAAATGTTCGGATGAAGTAATGGTGATGTTAGGCAGCCCTGGAGGGGACGGGTGGGTAGGAACAGAGTGCTCCTTGTGCCAGTCTTGAAGGCTGATTTGAAAGATAAGGCAAACCCACCGGGGTGGCTGGCTTTTCCTGGTGCTTTTTCTGGCTGGACTGCCCTCAGACAAACAGAAACCGGGCACAGTAAGGGGGAGGTGCCAGCCCTGAGAGCCACAGGGCAAGAGCAAAACAGCCAAGTTTCTGGGCATGGGAGCCAAGCGAGAGGGAAGTAGAGACTGGGAGGGGGGCGGGGCTGCTTGCCGTGCACTGCCTTGTATTGCGAGTTGAACACCAATGTGACCAGCTCCCAGGAGAAGCACCCAGAGGAACTGGAGCTCCAAGCCAGCGGCTGCTCCATGGACCTGCAACCTGCATAGTCGCCCTGCATGCTCAGAAGGGCTTGGTGTACCACTCTGCTGTTGACATCCTGAGGCTCTTAATTTGCAAGGGGCCCTGCATTTTTATTTTGCACTGGGCACTGTGTGTTCTGTAGCCATACTATCCTCAGGCCCGGCCAGAAGCTACAGCAGCAAGACAGTTAGTTGTTCAGATGCTCCAACAGGTGGAGACAGATGCACTTCTTATTCAGGTGTCACTTACCGAGACTGGCTTCTGTCCTGGCCCAGACATCACCGCATTCCCTTCCCTTTCCTCTCTACTGTCCTCCTCAAGCATTCTGTTCCTCCTGTCACAGCGCATCTTCATTCATGCTACTGCAAGGCAGGGGCACAAGGGAGCGAGCAGCGGTATCCTTACTTGATTCCCTTCCTCCCCCCTTTCTTCCTTCCTCCCCTCTTTTCCTACCTCCCCCTTTATTCCTTTCTCCTCAGGATCCCTCTTTCTCTTGGCTGGGCTCTGGATGGGGTCTAGGCCTGGGAGCGCCTCTTCCATTCTTTTGAGGTCTTCCCCTGCTTCTCTAAGCCGTGGTTGTCCACGAACACACTGTGGCCTCTGCTTCGTGTGCCACTTGTTAGCACAGGCTCCGTCCAGGTCTGGGTGGGTGCCGGGGTCGCAGCGGGCGGGTGCAGGGGCAGGAAGGCAGCCCCCTCTCTCTTCTCCCTGTGCTGGCTCATCTTGCTCTGGACCAAAAGACCCGACAAACCACCTCTTTCCTCTTCCTCCCTCCAGCCTCTGCCAGAAGTTGGCCAATCCGAGAAGGAAAGGAAGGCAGGAGGGAGGAACATGGCGCCGTGTTTCTAGACCGTTTCTCCTGCCTGCTTTCCCCCTTTCTGTCACTACTCTTCCCACCTCCTCAAACTGCACTATAACCTTCCCAGCTGCCTCCCCCACCCCCTTCTGCCCCCAGTAGGGCTATTAGTAACAATATTTTTAAACTCTGGAGGGGAGTCTTAATACATACAGTATGTAAATATGATGGATTATCCAAATTAATTTTAATTGGACTTGGAAATGTATCATTTGATGTTAGATTTTCAGTGTTTTCATTATTGTTGGCAGTAGACTTCCCTTTCTTTTTGGTTTAACTGAGGACTATGAGGACACGTGTATTCCCTGAGGACACCGAGCACACAGCTAGTGGAAGGACAAACTGGTTGGGAGTTAAATATTTCATAGAATCCCAAAATATTAGAAGTGGAAAGTAGCTAAGAGAACATCTAGCCCAGCGCTGTCTAATAGAATATTCTACATGTGAGACATGCCACAACTGCTCCGCCCAATATGGCAGCCAGGGTGGCTATTGAAATGTGGCTAGCATGACTGAGGAACTGGATTTTAATTTCATTTTAATGAATTAATTGTAAATAGTTACATATGACTAATGGCTACTGGATGGCACAGATTTGGGATAGCATTACTTGTTTTATTTTATTAATAAATACCTTTAATTTTGTTAATGATTATAACATCAGCCACTTACTGAGCAACTACTATTTGTCAAGCATTCTCCTAGATCAGTGATTTTCAACAGATGTACCACAGCAAACCATTGTGCTGCAAGAATTTTTAAAACATGCAATGCCTGACTGTTTAGTCAGGGACACTGACCTCTTTTCTCTTAGGTTGTCAAATTAAAAAATGACAACAACCAACACAACAATAGCTGCCAGTGTGAATGCCCTGTCTTGAACCGTAAATATATAGGTCATATAATAGTTACATCTAATTGGTCATGTTGCATAATAAGGTTGCATCTGATTGGTTAATTCTTGGTACTAGAAATCCTTATATACAAGTATAGGCACTTGATTTTTAAAAAAGTCATTTTGGAGTAAAAGGGTAGGTAATTACTATTACTATTTTTTGTAAATCAATCAAAATTTTACCTATTTTTTTGGTCAGACTGACCAAAAAATATAGGTTTTGGTGTGCTGCAGAATTTTAGTAATTAGTTTATGTATGCCATGAGATTAAAAAGAAGGGTCCTTAAATGCTTTTAGTGTGATCTTGTTTAATCCTCTCGGCAACTCTGGTATCAGTGCATGTCACAGATGCAGAAAATGAGGCCCAGGAAGGTAAAAGATCCATCCTCAGCAGCCAGAGATTCCTGGCTCGGGGAGCCCTCTCCTCCCTCTTTTTCTTCAGGATAATCCACACACAGTCCATTCTCTGTCTTTACCAGACAACTTCCTTCAAATGTTCTCCAAGTCCCTTCTCTTCCAGACCTTACCTTCCTGCTCTGACGTGTCACAGGAGCTCATGGTGATTGCCTTAGTCCACAGAGGAAGAAAACACCAGTACCTCTCCCCAGGCATAGCTGTTTAACGGCTTGGTGGCCCTCGTCCTCAAGCTCCTTTTGGATTATTCTTATAGCAGACAGTAATCTAGGACATCCCTCAGTCTTTGGAGCCCTTGGCAAGCTCTCCAAGTGCATAGGAAGTTCCAGAATCCTCAGTCCTGGCAAAGAAGATGTTCAGAATTTCCCATAGTCCATGTGTGTCCCTGATGGCCTGTTACTCCCAGTCTAGAGGGGACAAGCAGCTGAACCTTCCTGGGGGCACAAGGGCAGACTCATCTGGTGAGATAAGGAACAACTCTACCCTAAAGCTTTGCTGCCCTCCTACCTGCCTCTGCACCGTCACTCCATGCAACCCCGCCCCCTGCCGAGGTAAAAACTCCTTCTGCCAGAAGTAGTTGCCCAGGCTTCTGCTCTCCCACTCCCATTGATTTATTGCTCTCCTCTCCCCCAGACAAAGCGTCTGCTTTATAGACTCTTATCAGAGTCCGGCTGGCCAGGAGGGAGGGGGCGGGGAAAAGAGGGACTACAGAGCAGATGGAACCTGCCTTTGGGGTCCAGGGATCCGGTGAGAGGGATTTGAGGCTGAACTCTCCTGCCTCTCTCACTCACAGCTCAACATTGCAAAGCAGAATGGCACGTGTCCCCCTTGCCCACCATGGTCAGACCACTCGCCTGCCTTACAGCCGTTCTATCAGACAGCCATTCAGCTCCTGCTGTGTGTGAGGTGCTGGCCAGGGCACGGTGACAAAGAGGCTAGGCTGTAAGAAATGTGGGTGTGACTGTCCCTCCACACCGCTGTATCCAGGCAGTAGCCCTACCCCACACCACACACAGTCCTCGGACCTGTGGCCACAGGGGTTATGGGTGAGACGGTCTGCTGCTTTCATCCCCGTGTCCTCCCAGCAGGCTGTGGAGCTGGAATCACCAGGAACCATAAGCTCTCTTCCTTTTTTTTCCTGGCGACAGGGAGCTCAGGTTGGGCAGGTAGAAGGGACTGGGCAACCATGGAGACGGGAATTTTGTCTTGTCTCTCTTGTTATTGTAGCTGGGACGGTGGACCTCAGCTTCCCTGACTTTAAAATGGGCCTTGCCTTCCTCCCAGGACAAGGAACAGAGGCCATGTCCACGAGTTAATTTTCCCCTTAGTTCTGTACCCTTCACAGCATTGTCACTGGTCTGGTGGGGAATCCGTATTGTCTACCGAACAAGACATCACTTATTACCATTGTCTCATTCTTCTTCTTTTCTTTTATTTTTTTTGAGAGAGTGAGAGAGAGAGGAAGGGAGAAAGAGAGAAGCATCAACTCGTTGCTCTATTTAGTTGTGCATTGATTGCTTCTCATATGTGCTCTGACTGGGGATCATACCGGTGACCCTGGGCTCAAGCCTGTGACCTAGGGATTGAGCCGGTGGATCCAGGTTTTGAAGCAGCGAACCTGGTCTTCTGGGTTGACCCTCTATCCATTGTGCCACCACCAGGCAGGCCATTGTTTCATTCTTAAAAGGAGGAAACTAAGGCACAGAAAAGCTTAATCCTCACAAGTTGCTGGACTGGGAACCAAGAAGGCATTGTGTAGCTTTTGAGGGTGTGGAAGGAGGAACATCAGCCCAACTTTAAACAAACATTTTGTAAAATTCTTTTCTGTGGGGTGGGGTCACTGCTCTCTGTGGGACACCAGAAGCAAATCTGCTGAGCTAGGAATGACCTTCCACAGCCCGGAAGTGGACAGCTGGGCTGCCTCAGCCTCTGAAGGGTAGGGCGGTGGGATTAGGCTCAGAGCTGGGGGAGGAGGGGTCATTAATTATTGCCCTGCCCCTTTACCTCTTGGGACTCTTTCTCTGTGGCTGACTGTCAGGAGAAGGCAAATTGGGGGGGGGGGGGACTGGAACCTTCTTCCTCTTTCAATCTGGCTTAGCTGGGGACACTCAAGGGAAGCCTGAGACAAGAAAAATATGGAGTTGAAACCCCAGGGAGCTTTGTATTCTCCCTTTCATTTCTCTTTCCTCCTTGCAGGGAACAAAACAAAGGCACAAGGACAGGAGTGCGAGGCGCCCGAGAGAGCTGGGTTGGCCCAGTTCTCCATGATAGGACATGGTGTGAGGGGGAAATGCCCGTGACGCCCTCTGGGCCCCAGAACCAGTTTTTAACACTTGAAGGGACATCATGTTCAAACAGTTAAGGAATGGCTATTCCAGGAATGACATTCAATCATGTATCCATCATGAAGGACACTGGCCTGGAGTCCCAAAGGGCTCTGTGGTATGTCTGGATCACCAGAATGGGGGGGGGGTCAGTTGCTGGGGGGAGGGGTATCTGAGAGGTCCGGCAGAGAAGCTCTCTACTAACCAATAAGGGAGAAGTTCCACATTTTAATGACTGGTGTGGTAATGCTGAATACCCACCTTGGTTATCTTCCTTTTGCAGAAGACGGAAATCATAAAATAAAGATGAGATAGTTAAAGCTAGGTTAGACAATCAGTATGAAGATTCCCCACAAAGTTCCCGAGAGAGATTTATATCCCCCCGTACACACACATATGTACACACATACATATACCTGTACACACTACACACGTAGACACACATGCATACAATATAGACACATACACAGGCATGTCTAAACTTACGTATACCACAAATAACAAACACGTATCACAGAACACACACGTATATACACACATACATACAATACATACACACTATGCACATGCATGCGCACATTATACACATAGATACACACCTTTACATGCGTACACAATATACATATGTAACAGACATGTACACACTTAAATAGACACTATAGCACATAGATATACATCAACACAACATACATATACACAGTTACACACATATCACAGTTCACACATCACATACACCACAGACTTAGAGACACGTACTACACAATGTACACGACACACACACATAGACACATGTACACATGCACACAATGAGCTGTTACCTTGACTAAAGAGACAGGCCCTCCCACCCTGACTGCTGCCTTAGGCTTCCCTCTTCCTGATTATTAGAATAAGAGGGCTGCAGAGGTCCAGGGCAGGGCGCGGACATAACACACGGGAGGGACGTCCACATAGGATGGAAAAGAGGAAACCTGCATCTGGCCCCTGATTTGTGACTTCATTTCCTTGGCACCTGAACCAGCTCTTGTGCTTTCTGCCTGAAGTGAGGGTCCCACTCAGGGTGACCTTCCCCGGTCTTCCATGACTGGACATCGTGGGTAAGGAAATGTATTTTGCTCTGAGGTTGGGTGTGAGCACAGGCAGAATTAAGCAGGAAAGAGCAGCACAGGTCTTAACCTCCTAGACACAGCCCAGTAGCCTAGCGTTTTCAGGGGTCTAAGCTGCGTGCGGTAGAACACCTCTGCTTGCCATTTTGGAAATTGCGTGGCCTAAGGGGATGGCTGGGGACAGGACTGAGAGGGAAACGAGTGCAAGCATAAGGCTGGCAGCTTGGCCCGCAGAGCCTGCAGAACTGGTGTTTTAATTTGTAGAGAACAAATGGAAAAGAGACCGTGTCTTTAGAGGGGCTCCTCACTAGCAAATACCCAAAGGTACCATCAGGGCCTGACTCACTTAGGCCCCTTCTCTGTGTGCAGCAACAGTCAGGCGAGCATAGCGACCCTGGCAGGGAGAAGTTGCCTGGAGGGTGTGTTTTCCTAGGAATGACTGACTGGGGGAGCTCCAGGAAGCAGGCACATCAGGGTTGTTGGAAATGTAAACCTCTCTGGTTTTTAAATGGGACAGAATGCCGGAGCAGATAGAGTGCCTTGAAAATAATGATGAGATCCAGAGGGGAGGTGGAGAGAAGGAGCCAAACCTCTCCCCACCTCCCCTCCTCTGTTGGCAGCAGAAATCCTCCCTGGAGTGTGGACAGTGTTGGCTTGGAATTTGCTAGCTGGGGGAAAGAAGGAAGTGGGAGGAATGGGCCATAGGCACCCCTCCTTCCCGCTCACCTCCCTGTCCTCCCTCCATCTAATGAGCTGTAATACCAGAAGCCAAAGCATTCTCGGGATGGGGAAACATGGCCAGGGCTGATTCTCTGTCAGCAGATTCTCAGGAGCTATGGAAATGAAGCAGCTTGGAATACGGCAGATAACCAAGAGGGGCCCGGGGGTGGAAGGAGTTGAGTGTCTTTCTCTAGTTGTTTAATATTTATCGCAGTGGGAGCTCTGGGCATCCAGCCTGGGTGTGTGCGTGTGCAAATATGCGTGCCTGCAAAGGGTCGTGAGCATCCAGGTGGAATTTGCTGCTTTTGACTGTGTATTGTCAGATATCACTCCAGATAGATGCTGATTCTTGGGGAGGACATTTGGAGAGGAATCAGTACACAGTTATCTCTGCAGTGAGGCTGCCATTAGGACTTCGAGGCTTAGAGTGTTCTTGGAACTATAGGAAAGCCCCAACGAAATGGAGAGAGGATCTGCCTCTTTGTCGTTTATGGGCCTTGGCGCTTCTAGAATGCCCCTCCCCCCATGCCCAGCCTCTAAGCCTGAGACCATCTGATGTCATTTTCTAGCTCAGCACCTGGTGTATTTCTGTTTTTAAGCAAAATGATCATGACCATTATATCTTATGCATAAAACATTTCACATTTTGAAAGTTTACTGCTGTTATTTTATAGGGGTAGAGGTGTTTCATTTTCACATGAGAAAACTAAGAGCCAAAGAAGTCAAATCAAAGAGCTAATTCATGTTGGATCTTTACACCAAAAGTCTGCTCCTACCAATTCTTCTTCCACTGATGGCACTTCCAGTGGGGCCACCTTCATAGGGACAGTAGACGGGGGAAACACCGAGTGGGCAACTCAGGAGTTTAGGATGCTCCCCAAATCTCCTTTACTGCTTTTTCTTGGTGGCAGTTGAGAGGTCCATTTAGAGAGGTATTCATAACCATTTATCCTTGAGAATGGGAGGCCCTTTGTCATCCTAAAAGAGAGGGCAGAGGAGAGCAAAAACAGATAACCTCTCCGTGTTTTCTTTTTTTTAATGTTCTGCACCTGGTAAGTTCTTCCTGCTGTCTAAACTGAAATGGAAACCTGCCATTCTGTGCAATTTAGTGGCAGAGGAAGAGCACCCCAGCTAGGCATTCTGTGTGCCGTGTACTGAAGTAACCAAGGATTTCGGAGCTCTCAATAGGCAGGGCCAACCCTGGAGCCTCCGCTGCTATTCCTTCTGCTGTCTTCACTGGCCATGGGAGAAGTAACTCAACTTGAAACTTAAGCAAAGGCTGTGGGAAGCCCCTGAGCTTAGCTTTAAAGGAAGGGGTATATTTTTGCTTTTAGAGGAAGAAAACTCATTTTCCCGATGCACCTTCACCCCCCTCCTCCTGTGCAAATGAGCTGAATTTTCTTTCCCTCTTAATGAAGATGGAGCAAAGCCAAACTGCATATTCAAGGGGGAGCCAGGCGGGGGGGGGGGGGCTGAGTGAGGGGGTGAGGGGGCAGAAATAGCTGCTCTCGTGGAGAGGAAGTAATTAATTCTAAGAGAGAGCAGAGATAGGGAAGCCCTTGGTAATAGAATGTCAAACTCCAAATGCAGGTAGATAAAAATTAAATGAGCATGGAGAGTCTCTTTTGTTCGCTCATTCACTTACTCACTCATTCAATAAATACTGAGTTCCTACTGTGCATAGGCAGAGGCCCCACATGTGCATCAGGAGTGGGCCCAGCTCTCCATAACCATAGCAGGGCTCAGGTAACTGGACGGGGAGAGTGTGGCCTCTGGAAACAAAAGCCTCTTGTCATTAGAACAAAACATTTGCAAACATACCACTAAATGTTTGAGTATATTGGCCTTTTGAATTTAGGTTTAGTTGCTTAAATTAGGTTTAGCAGCTGTTTGCCCCAGTGATATCTGACCAGCTTGCTTCATAGTGGGTTTAATAATAATGCTGTCCATTTGCTTTTCTCTTCACTAATTGCATTGTCTTCTGACTGAGTTCTATCCTCAGTCCAAAAAATTAGATTAGCCCCTCCTTTTTAGTATCTATTGTGACATCAGAGAACTGCCATAAGAACTGACATGATGTCAACAGAATGTCTGGTGCTGCTAAAAGCAACTACGTTAGTCAGAAGGGATTCTTCAAGCTGAAACCAAAAATGGAATACTTGTGAAAGCCGGAGGAACTGAAATTGGTATTGAGAAAAACATCGTAGCAGTATAGGACAACAGTGGATCTGGAGCTTTCTTTGCTAGAATCCTTTACAAACAACCAAGATACTTAATGAAATTGATTGGAGAGCCAGCAGGCTTGCCTGGAGGTAGGGGGATGGAAGAGATGACCTTCAGAGGCCCTTGCAGTCCAAGAACCCTAAGTCATGGAGGGACGTAAGGAGAAGGGGAAATTTGACCATCTTCGGTGCCTGGAGAGTTCAGGAGAATGAACAGTGATGCAGACCTCCTTACCCTTGAGCAGATCTGACAGTTGCCAGATGGAATTTATCATAACGCATCTGGGAAGACTTTCAGAAGTAAACACACGGTGACCCCTCCTGAGCCCCATTCGCTGCCCTCTTCCTCACGAGCTTTGGGAAGAAGCTTGCCTTCAGTTTTGCCGGAGCAGAGAAGCCAGTTCTTGAAACCAGCTCTGGCTCCACAGCACCAGTGCCCACGTGCTCCACATGCTCCTCATCAGCTGGACCACCCCAGGCAGAGGGCAAGTGAGCTGAGGCTGTGTCGAAAGGGAGCGTGTAGGGGGACTTGGCGGAGAACCTTTGCTCAATTCTGCTTCTGTCCAGACAGAAGGCTGGGCAGGCTGAGAGAGGAGAGACGAGACTTAATCAACCTCAGCCTTCAGGCAGCGGGGCAACAACAGCACAGAATCTGGAGCTTCATTTAACCCTTATGCCCACAGGATCAGAAGCGTCTCTGGGAAGCAAGTTGATTTCAGCCTAAGGGCCCGGGCTCTGGGCTGGGAGTCAGAGGCAGGGAGGACTGTCTTCCCGCAGGTCAGCTGGCTGAGTTTTTGCCATGCAGATGGGCATGCAGCCCCAGACTCCTCCGCCCTCCCAGCTGCTCTGTGTCCTTAGCTCAGTGAGGTCGGACTACCTGGAAGTTGTACACCTGCTCCACGTATGCCTGTCTCTCCGTCTCAGCATTTTCTCCTTGGGGACTTGGACTGCGAGGATCATCCCCTGCTCACTTACTTTGCCTGGAGCTCTCTGACTCTGAGGGGCTGAATGCTGGGGAGCCACAGGCCCCCTAGGGTACCTGGGCACCCCTCCCACTGTCTGGGAAGAGCCCTCCCCCTTCCCTCATGCTAGAACCGGGAGGAGGGGGGGACCAGCAGTGTCTGGAGCTCGGCCAGGGCCCTGCGCGGGACCGGAGGACTTACTGCTCAAGGGATGGTAGGAGCAGGGTGGCTGGTGGGTCCTCTGAGGCTGCTGAGCTGGGGACAGAACTGCCAAAAGGATGTTGAAGTTTCGCGCTGATCGCCGGGCCAGGTAGGAATTTCTTCAGTGGACATGAGCCAAGGGAAGTGAGCGCAGGCAGGGTTGGCAGCTCCCCGGATCCAGGACTTCAGTGTGGGTGGGGTCTGCCTGACCTGCCCTGAAGGAGGGAGGGCAGTGAGGACAGTGGCTGCTGCATTGCAGTGCTCGTCAAGGGGAAGCTATTTTGAAATTGGTGGTGCCGGGATAGAGAGAGGACGTCATGTGTAGGGGTTGCTGGGTAGGAGAGTCTGGGCAGGGAGAAATTCGCCGTACCCCGAGAGAAGTGTGCCAGACGACGGCAGACTGTGGGCGTGTGTGTGTGTGTGTGTGTGTGTGTGTGTGTGTGTGTGTGTGTGTGTGTGTGTACTAGTGCCTGCAGGGAAGTTTCAGCAAAGTCAGCACAGGAACAGGTAGAGAAGAAGGGGCTGGAGTAGAGGGCAGGTGCTCTGTGCTACTGGGAAAAAGCAGAGACCTTGGCACCTCAAGGACCTATTGTCACACACTTCCAGCCCCTTGGACCCCGACTCAGGGCAGAACCAGGGGTGAGGGTGACTGTAAACAGCTACCCTTCCTTGCAGAGACTCCCTGTGCTTAAGTTGAAGAGAGCATCCTTGTTGGAACAGATGGGAGGAGGGAAAGAGTTTGAGAAGCGGGGAGCAGGTGACCAATGTGCTAGTGTTAGAACCCAGGCCAGGTGGACATGGGCCAGACTTAGGGTCCCAGCCAGCAAGCCCAAGCCACCAAACCCAGACTTCCCCCTAGGCTCTAGCCACTGCCCACTGTGCTTCTGTCACTACATGTCTTTGAATTTGATCTGAACATGACTGGTTTGGAAACTGAAAAAATACCTTTTGATATTATCTTTTGCTTCAACAGACAGCCAATGGCTGGGATGTGTCCGGGGCTATTGAAAGAGGGTCTTCAAAAAGTTACTTTTCTCGTGCAGCTGAAGGGACTAGGCTAAAATCTCTTTCCTCTGCACTAGCTGACCAGCTGGTCCTCTGCTGTGGGAGTGCTCACGTGGCCAGCCAGCGTTAGGACCCACAGCCTCGGAACAACCTCCGCGGGCTCTGTCCGGGCTGGACGGAGCCTACTCTGGGCTCTCACAGTGTATCTCCTGAGAGGGCTGGATGAAGAGGATCTTAACACTCTTCCAGCCCCTCACTGACTGCATGCTTGAATCTCCTACAGCTTTCTTGCCAGGCAGTCCCCTGTGTTCAGAATCTGTCTCAAATGGCTGCCATTTGTAGCTTAGACCCACTGTACTCATCCCCTCTCAGCTCTGTCTACTGCCCCTCCTCCCCACCACCCCGAAGAGCTGCCAGGGGACTAGCCTGACATTCAGTCAGCCAGAAGAGCCACAGCAGGACTTCCCAAAGGAGCCTTCGCAACGTTGCTCCCCATCTGCCTCTGCACAGAACATGCCCCTGGTCCATGCGCCTCTGCTTCCTGCAGGCTGTCCTCACAGTACCCCACTCCTGGGCCGCACATCCCTTAATTAGATCTGACTGTGGAGCTAAGCACTTAACCTCACTGCCTGACAATTCCCGAGGGCTCAGCAATATCCACTAGCCCTTAAACTGGGAGACCCTGGACTTAGGGTGTGGGTGGGTCCTAGCCCAAGCTCAGGAATGGAGTTTTTTGGGTTGTTTTTTTTTTGTATTTTTCTGAAGCTGGAAACGGGGAGAGACAGTCAGACAGACTCCCGCATGCGCCCGACCGGGATCCACCCGGCACGCCCACCAGGGGCGACGCTCTGCCCACCAGGGGGCGATGCTCTGCCCCTCCGGGGGCGTCGCTCTGCCGCGACCAGAGCCACTCTAGCGCCTGGGGCAGAGGCCAAGGAGCCATCCCCAGCGCCCGGGCCATCTTTGCTCCAATGGACCCTTGGCTGCAGGAGGGGAAGAGAGAGACAGAGAGGAAGGGGGGGGGTGGAGAAGCAAATGGGCGCTTCTCCTGTGTGCCCTGGCTGGGAATTGAACCCGGGTCCCCCGCACGCCAGGCCGACGCTCTACCCCTGAGCCAACCGGCCAGGGCCAGGAATGGAGTTTTTGATCTCTCATTTTATTTAAGGAGATAGAACATAGAGCAGGAGAGGAAGGAGTCCAAAGTCATGAGAGAGTTTTTTCAACAAATGAGTGAGCAGTTTTTATGTGGAGCACTGCTGGCCATTGTCCCTAGGAGAGAACTCACCTCACGTGAAATGTTGACTATTAGGGTCCCCTCCCTGTCCCACTCACACACCTTCCCAGGATGACCACTGAGAGGGTTAAGTGGGGTTTATTTCCAGTCTCAGGGATCTCTGGTAAGTCGTTAACACTGACTGGTAAAAGGTTTCTTTTTCACACCCAACCCGATTGCAGCTGCCTCCTCTACAGCCCAGCCTTCCATCTTGCCTCCATCTTGCCTCTCACAGTCCCACAGGAAAACCGAGGGATGAGCTCCTCCATGGTCATCGTCCCTGTCACTGCCCATGGCCTGTTCATCTTTTGCTTGTGTCTCTGCTTTCTTCATCTTGATCACCAACTTCTCTCTCTTTTTTGCCTCCGCAGCCACAATGAAAGACGGAACACATTTCTACACCCAGTGACTGGCCAGGTCCCGGAGGAAAACAAAAAATTTGACTTGAAAACGTAGGTTTGCCCCACTTACTGCCTGACCATTCCATTTTTAACCACCACCACCCCGTTGCCACTGGGCAGCTAGGAAGGGAATGGGGTGGGATGGCAAAGGAGAGCAAAGGGATTTAGGGCCAGTCCCTTCGGTTCTGAGGACTGGAAGCTTCTGAGACCCTCTGACTGGACACCCTTGTCCGCTTTCCCACAAACCTAGCAGATCTCAGGTTGCTGCGTTTCATAGGTTGAGCTAAAGGAGTGCGACAGGTCGGCGTTCGGTATATCAGCCAGGGGCGTCTAAGGGGAATGGTGAGGGAATCTGTATAACCAGGAGAGCCAAATGCTAATTCCATTCGCTCTGGATCTTGGCCCAGTGAAAGAAAGAAAAAAGATAATTAAATGACTCTCATAGTCCACTGGGCTATTATCTTTTAAATTAAAAAGAAAAGGAGTTCCTGAGTCCCAGGGTTGAGGATTTTAAAAATGAATTTACAGGAAAGAGGAGCCAGTCCGGGATTACTGGCATATAATCTCTGAAGGGCTGAGGGCGTAGCTGAGATGACCTCTTGGTAGCACTAGGGGATCTAATTTTGTGCTGATGCTGGAACAGTGGGTGGCAGCATGGGAAAGGGACGGTGGTTTCCATTGTTTCATGGTTCTGAATAGTCTCTTTCTTCTCTTCTGGTCAACTTGAAATCAGAGCGGCCTTGGACATGTCCAATAAAGCAGGTGGGAAACGCCCGGCTACCACCAACCGTGACATATCCAACCACAACATGGTGTCTGAGGTCCCTCCAGAGCGGCCCAGTGTCCGGGTGATTCCAGCCTCCAAGGTAGGCCACAGGGCAGGAATCCTAGGAAACAGCCTGTCCCACCGTGTCTGCAGGCTCCAAGGAGCAGGGGAGGTGCTCGGAGCAGAACCTCATGAAAAGACATTTACACTAGGGGTTCTCAACCTCAGTGCTATTAGCATTTTGTGTTGGATATTCCTATGCAGTGTGGGACTATTCATTATAGGATGTTGAGCAGCATCCACGGCCTCTACCCACTAGCTCCCAGTAGCACCCACACTGTGACAACCCAAAACATTTCCAGACATTGTCGGATGTCTTTTATGGAACAAATTTGCCCCATGCTCATTAAGAACCACCAATCTAGGATGACAGAAAAAGAAAAAGAACTCACGAAGGACATGGCAGTGGAGAGCTCAGAAAGGGAAGTGGAAGGAAGGAGGGTCTCAGGAGGAAGGAGTACTCCAGAGAAGAATGTGGCAGAGAGGGCAAGGTGATAAGGTCTTATTTAGATGAAAATGTTGATGGGGCTTAACATCCACTGTGGTCACTGGACACCTGACTCGGGCAGTTTCAGTGGTGTGAGGAGGGTAGAAGACAAGCCAGAGGGTGCTAAAGAAGAGGTGGAAGGGGAGATGGAGAAACACTGAAGGGTAGAAACTGTTCTTCTAAGAAACTGGAAAATCAGTGGTGGTCTAGTCATGCAATGGAGTATCTCCCCAAATTAAATGGACTATAGAAGTCTGTATGAACAAGCATAAATCTTGAAAACATAATGTTGAGTAAAAAGCAAGTTGCAGAATATGAAAAGAATGTCATTTATGTAAAACGTACAGACATGAAAAGCAATACTATATTTTCATAGATAAATATGCAGTACAAGCGTATAAGCATGAACAGGCAGACTGATTTGGGTCAGCAGTTGCCTTTAGGGAGGAAGGAAAGGTAAGGAGGTTGGGGAGGGGCTCAAAGGGAGTTGCAGCTCTATCTGTCATGTTTTATTAGAAGAAAAACAACTCCAACACATAGGGGTGATTCATCCCCTACTTTTCTAAAATGTTTGAAGTATTTCGAAAGAAATACTTTTCAATAAACCTGACTGTTAAGGGAAACGAGGGGCAGAGGGTGGAAGCGAGGAGATTTGCAAGATGGAGGAGGTAGGTTTTCTTCGTTCGTTTTGTTTTGTTTTAAGATGTTAGAAGCAAGGATGGATGACCAAGTGTATTAAGTTCAGGAGAAAGAAGGGAGCCAGTGAGTCACGTCTCTGTGGAGACAGGAGTCCGAGGCAGAGACGTTGGAAGCCTGGATAGGGAAGGGGTGCTCTTCCTGAGATCGCATAAAAAAGGCACGTGAAGTGGGGGGAGGGGTTCTAGGAAGTTAAAGACATCCTACCTCACTTCCTCAACTTTTCCTGGGAAGTAGGAGGTAGGGTTTTCTGCTAAAAGGAGCCGGTGGGCGGAGAGGCATCGAGGGATTTGAGAATATGCCCAAGGTTTGGAGAACAGGAACAGTGGTCAACAAGAGACGTATGAAATATTACTCCATCGAATCAAAAGGTCATCAGAGGTCATAGACTCAATCTGTGTGGCTCGAGTCCCCAGGTGTGTGGATTTCCTCCAGCAATACTCATAGCCTGGCTGTGGAGTAGGAGTAGGGAAAGCAGGTGGTTGGATTGGCCTAAGGCTGAGGGTTGCTGGGAAGCAGTGGCAAAAAAGACAGGGAGCCTAGGGTTGGCAGGAGAACAGCTGGAGTGGCGAGCTGTGGGAGCACAGGCTAGGCAGCTGAGAGAAGGTGAAACTGACAGATAACGGATGGAGAGGAAGGGGAAGGATCTCTGGGCTTGCCTATTCTTAGACTTCTTCAGAGGCTAATCTCAGCCATGTATGTAGGATCTTACTAGATATTTAACAATGCTTATTTTAGCCAGTTAATAAGCCAATGCTTATTTTATACCATGGTAGGTTCTGATGATAAAGAAATAAACAAAAGTCCCTAGTCTCATTGCAGTGTGAAAAATTTTAGACTATAAGAATAGATGGAGGCCCTGGCCGGTTGGCTCAGGGGTAGAGCGTTGGCCTGGCGTGCGGGGGACCCGGGTTCAATTCCCGGCCAGGGCACACAGGAGAAGAGCCCATTTGCTTCTCCACCCCCCTCTTCCTCTCTGTCTCTCTCTTCCCCTCCCGCAGCCAAGGCTCCATTGGAGCAAAGATGGCCCGGGCGCTGGGGATGGCTCCTTGGCCTCTGCCCCAGGCGCTAGAGTGGCTCTGGTCACGGCAGAGCGACTCCCCGGAGGGGCAGAGCATCGCCCCCTGGTGGGCAGAGCATCGCCCCTGGTGGGCGTGCCGGGTGGATCCCTGTCGGGCGCATGCGGGAGTCTGTCTGACTGTCTCTCCGTTTCCAGCTTCAGAAAAAAAAAAAAAAAAAAAAAAAAAAAGAATAGATGGAGAGGAGGGGGCAGCTAATCGCTCTGGGGAATCAGGGAAGTTTTGTGGAATAGGGGGGTCTGTAATACTCTTTAAAACATGAGTTGGGATTTCTAGATAAGAAAGATGCCCCCCCCCCACCTTCTGTGGAAGAGCAAATGTGCCAAGGCATTGGGGGTGGGAGAGAAGCATAGGAATTAGGCATGACCAGGGGCGAGGCCTGTCTGCTAGCATGGCACATGGTGGGTTAGGGCCCTGCAGATCTTATACACCTGTCCTCGTGTGCTGTGCTGAGGAATTTGAATTCACTACCAAGTGATGAGAGGTAATGAGAAATTTTAAGAGAGTGACGTGATTATATTATGTTTTAGAAAGAGAACCTTAGTTCATGGCAGAGGCTGAACAACAAGAAGAGATGACAGCCTGGGAGGCAGTAAATGGAACTGGAGAACTTTTAGGAAGATGGACTCCTCAATCCTGCATAAATGATTGTACAAAAGAATGAGGGAACAGTGGGAGGTGGTTCAGAGCTCTGGTCTAGGTGCCCAGGCGGACTGTAATACCATTCACCAGGAAGAGAAGTAACAAAGAGTAGGTTTGGTGAGAAAAAAGATAAGCTTGGTTTTGTACTTTTCTTAATCCTGGTTGGATAACCAGTTGCCAAATAAACTGGGGCTAGAAAAGAGGTCATAGATATAGATTAGGGAATGTTAGGCATATTGCTGGTAGATGATTTTATAAGGGCACAATGTGTAATGATATAAACAAGAATAAAAGGATTAAAGTTTAGTTAGAGCCCACCAGCACTTAGAGTACAGGTGAAGACAGGAGGAATGGCCACAGTTTGAGGTATTGAAAAGGAAAAATAACATCACAGAAATCAAAAGAAGAGTTTCAAAAAGGACAGTAAGGTTAATAATATTTTTGTTTTGTTTTGTTTAAGTGAGAGGAGGGTAGATAGCGAGACAGACTCGTGCATGTACCCTGACCAGGATCCACCTGGCAACCCCTGTCTGGAGCCCATGCTTGAGTCAACTGAGCTGTTTTTAGTGCCTGAGGCCTACATGCTTGGACCAACTGAGCTATCCTCGGCGTCCGGGACTGATGCTTGAACCAATTGAGTCACAGGTTGTGAGAGGAGAAAAGAGAGAGAAGGGAGAGAGGGAGGGGGAGAAAAGCAGATGGTCGCTTCTCTGTGTGCCCTGACTGGGAATTAAATCCAGGACGTCCATATGCCAGGCTAGCACTCTATCTATCCACTGAGCCAACAGGCCAGGGCCAGGTTAATATTATTTAATGCTTTAGTATAGTCAAGGATGGAGCAGCCTTGCTTCAATGACATTGCAAGAGCCATTTCAGAAAAAGGTGGAGTAGGGTTAAAAGTGAATGGGAGGAGAGGAAGTCAGAACTCTTCCCAGTAACCTATCCCTGAAGAGAAAAAGGGAAGGAAGGGAAGGTGTTACCTGACAGCAGATGTCAGGTTAAGGGGGCATTCAGGCGTATGTGGGGGTAAGGGAGAAAGCGGGAGAGAGACAGACAGAGAGACACAGAGTTGCTTTAAGATAGAGATACCTGAGCATGTTTGCTGAGGAGAAGCCAGTGGAGAAGGAAAGGTTGAAGACAGATTTGAGAGATTATGATTGAGGAAGCAAAGTCTCAGAGGAAATGAAGGTTGGATGTGTTAGCTTTGAAAAGAGAACAATGCTTTTTTTTTTTTTTTTTAATACATTGGCAGGAAAGAGACAAAGATAGAGTAAGGGCAGTAATTTTCTGGGTAAAAGGGTGTGAAATTGATAACCTCAATTTTCTCTGTGGAAGAGGATCCAGTTCTACTGTGGGGAGGACACAGGGGGAAGGTGCAGGGCTCGGGAGAACGGTGGGGGTAGAGAATGGAGATGCCACCCGGGGCCGAGCGCAGCTGGGGCTGGGGGCCGTGAGTCTGCAGCGGCCTCAGACACAGGGGGAAGGTGCAGGGCTCAGGAGAAGGGTGGGGGTAGAGAATGGAGATGCCACCTGGGGCCGAGCGCAGCTGGGGCTGGGGGCCGCGAGTCCGCAGCGGCTTCATCCGTATGGCAGTGTGGTTTCTCAACAGCAGCCCCATAATCTAGCTGAGTGCAGGGAGGGTGAATGCTGTGATTAATCTGAGATTCTAAGTTGTAGAGAAGATTGAGCAGAGAGACAGGGGGGGAGTATTTGAGAGCGCAGTTGAGGCACTCTACTGTGGAGCCTGCACTCTGTGGGCAAATAACTGGAAGCAGGAGGTGGCTGATGGCTCCAGATCAAACGGGGAAGAATTAAGGAGCTGGTCATCCCACTGAAGTAGGAAAGCTTGTGTAACTGAGTAACAGGGTGAGAAAGCCCAAAGTGTGTAATGTTGTGATTGGAAAATGGGAATATTAGAATTGAGGATGTCCATGGTGAAGGGGCTTAGGTACTAACCAGGTCTGAGGTGTGGCCATGGGAGTCAGCTGCCGGGGGAGCTGGGCGCTGGAGGATTGTGATGTTGAGGGCATCAGGGTTGTATAAAGTTAAGGCATCGGATGAGTCATCCTCAAGAACAGTGCCACAGTGATGGCAAGACGGAATGGAGAGGATGACTGACTCTGAGAGAATATTCTAGAAGCTGATAGTGATGAGCAGGACTAAACGGTGGAAGATCAGTGATGCCTCAGGAAAGAGATTATTGCCAAAGTGCGGAAGAACGACAGTGTGCACATGGCAGTGAGGAGCCGGAACTCTCGTGGAGGTGTTCCCAGCTCTGTGGAACGTTGGACATTTGAGGATGGACAGGACTCAGAGGACGGTGGTGCAGGGAAGTTACTTGCAGTCGAAGGTTCCAGAAAGCATTATGAAAGAGGTCGGGAGGAAGGCCAGTAGATGAAAGGTAAGCCAGGAGTGAAATGAAAAATCTTATTTTCCCTATAAGAAAACCCCCAAAGCTCCCAAAGCCCCCTCTTCTCTCGTACAGGCAGGATTATTCATTTGAGCCCTGCTTTAGAAATAAGAAAAAGAGCCAAAGACTTCAGAGGCTGTGCTCTTGAGTTAGCAGCAGATCCAAGATTCACACGTGGGCCTCTGAGCTTGAGGGCACCTTGGGGTAACCCCAGAGGCGTACAGCTGTCCCCTTGGCCAGTGGAACAGAACACAGGAGAAGGAAGAAGTAGGGCCAGCCTCTCTCTCTCTCTGCCTCCCTAGGCCACCCGGACCTCCCGCAAGGCCATTGCCTTTGGCAAGCGCTCACACTCCATGAAACGGAACCTCAACGCACCTGTCACCAAGGCAGGCTGGCTCTTCAAACAGGTGAGGCCCCCTCGCCATTCTGCCCCCCATGCCCAGTGCTTCTTCTCACACCTCTGTAATTCCTCTGTGGTTACATAGCCTGTGTCTGTTTGTTATGTCCTCCGCATTTCTCATTTGGTATATCTCTGAATGAATCTCCTAATTTTATGAAAACTCAGAGAAGTCAAATCTCTTCCCAAAATCACACAGGAAAAATAGTGTCATTTTCGGGAATCCAGCTAGATCTCCTGATGGGCAGATAAAACGATTTTGAAATGTGCTGGGTTACTCCCCCCACTCCCCATTGGAGCAACCTACTGGTTCGTCCTCAGCTGGTCGCTCTTGCTATGGAAAGGGCAGTGGTTGTGGTGTCTCCTTTAAGTTCTGGCCTTGCCCCTGTCCCTGCCTGCTCACTGATTCTGGCTCATCTTTTGCCCTTTTTTATCTTCCCTGGCAGGGACTGAGGCCCAGAATGACAGAGCTGAAGGCTGCAGGCAATAATCCAATGTCAGGTTCTTGCATCTAGGGCCTCAGGGGGTTGCTGCCACTTGTTCGTGGCCAAGCTGCAACCCGAGACAGGATGTCCTTACAGTTAGTGCAGAGCCCTCCCCATCGCCTCCTGCTCTGCCACATGCCCAGCTCACAGCCCCTGCTGTCTGTTTCTCCCCGTGCCCGCAGGCCAGCTCTGGGGTCAAGCAGTGGAACAAGCGCTGGTTCGTCCTGGTGGATCGCTGCCTCTTCTACTATAAAGGTGAGCTTGCCCCTATGCCAGTGGGGGCAAGAGTGCCCTGCCACTCAGCTTCGTCCTGCCAGATCACTGGGCTTTGCTTTGGACAGACATTGGGAGACAGCAGATCTGCCCCCTGCAGTCTCCAGCACCAGTGGGGTGTCCCAGTGGGATAAACACAGAGCTTACTTGCTCAAGCATTCACTCACTCACTCCCATTCAAATTTACCATGTGCCTACTAGGTTTCAGGCAGAGTTCTAGGCCCTGACTGGTGATATGAGGTAAACAGTACAGTCCAATACAGGTGGTGAAGTGTGGGAAAGGAGTGGAAAGGGAGGATGGGGAGGAAAAGGAGGAAGAGAGGAAGGTCCCTACCCTAATCACTACTGGTAGGTCACCTACTAACTGGAGCTTGTATGCTGATCTTCTTCCTGTCCCATGGAATGCACGATCCGATGCATGAAGGCAGCAATTTTGTCCGTTTTGTTCACTGTTGTATCCACAACACAACAATGCATGACACATAGTAGGTGCTCCATCAGTGTGGAATAAATGGATATCCCTAGTTTCTGCCCTACTTGCCCACCCAACGCTCACTTCCGACACTCTAAAAAAAAAAAAAAAAAAAAAAAAAGAAGGTAAAGATCTGATAATTTGCAGCAATTTCTAGGAAGGTATTTTAAAAATATACACAGCAACATTGTGTCAAGGAGGGCACAGAGAACCAGTGAGGGTGATGGTAATGGTGGTTTCTGTCACACTGACTCATGGCACTGGGTGGAGAAGGGTGAAATGACTTTGCAGCAGGAGAGACATGGGCCTCCACGCGCCTCCATGCCCCTCCACACGCCTCCACGCCCCTCCACGCGCCTCCACGCCCCTCCACGCGCCTCCACGCCCCTCCACGCGCCTCCACGCCCTTTCACATGCCTCCACGCCCCTTCACATGCCTCCACGCCCCTTCACATGCCTCCACGTGCCTCCACGCCCCTCCATGCCCCTCTGTGCCCCTCTATGCCCCTCCACATGCCTCCACGCCCCTCTATGCCCCTCCATGCCCCTCTGTGCCCCTCCATGCCCCTCTGTGCCCCTCTATGCCCTTCTGTGCCCCTCTATGCCCCTCCACATGCCTCCACGCCCCTCCACACACCTCCACGCCCCTCCACGCCCCTTCACATGCCTCCACGCCCCTCTATGCCCCTCCATGCCCCTCTATGCCCCTCCACATGCCTCCACGCCCCTCTATGCCCCTCCATGCCCCTCTATGCCCCTCCATGCCCCTCTATGCCCCTCCATGCCCCTCTATGCCCCTCTATGCCCCTCCACATGCCTCCATGCCCCTCTATGCCCCTCTGTGCCCCTCTATGCCCTTCTGTGCCCCTCTATGCCCCTCCACATGACTCCACGCCCCTCCACACGCCTCCACGCCCCTCCACGCCCCTTCACATGCCTCCATGCCCCTCTATGCCCCTCCGTGCCCCTCTGTGCCCCTCCGTGCCCCTCTATGCCCCTCCACACGCCTCCACGTCCCTTCACATACCTCTATGCCCCAGGTATGGCAGAGCCCAGACTTATGTGGGCCTTCCTGGAGCAATTCCCTGAATCATTAACTTTGCCAAACAAAGATTGTCCCAGTGACCCCCCCCCATCCCCACCCCCAGCAATGCTATTCCTATGCCCTGACTTGCCACCACCTGAACTCTGAGGAGAGAAATAGGAGGAAGGGGCTATATTCAGGGTCGAGTCACAGAGGAAGCCCTGACGCTGGGTCAGAAGAGTCTACCTAGGCTGGGCTTCTAGGGTAGAGCGCTGCTCTGGGTCCAGAGTAGGAACAAAGTTGAGGGGAAGCCAGGCTCCCTGCAGAGGGGAGACTCGGGGCCTGGCATGAGAGCAGAAACTTAAAAAGCTGTGCATTCCAAGGGGCACTGCTATGGGGGTCACTATCCACTGAAATGTTCTCAGGAGATCCCCTAGGCACCGTCCTAGACAGCACGAGGCAGAGGCCCAGTTCCCCAGGGGCTGACAGCCCTGCTTTCCTGAAGAAGCCCTGGGTCTCCAGCCCATGTCTCTCCTGCTCCTTTAGCTTAGTCCTTCTCTGGGTACCAGGTTGAAGCCTACACAGGAAGCTGGACTTTGCTCCAAGCATCTCATGCAAGTGATGAGTAAGAAGAACAAGAGAACAAGTGGAGTTTTATAAAGCCTAAGAGATTTCTTCTGAACCCTATCTGAGGGTTTTACAGAATCTCTAGCTCAGGGAATAAAGAGCTATCCTGGGCAAGTGGGAAGGTCTTGCCATGGACTCATCGTTGCCTCTATCCTGTCCCACAGAACACCCCCACCCTTTCAGGCCTCCTGCTGACAGCTGGGGGCCCGACGCGCTAATCCATCAGGCTCCTTTGGAGATCCGGGATGAATTATGTAACAGCCTGATTGTCAGCCTGATCCAGAGGGGCAGGAGGCCATGCAAGGGCAAGCCTTCCCCAGAGACACAGGGACTGTAAAGGGGGTGTGGATCTGTGTCTCAAGAGGACAAAGCAAGATGCTGGGTGCCTGGGCGAACCTTAGAAACAGTCGCCCAGAGGAGCCCGAACCAAAGAGGAGACTGTCCACTCTCCCACGCCCTGTCCCATTATCCTGCTACGTCTATGGCCATTGGAATTGTCTTGTGTTGGACAGGCCCTATGCATAGTGGAGTGGTTAAGAATGATAGCTTGGGAGTCAGAATTCTTGGGTTCAAAGACCAGTCCCCCACTTTCTACCTAAGTGACCTTGGACAAATTACTTATCCTCTCTGTGTCTCAACCTGCTTCCTATAAAATGGGGCTAATAACAGTACCTGTTCATGGCATTTCTGAGAGGGTTAAATCCACGAAGGCATTTCCCTTAGAACAGTGTCTGATGTAGAGTGAAAACTCTAAAACATTAGCTCTAATGGATTTGCTTACTTGTGTACCAGAATGTCAGCTCCCTGAGCGTGGGACTGCTTCCCTCTCATTCACCTCTGGACATGTCTAGATCCTGTCTGCGGAGCCACCAGGCACCCCGTTGCCCCCAGCTCCAGGGAGCATCTCTTGTTGTCGTGCAGAGCACACCCTGTGTGCTGTGTGTGGAGGCCCTGAGTGCTAATAGTAGGTTAGCAACAAATATTTACTGCGATTTATCATAATAGGGCTGACGTGTGCCTCTCTCCTCCCCCTGCACGTGCACACACATCTCATTCTCGCCTCTGTTTCCTGACAGATGAGAAGGAGGACAGCGTCCTGGGGAGCATCCCCCTCCTGAGCTTCCGGGTGGCCGCTGTCCAGCCCTCAGACAACATCAGCCGAAAACACACCTTTAAGGTCAGTCGGCCTTCCTCTCCCAGGTCAGATGGGGGAGAAAGGCCTGATAGGGGGAGGGAGAAGGTTCTGGAGCCACCTCCTGAAGGAGTCTGAAGGGGTCGCAGAGGGCGGGGGTGGGCAGCGGCCCCTGGACGCAGTGCAGGCTGTCGTAAGGCTGAAACTAGGCTGTGCTGGGACCCCTTCCTCTTTCCTCGGGCACTGGATGGATGATTCTCCCCAGGATAGGCCGGGAGAGATGTGCTTCAGGGCTACTACGGTTTTCCCTAGGGGAGAAGGGAGGACTGTATCAGACCTATCAGGATAAATATCAACACGTGCAGCCCAGTTGCGTCCTGAGCCTGCGGACGCTCTGCCCAGTGGCCTGGCACCCGGGAGACTCCCGCAGCAGAGGCAGGAGCGTGGGCTGGAGAGGGGCTGGCATTCTGTCTGGGAAGTTTTCCTCCTCACCTTGGGCCCAGCGAACTAGATCCACAATCAAACTTACTCAAATTCCAGTCTTCAGAGAAAATTCGGAGATGAGTTTCCTCACAAGCAAGAGGAGCCAGCCTCATGTAGACAATCTGAGAGAGCAGGAGAGCGGGAAGAGGGGCTCCTCTGCCTGCTCAGCGTGGCGCCCAGCGAACCCCCGGGGCCCTCCCATCAAAGCCGGCAGCAGGTTCCTCCTAGTGGTTTTTCATATTTAAAAATTTATGACCTATTACATATGATTAAAAAAAAGAAAAGAAAAGAAAACCCAGGCTCTTTCTGTATTTTATGATGTAAAGACCGTAGGTTCCTTTTCACTTTCCAAATATGAAATTATGATGTTGCCCATGCATTTTCTTAGCATAAAGCCCTCTCTCCCCAGTTAAGAATTGCTGTCCAAAGCTCTGAAAACCTGAAGCTGTGGTGCTAGATAATAGAACCTACAGGTCACCCCCGGTCATCACCTGAGCCTCAGAGATGGTCCTTTTCTGTCCTTCAGACTCTGGTCACCTGGCCACAGAAAGGAGGTGGGCAGCATACCCAGGTGCTGCTCTGGGAACAAGGAGGGACTTTTTTTGGCACATAATTAGTTTCCAGCCTCCCTGGGTCCTGTCTGCCAGAGGTGTGAACAGAATGAACAATTAATAAAACTCTGGCTCCAGAGAGCTGGGTTCTAGCTGGGGAAATAGGAGCAGGCCGTTTAGCCAACAACAAACAGTGCTGCTCTACGCAGACGCACACACACACCCACACAGGCAGACAGCCTGTCTCGCCCTCTCTTCCAGACCTGTGCACAGACACATGCACACTCCAGCTCGGAGCTCAGCAGGCATCAGATTAACATCCGATGACTGACACACACAGCCACCAGGGCCCCCAGATCTTACTTCTGTGCCCATTAGCCCCTCTCCTCCTTCCACATCCCCCAAGGAGTGCACTGCCTCTTTAAACCAACTCCGAGAGCTGTGTTCATTCAGTGGCCACAAAGGGTTCCAACTGTGGCTATTCAGAGGCCCTTCCCCAGGGAGGGGAGGGGAGTGGAGACAGATGGGAGGCTTGTCCTGCTGTGGCTATCAAGCGAAACTCTTGAATGGCTGATAATGAGCCTGGACCGTTCCTGCCTAGCCTACTACTGAATGCCTTAAACTCTTCCTGTCCCAGCCCCATGGCAGCGGCTCAGTGGACTTCACCCCGCTGGGGCGCCTCCCTCAGTTCTCTGGTCCCCTTTCCTGGCTCCAGGCTGGTGTTCCCTCCACACTCCCCTTTAGTTGCCTCGTCGTGCCCAGGCCCTCTGACTCCCCCACTCACCAGCAGTTGTTCCCAGGCCTTTGCTCCCCCCTTGTTTCCCTGTGGGCAAGTTGTGTCCTCCAGTGTGACCGTGAGCTCTTCAAGGGCAAAGAGCATGTCTTTGCTTTCCACGTGACTGGTGCCCAGAGCAGTGCTCGGCACTCACAGGAGGCTCATGAGGTGCTTAGCAGATTAACTTATTTGCTGCCCACTCCTGCCAGCCCAGGACACTCCCAGAGTCCCACCTGTGTCTCTCTGCTCTCCAATAACCTCGTGCTCTCCACCTCAGAGGGCTTGCCTGGACCTCTGTTCCCCACATCTCTGTGCAGTTTCAACCCCCAGACACAGCCTCACGGGCTTTTCCTCAGCACCTCCCTGCCTCCGCCAGCACATTGCGCCCCTGCTGGAGGGTGGGGACCGGCAGGATCCAGAGGAGGGAGACTCACCCCTGCCCCTAGAGAAGGAAGGTACGGGCTCCTGTCAGGAAGAACTCCTATGCAGGGGAAAGGGGCTGCAGTGGAGTGAAGGTCTGGCCAGGAAGCATTTGGAAGGTGTGGGTTTGATATTGCTGCTTAGGAGAGCCCTAGGGCTTGGCCAGAGGAGCCCTGTCTTCTCTCCTTTCAATCCCCAGAGGCCCAGAATTTAGCACCCAAGGGATCAGAGGCCAAAGTGAGGTTCCCATCTGAGACTTTTAATCGCTTTTGTACCTCTCACGCTGAGTGAGACAAATGTGCTTTTCATGGGAGAGTGAAGGGATCACTTTAGGGGTATGCTGAGGTCCAAGGAAGAATCTAGCTCTGGGCCCTGGCCAGTTGGCCCAGTGGATAGAGCATCGGCCTGGTACACGGATGTCCTAAGTTTGATTCCTGATCAGGGCACACAAGAGAAGTGACCATCTGTTTCTCTCCCCCTCTTTCTTTCTCTTCTCTTCTTCCTCTCCTCTCACAGTCAGTGGCTTGGTTGGTCCGAGCGTCAGCCCCAGGTGCTGAGGATAGCTCAGTTGATTCGAGCATCAGCCCCAGGTGCTGAGGATAGCTCAGTTGATTCGAGCATGAGCCCCAGATGCTGAGGATAGCTCAGTTGATTCGAGCATCAGCCCCAGATGGGGGTTGCTGTGTGAATCCCAGCCGGGGCTCATATGGAAGTCTGTCGCACTATCAGCCCTCCTCTCACTTAAAAAAAAAAGAGAGAGAGAGAGAGAATCTAGCTCTGGAGAATCTTTGTGGCCTAAGGATCTTAAGTTTCCGCAGGCAGACCTCTTCTCATTCAACAGATGCATCCGTTAAGGCCACAACTGGTCAGGAACAGAGCTAGGGTTAGCACTGGATCCTCTGACTTCTCTCCACCACCAGCCCAAATTCACTCGGTGCAACCTTCCATTCCCCCTCTTTGTAGGCTGAACTGGGCATTGCCAGGTACCATTGTCCTGATGGTAACACTGAGTAGAAGGGGATAGTTTGAGTAGCTCCCCACTTTCGGCTGTTCCTCAACATTCCTGCCATGTCATCTTCTGTCTCTCCCTCTGGTGTTTGGTTGACCTGTTCTCTGCTTCTCCTCCTTCTGACTGCGTGAGGACCCCTCCTCTGGACAGGAGCTCTCTTCTGGGTTCCCGCCTGCCGCACCTGCTTGCGGCCGCCAACTAGGTAGTGTGCTCTGACTGTCTGTGCATGCCCCTTGCATGCCACGAGAGGCCTGGCTGTCTCTGCATGGAAGAGACAGCGCTAGCTTCTCAGAGGCCAAGAGATTGGCATGTGCTGGGGGGCACCTCTCCCTGACATTGGGTAATTGCCCTTCAAATCAAAGATAGAATTTGATGGGGGAGTGGGTGTGGTAATTATCCCTCCTGCTTATAATCATCCCAGGTGGGCCAGGTAAGCTTGCCTGGACTGTCCGGTGATGTCCGGAGAGCTCACCAAGGCAGATAGCAGGGCATCATCTGGAGCAGTTGGCATACCTGTGGGCCCCCTCCTCTCCTTGCTCCTGAGCTCCATTTGGGAAAAAGAGCTACAGGTCTAGCAAGTGGCCTTCCTGACCACGCATCCTGGGGTGTGGGTGTCTTCTCCCTGCAGGTGACTGTGTGCTGGGTGGACGAGGCCGGGGCCAGTTCCACGCACTGCCTCTCCCCACAGGCCGAGCACGCTGGGGTCCGCACCTACTTCTTCAGTGCTGAGAGCCCTGAGGAGCAGGAGGCCTGGATCCAGGCTATGGGGGAGGCTGCCAGAGTACAGATTCCCCCAGCCCAGAAATCGGTACCCCAAGCTGTGCGTCACACGTGAGTGTCAGGGCGCTGGGCCTGGGTGTGGGGAGTTCTAGGCAAAAAGGAAGAGAGAGGAAGTGCCTCGCTTTATGCCGGCAGCGAGCCCAGGGTGCTGGCTTGACCCCTGAGGCGGGTGCTTGGCTCAGTGATTTCAGAGCTGGTAGTCCCTTCCCCTGACCAGCTCTTCTTCTTCTCTCGGAGCTAGTGGAGGCCAAGAGAGAAGCCAGGTTCCACTGGGGCCTGGCCAGGAGCCAAAGACCAGGATCATTTGCTCAGTTTTTCTTGACTGTGCATGTTAAGCACACAGTCTTTGGAGGCAGGTGGACTCAGGTTCGAATCCCAACTTGATTGGGTCCCACTTGCCCACAGGTTCATCCCAGTTGCCTACAGGGACACGTCAGTGTAAGTTACTTAACTTGTGAGCCCAAGTTTCTTCTCCTCAAAGGCAGCAATTATAATCCCACCTTACAGGTTGTTGTGATGAATAAACAGTAGTATATAAAGTGTTCCCATCACTTCCTCATCCGCAGTCTAGGCACCTGTCTCTACTTGAACTGGGTATTGAGTGTTGAGTTAGATGTTAAGGGGGATCCAGAAGAAGGTATTACAGTGTAGACTCCAAGGCTATTCACATCTTAGAAATGTTCACCAAGCCAGGTCTCAACAAGGATGCTGGAATATGTTGAGTTTGGGAACCTGTAGGGAGCACATTGTCATAAGATCCCATCTTTGCTTCCCCCAAGGGGCATACTTCCAGAAGTCCACTTATTCATTTCATAAATATACTGCTCACAAAAATTAGGGGATACTTTATTGCTTCATATTCATATTAGGGGAGATTCATCCCCTAATATTTGTGAGCAGTATATTTACTACAACTAGAAATATGTAAGGCACTCTATCAGGTGCTAGAGAAACAAGGGAGCAAAATTTTGAGGCACTCTTGCCTTGTGCAGCTTGATTCTAACAACAACAAAAAATCAGTCCTGGGAGAAGCTTGTTTTTGAGATGGGAACTAGCATGTTTCTATTCCTGTGAAGTTTGAGGCAACAGCTTGTGCCCTGGTCTGACCCCACAGCAGTCCTGTGCAGGGAGGCATTGTTGTCCCCATTCTGCCATCAAGGAGCCCAGGGCTTGTGGAAGTTGAGGAACTTTCTATAGGAGAGAGGGCTGACCTGTAACTAGCCTTTGTAGCGTGGGCATCAGCGTGGCTGGTGTTGTGAAACTTCAGTCTAGTGTGTACCAAGTGAGGGGGTTGTATCGGACAGGCCACCGAGGAGACCAAGCCTGGGCGAGGTGAGTCTTGGCTGTCGCTTGAAGGCTGGGCCAATGGCAGGTCAGCAGAGTGACCCACGGGAGAAGACCTGGAAGGCAGAATGAGCATGTTATGCAAAGGCAGAATTGGACAACCTTTTATAATAACTGGGAAACAGAATTGTAATTTATTGAATTCTGTTCCCCTTGCTACCTTTCTGCCTATCCTTCTCCGCTCCTTCTCTCCCTCCCAGTTTACCACTCCCCACTCAACTCCATGCTGGGCTGGAATCACTTACAACATCTCCCTTGGCACCCTGCAGCCACGAGAAACCAGATTCCGAAAACATCCCACCCAGCAAACACCACCAGCCGCTTCACAACAGCCTGCCCAAGCCCGAGCCAGAGGCGAAGACTCGAGGGGAGGGGGACGGCCGAGGCTGCGAGAAGTCCGAGAGGAGGCCTGAGAGGCCCGACGTCCAGAGTGAACCTCTGGTCAAAGCCAATGGCATCCCAGCTGGATTGGAACCAGTCTCAGAGCCCGGCAGCCCTTACCCTGAGGGCCCGAGGGTTCCAGGGGGCGGGGAGCAGCCCGCCCAGCCCAACGGCTGGCAGTATGGCTCCCCAAGCCGACCGCGAAGCACAGCTTTACCCCCCCAGGACTCGGAGAGTGGGGGGCACCGGCCGAGCTTCCCCCCACATGCAAACCCCGACAAGATTGCCCAGCGCAAGAGTTCCATGAACCAGCTTCAGCAGTGGGTGAACCTGCGTCGGGGGGTGCCCCCACCTGAAGACCTTCGGAGGTGAGGCCTGGGGAGGGGCAGGGGCGGAGCTGGGGTGCTGTCACAACTCAGGGCTGTGGCTGGGGGAGTGACAAGGGAGGCATCCCCTGTTGGAAACCTTTTGGAAGCCAGGCTGTCTTGGGAAACCAAGAGAACCCCAGGAGTCCCAGCTTACCCAAATCCTTTCCGGCCCCTGTGGCTCCCTCTGCCCCTGATTCTGTTCTTTGTCTACCTCCTTCAGGGGAAGGGACAGAGCACCCACTGTCTCTCCACAGCAGTGTTGGGTGGCCCATGAAACAGGCAGGCGGTCATAGGGAGGGGTCTTAATATGTTCCAGTTTGTCATCGTCCCCCAAGCTTCCGACCCTCTTACAAGATCCTCTGATCCAGTGTCTCACCAACAGGAGACTCACTAAGCAACTGCCAAGTCCACTCCGTTTTTGAACAGTTCTACTTGTTTGAAAGCCAGTGTTTACAAGCAGTTTTTAAAAAGAGGAAAGAAACAAAACTGTTGCCATTCATTGATCCTAGTTCTGCCCTCCAGACCAATTTACTCCTTTATCTAGTGATGGCTTTTAAACATTTGAAGATATTTATCAGGCCTGATCATTAGGGTGCTGAGGTCTGTACCTGACAGCCAGGGGCGGGCTGCTCGCCGCTGGTGGTCTGGTGTCTGGGGCCGCCCCTCTGGCCTGCCCTGGGGAGAGCCACTCACTTGGCATGCATCCCGTAAAGTCAGGGAAGCTGCCCTCTGTCCCTCCTCTGTCCCTCCTCTGTCCCTCTGTCCCTCCTCTGTCCCTCTGTCCCTCTCTGTCTCTTTCCTCCAGGTGCCTGGCAGGCTTGCTTTCTTCTGTTTGCCTCTCCGGACAGGATCTGATAAATTGGTTCATGTTGAGATAGAGATGGCTAATAAGGCTTAAAGTTTCTCCCCAGGGGTATTTCATTTTAAAGAGACAAAGATGGGAGCTCTGACTGGTGGAATTTTGGGCCTCAGCTGGATGAGGGAGGAGCTGTGAGGACAGGGTCTTCCCTGAACCTCTGAACCCAGATGTGGCGCTCTCTGTGCTCACAGGGCCGGGCTGAGACACTGCTCACCCGGGCTGAGACACTGCTCACCTGGGCTGAGACACTGCTCACCTGGTCAGGCCCCGCTCTAGCAGAGGAGGGAAGACTCAGAAGTGGGGCTGGAGCATGGGCACATGGGTAGGGGCGTGCCCACTCTGTCCACTTCCTCACACTGTCTTCTCTCTCAGTCCCTCTAGGTTCTACCCCATGTCCCGCAGGGCCCCTGAGTACTATGGCCCCTATTCCTCCCAGTACCCTGACGATTACCAGTACTACCCACCGGGGGTGCGGCCAGACAGCATCTGTTCCATGCCTGCCTACGATCGGATCAGCCCACCCTGGGCCGTGGAGGACAAGCGCCACTCCTTCCGCAATGGGTGTGGGTGGAAGGAGCCGGTTGGTTATGGGCAGCAGGATGGCACCGTCTGGATCCCCAGCCCCTCCCGCCAGCCAGTCTATTACAATGAGCTGGAGGCCACCTCTGGCTCCCTGCGCCGCCTGTCCTTGCAGCCCCGGTCCCACTCTGTGCCCCGCTCGCCCAGCCAGGGCTCCTACAGCCGCGCCCACATTTACTCCCCCGTCCGTTCGCCCAGTGCCCGTTTTGAGCGGCTGCCACCTCGCAGTGAAGACATCTATGCTGACCCCACTGCCTATGTGATGAGGCGATCCATCAGCTCTCCCAAGGTGAGCCACCACGTGCCCCACATTCCTCACCCCCTCAGGGCCCCCCAGAAGCCTGAGACCATCAGCCGAGAAGAGGTGGAGCTGCAGAAGATTGGGGCCACAGGCCACAGGGCTGTGTGGGCAGGGACAGCCAGCAATGCTCAGGGAGCCACTAATCTTGTGGTTCCATCCCCAAAAGAACTTCCCTGGGGGACTTGCTTTGCCCCCCTAGTAGGGACATTTCTTTCTGTGCCCGTTGCCAGATTATGCCAAGAACCCTAATTCTATATGAGGGCAGGGAGGATTCTGTCTTTCCAGATCTTGAGGACTTGAACAGATCACTGCAAGGATATTACACTGGATAAATGCTGTCCATTTTAGTTTGAAGTCTGCTCTGGGACAAGATACAAATATCCCTAACCTTGAACTTCAGTTGGTGGGGAAGTCTGTGTCCCAGCCGGACCCCCTCACCTCTCCAATCCCCTTTCTCTTCCAGTATGATTACCTGGGAGACAGGCGGCCAGTCCCTGCAGGACTGTACCCCTACAACTACCCATCACCCCCCACGGTCCACGATAAGATGGTACGTCCTCTACTCCCCTGCCATCCCCCTCAGGACCTCTCCCCCCAGGGAGGGCCGATCTGGGGCGGCCGCAGGGAGGCTCTGCGTCCAATGCCTTGACCATCTGGTTTCTAGTAGCCTCTGGATACCTCCTTCCCCCCCCCCCCAGCCAGGACTTGAACCCCCGTAGAGTTTGGTGCCAGTTATCCCTTCTCCTCTGTAACGCAGGGCAGAGGAGCAAGGACAGGATCTGGAAGCATGTATTGTCCTGATCCTCTGGGTGTCAGAATAATCCTGCAGCATGCCAAGGGGCCTGGACAGGGGCTTAGGCCGCGGGCTGGGGAGAAAGTCAGGCTCGAGCTCCCAACAACAGGCACGATCTTCTGCCCTGTCCCACTAAGCATATTTGCTGCCAGCTGGTCCTTGCCTGGAGTGCCACATTGGGGAAGGAGACAGTGGTAGGATTGAGGAAGAAAAGCTTTCCCATACCGTGTCTCCTCCTTCTCCCTCTCGACTGTGTGTCTTCCTGGAATTGGTTCTGAGAGTGTTTGTTTCCACCTGGAGAACTCGATGCAGATGCTCCACTTGAGGGGTTGGGGAGAACCACTGGAACCAACAGGCAGGATCCTTGCCCCTAAGGCCTGTTGCTGCCCCTGTCCCTGCACAGCACCAGAGGCCAGGGTGGGCGGGAGGACTGGTCCTCTGTACCCTGTCTTTCTCCTCTGCTGGTGTCCAAACTCCAGCCTTGACACATGGTCAATGGACCCATCCAGAAACAAAGAGATTTCCCCAGTAAGCTCAGAAACATCCGCTGGAGGTGCCGTCTAGATAGCTCCAGTAGTGCTTCCCTCCCCCGGGAAGGGCCCGGCCTAGCCAGGAGCGCTGGAGCGGGGGTCCCAGTGTGTCTCCCGTGGCTGGGCTGGGCGGTCCAGTCCTGTGGGCTTCTGCGCCTGCCACGCCCTCACCCCCAGAAGGCCCCAGGACTCCTCCAGGCCAGAGAGGCCTCTTGTCCTTGCCCAGCTAACTCTTAACTGCTTTGCTTCCTTTTTATTGTTTTCTTTTGTCGTGTTCCTGTTTGTTTGTGTTGCCGTTGGGCCTCGGGCTCCGGGTAGGATGAACTTTTAGACCTTCAGTTGCAAAGAAACCTAGAGTATTTGGATCAGCAGGTAGGCAGAGCTGGTGCCCCCTTGTCACCCTCCTGCCCCTGTCACATCTCCCCACTCCTTCCCACCTCCTTCCCCACTCCTCATCATCCATCCATTTGACAACCTTTGTTGGCACAGCCAGGACACAACAAAGTGGCTTATATTTTGGTTTGCACCTTCAGAGCCCTCTCTTCAAAGCCCTTTAGGGCAGCTGGAAGTTTCTTGGGGAAAGGAGAATATAAATGACCATATGAATAATTAATGCCACCTCCTGTTTTTCAACCCAGATGGAACTGCCCCCAGGGGGCAGGCAGGAGGGACTGGCAGAGATGAGAGGGAGCTCCTTACTTGGGCCTAAAATGTTAGGATTTAGTTCCTCTTGAACCTAGGAAATTGTCCTGTCATACTCCACAGGCTGCTGTAAAACTCCACAATTTGTAATCTGAGTTCTACAGACCTGTTCCTAGGATGATTTTAAAACTGTATCAATTCCGTGTATTTGGTAGTTCCTTCATGCAATTCTTCAGTGTACACAGCTTATGTTTTCCTGATAATTCACTACAGTGAGCTGAGGGAGGAATTTCAACCCAGTTTTACAGCTGAGTGTCCTGAAGGGGCAGTGATTGCTCTCACAGAATGGAAGCGATTGGCCGCCTGGGCTCCCAGTTCTACCCATGAGCAACCTGGCCTTGTGATGCTGGGCTGTGGCACTCACTGGGCTTCGACAGGCCAGCGGTCCACATGCTGGGCATTTATCTGAGCGTATACTCGTATGTTCAGATCTGTGCTACAGATCATAGGGGAACCTGGCCATGCATACACTGTCCTGTAGAGGCAGCCTGGGGGGGGGGGGGGTTGAAAATAATAATGATAATAATAACATTACTGGCAGCGGCCACCAAAATTGGGTGCTTCCTTCATGTGCCATACTATTCTAAGCACTTTAGAGAGCCTAATTCATTTAATCTTTATAACAACCCTGTAAGGTGGGTACTATGATTATCCTCATTTTGTAACTGGTAAAACTAAAGCACAGAGAAGTTAGAAGACATGCCAGGAACACACAGCCAGTGCATGGCAGAGCTTAGAATATGATTCTGAGCTTTTGACCTAGTTTACAGCTGAGGAAAGATCTAATATATGAATATTCTGGCATCAAACCTCATTGAGATGATTTTGTGTTCTCAAAGCTGTAGAAAGAATCATAAATGTGAGCCTTACCAGGCAGTAGCACAGGGAACAGAGCATTGGCCTGGGATGCAGAGGACCCAGCTTTAAAACCTGAGATCCTCGGTTTAAGCGCAGGCTCATCTGGCTTGAGCATGGGCTCGCCAGCTTGAGCATGGGTTGACTGGCTTGAGTGTGGGATCATAGACATGGCTCCACGGTCGCTGGCTTGAAGCCCAAAGTCACTGGCTTGAGCAAGGGATCACTTGCTGTGCTGTAGCCCCCTGGTCAAGGCACATGTGAGAAAGCAATCAATGAACAGCTAAGATGCTGCAAGGAAGAATTGATGCTTCTCATCTGTCTAACCTTCCTGTCTGTCTGTCCCTGTCTGTCCTTCTCTCTCTCACTTAATAATAATAATAATAATAATAATAAACATGAAAGCAGAGGATAGAGCTGTGACTGCTGGTGGTTCTCATCACGAGCCACATGGCCAGCATCACACTGGGCCTCGATGTCCTCATGAGCTCACCCTCATAGAAGACCCTGGGCACTGGGGAGCACTGAGATCTGTGTTTCAGTCAGCCAGGGGAGCTCCCGGCCCCCAAGGACATTGTAGTTTAGTTCTAGAACGCAGCATGTGTTGTCTGTCCAGTCCACGTGGGTGTCCAGTCCAGGGTACCAATCCCACGCAGGCTCGGAAGCACTGACTCCCACAGGAGCAGAGTCTACTGTGCTGGGAATGGTGAGGAACAGCACTCAGTGACCCCCGGACTCTGGTGGGCTTTCCTCCCTGTGACCCATCCATAACACCTGGCTGTCCAATTACTCAATGCAGACAGCAGTGCCTTTTCCCGGGGTGTCTGTCCTCCCAGAGGGGCGGGGCCCTTAGGCTGGGGCTTCAGAAGTAAGCTTTCAGATGATCGCCTCCTAGATAAACAGATATTTTAGATATTCTTAAAAGTCAGTTTTATATGATGAGTCCAGAACATAGACACTGCACTTTAGCTCCAACTCTGCATTTAAAAGGAATTTCTTTTTTAAGAGAGAGAAAGGAACAGACAGACAGGAAGGAAGAAGGATGGGAAACATCAACCCATAGTTGCGGCACCTTAGTTGTTCATTGATTGCTTCTCATATGTACCTTGATGGGAGGCTCCAGCTGAGCCAGTGACCCCTTGCTCAAGTCAGTGACCTTGGGCTCAAGCCAGTGACTATGGGGTCATATCTATGACCCCATGCTCAGGCTGTGACCCCACACTCAAGTTGGTGAGCCTGTGCTAAAGCCAGCAACCTCTGGTTTCAAACCTGAGTCTTCATCATCCCAGGCCGATGCTGTATCCATGTGCCACTGCCTGGTCAGGCAGGAAATTTTGGGGTTTGTTTTTTTTAAGCACGCATGCAAGAGAGAGACAGGCAGGAAGGGGAAAAGATGAAAAGCATCAACTCGTAGTTACATCACTTTAGTTGTTCAGTGATTATTTCTCATACAATGTGCCTTGATGGGGGGTGGCAGGGGGGTAGTCCTCAAGCCCAGCCAGTGACTCTGCTCAAGCAAGTGAGCTTGGTCTCAAGCCAGCAACATTGGGCTTCAAGCCAGTGACCTTTGGGCTTAAGCCAGCAACCCCACACTCAAACTGGTGAGCCTGTGCTCAAGCAGGCTGAGCCCATGCTCAAGCCAGTGACCTAGGCGTTTTGAACCTGGGACCTTAGCCTCCAGGCTTGATGCTCTATTCACTGCACCATCACAGGTCAGGCTACAAGAATTTTTTTTTTTTTTCTGAAGCTGGAAATGGGGAGAGACAGTCAGACAGACTCCCGCATGTGCCCGACCGGGATCCACCTGGCACGCCCACCAGGGGCGATGCTCTGCCCACCAGGGGGCGATGCTCTGCCCCTCCGGGGCGTCGCTCTGCTGCAACCAGAGCCACTCTAGCGTCTGGGGCAGAGGCCAAGGAGCCATCCCCAGAGCCCGGGCCATCCTCGCTTCAATGGAGCCTCGGCTGCGGGAAGGGAAGAGAGAGACAGAGAGGAAGGAGGGGGTGGGGGTGGAGAAGCAAATGGGCACTTCTCCTATGTACCCTGGCCGGGAATAGAACCCGGGTCCCCTGCACGCCAGGCCGACGCTCTACTGCTGAGCCAACCGGCCAGGGCCAAGAATTTTTTTTTTAAACCTTGAAAATCTCACTTAGTCTCTCTGGGCCTTTGTTTTCTCAGTTATAAAATGGACATTGTAGAACCTGCCCTTTCTACCTTATAAAGTTATTAAGAGAATCAAGTTAGAATATATATAAGAGCACTTTGTTAGGCATTGGCAACGAGTGGTGATTGCTGCTATGATTAGTTTATTGTTCTTCGAAAACTCAATTTAAAATATTCACTGAGCACCCTTACTATGTATAAGGCACTGGGCTAGGTACTTTCTCACAAAACCTGTCTAATATGTTGGAGAGACAGAGGGTAGTACACAGGACTCCTCCTAAAGGGAGGATCCACACGGGCTGAAAGATGCCCCAAGCCACATCAGGGGTGGGAGCAAGCCAGGGCAAGGACACTCCTGCTTCTCTGCTTTACTGCTTTAGATCTATTGGTTGGGGAAGGAATGCGATCAGTGGGTGTTCAGGAAGAGCCTGGGCCTCCTCGGCCCTCTCAAAGCCCGATGTTGGTAGATTTGCCTTGTCTCCCATACACACATATCCACCTACACACAGGAGGCAGACATGAACAGAAACACACATGCACACCCCATACACAGTAAGCACAATTTCATACACACAAGCTCCAAAAGATAGGGATCAATTTGAGTTCAGATTCTTACAGAAAATGTGGTTGATGTTCTATTAACTTTTAACTTTTTCACAAAGACTCAACCTCATATTACAGCTCCTCTTTTGAAAGTCTTTTAAATGACCTTTTATACCATAGGAAAAATTTCTAGCTGGGTTAATGAGGTAGAAAAATCAGATCCTAGGAAATCCTTTTAAAATGCTGTAGACGCTGCAAATGAGGGTGACGGGTTCCCCGTGCCCACCCACAGCTACACGGTACAAGGACAACACATGTGGGCCCGGGAAAGATCGGAAAGACAAGGGCAAGCACTGTGGGGACCTCCTGAACTGGGAACCCAGAGACCTGCCCTAAGATGGCGCTGTCTCTTCCCTTACTCACTTCTCCTCCCCCCAAGAGCTTTTCCTAGACAACTCCTTTCTGCTGCCCACTCCTGCAGATGGACTGAGTTAAAGGGACATAGCCAAAACGCTCCCTAGCATGTTCACTTTTTGATGCTGTCACACTGGAACCAGTGGGGGAAATGATACAATTTCTGATTGATTTGGTTGGCTTGTCCCCCCTCTCTTCCTCCCTCCCTCCCTCCCTCCCTCCCTCCCTCACTCACTCACCTTTCTTTCTCTCTCTTTTCCATTTGGCAAATAGTCTTTCCCCCCCATGTTCCTAATATTTCTTGAGACATAAGATAACGTACGTGTTGGCAGAGCAGTGTTCCAGTATCTGGTGTCCCTTTAACATGGCTTGCTTGTTTTGGCCTCCTTATTTGCTCCCTAGCGTCATCCAAGATCGGCATGGATGCTACCAGCCCAGCTCTGGAAACCGTGTTTAGCAATCCTTTCTACTCTAGAGCCAAGAGGTGGGCAGGGGTTGGGGAGAGAGACCTGTGCCTATATGTTTGGGAAGACCCATCCACAGAGCAGGTCCCAGCTGTTCTTTTTCAGTTGTTTCATTTATTTCAAGTTTTTTGGAGACTGGCCTTTGCAACTGCCTGTGTGGTCTTTGACCAAAGCAGAGAAATTAGAGCCGGGGCAAGGAGATAACGGCCTTGGCCGATGTGGATGAGACCCACAATACTCAGGCACCCTGGGGAAGCGTCCTTGGGCTGGGGCTTCTTCAGAGCTGCGAGCAAGGGCACAGTGGCTGCCCAGCTCCCTCCTGCGGCCTTTCCTCAAGGGCAGCTTCAGTGCTGGTCCTGAGAGAGAGTTCACAAAGGGAGAGCGATGGGTAAGGCCAAGGAGAGGGTACTGGATTCCCCAGCTGCTCTTTTCTGTTTCCTGGAAAGCAAGTGCAGGAGGGTTGGGGAAGATATCTCTCCGTGAGTCTGAGTTTGAACCGTCCGTTCCTTCCTCTGCTGCAGATGAGTGAGAGCGAGACTCTCATCAGTATGGTGAACCGCATGGTGGAGAGCTCTTCCCCCAGGGCCCAGCTCTTCATGCAAGTAAGACCTCTGCCTGGCAGCATGGTCCCCATCAACACCATCTCAGCTGCTTGTGCATGGTCGAATCAACCCATCTGGGAGGGGGCTTGCTCTGCGCAACCCACTCATCTGCCAGACCTCGTCTCCCAGGCTCAGCCTGGTCTCTCCCTCCTTTAATTCCACTGTGTTTCCTCCATTCTTCACATTCATGGATAAACCCAAGGCCCATTTCCCAAACCATCAAAATAGCCAGCACCAACATCTCATGCCTGCCAGGGTTCACAAATCTGCCTTTTAATGATGTCCAGGACTTCTATTTTATATTTGGCATTTTCTCCGCAGACATTATTGGGGCTGGGGGAATGGGGGAGTGAAATGACACCATCCAATGCCAAAGGTGTGAAGAGTGTTGTGTTTACTAGATGCGTCATCAAGGGCAGGGGCCATGTACTGCACCTGGAGACATTTCTGAATTTGTACTAATCCTTGTTTGGTCAAGAGCCTTGTGACTGGTATTCAATCGGCCTTGTCAATACTTCTCAAATATTTCCAATGCTCATTCCATTCTCCCATGTCTTGTCCTTAAAAAACAGCTGCAGGTTAACTGTTGTTCTCATGGTTGTTACCAACAAGCTGTCTGGAAGCTATACACCCTGAAGTCCCTCTCAGCAGCAGAACCTGGAGCTTTAGGAAGGAGGAGTTACTCAGCATGAGCTGAACAAGTACCTCTAGCTCTAGAGAGTCAGCCTAAGACAACTGGGATGGAGCCTAGACCAGCCCATCACAGGCTTCCCAGCTGGGGCACAGAGAATTAGCTTGCTCAGGGTCCCAGATGGAAGCCACCAGAGGCAATGTACCACAGTCTTTGGCAAAAATGGAGCCAGGGTTGTCCCTTTCCTGCCTCCACACGCCCTTCTGAACCCTGCCGCAGTAACCGGCCTCGTGTTCCTGCAGGTCCCTCCGTACCCAGAAGTGTTCCGGGACAGCCTGCACACCTACAAGTTAAATGAGCAAGATACAGATGTAAGAGCAGCTCTCCTGCTCCCTCTGTCCACCCCAGCCCCTCCCGCTGTCGTCCTCATCCTGGCGCGCCCCCACAGGCTCCTCCATCCATCTCTCTCCTTCTCACAGCTCTTCCTGCATTTGATTCATGTCCTCTCTCACTGCAGAGACCACATTCTGCCTGTCCCTCCTCATCCCTCCTCTTTTCTCATCCTTCCCACCGACCCCTGCCTCCCACGCTGGTGTTTCCCCACTGAGCTCCAGGTCCCTTGCCTCCAGCAGTGGGATCTGCCTATTGCAGGAACACAGACTTTGTTAAGAGGTCAGTGGTAGACCCTAGGTAACTGGAAAGAAGAACATGGCCATGACCCGCCCTCAGGGAGCTTCAGGATAGTGGCAGTAGGTGGCAGCGTGTGATTCAGACGCTGAATGGCCCGATAAGTTCTGCGGGAGAGCGGGGCAGTGAGACCAGGTGGGCTGGTGCATCAGGGACAAAACAGGTAGCGTGTGTGCTGGCCTTGAACTAAAAGGCTCAGAGGACAAGGTCTGGTTCAGTGGGAAGGAACCACAGGGTATGTGAGGAGCAGTGTGAATGAAGGTGTGCATATAGGAACGCACAAGTCTTTCCAGACGTTTGACCTGCCCAGCCTCTTCCCTGTCACCACTGGCCTCGCCTGGGTAGCAGATCTGCCCAGCAGGCCAGGGAGAGGGTACAGAGACAAGGACCAGACCTCTGAGGGACCCCAGCATCAGCCATCCTAAGAGCCTGGAGGGAGGAGGGGAGAACAGGTTGTGTGCGACTGTGGAACCAGTTTACATTGTTCAGTGGTTTTCTGAGACTGTTGTTCGAACACCCTACCTACCCTTTGAGTCTGTACCTACCTAGGAGGCCTGGAAGGCCAAGCCACACTGTCTCCCAGCCCTCGTGAATTGGAAGCCCTAGGAATGCAGAAACTTAGTATTTGGCTTTCAGCCCTCCCTTCTCTCAAGCTGACTCACTTCCTCGGAGAACACGCTTGATCTTAGCCACGAGGCTGAGAGGGGATACTCAGAGGATAAATGCGCCTCCCAGTGGGTACTTGGGGAGTCTCCCAAAACAAAGACCATCTTCCTGTTCCCAGGAGTGTCCAAAGTCAAGGTGAAAGGCCAGGGTCTCTCAGTAGGAAAGAGGAGGCGGTATCTAGAGGCCGGGCCTTGCCAACCCAAGTCTCAGGTCCCCATCCAACCATGTCCTTCACCCCTTCTCTCTCCCTTCCTGTCCCCACTTTCTCGGGACCCCAGAAGTTGCTGGGCAAATTGTGTGAGCAGAACAAGGTGGTGAGGGAGCAGGACCGGCTGGTGCAGCAGCTCCGAGCTGAGAAGGTGAGAGCGAAGGGGTGTCCTCGAGTGGGGGTCGGTGGGGGGCTGGCGTGGGGAAGGTGTGGGCTGCCACCTCCGTCCTGACTCGATGGACAGAGCTTCCGCTTCCCTGTACTTCTGTCCTGCCTTAACCAGACCCGCTGAAGCTCCCCTGGGGAGCACTCACTAGGCGGTGTGAAGACAACCTCCACTAACTTGCCGGGTTGCACCTATAGAGTTCAGGCCTATGCTGCCCACAGTCCCAAAGAGAACAATCTCAGGGCTGTTCGTAGCTGCCCTCCCTGCCTTCCTCAGGAGAGCCTGGAAAGTGCCTTGATGGGGACACACCAGGAACTGGAGATGTTTGGAAGCCAGCCTGCCTACCCAGAGAAGCTGCTGCACAAGAAGGAGTCGCTGCAGAACCAGCTCATCAACATCCGGGTGGAGCTGTCTCAGGCAACGACGGTAACCCGAGTGCGGGGTCTGCGCCCACCGCCAGAGCCTCCCTCCCAGGCAGTGCTCCCCTGGTCCCGGTTCTCCTCCGAGGGCCAGAGCAGGCCACTCCTCCAGGAGGAACATAAACAAAGACTTTAACACTGTCTTGTCAAGAGACAGCCAGCCAGTTAGCCAGCCTGCTCCTTCCACAGTCTCCACAGACACTGGTGAATTTGCCACCAACTGTACCTACCCCAGGATTTGTTGAGGATAGCGTGACCTTGGGGCTACTTCCTTCCTTGACTGCTCTAGTACCTTTGCTGCCCACCTCTGTCTTCTCACCTGAAGACCCGGGGCACCAGCAGCAAGCGATGCTGCTGTCCTGGTCATTTCCTGGGCACAGGGTAAACCCTCCAGCACTGACGGCTTGGGTAATAGCTCTAGTGGCAGCAGCAAAAGCTGCAAGGAAACATGGCCCAGAAAGGAGGGCCAATCTCCAGACAGCAAACACCTTCCCTGCACCTCTTTTCCTTCCGTCCTCTGCTTGCAGTTGCCCAGTTTGGGAGAGCAGGAGGTGAGGGGAGTAATGTCCCCCTCTGGCCTATCCACATATCTGGAGAGGATGCCATTTTTTCTTTGTTTCAGTTTGCAGCAGGGTGGGCTGTGGCATCTCTTGTAAGGCTGGTGTTGGCTGTCATTAGAATGTCTCAGCCCTGTGCTCTTTCCTCCTGGTCCTCTGTGCCCTCCTCCCAGACCTGCCAGACATCAGACACCCTGGCCCAGGCCCAGGGGCAGGATAAGCAGGAATACTAGGCTTGGCGGCTGCTTTCTTAGTAAACCCTGTCCCCCGCAGGCCTTGACGAACAGCACCATGGAGTATGAGAACCTCGAGTCGGAGGTCTCTGCCCTGCACGATGACCTCTGGGAGCAGCTCAACTTGGACATGCAGGTGAAGAGGGCCCTGGCCAGTTGGGGTTGGCATGTGCTTTGGGTCTTCCCTTTTCCTTTTGGCCATAAGAGACTAGAGTGGCTTCCTTTCTTGCATTAGAGATTTTAGACTTAAGACAAGGAGTTGGTTCTAAGACAAAAGACAAGGTTCAGGGCCACTTAAAGCAGACTCTAAATTTCAGGGTGAAGATAATATAGGATTCTTCTTTAGTTCCATCAAGTCACAGGGGATGGAGTCAAGTAGAAACATAGGAGTGTAAGTTAGACATCGGGTGTTTTATGACTGGAAGAATTTAACAGGCATATGAATATTCATACAAGATAAATATACATCTCTCTCATGACATCAGAAGAGTGGGCTGTATGGCAGTGATACTCTCGGACATTTTAAGATGCGAAGCTTTCCTTTCTGGGACTGGTTAGAAACACTCTATCTGGAGGCAGCAGGCTAGACACGTTGACCTTGGGACACCTTGCTCTTTGCCATGGTATTCTCTAGCTACAGGGCAAGCCCTGTTTCTCTGATGTAATTAAAACCCTGGTTTCCCCAAGTTTCCTCCTGTTTCCCTGCTGGTAACAAAACTTAGCGCCCAACCTTGCCACCGGGTGAGTACGGTCAGGTGAAGGCCGTCCTGGTCTCTGGACCCAGGTGTCACTGTGGTCTGTGGGCGGATTTTAGGAGGTAGGGTAGTGTCGTGATCAAGAGCGCCAGCGCTTGGGACAAACAGACCCAGATTCAGACGGTGGTCACACAGCTTACTAACAGATGGCCACGCCTGAGTCCCTTTGTCCCTGAAGTGCAGACAGCTGCCGCCCTTGCCTTAGAGAGTTGTGCAGCCAAAATGGGTTAGTGTCTGCAAAGCACGTAGCGCAGTGCCTGGTGTGGGGCTGCTAAACAGTGGTGGCTGTGATTTCCAAAGAGCGGGTGCTGTCACTGGATGTGAGTCCTGAGGACGTGGGCACCTGTTAGGTGTGGGTTTTACAAAAGATCTGGTTGGATATGAAGAAACCAGCAAACTGGAAGCTCTCTCCCCTGGAAAGTAGGCTACCATGAAATGTCCACCTGAAGGGGCCTTCACTCCAAGACCACCCTGGTCTTCCCTGAGGGGCTCTGAGGGGCAAATTCTCGCTGTCTTTTGGTTCTGAGTCTTCAGGTTTACCTAACAGGGCTCTCTACTGTGATGACCGAGTCCTCTCCTCTGACAATTCAGAACTCAGTTTTCTAGAGGCAGAGGCAGAGCCTGACCGTGAGAAAGATGAATGTGCAAGGGTGTGTGTGTGTGTGTGCTGGGTGTGTGTGCGCACTGGAGGGGTATGTATATGTATGTGTGTGATGGAGGTTGTGTGTGTGTGTGTGTGTGTGTGTGCGCGCGCTGGAGGGCTATGTATATGTATGTGTGTTGGAGGTTGTGTGTGTGTGTGCTGCCCAGGTGTGTGTGTGTTTACACGTGCTCTGCTGCTAGTTTAAAGGATGCGACGCTCCTCAGCAGCCCCTTCCTTTGACCTGCCGTGTGCCTGTTTCAGAACGAGGTGCTGAACCGGCAAATACAGAAGGAGATCTGGAGGATCCAGGACGTGATGGAGGGGCTCAGGAAGAACAACCCCTCCCGGGGCACAGACACGGCCAAGCACAGAGGTGGGCGCCGCCTCCGCCAGCCTTCGGGCTTCTGGCTCCACCCGAAACACTCCAGCGGGCAGGCCTCCATCCCACACTGGCCAGCGCACACTTCCGGCCCTCACACTGTGCTCAGAACCAGCCAGGGCCTTCTCAAGGCTCCCAGATCTCCCCCTGGGCCCTGGGATGGTGGGTGGGACTCCCTTATCTGCAACCCCCCTATCCTGAAATAGACCAGATTTACCACTCAGAGATGCTATTGACCCTGATACCCTAGAAAAGGTCAAAGAGCACCTGGGCATCCCCGGCCCCTTGGTAGTCTGAGACCTCTACCTTAGTGTCTTCCTTCAGCCTTGGGACCCTGGGCAACAGTGTCCTTCCACCTTTGTCCCCTGTGTAGCACACCTCCCCAGCCTCTGACCCAGCCCGTACATGAATTCCCTTTGGCAGCCCGGATGGTCCTGCGACACTAACTCCTCCCTCCGTGTCCTTGGATCCACCTCTCCCTAGTCCACCTAGGGAGTCTGTCCGTATTCCAGGCCACACCCCTGCCCCCTTCCTCATCTTTCTCCTCTCGTTTTCCCCAAGTAGGACTTGGCACCTCGGCCACCTACAGCTCCAACAGCCCTGCCAGCCCTCTCAGCTCTGCCAGCCTCACTAGCCCCCTGAGCCCGTTTTCCCTGGTGTCTGGCTCCCAGGGGTCCCCCACCAAGTCTGGGTCCAATGAGGTAAGCTGACAAGATGGAGTAGACGGTAGCTGGGGGAGGGAGGCCAGGTCCTCATTTGCCTGAAAGTACACCAATTCCATGCCCCAGGGGCTCCGGTCCTAGTCTTTGGCGTTCTGTCCAAGGTAGTCGTTCTCACATCTCGTGTGTGAACTGCCCTCCAGACTGCTCCGTGACTCGCTTTTCCCCTGCCACCTCTAGCTTCCTTCAGGGAAGCCTCTTCCAGAGCACCAGGCTTGGCAGCAAAGATACCAAACACTTTTTTAGGATTTAAATCCAGGGTTGTTCCGAAGGGTGAGAGGGTTGAGAGCTGGCGTAGGGATCAGTTTCCTGGTCAGTCAGTCAGCAAGCATTTGCTGAGACTCTCCTGTGGGAGAGGTATGGTAGGGGGCCCTCTCAGAAAGACACCCATGCATGCCCAAGGCCTCCATTCAGGGAGCCCAGTGTCCGGTGGGGACCGAGACTGATATACAGTCAACAACCAGCCTCAGGAACATGGCACCGTGTGTCTTAATACTGAGCCATGTGGTTTAGACCATAAATGCTCTGATGCTCCAAAGAGAGGATGGAACTAGAACTGGGCCCTGAAGCGTTGGGACAGGTAGCAAAACAAGCCATTGTGGGCAGGGGAGATGCTGGAAGTGCAGGTACAGGGGTGAGGAGGGCTCCAGTGTGATGGTGAGGCAATGGGGAGAGAGCTTCAGAGACGAACTAGGGAGTGATGGGAAGGGGTGGGCAGGGGATTTGCTGGAAGCTCAGGTACAGGGGTGGGGAGGGCTCCAGTGTGATGGTGAGGCAATGAGGAGAGAGTTTCGGAGACGAACTAGGGAGTGATGGGAAGGGGTGCGCAGGGGAGGAGAGCCTGGAGGGTCAGGCAGAGTCAGCTCTGCAGCCGGAGCTCTCCATCCAGGCCACAGGTAGGAGTCTGGGGTCCAGGGCCCCCAGGTCCCAGTGACGCCGTCTGCCTCTGCTAACGCTCTTCTCTCCTACTCTCACAGTGGCTGCTCTTGCTCCTCCTAATGCTCTGGCTTCTCTCTGCCTTAGGAGCCCGGCCCACCGCGGCCCCCCCTCCCCAAAGCCTACGTCCCCCTGGAGTCTCCTCCCACCGTGCCTCCACTCCCTAGCGAGAGCCACTTCTGGCCATACCCCAACTCCCCTTCCTGGCACTGCAGTGGCGAGACAGCCAGGGGTCAGGTACCCACACCCTTGGGTCCTGGAGGGCAGGGGTGGAGGGGATGGGACAAAAGGCCAGACAAAGGGGCAAGGCTGGACACTGAGTCATTTCCCTATTCCAGTATTAATTTTCCCACACCTGAACTTCTGATGGCCTCTGTCTGGTCAGACTCTGGAATAAGGAAAGGGATAGTTGAGACATTCACACAGGGCTTCTTTCCTGTGTTTGCTTTCTGTGGACAATGGGGAAACGAGTCACTGCCCTACCCTGTTCCCAGGCTCCTGGGTGGCCCCTGGCCCTGGGTGGTGGAATGACCCACTCCCTACCAGCATGACCATATGATGGGAATTGAGGGACTCCCGACACGTACTGGTGCCATTCCAACTTCCTGCTCTTGTCCAACCCAGACCCTAATCTTCCCATGCTCTCTCTGCCTCTGCCTTGCCTGTGTCCTCTCTGAGTCCAACAGCCCCTGGGATGTAAAGGTACAGGCCCCTTTCTCCCCTGTTCTGGCCCCTTCTCTTGCCTGGATCCCTAGTGAAGATCCAGGACAGGTGTGCAATTAGGCTTGGAAGAGGTTGCACGGTGAGTAGACAGAGTCCTGTGCCTAAAACTGGGAAACTCATATTCTCATCTCAGCTACTGGGATGTGCATAAGCCGGAGGGTCTGCCCAGCGAGGTGGGCAGAGCAGGTAACAACACCTCTGCTTTCCAGATGAGGGGAGGTGGTAGGACTTACTCATGCTCGCTAGCTGGGCTAGAGTGGAGGTTTCTGACCTCTGGCTAGGCTTCCTTCTCTGTGTTCCTCACCGAGACTTAGATACTCCACTGCACAATGGGAGGAGATGGTGCAGACGATGGCTGAAGTCCCTCCTAGTCTCACAGTTCTGTGAGCCACAAGCTAAATGCCCCTCTCCTGCCCCCAGAATCCTGGTACCAAAGCTCACCTGCTTCTTTTGCTCACGTCTTGGGTGGGATCCTGACAGAATCCTCAGAGACCCTTGGCCTTGTCGCCCCTTCCTCTCTGGTTCACAGAAAATCCATGCTTCTTGGTGCTTTGCCAGGGGGACTGGTCAGGTTGAGGGGACTCCTGGAGGTTTGTGCTCTCATTCCCTGAGAGTACCTTGCACTGGCCAGCCTAATGCCTCCTTGCCTACTTCATAATTGGCACACATAGAGTACCCCTGTCCCATGTTTTCAAGGGTTTGCATTCCAGCCATTGCTAAACAAAGAAAGAGCACTAGGAGCCTGATTCCTGACAGTCACTCTAGCATTAAACATCTTCTCATCTTTTCTTCCCAGCCCAAGGCAAGCTATGAGCTAAGCAAGAAAGAGCCCCACCAGACATCACCCCTGGACACCTCTAGAGACATCAGCCTTGTGTCTACCAGGCAAGAGGTGGAGGCCGAGAAGCAGACAGCTCTCAACAAAGGTACTTCCTGCCCCACCTTCCCCTGGAAGTAAGGCTGAGGGTCAGAGGGGGCCCAGAGAAGTGCTCACTCATTCCCAAAGGTACTACTTACCTTCCTGGGCCTTTCACCTCCATGGTGGGTGAGACTGAGGCTCTGAGGACCAGCCTCCTGTCTGTCTCCATGAGGCCCACTGGCTCCTCTGGCTCCCTGCAGTTGGCATTGTGCCCCCACGGACAAAGTCACCTACTGATGAAGAGGTGACCCCATCAAGGGTGGTGAGGAGGAATGCTAACGGGCTCACCAATGGACTCTCTGCCCGGGTAAGTACACGCACAAGTTCTCTGGGAGCCCAGGTGGGCCCAGGGCCCTCTGTGCGTCCACCCGTCTGCCACTACTGTTTAAGGATACCAAGGCGGGAGGAGGAAGGGGGCAGCAGCCCTGCCAGGGGTCTTCTTCAGGGAGACGTGTCAAAGGACAAGGAATATGAGCACAACAAAGATAAAAGTGTTTTACAAAATTATTATGCTGTGCCAGGGATGAAATCCACATGCAGCAAGCGCCAGTGGTCGGAGACCAAGTGTGCTGGCTAAGCAGTATTAGCATCTTGGGGCGGCTAGGAAATGCACAAAATCCCACATACCTGGTAGCTTGAAACAGCAGAAGTGTATTATCTCACAGTTGTGGAGGCCGATGTCTGCAGCCAAGGTGTGGGCAGGGTTGGCTCCTTCTGGGGCTGTGAGGGAGCGCCCACTCCACGCCTCTCTCCTGGTGTGTGGTCACTGCTGGCAGTCCTTGGCATTCTGTGGCCTGGAGACACATCGCTCCAGTTTCTACCTTCACCTTCACATCACCTATTCCATGTGTCTTCTTGTCGCCCATAAGGACAACATTACTGGTTTTAGGGTCCACCCTGATTCAGGATGATCCCATCTTGAGATTCTTAATTATACCTGCAAAGACCTGTTTCCAAATAAGATCACAATCACAGGTACAAAGGGTCAGGACTTGGACGTATCTTATGGGGACCACTCTTCAATATACTGTAGGCAAGCTTCCCAGAGAAGGAAGATTTTAAGGGATCAGGGCAAACGGAAAAGCTGGGTGGAGGATGCGGTGTCTGTCTGAGTGCCGCCTCCCGCTGCAGCAGGAGCGCCCCAAGAGTGCTGTGTTCCCGGGCGAGGGCAAGGTCAAAATGAGCGTGGAGGAGCAGATCGACCGCATGCGGCGGCACCAGAGCGGCTCCATGAAGGAGAAGAGGAGGAGCCTGCAGCTTCCAGCCAGTCCGGCCCCAGACCCCAGCCCCCGCCCAGCCTACAAAGTAGTAAGTCCTCCCAGGTACCCACAGGGGTGGCCTGACCTCTGTCAACACTGCCCACTCCGCCCACTCCTGGGTGTGGCCAGCCCGGGCTCGAGTGGTTGGGGGTAGACTGAGGCTTAGGGGGCACGGCAGGGGAGGACCCCGGCTGGGCATCTGGGAGGACTGAGGGGGCTCCTCCCCACTAGGCAGAAGAGAGCCTGTAACGAGTGTTTCCTTTATTGTTTTGAAAGAAAAATAACTCACAAAAAGGAATTACTTCACTGTTTTCGTTGAAACAAATAATACGGCATTCAGTTAACAGAGAATAGGATGAAATTCACCACCCAGAAGTAGCCATTACTGATCAAGTGATGAGATCATCACTTGCCAGTACATCGCTAGAGCACTTTCTATGTGCTTAGTCAGCACGGGGCTGAATCTACCGAAGATCATCGTCGTGCTCAGCACTGCGTGGCACAGTGCAACTCACAAACCCCTGTCACGTCATCTTTAGTCCTTCCGAGAAGGCTGAGTTAGGAATGATCGGTATTGTCGTGATAGAAAAACAAAGGCACAAGAAATGAAGGGAGTCCTGAGCCACACAGCCGTCAAGAGTGCAGAGCTGGGAGGAGCCCAAGGCGTCTGCCTACTTTTTCTTCCTACTAAAGATATGAAATATGAAAAATTTATGACTTATAAGTCCTGCCCTCAAACAGTTTACATTCTAGCCAGTCGATTGGAGCTTCTATAATATGAAATGATTGGAGATGAATGTAAGATACACTAAATCAACTGCCCAAAATCTATGTCACAGGAGGTGAACAAAGGGCACAGCGGGACAGGGCGGGACAGTATTGATCAGAGATACTGAAAACATTTTACCTCCAGCCCTTGCAGGTGGGAAGGCTTTGGACAAGCAGTTGGGAAGCATAGCTCTGCAGTGGGGTGGCAGCCAGATGGGGCATGCTGGATAGGGACAGTGAGGCCACAGCAGGGTTAGGACTCCGTGGAGGCACGGGTAGCAGTAGAGGTGCCCACGTCCCCTAGGTGCGTCGTCACCGCAGCATCCACGAAGTGGACATTTCCAACCTGGAGGCAGCCCTGCGGGCAGAGGAGCCTGGTGGGCAGGCCTACGAGACGCCGAGGGAGGAAATTGCCCGGCTTCGCAAAATGGAGCTGGAGCCCCAACACTATGATGTGGACATCAATAAGGAGGTGAGCGGAGTCTAGGGGGCCGACAGGGGTAGAAGCCCTAGGAGGGATGGAGGTGATGACCTTGGTCCCCCCACAGCTCTCCACTCCAGACAAAGTCCTTATCCCTGAGCGGTACATTGACCTGGAGCCTGATATGCCCCTGAGCCCTGAGGAGTTGAAGGAGAAGCAGAAGAAGGTGGAGAGGATCAAGACACTCATTGCCAAGTCCAGGTAACAGGTCTGGGTGAACCTCCATTTCTTCTGCCCACCTGGCACCTAGGACACCTGGGGCACTAGTGCCACTGACTCCAGCACTCTGAACCATGTTGTTGGGGACCCTGAGCCTCTCCAGAGTGGAGCAGCTGGAGGCAGTGGCTCAGGGTGGCAAACTGGGCCCAGCCCTGTGGCCGGAGCCAGGAGGCTGCCATTGGGTGCCCAAAGGACTGCTGAGCTCATGCACCTGTTCTCATCAGGGCAAACTGATGGCCTGCCCTCTGGTGCCTTTTCTCTCCTTCAAGGCAGCCCTACATGTTCACTTGAAGCTTCTAATTCATTTTAAAACATTGTGGGTAGGGGTCCCAACATGTGCTTTGCCAGGTCCCACTCACCCCTGTGGACAGCGTTGTTGAGGACCAGAGCCTGCACATGCCCTTGGCCCCCCGCCCCGCCTACCTCAGTCCACAGGTTTCCCCCACAAGCCAATTCGACCATCCTGTCCCCCCACCATGTCTGTGTGTCTGTGCCTCTTTAGTATGCAGAACGTGGTGCCTGTCGGCGAGGGGGACCTTGTGGACGTGCCCCAGGACTCAGAGAGCCAGCTGCAGGAGCAGGAGAAGCGGATTGAAATCTCCTGTGCCCTGGCGACCGAGGCCTCCCGCAGGGGCCGCATGCTGTCTGGTGAGAGGGGCTGGGCCTCGCTCCGCCAGGGAGAACTGCTGACCACGTGCAGGGGAGGAGGCATGGCGCAGTGAGGGGTGAGGGATAGAGAGGAGTAGGGCAAGGGAAAGGTCCCTCAAGGGCAAGATGAGCATTTGTTGAGCAGCCGGTACTGTGCCAGGCTCAGGGTGCACAGGGGCCAGTTGCTGATGTGCAGGAGCTCAGAGCCTTGATGAGCCTCCTTGCCCCTGTAGAGAAGAATGGCCAAGGCCCTGCAGGGAGGGCCATGCAGGAGGCCATTCTACATGGACAGGTTGGGAAGTGCACACAGCAAGAGGGGATAATTGGCTTGATTGGGAAAGAGAAAAGTGTTTACCAGCTGGAGGGTGAGGGCCAGGTATCCGAGGCTATCCTCTCGCTTCCTGTTCTTGCTGCATTCAGAGAAGAAGAATAAGAGAAGATGGTGCAGGTAACCAAGGAGCCGAGAGTGATACAATCACCACTCTGGCTTCTGACCCCAACCCACTTTTCTGCTAAGAAAAGGTGTGTCTGATGAACTCACCTCACACTGCAAAGGTGCAAAGGGCAGCAGGTCCCAAGTAGATACCAGGAGGTTAAAGTCAACAGGATTATAACCTCTGCTCAGCCTGAAACATCGCCCGGAATAGATGAGGGTGTAATTGTCAAGAAAGAAATGAATGAAGACATGAAGAATTAAAGAAATTCTGTATAAATGGGAGCATGCAAGGTAGAAGAAAAGCAGTGGTTAAGTTGGGAAGACTGGGAGACAGAATATTTCCTCCCCCTCAGACAAGGTGATGAGGATAGAGAGGGAGAGGGAGAGTAAAGGCTGTGGAGACCAGTGAAGAGGGATGCCCTGGAAAGATGCCAGGTTTGATGACTTTGGTCAAGGAAGCAGAGACGGGGTGCTGGCCACAGGGACAGCAGCCTGGGTGAGAGGCAGCACACAGGTGAGGACTGTGGCCAGGAGCTCAGTGGAGGGGATGGCGTTTCCTGTTGGCGATTAAGAGGGTTTGAGTTCTGGCTCTCTGAGGCTCCAGTTTCTCACCTGTAAAATTCAAATCAGAATACCTGTGTGCTGGTGTGAGGAACCGACACAATGTGTGCTGAGCACCCAGGCACTCGGTAAGTGCTCGACACTGCCAGCCAGCCGTTTTAGTGCTGATGTTGGCTGTGGTGGAGGTACTAGTTGAAAACAATAGCTGAAGTAGAAATAGGAACCATTTGTGGGTTTTTTTCTAGCTGTTTTAGATATGGATGTTTTCTGAAACCAGAGGGTTTTAGGCTACAAGAAGGGGCTTTAAGTAAGCCTTAAGGAAGAGGCTACTGGCACTGAAGAGTATAATTAACATTAGATGGGTGGCGAGGGAAAGCCCCTAGGGATATTTCAGAGAGGCTATCAGGGGCTGGAGTGGCTGGCAAGAGAAGGGTGGGCTTCAGCGAACCCCATCCTATAACCAAAAGGCAGCAGAAACAGTCTGGTGGTGAGGAAGCCTCTGTCAAACCTCCCTGAAGTTTAGCTGTAAAATGAACTTGAACTCTCCAAAGATCAAATTCCACATGCTCTGGGCAAGAGGAAACTTCCTGTCCCCAGGGTTAGAGCCTGCAACACTGTTTTCAGTACTTTCCCTGCACCTGCTGCAGCCCTGGCTCTCTCTGCTGCAGCTCCAGCCAAAGGCTCCACAAAAACAGCACCTCGCTGGCCCGTCAGAGTGCCCTCCATGCACTCGGCCTACCTTTCAGGGCTGTACACTGAAAGCAAATGGCCACCTGGCTTCTGCCAAATCCCCAACTATTTAAAAAATGGCTGTGGCAGGGCCAGAACTCAGACTTAGCCCACTGTCCCCACCACCCATGGTCTCTGGCCCAGATTCCCAAGCTGCAGATCTGCCAGACACAGTGAGGACTGTTCCTGGACACACAAAGTGCGGCCTGTATGTCCATGCTGGGGACCTGTGTGCGCGGGGGTGCTGGGCAGAGCTGGTGAGGACAGTACAGCAGACACAGGTGGTAGAGTCAGTGCCTGAATGTGGGTGTGGGGCATGGGTGGTGTGTTCAGTGATGGCTGTTGCTGCATTTGGTTGTAACATACGGTGTGTGCAGACTCAAGTACGTAGTATATGGGAAGATGTGGCAGTTTTCAGTTTGTATACATGGCAAGAGATCATGTGCAGTGTCTGTATCGGTAATGTTTATAGATTACATGTATTTGTGTGTATTCAAGTGTGTGGTGTGTGAGAGAGGGAATATTTGAGTACAACTATAAAAGAATGTATGTATGTTTGTCTGTGTGCGCGAAATGCCAACAGGTTGTGTGGAGACCCGTTATTTTTGAGTACAGGTGGTATTTGGTAAGCTGTTGGAGTGTAGTACATGCGTGTATGGGGACACAGTGCAAGGGTGGAGGCAGCACTTATGAATGCACATGTTCATGTGTGATTGGTTTTGTTTACAGTATGGGGATGATATAAACATGTATATGTTGTGCACAGTATGTCTACATTGCAATGTTTGTGAACATCTAATGTGCGTGCAGTCTGGGGGAGAGCACAGTCTCATGAATGTGAGTACACGTGACTGTGTGTGCAGATGTGCTGTAGTACTTGTGAACACAATTATAACATCACCTCCGCCCAGTGCATACCTGCTGAGTATATGAATTTTAATTATTTCAACGGATGTATTTCTAACATACATTTAGTATTTCTCTGCCTTCTTAAAAAGATTATATTTAACATAATTAATCTTTCTTGCTCTTGCTCCTTTGGTATCATTATAGATATCCTTATTTTGCTGACCTCTGTCAAAGGGATGCCCTTAGGGGCTATAATGGGTTCAGGTCTATTTGTTGCTATGTTCAAGGGGCCCAAACTGTTACATTTTTAAAGTTATTATGTCTACCCTTTACAAAGATTTTCTCTCTTCAGTTGTGCCTTCTTATGAATGTCAGTGGGCCTCTCAATTCCTTTTCTAATTCTTGTTTTTACTCTCCCATGGGCTAGAAACCCAGACAGTCAACACCTATTAGAATTATGTATGAATAAGGGTAACTGGACTCCAAGCAGCACTTCTGAGTAAATTATAAGAGCTTTATTGCTTATACATTATAACTTCTCTTTGGCTTCCTTGAAGAAGTCCTTGCCTAGCTTTTTGGTTTTTGCCTGTTCTAGAAGCTGAGGTTGCCAGGTAACTAACCACCATGATACAGACATGCTCAGGAATGTGTGTTTCAAAAGCATTTGTGAATGTATTTGAAGTTCTATATGCCGGGCCATGTGGGAGTGTGCATGTGTGCACACTTGCGCACGCACACACACGTATCTGACTTGTGGCAATAAGTAAAGACACAGTGTTGCTGGATCCCAGGCACGGTCTGCATTGTGTGTGGGCCGATGGCTCCTTGCTCGTGAGAGAGCTCCGTGTCTTTGGTACATATGTGGGTGTGTGCATATATGTGACGGGCAGGGCCCTGGCCCCTTCTCTTACACAGAAGGCAGGGAAGGTGATGAGGTCCAAGGCAGGGTGGGGGGCAAGGGAGCAGAAAGTTTAATGGCAGGATCTCCCTTTTGGAGTAAACATGTGTGACCCTGGCTGAGGTCTGGTTCTTCTCTGAGCCCAAGTGAGGACATTTTCTCTGCCCCACGCCTGCCTCGCAGCTGGGCCCAGACTGCATAGAGCTGGTCCCTAACAATATGACACTGTCTCATTGTTCTCAACGTGGAATAATAATGATAATAGAGTAAAATCTCATTAATTCAAGGTCACCACTTGAAGGCTTGTACTGATTTGTTGAGGGGCGGATGGAAGTGTGCCCTCACTGGATTGGAGCTGCAGGCCTGAGTGACAGCGGGCACACATTCTGAGCCCTCGAGTCCATCTAAGATAACAGAACTTGCTTCCAGCCTCTCAGAAGCCTCTGTTGAATGGAGTTGATTAACATGATCACTTCATTTCAATCCATTCATAAAGGGGAGCCTGATAATTTGGATTAGTGTGATTTTACTGTACTATTAATCATTATCATAGTGATATCACTGTAGATAAGTGCCATCCCCCATTCTGTCTGCCCAATGGTGGAGAGGTATGCAAGCCTCCCCATTGTCCAGATGGAGGGGAGCTTAGGCCCAGAGAGGCCAGGCCTCGCCCACAGCCACAGTCACGCTGGTTCTCGGCAGAGCCTGGATCGGCCAGGTCTCCGTGAAGTCCCGTGCTGCCCTCCATGGCACCCGGCACAGGCCAGCGCTGCCTCAGCTTGAGCCGGTGCCGGGTCAGCTTTGCTCTTCGCTTGCCTCCTGCCCTGCTCCCTGCCCACCTGGAGCAGGGTCCAGCCTGCTCACTCCCCCGCCCCGCCGACCCCGATTCACTTCCCTGTTCATTTCTGTTTCCAGTGCAATGTGCCACCCCAAGCCCTCCCACCTCCCCTGCTTCCCCGACTTCACCAGCCAACCCCCTGTCGTCTGAATCCCCACGGGGCACCGACAGCAGCCATACCATGCAGGTCTGAGCTCTGATGTAAGCACTTTTCTACTGTATTTCATCCACCCCAGGGAGTGGGACCCCTGCCCTCACCCCCATCGAGCCATCTGCACACCTCATTCCGGCATTGCTTCTCCCCTCAGCCCCGGTGTCCATGCTGCTCCTGCCCCCCATCCCTCTGCTTGTGCCCAGTGTCCCCATGTAGTGCTGGACTAGGGCCGCTGGCACGCTGCTGCTTGGACCCTGTAATGCCTACGGGCTTTGCTGCTCCGGAAGAAGACAAGAAACAGAGCTGAGGCCTCCCTTGTCCACTGCTGGGAGGGCACTTCCCTGACACCCCTCCCGAGTGGCTCCTGGCGGCCAATAAGCCTCCCATCTGTAGGGATAAACAACAGCCCTGCTTCAGAAGCACTCAGAAGCTGTTTCTCCCATATCTTATCTCTCCCAGATCTTAGTGTAACTTAAAATAACATCAGAATCAATAGCCAAAGGCAAGTGGAGAAGCACATTGACTACTTCTTCTCCCTCAGGGGTGGGGAAGGGGGCGGGTTTCTCCCAGGCAAGCTGTCTGTGGTCTGCTCTGTGTGGCACTCTCTCACCCGGTTTCTCTCTTCTTCAGCACAAGCCCTGGCTGAGGCCAACGCTGTGAAGCTCCACAGAGCCACCTTCTGAAGCCCTCTGCCTGCCGAGCCCCGCCCGCCCTGGCCCTAGCCTGGGGCTCCCATGGAAAACTGCAGGGGCCAGGCTGGGGGCAGGGGTGCTGCCCAGGGGAGCGAGAGGAACCTCCGGTACTTCAGTGTCCACACGCCCACCAGCCAGGCCCTGGAGCCCTCACCACTCAGATAGAGGTCCTCAGCCAGGGCCTGAAATGGTGGGGTGGGGAGCATCGTGTCTGATGCCCAAGTCACAGGGAACCTAGGCCTGACTCTGGTTCTCCGGGGTTGTGATGGCCCTACTGGAACATTCCTGGATGGAGAAGACACCCTGGTGGGGAAGGTGCTCTGGGCTACCTTAGGTTAGGACTAGAATTGAAGAAAAGATGGATACTGCTTCTTCTGGCTCTTCTTGACACGAAGGACCTCAGCTGCTATCATCCTCTTTCCCCATCAAGCCCACCCTACTGTCCCAGCTGTACCCGGGGCTTTGACACATCTCTGCTGTGGGTGCTCCTTTGTGGTCCAGTGGAGACTAGCCACGCTGCTTGAGCCAAAGACCAGGTGACGAGAGATGGGGAGTGGCTGCTTGGCTCCCAGAGGCGAGGGTGCGGGCTGTGATAGAGCAGCAGGTCTGTGCAGTGTCTGCGGGAGGTTGAGAAGGGAGAGAGGGGGAGGCCCTAGGAAAGGAGGGAAGAAAGCAGCAGGACTCACTCGCAAGTAGGAGGACAGAGACATGGAAAGGGGGATGGGAATGTTTTCCTGACGTGAGCTTAGCTTGGTGCCAAGTACAGCTCCAGACCGTTAGCTCAGCGCTTCCCACCTCGTCTCCAGGCTCAACGGGCCTGCCAACCCAATGACCCCGAGGCCTCACCAGCAAGCTCATGGTGGCCTTCAGCTGAAGTGCTTGGCATGGGCATATGGTAGGGAGCGAGGGGGTGGATAGGACAGTCTGGGGCACAGATGGCCCTTTGTAGGTCTGGATCTGGTGTCTGCCTTCCCTACTGGGCTCAGGGACAGAGAGGAGGACCTGTCTTATGCAGGATGTGGTCAGCCTTGGGGCCTTTCCTAACCATTTCCTTGTCCCCTTACCCTTTAGAATGTGTGGTGGGGAAGCTTAGAGTGTGCCCAGGAAGAGGAAATGCTACCTTAACCTGGGAAGCCAGATTCTAGGACCCTGCCCCAATTTCAGGCATCCCAGATGAGGACCAGTTGGTTGTACAAAGGATTCCCTTCTAGGTTGGCTCTTTCAGGATCCACCTACCCAAGGAGGCCAGTGGGGGAGAGACAGAAGCAAGCTTATTCTTGCTCCACCCACTTTGAGATAAATGTAGCCAGAGAGGAAGGAGGAGGGAGATGCAGCTGAGAAGCCTTGGCCCCTAGGCCTTCTCTTTGTCAGAGCTGCTGTCCTGAGACTCCAGCCTGACCTCCATTGGCCCCAAGAACAACGACTTTATCTTCCATCAATCCTCCAACTCCTTCATGGCTGGGACAGTTACTGGTTCAGAAGCAAGTAAAGATGACAGTTCATTCAACAAATATTTATTGAGTATCTTTTATGTACCAGGCACTGTTCTAGGTGCTTAGGGTAGTCTTCTGCTTCTGAGGGATTGCAGACTGGGGGAATTCCACTTGTCTTCACTTCTGTCCAGTTTTGGGCTACACTTCCCATCTTTAGCACAGCTCGAGCACTCCACACTGTCCTGGGCTGTCTCTTCCAGACTGGCGGGTGGGGTTGGCACCTAGGTAACCCTCTTCCTCTTTCCTCTACACCTTTCTCCATTCACAAGACACAGATGTTTTTTTCAGGGCCTTCCATCCCTTCCCCTTCCTTTGTCTGTCTATCCATTTTTTAAAGTGATATTTTAAGAAATACATGTAAAATACCAAGGATTAATGTCTGCACATCTTGTCACATCTTTCTTACCTCTTATTTCATAAAGCTGGCCCTTTATGTTGCTTTACATGCCTTAATATATGTTTTATGAAGATTATACATATTATAGATGTATATGTAATATATATTTGTTTGAATGTCTGGTCCTTTCCTAGAGCTCCTGCCCAGGCCCACGTTCTTTTTTGTTACTTTCCATACCATTCCTAGCATATTGCAGCTGTAACCCATGCCTTTTGATCCAAAGAAGGGAAGAGAAAGACTTATTTTAAGACATATCTATTTAATGCTTTTATTATAAAAGCAGATCTGTTTTCAAATGTGCAATGTCTGAATGGAATTGGCGAGCCATGTGAGGTCACAAGTGGCTGCCTCTAGGTCCGACCCTTCGCCCTTCCCTCTCCCCTGCAGCTCCCTTCCTCCCATTCCCCCGTCTGCAGAGGGCTGGCCCCCAGACTCACCTGGAGAGCATCTTACCGGGGCAGGACATTCTCTTAGAAGTCCTGCTCTAAGGATTTGATTACACTGTCAATTCTGGATGACCCTCGAGGGTTATCGGATATGAATCCTATGGAAGAAAATGTTTACAGCGTGTGCACAAAAGTACACCCATGCAGGCACCTCCCCTCGGATGTACTCCTGGACCACCTCCCTCCATCACCGTGCTGGAAAGGGCAGACGGTTTTTATGGCAGCTTGTACCAGGCAGTGCCATGGATGTCTGTCTGTTCCTTGATGGACCCAGGATATGGTACAAAGGCCAAAGGGAATGGTTTGGGATGCCTGGTCCTTCAGCGCAGAGGTGTTCAAGTTCCTTGGACTTCTCACACTCTTTTTTTTACTTGACCTATCTCTGGGTCACTTCTATGGCATATGTTTCCCTCTGTGACCTTTCCTCTGGGGACTGTTGTTAAGGGCCTGGAACCTTGGTCTGGCATCCAGACTGCAAAGTCAGCTTCTGGGCTGAGGAGGGTTCCACGGACAATGTAGCATCTCAGCCTTGCCCACAAACCCTAGGACTTCTCTCCAGCCGGCTGCCCCTGGGGTGCCAAACCAAGCCAGCTAAGCCTTCCAAACCGCTTATCGACTGTCAAAGTGTGCAAGGGGCTCTTGCTTTGTATGGATTTGGACAGGATGGAGGCCTTTTGTCCAGAGGTGGAATCCAGGGGGCTGAATCCTAGCTCCTGGCTAGCACTGCAAACCTGACCTCCCAACTTTGACACTTATTGGCCCCTGTCCCCAGCCTAGAGCATCTTGCTATGAATGAATGGGGCCCGGGTGGAGGCCCAGGGCTGAGAATCCATCAGGCTACTAATCTAGAGCCTTCCCAAATAGCACATTTACCTCCCTGATCAATAACCAGAGGCTGCAATCAAATATTGCTACTGTCACTTTAAAGGTTTTCTGAGGTTGCAAGCTGTGCTCATTTGCTCTCTGCCTTGGTGAAAGGCATGTTCTTAGGGCAGGGCTGACTATAGTAAGAGGAAACCAATTCCTTTCCCCTTTAGGCACCCCCTACCTGGAAGCTCTTAAAACTAAGAAAAAATATAAAATATACATATATATATATATATACATACATACATATATCTATTTATGCACATATTGGGGCCAATCTGATTTGCTAGTATTAGACAATACACCATACAAGGAAATGTATGATCTCAGTGTCTTGATTTAGTTTAAAAGTGACCTTAGAAGAGTTAAGGTTAGATAAACAGAGGGCATCTCCGTCAGGAGACGGAACAGCTATAGCAGCCCCTTAGCAACTTTCTAGCCAACAAGCCCACTCTCCTGGGGAGAGGGGCATCCTGACTAATAGGCTAGTGTTTGGGTCCCCTCTCAACGGCATCCTTTTTAGATATACGTACTGGAGAACCCTCCTGAGCTCTGCATTTGTATATTGCAACTTTGTATAAACCCAATACAGGAAATAAAATGGTTTGTACAAATGGTGTGTCTCTTGCACTGTGTCCATGTCTGCCTGTGGCTGGCCTCGGGGTTCATGGCAATTTATGGGGGTTCTGGGGCCAGGCCTTCTCTAAGAGCAGAGGCAGGTTCAGAGCCTCAGTCCCCCCCACCCCTCACAACCCTCTGCCTCAGGCTGCACATCTCCGCCTCCCTCCCAGGCTGCAGTCCCAGAGTTCTCGGAAGTGCCACCTCCCCATGAACCCGAGATGATGATGTACAGCCAACATCATGGTCATCTTTTTGGCTCAGGTGATCCCAGATCAAAGTTTGTCCCAGGGTCCTGTATGCTGGGAGCATCAGATGCTCCAGGCCCTGGAACCTGCCCCTTGGTTTGGTCTTTGAGACTGAGGGTAGGACTGTAGGAGAAAAACAATGCTCAGCCTTTCTCGATTACTATACAATGCCCTGTATTTCTGCTTTAGTGTACAGGAAGGCGTATGATTGAGGGGGTTGTCAGAAAGGCCACCCAAATTCTTCCAGCCTCAATGCCTTTGGTTTATTTCTTTTGGCAAGATTCGGTGGTTATCGGTTATTGACACTCAGTGTGAAAGACTGAACGAAAGCTTCTCAGTTTGAACTCTTTCTGTGAACAATAAGGGCCAAGAAGCCCTATAAATTCTATGAGGTAGAGAGTAGAGAGAGACCATGAACCCATAGTAGTGGCAGGCCTCAGATGGGTTTATGCAGGGTGTCTGGGGAGAGATGGACGTGTGAATGGTTCAAGAAGGAGAAGAAAAGTGAGGAAGAAGGCTTGGAAAGGCAAGTTTCCTCTAATTCCTGATTTGTCTTGGTCTGGTTCTAAAGGCTGATTTTGATCCTGGACTCATCTCTAAAGGGCTACTGGAGTAGATAAAAATAAAGTGACTCTTTTTGGATTTTGTAACATCCTGGGGAGACTATAAATCCTGATGTCCTTTGTGAATCACGGAGAGTTGGGACCAGATGCAGGCTCAAGACAGGTCTTTTGGGTTGGGGAGGTGTACTGGAGAACTTGTCAGTTCCCGAGTCTGCATCTGTATCTATAGCCCCCTGTAGGCCAGAGCCCACAGCTTGGAGAAGAGGTGGCATGTGAGAGCACAGAGAACCACTGGGCGTCACTGTACCCACGAACAAGGCAGGCTCCTCTCCACGAATGATACCCACCGGTCCTTGTCCACTCCTCCTCGGGGCCTAGTGCAGCCCTCAGATGGACAGGCTGGGGCTGTAAAAGGGGGCGGCACTCAGGAAATGCAAATAAAACCGCAACTAGCAGAACGCCGTTTTAGGAGTGTTGTTCTGTATCCGTGGTGATTTATTTATTCTTAAAGAGGGGCATGTTGCCTGACCAGTGATGGCGCAGTGGATAAAGTGTCGACCTGGAACGCTGAGGTTGCCAGTTCGAAACCTAGGGCTTGCCTAGTCAAGGCACATATAGGAGTTGATGCTTCCTGCTCCACCCCTCTCCTCTCTCTCTCCTCTCTCAAACGAATAAATATAATCTTTAAAAAAAAAAAAAAAAAAGAGGGGCATGTCAATGTCAGGAAGGCAGCCAGACATTGCCGTTGCCAGGGAACTGGGGCTGGGGCTGCCCTGTACCCCTCATCTCTGAGCAGTGAAGGACCGGCCCCCATGTGGCTGAGACTGACCTGGCGAGAGAAGGTGATGTCCTGCTTGACTCCTGGCTCAGCTCCTTGCTCACTCCACAAGTTTGCACAAGTCACAAAAATCCATGAGTCTGTTTCCTCATCTGTGATATGGGAATATTAATACCACATTATAGAGCTCTCAAGAAATTCAAATGATAAAAGAAAATCACTTGGGAAATTTGAATTCACTTACAAATGTGAGTAGGTGGTAGTGATGCTGTGTGGGCCCAGGGCCATCTCCAGGGCATGGTGAGAGAAGAGGGAGAATGTCTGCCAAGGTCTCCCCCTTCCCTGAAAGCTGTCACCTGGGCTCTTGCCGCTCAGCCCTCTGGGGCGCCCTTTCACTGTCCACTTCTACTCTGCCAGCCCAGACAAAGGGTACTCCCCCAGGCTTTCCCCACGGTGGCCAGGTCAGGGGCTGCCACAGGCTGAGGACCAGCCCAGCCTTCCGGGGCTACAGCCTCCACCCGGGGGGTACCCACATGAAAAGGCTCCTCTCCAGAAGGGTGAGCAGTTGACCTATCTGGGCCTAGCTCCAGTCCCCAGTGCTGCCATCTGAGAATCAGGACAGGAGGGCCCAGTTTCCAGAGAGTTTAATTCTGAGCTCACAGGTGGGTTTCACGACCAGCTGGGATGGGGCAGAGGTATTCCAAGTTGCTATTTTGCACACTTGTGGGAGCTGTTTAGGACCACAATTTAATAAAATGAGAGCAGAAGTCTTTCATGTAACAGCCTTTAATAGTATACAAATAATAGTAACATGAATACCAATAGTAATTATTATAACGATACAAGAAGACTAATAACAATGGCTCATGAAGTGTTTACTGTGTGCCAGGTACCTGGCTCTCTGCCCGTGAATTGACCCACTAATCCTCATTATAGCTCTATGTGAAAGGTACTATTATTAGCCAAGAAACCATGGCACAGGAAGGATAAGAAAAATGTCTAAGGTCTCATAGGCCTAGGATAAAGCCCAGGGTGCTCTGACTTTAGAGCCTAAGCTCTTAACTTAGTGGTCTCAATGGGGAACTTTGGAAATTTGTGGGGGAGCTCAAACTGTCTTAGGGTTAAGGGGGAAAAAGTGTTACTGGTACTCAGTAAACTGCAAGGCACAGGACTGATTTTCACAATAATTATTGGTCCTGTATCCTGCACAACTTTACACTATGCAAGTGGGCTATGCCCACTACCAGAATGTCATGTAATTCATAATAGTACTAAAAAGTCTTTATAAGCTTCTAAGTTTTTTTTTTATAAGTTTCATGACTAACTCAGTAAGTTAGGATATGGTTATTACGGAGAGGAAACTTAAAAAGAATAAAGAGATTATCTCAAAATTATTGAATAATCTACTCCACCATTGCCTACAAAATGCATGATAACATTTCAGCCCTGTATATTCGGTTGAAATGGTTCCAATGCAGCGGGGGTCTTGCTGAGTAAGGAAAGAGATTGAATGTAAATATTTTAACGGAGGAAATCTGAGAGAAACAACCAGAATGAAAGCAGAGATAGTTGAAATGTAAGGAATCTCACTGGCTCTCTTTAATAAATTTTTTAGAAGTTATTTCATATTATTGCCATCCTTTGTATTTTTAAAGTTTTTGCAGCCCAGGGTCTAACAACTTATGTGGTAAGGATTGCATACAGAAATATTTGGGGGGAGTTGCCTGTAGTTATTTTTATCTTTCTCTGACATTGTCCCGGGGTCCCCCATGCATTTGCTTTAAACCACTTATATCACCATTTCTCTTTCCAATCCATCCTTATTTCCCATTGTCTACTGGGAATATAGGAGCTCCAAGGCCTTTTAGGATCTTACAAACCGAATTTAACCTCGACACATGATAGCGTTTCGAGACAGGGATCAAGCGTCTGTGCTCCGCCACCATTCCATGTGGTAACATAGGAGCGGCTTCAACAACACTCACGCGAGAACCAGTTTCTCTGCCTTCCCATCGTGCTTCCTCACTCCTCACGTTGCCGTCTCTGATTTGCCTTGATTTATTGTCCCTCCTTCAAGTTAGGTTCTTTTCCTCTCTCTTTTTCTCTGCAAGTACATCTGGTCTGTTATTACTTACCTAACATTAATTCTTACTCTAGTATTTACTCCCTATTACTTTTTTTATAAATTACATAATGGGAGATGTTTACCTGAAATCTATGTACCCTTGTTGATCAATGCCATTCTGTTAAACCTAATTTTCTAAATAAATAAATAAAATTACAATGGCTCTGGTCTTCTATGTCTCTTAATTCAAATGTGTTTATTTTAAGTAGGTACAAGTAATCTGCCTATTTCATTTATGTCCTCTGGTAAGTCTTGCCTAAGCATTTATATATTAAGAGATGTTGTGTTTTATTATAAATTATTTTTTATTCTTGATGATAATTAGCTTTATTTGCATTTTTTTAAAATGATGAAAGTAGACTGGTCATCACGTCTATGAACTTACCAATTTCAGGATAGAGGCGACATTATAAAGAGGCTCTGATGGAGTTGAGAACCACTGCTCTGCAATGGAGAAAGGATGCTAGGAACTATCCCTCCCTTTTCTCAGGCCCACAGAGAGGAGAGGATGCATCCATGTCTACACAACTCGTGAGTAGACTAGCATCAGGCTTTCTCAACAGTCCAGCCCTATCCCAAGTCCAAATTCATCTCTTATCTTCCATAATTCAGCATCACAGTGCGAAGCTGGAGAAAGGTAGTGGAAGCCCATGTCTCCCCCCCCCCCCCAGGGTGCTTTGCCCTGGGTATAACTCTGGCACTCTCCGGGGACTAGCAGCAACAGTTTTTACTCAGCTGCTTGTCACCCCCTAACGTATAGCATGGGTACTAATGCAAAACAAGCAAACTACTTACAAGATGAATTTTGTACTTTTCCGAAAAGAAACACAGGTTCCGACTCTTCCCATGTGCTCCACAAAACCCAGTAAGGAGTCTGGATACTCCTAGATCTTAGTTCTTTTATTTACAGTCCAAGTGTTGCAGATGAGTAGGAAGCAACTGAACTCAACCCGAGGGCATGGGGCAGGGGTGCAATGGAAGAGTCAGGTGGGATAGAAGATGCTCCAGGTGCCCAGCGCTTGGAGGGGCACTGCTCTACGGGAAGGAGAAGGAAGCGTGTGACTTTCAGCAGCCGTGTGTGTGTGTGTGTGTGTGTGTGTGTGTGTGTGTGTGGTTAATGATTTACCAGAGGCTCCTTTCACAACTTACCAAGGGTCAGCTTCCCTGAGCATGCTCAAGCTGGGTTCTCTGTACTCTCCCCAGCCAGCGTCAGCCCCGGAAGGCCCCCAAGGCAGCCTGCGGCATGATCTCCATCTCTGAACGGCAGAGTGAGTGTAAGGGGCCCTGCTTCAGAGGGGATGGGCTGAAATGGGGTGTCTAGGCTAGGTGGGGGCCAAGATGATGCCCTCCCAACTGGGATCTCTTTGTGGGAAACCTGTGAGGTGACCTCTGGAGCCAGCAGCCCAGAGCTGCCGTGTTGGCATCTTCGAGGCAGCAGGGCCACGGCTGGGCGTGGCTCCTCTGACTTCCAGGGGTTGGAGGATTGCCAAGGGCCCCCAGGTGCTTGGGGGAACTAGGAAGTTCACCATTCAAGCTGGTGCCTTTCCCACTCAGGATTCTTAGACCTGGGATGCGGCAAAGGTGGACCCAGGCAGCCCTTGCCCATTCAGACATTTCCCCCATGAACTCTCAGGGTCTTCTGTGTCCTTTCTTATCAGAAAACAAACGCACTCCTAGACAATCATCCTCTTCCTTTGGGAGGGGGCAGGGAAGTGGCCTGCAGGTTGGGGAACTGGCTTTGTGAGTTTCACTTGGGTGAGTTACTTAAAGCTCCTGAGCTTCAGTGTCTTATCTGTGAACTAAAGATAATACTCATTCACTCAAAAAATTTGTCTCCTCTTGTGCCAAGCACTGTGTTGAGCATCAAGTACACAACAGTGGATGAACAGACATATCCCATGCTTACAGTCTAGATGGGGGAATAGGAGATTAACAGATAAAGAAGTCGGCAGGTAGTATGTCAGGTGCTGATACATCCTCTGGACAAAAATAAAACAGGTGAGCGGGTTCCGGAGTGTGAGACAGGAAGCGCTGCCATCTTGTATAGAGTGGTTAGCAAAGGCTTCACTGGAGAGGGCCCTTTTGTACGAAGACCCACAGGAAGTGAGGGAGAAGAGTCATGCAGCTAGCTACCTAGAGGGGGAACTGTTCTAGGAAGAGGGGCCGCCAGCGAGAGGCCCTGAGGCACCGGCATATTTGGTGTATCTGAAGAACAAGGAGGCTGGTGTTGCTATAGCAAAGTGAGCCAAGGGGAGAAGAGTAGGAGTTTAGTTGGGGAGGCCACTGAGAGGCCAAACTGTGTAAAAACTTGTTTTTATCTCCATAAAATAGGAAACCATTGTAGGGTTTTGTGCAAAGGAGTGATATGATCTCTTTGTATTTTTGAAAGATCACTCTGGGTGTTGGGTTGAGAACAGCAACATGGAGACCAGTGCTGCAGTGGGAGATGATGGAGGAGACCAAGATGGTAGCAGTGACCTGGTGGGAAGTGATGATGCTGGGTCTGTTGGGAGAGAACGGTTGGGAGGATTTGCTGATGGATTGAATGTGGAGTGTGAGAGGAAAAAGTCAGAAATGCCTCCAGTATGTTAAACCTGGAGCAATTAGAAGGAGTGAGTAGGGGAAGCAGGCTGTTGAGTCTGAGGTACTGCTGTTATAAAGTACCACACCCCAGATTCTGAAAGGCACTGTACCTCATTTCATCAAGTTCACGTAGAGACACCCAGTCCAGATGAATTTGGAAGAGTTTTATTAGAGGAGGAGATTTTAAATATGCCGGCCACATATGGCTGACACGGGGCATCTGCAGGCCCAAATCGTATAGTCCCAAAAATAGTTCAGGGGCTGCTTATATACCCCTGATCACATATGGGCGGGGAAGAGCATGACTTCCTGTACAACTGGCAACATTTGTTTAGGGGATACACAGAGACATTAAGACTTTCAAGGTAACACAATCAAAGATGTTTACAAATCTTTCAGGGTTCCTCTTCCCTCACTAGCCCAGAGGTATTTTACCCTCAAGATTCCAGGAAGGGGGAGCAACTACAATCAATGCAAGGTGGTATGTAAATGCTGCCTCCTATTGAAAGAGAAGAAGTTAACCCTTATTTTAGATTTGAAACTGAATGGCCCATTGTTCTTGCAAGCCAGAAACTTCTACATTCTTCTCCCTCCCCTCCCTAAAGGAGGGACGGGACAGGAAAGCCTGATAGAAAAGCCTGACCTTTCCTCCCAGAAAATCAATATCAATTTTCAGCTTTTTGGTTCCTTACAACACTGCTATTAGGCATCCAGGTGAGATGTCAAGTAGGTAGTCAGGTACTTGAGTCTGGGATGGAGAGAGGAATTTGGCAGACAATATGGCTCTATAAAGTCATCTGGGGCAGAGTTTCCAGCCTCCCCACTACTGACATTTTGGGGCAGGGCAGTTCTTTGTTGCAGGATCTGTTCTGTGCGTTACAGGATTTTATCCACATCCCTGGCCTCTACACACTAAATGCCACTCCCATTCCCAGTTGTGATGACCAAACATACCTCCCAACATTCCCAAATGTCTCCTGAAAAATGAAATCACTCCTTCCCATTGGAGAATAACTCACCTTAATATAAAAATATAGAAAGAAGATGGCTGAGGCCTGAGTCCAGTGGCAAGCCAATATTTTATTAAACCAAAATGTGCTAAATCCTATGAGGAATGCGCCAAAGTCTATGAAAGAAAGAATTGAGGGAACCGGATTTAGGTCAGGGACTGGAGGGTGGAGTAGGTTCCCTGAGGAACTGACATTTGCACTGAGACTGAAGGATGACTGTGCATTCAGCAGATAACAAGTGGGAGGAAACTGCATATATAAAGGCCCTGAGGCAGGAGGCTTATCGTGGAAGTACTAATGATGTGGTTGGCCTGTGGCAGGCAAAGGGGATAGTGGCAGAGGATGAAGTTGGACAAGCAGGCCTAGGCCCCGTCATGCAGGGCCTGTGAGCCGGGGGAAGCCATGGAGGGGTCTACGCCGTGCACTGATATGACTGGATGGTGTGTTCTCTGAGCTCCCTGACTACTCCGTGGAGAAGGGATGAGAAGGAGGCAGGACTGAAGCAGAGACTAGCAGGAGAAAGTTGGAGGGTCCAGAACAGACAGGAGGGTGACTTGAAATTAAGCGCTGAGAGTGGAGAGAATTACGGAAGAAGAATGAAACCTAGCTGACCAAGGTAGCAGTGAGGAGACTCAGTGATGGCTCTCAGGCTCCTGCTGCAAGCTGCTGGGTGGGTGGCGGTGACATTTTTATTCATTTGAGGAAAACCAAGGCAGGCGCAAGTCGAAGGAAAGCATATCAATAGTTCAGTTTGAACCAGTTGAGTTCAAGAAACCAAGCAGATATGTGAAGTAGGCAGCTGGGCATGAGTTTGGAAGTTCAAACTCAGTATCTGATATTTCTTTACTTGGGCTAAATAAATAATAATAAATTTAGTATATGAAAGATAAATATCAACACTGCCAGCACATGAGTTATATTTAAAGAAATGGGAATACGCATGCAAATAGAATGAGAAATGAACTTGGGCTGAAGCCCTGCGTAATTTGAATCCCAGGAGGCAGAGAGAATAGGAGAACAGTCAGACAGCAGGCAGGAACCTGACACCACGCCGCCATGGAAGCCAAGAGAAAGGCTGTTTCAAGAAGGGAGTGGCTAACTGCCAATTGACGATGACTGACACCCGCCCATTGGATCTGGCAACATGGACATCACAGACAGGCAAAGCAAGCACAGGTTCTGCGGGGGAGTATGCAGGTGGAAGTAGACTGGGCTGGATGGATTAAAGGCACTGTTTCTATAGCCAGACTACTGGGATCAAACCCCGGTCTGCCAGCTGCTCTCCGTGTGCCCCTGGGCAAGTGACCTGATCTCTCAGTGTTTCAGTGCTGTTTGTGAAATGGGGTTAACGGTGTTATCTATCTCATAGGAAGTTAGAAGATTAAATGAGTAAACAAGACTTAAAGTGCATAGACTGTCAGGCACCGTATACGTATTAGTGTTAGTGGTTATTACTATTCATCACTATTGTTAATTTTGAAAAGTTAAGGAAGACTCTCTTCCTGAGCAATTCAATCCTAAAGCCATTAGGTAAAAAGGGGGGTGGTGCTCAGAGCAGGTGTCAAACCCTAGCCGGGTTGAAGGGGTTCACACTGGGATGGCCTGGTGCCAAGGCAGAGCAAGGAGAATATCCTGGCAGCATCAGGGCAGGGGCTAGAGAGGAACTTGACAGTGGAGGAACCTGGCAGACACCACCTTAATCAAGTGGTCAAAGAAACGTCATCAGTAATGGGCCAAACTGAAATCATGCATCGCCTCATATATGTAATGAGAACACAGCATCTCATCTTGTTGATATTTCTGCATAAACAGTGTCTAGTCATGAGCAAACATCAGACGAGCCCAAACAGAGGGACAGATACAAAACAACTGGCCGAGATCTTCAGAAGTGTCACACTCATGTCAAGGGAAAATCTGAGGTACTATTCCAGACAGCAGAGACCTAGAAACCAAATGTCACAAGTGATTCTGAACTGGATCCTTTTGATAAAAAAGATATTACTCGAACAACTGATGAAACTTAAACATGGTCGGACTTTAGAAGGCAGTAATGTACCAATGTTAATTTCCTGACTTTGATGATTGTATCCGGGCTACATAGGATAATAAAAGAAAACCACACCAAATTATTCAGGGGTAATGAGATAGCCTTTGGCAACTACTCTCAAATGGTTCAGGGCAAAAAATTTTTTTTACTGTACTGGCATTTTTCTGTACATTTGTGATTGTTGAGAGAGAGAGAGAGAGAAAAAAATGAATGGTGCTCCAAGACTCCCTGCACATCACCCACTCCAAGAGATACTGCTTTCCTTTCTGGAGCAAGAAAGGCATTGCACATGGTTTCAGTTAAAGGGCTACAGAGTGGGAGTTGAGGCAGCCCAGCTCATCTGCGACAGGTTGCTGGCTGTGGGCTCTTCTTGGCAGCTGCTCTGAAGCTACAGTTTGGGTTGATTGCTAAATAGGGCCGCCATCAGTCTGTCCTGACAGGGAGACCTAAAGCTGGTCTGTCTCTGAGGTCTGGGGACATCCCTGCTTCTCACTAGGTGGTGTCCTGGAGAGGCAGGGCTCCTCCTTATCCTTTGCTCCAGCAGGGGGCGTTCTGCCACCGGATCTGCCATGAAGAAGTTTAAGAGCAACCCCAAATTGGTAACTTAACTGAAATTGTTAAACTACACCGGGAGAAATGCAAGAGAGGGAGGAAGGTCTGAGGTTTGTGTGTGAGAAACAGCGTGACACTTTTCCGTGAGGTTTTGTGTTCACGGGGTACAGTGTCTCCACTGAACATTAGAGGCACGAAGTGTGGTCTGTAAAGAAGGCTGCCCCCATCACAGGAAAATTGTAGAATTCCACGAGCCCTTGAAGAAGAGTGGGGAAGTAATAACTAGGTAAACTAGCAAATCACTGTTGCAGAAGAAAGAAAGTATAATACAGGAGAAAAGACAAAGTGTGAATTTACTCATTTTCTACAAAATGAGTAAGAGGCTATTCTTAACTGTTTATAGGATGAACATATAGATATCTTAACAAAACAAAATTAAAACAATAAAATATTCACATTATATATTATATAATGTTCATAATATATGAGGAGCCACTGAGCCATTTCACCCGCAGGTGTTGTAAAGTACCAAAGGCTACAGAATTAATATTAATATTTTAGGAGGCTTGGAGAACATTTTATTAATTTGGGTTAAGGTGTGCAGAGAAATTGTGAGAATAGTCTCTGTACTGTGTGATTGGCATAACCAGGATGGCTCTTGCCATTGTATTGTAAATGAAAAGGGAAGGAAAGCATAGATTCCCTGACATTCCACCACACCTCTGGGGAAAGGAGTGAATGGCTAGCCAGGTGCAGGAAGGGAAAAGCCAAAATAAACCTTTTCTTATAACTATGAGCCATTTGCGGGCATTTGTCCCCACAGAAACTACCTCTCTTATGTAAATGCATGTGGTTAATACCTCTGACTCTGGACAGAGAGATGGCGGATGAACACTAGAAAATATAGGAAGGCCTTTTAACATGTAAAGAGACATCTTTCTACCATTGTGTTGGCTTGTAAATTTGTTTTCTCCAAAATGATGTATGGTTTGCAAATTGAATGTGGTCCTATCATGTTAAAGGACATATGACTATAACCAATAGCGGTATGGGGCTCCTAATTGCAATTTTTGCTTCTGTACTTCCCACTTACAAAACTATAAAAACTAAGTAGAACAAAGGGCCGGCGCGCTCTCCGTCAGATTTCTGTCGGAGTTCCCGCCGCTTGGCCAAGCTAGACAATAAAGCTTTAATGTGTAAATGTCGGACCTTGCTCCTGTCTTCCATAATTCGGGTCCCTCCGAATTTGGATCAACAATATATATTATAAAAACATCTACCTAAGGTGATAGAGGGAAAGGATAGATTGTCAGAACTGGAATCAATGATGTATTTTTGTGGCAGCTGTAAGCGAAGACCAGATATTTTTAGAACAAGCATAAAAACTTAAAATACCTTTGTCATTCAAATAAAACAATATGGTTGTGGTCTTCCTCCTCAATGTCTGACCTATATAAAATTTTCATGACAAAGTAGATGTAATTCTAGGTCCTTGTAAAGCCAGCAGTCAGGGCCAGGGCCACTATCACAGCAGCCGCCCGGCCCATGCAGGTTCGCATTGGATTCGGACAGTCGGTAAAGAAACAACGGAGCCAAAACCTGGTGGGCTATAGTCTTTAATCCTAGCTTGCACCCGGCGGGCAAGTAAAAATACACACTAGGCTCCAAAACCCAGTCACATTCAGTGCTCACAAAGCCACTGACTTATCCGAGTTTCCTAGAATCAAAGGTTTCTAGCTCACCAGCCTTATTCTCCTTAGTTCCCCATCTCCTTCCTTATCCCAGATACAAACTCTACACAAACTGGCAACTCACTCAGCACTCCGCCATCTTGGCTGCTTCTCCTGGCCTACTCCACGTGGCCTCCTTCTGCTCTCTGCTCTGCTCTCTCCTTTAATGATAATCTCAGGAACCAAGAGCCAAGTCCAGTTCTGCCCCTATTTTATAGTGTAGCTTCACAACCTTTAATCCAATATACAAAATAGGGTAGTCTCTAATACAGTCACTTCTCTGAGGCATGATTGGATTGTACCGCCCTACATCAAAAAGGGTAGGAAAGGCTTAATCCCAAAACCAAGCCCCAGGCTACAAGGATTCTGCCTGCCTTTAGCCCACCCCAACACACATTAATATCACCTGGGCGATGGCCTCCTCGTGTTATCTTTAACAAAGTGAGCATAATACATTTTATCTGCCCAACAGTCCTCAACTTAGTGTCTCTGACTATAGAAAAACCACACAAAATGAAAGGACAAAACACAACCTAAGGGGGGCTGTACTCTGCCCAGTTTCCCGGGCTCTAAGAGATTGAATTCAGACAGGCATTACTGGGAGGTGGAAGTAGGAATCAGCCCAAACAGATCATGGAGGCTGGTCAGAAACAGGAGAAATCCTCCATTAGTACAAGATGGCATCTAGGCCGCTGGACAATATATTGACCAACAGGATGTCGCATTGGGTGAATCCAGCTCTGCTGAAAGGCAAACCCAGTAAGACTGGCACTTTTTTTGGGCTATAAATTTAGTGAAGTTTATAATTTGAATGATACATCTCATATCAATATTTTTTAAAATTCTTTTTAAGGAGTCCTTCGTCCTTGTTTCTATGCTGAAACTGGTCCTAATCATCTTACAGTCTGTCTGGTAACAGATTAGGAAAGATTAATTATCCAGAAGAGGATTGTGGTGTTTCACTTTCTTTCACTTATAAAAATAACTCAGCCAGTAAGTCTAGTCTCAATTATTTTGTCTCTGTTTTGTTTTTATAGTTCTGTCTCTTAACAGCCAAATTACACTGCTCACAAAAATTAGGGGATATTCCATTGCTTCATATTCATTTTGAAATATCCCCTAATTTTTGTGAGCAGTATATTAACTTTTTACAACTATCTGTAAAAGCATGGCAATAATACCAATTTTGTAGAGATTGTGAGGATCAATTCTAAGACATTAATTAACAAGTTCAATAAAAATTTTCTCTTTAAAAATTAACTATATGTTTTCTTTTTAAAAATTAAGCTAAGTTCAAATTTAAAAAATTAAGCCATTTTAATAAAATTATATATGTGGTAGGTTTTAAAGGCACTCCTTGATTTATCTTTTAAGACACTCATGCTATATTTCTATCCACCATACAATTTATAATAAAAATGAAATAAAGTGTTCTAGCTGTATTAACTAAATAAAGTCTGTACAATATAAACTGAAGTTCTATGACCTCATCAGTAATTCTTTAAAAGAACACAACACAATTCCATTCATAATAGCATCAAAAATAATAAAATATTTAGGAATAAACTTAATCAAGGAGGTAAAAGACATGTACAGGCCTACCTTGGAGATATTGATGGTTTGGTTCCAAACCATCGCAAGAAAGCAAGTTGTAATTGTTTTGCTGGTAGAGAGTCTTGCCTTGAATTTGTAAAAAATGAAACCTCTGTAAAGCACAATAAAATGAGGTCTGCCTGCACACTGAAAACCAAAATTTGTTGGTGAAAGAATTATAAAAGGTACAAATAAATAAAAAGACACCTGTGTGTTCATAGATTGGAAAATTTAATATTGTTAAGATGTCAATACTACCCTAAGCAATCTACACATTCAATGCAATCTCTATCAAAATCTCAAAGGAGTTTTTTACAGAAACAAAAAATCCATCCTAGAATTCATTTGGAATCTCTAGGGCTGTCAAATAGCCAAAGTAATCTTGAAAAGGAAGAACAAAGTTGGAAGTTTCACACTTGTTGGTTTCAAAACTTATAACAAAGCTACAATAATCAAAACAGTATCAAAATGGGGATTGGCATAAAAACAGACATGCAGACCAATGAATAGAATAGAGATGTGAGAAATCAACCTGGGCATGTATGGCCAAATGATTTTCAGCAAGGGCACCAAGGCCATTCAAAGGGAAAGGGTAGTGTTTTCAACAAATAATGTTTGGAAAACTATACAGTATCCACAGGCAAAAAATGAACCTGAACCCTTACTTTACACCATATATAAAAATTAACTCAAAGTTTATTTTAGCTCAAAGAGCTAAAACTATAAAACTCTTAGAAGAAAACATTGGATAAAAGCTTCATGATGCTGGATTTGCCAATGGTTTCTGAGATGTGATACAAAAAAACCCCCAGGTAATTAAAGAAATATTATATAAATTGGACTGTATCAAAATTAAGAACTTCTGTACATCAAAGGACACAATCAACAAAGTAAAAAGGCAACCTATAGAATGGGAGAAAAGACTTGCCAAGCATATATCTGATATATCCAGAATACATAAATGACTCCTATAACTCAACAACAACAATAACCTGTTTTAAAAATGGGTAAAGGACTTCAATAGACACTTCTCCATTGAAGTTATAAAAATGACCAACAAGCACATAAAAAAATGCTCAACAAACTAATCATTAAGGAAAGGCAAATCCAAACCACAATGAGATACCATCTCACAGCCATTAGGATGGATGCTATAAAAAACAAAGCAAAGAAAACCAACAAGTGTTGGTGAGAATGCAAAGGAACTGAAACCTTTGTGCACTGTTGGTGGGATTGTAAAACGGTACACTTGCTATGGAAAACAATATGGTGGTTCCTCAGCAAACTAAAAATAGAACTACCATATGATCCAGCAATTCCACTTGTGGGTATATATCCAAAAGGTGAAGAGATATCTGTTCACCCATGTTCATAGAAGCATATTCACAATAGCAAAGAGGTAGAGGCAACCCAAGTGTCCATCCACAGATGAGTAGATAAACAAAATGTAGTATATACATATGATGGGATATTATTCAACTTAAGAAGTAAGGAAATTCTGACTGACACGTGCTACAACTTGTATGAACCTTGAGGACATCATGTTAAGTGAAATAAGCCAGTCACAAAATGACAAAAACTGTGATTCTACTTCTATGAGGTACCTAAAGTGGTCAGAGTCATAAAAATAGAAAGTTAAATGGGGGGTGCCAGGAGCTATGGGAGACAGGAATGAGAAGTTAGCACTTGATGGGTATAGAGCTCCAGTTCTGTAAGATGAAGAGAGTTTTGAAGATGGACAATGGTGATGGTCACACAACAGTGAGAATGTACTTAATGCCGCTGAACTGTACATTTAAAAATTGTTAAGATGGCCTGACCAGGTGGTGGCGCAGTGGATAGAGCGTCAGACTGGGATGCAGAGGACCCAGGTTTGAGATCCAGAGGTCACCAGCTTGAGCGCAGGCTCATCTGGTTTGAGCAAAGTTCACCAGCTTGGACCCAAGGTCGCTGGCTTGAGCAAGGGGTTACTCGGTCTTCTGAAGGCCCACGGTCAAGGCACATATGAGAAAGCAATCAATGAACAACTAAGGTGTCGCAACGAAAAACTGATGATTGATGCTTCTCATCTCTCTCCATTCCTGTCTGTCTGTCTCTATCTATCCCTCTCTGACTCTCTCTCTGTCTCTGTAAAAAAAAAAAAAAAAAAAAAAAGTTAAGATGGTAAATTTCATGTGTATTTTATATACATGAAATTTCAATTTATTTCAATATATGAACTGTCATTGGTTGCTTCTCACAGTAGCAAAAATAGGTAAAATGAACAATTTTGTGTTGTGCAGAGGGTTTAAGAAAAAAGGAACTTTCTATCCTGTTATTGTTACAGCTCTTCTAGAGGGGAGCAATCTGGAATTTGTATCAAAATGTCAAAAATGTAGCCCTTGACTCAACAAGGGGGCCTTAATATCTGCGCCTCTGTGCTGTACTCACTGGCTCCGAGCAAACTCCTGCAGCTTCAACGAATCCCTTGAGACACAAAACCAAAGAAAGGACACACTGCAGACTGGGGCCAGGGCGCTGTCAGTGCAGGTCTGACTTACATAGAACCGTGGGGCCACTGTGGCTGAAATTAGGAGGCTCAGGGACATGTGGTGGGTGCTCAAGGTGGCAGCTGCAGGATGGGGAGGAGAAGGAAGTAGGTGCCAGCTCCAGTGTAAACTTCACGTGGAAAGAAGAGCCCACCACTGATTGACGACTTCTATTTTTCCAAACAAGTGTGAGAGGTCATCTCTAGAAAGCTGGGGACAAGGACAGTTAAAAGAGGAAGGAGACAGCTGTTCAGGAGGGCTAGCCTCCTGAGAAATAGGCAGGAAAGCTGAGTGGCTCTGAGACCCTTTGGGGCCGGTGGCCATGAGTTGTCAGTGGTCCCCTTCTGCCTGAGTGTGGGTTGGGCATCAGCAACTTCCAACTGCAAGCACACAGTATTAGGGAAGGCAGATGGCTGTGTTCAGCCAGCAGTCCAAGCCTGATAGTGATGTGGATAATGCAGCATTTGAAGCCAAGAGGAAGCTGAAAACGGAAGGTGGTGCGGTAGCTCTAGCTACCTCACGGGGTTGTTTTGGGAAAAGAATGCAGTGCTATGTAAACCTAACCAGCAGTTTTCAGGTGCTATGTACATCCATGTCCATCCTTCCCTTCTTGATCCATCATCTTCCGGGAGCACAGAAGCTGAGATTCCTGGATGGAAATGGAATCTTGCCACCCCACCCCAACTGCTCAGAGGGCACCAGACTAGTGGCAAGTGAGGAAAGTCCCAGAGTCCCCACCGACTCCCCAGAGCCCATCCCACCACAGCCTCTTTGCCTGTTGCAGAGATTGGTGTGGGCACCACTGGCTTCGGCATCTTCTTCATCCTCTTTGGAGTACTCCTGTACTTTGATTCCGTGCTCCTGGCCTTCGGAAACGTGAGTGCCCCTGAGCTGTGGACTGCCCCCAATCCATCGGAGGTCTCTATTGCCAGGGTCAGCCCTAAGTTACTTCAGAGTGTGGCCATCCAGGGACCACGTGCCGTCAAGCCTGGGCCTGTGATCGTGGCTGGGGATGGAGAGTAGAGCCTGCTGGGCAGAGGCTCTGAGGACCTGGATTCTCATGCCAAGCTCTGGGGATAAACCAGACACTGTCCCTCCATTGGAAACCCACTGGCTAGGGATAGGGATGTCATATGAATATACATGACTGGGGAAGAAGGCAGGGGTGTGACAAAGTCACCATAAAACAAAGATTTAATGTGAAACAAGGTGCTTGGAGGAAAGAAAGCATACCCAGTTGGAGAAGGATGAGAAGGAATTTGGAAAGGAAAATGGGTATGGGGCTGGATAAAGCACTTCCAGGTGGACGGAACATTCTGGAAGAAAGCCAGAGTTAAATTTAACAGGAGCCTGAGCATGCTTAAGGGATCATTAGGAGTTTAGCTGAAGACTGTGACAGGGTCAGATAAAGGAGGGCCTGGAGTATAATTCCATGGGCAGTGGAGCCTGATGGTTCCATGGGACTTCAGGCATGGCTGCCTAACTTGTGTAGGTCTCCGTTTTCCCCTTCCCAAATGGAAGACAGTCTTATTAGTGCTCCAATCTCCCTTGGGAGGTATGATGAGAAATAAAGTCATATATGAACTGGTTGGGATCCAAGAAATTGGGTTGAACTGGGTAAGAAACTAGAGAACTTCAAAGTTTTCCTTATCCAGCCCCCTGCCTCTGGGCAGTTTTGTTCCCAACCAGCTCGAATTATTCAAGGCTCTGCAATGATGTTGCCACATGGCTGGGTCACCCTCTCTGGTAGCATCCCTCCTTGAAAAGTTAGCAAGTCCTGCCCCACTCCTGAAGGTGCTCCAGGCCTGGCCCGTGGCTGGGGGGTAGGGCGAGGGGCTCTTTACACTCACTCTCCTCTCCCTCTCTCCCAGCTGCTGTTCCTGACGGGCCTCTCCCTCATCATTGGCCTGAGGAAGACGTTGTCCTTCTTCTTCCAGAGGCACAAGCTCAAGGGGACCAGCTTCTTCCTGGGGGGTGTGGTCATTGTGCTCCTGCGTTGGCCCCTCCTGGGCATGTTTCTAGAAACCTATGGATTCTTTAACCTCTTCAAGTGAGTGCAGATCCCTTTCCCCCAGATGGGCTACTAGGACTTCTGAGTAGCTGAGACCAGCCCACCAGGTTTGGGTAGCATGCCCAGCAGGGTGTGCAGAAGCTGGACTTATCCTACAAGAGATGGGAACCATGGAAAGATTGAGAGTGAGGAGGGGCATCGGGCGGAAGCTTGGAAAGGCCCCTCCAACAGTAGGTTGAAGGATAAATCGAAGTGACCTGCCTATCCATCAGCACACACTGAGCACCTGCTGTGTACCCAGTACTGTGCCTGTCTACAGGGAGGACACACAGGGCCCACGCTCAAGTTGAATGACCCAGGTGAGGAGGAAGAGCAGTGAGCTGACATTTGCTAGGTCTACAATATGCCCCAAGCACTCTCACCGTCACAATCTCACCTTGTCATCTCCACAACCCATTGCAAGACTGTCCTGCACAGAGAAGGAAACCAACACTCAGAGGTTGCCCTGCTCAAGGTCTCACGGGGTGTGCAGAGGATCTGGACTTGATCTAGCTGCCCTTGGATGGTGGCACCTGGCTCCAAATCCCTTGGCCTATCAGCCTGGGCCTGGTGAAGGGCAGGGTGGGACTCAGTGAAGATTTATAGCCATTGTCAGGGCTAGAGGGTGACCTAGGGGAAGCAGGACCCGAGACAGGCCTTGCGGGATGGGCAGGGCCTAAGAGCAGACTGGAGGGCACTCAGGAAGAAGGAAAGGACTGTGGGGAAGGGGGGGGGGTTGTCAGGGAAGATTCCCAGGGTTTCTGCGGTGCTGAGGTGAGAATCTGGTGGAATGGGGAGGATGAGGCGGTAAGAATCATGGCCTATGGAATCATGGGAAGGAGCTGGGGTCAGAACCCCTGTGTTCCCATAGGAGCCCTCAATCTGCTCAGTGTAGCCTTGAAAACACCCTGATTAGCCCGAATGCCTAGACTTCAAAACGTCAGGTAGTGTGGCCTCAAGAAATCAAATTATCTCACACACATTCTATCATCCATTTGTTTTATATTCAGTCATTTGCTCAGAGTCAAATATATAAAAAGCACATACTATGTGCCCAGGGCTTGGTCTGAGGACACAGCATTAAACAGGGAGAAACTGCCTGAGGGCTTACAATTCAGTAGGGAAGATAAATGAATTCTGACAGTAGTCATTCAGACCATTTATTGAGAATTTAGGATACGAGCAGGGCCACTGCAGACTCAGTAGTTCAAACCCAAAGTCAACCTGGACAAAGACATTTCACAGCAGCGGTGCGAGGGGGGTTGGGTGGGGGTGATCAGAGCTATGAGAGGTCTCAGGGATGCAGGTGAACTTCAGGGAATTGAGGCCCAAGAAAAGGAAAAAACTCAGGCAGAATCCAAATCTTCAATCCCCTGCCTTCTCCACTACACACAGGGCTCCCTTCGCACCTCAGCCTCGGTGTCTCCGAGCCTGTTGAAGGATCACACCAGCGTTCCCCAGGCTGGCTGGGGGGTGGGTGTGTTTGATGTGAGTGGGAGGTTAGGCAGGAGGGAGCGTGGACCCCCAGAGCACAGCCCCCAACGGCTAGCCCTGCCTGGAGCCCAGGGGACCTGAGGCAGGTGGTGACACCCAATCCGGGCAGGAGAAGACAGTGACAATAATAAAAACAAACATTTCCTGAGCATTTCTTCATGTAAGGCCCTAGGATATAGATACTATTATTAATCACATTTTACAGCTGGAAACAGATCCAGAGAAATGAGGGAATTAAGCTTATACAATGCTAGTAAGTGGTAGAACCAGGATTGGAACCCAAGCAGTCTGACCCCAGGGTCTTCATTCTTAACCATTCTACTTGGCTGCCTCCAAAACAAAAGGGGTGCAGAACCAAGGCTGCCCCAAGTGCCCAGGGGCCCACTCTCTTGGGAGCTAAAGCTGGAGCCTTTCTGTGGACCTCAGCCTTGCTACCCTCTATCCTCCCCTCCCAGGCCAATCACTGACCCCTCTCTCTACCCCTCTGTTTCTAGGGGCTTTTTCCCTGTTGCTTTTGGCTTCCTGGGCAATGCCTTTAACATCCCCTTCCTGAGTGCGGTAAGTGCATAATGCATGTGGCGTGGTTGTGGGGCCTTTGGTTGGGGGGAGCACGGAGTTGGTAAAACTGCTGCCCCAGGTGCAGGGGCCTTTCCCATCTCCTCTTGCACTCCCTTCCTCAAGTGGGCCCGCCTCAGCTCCTCCTGCCTTCCTGCTCATTCTCCATTTGACAAGAGCAGCTGTGCCTCAGGAATGGTAGAGGACAGTGGTTATTCATAGCTCCTTATTAGAGTCAAAGAAACAGAGACTCAGTCTAAGTGACTCAGCCAGAATGTGCCAAAAATTTCTGGGGAGCTGGCTGAGTCCGGGCCCCAGGCATGGAGAGGATGTGTGACAGCTAATGACAGCAAGAAAAACGGTGGCAGATTCTGTCCTCCTTGGGGCAGTGGTCTGAGTGCTTGCCCTGCCCTTTCTCTGAAGCACCTGACAGATTGTGAGTTCTCTGCAAAGCCCGGTGAGGCCCTGCGGCCAGCACTCTGATGCACCGCCAGCTGGGCACATCCTGCAGCCCCCCTCTCCATGTCTGCGCTTGGCACAGTGCCCGCCTCTCATGGCCAGCTTCTAATAACCTAGATATTGAGTCCGCTTTCCACTCTTTGTCTGGAGTAATGATTCTTGGCTTCCACAGCTGTTCCGGAAGCTTCAAGGCAGCAGCAGCTCGATGGTCTGAACAGCAGAGATGAGCTCCTTGAACTTGGATCATTTGTTGAGGGGGCTGGAAAGGAGGCGGGGCTGCCCTCTCGGGCCCTCATTCTGCACTGACTCATCTACCTGACACACCCGGACCTCTCCAAGTCCAGAAGGAAGGACAGCGCCGTGTGACTGACCTCAAATTCTCAAGTCAACTCAAGAGGCCGTCCAGACTGTTGGGAGCAGAGATCCTGGGCCCCACAGAGATCGGACTGAGGCTGATGTCTGTATTTATGTGAGGAAAAGCAAAAATTAAATCCCCAAGCTCTAAGTGTGTCCGAGACTAAAAATCATTGTCTCTAGCCTGTGAAGTTCATCTCTTGACTCAGGGCAGGCCGACACACACATCGTTCCAGGCCTACTCTTATAGGCTCATTGTTATCCTGAGGAGTGACAACAAATGTTGGCAAGCTCATTTGCAGGAGGTGTTAGACACAGTGATGGGTATAAATCCTGTGTACTAGCAGGAATTGCTTCTCAACTATTAGGTGGGCGACTGCACAATGCACCCACCAGGATGACCCTATGCTGGGAGAGCTTCCCGTCTCAGGGTAAAGACAGCCTCTGCCTTCAGTGAGCCCCATTGTGGCAAAAGGAATAGTCTCTGTCCTAGGGAACCCCTTGTCCAAGGGTAAAAAACACTATTGCAGGCCCAAGAAAAAGACAAGAGTCCACTGCAATGTATGCATTTAGTAAATATCTTTAAGGGTCCTCTATGTCTCTCCTGAGCAATAAAGCAGATGATGAGAGTTCAAAGGGAGGGCGATCTGTCCCTGTCTTCAATGTAGGGAACACAGTAATTACAAAATGCTGTGATCACAAATGCCAAAGACATAAAGGCAGGGTCCTGAGAGCAGCACCTTCTGATATGCTGTCGCCTGAGTGTTACTTCTCTGCGTTCCCTTAGCACTTCCCAGGTACATCCACCTTCCGCAACCGCTGCCTTCTGCTTTCTTAGACAGCCGCTTACAGATCTGTCTCGCCCATCGGACCCCGTTCATATTCAGCTCAAAACCCTGTGCTGAGCAAATGCTCAGTAACTGTTTGGGGAAAGAAGGGAAGAAGGAAAAAGGAGGGCTTCCCCCCACCACGCCGAGCTGCCGATTACAGGCTAGGAGCCCCTTCTGGTCTGAGACCCAAAGCGGGCTGGCTGGATTGGGGGAACCGGAGCCTCTGCGTCCCACTGTGCCCTTTTCTCCCTCCTCGCTTTCCTAACGTTCACTTCACCCTCAGTGTGTTGTGGCTCTTGTTGGGAGGGGGAACATTTCATACTGACCACCCCCACACACCAGTCCTCCCTATATAGTTTATTTCCACACTGATGGGAGCATAGTGGGTCTCCTTCTGAGTGGGTCTGGGAGGAGGTGGAGGAGGGAGAGGAGGACAGAAGAAGCTAGTGGGAATCAAGACGCTGACCTTGGAGGGCTTCGGAGGGGGAGGAAGAGGCTGATATCAGTCATGAAAGCCAGGAGTTGGAAAACAGCAGTCTGTGCTCTCTAAAGGGTCTGAGGAGGAGGGAGAAGGAGACAAAGGGGGGGCCTATGCCTGGAGACGTCACCCAGGCTTTATAAAAGAGACAGAGATGTGATCAGGGAGCTGGCAACAGTGAATCCAGATCCCTTCATTCCGGTGCTCACCCGCCTAAGTAGCGTCATCACCCGAGACCCTGCGGAGCTCCCACCGGCCAGGACCCAGGACGGTACCAGGTAGGTGCCCTGTGGAATCCACACTTGGGGACGGTTCTGCCTAGACCCAGGGAGGCTCCCCAGATGGGAGCAGAAACTTAGTTCCAAGATTGACCAGTGTGTCCCAGCCAGGCAAAGGGAGCCCGATCAGTCCTGATGACAAGGTTGGCCAGATGATTCTGGGATGTCTGGGTGAATACATTGACTTGCAGTTTATTTGTGAAGCCGGGACCCTCTCAAGGACTCCTCTAATTGTGACAGGAATAATGGCAGTGAATGAATTGCAATTCATTGCAACTATTGATTGAATTCTGTGGCTGAGATTAGAGACCGCAAGGGTTTTTGCAGGGAGTTGAGAAACCCCTCAGGGCTCATGGTCTCAACGGGTCTACTCTGAGCAGTTCCTCCAATTTTTGGATGGCAAACAAAGTCAACCAAAGAGTCTCTTGCACTCTGCTCAGTGCCCCTGTGCTATGAAGGTAACCCCCAAGAAGGAAACCACCCCACTTCAAAAGCTCTCCAATCATGTCTGGCATTTCTGTTACTATGCAAAAAAGCCCCTGGGGCTGGAGAGCCACAAACAGTTACCCACAGCCGGACAGCCACTGCGGCCCCATGGAAGCTGGCGGTTCTTTTCCAAGCAATTCATTTCTTCCACATGTGTTGAGATTGGGGGAGTGTGTGTGTGTGTGTGTGTGTGTCCATGAGTGTCTGATTGTTGGGGACAAGCAGCAGGGAAAATCAGAGCTCTCACACGGCGCCATGGTAAGGGGTGAGGAGAGAGGAGCACAGGAGCGATGCTGCCTCCTAACCCTGCAGCTTGCCCGCCCCTCCCCAACTCACTCACGCCCCTCCCCGCCTGGCTCACTCGCCTTTCAGCCTCGCTCACGCCCCTCCCCGCCTCGCTCACGCCCCTCCCCGACTCGCTCACGCCCCTCCCCGCCTCGCTCACGCCCCTCCCGCCTCGCTCACGCCCCACCCCGACTCGCTCACGCCCCTCCCGCCTCGCTCACGCCCCTCCCCGCCTCGCTCACGCCCCTCCCGCCTCGCTCACGCCCCTCCCGCCTCGCTCACGCCCCTCCCGCCTCGCTCACGCCCCTCCCCGCCTCGCTCACGCCCCTCCCGCCTCGCTCACGCCCCTCCCGCCTCGCTCACGCCCCTCCCCGACTCACTCACGCCCCTCCCCGCCTGGCTCACTCGCCTTTCAGCCTCGCTCACGCCCCTCCCGCCTCGCTCACGCCCCTCCCCGCCTCGCTCACGCCCCTCCCCGCCTCGCTCACGCCCCTCCCCGCCTCGCTCACGCCCCTCCCGCCTCGCTCACGCCCCTCCCCGACTCGCTCACGCCCCTCCCGCCTCGCTCACGCCCCACCCCGACTCGCTCACGCCCCACCCCGACTCGCTCACGCCCCTCCCGCCTCGCTCACGCCCCACCCCGCCTCGCTCACGCCCCTCCCGCCTCGCTCACGCCCCTCCCGCCTCGCTCACCATTCTGCTTTTGCCGAGCAGCCAGAATGCTCCATCCGAAATGCAAGTCTGCGCACGTTCCTCTATCTCAGACCCTCCAGGGTGCAGTCTCTGCGTTGCCCTTTTTCAGACTCATTACTCTTTCTCGCCAGCAAAGCCCCACCCTCAAGCAGGCTAGAGGGCCTGCAGTTCCCTTCACACCCGGTCCTGGCTGGCCAGCTGCTTCCCATGTAAGCCTTCATTCATCTGCCTGACTTTTGCTTCAACACTCAGCTAAGGTGCCACCCTCTGCAAAAAACCCACCTGAACCCCTTGCCCCCCATAGGCTTCGAAAGACCCCTGTGTACTCACACACCTTCAGCCTGTGGTTACAGTGTTATTTTTAAATGGTCTGCTTGGGACTCAATTTCTTGTGCTAGAGTTGGCCATGGGGGGTGAGGGGTTGGCAGCAACCCTGTGTTTTTAGTACATCTGTGCACCCTAGCACCTAACAGCACCCAGTCATACTCAAGGAGTAACTTCTGAATTAACCTGGACCCTGTGCGTCCACAGTCCAAAGCCACAAAACAACAACAAAAACTGGTTTTAGGCCTGACCTATGGTGGCGCAGTGGATCAAGTGTCAACCTGGGAATGCTGAGGTCATGGTTCAAAACTCTGGGCTTGTCTGGTCAAGGCACATATGAGAGTTGATGCTTCCTGCTCCTCTCCCTTATCTCTCTCTCTAAAAAAAACCCCAAAAAATTGATTGAAGTTAAAAATAAAATAAAATATATCTGTAAAAAAAAACAAAAATAAAAACTGGTTTTATGCGCTTTTCTCTAACCCATTCTGCCTTTACTCCCTGTCCCACCTTAAGGCAGGCACAGAAAGCCATGGTCTAGGATACAGGATGTCACAGAATCAAAGTCTGCAAGGATAAGTGCCATCTGCAGAGACAGTCGGTGGCCAGTCTGACCCAATAGCCTTGTTTTGCAGGTGGAGGAGTAAGGCCCAGAGATGGGGGGCTTACTCCCGTCTCACAGAGAGGTGGGCATAGCTGGAGCCAGACCCAAGTGCTTCTGATCCCACTTCAGGATCCTTCCCCTCCACTCCATGCCTGGGTCCTGGGTCCTGGAGGGAGCAGGGAGGGAATGGGGTGTGGGGACAAGGGCAGAGGGATGGATGGGGCTGAGGGGCACACATGACAGTCCCCAATGCCCACCGGCCCCTCATCCCCGCCCAGAGTGACTCGGGCCTTAGGTCTGAGGTCTGCCATCCATACCCGTTTGACTCTACCTGCAGCCCCACTGCTTCCCCATCAGTTTGTTTTCAGTCATGTTTACTGGACAATTTCCAAGTGTCTGATGACTTTTCCAAAGAGAAGTTGGACTTGGGAACTGGAAGACATGGGAGGGCACAGGAGAAGGTAAAGGGAAAGAGGTTGAAGTGAGAGTCAGGGTACCCAGCTCCCATCTCAACAACCAAAATGATGAGGCCAATTCAATTCATATCCACTCAGAGCCACAGAGAATAGAATACGGAGCACACTTGACCTGACAAATCATGGAAAGGTTTTTCTCTTCCCTCAATTATAGGCAATAAGACAACTTAATGATGGTCTTCAGGCTATCAAAGGCTACAAGAGAGAGCAAGATAATTGCCTTTTTTCCTTTTTCTGTGAAAATGGAAAAGAATCAAGTTTCTGTCGCAGTAGGAAGGAAATGGGCCAGATTCTAGAAGGCACATTCTAAAGCGGAGGGTGGAGCCCAGAAAGTCATGGATGTGTACAGACCCAGCACAGAGGGAAAAAGGCCCAGGCCCAGAGAGAACGTCTGCAGCTCGCTATCCTCAGGCGGTGGAGCTCCGCCTCACTTCCTTCCCCCCTCCCTGCTCGCCCCACCACAGCGCATCTCACCCTCATCTCTCCAACGGTTCTCTCAGGCAAACCTGATAGAATCTGGCCACTGTCCAACCTGAGCAGTCCTGCCCCTCCCATCAGTAGGAATCCTTCCTTCCTTCCTGTCCTGACCTGGCTTCCAGGAAGCCCTCCCTGATGATCCTCACCTAGCATGAATTCAACTTTGACTATACTGTGCAAATGGTCTCAGTCCCACTTCCACGGTATGTCTGTTCAGACTCACCCCTCCACTGGGGCCTCCTCCCTTCACCCTGGGCTCTGCCCCAGCACCCAGCCCAGACCTGCGCCTGACCCAGTCCCTCCTCCTTCTCTCTGTCTTGGTCTCAGGGCACCTCTAGGACCTGTGCCTTCTCACCAGGATGAACCTACTGGTTTCTTGGCAGCTGATGCTTTTTGTCTATGCCATCTCCTTCAGGGAGACATCAGAAAAGGTGGCACCCATGGAGAATCCTAGACCCACAGGTATGCATTGTCTGGACAAAGGGTGGGAAGGAGCAAATGAGCTGTTTCAAATGAGATTTACCATATTTTTCAGAGTATGGCTATTGATGTGAGTTAAACAACATATTTAATGAAAACCCAAGATTAACACTTGCAACTCATCTGGTGGCCCCTTTAACCTTGCAAGTTGGGGGTGGCTTACCTGCCGTGGGCATCAGCAGGCCCACCTAGGTTCGGGTGCTTGTGAACCACCACACTCCTTCATGGTTTTCTCACACTGTGCTCTCTGCTCCGTGCCAGTCACCTCTCTGGACAGATCTGCTGGGAAGAAATTTATTGTGCAAGCTTCTTTCATCAGTGACCTCAGGCCCTTTATGGGGAGTTTGAAAAAAAAAAAAAAAAAGAACCTAAACAAAAGGACAGATCCTGTCAATTTTATGAGTTTGCTATGATGAGCCGGAGAAACTGAGGCCCAAAGATGTAAAGATGCCTCCCCAACGTCACTCAGTTACACGCTACTGAAGCCCAGCAGGTGCAGGAGCTCCCCAAGAGGGCGTCTCTGAGTAGCACAAGCTAAAATGGTGCTACTCCCCAAGTCAGGAGTTGTGAGTTTAAAACTACTTGGTTCAGCTTTCTGGGCAAACTAGAACCTTGGCTTAGCCTCTCTGGACCACAGTCCCTCTAGCTATGGAGCTTGGAGCATGGAGCATATCTACACATGTGATAGCACTGGGCCCATAAAATATCCCCGAGCCAAGAGCACATGGCTCCCAGTGTCCTTTGCCAAGAGTTTTCTCTGGGATCAGTGTCCTTTCTTGGTGAAAATAACCTCACTGCAGTCCCAGAGGCATTGTGTTCATTGGCTGTTTTGGGCAAAAGGGAGGCCACGAAAGGTATTGTGAGAAGTGGTTCTCCTGCTGGGATGGCAGGTGTGACTGGGAAGGAAGCCATCTTTCCTGCATCTCAGCAGGCCCCCGGGCAGGTGGGAGGGCCTCCTGGGGGGGTTGTTATTAATTCAGGACCACGTCTATGCTCCTCTTCTGCAAAGTGTGCCAGGTCGCTGAGGAGTCAGCCTCAAAGCCAACCACCCCACAACACACATGCACACACCCACACACCAGGCCTCATTTCCACTGATCTCTTGCCACATTGGCTGGGGTGGCTGTGTACTCAGGTAGTTGCACTATTTTACTATAAAAAATTATAGTGAACTTAGTAAGTCTTGCATGTAAAGTGCCTTCTAAATTAGCCTCGTTAACCCTCAGTATGAAAAAAGAGATTATACCCAAAATGGGGCAGGTGAGCTGGTTAGGGTGACCCAGATAAATTTCTGTTTTTTTACAGAGTCCTTGTATAGCTTATTGAGGGACCTATTGTACAATTATTGGGGGATGAGGGGACACAATGGTCTTAGCTCCACTTTCTTGATTTCTGTAACCACAAGCTTTTTGGTGGCCTTTCTATAGTTAATAAGCGTTTACTGAGGCCCTGTTATGTGCAGGCCCTGTTTCAAGCACTCTGAGACAGGAGGAGCTGAATGAGCATAGCCCCACCTGCCCCAAGGACTCCCAGCCCAGCTGGGAAGCCTGATGCTGAAACCCCACAGAGGGTGGGCCAGGCAGTGGGCCAAGCTGCAACCTCTAGCAAATACCTTAGTTTTCTTTGTTTCCAGGCTTTACCCTAATTCCTAAAAGGAAGTAATTTCATATAAATGATATTAAAGATAATTCTGGAAAATATTTGAAATCAAAGCTATGTTGAAAGAGGGAGGAACAAATGGCCTAACCACCAAGTTTAGATGTCAGTGTTCCCAGCTGGCATTGAGGATGGAGCTTCCTGGAGGTCAAGGATCAAACAGGAAGCATAGGATAGGGCTGTGAGCAAGTGTTCAAGGAGGCTCTCCTGGCCCGGCCTCACGCAGTCTCTCCCTCTGGCTCTGTCCTAGGCCAGCAGCTACGCTCCCTGGCGTCCCCAGCCGCCTGGGAACAGAGCCTGCCCTGCGCAGCCCCCAAGAGCGCGGTGGGGTCCTGGCGGCCAGTCCTGTGCGAGGCCCGCAGCCTCCTGATCCCCGCCCCGCGGCGCTTAAGGCTGGTGCAGCAGAAGAAGGATCTGTCCGCCTACAACTGGAACTCTTTCGGCCTGCGCTATGGCAGGCGGGCAGCGCCCAGGGATGTGGGCCAGGGATTTGAGACTTCCAAATTCTGGACCTACAGGGGCTCTGGGCACACGGGAACGGAGCGGAGGATGGGCAATGGGAGAGGGCCTGGAGTTTCAGTCCTGAATCAATAAAGGAATGCTGCCAACTCAACAGCATGTGATTTGTGGCTAATTTTTGTAAGCAGCACCCAATGAGGCTGTTCCCCTTCACTCCTCAAGTTGTTCTTTACCTGGTCCTTAGACAGCTTTAGTGTTATCTAGAGCAATGCTTTCTTCTTTGAGAGAGAGAGAGAGATGGAGACAGGAAGGGAGAGAGATGGGAAGCATCAACTCATAGTTGCAGCACTTTAGTTGTTCACTGATTGCTTCTCATATGTGCCTTAACTGGGGGAGCTCCAGCAGAGCCAGTGACCCCTTGCTCAAGCCAGCAACCTTGGGCTCAAGCCAACAGCCTTGGGTGCAAGCCAGCGACCTCAGGGTTTCCAACCTGGGACCTCAGCATCCCAGGTCGACGTAGAGCAGTGCTTTCTGAATTAGAGATGGTGAAGGCTCAGGTTGCTTTTACTCCAGGCAGGTCAGTACTTTTCACACACTCTCTCTCTCTCACTAAAAAAGTGAAAAATTTAAAAATAACTAAAGAGAAGCCCAAATTGGATGCTGCTTGGGTGTTTCAGTAGTATCAAATTTCTAGCCCATAAAAAAGCTGTCTATGAATCAGTAAGCAGGTCTTCACCAAAAACCAAATCTGCAGACACCTTGATCTTGGGTTTCCCACATCCAGAACTGTGAGAAATAAATGTTTAGCTCCCCCAGACAAAGGACACGGTATATAGGTAGTATTTTGTACATTCTTGGGTAGGAAAATAACTAAGAAAACTGGTGACACAGGCAGATAATGACTGAGGTTTGGGAAATGCGGCCTGGGTAAGAAGGTTCCAAAGCCTGTCCCAATCAGGAAGCTGCTGAAGTTAGAAGAAATCAGGTCTGTTTGGTAGAAGGCCTGCTTCCCAAAGACCCAGTAACAATCTTGTTGACATAACCCTGTGGATCAAAGTAATCCCCTAATTGCCCCAGGCCAGTTGCTGCAGCTCCCGGTAGAAGTCACGCAGCAATCCGGATCTGGATCCTGTGAATACAAAACGTCTAGTCCTTGGATGGGGAACTACATCCTGGAAGAGGCTGCCAAAACCCGCTCCTCCTGCCAACACTCAACCAGGGTAGACCAGGTGTGGTGGTAGCAGCAATGGCCTCATCAGAAGACACCATGGACCAGAGAGCCAGCCCCCGAATCACGAGCCTTGAGACAGATCTAGGCACCAGTTCAGGTGGGAGTCCGGCTCACCATCCAAAGGCTATCCCCACGGCTCACATAACGTTTGTTACTGACTGTGCTTCTAGGAAACAGCTGTCCCTGCTAGCACCCTTGGTGCCACACCCAGCCCCTGGTCCAAACATAGGACCTGTCACCCTTCCAGTGAAGACTTACATCTTGTTCTGGGCGCATAGCCAGCCCCATCTGACTCCGGAGGCCCCCCTGGGTGGGTGGGGGCACCTTGCCCACACCAGGAACACCCTGCTACTCTGTAGAGGGACTGTGAACCCAGCTTCCTCCCCAGTCAACCCACTCTACACCCAGGATGCTCCTGGAGCCCCTCGAAGAGGGTGCCCTCAAGGTCTTCAGCTTGGGAAACAGTCACGTGCTTGCGCAAAGCTTTCTTCCCCTGTGTCATGGGCAGGCAGGTTAACTGGAAGAGCCTGACCATGGAGGAAGGGGTTGGCATGCCAGGCTCAAGTGTCCAGGGGCTGCAATTCTCAGAGTCCACTGATTCTTTGCCAGGATCTGTAAAATGCCAGAGATAATACCATAGCTTTCTTGGAGCTTATATTCTTGGAATGGGGGGAGAGGGTAGGAAGAAGTATTCAACAACCAAATAAAATAAAGATGATTTTGAACAGGAACAAAAAAATCAAATTTCGATAAAAATTTTCTGAATGATGTCCTCTTCATTCTCAGACTTATCTCACTGTGACTGGCATACGTGAGTAGCACTGATCCAGTTCAGGGGAAGCAGATGGCTTAACTACCTGCCCCTTTCCTAGGGAAGTTTTCAGCCAGTTGTGCAGTTTGATATGGAAGATGATGCCAACCACTACTCTGTCCACTGAGACTTAAATATCACCCTAGCCCCACAGTTAGACCTGTGCTGGTGCTCAGCCCCAAAGCTCTGAAGCCCTACTCCGTGTTCAAGGGGTGTCAACAGTGACCCAGGCCATCCACCCCTTCTTCTCATGGAAGCCCTGGATGGGTCAGTACTTTACACATCTCTCTAAAAAAAAAAAAAAAAAAAATCAATAATAAATAAATAAATATCCTTGTTTATGGTCCTTGCAGTCACCAGGGGGCTGGACATGTTATCCCCATTTTCACAGTTAAGAACCCTGAGGTTCAGAAATATAACTCAGTCAAGGTACACGGCCATTCTGAGGCAAGCCTGGACCAGGCTTCTGACCCCAGAGCCTGGCACCCCCATCACCTTCATCCCTGTCTGACATGGCAGGGTTTCCATGTCAGTTGTGGTGGGCAACAGAAAGGGTTAGCCCGCCTCATGGGGACATTTCTGGGGGGCTCTTAATAGCTAGGATGTTGGAATTGCTGTAGGAAGGAGTTGAGCTTGTCAGTAGAGAAACTCCAGAAAATCCACCCTTCTTCCCACAAGAAAACAGCCATATTTGACAGCCTGAAGTTACCTCTGCTTGGTCTAGGATGGAAACGTTCTTCCCCATAAGGATTGTGGGGCCCACTACCAGTCTGTGAAGTCCCACAGTGTTCCACTCATTACTGAAACCAGGACTCCATACAATGGAGTCAGAATCTTGTTGCTATAGCAACAAGATAGGCTGCCATGGGAACATGACAACCTGCTCCAGCCCATTTCTCCCCTGAAATTATCCCCCAAAATCTCTCAAATTTTGGATACTGCTGTAAGCTCATGTCATAGCATGGCATGACAGGGGGATGCTGTTTTTATTTGGAAATGCATTGCATCCCCTCATAGAGTCTGGGTATCTCTATACCTCAGGGAGGGCAATCCTAAACCCAACACCCATTTTGTTAAGTGAATCCTTCTCCTGATCCCTGGACCAATCTTTCCCTGATGAAGATGGTGTGGGAGGAAGAGGCTGATGGGTCTCTGAAATCTACTCTTAGGCTCATTTTACAAAATTTCATGTGACCCCCTCTAACCCTCCTCAGAGCCTTGGTTTAGACAGAAGGTAGAAGAGAGAGAGAGAGTGTGTGTGTGTGTGTGTGTGTGTGTGTGTGTTGCTTCAGGGACTGGAGAGTGAAACGTGTTCTCGGGTATAAAAAGCACACTGTGGGTATGTGAGGGGGTAAATATGAGAAACTGTGCTTGTTCACAGACATGTGTCTTGGTGGCCCTGTGTGTAGGGTGGGCCCTTCTAACTACATTTCGGGCCTTATCAGCTCCCACTGCAGCTCACATGCCTCCATGACGTCCACTCCAGCTGACTCAGCAGGTGGCAGGAGAGCTGAGTCTGCCTGCCTCTTGCTCCTTGTCTCGGAACTGCTGCCTGTGAGACTCTGGGCTTTGTAGCTCTCGGCACCATGTCATGGGAAGAGTCCTTTGGTTTCATGATGCTCCCAACCTGGCTCTGAACCTGCCCCACGGACTGGTGGGAGGGTGCAGGGCAGTCTGGAGGCTGTGAGGGACCGTAAACATTGCTAATACCAGGGACTCGTATTGCCCTCTCCGGACTATCTGGGGCTCAGAGAGTAAGACACCAACCAGAGCCACAAAACCTGGAGATAGGGCTGACTAGGGGTGCTCAAGTCCACTCCTTTCTGGCGTCTCTGTACAAAACACCAAGCGGGAAAGGCAAATGGGAGGCTCCCTTTTCAGATGTCACTTTGGGTAAGTCTGTTAAAATAGTAGGGAGATGGTTTCGTGCCACTGTGCAGAGGAACATGGTAGGGGGGCTGGGAGGGATACAGAGGGATTTCTGCTTCCAGTATCACCCTTTTTATTTATTATTGATTTTTTAGAGAGAGAGAAAGGAACATTAATTTGTTCTTGTATGCGCCCTGACTGGGGATCAAACTGGCAACCTCTGTGCTTCAGGATAACACTCTAACCAAACAAGCTGTCTGGCCAGGGCTCTAGTATCACTCTTAATAAGATAATAAGTGTCCTGGTCAGATAGTTTGGTTGGTTAGAGCATCATTCCAATACACAAATGTTGTGGGTTCGGATCTCCGGTCAGGGCACATACAGGAACAGATCAATGTTTCTGTCTGTCTGTCTCTCTAAAATCAATCAGTACATTTAAAACAATAATAATAGCCTGACCAGTGGTGGTGCAGTGGACAGAGTGTCAACCTGGGATGCTGAGATCCCAAATTCAAAAAACTGAGGTTGCTGCCTTGAGTGCACGCTCACTGAGAACCCTGGGATCATCAACATGACCCCATGGTTGCCGACTTAGCCCAAAAAATCACTGGTTTGAAGCCCAAGGTCACTGGCTTGAGCCCAAGATTGCTGACTTGAGAGAGGGCGATCAATGGCTCTGCTTGAGCCCTGGTCAAGGCACATATGAGAAGCAATCAATGAATAACTAAGGTACTGCAACTACAAGTTGATGCTTCTCATCTCTCGCCCTCCCTGTCTGACACCTCTCTTTTTCAAAGTAATAATAAATAATAATAAGCAATGTTCCTGTGGTGTGCCCAGAATATGGCTACTCTGTTTAATTCTCACCACAACTGCAGGTGAGCAATGCTATTTGCACTGTGCAGAAGAGAAAAACTGAGGCTCAACCAGATTAGGTGGTATGTCCAAAGGTCACGTAGCTGGAAAGTTATAGCACCAAGAGTAAGACTCACTTGCTAACTTCACATACCACCATCTTCCTATACGCTACAGCAGGGGTCCCCAAACTTTTTACACAGGGGGCCAGTTCACTGTCCCTCAGACCATTGGAGGGCCAGACTATAAAAAAACTATGAACAAATCCCTATGCACACTGCACAGATCTTATTTTAAAGTAAAAAAAAACAAAACAGGAACAAATACAATATTTAAAATAAAGAACAAGTAAATTTAAATCAACAAACTGACCAGTATTTCAATGGGAACTATGCTCCTCTCACTGACCACCAATGAAAGAGGTGCCCCTTCCGGAAGTTTGGCGGGGGCCGGATAAATGGCCTCAGGGGACCGCATGTGGCCCGCGGGCCGTAGTTTGGGGACCCTTGCGCTACAGTCTTTCATTTTCTTAGTGCCCACTGTGGGGCAGAACTAATCCTATTCCTGAGTATTTTGTCTTGGGAAGCAGGTCTGACAGCCAGTGTAACACCATCACTTTCCTCTCCAGATTTTTTTAAATGACAATACAGGTGAAGTCATCAATTCTCAGAGCAGGCATCCTCCCCTGAAAACTCCTGCTAGGGCCCAGGCATCTAAATTTCGATCCTGTCAGTCTCCTTCTTTCTCTGGAAGTAGCTTCCACAAGTCTAGACTTGGTCACAGGGAGTTGACACAAATCAAGTCCAAGATGTATGAGCATGCCTCCCCCCCCCACCCCCCGCCTTCTTCCACGTTAACAGCATTAGAGCCCAACACATTCCCATGCAGAGCAAGGACCCTGGGAGCAGGAGCTGGTTTTGATTGTCCAAAGAGCCAGGACATGACAGCACCCACTTCCTCGTCCTCTCAGGTTTTGCTTGCCTACGTTTTCTCTACAGCTGTCCAAAGTAGCCTTAACAACTGTCCCTTCAACATACTACCTTCACAAAATGTTAAAAAGTACCACTTCTGACATATTTTTGTGTCCTCACTCCCTATGTCCCTTAAAAGGCAGCAAAGGAACAAGAGGGGTATACACTTTCAAGGACAAAGAGAAGGGAGGAGAGAGCACAGCAGACGAGAAATGACAACCAGATGTTGAAGATGAAATTAGAGAGAGGGCTGAGCAGAATGGAGGAAGCTCTACTCTCACAGCCATAAAGGGGGTTTCTGAGGGGACATGTTTGATTCACCACAGGACTGAGTGTCAGCACTTGGAGGAGTCTGGGATGAATCCTGCGTTGAACAAGGAACTGGCTGGAAATCCGTATGTGGAAAAGTTAGACTTCCCATATCCCCTCTCCCCAGCCAACACAGCCAGGCTATCTCACCAGCACACTGGGAAGAAGCTACAGCAGGGGTCCCCAAACTTTTTACACAGGGGGCCAGTTCACTGTCCCTCAGACCATTGGAGGGCCGGACTATAAAAAAAAACTATGAACAAATCCCTATGCACACTGCATATATCTTATTTTAAAGTAAAAAAACAAAATGGGAACAAATACAATATTTAAAATAAAGAACAAGTAAATTTAAATCAACAAACTGATCAGTATTTCAATGGAAACTATGGGCCTGCTTTTGGCTAATGAGATGGTCAATGTCCAGATCCATATTTGTCACTGCTAGCCGTAACAAGTGATATGACTGCTTCCAGAGCCCTGACGTGTGCGTCCCGCGTCACCGGAAGTAGTACTGTACGTGAGCGACACCGCGCTTTGCGGCGCCTCCACAAACAGTACTCCAGGAGCACAGGATGCATCACTGACCACCAATGAAAGAGGTGCCCCTTCAGGAAGTGCGGCGGGGGGGGGCGGATGCAGCCCGCGGGCCGTAGTTTGGGGACCCCTGCTCTTGTCCATGCCTCTTAGTCTCGTTTTTATGTCCCACCTATGTATGGAATCATGCAGTTCTTGGTTTTTTCTGATTTACTTATTTCACTCTGTATAATGTTATCAAGATCCCACCATTTTGTTGTAAGTGATCCGATGTCATTGTTTCTTATGGCTGAGTAGTATACCATAGTGCAGGGGTCCCCAAACTTTTTACACAGGGAGCCAGTTCACTGTCCCTCAGACCGTTGGAGGGCTGGACTATAAAAAAAACTATGAACAAATCCCTATGCACACTGGACATATCTTACTTTAAAGTAAGAAAACAAAACGGGAACAAATACAATAATTAAAATAAAGAACAAGTAAATTTAAATCAACAAACTGACCAGTATTTCAATGGGAACTATAGGCCTGCTTTTGGCTAATGAGATGGTCAATGTGCTCCTCTCACTGAGCACCAATGAAAGAGATGCCCCTTCCAGAAGTGCAACGGGGGCCGGATAAATGGCCTCAAGGGGCCGCATGTGGCCCGCGGGCCCATAGTTTGGGGACCCCTGAGCTAGAGGCTTTCTCTCTTGAGGACAGAGTACAGACCTCCAGTCATGGGGCACAAGTACCGTGAGGATGGAGCATGGCTGAAAAAGAGAGGGATAATGTGAAATCTGTCTTGGTGAGCTCCCAGCCCGTCACAATCTCTATTCTCAAACTGAAGGCAGCAATGTATCGCCTATCCAGACAGGAGAGAGAGGGCCCCAAAGAAAAGACCTTCCATTGGAGGATGCTGTCTGAGTCCGTTCGGGCTGCCAGAACAATATACTGCAGGCTGGATGGCTTGCAAACAACAGAACAGTTTTAGAGGCTGGAAGTCCAAGATCAAAGGGCCCGGATTCAGTTCCTGGTGAAGACCTACCTCCTGGTTCCTAACTAGCTGTCCTCTTGCCGCGTCCTCACATGGCAGAAAGGAAGAGGGAGCTCTCTGGGCTCTCTTTCATTAGGGTACTTATCTCATTATAAAGGCTCTATCCCCATGACCTAATCACTTTCCAAAGACCCATATTCTAAATACCATCACATTGGGGGTTAGAATTTCAGTGTGATTTTTTGGATTTGGGGAACACAAACATTCAGTCTATGGTATTGCCCCAGGGAACAGGGAGCTCAGAGCCCCATCTGGGAGCCCTGCACCTGAGTTTCTAGGCCCCTCTACTTGTCTCTTAACCATGACTGGAGAGCCAAGGATATTAGAGCTTCTAAGAAAGCCTCCGGTTTGGAAGAAGAAACCAAAGTGAACAAACAAAAAAAGACATCACTAAAAAAAAATTAGTCGTGCTCTAGCTGGATGGCTCATTTGGTTCCAGCATCATTCCCTAAGCACAGAGGGTGCTGGTCCAGTCCTCAGTCAGGGCACATCCAGCAACAGATCGTTGTTCCTCTCCTTCTCTTTCTCTGTCTCCCTTCCTCCCTAATTTTTTAAAACTAATCTGTAGTTAATATACTCAAGGGCATTAACACAGGGCCCTTGGATGTAAAAAAGGTAGGAGAAGAAAGATGTTAAAGAAATAAATAGAGTTGGAACATAAAACTAAGGAAATCTAGAGGGCAGAACAAAAAGAAATCAGGGGATCAAGTATAAGAAACTTGGAGAACAAACAGAAGCTGCAACGTCCTACTCATACGAGCTCCAGAAGAGAGAAAAGGGAAAAAGGCAGGGAAGAAATGGTCAAAGAAATAATGCAGGATGACTTCCTGGAATGGAAAGACATGGATTTCCAGGCTGAGGGCATCCACTGTGTGCCCAGATCACTGGTGTACAAAGGCCTATGCCAAGGGTAAGGAAAAGGTAGGGAAAGCCCGTGGAGATGAAAGCATAGAAGGGTCAGGAATCAGAGTTGCTGGAATGGAAACAATTTTAGACATGCTGGGACTGGACATGCTTACTTCTCATGCGCTCTTTCTCAGCAAGCTTTAGGAGCAGGTATGTAACAAAGGTGTAAACTAAGAAAGGAAATCCCCAGAGCTTGGACACAGAGCCACGGAGGAGACAGAAGGGACGTGGTGTGCAGACAGCAGTGCGCGGCACACTCTGGGGCACGGAGCTCCCAGAAGAAAGTCCACTGGACATTGCACCAGGGGGAGAGGGGTCTGGAGCATGTGGGCACAAGTCACAGGATCACAGGAAAACGAGGAGTGGGGAAAAAGGGTGGGGGGCAATGATGAACTTAAGAAAAAGCCAAAAATTCAAAAAGAAAGAATATGTAATCATAATACACAGTAAATAATAATTAATAATAATAATGAGGTAAATACTGATTTAATTTTGTCAAAATTGAAGGGTTGGAGTACTAGAGAGAGAACTCTTCATTTGTCGTACAAAAGATCGATAAGTTAGGAACAAAATAGAAAAATTAAGAAATGGCAGTATAGGGCCCTGCCCGGTTGGCTCAGTGGTAGAGCGTCGGCCTGGCGTGCAGAAGTCCCGGGTTCGATTCCCGGCCAGGGCACACAGGAGAAGCGCCCATCTGCTTCTCCACCCCGCCCCCTCTCCTTCCTCTCTGTCTCTCTCTTCCCCTCCCTCAGCCGAGGCTCCATTGGAGCAAAGATGGCCCGGGCGCTGGGGATGGCTCCTTGGCCTCTGCCCCAGGCGCTAGAGTGGCTCTGGTTGTGGCAGAGCGACACCCCGGAGGGGCAGAGCATCGCCCCCTGGTGGGCAGAGCATCGCCCCTGGTGGGCGTGCTGGGTGGATCCCGGTCGGGCGCATGTGGGAGTCTGTCTGACTGTCTCTCCCTGTTTCTAGCTTCAGAAAAATACAAAAAAAAAAAAAAAAAAAAAAGAAATGGCAGTATAAATGTAACCTTTAGGAATGGGCCACTGACAATAGCACAATAGCAAGAGCTGAAAGGCGGAGCTGGTAGAATAGGACTGGGGCAGGACTGGGGCCTGCTAGTTTTCATTATAAGCCTTTTAGTTCTATTGGCTTTTAAAACTAGAGCATTTATTTTTCTGATAACAAGTGATAGGAAAGAGGGGAGGGAGGGATGGAGGGTGGGTTCATTTTCTCATAAATGCATTTTGGGGATAAAACCACTTTCCCCAACAGCTCCCCCCATGCCAGCTTTCCTGCTAACATTCTTAGCACACAAACCCCCTATCACCCTCCCATCAGAACCACCATCACTGGACCATCAAACCCCCCCCCCCCCCCACACACACACACACTCCTCTGAGCTGCTCTGTTGTCATGCCCTCCTCTGGAAAAGGAACCTTCTAGTTTAAGCCTTTTTATAATGAAACAGACCTCTAGTATCATTTAGAAAACAGCAGTCTATGATGTCCTGCCTCAGGATGTGGCATCTGGCCCCACTATGCAGGGTGCATCTCATCTCAGAAACACCCTCTGACCAGGCTCCTCACCCAGCCCCCACCCCCTGCCGATCCTCTCCTCTCCCAGCCCCTGTGTGACCTGCCTTCAATTTCCCCTTGAGAAGGCCTCAGGTCGGGATCACCCCAACCCTGTGGCTGAATTCCTGTTCCTCCAAGGTCCGCAGAAAAGGGCGCCTGGTCCCCCCCCCCCCCCCCCCAGGTCCCAAGGTTCTCCTGGTCCCAGCCGCAGCACCTCCTGGAGCTCTCAGGTAGTTACTCCTTCTGGAGGGTCCACCCACACAAAGCCATCAGGGTCACTTATTAACTCCATTCTGGGTCTTTCTTTTCCTCTCAAGGCCCCATCTGTTCATCTCTGCTGAGCTCATTGCCCCCATCTCATTGAAAAACTCCTCCGAGGAGCCAGCTGGGGCCCTAAGCACGATGGAGGGCGAGGACAGGTGGAACAAAGAAATGTCCATTTTTTTTCTCTCTTCTCCTGACTCCCCATTTGCTTTATATAAAGAAGCAGGATTGGCCCAAAGATATTTCACTCCACAACTCTAAAGCCTTAATAAATCTAATTTCTACTTCTTTACCGCCTTCCCTCAGGCAGTGACCATGGCAAGTGTTCTCCACAAAACTGATGATGGCCAGGCATAAATCCATGCCTGTTGCAAAGTAGCATAAATCAGGCTCTTCCAGAAACCAGGATTCTCTCCCTGCACCCTTAACCTGTGCTGGCCACTCAGACTTGGTCTGATCCCTGAATCTCCTTGGGGTCATCGTAGGGCAAAATGGGATTTGGTGCCATGTTTAGAGAAACCCTGAGTACCACTTGTCTAAGACATCCCCCCCTGACCCCCTGCCTGACCTGTGGTGTTGCAGTGGATAAAGCATTGACCTGGAATTCTGAGGTTGGAACCCTGGGCTAGCCAGGTTGTAGGGCCAGTGGCCGTGGCCACGCAGGTTCAGATGGGATTCAGGCAGACGGCAAAGGAACTGTGGAGCTGGAGGATGGTGGGCCATTCGTTTTTTCGACTCTTAAAAGGTGGACCAGCAAGCAGGGAGGGAAAACTGCTTTTCTCTCTCAGGGCTGACAAGCAAACAGGTGTGGGGGGGACCCCTTCTCTGGCAAACAATAGCAAAAAATAGCCCTTCGCAATGGCAGCAGGCAATCCACAATCTACAATCTGCCGCCCTGAGGGCAAGCACCTGCAGCCTTACATAGACAATATACACATGGTGCTGTCCCGAGCTCATGCTCCAATCAGGCAAAGTGAGCAAAACCTAAGACACTTGTTTGCCCAACATCAGTCAAGGCACACATGGAAGTTGATGCTTCCTGCTTCTCTGCCCCTTCTCTCTCTCTCTCTCTCTCTCTCTTTCTCTCTCAAATAAATAAAGTTATTTAAAAAATAATAATACCCCCCCCCCCAAGTCCCTGCCCCGACTCAACACACCCAGCGATGGGATCTGAAGAGAGTTACAAGGCCTAGGCTCCAAGTGGATTTATGCATTTCCTGACTTTGTTAGTCTGCCCCACTGGGAAAGGGCAGGTACCACGCAATCCTTCCCTCTGCGTCTGCCCGCCCTGCTTCCCCTGACCTCGTGGTGACGCAGCCAGGGGCCCAGATGTGGGATCTTGGAAAGTGTCTGTGAGAAAAACTGGACCCCTAGGTTGATGGGGCTTGGGAGATGACCTGATAAAGTTCCCTACCCACTTTCCCTCCCCCCACAGCCCAGGGCACTGGAAGACCTCAGTTCAGAGAGGACAGACTCTCGTTCTGATGTTCTGACGCAGCTTCCAAGCTGACCTCATCCATCTCCCCACCTGCTCTGGCTCTGCTCCTTGCTCTTTCTGCTCTGGGGAGAGGGGAAGGAGAGGAAGGATGGGTGGTCAGTCACCCTCACTGGCCATGACAGCTCAGAATCTTGTGAAGGCCTACTGGTAAAAAAGGAGACAACATCAGCCCTGGCCGGTTGGCTCAGCGGTAGAGCATCAGCCCAGTGTGTGGAAGTTTCAGTTTGATTCCCGGTCAGGGACACAGGAGAAGTGACCATCTGCTTCTCCACCCCCCTTCTCTTCCCCGCCCCCTTCTTCTCCTACAGCTATGGCTCAGTTTGAGCAAGTTGACTCTGGGTGCTGAGGATGGCTCCGTGGCCTCGCCTCAGGCACTAAAATAGCTCGGTTGCCAAGCAATGGAGCAGCGGCCCCAGATGGGCAGAGCATTGCCTGGGAGGGGGTTTGCCAGGTGGATCCCAGTTGGGGTGCATGCAGGAGTCTGTCTCTGCCTCCCCACCTCTCACTTAATAAAAACAAACAAACAAATAAATAAATAGGGAGAAAAAGGAGATAACATCACTCTTAAGCTACTCTCCTGAGATTCCTGACAGACTCTCCATCAGCAGAGGGCCTCAGTGTGGAGACAGGTGAGATTCTAGGACAGGGCACCCATTATTACCTCAGCAGCTGGACCCACATGTAACACAGGATATGACATGGGAGACGCAAGTGTCTGTTCTGCCCTGTCCCCAAACTACGGCCCGCGGGCCGCATGCAGCCCCCTGAGGCCATTTATCCGGCCCCCCACTGCACTTCTGGAAGGGGCACCTCTTTCATTGGTGGTCAGTGAGAGGAGCACTGTATGTGGCGGCCCTCCAACGGTCTGAGGGACAGTGAACTGGCCCTCTGTGTAAAAAGTTTGGGGACCCCTGGTACGATATATTACTTCCCTCCTAGATCTTGATTTCCCCCTGTGTTCCAAGGAGACCGGGCCACTCACCGCCCAGGGCTGACGTGGACATTAGGAGAAGACTCTCCTTTCAAGCTCTTTCATTTCACTTTGAACCTTCTCTCCTCACTCATTTGCTGCTGTCATTACTAGACTTGCAGTTCACACCCCTTAATTTATCGAAGGCCACGGCTCCTGGCTTACAGCCTTCCCCCACCCTGTGTCCTCTGTGAGCCTCCTGTATGGCATCACCAACCACACAGACAGTGCCCATCCAGCACCCTCGGTCCTCAGTTTCCTGAGTGTCCTCCTCCCGGTGGCCTCACCCCTCTCCACTTCAGCGACCCACTCCCACATCCCGCTCTGGGTTTGTCATTCTTTGTCACTGTTCCACCTCCAGAAAGATCATCTTAAACATCCCACTCTTGGCCAGCTCTCTGCTGTGCAGATGTATGCTTCCACAATCCTCACTACTGCTCTTTCTTCTCCTCTGTCCGCGGTCTTCTGCTTCCTTCCGGCTCATCCATCCTGTCCTGTCCTGACGCCTCCACCATACCCACCTTCTAGTCCACAGTCTACCATTCAATAACATTTTTGCTACAACCCTAGGTCCCTTTGTCGCACATCTGGCCTCACCCCAGCCCTGTATGACACCAGCCATAGCATTTCCTTGTGTCTGAACATGGTGAGAATTAAGGGCTTAAAGAAAAGCCAATGTGGCTAAACGGAGAATAGGAAATAGGGGAGAGATGGGTGGGGAGACAGAGAAAAATCTAACACGTATTGCATGTATCGTAATATATATGTCAGGCACCATTCTAAATGCTAAATGCATTTAATTCTTATAACAACTGTATGAGGTAGTACCATTATTACTCCATTTTACAGGTGAGGAAACTCACTATTGCCAAGCACCTGGCAATGGTAGGATAGGCAGAGAACAGGGCAAACTGGCTTCCCGTAAAATCATGCTCTCCAGCCATTATAACCATTTAATTGTCCAAGATCCTCTGGTCAGCGTCTTCCCACCTTCCACATTCCATAATTATTTTAAACCCTCACCATTTCCCTCGAGCCTCCAAACCCCCTTCCATTCCCAACTCTCAACAGACATCCTTGCTTCCAGATAAGTCACCAGACAGAAAGTGCCCCCACTTCCAATGTGAAGCAGACAAACTGTGGACACCTCACAAGCCCCCTTCCCATTCTCCTCGCTCCTGTTCCAGCACACCCCACCTACGTGCTGCTGCCCGCCCAGGGACCCCACTGCACTGACTGCACCTTCCTCTCAGTGGAGACCTTCTTACACCTTTAAAGAGGGTCAGCCCCCTCCCAGCATTAGAAAGGAGGTAAAGAAGGGGGGGGGGATGAGGAGAGAGAAGAGAAAGGAAGAAAAAGGAAGGGAGAGAGAAGAGAGAGAAAACCCCTCACTTTGTCCTCATTCCCCTCCAGCTATAACCCTCTCCCCTCTTCATTAAAGCCCGACTTCTCAGAATAGCTGCTGTACTATACACACTGCCTTCATCACCCTGCTTCCCACCCCCCTCTGGCTTCTGCTCATCTATTTCACCAAAACAGCTCCACTAACAGCGCCGGTGGCCACGTGTCTACATTGTAACTGTGTCCTATCTGCCCTGCTGGCAGCACCACCTCTGCTCACTGTCTACCTTACCGTTCTCCCTCTCTTCAGGGACACTGATGGTTTTCTCCCACCTTCTGGCCCCTCCTCTTTGGTGTCCTCTTCAGACTCTTCCTCCACCGCTGGTCCATTAAATCTAGGAGTCCTGGGCCTTTTCCCCACCCTGTTCCCTGGTTACCTTCATTCATACCTGTGGTATCAATACCAACTGCAAATAACACATAAATCCTTCATCCAGGCCCACATATGCACCTGCCATTTAACATCACCTTGGAATACCTCAAAGGAACCTAGCTCTTAACGCCCTGTTCTCTGCCTATCCTACCATTGCCATAGGCCTTGGCCACTTGGGGACAGACACAGGTCCTCAAACTCATGGTCTCCCTGACCCTCTTGTCTCCTGGAATCCCGGTTCTCTCCCACTGTGCACCATGCTTTACCAGGTACCCGAAACCGCCATCTCCCTCACTCATCACGCCCCCCCATCACCCAATGCTGCAGATTTTATTTCCTAAATTTCTCTTAATCTATTTTCTCTATCTCCACCAGGCCCACCTCCCCTGGTCCAAGCTAGTTCTAGTGCCACGGTTTTCTAAGTGGTATATGCCCCATTATTCTGGACCATTCCCAAGTCCACATGGAGCCAGAATGTTTTTGCAGACGTATTTAATTACATCATCACTCTCTACTTAACTTGTTCACCCATTGCTCGTAGGATAAACAAAGCATGGAGTTCAAGAACTTTTATGATTTTACACTCAAGTCAGCTATGTAATGAGTTCTAGTTATACTGCCTAAATTTGTAGCCTGACTTCATCACTTATTGTCAGTGTGACCCTGGGCAAGTTACTCCCTAAATCCTCCTCACCTGTAAAATGGAGTAATAATGGTACTACCTCATACAGTTGTTGTAAGAATTAAATGCATTTAGCATTTAGAATGGTGCCTGACATATATATTACGATACATGCAATAAGTGTTAGATTTTTCTCTGTCTCCCCACCCATCTCTCCCCTATTTTCTATTCTTTGTTTAGCCACATTGGCTTTTCTTTAAGCCCTTATTCTCACCATGTTCCTTCTATCCTCAGGGCCTTTGCACATGCTATCCCCACTGACCTTTTTTTCTTTTCCTCTTCAGCTATTCAGTGCCTGCCTGTGCAGACTTCAGAATGCAACTCAAGGCCCTGGTTGGTGGCTCAGTGGATAGAGTATCAGCCCAGTGTATGGACATCCAGGGTTTGATTCCTGGTCAGGGCACACAAGAGAAGCAACCACCTGCTTCTCTCCCTCTTCCCCTTCTGCAGTCAGAGGCTCGATTCGTTCAAGTGTGGCCACAGGAACTGAAGATGGCTTGCTGGTTCAAATGTGTTGGCCTTAGGTGCTAAAAATCGCTTAGTACTCGAACATCAGCCCCAGATGGGGTTACCCAGAGGATCCCAGTTGGGGTGCATTAGGGAATCTGTTTATCTCCCCCCCTCACTTAAAAATAAAGAAAAAAGAAAAAAAATTAGAAAAAGAATGCAACTCAAATGTAATTTCCTTGGGGGAACCTTCGTGGAATTCCCTAACCAGTACTGGTCATTGTTAGTATTTTACATTTATGTTGTGATAAGAACACTCTATCTCAGGGGTCCCCAAACTTTTTACACAGGGGGCCAGTTCACTGTCCCTCAGACCGTTGGAGGGCCGGACTATAAAAAAAACTATGAACAAATCCCTATGCACACTGCACATATCTTATTTTAAAGTAAAAAAACAAAACGGGAACAAATACAATATTTAAAATAAAGAACTAGTAAATTTAAATCAACAAACTGACCAGTATTTCAATGGGAACTATGCTCCTTTCACTGACCACCAATGAAAGAGGTGCCCCTTCTGGAAGTGCGGCGGGGGCCGGATAAATGGCCTCAGGGGGCCGCATGCAGCCTACGGGCCGTAGTTTGGGGACCCCTGCTCTATCTCCACAAAAGCAGAAACTATGTTTCTTTTTGTAACTCCACCACCTTGAAAAGTGTTTGACAAATCATAAATACTCAGTGAATATTTACTAATGAATGAAAGAGGAATGAACACACACAGAGGCCTTTAAGACTGTTTAATACATAGTCAATCTGACAAGACACATTCCCACTTAAGAAGTTCTAAAGAGTCTCCCTCAACCTCAGATACTTCCCCCTCTGCCAACCACCATGCCTAATAACTCTCCAGTTAGAGTTTATCCAAGAAACACCAAATTCTCCCATCATTTGGTAAGGGTGTTATAATTTTTGAGGCCTAAACATTTACTAGTAGACACTTTAGCAAGAGATGAGCTCCTATGATTAAGCCTTTATTGCCCACAGGTGGTGCAGAGAGCATTCTGTACCCTGAAGGCACAGAACAAACACTAGAGTATCTGAGCAGGAAGGCACTTTGGGGACCACCAAGCATCTACCTCATTGTACAGATTTAGGAACTGAGGCCCAGAGAGGGAAGGGAGGGGTTTAATGTCACACAGCAAGTTTGTGGTAGAGTCAGGATGAGAACCTAGGTACCTGACAACTAGCCCAGGGCCCTTTGCACCGCCCATCACAGTTCACTAATTCATTCATTTGATAGGTATTAAGCACCACTTTGGGTAAGAGGAGGATGCACACATACAGAAAAAAACTTTGATACAGGACGGTTGATGTCTATGCTTGCATAAGAGGGCTTGTACCACGCTGTAGTCAGTTCTGGCTAAAGCAGGGCCTGCTTCATGGAGGAGGTGGTGATCACTGAAGTGGGCCCTGAAGACTTAGCAGAGAGAAGCTGGGAGAGCCTGGGCAGAGCCCTGGGTGTGAAGAGATCACATCCATCCTGGGATTCAGAGACCAGGCTTGGGGATTTGTCCAGACTGCTTGTAAACTACAAGAAAATTAAAAGGAGGCAGAGACAGTGTCCTGAAGAAAGTTAGGGCCACGCAGAAAGAGGATTAGAAGTTGGAAGAGCAGCTGCCCCAACCTGATCTTCTGCAAAAACCTCCCTAAGCCCCTGAGAGCTGCCATTCTCTCCCACCAACACTAGGTCAGTAGAGGCCAGACAGTTTTGTCCCCAGCTCCCTGCAGGCTATGCTAGGTGCACTTTCCCATAAATAGCCACTGTTGACAGGCCTGGAAGGTGGCAGCAGAGAGGCCATGGGTCTGGCTCGTCAGGGTGTATAACCCAGGAGGAGTCACCCATGTTCCAGATGGGAACACTGAGATGCAGTCTGGCAGAAGGCCGTAGCCAAGGTTAATACAGGGGATGAAGCTTGAAGGGCATGGGGTAGAGTCTTGCCGAGGGTTGGAAACTCAGGCTCTAGGTCTGTCCCAGCCTTGATCTTGCTCCTGAGCAGTGCTGTTTCTCATCAGCCTCTGTCCCCTGCAGAGGTCACAGAGGGCCAGGTCAAGACTGGGCTGCTGGCGTCACTGGATACAGCGTTGTATTCCCACAGCCCTACTTCCTCTAGCTCCTCCGCTCCATCAAAACCCTGGTTACCCTTTACCCACCTTGCTGGAGAGTTCATTGCTGGCTGCCCTGCCATCTCCCCTGGGGTAATAAATCAGGGTACAGCAGAACTGCCACCATTGCAAGTGTGGAGAGTATAAAAGGAGAAGGGTTCTGGGAACCACAAGGCTTCAGTGGATCCCAGAGAGAGCCAGGGACCCGGGGAAGCATGGACCGATGGAGCAGAATGCCTCGCTGGGGCCTCCTGCTGGTGCTCTGGGGCTCCTGCACCTTCAGTCTCCCCACGGACGCTGGCGCCTTTCGAAGGTAACTAGGGCAGAGGGTGGCAGGGTGTGGGAGTTCCCACCTTCCTAATACTGCTGGCTTTCAGATAAGTGATGTCATCCAGTCCTCACAACCAGCTGAGCAGGGAGGTATAGTGTCTGAGAGGTCAGGTGCCTCGCCAATGACCCACAGCCAGTAGTGGCCCTGGGGTCCTGGAAGCCATGCCTTTTGCTTCTGGCATAGATCACCCTACTGGGCACTGTGGGGGAACTCAGAGAGGAGCAAGACACGCTGGCACCTCCCGGCCTGTGAGGAGGTCATCACCTAATTATTAAGAAGGCTGTGGTATGGTTAAGTCTACCAAGGAAGAAGCACAAAATAGTGCTTACCCACAAGGCTTTGAGAGCTGAATCATCTGGTTTAAATTCTGCTCCACTAACAGAACTAACTAGCTCTGGAACCAGTGACAAGTTGCTTAACTTTCCCAGTCTCAGTTTACCTTTTTTTTTTTTTTTTGTATTTTTCTGAAGCTAGAAATGGGGAAAGACAGACAGACTCCTGCATGCGTCCGACCGGGATTCACCCGGCACGCCCACCAGGGGGCGATGCTCTGCCCCTCCGGGGCATCGCTCTGTTGCGACCAGAGCCACTCTAGCTCCTGGGGCAGAGGCCAAGGAGCCATCCCCAGCGCCCGGGCCATCTTTGCTCCAATGGAGCCTCGGCTGCGGGAGGGGAAGAGAGAGACAGAGAGGAAGGAGAGGGGGAGGGGTGGAGAAGCAGATGGGCTCTTCTCCTGTGTGCCCTGGCCGGGAATTGAACCCGGGACTTCCGCACGCCAGGCCGACGCTCTGCCACTGAGCCAACCGGCCAGGACCTCAGTTTACCATTTTTAAAACAGGTAATAATAGCACCTACTTCTCTAGCGTTGCTTTGAAGAGTTACTGGGCTGGCACAGGTCAAGCCTGTGCTTGGTGCCAGCACACTGTCAAAGCCCCGCGGGGCAGTGCTGCAGGGTGGGTTGTTACAAACATCACGGAAAGGCTTGAGGCAGCCCAAAGGGAGAGAGGAGAGAGACCTAGCTCAGGCGGTGCTGCCCTGTGGAAACAATCAACTCATTCAGGCTACAAAGGAGAGAGGCCGGTGGGACAGAGTCCAGTGGGGAAAGGGCTTCTGCTTGGGGAGTGCAAATGCACCAGAGAGCTTCAGGTAAAAGGGCGGGCTTTACAAAAACTAATAGTTGCGAAGCATATAAAATGCTTAGCGTTTCACAGAATCATTTCACTTTTCTCATCTCAAATCATCCTCTCAACAATCCCATTTTACAGATGAGCGCACTGAGGCTCAGAGAGGTCACATGTAGAGGCTGAACCTTGACACACACTGGGCCTTTTGTTTCCAAAGCCTCTTTCCCTGCTCCCAGGCTCCGAAGAGCAACAGCTGGTTTGGGGCGTGGGTGAGAAGCTGGGGTGCCCCAGCAGTACGCATCTGGGTGTAGCCTCCATCCCCAGGGTGAAGGCAGAGAGAGGTAAAAACATTCTCTTTTTCTCTTCAAAGAGAAAATAAAAGTAGGATGGGGCCAGGAGTGGAGAGGGAGTCATGTTTTGGAATACAGCTATAAGGATTTGGTCACCTGCTATGGGCCAAGCATTATACCAGACACTTTGGGAGACCTGAAGACAGGACAACCTTCTCAAGGTGTTTTCATGGTGGGCAGCTCATTTAATCTGTGCACTGATTCTCCGAGGTAGGTATTACCATTAAGTTCATTTTTAGAGAGGAGGTCACAGGGGCTCAGACAAGGCCCAGAGAAGCTAGGCAAGTTGCTCAGAATTACACAGGGAGTAAGGAATTCAAGCATGTCCCCACCACCACTGTGTCCTCACTACCGGACAGCACCACCTCTGTGAGCAGTTGGGGATGTGGTGCAGGCTGTGACCACCATGGAACACGGAGAAGGAGCCTAAGCAACCGTGAGGCCAGGGTGAATTGGAGTTCACTGGCATGTGAAAAGAACTTTGTGGTGGGGTGAGAAGAGAGGGACTTTCTGAAAGGAAAATGGTAAAAGTGAAGGCCAAGAGCAGAGGCTGTTCTGTTCTGAGTAAATAGCGAGAAATGCATTCATTCCTTTGGGGTCAAGCCTTTTCTGCCCCTCCATTTCCCATCTGTAAAACGGGAATAAAAAAAATTACCCACCAGGTAGGAAGGCTGAGAATTGAATAAGATCATAATTGCAAAAATACTTTTTGAATAGTAAACTGTGATATATGACGTTATGCCCATTAAAATATTATTCAGACAGGCATATGAAATGTGACTTCCATACGGTATATAAAAGTGGTATTCATAGTCACGGGCATGATGGGGTAGGTAGAATGAGGGGAGACAACAAGTACAGGAGGACTGGAAGCTGAGAAGTCTGCGTAAATCCCCAGGCTTCAATCCGCCCCCGCCCCCCCCCCCTCCCTCCTCCCCTCCCCGGCGCACACCACGGCCTTCCCCAGCAGCTAGGAACATCTTCCTTCAGGTTCCTGCAAAGCAGGGGGCCTTTTTTGGGAACTAGGAACAGCTGCTACTTCAAGTCCCTGTTCCAGTACTTCTGAGCCGCCTCATCGCTGTGAACCTATAAAGTAAGAACAACCCTAGTCAGCTGGGTTGTCATGAGGTTACATGGCGGAGTGGCAGTTCAGTATGCTGTGAGTTTTTCAGGCTCTAATTCTGCTTCCCAAAGGTGGTAGGAATGTCTCAGGACAAACAGCCTAGGGACTGGGATTAGGCTCAGAAAGGCACATCTTTCCAAGGACAGGGTGCACAGGCATTCTGGCGATGTGGTCTCTCTCTCTCTCCCCCTGCCCAACCCAATTCAATTGGTTGGCTCCACCCCATAGTCCTGGCTGGGCGCCTGCCCCAGGCATTCAGCGACCCTCAGGCTGCTGCCGGTGTCTGCTGCCACCTACAGGTCTCATGTGGCACTGCCTCTTCCTGTCCAGCTGGAGGGGGCACCCCCAGCCTTCCTCTAGTTAAGGGGGATGTCATTGTGTTTCCTCCTCTGTCTCCTGCCTGATGGAGTTTCTTGAAGGCAGCTATGACCTTCATCATTATATCTCTAGTCTCCAGCTCCGTGTAGTCACAGAGAAGGTATTCAACATGTGATATGGAATGAATGAATGAATGAATGAACAAGTGGCCTCACAGTGATCAAAATTAGACAATAGGAGGAAGGTAGTTGAGGGTTATTTACTACTACTGTAGGTGACTCGTGGAGGTTTGTGAATTCTCCTTTGGAGGCCTAAGGGCACAAGAGTCCTTCTTAGGTGCCTGGGCCAAGGTTAGGAGTTATGGTCCTAGATGTCCCCAGGGCTCTTCCATTATTATGGGGGAGTACAGAGTTCTTCTCTTTCTTCCTTTCTTCTCTGGGCCAGGATCTCCCTCAAGAAAATGCCCTCAGTCCGGGAAAGCCTGAAGGAGCGCGGAGTGGATGTGGTCAGGCTCAGGGCTGAAGGGGGCCAGCTCCCCGCGAGGCTCTCCGTCAGCAACAGCACCTCTCCCGTGGCCCTCACCAACTACCTGGACGTGAGTCCAGTCCCTGGCCCTCCCGGCTCCTTTCCCTCTTGGGCCTATGGCTTTCTTCACTCTTTCTGGCTGTCTTGGACCGAGTTGCTGAGGATCACTAAGCACCCTACCAAATTCCCATTGTACAGCTGCAAGCCTGAGGCACGGGGGTGGGGGGCAGGAAAGAGGGTTAGGTTTAGAACTGGGAATCCAGGCTCTGGGCCTCAAGCCCGGGAGTCACTGGGACAGGAGATGTGAGCTCAGACGCACGTTTCTGTGACCGGGCTCAGTACAAACCACTGAGTGGGTTCCTCAAGGGCTGGGGAACCTACCGACTTTGTTTTCAGTACTTTTATTTCACCCGCTTGTCTCACTTCTTGGGAAGTCATAAGACGATGCTAAGCCTACCATTCAGGCCCTGCTGGAAAATGGAAACCCACAGAGGCTGTGTGACCTGCCGGGTCTCGCCACAAGTGCCAAGGCGGGGGGGGGGGGTTTACAGAGCAAGACGCCAAGGCCCGATGCTCCCCAAGTCCCTCCTGCCGCCTCCTTCTCTCATCCCCGCAGACCCAGTACTATGGCGAGATTGGCATTGGCACCCCACCACAGACCTTCAAAGTCATCTTCGACACAGGCTCAGCCAACCTCTGGGTGCCTTCCACCAAGTGCAGCCCTCTCTACTCAGCCTGTGGTGAGCCCCAGACCCGCAGCGTCAGTCCCCACGCCCCGAGCCTGCCAAGCCTGGGCAGTCCTGCCTCACACCCAGCTAAACCCCTCCTGCTGCCATCTGAGCTGCTTCCTCTCTGCCTCTGCTTCCATTGCCCCTGAGAGGAGAGAGGGAAATGTCCCCCATTTTCCGAATATGACCATCCAGGCAAAACAGCAAGCTTCAGGAGTCCCCAGCTCACCAAGAAAGCCATTTCTCACCCTTGCTGAGACTGAGAGAGAACTGAATTCTCTGGCCCTCCAGGCACGCTCTCCCTAGTCAACAACTTCTTACTGAGTGCTCACTGTAACCAGAATCTTCTCCTCACCCCAGTGTTGGGAATTATTTTAAAATGCTTCATTAGAGACAAAATTCTCAGAGACACGAGCACATAGCAGGGGCCCCAAAAACATTCCTTGATTGATAAAACACATTTTTTCCCAAGCCCTCAACCAACCTCAGGACCACCCCCTCCCTGCACCTAAGTCCTCAACCACAGAAGCCGTACCCCTATGCACCTGCCTCTGAACCCCCTTGCCTGGACCTCTCTGGGACAGACCTGAGCCTATGTCCCTCTCTCAGAGATTCACAGCCTCTATGACTCCTCGGAATCCTCCAGCTACATGGAGAATGGGACGGAATTCACCATCCACTATGGATCTGGAAAAGTCAAAGGCTTCCTGAGCCAGGACATGGTAACTGTAAGTGGGACCAGCCCAGGTCATCTGACCCCCTGCCCTGTTTGTCTCCAGACTTCAGCTGCCACTCTAAGGTCCATACTTGAGGAAGATGCCATCCCATGCCCTTGGAGTCTGGGGACAGGCTCTGCCACTGGACAGAGCAAACCTGAGCCCCTGGCTCAGCACTGGGTGATTTATACAGACTTTTGCATCTAACTCACACATAGGGCTTGTCTGAGCCCTGCAGCCTCCACTCCACTCACTCCAGTCCTGCCAGAGGTCACCTAGCTCGGACTGAACTCTTCACCAGGCCCCAGACTGAAGTCAGTGTCAGAGATAGGGTCAGCTGTCCTGTTGGCATTGTGGTCAGGTTAGTTTTAGGGTCACAGAATTTAAGGTCCTACTTAAGGCTAGAATATAGGATTAGGGTCAGGGCCTGGTTTTCTTTTCCATTTGGCCTGTGTCTGATCCCTTCTCCATTCTAGGATTTCTCTAGCTCCTGGTCTGTCAGAGATAGGGAAGGGCTACTCATAGAACCTGAGAGGAAGTCAGTGTGAGCTCTTACCCCTCCCCTTGTCTGTGAAACCAGGGGGAGAGGAACATGAAAGGCAGGCCGGGCTGTGCTGAAGAAACCCACAGGCCAAATGCAGGTGGGGTCCTGAGACCCAGTCCTGCCAAAGTGGAAGCCGGGCCAATTGAGAGGGGGCCTGGGAGCTCCTGGCAGCTTTTCTATTACTGCTTGGAAGCACCACCCTCTCAGCCTTGGTTTCTTCCAGTCACTGGGCAACCGCAGTTCTCTGTAGACCCAACAGCCTAGCCAGTGGTCGGCAAACTCATTAGTCAGCAGAGCCAAATATCAACAGTACAATGATTGAAATTTCTTTTGAGAGCCAAATTTTTTAAACTTAAACTATATAGGTAGGTCCATTGTTATTAACTTAATTAGGGTCCTCCTAAGCTGGCCTTTGAGCCACACTCAAGGGGCCAAAGAGCCACATGTGGCTCACGAGCCGCAGTTTGCCGACCACTGGGCCCTAGACGCATATTAGGAGAGAGGAAATGTGTGGGGATTGATGAAATGAGCTTACCCCAATTGCTATACACTGGAACACATGCATCCCCAAGGCCCCCACTGTGAAAGCCCAGACTAAACCCAGCTGTCGGTTGGGTAGTGGACTTGGTCTCCTCTGGTCCTTCCTCCCACAGGTGGGAGGAATCACGGTGACACAGACGTTTGGAGAGGTCACGGAGCTACCCCTGATGCCCTTCATGCTTGCCAAGTTTGATGGGGTTCTGGGCATGGGCTTTCCTGCACAGGCCGTTGGTGGGGTCACCCCAGTCTTTGACCACATCCTCTCGCAGAGGGTGCTAAAGGAGGACGTCTTCTCTGTCTACTACAGCAGGTGGGCCTGGGACTGAGGGGCGGGGGAGGGATGAGGAAGGAGGCAGAAGAGCTGGCAGAGTGAGGAGAGCTGGACCGGGATCCTGACGTGTTCATGATTAGGTGGTATTCCATCCATATCTAGAGGTGTGCTATCCAATATGGAAGCCACCTTTTAAAATTTAAATAAATTGAAATTAACTACAATTTGGCATCCAATTCCCTCCCTAGTCACACTAGCCACATTTCAAGTGCCCAAAAGCCACAGTGGCTACTGGCAACCATATTGGATAGCACAAACAGAGAACATTTCCATCATTATAGAAAGGTCTGTTAGCACTGCTCGAGAACAAGAGGGAATGGGGAAGGGTGGTGGGAAGGGATTGCTGTAACCTGGGGGCCTTCCCTCTCAGGGCCTATGGTTCCTCTCACACAGAGAAATGCTCTCATTCATTCCTTAATTCCCTCATTTATTTGCTTATTCAATGGTTCAATAAATATTGGGCACTTGTGAGCCAAGCCCTGTGCAAGGTGCTCAAGGTACAACCATGAACACCATGTACAAGACAGAGTCTGGCCCTCACAGAGCCTACAGTCTCGCAGGGAGGACAAGAAACATGACACCTCGATGCAACAGCAGGTAGCACAGGGCTGAAACTGCAGGGCTTTCCAACTCGAGGCTGAGCTTATGTGCAGGTCGGCTGGGAGCTGACCAGGTTTGCGGTCTGCTCCAAGCTGTTGGGTTGAGAAAGATGGTCTGAGCTAGAGACAAGGATCATAAGGGCAAGAATACCAGGCCAGTGGCAGTGAGGACAGAGGGGAGGGTCAGACTCCAGAGACAGCTCAGAGTTAAATGAAGTGTCTGGTTTGGTGAGAGAAAGGAAAAGGAAAAGGCTACCAATTGGCTCTGCAGCCAGGTGAGTCTCGGAAGAGCTGGTTTAGAGGTGGAGCCCGGCAGGATGGCAAGGAGTTAACAGGTGAGTATGGGTGTCAGGAAGTGAAGGGCAGATGTAGGCTGCCCTGAGAAATTCAACAGGGAAAGGAATGTCAGGTAGGGGTGCAGGTAGAGATAAAGAGAGAAGCCTGGAAAAGAAGGGTGGGTGTTTTTAGCAGCTAGAGGATACCTGAGCTGAGCATGCTTGCTGGTGGAGGGAAGGCAGGGGGAAGCAGGAGATTGAAAATGTGGGAAAAGAGATGACAATGGAGGGCACAAGAGCCAGGAAACCATGGAAGGGAGGAGGGTCAGCACCAGAAAGAAGGCAGCCTTGTTGATGGAAGGGAACATCCAGAGAGATCTTTAAGTGTTGATAGAGGGGCAGAGAGAACTTGTACCAGCACACACACATGCATGCTAGATTTGTAAAAGTGCAATTAACTGTACTTGTACAAATAGCATGTGCATAGCTACACACCTGTATATACAAAAGCATGTACACATGTTGCTGGTTTTGAATGCTGGAAACCCCATCACATACACACAGAGGAACCAGCCCTACGGTAGGCACTGAACCGGGGTTGGTACTGTGTAGGTCGGAGGGGAGGAAGGCAATGGGGATCAGCTTTAGACTGGGCCCCAGGGCCCCCACCCCTATCATCTCACTTAATGCTGGATGACTCCAGGCAAGTGACTTCACCTCTTGGTGACACACTTGCCTACTTGCCTGAGGGGTAAGAAGAGTGCAAAATACCCCCTCACCACCACCAGGCTAGTGAGGCTCTATTGAAACAAAGGCTTCCTTTCTACTGTGTCTCTTTCTCTGCAGAAATTCCAAGTAAGGCGATGATAGTCCCCACATGGCCCAGACCTTCGAGAGCACCTGGCCCAGAATCATACCCACCACCTGCCCAAAACTCACTTCACAGCCTAGGCTCTGCTGGATGATGATGTCCTCTGCCCCTCCTTCCCGCTCTCCTCATGCCCCCCGCCCACCCCACCCAACAGCTCCCCTCCCATATACCCGTTCAACCCACATTTACCCATTCAACCTATAGCAAACCCAAACCCAAACAGAAACCCAAGTGAGGTTGGGGCCAATTTGTGTCTGGTTTGCTCTCTACTATTTGTCCTGATGCCTGTTCTTTTCTGTGACCTCGATGGTGATGCTTTATTGGGTGCAGCTGGACTTTCATGGGGGGAAAACGCCACGACTTGGGCTAGGGGAGGGGCGAGGTGGAGAAGCGGCAGGTGCTCCAGCATCCCAGCCTTGCCGTCCCTGCCTTCCTGGGCCCCACCTGAACCCGGGCCCAACTCCCCTTGTGCTGAGGTCCTTAGGTCTCCAGGAACCTTTGATCTTTCCTTTAGGAATTCCCACTTGCTGGGGGGAGAGATTGTGCTGGGAGGCAGTGATCCCCAGTATTACCAAGGGAATTTTCACTACGTGAGCATCAGCAAGACTGGCTCCTGGCAGATCAAAATGAAAGGGTCAGATATCCTCCACCCTCTCCACTCTCCAAAAATGCTGCTGCTAACGCGGGTGGGGCGGGGAAGGGGCAACGTTGCCATCCTGCCCTCTTACGGTGCAGGGACTTCTTAAGGCACAGCCAACATTTGTTCTGTCTAGGGATGGGGAACACTGAGATGTGAGGGGCGGTGGGGGGAGGTAGAGGGTCACTAAGCACGTGCTGAGGGAAGGGCAGTACCTTTCTTCTCCAGCTCCTGCCTTACACATCCTTCACTGCATCACTGGACCCCCAGCATGGCCTCCTGTCACCTGCCATCACTCTGGAAAGCTGTGCAGCCTGGTGGTGCTCATCAGTCTCTCTGTCTCTCTGTCCGTCTGACTATGGCCTTTCCCAGGGTGTCTGTGAGGTCAGCCATCTTGCTCTGTGAGGAGGGCTGCACGGCGGTGGTGGATACTGGCGCGTCCTACATCTCAGGTCCCACCAGCTCCCTGAGGCTGCTCATGGAGACTCTGGGGGCCAAGGAGCTGAGCACAGATGAAGTAAGAAGCTGGAGACGTGGTACCAGGGGTGGGGGAGTGCTACCTGGTCCAGACCCCCAAATCACCCCAGGCACCATTAGGTCCCAAATGAGGCCATTTCCAGCCTTCAACTCCTCACCTCTCACACTTTTCATGTGTGGCTGGGTCCTCCCTGGGCACAGGGCTGTGTCTCTGCTAGGAGGCCCCCACATACTAAAAGGGCCTTCCTTTACTCTCCTCCTAGTATGTCGTGAACTGTAACCAGGTGCCTACACTCCCTGACATCTCCTTCTACCTCGGAGGCAGAGTCTACACCCTCACCAGTGCAGACTACGTATTACAGGTGAGGTTCCACTTTGCTCTCCGGCAGCAGGCAGGAAGGGTGGGCAGGAGCCCTCAGAAAGCGACAAGTCATCATGACAGACTACCTACTAGGCCAGCAGCTCTCAAACTTCGCTGTTGGGAGTCACCTGAAAGCTTCTTAAAATCCCAACAGCAAGCCACGTCGCCTACCTATTAAATCAGAACCTATGTGGGCAGCACCTGAGCATGTCTTCAAAAGCCCCAGGTGATTCCAATGTGCAGCCAAGTTTAGGAATCATTGTGCTTGGTGCCTTGTCTGTTTTCTAATCAATGCCGTGTTCCTGTATTCCAATCCCCCTTTTACACTTAATAGACTTAAAGACGTTAAATGACTTGCTCAGGATCAGCTCTGCCAGACAGCAAGCTCATATAGTGCAGTGCCTCCTGCTCTGTGTGCCCAGCGTCTAGCACAGCGCCTGCACCCCAGAGGGGTGCGGTCCAGGATGCAAAGGAGGTGCAGTGTGGAGGGGGGAGTGCTAGGGCGATGTTGCTGAGGAAGGCTGCTGGAGTCAGGCAAAATGAGGGCAGAACGGTCACATGCTGGGCAGTGGGGAAAACTGTGTGCCTCCTGCCAGGATCCCTACAGTACTGATGACCTGTGCACACTGGCCCTCCATGGTCTGGACGTCCCACCACCCACCGGGCCTGTCTGGGTCCTGGGAGCCAGCTTCATCCGCAAGTTCTACACAGAATTTGATCGGCGTAACAATCGCATTGGCTTTGCTTTGGCCCACTGAGGCCCTCTGCTGCCCTGCGCCCCCTCCCCCCTGCCCTGGCCTAGAGCTGGAGCCCGTTCTAGGACCGTCCCTGCTTGAGCTTGTGTCTTCATGTGGGGGTATAGGGTGTGGAGCTCCTCCTGGATGTTTGCCCTGCCCCAGCATCAGCTCTTCCCTGCTTTGAGGACAAATGAAATAAAGACTTCATGTTCACAGCCCTATTGCACCTGGGTCCACTAATGTTTGAACCAGAAGGAAGGGCAACCTCTGTCACTCTGGAAAGTGATCACGTGCAGACAGGAATGTGGCACAGAATGACAAACACACTCACCTGATGTCTGCAGGGCTCAAATGGAGTTGTTTACACAACCTTGGCTGAGAAGTTTGCAGAGAGCCAGCCCCTTTCTCCCTCTAGCCCCTCGAGGACCAAGGCTAATGCTGTGACAGTGGGCTGTGGGTCAGAAAGATGCTCCCAGCTCATGGAAGCCTGCCCCAAGGTCAGGCTCTGCACTGCTGAGCTAGCCAGGCCTGCCTCTTCCTGCACTGTAAACCTCTAACACAACCCCCACCCCCCTCCACCCCGGGAGCTATTTACAGTGCAGTCCAAGGCACCACCACCTAAAAAGTGGAACAGCAGAGATCTGATTGACACTCCCTTTTTACATATGGGGAAACTGAGGTTGGGAGAATGGAAGGCGTTTGGCTGAAATCTCTCAGTGAAGTGTAAAAAAATCAAGACTAGAATCCAGTCCATCAGATTCGGGCCCTAGGGGCTTTCTACCTTGCCACAAGCAGGCAAACCTTGACAGGGAGAGCCCCCACACCTTGGCATGGGGCCACGTGCCCAGGTACACAGACACACACTGCTCTCTCTGTCTCATGAACTGGGAACAGGATGAAACCTTCTCCCATTCCTACCACTTGAGCTGTCTGCAGGAATGTCTAGTTCCTGTAGCAGGAAGCAGCATCCACCCAAAGCCACTTATGCTGTCTCTTTTCATGGTAGCTGTTCACCCCTCTACTGACCAAAAAGGGAAATGCATTGAGTAGCCTGACCAGGTCGAAACCTCACACCTCTAGAACCTAGAAGAGCAGCCTCTTGGGATTGTGTGGGAACGCAGGGCTCCTCTAGGGCAGCATTCTTGCATGGATAGCATCCTTCTGCAGAGCCAAGAACATGATTGTTTAAGTTTGCTTGCCTGCCTGGCTTCCATATGCAAAAAAGAAGGTCAGAGTCAGGGTCCTTTCCAGCTCCACGTCCTGAGGCTCCCTGACCTTAGGTAAGCAGCCCTTCCGCCACCATCATCTCCTATACTCTATACTATGATAACCATATGTGCCTATTTACATTAAAATTAAACGTCACATCAGTCACATTTCAAGTGCTGGATCATCACGGGTGGCTAATGGCCACTGTACTGGTGGACAACACTAAATAGAACATTTCCATCATCATAGAAATTCATCCCGGCAGAGCTGGATTCTGGACAGCATTAATGATGGGGTCTTGCGGTTGAAATGAATAGGCCAGAGACAACTTTGGGAAATAGAAACGGACCCCTTCTCTGTAGGGACTTTCCTGGGTGAGGCAGTGACTCTCCCACCAGGCTGGTAACTAGTGAGATGACCATTAGCACACCCACCTCCAACAGACATCACCCAATGTCCCTTCTCCATCGTTGTGTTGTTCATGGTGTGTGTGTAGGAGAATATTTTGCTTGGGCACTTCCCTGCAAGGAAAGGTCCCGCAGAGCCTTTTCCAGGAAGTAGAGGCAGAGAGCTGGGCACAGGTGGGCCAAGCAAGCTGACCTCTTCTTGGTCACAGTCGTTTCTCCCTACAGTAGAATAGCATGGGGAAACAGGAAGAGCTCTACACCAGGGAGAGAGGCTCCAGCCAAGGTAGCAGGGAGCAAGCCCTGGGTGGAGGCGGGGACGACCCAAGCGGGCCAAACCGGGACCCGGGGGCGCCCACGCACTTCGCCCTTTAGCCACGGGCCTTCTCTCTAGTCCTGGCCACTGCCCCGCCCCCACCTTTGTGTCACCGCCCCGACCCCGGCCCCGGCCCCGCCCCCGCTCCGCGGCCTCCCGGGGGGCGTCAACCCCGCGCTCCAGGTAGCGGCGCCGTAGCGGCCGAGGGTGGCAGGCAGAGCTTCCCGCGGGCCTGGGCCGAGAAGGGGCGGAAGGGGGCGTTTCCACGGCCCCCGCCCCGCGGCCCGCGCCCGTGATGTCACAATCACGGCCAGCCCCGGCGTTCCCGGGTCGGCTTGGGGCGGCGGGCTGAAAGGCGGCGAGCGCGGCAGGCAGGGGCCCCAGAGTCATGGCCTGCCCCCGGCCCCTCCCCCACCGCGCCGCCCCCCGTGCCCGGCCCCCCCGCCGGGGCTAGCGTGCGCGCGGCGGCTCCGAGGGGGCGGCCGCTGGGAATGGCTGCGCCCCCTTCGGCTCCCGTGCCGCGTTCGCCCTTTTACCTGAGGAGGCCGGCGCCCAGCCCGCAGTGCTCATGGGGCATGGAGGAGAGAGCGGCGGCCGGCGCGCGCTGCCGGGAGCTGCCGGGCCCCCTGCGGGCCGCCGCCGTCCCGTTTTTCGGAATCTCGGTGCACCAGGACGACATCCTGCCCGGCGCCCTGCGCCTCATCCAGGAGCTGCGACCGCATTGGAAGCCCGAGCAAGTTCGGACCAAGGTACCCCAGTGGGAGTGCAGGACTTGGATCCGCGCATCCTTCCGGGCGTCGGTCCCAGGGGGCGCGGCCGCTGGGCAGGAGGGGTGAGGTGCGGGTTTGTCTGTGTGCTTGGTCCGCCATCCACCTCCTGCGCTCCATTCGGGCTCGCAGGCAGGCCCCCCGCAATTCCACCTGCCCGCTGTCAGCGTGCTGCGCGTGTGGGTCCCACCCCCAGTCGCGGCGCGCGGCTGCCCCTGGCTGCCCACCGGCTGCCCACGGGCGCGTACCCAGCTGGCTCTGAAACCTGCGGCGGCAGGAACTTTTCAGGAAACCCCACACACTCACACACGTTGCTGCCCCTTCTGCACCCTGTGATGGTAGCAAAGCCTCCAGGCTCTGAGCGGCCTCTGCCGGCCCAGGAATTCGGGCCAGCCCTGCGCTGTGTGGAAGTCCTCCCCATCGTCCCGGCTTTGGCTCAGCCCCCCGCCCCAACCCCGCCACACACACACACACACACACACACACACACACACACACAGCACCTCCCCAACCCCAGATGGGCACATTCGTTGGGAAAGAGATGGGCAGAGTCTTTCACTGAGGACCATCAGGCTTACTTCCCAGCTGACTTGCATCCCCTGCCCACCCTCCCATCTCTTCATCTCTTCTGGGAGCTGCCAGTGGAGGAGCGGCCCCAGGGGGTGGGGGGCGGTACTAGGGAAGCACCTGCAGCTTGTGCTGGAGTGATAGAGGCTCCATGATAATGGGCGTTCTGGGAGGTTCAGGACCAAGTGGGGAGGCTGACAGATCCCTCTAAGGAGAGGGGTGGGCAGGCAGCATTTTCAAAATAAAAGGCCTGCCTTGGAGTGAAAGTATCAAGGCATCAAGCAGGCCTGAGGTTAATTCCAATATTGGCCTAACATTCTATCTGCCAGCCCCTCCCTCTTAGGTTCTCAGTTTCCCCACCTAGAATTAGTGCAGATGTTCTCTAAGGCCCCTTCCAGCTCTGACACACTGTGCCCTGTAAATTCCATGGTTCATTCCTCCTTGTCACCCCCTTAAAAACCTGGTCTGGTTTCAGCCCAGGGTCTGTTGTCTCTTCTGGTATGGAACTCAGAGGGCCTAAGAAGCTCTGACCACCAAAGCCCTGTGGTGTGTGCCAACCTCAATATGCTCAATGGGGAGGAGGGACAGCAACAAACCCTCTGCCTACAGGCGGTGAGAGGCAGTTGTGGGGCATGTCCTGGTGATCCTGGCCCTCCTCTGCCAGGACATTCTGGTCTGTGGAGGTTTCTTTCAGGTCCAGGATGGAGGAGGAAGGAGGGGAAGGGGGCTTCCAACCACCAAGTGATGTGCAGATTCCTCTACCACTAAATTTCATCTACGGGAGGCAGACCCAGGAGAAATACGGGTGTCTGGGCTGATGCCAAGCTACTTGCCACTATTTTTTGAACTTTCTAGTTGATCCCAAGTGTTGGGGACAGTGTTGAGCTCTTTATTAAGTGAGAGGGTAATGGATGGGGTTCTTTGTGGTTGTGCTCAAGCACCTGTGCTGGAGCTGGGCAGCCATGGGGCAAGAGCAGAGATCCTGCCCCACGCACCCTTGCGCTGCCCTCTCCCCATGCTAGCGCTTCACTGATGGCATCACCAACAAGCTGGTGGCCTGCTACGTGGAGGAGGACATGCGGGACTGTGTGCTGGTCCGGGTGTATGGGGAGCGGACGGATTTGCTGGTGGACCGGGAGAACGAGATCAGGAACTTCCAGCTGCTGCAAGCACATGGCTGTGCCCCCAAACTCTACTGCACCTTCCAGAACGGGCTATGCTATGAGTACATGCGGGGCATGGCCCTGGGGCCTGAGCACATCCGTGAGCCCCGGCTTTTCAGGTGAGGAGGGTGCCTAGGGTACTATTCATCTACATAATTTCTCAGGCCTTGGGCTCTGACATCGTTGGCCAGCTTCCATGGTGAAAAGTGGAATCCATGAATGAGTCATAAGATCTGTGAACTCTGAAACTGCATGAAAAGTGGATGTGTGTTTATGTGCATTGCTATGCAAAGAGGGAATATAGCTTTGTATATATTTTCAGTGGGGTCTTCTAGAAGGATGAGTTCTTGAGAGAAGCGCATGAGAACTTTGGTGAACAGGGGACCAAAGGACCTAGCACCCTAAATTCAAGCAGAGATCGCCTTCCTGGTCTGTGCTTCAGCCTTCTGCCCACCCCATTCTGACCTGGAAACATTTCTGAGCCTAGGAAATGAAATCTGAGCCAAATCCCCAGAGCTTCCTGCCCCTCCCCCTGCTGAGAGCTCAGGCATGCTAGGGGAATGGCCCTATCAAGGTGAGCATGGCTTTAGCAGCCCAGAGGGATGCCATCCCTCCCCCAGTGTGAGTGAGCCCCTTCCAGATTCCCTGACAAGGTGGGAGTCCAGGTTTGGGGAGCTGCTGAGGCTTCCAGGAGCTCACAGAGCCCATGGTTCCCGGGGAGCCACTCCTGTTAAATGCCTAGCTGTGTAGGACCTTCAAGCCCTGTGGGTACTGTGGCTGTGGGACCTGGAAGGAGGAGAACCAAAGAAGAGGCCACGGTGTACTCTCCTCTGATCGTGCTGGGCAGAGAGCTCAGGCAGGCTCCTCCCTTCCTCCCTCCAGCCCTGTGCAGGACACTCAGACGCGAGTTCCCAGGTGGGCTGAAACTTACTCCTGATGCTGGGGACAATGGCATGGAACCCTTGGGCTCTATTCTCTCCCACCCACAGGGAAGGAGCCTTCCAAATTCCAAGAGGCAATAACAAAGCCCACCTAGGGACTAGACCAAGAAGTTCCTTCGCTCCCTCACCTGCTACAGTGAACCCCAAGTTAATGCGCCTTGCCCTATTTGCAGGAAACTCCTGTCAGGCTCTCTAGGGACTTGGAGGGAAGTGAATCTAAGAGCCTTACCTCCACCCCCAGTGCTCCTGAACACGGATTCAGGATATTCTATTGAGTTGTATATTTAGCTGTGTGTTAGTGCCTGGGAGTGGGAGATATGTAAATCAATGCGAGGGGTTTCTCAGACTCCGGCTGAGCATCTCCCCAGGCACCCCACCTGGAGAGGTGAGGTCAGACCACGGTAGGGGGCTGGGGAGCCCTGTCTAGGCTTCCCTCACCGACTCCCCCCAGCTTTTGTACAAATAAGTTCAAATATCGGCAGGTCTTCACCATTCCTAGTGTCTGCCACTCCTGTGGATCTGATGTTGTCACTCATTCTCTCCTGAAAACAATTACCACTGTCAGGAATACTGAGGATGGATTTAGTTTCAATAATTAGAACTTTTACATTTGGGGGAAAGCCAGAAATTGGGCCAAGTGTAGGAGGTTGCCCTCCCTTGATACTTTTCCTAGGATGGACCATTATCTTTCTGGGGTAACTGTGGATCTCTGAGAGAAGGTGGGGGTGTGGAGTGGGAGGCCTTAGGGAGCCACTTCACCGTGTTGTCCTGAACCCCCCCCCCCACCTCCCACCCTTGCCTGGCCTATTGAGGCTTTGCAACACAAAAATGCTGAGTGTTGAGGTTACCTTTCATTGCTATTCCAGACAACATCCCTATTGATATTCAAGGAAACACTGTTGGTGCTCTATTCAGAATCTTCCTTTGGGAAGGGAAGGCCTGGGTCTCAGGTCTGTTTCCCACCTTGCCCAACCCTAGTGGGCTTCCTCCTATTCCAGGGCCTCTGGCCTCTGAAAGCACAGCCTTCATCTCTCATCCACTCAGTTGCTGCCACACCCCCAGCCCCCCTCACCCTTTAAGAGGTGGGAGCTCTGGTGGCTTCCGGAGGAGGAGCCCCCAGAGTGCCCTGTTATCCTGTTGGGTGATGGACTGCCCCTTCCCAGGACTTGGCAAGGGGTGGGAGTGTCGGTGTCGCTGGGACAGCTTGGCAACAAGGTTTCAGACAGCCAATGCCTTTGTTGTCTTTCCTCGTGATTATTATTTGAGCAACAGGCAGAGGCGAGGGAAGCTTGAATGTTGGAGGCTTGGCAGCGTGTGGGGGGTGGGGCTCCATAGGAGAGCTGGCAGAGGCCTGGGGGAGCCCAGCTGGGACACAGGGCCTCAGATGCTGGAGTCCTTATCAGGGCCCTCCCTCTCTGACTGGTCAGCCCTCCATCCACCCCCGCCCTCTCACAGCAGCCTGCCCCTGAGCTGCCTTCTCCCCCCACCGTCCCTCCTCTTCTCCTGGGACCTTGGATAATGTCCACAGAAGAACTTGAAAATACAGCACTGGTTTGTTTTGCGTCCTTGGCACCCAGCCTCCAGCATCAACTCCCTGCCACAGAGGAAGGGGCTGCCCTGAGCCTGCCTGCTTCTCTCCCTACCTCGGCCAGGCTCGTGAAAGGCGGACATTTCTTTCTGCTGAGCATTCCCCCCCCCTCCCTTGGTGCCCTGTGCTCACCTCCCCCTGAGGGCATGGGTCAGAGTCCAGAGGGGAGGAGGAGCTTTGCCTCATCCCCTGGTGACCCCTCTGCCCTCAGGGGTTGCTCTAGGTACATGACCTTGGGGTGGGGCAGAGTTATTGACCTGTGGCCAACAGCCCACTGCTTTGCCCTTCTGCTACCTGAACTAGGCCCAGCTCTGGTTCTGAAAAGGGAGCTGCTAGCCTAAAGATTATATCTCATTTTCACACCTTCTGCTGAGGTGTAGAGAGCTCTTAAAAGATTTATAGTCGTCTCACACTCTGCCCTCTGGCTAGTCCCCTCATGGACAGTGTAGGACCCCTTTTCTGGTCAGGAGGGGCTGAGTGGGGAGTGCCCATCCCACACTGATACTCTGCCCTTCCTGTTTTCTGCTGTAGGCTAATCGCCTTGGAAATGGCAAAGATTCACACCATTCACACCAACGGCAGCCTGCCCAAGCCCACCCTCTGGCACAAGATGCACAGTTATTTCACCCTTGTGAAGAACGAGATCAATCCCAGGTACAGAGATCTGGGAGGGGCCGAGGCTGCCACCACCTCTACCTCCTTAAGGTGATCCCACTTCCCATTCTTTTGCTCTACTCTACCCCCCCACCCCCCAGCATAGGAGGTTTAGGGATTTCAGTCATGACTGCTGAGATTCTGTCTCCAAGAAGAGTTGGGCCAGTGGAAAAAAACTGAGAAGCTTAGATCCATGTGCTTATTTTTCCTTGAGTCTTCTGGTTATGGCAAGACCCAGGGTCAAGGGCAGTATCTCCCCATTTTACTTAAAGGAGACAGGCTCAGAGACTAAGCTTTGCCCAGTGTTGGGGCCTAGTTCGTGGCAAGGCTTCTGTTCCCAGCCCAGGGCCCTATCTCCCTGAGCTGCCTTTTGAGCCATGAAGAGGGAGGGCCAGCCCTCTGAGAATGGGGTGAGCTGAGTTACTCAGAAGCAGTCAGCTCATCCACTGACAAGCCATTGGGACATTAACACTCCTGCTACTTTCCTGGATGCCTCTCATCCCCACTTGCCCCTGGGCACCATGCTTTCCAACTTGTTCAGACTGACAGCTTGCTGTTGTCTCTCTGTTCTTTTCATCCATCCTGACTTCACCTTTTCCCAAATAAGACAGGGTTCTCAGGACCTTCCCTTACGCTGTCTGGCTGGCCAGCTGAGAGTCCTTCTAGCCTTCAGACACCTGGCTCACCAGCATACCATTGTTGAGACAATGGGGGCAAGGAAGAAAAGAGTAGTGTCACCCTCCAAAAAAAGACTTGAAGACCCTTGTTCTAGATGTTCATGGGAGTGAGGTACACAGGTTTGGGGGCAGGCATCTCCCTTCCTCCTTGAGATGACAAGACAACAATGGACTCTCCTGATGGTGGGTCTCTGTCACACTTTTGCACATGTGATGATTTTATCTGGGTCCTCTCATGCAAGGGTTATTAAGCACTGCTTTGGGACTATTTGTCCAGCGTGGCCCATGTGTAGACATTCTATGTCAAATGTTATCTCTGAGACAAGAACTGGCTTGCCCCTGAGGACTAGAGCAGCACACAGAGGGGGATCCTCTGGTACCTGAGCCAAGAGGACCTTCGGATCCCTCAGCCCATCACTTTCATTTGACAGACTAAGAAACTGAGACCCAGGATGGGGATGAGACTTGCCCAGGGTCATTATGGTGATGGCAGGGCCTAGGGTCAGGGACAGTATCTCCCCATTTTACTTGGGACTATTTGTCCAGTGTGGCCCATGTGTAGACCTTCTATGTCAGATGTTATCTCTGGGGCAAGAACTGGCTTGCTGCTGAGGACTAGAACAGCACACGGAGAGCAGGATCAGTGGCAGCTCAATGACTAGAGTCGAGACCTGATACTCAGGCCTAACCCTGGTTACTGTAGCTTCCTTTGATTCCGTGGTCACTATGTAATCTTTGTGGGGTGTGACTTTGTTGGGTGGGGAGTAGGCTCTGGAGAAAAGCTGACCAATTGCCTTTGTCACACCTTTGACCTTGGGCAAATCAAGTTGCTTAACTTTTTTGAGCCTCTTTAAGGAATGATGCCTGCCCTGAACTGCCTGCCCTATCCCAGAGCAGGCTGCAGTGAGCACGCACCTGCATGAGATGAGCACCTGAGTTCCACAATAACCCTGTCTTATAACTTGCTTAATAATAACCTTGACTTGATCCATTTTTCATTTCACAAATGCTGATTGATTGGGATTTAAAACAACAAAAAATACAAAAGTGACACCGACCTGACCAGTGGTGGTGCTGTGGATTGGGCATTGACCCGGGACACTGAGGGCCCTGGTTTAAAACCCCAAGTTCTCTGGCTAGAGTACAGGCTCGTTGGCTTGAGTGTGGGGTCACCAGCTTGAGTGCAGAATCTCGGCTTGAGTGCAGGATCATCAACATGATCCCAAGGTCTCTGGCTTGAGCCCAAGGCTGCTGGCTTGAGCCCAAGGCTGCTGGCTTGAGCCCAAGGCACTGGCTTGAGCAAGAGGTCACTGGCTCAGCTTGGGCCCCCCATCAAGGCATGTATGAGAAACAATCAATAACAACTAAAGTGATACGAGTTTATACTTCTCATCACTCTCTTTCCCCCCTCTCTCCTTTCCTGTCTCTCTCTCTCAAAAAAAAAAAAAAAAATGGCATTGGCCCTGCCAACAAGTTGTGTAGGAGCCTCTGGACAAAGAGGGCCTGCCCATGCAGAGCTATGGAAGAAGGCAGGGTGTGTAGTGCATGCTGGGCAGAGATGGGAAGGGAGGCCATCTGGCTGGAGGAGGCAGCATGAGCACAGTTTGCTGACGGACGATGAGTACATGAGTTGCTTGGAGCAGATCTTCAGGAGGGACTGGGAGAGCTCTTGGAAGATAGAATGCAGAGGTCGTGTGAGTTAGAACCAGATTGTGAGGGGCTTTTAATGTCAGATTAAGAAATGAAGATTGAGGCCCTGGCCAGTGGCTCAATGGATAGAGCATCAGCCTGGCATATGGATGTCCTGAGTTTGATTCCCAGTCAGGGAACACGGGAGAAGCAACCATTGGCTTCTTCCCCCCTTCCCCATCCCCCTTCTCTTTCTCTTCCTCTCCTATAGCCAGTGCTTAATTGGTTTGAGCATGGCCGCGGGTGCTGAGGATAGCAAGGTTGGTCCAAATGCATCAGCCTCAGGCATTAAAAATAGCTTGGTACTCGAGCATCAGCCCTTGATGCAGTTGCTGAGCAGATCCTGGTTGGGGCACATGCAGAAGGAGTTTGTCTCACTATCTTTCCTTCTCTCATCTTAAAAAAAAAAAAAAAAAAAAGAAAAAGAAAAAAGAAATGAAGAGTGAATTTAGCGGTAGTGGAAAGTGATTGTGAAGGAATTTGAACAGGGGACCAGGTCAGTAACCTGACCAGGACTGTGGTGGAGGTCTGAGTTAGAGGAAGCAGGGATCTGAACTAGGGAGATCAGCTGGAGGAGTATTGGAACTGAATGGGCAACATCTTGCACTAGGGTTTCCCAAACTTGAGCATGAGATTACTCTGGGTGCTTGCTAAGTGCAGGTTCCCAGTCTGACCTTGGAGAGTGTTGGGAGATCTCTCATTGGATCCTAGGAGTCTGCAGTTCACAGATTCCCCTGGTGACTGTGAGGTGGGGTTCAGGGAACCACTTTTGGAGGAGCCCTGCCGTAGGCAGCTCCACAGAGGGTGGAGTGTAAGGGCTGAACCAGAGGCCTTGTAGAAAGAGTGGTGGCCTAGGCATTCGGGTAGGCATGGAGGTATCCGGGTGGCCAGGAAGATGGGGGGTTGATAATGGCTTTGGGGCATCAAGTGGAGACTGAGATAGGCTGAGGGGTGTGAGGGCCAAGGTGACGTGAGCTTGCACACTTAGAAAAGTCTACCTTTCCCCCGCTCTGATCCCGAGAGCTGAGTGAACACTCGCCAGACCTCAGTCTCTTCATCAGGAGCAACCCCGGTCCCCATGACCCCCCTCTTGCGCCCTCTGATGGACAGAGGAGCAGCTCTGCCTGAGGCGGGAAGGTTTCGGGATGGCTGTTCTGCCAACCTCATAGCCTTGGGAGGCTGTGGCGGTGTCCCGGCTGAAGGAAGCGTGACGGCGATGTTTCAGGTGCTTGGGGGAGGGAGGGAGAAGGCCAGGATTGTTCCCACAGTAACCATCTGCGTGGCCTTGGGGTGGGTAGTGTGGGGGTCAGACAGAGGTCAGGGCCTGGCAGCAGGCATCTTGGATGTCAGAGCCATGTTTTTCAGGCTGAGACCCGGGCAAACAAAGGAAGCCTCCTAATTCTTATCTTTTTGGACAGTCTCAGTCCGAGAAATAAAAGAATCTTAAAAGGTAGCTCCTTAAGGAGAGCCAAGAGGAAAATGCATTCTATATAGCCCTGTCCATACAGATAAACTCCAGTGCGGTGGGGTGGGGCAGGGGGTGGGAGGCCTCCCTCTTCCCCCCGCCCCCATCAGCGCCTAACATGCCCAGGCTTGGAGTGGCCCGAGCAGAGCCTCTGGGGGGCACCGGGCACCAGGTTAGGAGGCCTGGCTTGATTTCAGATCCTTGGAGGAGCTGCGGACTGATATCCTTAGTGAGGAAGTAGAAGGTCTAGCTGTGCAGTGACATCTGGAGGTTGGAAGGAAGACTGCACTTCCTTGAGCCTCAGTTTCTCCATGGGGTTGGACTGGAGACCTAAGATCCTCTTTAGCTTTGACCTTCCCAAGCCTGGGAGGGAGCCTGCTGCTCATCCTTTTCCAGGCATGGGGACACCTTAGTTGCTGAATGCTTTTCTGCATGCTCTGGTTTCTAGGCTGAATGAGGGGGTGGTGGGGCCATCCCATGGGACTGTAAGGAGGGCCTGTCTCATTTTTATCTCCTTGCACATACTCTCACTGCCCCAGATGAGAGAGCAAACAGGAGACTTGTGAATGGAGATAAAGCCCCAGCACCCTCTCTCCTATTGGTGGTTCTGCAGTTTTAAGGGTTCTGCTGACTTTCTGGCTTTTCAGTGTACATGGACCTGGGCTTCCTGGGGACCACAGTTCAGAACTTCTGTGTGCAGTGTATCCTCAGCTTCCCATGGCCTCTGATGGACCCATTCATTCATTCATTCATTCGTCAGCATGTGTTTCTTTCAGGAGCAGTGCCTATGTGTGCTGTGGGTGGGGTGGGCCAGTGTGGCCTCCATGCATCTTTGTTCCTGCCCTCACGTTGCCCACATGCAGTCTGGCAGGGGTCTGGGTCAAGGGAACTCATATTCTTAGTACAAGGTGGAAGCGGCTACACAGCAGTACTTTTCCATTGACGTCTCCTTGACCTTGTAGGAGTGAGCCCAAGAAGCAACTTCTTTGCTTTCGTATGTGAGCTTGAGAGGTCTCTCTGTGGGATGTGAAGTTAAACTTTATGATCTCTCTGTGACACCAGCTGCTAGAGCGTGAGGGAGACGTCCCAGGACATAACGTCAGCCTCCTCAAGAGAGCGCCCACACCCCAGCCCTCCCCAGGGCAGTGGGTCCCTCCACTCAAGGGGCTTCGCCAGGGAAATTCTGCTAGAGAGCATCCCCTTCCCCTAGGAATTTTTGCTACACCCTCAGAGCAGGTCTGCCTGCATCTCTGCTCTACGGCCCTTGTCCTCTTAGTCTGAGATGAGTGAATTTGGACACTCATTCTCCCCAGCCATCCTTCCTTACCTCTCTCCTGTCCTCCCCTGTGCCTCCTTCCTTATCTCCCTGTCCCTTTCAAAAAAGTAGCAGGGACACTATTCAGTCAGAGGTTATGGTGCTTTGCCAAATGCTTTAAAGCCATTGTTTTAATCAGCTTCTTAGAGTGACCACAGGACATCAGAAGGACAGGAAGCCTTAGTGCCATTTTGCAGATGACAAAAGATTGGTCATTTGTCCAGGGTCCCTCTGCAGTAAGAGGTAGTGGGGAGGCCTGGCTTCTGAGGCCAAGCACCTGCCTACTATCAGCCCTCCCTCCACTGACCACCTTTTCCGCCACTGCCAGCCTTTCTGCAGATGTCCCTAAGATAGAGGTATTGGAACAGGAGCTGGCTTGGCTGAAGGAACACCTGTCCCAGTTGGACTCCCCTGTGGTGTTTTGTCACAATGACCTGCTCTGCAAGAATATCATCTATGACGGCACCAAAGGTACGGCTTCTTTGGCCCTGGCTGGCCAGCAGGGTTCTCCTCCCGAGGCTGGTACTTGGACAAGCAACAGGAGACCTTTGGCTTAGGTCTTAAATTAATTTGTAGGAGAGAAATGGAAAAGGAAACAAACTTCCACTTGGAACTCAAGGTCCTGGTTTGTGGAGGTAGCATATTAGGCCATCCGAGTTATTGCCCCTGAATGTTTTGGGCTCCCAGGGCTTTCTAGCTGCTCCAAGCCTCCTTACAGGAAGAACCTCTCCTGATGAGAGCTTCACCCAGGGAATCTTTTGCTTTATGTCTAGTCCTCAACCATGCTGAGGACAGATGTTTTTAGATGGGGAGAGTCCAAGGATCCAGCTGTGCGAGGGTGACAGCTGGAGCTGGGGGGAGGGCAGGTGGGCAAATGGACAGACAGAGGAAGCAGCTTAGGAGATTGCTGCTGAGGAGGTCGGGTATGGTGCATTGCTGCAGAGGCCAGCCAGAGACAGCGTGAACTCCGGAGGGCCGTGCACGCTTGGCAGGCTTGTCCAGGTCTGGGGCCAGCGCTCACGGTCTCCTCTCCCTCGCAGGTCACGTACGGTTCATTGACTATGAATATGCTGGCTACAACTACCAGGCTTTTGACATTGGCAACCATTTCAATGAGTTTGCAGGTGAGAGGGGCATTATTATTTGGCCTGTGCCCAAGATGCCCTCCTGATAATGTATGGCCAAGTCCAAGGAGAGGATGAGAGGGGGTTTTGTACTTGGGGGGGGGGGTAGAGGCTAGACAGCTCCTGTCTTCTGAAATGTCCCAGCTTGAGGGGAGGACAGCCTGCTATGAGAGAGCGCCGAGTCCCCCGGGGCAGGCAGGACCCACCTACATAGAGCACGCCCCTGCTAGCCAATATGGAGGTTTCCTGCAAATTAGGAAAACGTGCCCACTGTAGGATTCCTGAGGATACTTGGCTTGGCATTTGATTTAGAAAAAAACCCCTTCCTCTGGGTACATGCAGCCCATGCCCGCGAGGCCAGCACAGGACAATCTCAGCCTCCACTTATGCCCAGTACAAACCGCGCAATTGTAAATAGGGCCCAGCATGCAGGTAAGGAGCAGAACAAGCAGTAAAGTAGCTACTTGCCTAATGGCATTATAAAAATAATCTAGGTGGAACTAGTTAACAGTATATACTCTGCAACTTGACTCCTCAACTGTAAGTCTGGGCTTTGTTGTTTGCTAGCTGTCTGACCCTTGGGCGGGTTACTTCCTTTCTCTGTGCTCCAGTAAAATGGAGATAATATGAGGGGGTAGCTGTGTGAGATACGCACACAGGTATTGCACAGACTAAGCATATCGTAGTAGTTGCTGCTGATGCTAGGAAGGGAAGCTCTTCTGCAGCTCGGCATCTGGAGCAGGCCTAGGGTAGAACGAGGGAAGGGTTCCCCAGGAGTAGACAGCAGTTCTCTAAAGGCACAGTACGTACAACAGAATCATTTGTGTAAAGGAAGCAAGGTGGGTTTTTCCAGTAGGAGGGATTCCTAAAAACAATTAGATGAGACAGAAGAAGCCAGCCCCTGGACATGGGGCTGGAGGGACAGCCCAGAAAGGCACTATGACATGCTCAACGTGATGGGCCAGCCCGAGGCTTAGGATAGGTGAGTCAGCCGTGGAGCCACCACCTGGCTCAGCCTCAGCCGCTCCCCAGCCCCATCTAGGCCAATCATGACCCGTTTGGAACCCCAGGTGATCGGTTCTGTCAAGCACTGATTATTCCTGAGGGTATGTCTCCCCGGTGTGGCCACCAGCTGCATTTAGGAGCCCGAGGGACCATGGGGCCTCAGCTAGGCAGAGCAGCTGAACTGTGGGGGGTGGCCCAGAGCTGAGGCTGGCACCAGCAGGGCCCTGGGCCTGTGCATGCTCAGCAGCCAGACCCACTGACCTTTCCAGAAGGGATCATTCTCAAACATTTTAAGTTTTTCTCACCCACCACACAGAGCAAAGTCCAGCTGGAATTTCTCCAAAGGGGCAGATTGTGTCCTGCTCCTAAGTTGAGAATGAAGAAGGAGAACTGAGCATGGGGGGAGGAGGGGAGGGGGAGGGAGCAGATTGGGAGCTAGGGAGAGAGACCGCTGGGGTTCTTGGGCACAAGAGGACCTGGAACTGGGAGCTCGGAGATGAGTTCCAGCCCTGAGCCCACCTCTGACTGGGCGTGACCTCGAGCACATTTCTTCTCTCTGGGCCTTAGCTTCTGCATCTGCACGAGAAGGTCCTTTCCAGCTGTAGTCTTGGGGCCCTAGGAGACTGAGTGTGCTTCTCCAGAAATGTGAAGCTTGGGAAGGACAGGAGAGAAGAGGGAGGAAGAGACTGGGGAAGTTAGTGTGATCCTAATTCTGCCTTTAAAAAGGCTGCTTTCCATATCGCTCTGAAGCAGGGCCTCGCCCCCGTGCCCAGGTTGAGGCTGTGTGTGTCGGGCTGGCCGCTGAGGACGCAGGGAAGGGCACACGTGAAGGGACCGGGGCTTCCAAACCTGGCCGTATTTCCCAGGCATCTGGAGAAATGGGCAGGGGGCGGGTGCCTTGGGATCTATGTTGTTACCAAGCTCTCCAACGGATATTTGAATTAGTGGGCTCAACACTGATGCAGGAAGCAGTTTGGGACAGACAGAGCCCCTCCCTTTTATCAGAGGAGAGATTTGGGCCAGTAAGAGGAAGGGGCCTGTCAGCGGTTAACTGGAGGTTAGAGTTGGACCTAAGACATCCAGGCTCTGAGTCAGTGCTGTCTCCAAGTGCCTCCTCTGTGACATCGTTTTATATAGGGCACAGGGGAGAAAGTGGTGCTTATGGGTCCCCATCACTCCCAGGACTGTCCCTTGCTCCTCAACCAGCCTGCCTCTCTCAGTGCCCCAGCTGGAGTGGGGCTCGACCCTCTACACACTGTAGGTGATCAGACAAGCTGCATTCCTAGGCATCGCCCACATGGCAGTGCTGATGGACGTGTTCAGTAAAGCAGGGAACACCTGAGCTGGAGGAGGCCCCCAGGTGGGCCAACTCCCAGCAACTTGTGTGCCACTGCCTCCACATCAGGTGTGAATGAAGTCGATTACTGCCACTACCCTGCACGGGATACCCAGCTGCAATGGCTGCGTTACTACCTGCAGGCACAAAAGGGGATGGCTGTGACCTCCAGGGAGGTGGAGAGGCTCTATGTACAAGTCAACAAGTTTGCCCTGGTGAGTGCTCGTGCCTGGGAGGGGGGAGGGGGAGGGGGAGGGGAGCCGGGAGGCGGGATGCAGTACCCATCCCCAGCTCTTACCCTCTCACAGCCTTGTGGAGGGGGAAGCAGAGCCCAGGGTCAGGTGTGAGGTCTTGGGCAGCCCTGCCATGGGCTCCTGAACCCCACCCTAGAGGTGAGATCTGGGAAGAGCCATAGGGCATCCCCATGATACTAAGACACCCTGTTTCCTGGTTCCCCGACGCCACCAGGTCTAGGCTCTCCCCTAGATTTGAGAACTACTTTCAGGAGAGACCTCGGCTTTCTACTTAGCAGTTCTCTCATTTGGACAAGTAGTCCTTTTTTTTTTTATTTAAAAATTAAATTTGCCTGACCAGGCAGTGGCACAGTAGATAGTGCGGCAGACTGGGATGCAGAAGGACCCAGGTTCGAGACCCCAAGGTTGCCAGCTTGAGCGCGGGCTCATCTGGTTTGAGCAAAGCTCACCAGCTTGGACCCAAGGTCACTGGCTCCAGCAGGGGGTTACTCAGTCTGCTGAAGGCCCACAGTCAAGGCACATATGAGAAAGCAATCAATGAACAACTAAGGTGTCGCTACAAAAAACTGATGATTGATGCTTCTCATCTCTCTCAGTTCCTGTCTGTCTATCCCTATTTATCCCTCCTCTCTGTCCCTCTCTGACTCTCTGTCCCTGTAAAAAAAAAAAAAAAAAAAAAAAAAAAAAAATTAAATTTAATGAGGTGACATTGATCAATAAGAGTTCAGAGGTTTCAGGTAAACATCTTTATAGCATTTGAACTATTGATTGAGTTGTGTGCCTGTCACACAAAGTCAAATCATTTTCGTCACAATAGGTTGTTCTTTCTAGTGTCTAACCTTAGCCCTTCATGGTGCAGTTAAACACATCCCCCTTTTTTTAGCCTTTGGAGGAAATACAGAGTGTCAGCTCTAGTCCTCCTTGTTAGCTTCCTCTGCCGACTCAGAACTCTTTGTGAGCCTTCCCCACCCGACTCTTTCTGCTCCAGTCACTGTGCTGTCAGTTCTTGATTTTGAGTGCCACTTATCCAAGGTACATGGTTTCATACCAGGTCTCCACTGGTGAGTGCAGAGGCGATTGCTAACTTATTGATGTTTGCCATGCGTAAGCAAGAAGATAAGTCAGCTGCCCCGAGTTTCACAACACAGCCTGGAGCTTAAGTAAAATCTTTGCTCACCCGGGGTTTTGGATCACCTATTCTATTCTCATCAGCACAAAGCTGATTCTCCTTCAGGTTCTTCCTCTTAACTGTTTCACACAGAGCTTTTCTCTTGCTAATGTTTTTAGTAATCATTCATACTTGCTAAGTGATCTACACCTTCTAAGTCAGGGGTCCCCAAACTTTTTACACAGGGGGCCAGTTTGCTGTTCCTCAGATCATTGGAGGGCCGGACTATAAAAAAAACTATGAACAAATCCCTGTGCACACTACATGTTTGTTTCTTTAAAGTAAAGAAACAAAATGGGAACAAATACAATATTTAAAATAAAGAACAAGTAAATTTAAATCAACAAACTGACCAGTATTTCAGTGGGAACTATGGGCCTGCTTTTGGCTAATGAGATGGTCAATGTGCTCTTCTCACTGACCACCAATGAAAGAGGTGCCCCTTCCAGAAGTGCGACGGGGGCCGGATAAATGGCCTCTGGGGGCCGCATGCGCGGGCCGTAGTTTGGGGACCCCTGCTCTAAGTCCTATAAAGGGCAGACAGTGGAGGGAGGTACTGTACAGTCAGCCGCAGAGCAAGCAGGACTCCCGGTGTGGCGGGGGGCGGGGGCAGTGAGGGAAGGTACTGGTGTCGCTGCTGTTTGGGGACAGCAGGAAGCGCTCCTCTCTAGCTTCCAGAACCTGTGGTGACATGGGTCCCAAAGGCACTTCTGGCTGTGGGGAAAGCAGTTGAAAGCTTAGTCAGTGCCCAGATTTGGGGTTTATTCCCACATCTACACTCATTTTCCAACCCAATCCACATCCTGATAGAAGAGAGGGAAAGGGCACTTTTAGGGGATCTCTAGCTGATGGCCATGTGGCCAGGGCATTGCTGAAGGGTTCCAGCCCCTCCACTGGCCAGTGGGGCTGAGCTCTGGCGTAGAGGTTCATGTCACCCTGGATGATGCCTTTTCCTAGAGGAGGTGAGTCCCCCAGTGCTACCCAGTGACTACCCAGTGACCTGAATTTTCCCAACCTGTGACTGTGTCTCTCCTAGTGTTCTGTTTCCCAGAGTGACTGTGTTCCTCTAGCTCATGGGGTCCTTGACAGGCTCAGGAGGATTGCCATGCTGACCCTCTCTGATCTGTTTCCAGGCATCTCACTTTTTCTGGGCACTCTGGGCCCTCATCCAGAACCAGTTCTCCACCATTGACTTCGATTTCCTCAGGTAAGCCCAGGGGACAACCTGGTGCAGAGTGGGGCAGGGGAGAAAAGGAGGAGCCAAAGGTGTGGGGAGCAAAGGACAGTCCGAATAGAATGTCCAGAGCTCACTCTAACTCACCCCCGAGCAGCAAGTCCATGGCCAGAGGGGTCACTCTCCGGGGGGGGGGGGCGCAGGAAGCCAGAGCAGCTCTGGGAAGGAGACTGAAGTTCTCCCACCCGCCCTACCTTCCTGGTGGGAGACGGCCCTTTCCCTACGTCCTCCTGCGACTCCGCTGCACTAATCCACAGGGCCTGGTGGTGAATGCGTATCAGTCTGAGAGATCATGAGCCCAGCCTTCATTTTATAGCAGAGGGGTCAGTGTTCCAGAGTGCAAGTGACTCACGGAGGTCACTCGGTGGTTTAGTGGGGTGTCGGACCCATCTCCCCCGTCAGTGGCCCCTAGTGATGCATTATGGGCTATCCTGATGCTGTACTAGACTGTTCATTCCTTGGTGGAGGGGCCATCGTGTGAGTGAGGTATGTCTGTCCCTAAGGGCTAGGGATCATGTTGTTCTGCATTCTGGTCCAGTCTCCTCCCCTGTCTCTTCCCCATCCACCCTCAGCCAAAAAGGCTAACTTCAAAGTGTGCACAACTATTAGAGAAATGCAGGCCAAAAGCACCATATGAGGTGTCATCACCTCACCCATTAGGAAGGCTACTATCAAAGAGACAGAAAATAACAAGTGTTGACAAGGACGTGGAGGAACTGGGTCCTGGTTCAGAGCTGCCGGTGAGACTGCTGTGGGGACAATACTGTGCCTTCGCAGAGAATGAAACCTAGACTCCCTGTGTGGTCCCGCAGTGGGCCACACACAGTGTGGTCAGTTCCTGCAGTGGAATACGTTCAGCCGTAAAAGGGGAGGAAACCATGTCACATGCTGCCTGTGGGCGAACCTTCAGGGCCTTGTGCTCAGTGACATAGCCAGTTACCGAGACAGAAACTGTGGTTTCGCTCATATGAGGTAACGAAATCAGTCCAATTCATAGAAGCAGAAAGCAGGGTGATGGTGCTGGGGGAAGAGGAAGGGGAGAGTTGCTGCTTAAGGTGTATAGAGTTTCGGCTTTGCAAAATGGAAAAGTCCTAGAGAGCTGTTGCCCAACAGTATGAATGGACTTAACATTACTGAACTAAAAAAATTAAAAAATGACCTTGTTTGGGGAAGGGTTGATCTAGTCTGCTCTAAGAAGAAAAATAAAATTATAGTTGAAGTAGAACAATAAAAAAACCCACCTGGGCTGGGGTTGACCTGCCCGGACCAAGATGGGGAGGAGGAACTCTGCTCGCGGTGTGAGGCCCCAGCATGGCGTCCCTCTCACCCCCAGTCCCTTCCCTGTCTCCTGGCAGGTACGCAGTGATCCGATTCAACCAGTACTTCAAGGTGAAGCCTCAAGTGTCTGCCTTGGAGATGCCAAAGTGACCACCCTCCCTCCCCTCCCCTCCCCGTCTGCCTGGCAGGCTGGTTCTCTTGGGCCCAGTTCTGCTCTGGGTCCATACCCTTGGACAAAGTGGGAGGGGAACAAGTGGGTATGCAGGAGGAAGACTGCCAGCCCCCAGGGGGCGCTGCTGTGACCACACTCTGCTGCTTGGAGGGGCCGAGGGACCTAGCTGAGTCCCCTATACCTAGCCAGACTTGGGCGAAGTGCCTGCAGCCAGCCAGAACTCAGAGGACAACCACCCCTGGGAGGCCCAGTGTTCCCAGGCCCAGGCCAGGTTGGGACTGGCCTTAGAGGTGTCTTACTGGTGTCTTTGACCTTCCTGGCTGGGGGAAGGGGGAAGGTGGGAGGGCTCCTTTCTACCTCCAGTGCCCTGAGCCTCCAGCCCATCTTCCCACAGGCCCCGGACGGGAAGTGCTGAGCCCAAACAGCACCATGCCAAGTCTGACCAGATGGATGTACATACCTTGGGGAGGGAGGGTCTAGGGCTGTCTTTGACAGCTTCCTAGCAGCTGCCTCATCTGAGATCTCTTTCTCCCAGCCAGATCCGACCAAGTAGCCCCTTCCCAAACCTCAGTCCAAGGACTAGTGCTCCTCCGGGGCCCTTTCTGCTCTGTGGTCTATCCCTCTGCAGCCTGCTGGCAGGGAAGGCAAAGGAGTGGTGATGGCCCGGCCTCCTGAGCCTGGCTCTGCTTCATGCTGTGGCTCGGCAGGAGGGGACGGCAGCCGGCAGCCTTGTTCCTTCTACCTTCCAGGCCCTCACTTCAAGGACCTGTCTCTCCATGTCCACCCACTTGGGACTGACTAGTGGGAGTCAAGGGGCAGGGGCCCGGGATCAGGGCTCGCCTGGCATGCAAGAGCCTGGGTAGGGTCTGTTGTAAAGGTGCTGAGACCATTGTCCCTGACTCACAATGGCCTCCACCTCCTTTCTGCCCTCACAGCCCCTGAGGCCCTAACCTTGGGCCCATAAAGTGATTAATTTGTAAATTATCTTGATTTTCTGCATTAAAATGGCCACTTCTGGATCACTGAGTCTGAGTGCAGCTGATGAGTCTGACTGGAGGGTGTGATTAGTATGCCTGGGGGGGGGGCGGGGAGGTCCCCCCTCTCTGAGGTCCCGTTGGCTATACACTGTCCACCATGCCCTTGGTGCACCATGCTTGATGCACGTAGCTCCTGGTTTGGGATAGACCTGGGCGGGGCTGGTGGTTTCTGCCTTTGACCATTTTGCTAGAATCAGTTGGTCCTGGGAGGATGCTGCTTGGAGAGAACTAGGCTGTGGATTCCAAGAACTTGGCCTTATTCAGATGATGGACCAGTGAGGCCCTGAAGGGAAGTACTCTGGACTTCTTCCTTGTCCTCTCCGGCTCCCAGTATTTGGGGGGTGGAGGGGGGTCTGCTCTGCCTGGAACCAATCTGTAACTTTCTCAGGTCAGCGGGAGGGGAGGGCAGGAGCTCAAAGCTGAGCTGGGGTACTCCTCTCAGTAGGGCTGCCCTCCCGTGACTGGACAGCAGTGCCTCCAGGGCCCCCCTGGAAGATGCCCAGTGTCCTTAGGGACAGCAGCAGCTGCCTGTCAGCTCTGGCTGTTTGGCTTTTGCCTGCGAAGTACTGGGGTGCCACGGCAGCTGCTGAAACTGAGCTAGAACCTGCAGCTGGAACTAGCTGCCTTCAAGGTCACGATGATCAGCGTGGATGAGCCCCAATGGGCGGTAGCACCGAGCTAGGGGTGCTAGGAGAAACACGGAGACCTGTGCCCAGCACAGAGATAGTGCCAGTGCTGGGCCCCCAAGGGCTCCTCATGGGGTCAGGTGGTCAGGGTGCAGCCTTCCTGTGGACTACGCGGCAGTGCCCGCCCTCCTCGTTCCTCTCAGGTCCGCCTCCTGGGGCCTTGATATCAGTGTTGGAGATGGTGTTGTAGTGGGGGGCAGGGGGTGGGGCAGGTATCATGCTGGCCCCTAAGGCCACCACCTGCACGAGGGAGTTCACCTGCAGGCGCCATCCTCATTCCTCAGTTCGCCAAGGGAGGGCAGGTGGGCGCAGGGTAGGTGAGAGTTTAGGCATCCCCCCCCCCCCACACACACACACACAAAGCTTTGGAGTCCCACCATCACTCCAGACTAACAGCACCCAGGCCTCTTGACCCTTAGCAGGCTCTGCTGGCAAAGCATGCCTGGGCACAACTCATCTCTGCTGGGCTCTGACCCTTGGCCACGGCAAGAGAGGCACAGAGAGGGCAGAGAACGGGCTCGTGACCCAGCCTTCCTGGTAATTATCAGGACACTCTGTTCCTGGTGTTGCAACCCACCTGCTCTCATCCTGCCTCTCCTGGGGCAGGGGGTGGGGCTCCAGGGCACCAACCGCAGGTTCCCATGGAGGGCTTTTCTCATCCTAAAAGCATGACTGTCTCAGGAGCTGGAATGAGAGCAGGACAAGGATTCCTGGAGTGGGAGGTGGGCAGTACAGGTCTCAGGCACCCAAGGCCACAGAGAACCTGGGATAAGGAAGCGAGAGGAACTCAGGACTGGCGGCGAGGGTGGGGGTGAGCCTAGCTAGGAGTGTCCTATCAGGCTCCCCACATTTGGTTTGGAACACAAGGGTGATAAGTGGAGACTGCAGGGGTGGGAGTAGATGGACAGAAGTTAAAATGAGCAATTCTCCTACATCACCACTAGAGGGCAGGCACTGCAGCTAGACATTCCTCTCTTCCCAAAGACTTCCTGCATCTTTTCAAGTGACCAGGGAAGCTGGGCTCCCCTGTGGGGAGGCCAAGGCCCAAAGCTCTGGGAGGACGGGCTAAAGCAGCAAAGGTTAGCAGCCAGGATGCTCCCTAGATTAAAAGGTTGGGACCCTAATTATTGGGGACTCTTCAGTCCCAAGTTTGTGGCCCTGCAACCAACCATACATACCTAACTTCTCTCCCCACCACCCTTTCCAAATTAGAAACCCCTTTTCCAGCATTTAAGAGTCTCTGCTTAAATACTTCCTATATTGGAAAGTACACTACCACTTAGACACCTTTGTCAAAATTTATGTTAAGCGAAATATCGACCCTCGAGAAGCATCAAGAAGCCAGTTCTGCCTCATTATAGCTGCAGACTGTCTGTTGCTCACCTGACAGCTTTGAAGAAAGTCTTATTCTTTTTTTTGTATTTTTTTTTTCCTGAAGCTGGAAACGGGGAGAGACAGTCAGACAGACTCCCGCATGCGCCCAACCGGGATCCACCCGGCATGCCCACCAGGGGCTACACTCTGCCCACCAGGGGGCGATGCTCTGCCCCTCCGGGGCGTCACTCTGCCGCAACCAGAGCCACTCTAGTGCCTGGGGCAGAGGCCAAGGAGCCATCCCCAGAGCCCGGGCCATCTTTGCTCCAATGGAGCCTTGGCTGCGGGAGGGGAAGAGAGAGACAGAGAGGAAGGGGGGGGGGTGGAGAAGCAAATGGGTGCCTCTCCTGTGTGCCCTGGCCGGGAATCGAACCCGGGTCCCCCGCATGCCAGGCCGACGCTCTACCACTGAGCCAACTGGCCAGGGCCGAAAGTCTTATTCTTAAAGCTCTACCTTAGACTCCTTTTTTCTGGACCAAACATCCCTGACCTCAGCCACACCTCTAATGCATGTCCACTAGGTCCCCTCCAGTCCTCTTCTCTGCAGGGTGCCTCCTTCTGGGCTCTTTTAGTGTGACAGCGGCCTTCTCTACCTTCTCTACCGAGGGGTTAGGACTGCCATGTGCACCTGGGACCAGGCCTGTGTGATGTACACTGGCTTACCACCTCCCTCTTTGTGAACACATGCTTCTTCACAAGAAATGCCATTCAGCTTTGCTGCCCCCATCCCATATTAACAGGATTAGGTTTTTTTTAACCACAAGAGTTAGTCTTTTTATTGACCCCTGTTGATATGTACTTTGAGAGTTTTAATCTATCATCTAGACATTTCAGGTCTAATGGACTTATTTCTCCTGGTGTGATACGTAGTTCTTTAAAATCCTCATTCAAAGCATAAGGTCACAGACAGAGCCCTGAAACACATCATTAGAGACCCTGGTCATTCATTACACATGGGTCTGGATTGTCCCTGTGAACACTTTGGGATGAGGGAGGGCCCATGACTTTCATGAGATTCTCAAAGGGCTCTTCCAAGAGGTTAAGAACCATGGATAAGGCTTAATTTAACTGCCCTGTTTTTGGATGAGGCCAATGAGGCCGGCAGGGAAGTCCCCCCCCCCCCCCAATGCACAAACATACAAGGCCATGTGGCTAGTTCCGGGGAGAACCCAAGCCTCCTGACTCATGTAGTTTTTTACCGCTGTGTTCTTTCTTAGGACCCGGGTGGACACTGGTGAGGTCTGGCTCTGGCTCTGGCTCTCCTCCTTGAGGCAAGGGCAATGTCTCATTCACAGTGTGTGCTATGAGCTATGAGCTCCGGGGGTGGGGGGGGGGCCCCCTTGCTTCCTTCAGATGTTCTGTCTGGCCCCACACCTGAAGCCTGCTGAGCTGCCACCAGGGGGCAGTGGTGCCTGGGCTGGTGGCACATTGAGGCACACTTGACTTGAGCCTGCCTTCCCCCTCCCCCATGCAAGCACCACATTCTGAAATAGTCTGCCTTTATTACACCAACAGAAAACAAAAAAATTTCCCGAGTGTAAACAAGAGAAATGTGCTGGTTAAGTTACTCATCATTATCTTATTAACAAAATAAAGCACTATCTATGTTTACAGTCATAAAAAAAGAAACAGCCTGGACAGAAGTTGGGCTTCGGGGAGAAGGGAGAGGGGTAGGCACAGACTCTACATCTGCCCCTGTGGGGTTTGGGGTTCCCTTCCCACCCTGTCCCACCTGGGTCTTGGGAGGCATACCAATGAGATTTAATTTTCTTAAGGAAATAACTTGTGAAAGTGATCAGGAGTGGAGGCAAGTTCCCAGTGTGGAGTGAAGGACAGGCAGGGAGACGGCAGAGCTCTGTGGGAGGGGACGGGGCAGGAGTCCTCTCCCCAGTCCCAGAGAGCCCTCTCACCCCCGCTGATGAGGGAGGAATGCAGACCAGCTGCCCTGGGAGCCCTGCTCTCCAGGACTTGTCACTGACAGCTGGAGGGGGGGGGGAGGTGTCCCATCCGCTTCCTGCTCCCTCTCCTGGCACTCAGAGCCAGCCCGGGTCTGCAGCACCAGGACAGAGCTCCTCAGAGGCTGAGCACGTTCCCATGCTGCAGAGCTAAAAACCGCTATGGGACCCTGCCAGAAAGAGTCAGGGAGGGGTAAAGAGGTGGATGGGGGAGGCCAGGGTGGTCCAGGGGCCTTCAGAGACCCAGAGTGACCACAGGCAGAAGGACAGAGTCTGATACCAAGGAAGGGAGAGGCACACAGCAGGGCCGGCAGAGACAAGGGCAGAGAAATGCACACACAGACGCACAGAACCTGAGACACCCAGTCTGACAAAGAGGTAGCAATCTGGGGACAAGGAGAGCACAGAAAGAGGCCCCCAGAGAAGCAAAAGTGGTATCAAGAGACACACCCACAAGAACTCAGCAATAGTGCCTGACACATAGTGGGCACTCAATAAATATGCAACAAATGAAAACACACACGCACACATGCATACAACACACAGCAGCCAAGAGGCACAACAGGCTAGAAGAAGATAAAAACAGAGAAGGACGGCCAGACCTTTTTGCACAAAGTACAAGTGATCCTGGTGATAGAGAAGTGATGTGTGTATGTGGAGGGGGTGGGGGTGGGGTGGGGTGTTGGTCCCATGGTGACTGGTCCAGCCAGGACAAGAAGGGAAACAAAGCATGTGGCTCCAGGGGGACAGGTCTGGAGCTGCCATACCCCTAGGGTAGGTAGACCTACAGGAACGAGGGTCATACAGTGTCCCTTGGCCATAAGCCCCAAGGACCAAGGCGCTCAGCTAGCTCAGCCTTCACCACCATGCAAGCCCTGCCCATTTATGCCTACAGCTCCTCAGGCGCGCCTGCAAGTACGGTGGGGAGGGGCCTGTATCTACAAGTACACAGCTGTGCCATCTCCTGGCACACCCAAGTCCAAGTACCAACAGAGTCCAGGTGGGCTGGCTGTGCCCCTTGGCTCGGGGCCAGGTCTTTCCCAGGAGGCGCGCGGATCAGTCCGTGAGCACCACCAGCTCCCCGTCACTTTTCTCGCCCTCCGAGTCCTCGTCCTCACTGTACCGGTACATCTCCCCATCGGCCACGGAGTGCCTGTCCTCCGTGGCCTCGGCCTCCTCCCTGAGGCTGCAGGTGTTCACGATGACGGGCATATTGGGGTCCAGGCTTCGGGGCACGTAGTGCTCCACCGGAGGCTGTGCCACCCGAGGGTACAGGACATCTGGGGAGCTCAGTTGTACCGGGCCTGCCTGCGGGCTACAGGGCAGAAAGGGGTGGGTTACTGAAGTGCCTTCACCCCCCCACCCCCCAACAGGCCTCCTCAGGCCCTGCCCTCTCACCACACAGCCTTTTGCTTTAAGATACACACTCTGCTCCCCCCCAACCCCCCACCCCAGTCTGCTTTCTGGTGGCCACATTCATTGTCAGCTACAGCCCTAACCACACGTGCAGTCTCAGGGCCATGCATATATTCAAAAGATATTCCTGGAGGACTGTGTGTGAGTCCCACTTTTGGAAATTGTATATTTAAATGCTTGCTTTGGTCAAGCCAGCAATCCTTTGATGAGTACCTTGGTTTTTAGTACTGCTGAGTTTTTACCGAGTTTGTCAGAAATGAGAGCCACAGGCACATGTCTCCGGGTACACAACAGTCCCCCCACAACCACTCAGTCACAAGTTTATATCCTGAACCACGAGGTACCCACCACACAGCCACCCCTGCAGCCACACACGAAGGCCCAACCACGTAAGAGCCCTGCGCACACGGTCTCGGCCGCCTGGGGCTGGCCCACTCACGGGGTCAGGTAGCTCTGGCGGGCATCCTGGCGCCGGGTCCTCATCAGGGCCTTGTACTCGCCCACCCGCAGCCGCTTGCCCTCCACAATGCAGGTGCGCTTGGGCCGGGGCTTGTACTTGTAGTCGGGGTACTTCTCCAGGTGCTGCCGGCTCAGCCTGGCCTGCTCCTCATAGTAGGGCTGCTTCTCCTGGTTGGTCATGGACTTCCAACGGGATCCTGGCCCAGCCCCCAGGGGCAGGCAGTCAGCGCCGGGCTCTGCCGACCACCCCCAGCCCCCGGCAGGCCCTGGAGGTGCCAAGAAGGTTTCGGTTCCCAGATATATGTGCAAGCACTTAGCAAGAACCTGGTCCAATGTGGATGGTCCTTGGATGTCGAGCAAATGAATGAATGAAGTTGGCATGTATATATATGGGCATCCAAATGACAGCTTAAAATAAAGCACCAGCACATACATTCCAAACTACTCAGCAACTTCCGGGAGGCCTCTGGTCTGCACAATTTGCATAAACAAAAGAGAAGCTACTGCAGGCCCCCAATAACACAGACTCCCTGCTCAGAACAAAATATCCGGTGTCTGTGCTCACATGGGACCTGCACAGACATTGGAGGAGCCTCAGTCTTGAAAACAAGACTCTGGCCCCACCTACATCCCATCTTGTCCTCCCATCAGGATACCTCATTTAAAAACCATTCTTGTGATACCAAGAATACCAGTATCCTGTTTCCGGCCAGAGCCAAATAGTGGAACAGGCTAGTTAGGCAGAAACTGGGGGGGCGGGGGCCTCTGTCACATGTACATAGGTACATGTATGTACACGCACACATACTCCTTAAGTTCTCGAGTGCAGGTGCAAGCAGAACCAGATAATGGTATAAGACCCTAGAACCCAGCTGCCCACATCCCTCCTGACTCCCATACTCCATCAGATTCCACCAGGGTTCAATATCACCAAAGCAAGCCCCTAACGGATCCAGCTGGCTCCTGCAACTGCATCCTGCTGGACTGTGGTTCCTGGAGCCCCAGAGCCCCACAGACCTTACCCGCCGGCCCTTACCGAGGATCTTGCTGATGCTGGAGTTGTGCATATCTGGGAATGCTTGGAGGATCTTCCTCCGCTCGTCTTTGGCCCACACCATAAAGGCGTTCATGGGCCTCTTGATGTGGCTGCTGTTTCGGGACTCAGGGAAGTGGCGGGAGCCTGGGGACAAGGGTGGAATCAGTTGGGCAGAGGTCTAGGATAAGAACAGTCCTTCAGAGCCAGCAGAGAGAAACACCCCACACTGGACCAGTAGGGAGTACTGGACGGCTCCCACAGCACCCAGGGGTGGCCAGCAGCAAGATGTCAGCAGGGGCCCAACCACGGACCCGGAGACAGCAAGGTACATACAGGGACTCCACAGACAAAGGAGAGAGGGAACAGGAAACAGACACGACCTGACCCAGCCTAGCCCTGGCAGGAAGCAGAGCGGGGCCCTCCTGCCCGTCAGCCCTGGGCCCAGAATCCTCACCGTCCACATCGCAGCCCAGCATGGCTTCCTCCAGCGGGTGCACACAGCTCTCCTCCAGCTGCTCCTTGACTGGGGATGTGTCCAGGCTGATGAGGTCCTGGGGTTGACGGGGCAACCTCTACATCAGCCTCTCTGTGTCACCCCACTTCCTTCCCCACCCCTCCCTGTGATGGCCTCAAATTCTGCCTTCCACCCCCGGGCGCCCTCTGTTCCCGGCTCCCAGGCAAACGGGAGTGGGAGCCCATACCTTACGGAAGGGCGTGTTGGGGGAACTTTCCAAGGCCCCGCTGTGGCCATGCAGCAGCTGTCGAGCATCCTGGATGGCCTTGGTGACAGCATCCCCTTCACCAAGGAAGCCTATGTGGGCAGGAAGAACAGGGACATGGGAGGGGAGTTGAGGGGTCACCCCAGCTCATGCTATGCCCCTCTGTGCTTCCTCTTGCCCCATCCCAGGACTGTCGCACTGCACACCCCCAAGGGGACACTGTTTATATTGGCTTTTGTGCCAAAAGACTAGACGTAAGAATAGTAGGCCTGGGTCTGACCTGGGGTGGCGCAGTGGATAAAGCGTCGACCTGGGAACACTGAGGTCGCCGGTTCAAAACCCTGCACTTATCTGGTCAAGGCATATATGGGAGTTGATGCTTCCTGCCCCCCCCCCTTTCTCTTTCTCTTTCTCTCTCTCTCTCCCTCCCTCTTCTCTAAAATGAATAAAAAAAAAATAAAAAAAATAAAAAAAAAAAGAAACTCTGGGCTTGCCTGGTCAAGGCACATATGGGAGTTGATGCTTCCTGCTCCCCCACCCCCTTCATATTCTCTCTCTCTCTCTCTCTTCTCTAAAATGAATAAAAAAGAAAATCTAAAAAAATTAAAAAAGAATATGACGCCTGAAGTTGTACAACCCAGTGGCCTGAATCACCAGAGGACAGGGTGCACAGACATTGTGGGGAAAAGCAGGAAATGGGTCTTCTGAGACACTGAATGCTGAAACTAAAAGGCACTGACCAGAGCCAAGTCAGACCTGCAGAGGGCAAGGGTCATTCCTAACGCTTACCCAAAGGCAGGCTGGGGGGGCTGGACTGCAGGTCCCGTGTGGCAGCCCCATGGCTGGGGGGGCGGGGCCCACAGTTGCTCATCTTCAGGCTGGGGGAGCTGGAGGTGTTGGGCAGCTCGGGGGCCTTGGGCTTGGCTGTGAGGTTCAGGGGCTGGGAGGGCTCCTAGGGGGGAGGCAGAGGGTGAGAGACACCAACAGAGACCCTCACAGAGGGACAGAGGGGACAAGCATACTCAGAACAGACAAGGGGACAGAGGGGACAAGCATACTCAGAACAGACAAGGTGGCAGCCAGCCATCCTGGCTAGGGAGGGTGGAGCAGTACCTGCAGGGGGTGGTGGGTGGCCATGGCCCCAGGCCTCTTCACAGCCGAGGCCGGGGGGCTGTGCAGCAGCTGCAGCGGGTACTCCACTGTGGAAAAGGCGGCAAGGAGAAAAGTCCTGGATGAGCACAGAACAGCAGACAGCCTGCATGATGAGGTCCCAGCAGCACAAAGTGGACAGAGGCTTGGAGCTGTCCCAGCTTGCTTCCAACCATTGCCCATGCCAGTCCCAAAGTGCTACAAAGGGCTTCTTATGCCCTCCCCACCAATGCCCTGCACACCAACAGGCAATGTCATCCTGTCCTGCCTTTCCCAACCCACTGAGCCTGGAGTCCCAAACCCACAGTGAAAGAACAGGGATACCATCTACTCACTCTACAGATACTTACATTTTATACCTACAATGTGCAGGGTACAAAAGCAGTTACTTGTTGTACAGCCTGTCTATTGTGCGTTATCTCACAATAATCCTTACTACGTGGTGTATGATAGGTGCTCAATACATTATTCTATTTTACAGATAAAGACACAGACCTGGAGGGGTCAAATGGGTGGCCCACGTATTTAATTAATGGGAGCAATGACATTTGAACCCGGCTCCCCTAGACTCCACAGCCTGTCCTCTCCCCTCTGCATGGCGCTCTCTCTTCTTCCTCGTCTATCTCAGTCTCCTCAACCAGGCCAGAATCAAGGAGTTGACAGTTCAGATGGGGAGACAGCCATATATACAAAATCACTAACCACGCTTGTGGTGATATGGGTTGAGCAGCTAGCATGCAAGACAACTTTGCTGCAAATGGAGAGACTGGAGCAGGCTTCTTGGGGGAAGCTGAGATGTGAGCTAACGCTGGCAGGTGGACAGGAGAGACGAAGTGGTGGGGTGTGAGAGCAAGAAATGGGAAATAAGGGCCCTGGCTAGTTGGCTCAGTGGTAAAGCCTCAGCCTGGCGTGCAGGAGTCCCGGGTTCAATTCCCGGCCAGGGCACACAGGAGAAGCGCCCATCTGCTTCTCCACCCCTCCCCCTCTCCTTCCTCTCTGTCTCTCTCTTCCCCTCCCACAGCCAAGGCTCCATTGGAGCAAAGTTTGCCCGGGCGCTGAGGATGGCTCTGTGGCCTCTGCCTCAGGCGCTAGAATGGCTCTGATTGCGGCAAAGCAATGCCCCAGATGGCAAAGCATCGCCCCCTGGTGGGCGTGCCGGGTGGATCCCGGTCAGGCGCATGCGGGAGTCTGTCTGACTGCCTCCCCGTTTCCAACTTTAGAAAAATACAAAAAAAAAAAAAAAAAAAAAAAAAAAAAAGAAGAAGAAATGGGAAATGAGGCCAACGTCGGATGGGCAAGGTGGGCGCAGAGGCCTGAGAAGGCTGAGCTCAGGAGTTTGGACTCCATGTTATAGGTCAGTGTTTTTCAACCACTGATCCATGGACTGATCTGCCAGAAATTTCATGGCAGTCCATGAACGAGTTAACCAACCTGATGTCATATGAAGATGATAGACTCAGTGATCTTACTCGAATTCACTTATGCTCAGGGTGATTCCGCCTTAGCAGGCCCTGAAATAATTCTGTCTTCACTGGTCCCCAAGTGTAAAAGGTTGAAAACCACCGTTACAGGCACGAGACACCATTTAAGGCCTGGGAACTGAGGACCACTCACTCACGCAGCTTTAGGAAGGGGTATCCGGCCACCTGGCCAGCCCAGGCCTCCTACAGCTTATTTCCTGCCTGCCCCGTCCAGATAGGATGTGGCCCCTGCCCTGACCACACCCCTGCCCTCCTCACTCCCGCAGCTCTGTTCCACGTTCACCTGGAACTGCGAAGGTTTGTGCTGTTGCCCTCCCCTCCCCCTCCAATCCTTCCCCTCCCGGAGTCTCCCCTCAAGCAGAGTCAGTGGGGCTGCCCAGTGAACTGTGCCCCTGGCCCGCACGCCTGACGGTGGAACTGTAGGAACTCACCCGGCTGGATTTCCCCTGCCTTCTTTCTCCCGTGGAACAGGCTGTGTGGGCCAGAGGGTTTGACTGAAAAGCAACCCCCCCTCTTGGTGCCATTATAGGCAGCATTTCTGCCCTGTCCCCATGACCACTCACAAGGAATCAATGATCATGACCTAATAATCCGATCCTACTGTTCTCCTGTCCCTGCCCTTGTTCCGACTGTCATCTCCTATTGCCAACACCACCTCACAGCCCCCACCCAGTTCTACTTCAGCTGGTCCCCCTCCATTCCCTATCAGTCAGCATGACAACACGTCCTCTACTCACAGGTTCAAGTACCCCCACATTCTACAGGATAAACCCCAAACTCTGTGCTCAGTCTCAAGTGTCCCCCCCAGCCAAGACCCCGCTACACTGGCACCTCCGTAACAGCCGTGTCTCAGGTGCCAGGGCCTCCGCCAGGACTGCCTTTCTGGTGCCCTCTACCCTCTGTTCCCAACTCCACTCTCCCAGGACCCAGCCATGTGCCACCTCCTCAAGAAGCATTCCCAGATTGCCTGGTTGTTGGAATACTACCTTCTTCCTCCCCAGACTGTAAATTCTTTGAGCTCAAAGTCCATATTTCATCACCCCCATGGCCACCCAACAACTACACAGCATCTAACATGTAGTCAGTGCCCAGTTGTGTTTGCAGAGTTTCAGTGACAGGGCAGAAGGCAAAAGTAACATGGTCAGGACAAAGACAGAAACATGAATGTACAAGATGTATAAATCTCACCTAGTATTCAAAATAGTAATATTCCAGGACAGTAATTGTACCAGAACTGGGGAGACTAGACCTAGACTGGCTAAGTGTGGAAAGTTCTTAACGGTTTTCAATGGACCATTTTCCATTCTCTCAGTGACATTCAGAAACAAGAGATTACTCTTCCATGGGACAGATCTCAGCCCAGGCCCAGAAAGGCTGCATTGCAAAATAGTGGATGAGAGTGGTTCCACGCCTCCATCCTTCACCTCAGGACCTGGCCTCCCACACTCACCTGGTTTGCAAGGGATCGGCTGAATGGGCAAAGCCAGCTGGGACTCAGGGGTGACAGGTAGAGGTTGGTGGCTTGGGGGGAAGGCCGGGATCATGACATAAGGCATATTGACCTGCTGAGAGCAAAGAAACCCTGTGTGAGTCCCCAGATGTCCAAATGGCTACCCAGCTGTGGTCAGCCCTGAACAGAGGGGAAACCCAGGGATAAGAGGCACAGGGCTTGGGACAGGGACAGTCTTCCAAAGGATCTATCTGACCCCATGCCACCTCTGTGGGCCCCTGTCTACCTGCCCTTCTGTCCTAGCTAGGGAGGAAGCTATTCTGGGTCCCTCCCTGGAAACAGGGGAAGACAGAGGAGGGGAACAGAGCAGGAATGAGCCCCCTCCTCAGGGTCATGCCTGAGTGACTGCCTGTCCCTCATGTCCCCAGCACCTCTCTGGGCAGGAACCAAGCCCCCAGCCCCCAGCTCTCCCACCACCCAGTCCTCTGCTCTTATCACCTGGATCTGCTGCTGCAGAAGGTTGATTTTGTGCTGCTGCTGAATTAGCTGCTGCTGCTGTTTAGCAATCTGGCACACGGAAGAGGAGGAAAGGGCTAATGGGTTTAGGCCCCGGGCCCCACCCCCCAGAGCCTTCTCAGCCCCAACCACACCCTGCCCTCCAGAGTGCAAACAGGGAGGAGAGCCAAGGGGGGTGGCAAGATGCACTTGGCCAACCCTCAGAATGCATTATGAATAGCCAGCAGGCCCACAGTCCCCTCCCACAAAAGTCCCCTCCCCCACCTGTACCTGGGCCACAGCCAGCACTTGCTAAGCCAGCACCCCCCCCCCAGGTGCTCCCCTCTAGGCCCTGACAGACCCCTCCCCTGAAAAGAAAGCCAGACACCAAGCCGGCCTGCCTGCTCCTGCTGCTGCCGGGCCAGCTCCATCTGCTGCTGCTGCTTCTCGAAGAGCATGGCCGCCATGTTCTTCTGCTCCGAGTGGGCCGTCAGCAGCTGGTCCCGCAGGGTGGACAGTTGATGGATCATGACCAGAAGCTGAAGCTCCTTCTCTACCAGGCTCTCTTGGGTCCCTGTTTCAGTGAAACAGCCACCATTGAGAATTTTTATTTGTTCTTCTGTCTAGCCGTCCATCATCTGTTATTTATTAAGCAACTGCTCTGTCTCAGGCCCATTAGGGCCTGACAAAGGTGACTGACACACGAGCCTTGCTCTGGAGGGGCTCCTTGCCTTGCTATCTGACAACTAGCAGCCTTAGATGTGCTACCACCAGCCACTGGAAATGCTGATGGGGGTATCTCACCCTGCCTGCCTCCTGGACATCCTCAAGTGCCCAGTGCCACAGGGTCAGGGAGCACAGCCATCCTCCCAGGAGCAGCCCAGCCACACATGGTCAGCCATGGACCAAGACAGATCAGGGGTCAAATCCCCTCTTCAACCCATCCTGCCTGGGAGCTGTTGGGCAAGTTACCAACTTCTCTGCACCTGAGTTTTTTTAATCTACAAATGAGCACATTAGACATCACTTCACAGGGTTGCTGCAAGGGTTAAAGGGCCAATGAATGTAAAACTTTTAGTCCAGGATCTGGCACATGGTCCTCACCAACAACTGTTAGTGCTTCCCTGCCCTCTGGGCATTAGCTAATATCAGATGCAGAAGTGCCAGGCCACAGACCATTTGCACTGGAATTACTCAGGGAGCCTTTGGAAAACACAGGTGCCCAAGCCCCCATCTTCTGGGGTTCTCATTCAGGAGGTGGGGATGGGCCTGGGCATCTGCATTGTTTTAAAGTGCCCTCTGTGATGGAGAAACTCACTTCATTGAGCAAATCATATAAACCTGGATGGATGACTTACCAACTTCATAGAATTACCACTGACACTACTACCCTCAATGATCAGGAAAGGTCCAGAGAACTAATGGCAAAACTGGATTCAAGCAGAATAAGTTTAACTAAATAGGAATGAATGAACTGATGGATTTAATGACTTTTTTGTTTGAGATTACAGATTTTTAAAATTTTGTTTTCCAGATAAAAGGAAATTTGTTTCTCTTAAACTACCTATGACTTCGTATTTTTGTAAGTTAGACCTTTGTAAGCAGTGTTAAAACATTTATATATTTTCTGCCTACCTGATCCCTCCAGAATTTGGAAACTTAGTAAGTAGTATTATTTTATGGCAAAATGGTTATTTGCATAAGTTCAGTAAGACTCTGTTCCCTCTATAACAGGACATAACTGGAAACTGGTTTTACTACCAAAGCTTTGATGGGAATGTCATATTTGGGAGAGATGCATAGACTCAGATATGAACAGACACCTTTAAGGAATTCAGATTGATGTATGGAAGCCAAAACAACCTTTGGAAATACTGCACTGGCCTGGTACCTTGCTTACACGGTTCGCAGCAGCATTACCGTGTGAGTACAGAATATCACTTCTTGGCAGGTGTAGAAACTTTAGGAGAAAAGGGGAACTCACCCAAACCTATAGGCACTGCAGGACTGCAGGCAAAATCTGATGGCAAGTCTTTGCCTTGGTTTTTCAGGCCTTGAGAGGCCTTGTTAAATTCAACCTGAGAATCCTTATGAAATATCCAGCAAAGCAGATTTAAAGAGTCTATGTGGTCAGCCTGACCAGGTGGTGGCACAGTGGACAAGAGCATCAACCTGGAACTCTGAGGACCTAGGTTTGAAAACCTGAGGTCACCAGCTTGAATACAGGTTCATCCGGTTTGAATGAAAGCTCACCAGCTTGAGCACAGGGTCACTGGCTTGTATGTGGGATCACCCACATGACCTCATGGTCACTGGCTTGAAGCCCAAGGTTGCTGGCTTAGGGTCACTGGATCAGTGAGCAAGGGGTCACTGGATCAGCTGAAGCCCCCCTCACCTCTGGCCAAGGCACATACAAGAAGCAATAAATGAACAACTAAGGAGCCACAACTATGAGTTGATGCTTCTCATCTCTCTCCCTTCCTGTCTGTCTCTGTCTCTGTCTCTCTTAAAAAAAAAAAAGAGAGAGAGAGCCTATGTGGTTAATTACTATCCTTGATGGACTTAAACAAATAATGAGGCCAAATTTATTAAACTTATACTTACTTTGCAAGCCTTAATTTGGCTATCTTTGGTAAAAATGGGGATCATTTTAGAGAAAAAATTTGTTTCAAGACAAAGTACAATATACCTTGTGGCTCTCAGAGTCTAGCGCTGTTCATTGTCTTTTTAGTTTTTAAATTTTTCTATGTACCAACTGGTCTGGATGCTGAGTTTTTCCAGTTTTCTTAAGAATTTGGCTGCAACCCTCCAAATGAACATTTTCATTTCCCCCCACTTTGACTTGGAACCACTGAGAACTAGAAGTGCCCTTTTCCTAAGGCCACAGAAGCTAAAGTGGGACAACTGGGTGTAAACAATAGCTCAGCTATGGACAGTCTGCGCTGCTGCAGACAGAAGACTTTGAGCCCGGAGCTGCCTGCCTTCCCTCCATCTGAAGGTGCTTCCAGCCGGACATCTAGAAGTCTTCTTGACTGCCTGCCTTCAGAACTCAGAAACCGAGATGAGTCTGCTCCAATCAGTAACCTTTGTTTTTCTTTTGTTTTCAAAGACACTTCTTATTAAACACCCGATGGCTTGTACTATGGGCTTCACTTTGGGAGCCCAATGGCATCACCACCTCCTGAAATGAGATACAACTTTAACTGAACTTTTCTCAAGACTAAAACTAGTTTGATCACAGAACTGTCGATCAGCCCATCTTCTGGAATGTGAAACTCCCAAGGATGTTTCTGAGGAGGGGACTTTGGAGGGGACCCAAGATGTGCCTCAGTGGCATATAGATATTTTGAGTTAAAGGCAAGTTTAACTTCAGGCTCAGGAGAAACTTCTGCCCTTCCCTTTATCTACCTAGAAAAACTTGAATTAGGGGCCTTGCCCATAAGAAATGATCAGCGAGCCTGATTAGGCGGTGGTGCAGTGGATAGATCATCGGACTGGGATGCGGAGGACCCAGGTTCAAATCCCTGAGGTCACCGGCTTGAGCAAGGGGTCACTCAGTCTGCTGTAGCCTCCTGGTCAAGGCACATATCAGTAAGCAATCAATGAACAACTAAGGTGCCGCAACAAAGAGTTGATGCTCCTCATCTCTCTCCCTTCCTGTCTGTCCCTATCTGTCCCTCTCTCTTTCACTTTGTCTCTGTTACAAAAAAAAAAAAAAGAAAAGAAATTATCAGTGATAATCTCTTTTTGACCCACATATATGGCAGGGCAATATTTTATTTATGAAACATCTGCTCTTCTTATCACCCTGCACTGACACTGTGAAGCCCCCAGGGTACGTTACCCCATCCCTAGCTCAGAGTGTCTTGTGTACCCATGGTCCCTTTCTATCTCTGAACCTCATGCATGTGGGGTCTCTAACTTGTGCCTGTGCGATTCCCATATACATGTATGTATTAAATCTGGTTCTTTTTTTCTTGCAAATAAATAAATAAATAAAATGCCCTTTGTGAGTGTGATCAACCACACTGGGAACATTATCACTCTAATGAACTCATTAAACAGCCCTTTTATTCACTTAGTGAAGTACTATTGGCCTAGAATTAATTTTCAAAAGTAAAAGGGGATGTTCGGATCATTTTATAGTTACATCTGGGAAGTGGCAATGATATGCCCAACCTACCAAGGGTCCCTGGTAAGAGCCCAAACCCATATCCATGCAATTTGATTCCCACTAGGGCTCTCCCACACGAGAAGGAGCCGGACCTAATGCTTGGTCCCCAGGCGTCAGCGTGGCACAGGCCAGGCCTGAGGGCACAGAGAGCACAGTGAATCGCCCTGTGGGCCCACACTGTGTGGCCAGGCTGGGAGAAGGGACAGGGGCTCAGACATCCCTCCTCGGCCCAGCCCCCACGGCCTTCACCTTTGACATCTTTTGTTTCCACAGAGCTCCTTCCCAGAAAGCTCTCCCTCCAGTCGCTGGACAGCAGCCTCTCGATGGCGGGCACCACTGGAAGACAGCAGGCAGATGAGCACCATCCTTCATGACCCTCCCCTCCCTAGTCCTCCTGCCCCAGGCCCCTGGCTCTAACTATGGCAGATCTTACCTTCTTTTAAATTTTGGTTGAAGTCCAGCTTCTCCTGGCTTCCAGAAGCAGCCTCAGGGCCTCCTGGTCTCTTGGGTTCTGGGGACCCATTGCTCTCTGGTGAGCTACAATCCTATAAGACACACTGAGTGTGACTGTCACTTCTGGGGGGCCAGGGGGGCAGGCTGCGCAAGGCAGAGCACCCGGGAGATGTACACCTCAGGGTCCTCCCTCCCCACCTCCCCTCCCCTTGCTTTCACGTTGCCTGACATACTAAAAAAGAATAAAAGGTTTCAAGACAAGAGACCTGGCACAGTCCAGGCTCAGTGACTCACAAGGTACTTGATCCCACATGAGTCCCTGAACTTCTCTGAACCTGACTTCCCTCTGCTAGAAATGGAAATGCTCGTCCCTGTCACAGGATCGCGCTGGAATCAAGGGAACAAATGCACATGGACGAGGTTTGCCACTGTAAAGCCAGCGGCCAAAAGCCAGCTGTGACCTCAACCCCTTTCACACGCCCAGCACTCCCGCTGGGCTGGTCACTCCAAGGGCCCCTGCCCTATCTTTCCCTGAGACACCGACCCCTTCCTCTCTTCTTCTCATCTGACTCCACTACATTCTTTAAGGTCCAGTTTGAGGACCTACTTCACTAGGACGTCTTCCTTGATCCCCACCTAGGCTCCTAACCCTCTACCAGACAGTCCTCCAGGCTGACGCCTATTCAGAACCCTAAAACTCTCCTATTTTCTCCTCATTTGGCTTTTTTCATTATATATGTCCTTTTTATATCTCTTACATGGGATCACAGAATTTTTAAGAGCTGCCAGAATCCTTACTGGATGAGAAACTACATTGTCTTAAACAGCAGTTTAACTCTGGCTTTGTAATAAGACTGACTTTTAATTCAGATGAAGAAGCTGGTACCTCTAAGCCCAGCTCTGAGTGTATGTATCCTACCTCCAACTAGTCCTCGGGGGAAGGACTGGCCACACAGGTGAGCATTAATATCAGAGGAGTGAGTGCAGGAGGGAGTCTGTGTCCATCCACTAGCACAGGTGGCCCGAACACACTTGGCAGCCCCGTCCCCACTTCACTTAAGTCTTGCCCCAGAGATGCCCATTTCTGCCTGCCCCCTCCGCCCAGCAAGGCGGGGGCGGGTGCCTGCCCGGCCTGAAGCAGAGGCCAGGGGTGGTGCATGGAGGTGGTGGAGACACTGGGGAACTAGGGACACTGACCCAGGAGCCCCGGGGAAGTGCTGGGCACCTGGGCTAGAGCTTGGGGGTCAGCACCATCCTGGGTGACTCGTGCTGGGTCTCCGGGCTGGGGTTCAGCGGTGGCAGCCAGGCCCTGGGGAAACTCGTGGCACGGCTCCTTCTTCCCCTCAGACTTGACAGCGCAGTTCACCATGGTGCCACCACCATCCAGGGCCAGCTGGGCAGAGCCCGGGCTCCTCATGGACATCCTGAGGGAGGAGGGGCAGAGTGAGTGAGGCGAGTCCTGAGACCCGGAAACCGCAGTCCCGCCCTGTCCCAGCCCCACACGGACACACCATAGAAGGCCGGAGCCCCCCCTGGAGACCTACAGAGGGAAATTAAAATGATTCTTCAGTCCTTTCTTCTTCTTCTTTTTTTTAATAGGAAGCTGTAGAGAAGGCTGGGCCCAACCTTGGTGCTCCCTGCCTGTTGCAATGTTGGGACTAGTAGGCTGATGGGTCTACCTAAGGAAACCAGAGAGTGTCAAAGGGCTAGTTCTCAGCCCCCAAAAGCCAAGGTTATACACACAGATATGTGTGTCTGTGTGTATACATATTTGTAAGTAGTTACCAAACTTAAAAATCAAGAGGTTATCCCATGAAAATGGGGACTTGAATTTCTCTTGAAGTTGCACTGTGTAAACGATTGGCTAGAAGTGAGGTACCTCTTCGAACAGGCCAGTCTGCTTTCCGCCCCACCACTCCCTAAAAAGGGAAACCAAGTGACAACTACCCTATGCAATACAATTATTCTTTATTTCTCTTATAGTAGAGACAAGATACAAGAGAACTATTTCTCATATCCATGTATCTACCAGAAGTGGGAAACTAAACAGGCTTAGAGGTGGGCCAGTGGCTGTAAGAGCAACATTTGCATATATGTACTAGTCTCTCTCTGGCAGCTGGCCCCAGGAGGACTCTGCACCCCTGCTGTAGGCAGACTGAGCCCGCGTTCCACTGCTGCCTCCCCACCTGTCACATCCATAGAGGAGCAGGGCGATCACAGGGGCCTGGGACTGCTTTCCGGTGGTCTTGCCGGGCCCAGGGCCACAGAGCCAGATCCCCGCTGTCCCCCTGTTCGCCCTTCAAAGGCGCCAAGATGAGACCAGGGGGTTCACGCGGCTGGTTTCACCAAGGATGCATGGGTCCTACCTTGGACACTCAATTAGCTGAAGAGTGACTTTGGGTCACTTAACCTCTCCATACCTCAGGTTCCTCATCTACAAAACGGGCTACGAATTGTTATTTGTACGGTGTCTGAACACTACCCGGCTGCAGTCAGCACCTATGTGGTGTCTGTTAACCACAGCAAGCTGGGAGGCAGCACAAACCTCAGCAGGGCCTGGAGGCCTGAGAGGCAAAGTCATGGGTCCCTCACAAATCAGAATCTCTATGGATGGGGCCAGGAATCTGTTTAAACAAGCCCTCCAGGTGATCTGATACATACTGGGTTTGAGAAGCATTGTTAAATAATATTTTTAGGTATTTCTTTAGAGGGGCATTAATTTTTTAGGAGGGGAGTATAAGGCAAAAATCAGATGTAGTGAAACATCCCTTAAATTAAATTGCAGGTGTACTATGTATATTTGTATATTACATCAACACTTACAGCTAAATATTTCTTATAACATGTAATGAGTGACAGATATGATGTGCTGCATACAACCCATGAAATAAATTATTCGATGCCATCCTATGGATCAACCCAGACTCTCCGGCCACTTTCAAAGGACAGGGCACCCTGCGGGCTGGTGTGGGACCCAGGACAGGGCACTGCCGGGTGAGGAGGGGCATAACTGACCCTAGGAATGTCAGCCCAGAAGAAAAGAAGAGACCCCGACCCAGCCCACCAGGATTTTGGGTCCAGTTCTGGGTGCCCTCCCATCACCCCAGAACGTGGAGAACATCCAGGAAGTGGGCAGCTCGGCCCATCCGGGCACAGGGAGGGGCGCGGAGCCAGGCCCAGCCGGTGGGCCCCGCTGGGAGAGGGGTAGTGGAGGGGTATTATCCTGAAGCTGAGGGCAGCAATTACATAACAAACAAACCCCGGCTCAAGCTGTGAATTAATCAAACCGCTGAAAATAAAACCTTCCTCTCAGGAACTTCAGACAAAAGAAATGAAAACAACCAGGCTGGCTGGGAAATAAAAGGCAGCAGGGCTGAAAGGGGGACAAAAGGAAACCAGACAATAGGGTGTTGGACAAAGGCAATAAAGCCAAAGGAAGTGTGACAGGCGAACAATGCAGGCCTGTGGGCTTCTGATCCTGCCCGGCTCCGCGCCACCTCGCCCCACACCCACTGCTCCGCCGGCCTTGGTGCAGGCGGGCCACCGGGTCACCTCCTTGCTCTGGACTTGGGTCCTTAAGGGCATTTCTCCTCCATTTTGTCCCAACTTCGTGGCTGGCCTTTTGGCCTCTACCTCCAAGCCTTTCCTCCCCAGGCAGGGAGCCCAGAAACCCCCGGGGCAGCGTGCGAGCTTTGATGAGCGGGACTAAGGCCCCAAGGCCTTGGTGGAACTGGGCTGCCTCTCCCCAGTGCCAAATGCCGCCCCTCTGGACACCCCCCTCCCCCCATGTGAAGGTGCAGACAGCGTAGGTGATTCTCTGTTCTAATTAACTCTTGGTCAGCAATGCCCAATACGGCCACTCGCTGTCACATGCAGCTACTGAGAACTTGTAATTGGCCAGTCCCAATGGAAATAGGCTTGGTGTAAAATACACCCGAGTTTTCAAGGATTAGAATATAAAATAGCTTGTAAATAACTGGTTATTGATTACCTGTTGAACTTACAATATTTTGTTAACACTGGGTTAAATAAAACACCTTGTTAAAATTCATTCACCTGTTCCTTTTGAAAGTGATGTGTGTGGCTCGTACTATATTTCTGTTGGGCAGTGCTGCATTAGGACAGGTTCTTCCTCTCTCTGTGGTCTTTTCTACCCACACCACCCCTCAAAATCCTCCAGTGGGCACAGTGGATTATCTTTATATTAGGGAGCCAGTCTCCTGGAACTCCCAATGGCTCATCTTGGCCTCCGGCCCAGCGCCTGGTAACAAAGAAAATGGGTCCTGGTGACCAGCCAACCTGGCTGGGAGGTGTCAGTCTGTTCACCAGGGCGTGATGCCCACCAAATAACCTTGCCAGAGCCTGCTGCCCAGACAAGGGCCCTTTACACCCACAGGCTCCAACTCGGTGGCCGGCACCGGGCCCTGGCTCTCGGCTGGTCCTCTCTGACCCAATTTACTGATGGAGGAGCAATAGCACAGGCCTGACGGCTCCTCCTGGGAAGCGCCTCCTGGGTCCCACCTTTTGGGAAGAGGGTCCACGGGCACTTCTTTTCCTCCCCTGCCCCGCCCCGAGCACTGACCTGCTCAAGAAGAGGTCTCTTTCCCTTTCAAGCCTGACGCCCACAGAGATGAAAGTCTCTGAGGAGCGTGGGTACCAGGTTCCGGACCCCAACCATTGAGCTCTTTCTGAATGCAGAGCAAAAGCTGCATGTGATAATAAGCTAAAGAGAGAAAGGACAATGAGATGGAAGATATGGAGTGGACATATAGCCGTGGTCACTGCAGCTGAGTGTCCCTGTACAGTTCTTCGATCTGTTAAACAAGATTCCCCAGGAGTGGGGAGGTATCAGTGGAATGGAGTGGAAAACTCACAGGCTGTTGGGTTCAAATTCCTGCCCTGCCACCAGCTGACTGGAATGACCTAGGGCAAGTTAATTAACTTCTGGACCCGTTTACTCAACTATATACTGGGCATAGTAACCCACATTGCTCAGGTATCCATGAAGATGAAATAATGCAGGGCTAGCATCCACTCAGTTGTTGAAAGCCCAGGATTCTCCTAGAGTCAAGTGGTTGAGAGAAAAGCCTCTGGGGTCAGACAGACCTAAGTATATTTAAAACCCAATTCTGCTTAATTAATTGCTGTGCAACTTTGAGCAAGTGTCTTAACCTCTCTGAATCCCAGTTTCCTTCTCAGTAAAATAGAAATTGGTAAAACACACACACACACACACACACACACGCACACGCACACGCACACACAATATAAAGGGATAAGCCTTCCACTAATGCTCCAGACCAGCTGTTCTCAACCTGTGGGTCGCGACCCCAGTGGGGTCGCCTAAAGCCATCGGAAAATACATAATGCATATCAGGTATTTACATTCCGAATCATAACTGTAGCAAAATTATAGTTAAGAAGTAGCCACCAAAATTATTTTTTGGTTTGGGGTCACCGCAATATGAGGAACTGTATTGCGGGGTCACGGCATTAGAAAGGTTGAGAACCACTGCTCTAGACCTTGTAAAACATGCCTGTTTTTACATTTTCATGGCACCCTGAACTTGGCAGTTCAAAGTACTTATCATAGTTGGTAATGATATCTTACATGCTTAATTTATTTCTGACTCACCCACTAGCCACACAACCAGACTCAAGGCGCTGTGGAAAATACCAGTTTTTGCTCATCATGTGGCCCCAGAACTAGCACAGTGCCTGGAGCAGAGTAGGTGCTCAAATAAATATCTGTGCGAGGATGGGAAAGTATAATATAGCTCAGTTGCATAACAAAAGGCAGACCTGGATGCATCCGGACAGCTGTAATACCCTCATTACTAGACAGATGCTGCTCTCTTAGGCTTATTTCCCACACCTCCGCCTCCCACACGTTTATCCTTAGCTGCCTTTTCCTTGCATCTAAGATCTTCCTATGAGTGACCTAAATCCCCTAACAGCAAAGCAAGTCCATTTCCTTTTGTTTTTACTTTGGGACAGGTAAAAACATTTTCCATACCTCTCAGACTTAAAAACTCTGTTGGAGCCTTCCCTGAAGTTACTTTTTTCTCCAAAGACTAAAAACACCCTCAGATTCCTTTACCTCCTCCTAACCAAGCATGCTCCACACTTCAACCATCGACACGGTTTCACAGAAGTTTCTAAGCTCAGCAGCTCTTTCCCTGGCACCCCAGTAGCCAAGGACTCCTGGCACACAGATAGATGTGAGTTATTGGACTACCCCAGGTCCCGCCTGGGTCCTGGTCTGAGGCCACAAGAGCACAGGCCCGCCATCGGCCACCCACTCTGGTGGAAGTGCTCCTGTCTACCTGATCGCCTCCCTCTGGCCCAGACTCAATTCAATATTTTGTACATGGAGAAACTGAGGCCCAGTCAGGTCATGTTCACATGGCTGTTGGGGGCAGCACTGCTTCCGAACTACAGAGTCAGGGGCCCCAAACCAGCTAAGACATGAGCAGTATCCCTGCTCTACCCTCCCTTCCCTTCTCGGGAACCCACACGCCCCATAGGCCTTCTGCTAGCTTCCTTCTCCTCACCTTAGTTCAACTGAGCATCCATTACAGGTGAAGGCCCCTGAGGGGAGAGGGCTCCGCCATCCTCACCTTTGATGCTGTAGAAACTTGAGCTGGTGCCTGAGAGGCCCTGGGGCCCCCAATCCAGTGCCTTGGTCAAGGCACAGAGACACCTGCCCTCGCAGAAGGCCAGTGGCTCAGAGCAGCACTACAGGTGCAATCTCCCCCCCCCCCCCCACAGCCAACCCGCTCCCAGCTCGCCCACCCACAGGCGCGCACACCGAGCCCCCTTTCTACCCCAAACAAATCACCAGCCACTTCCTCTCCAATCAACCAACAAGCAGCCCAGCTGGACTGGAATCAAAGGAGTTTTCACTCAGCCCTTCCTCCCTCCACCATGACGGCCCCCTCCACTCCCCACCCCAAATCTAGATGCAGATAAAGACAGAGATAAATTCCAGTCATCGAAGCATGACGGGTGACTCAGACCCAAAGTACAGGAAGACAGCCGAAAAGACAGGCAGACCCTCATAAGGGGAGCCAATGACTATGCCTCCCCACTGGGTACACACCAAGTCCCTGGACTGCAGGCTCCCAGTCCCAAGCTGGCCCTGAGTGGGCGGTGCCAAGGGCATTGCCAGGGAGAGGCCTATGCTGCAGGGGTGGGGCAGGACCTGAGTCCCAGGGGAATGGCACTTCCTCTCAAAGCTCCAGAGACTTGAGAGCCTCAGGCAGCCCTAAACAATAGCCCGAGGCGTGGGTGCCCAGAACGGTGCCCCGGTGCCACATCCTGCCATTCTTCTCCCAGGCCGCACCCTGCCACCCCTTCCTGGCTACGCCCGATCCTGTCTCTGATGTTTACTTGGAGCTGGGGGCTGGGCCAGCTGCAGACTTGGGACAAAGCTTTCCTGAGAGGCCCCCTCACCTTCTCCTGCCTCTGCAGGCCCAGGGAGTGTGCCCATCTGGTCTAGCCCAGCTTAGGAGGGGGCCACATCCAACACTCCCAGACCCTGGGCTGTTTGGGACTGGCCAACATTGTAGAGCAGCCAACACTAGTCAACAGACACTCCTTAAACTCCCAACTTCCTGTCCTGCCTGCAAGAGGAGGCAGCTTCCCCACCACCTCTGGCATAGAAGTCCAGCTCCCAATAGGGCTGCCAGAATTCAGCTGACCCCCAGCCCACAGGCGTGAAGGACTGAAGGAGTAGGAGACACAGTAGCTGTGATGTCCCCATCTACAGCCCTGTCCGGTTGTTAGACCACTGCGGCACCTGAGCCTTCTCCCAGTGCAGAGAGAAAGCCCAAGAAGAGAGAGAGGGGACAGAGGGGACTTCTAACAGGCTTGGAAGTGCTACTGAGATTCCCAAGGGAATGAGTGTCTGCCCGACCAGCCTGGGTAGAATTGAGAATAAACAAACAGGGTCTCCAGGGGTCCCTTCTCTGGGGGCAGGACCTGGTACTGTTGCCAGCCCCTCCTGTGCCCCATCAGCAGCCCACCCACAGTGCTAGGAGGCAGCTGCAGGTCCTGTCCTTGTCTCCTAGTGGCTAGGTCCAAGGCGACTTCCTGGACAGAGGAGTGTGTCTGGTCTTCTGCATGAGTAGTGCCCAGCCAGGGGCCGGCACATAGCATAAATGGTGCAACTAGGGCTGGCTGGCCTTGTCAAAGGCCTCCCTTTTGGGATAGCTGTGAACATTGACCAAAGGGAGGGAGGCCAAAAGAAAAAACGCATGGCATGACAGAGCATTCACTTGGGCTCACTCCTGAATGAGCGGCTCACCACACATTTCCCCACCCTACCCCAGGCCAGCGAAGGTGGCATCTAAACCCAGGCCTCACAGATGCCCCGGGCCCACTCTGCCTCTCCCCCACATCACAGGATCTGGTCCAGCAAAGAGCTGCCACTGTCGGCACCAGTCACAGGATTCGAGTTGTTTCTGTCTTGAGTCATGGCAAAAAAGAATTAGTTCAAAGAAGCAAGGCCACTGTGGCAACTTTCAGAAAAGACTCACCTCTCAAAACCTCAGTGTCTTCATGTGCAAATGGAGATTCCAGTACCTACTTGGTGATTAGAAGATACTATATAATTAAAGAATCTGGTACAGAATGTATGTGCAGGGGAGGAAAGAAGGGGAGAGAGACCTAAAGCAGCAAAGGGTGTCTCTTGCCCCCACCCCCAGAGTTCTGGGGAGCAGGAGGGTGTGACCCGCTGGCATTGCTGGGAGGCATCTTGGCATGGCTAAAAGAAAATGGGCTTTGTTGTTACCCTGACCTGTGTTTGAAGCCTGGTTCTACCATGCACTACCTGTGTAAACGTGGGGAAGCGTCCATTTCTCCAACTCTAAAACAAAAACAAATAACTATCTTGAAAAATTATTAGGAGGATTGAATGTGATGTTTGCCAAAAGCAAAAAAAAAAAGTTCGCTCCCGGACCCTCTCACCACACGTTGGGGAAGGCTCCCCCCACCTCTGCATGGGCACGTTGCCCTCTCCCCATTTCGTGTGCCCCCTGAAGGTCTCCCTCTCTTCCACTGTCTCATAACCCCATGTAGGTTGTCTGAACGTTCTGTCACTGTCCCAATCTTCTGGGAATGTGTCCGGCAGGAGTTTACACTGAGTCAGGCGTCCAGGCCCTACATGGAGCAGAGAGGCAGAAAGAACCAGAATTTGCCAAGGAAAGCCCACATACTCAGTGCCACCATGTATCTGGCCAAGCCAATGCGCCTTCCCTCCCCGGCTGAGGACACAAAAGCTCTGCAGAACTCACGAGCCCCGTCAGCTCCTGCATTTCCTCCAGAGCCCAAGTGGGTAAAACGTTCCGTTAACCACTCCTTGCTGTGGAGACCAGAGGGATGACTACAGAGGGAAAAGGACCAGTGGCAACCAGCTGGCTGAAGTCTCACGGTATAGAGTGACATGGAGGCTCTGGGGACACGTGTCGTTGGTTCCAGCCCCAACACCCTTTTCACCAGCAGCATGGACAGGCCAGCTTACTCTCTAAGCCGACCACTTTCTTTATCTGCAGATAGGACTAGTAATAAATACCCAACAGGGTGGCTGCGAGGAAGAAACAACACCACAGAGACAAAGGCCAGTGCCTGGCGCACAGCCACAGGGAACACCTGTAATAGACATTATCACCATAATCTGGAGTTGGAGGGTGAGGCAGGACAGGTGAGGAGTCACCCAATTCCATACTGCTCTCTGGAGGAGCCCAATGAATACTTGAGACTTAACCTCTTCACACCATGGATTCTCAGAATAAATACTGTATATAAAATTGTTTAGCACAATATCTGGCACGCAGCAGACTGGCGCTTAGTATTCTTGCAGTTGAATGAATGAATGAATGAATGAACGAATGAATGAATGAATGATTGTACTTCCAAAGAACCTCCAGTCAGAACTTTCGGCCCCAAGCCACTGTTGTGTTTTGAAGACTTTTCTTAAAGGTATTTCAATTATCAACTTCCACACATCATTCTAAGGGTTCCCGGGAACTCACAAACGTGTCTGATTCCTCCCCTAGTTCCTCTCCCTCTCCCTGCCTCAGCTACCCACTGCAGGGGCAGGGAAACGGGTCAGCAATCAGGATGGGTCAGTGGTACAAGACGGAAAGAGGCGTCAGTAAATGCTGGTCTCCAGGAAGGCCAGCAGGTAGTCCTGACAGAAGCACAGCCTTGAGCCAGAAGGTCAGCATGCTAATAATCAGCACATCCACTTCATCCTCACCCCCCCTCCTAAAGCTCCCCCCAAAAATACATCTCCGGAGAAGGCCTGGGGGTTTCCAGAGGGGTTTAGGCATCTAGCTCCGCAGATGGACCAGATGATGGAGGAACAAGGAGGCAGTGGTCATGGTGGCAGAGCCCCAGGGGCCGGACCTGGGCTCATGTGCCTCACCTTTGGGCATCCCACTCAGGTCCGCTGCTGCTCCTCGGCCTCCCCTCCCCACCGCGGCGGTGCTGGGTGGGCCGCCTCCTGTGCCGGTGTGCGCCTAATCACCAGCATCTCTCCAGACAAGCTCAGTCATCGGAAACCCCAGTCAGCCTCTCCGGTTCAAGCAGCATTTATTCTTCCAGTGAACAAAGTGTTCCGTTCTTTCTCTCTCTTTTTCTCTGCAAAGGCCGCATTTCCTCTCCCATTATCTGCCCCATCGGCAGCCAAGCCTGCCGCAAAAGCAAGATTTCTTCTCTCGTTTTATTTTCATAGTCCCCTTTATTTATGGGTTATGTTTTTTCTTCACTTTGACTCCATTTCAAAAGGGCAGGGAAGCAAGCAGAGGAGAGCAGTATCATATTCTCTGATTTCATCTAAAATGCTTACCCCACAATCCCCCCCCAAAGCAGTGGCCTGCACCCCAGTTGGCCTGGGACCCAACCTTCCTGCACCAACACCCTCTGCAAACTGAGGCAAGACCACCACCCCAAGCAAGGAAAGAGCCAGCTCAGGCAACGGGGGGAGATAAGCTATGATTTGGGGAAGAATCTTAACATCTGGAGTCCACAATGCTAATAATAATAAAATAATCATTGTAGACTCCAAGGATTTAACAAGTGCTAGGCACTAATCAATTAGATGAGACTCTTGGGACAATCAGAAGAGTTGGCAGATGCCAGCTACCAATAACTGGTGGTCGCTGGTGACGTGTATTAACTAAGACCCCCCCCCCCTGGTCATAGCTAATAGTTACTGAGCATTTACTTGGTATCAAGCACTGCTTGAGTCAATTTTACTTACATCAATTTATTAAATCTTTACAATAATCACCTGAGGTAGATGGTATCATTATCTCCCTTTTACAGACAGAGAAATCCAGGCACAGAGGTGACCAGAGCACAAGCAGTCTAGTGTCAGAATCACCTCTCAACCAGACAACAGGATCGGAGCACGCAATATGCTAAGTGCCAACTGTAAGAATTAGCTCTTTTACTTCTTTCAACAGCCCTGAGATATAGTTACTATCATCTCTGTTTTACTAATGAGGACTTGGGAGGCTTAAGGGAGCTAAGCGGTTGCTCAAGGCCATGGCCAGTGAACGGCGATGAAGACCACCAACCAAGCCAGAGACCTGCTGTTAAGTCCCTTCTTTTAAGCAGCGGACTGTATGATCTTCTTTTCCTCTTGTCTGAGGTCCCAAGAACCATAGAAAAATCATTCTTGGGGCCTGAATTGCCGGCTCCTAACCCCCAACCTCTGCTGGGTCAATGTAGCTAGCATGAGGTCCTAGTTCAGCTGATGTGAAAGAAGTCAAAAGCAAATTTGGGGGCCAAAACAGCCCTGGTTTCACAGGTTGCAGCCCTCACTCCTGCCAGCCACACCAGGTGGGGGTCAATGTGCCTACCGCACCCCATGCAGAGATAAAGGGACTCATAGCCAGGGGCCCCACCACAGTACCTTCCCAGTGAATCAGGGGCATGGTTCTGGAGGTCCCAGGGCTGCCTTGTCCCTGGCCACCCTTAGTTATTACTTCTTTATTTCCCGGCCATCCCTCCATACCATCTGTCCCCACGCCTCCGCCCCTGCTTCCTTAGCTTCTCAGGCGTTACTGACTCTCAACAGCACCGAGCAGAGCAATGCACTTCGCAGACCCCGCAACACATATGCCTGAGTGGCTGCAGTCATTCTCATTGTCTTGTAACTTTTTTTCTAAATATAAAAGGAATGCGTGGTCGTTGTAGAAAATCTGCAAAATTTATAACAACATAAAGAATAATAGAAAAGTTAGTAAGCCACCCATTTCCCATCAACCTGGAGGAGGCCACTGATAACACTTGGACACAGTTCCAGATCTTTTTTTTTTATGCAGTTTCCTTTTTCTTCACTGAGCTCATAAGCAAGTTTTTATACTTTCCCCACACTTAATAGACTATTTCAGGGGATTTCTCAGGTCACTAAAAATTGGACATTATTAAAAATTCTTTATAAAACCACGTGTATTGGTCGTACATCTTCCACTCTGTGGCCACATCACATCATAATTTACCAATGGCCATGGTTGAAACAATCAACTCATTAAATCTTGTTACTGAAACCTCCTCCTCCGCCTCTCCTCCATGGCCAAGCCAACTCTAGCAGGTCCCGGACATTCTGCTTCTGTGACAGGTGAAGAAGAAAGGGGCCCCGACAGTCAGCAGATTGAGCAAGGCAGGAGAAGCACCTCCCCTGCCTCCTGCTGATGGGCTGGGGAGTAGGGGATGGAGGACGGAGGCTCTGACGGGGCCGGAAGCTGGGGCCAACGTCTGACCACCTCTGCAAGGGGGAGGGCTGTCTTTCAGGAGAACCACAATGAGACCCTACTTGACACCCATTACAATCACAATTATATATAAAAGAAAGAAGTCTTAGCAAGGATGTGGACAGTTGCTGGTGGGAATGGAAAATGGTACAGCCGCTGTGGACAACAAGATGGCAGCTCCTCAAAGAATTAAATATAGAATAACCATATGACCACATGATCCAGCGACTCTACTTCTGGGTGTGTACCCAGAGGAATGGAAGCAGGGTCTTGGAGAAAGGTTTGTACACTGGTGCTCATACAATATTATTCATAACAGCCAAAAGCAGAAACATGGACCCAAGTGTGCGTGGGGGGAGAAATGACTAAACAAATGTGATAGATATATATAAGGGAATGTAGGCCTTAAAAAGAAAGGCAGTTGTGACGCATGCTATAACATGGATGAAGCTTGAAAACACTATGCTAAGTAAAACAAGCCAGACAGGGAAAGACTAACATTTCAGGATTCCACTTCTCAGGGGTACCTGTAGTAGTAGTTAAATTCACAGAGACAGGAAGGAGAAGAGAGGCTACAGGGGCTGCAGGAAGGGGCAAAGAGGGGCCTACTGTTTAATGGGCACAAATGTAGTTTGAGATAAAGCACAGTTCTGGAGAAGGACAGTGGTGGTGATAGTCGCACAACATGAGAATGTACTTAACGCCGCTGGGTACACTTAAAGATGGTTGAAATGGTAAATTTTGTTATGCATATTTACAATGAAAAAAAAATGGAGGATGTGAAACTGCTAGTAAGTTGCAGTTTCACGGCACCTTCCATCTTGCAGATGGGCAGAGGTGACAGTACAAACAGCTCACAGACTGGGGATGAATGTCAGATTGGGCACCAGGGAGAGCCTGCCCCGCTCACAAAGCCATAATTAACATCACTAATTGAAGCGTCTAGAAAAGGCCCAAACCAGACAGTGCCAGACCTGCCCCACCAGCTAGAAGGCCTTCCCCTCGAAGCCTCCCTCCCAGCAGCGATTAAAGGCTTCCACCTGCCTCGCAGACACAAGGTATATTTAGGATCCCTCAGCGGGGAGGGAAAGGGATCTGGGGACAGGAAGACGGGGAGAGAGGAAGAGATTTAGTCTTCCCTCAAAATCAGTTCCTCAGCTTTCCCAGAAATCCTTCTCAGGGTGGTGCTTTCAAGGAAAACACTAGGCTGACACCTGGTTCCAGAACAGGTGTGTCCTCGACCTGCATTACCCTGGGCTAGTTATCCTCCTGCTCTGGGTCTCTCTCGAGGTTTACTCCTGGTGTCCTCACCGTCTGGAGAGGACACAGTGACAATGGTCCAAAAAGAAGGTCTAAACCAGAAGGTCTGTGCTAACAAAGGGGGTGACTGGGGCGGGGGGCGCCTGGGGTGGGGCCACTTAGGGAGAGAAGGAGGGAAGTAAGTAGCCGTGCCAGTTCACAGGGACTCACCCACTTATTCTACAGATGCTGGCTCCTGTGGGCCACCAGATCATCCCTGTCTTCCTCCGTGAGTGACAAGCTGGGACCAAAGTCTCATCCAGGCCTAAGGTTCATTTGAAAGTTCCGTTTTCTATGACCAGTGCCTTTAGGGTAAAAGTTACCCCAAATACTTCACCAGGTTTCAATGTCTCTAAGAGCTGCCTGTGCTCCGTAATGCACTGCTATAAACACTGCCCCATGAATAAATAAGAGCGAGTATTTTGAAAAAAAAAAAGAAAAAGAGTGCAGGCCACATGGATGGCAGGCCACCACCAGGTACCCTTAAGGATTTCCTATGGAAACCAAAAAAGCCACCAGCATCTCTGTCCAAAGAGGAAGAGAGATGAGTGTGGCCTCCCCTGCCCTGCCTCCCCAGGCCCTCTCTCTACACCACCACTACCCAGCCCGGGGCTGTCAGAGGCTCTCTGCCCTTCCCCCCACAGCCTTCGGCCCTGACCCAGGGGATGGAGGTCAGTGATGGGGTCACTGGAGGCGCCAGCTCCAAACCAGCTCAGTCGCTTAGGAGGAATTTAACCCTCTTGCTGCCGGCTCGTGACTATTCACCCTAACTGACCTACCTGTACGAAGGGGGAAAAATTGCCGAGAGGGTCTAGCTGGCCCGGGTTGAGAATTCTGAGTGCACGGTGGAAATAAGCACTGGATTTGGAGGCAGAATGTCTGCTTCAGCCCTGCCTCCGCCACAAACTCAGCCTTAATTCTCCGAGCCTGGGTTTTCCTATTGGTAAATTGGGAGTCAGAATACACACCACCAGATTGCTGGGTACCTTGGCAGAGTGATCTTCTAAATGTCAAAGCACTTCATATACTTGATGGTTGGTTTATAAAGCCTCAAACATGGGGGTGGAGGGTTTGGATGCTTTTAATTCACGGCAGGATCTAGGACACACCACCTCACCTTCCCAGCTCTCAATTTTTCCATTTGCACGTGGAGTGAATTCTTTCTTCTTCCCCAGAGATAAAACCATAAGTGGGGGAGGCGCCATGGACTTTGATGCTGTGAAATAAATACAGGTGCTGCTAAGCCCCTGATCCCTACCTTCAGGATGCAGCCAAATTGGCAGAAAGCTACTGACGGCACCTGCCATTATTGTGATTACCACAAGCTGAGCACTTCACAGATATTTTCAGCAATGACAAAACCCATTTTATAGATGAGGCAACTGAAGCTGAGGTGTGAAGGCGGAGTCACATTTATGGTCTGCCTGACCCAAGCACAAGGATCTGGGAGAAGAGGCTGCTACCCACAGACACTGCAAAAGTAATTAACCCTCTCGTTGTGGGCGTGGGTGCCAACAGGGCAGCCTTCATTTCCTGCCAGGCTCCTGCAGGCAGCTCCTGAACACCCAGAGTCCAAAGATTAGTGAAAGGCTGTTGATTACTATGAATTATTAAAATACACCAGTAGCTGGGGTTTTGTGAATGTGGTAGTTTCTGGCTTCAAAGTGATCCCAACTACATGTAAATTTCATTGCTTTTATAAAAATCCATCGCACTTGGTGTAGAACTGCCCCCCTTAGTGAACATTTTAAGGGGCCACACTGGGCAAAGGACAAAAGGTAGTGTGCTCTGAGACAGACTGTCATTTCTGCTAGGCCTGGCAACGCGCTGCTCAAAGCCAGGCTGTGAGAAACAGTGTGTTCCCTTTTCTGGGCTTCTCAGCACCAGCAAGTAAGGGTCCCCTCCTATGCCCACCCCACCACCACAGCCCACCCCTGCTCCCAGCTCCTGGGCCACTTGGAGAGCAGCTCTCACCCTTGTTTCTTGGAGGAAATGGTTCACTCCAGTAACACAACAACTACAGCAACAGTAACGGCACCAAGTACCTGGAGAGGAGTCTCAGGTGCCAGATGCTGTTCTGAACACTCTTCATATAATCCTTTCCATTTAATCCCCCCAACATGCAGGCCTGATTGTCAACAGTGTTTTACAGTTGAGGAAGCTGAAACACAGAGAGGCTAAGTAACTTGGTCAGGGCCACACAGCATATCCATGAATTGCATCTGAAGGAAAAATACTGTGGGAAGCTAAGGGAGGTGTCACAGCTGACAGTCTGTCCCCACCACTCTGGACAGGTGCTTCTCCTCCTTTCCCAGGTCCTACAGAGGCCATACTCATGACCCAAAGGAGGCAAGAGAGCCACACCACCCACACCCCAACACACACCCCAACAACCACCCCACAATGGCCTTCATACCAATCCCAGCTCCCACTCACTGGAGCCTCCTATACTCCAGGCCCTGCACTAAGTGCTGTCATACACACACCGCTTCACTGAATCCTTTTCGCCTACTGGGGTACTATTCATTTCCCACTTCATAAATGAGAAAACTAGGCTCTATGGAAGTTCTGTGTTTGCCTGAAATCACACAGCTTAGAACAAAAACAGCACTGAAACCTGAGTGTGTCTGACTTAACCGTCGCCAGCCTCCCAACCCAAGGCTGTGGAGATGGAACTGTCACCATCAGTCCTGGTGCCCTGGCCAACTCGGTTGAAAGACTTTGTCCCCACAACGCAACTTGGTTTCCGAGGATTTTGTCTCACCTCCCCAGATAGATAACAGCTTCCCTATGGACAGGCTCTGGTCCCTCCCCCAGCCTCACCTTCACATAACCAGGGCCTGGTAAAGCTTATCCATTCCCTATCCCATTTATTCAAAAACATCTACAAATTACTATTCCTCCATCCTGAACAATATAAATTTGCCCATTCATCAAGAAATGGCACATGCTGGACTTCTTAGGAAAGCTAGCCACACACTTGGGTCCCAGTGGAACCAAAGCCAAGGAGGGCGGCGTGGGTCAGGGCAGAGAGGGACGAGGAACACCCTCACCGCCCAGGGCCGCACATGCCCACATCCCGGGAGGCCACTCGCCCTGGCAGGAAAGGGAAAGCAATCTTGATTACCAGGCAGTTCAGCATGATTTGAAAGCAGCAAAATGTCTTTAAGGAAAGAAAAAGAACAGGGATCTGTTGGAATATGTCATAGAACGAAGAGACGTTTCGGCCTGAATGACTGAGCCACCCATTCTGAAAGTTCTCTGGAACATTCTCTGGTGCCTCACTGTCACCAAAGTCCTCACTCCTTGGCCTGCTCTGACCCCGGCGGTCTCGGCCTACCTGCAGTACCAGCCAAGGCCCTCAGTGTTCCCCAGCAGGACTCCACTGCACCTGGTAGAGAGGTGCCTTGCTGCTATTTGTCTTAGCAGGACTGCGGTTGCTAATGGAGCCCCCAATCTGGTGCTGGGCCCAGAAAATGTGCTCCACACACACTTTACTGAACTGCATCTCCAAGTTCATCCTTTCATGAACCCCTGGCAAGAGCCTTGAGCTAGCCAGGGAGGATGTCAACCAGAGAACACAGGACAAGTACCCGCCCCAGGACTGAGTGGCCATCAGCTGTGTGAGGATAATAATAAGATAACAGTCCAAACCTCACAGCTGGAAACCAGGCCCATTCTCTCACTGTCCAACATCCCTCTCCCCCACCACCCGACGCACACATTCTCTGCCCGGGCTCTTTCCAGAATCCCACAGACACTTCTTCCCCTCCAGCGAGTCTGCCCTTTCCAGTCATGCCACGGTACCAAGCTTGGGGACCTGTTGGGATTGCAGGATTCAACCGCTTAAGTGTTTCACTCCCCTTGAAGCAGCTTGGGACCCTCCTAGACTTGAGGCAGAGGCCAGGGGATAGGGCACCACTGACCCTGACCCTGACCCTGAGAAATCCCCCATTTCCTGAAGAAAGGCTAATGTAGCTACGTCCATTCCAAGCCAGTCGGGAGAAGAATGAGAGAAAACAAGGGAAGAATAAGACCAACTTACATGAGGGGTGGATGGAGAAAGGGGATTTGCTTCCAGTAATGGGGACCAGTGACAAGCCCAGGGAAGTGCAGAGGCCAGCCTGGTGGAGGAGGCGCCACAGGTGCTGCTCCTGCCCTCTCCATTGTCTTCCGGGACCCCCAATACAACCTTACACACACACAGCCCAGGCACCGCAGAGCTCTATCTACTGCCCCAATCTCGCAGCCGGGGAGCGAAATTCCGCCAGTTCAGCACTCTTGCAGAAAGGGGGTTGGTTTGCTTGTGCGCCACTCTTTCCACAGAGGTGGTCGTCTTGCCTGCTCCCCTCTACAGGGGCCCTCCCACCCACAGCTGCTCTCCTTTCCTTGTAGGGATCTCCCTGGGCCACGCCATCTCAACAACCGTAAAGCGACTCTGTTCCGAATGTCCGTGCCCTGACTCCATTTCATGGAAAAAAATCTGGAACCCGAGGCCAACAGGCATGAATGTGAGAGCGGAGCCCGTTCACCCTGCTTACAAGAGCTACTTGGGTTCACGTGGGGATGCGTCGCCATTCGGAAGGGCGTCTCCCCACACAGGGCTGAGCTCAAATTGGCCCCGAACTGAAACTCCCCTAGCACAAGCCAAGACACCACACAGTCAATCATAAAAGTGTTGGCCTGTCCTCTTTCCTGTTCAGCCTCTCGCCATGGCCCCTAAGAGTCTCCCCAACACTGGAGAACAGAATGTGCTTGGCTGGAGACCTGGATGTCATAAATTGCTGCTAATAACAGATTCTCAATCTGGAAAACAAAATAATAGAAGGCCTGGCCCTTCCTTTCTGATTCTCTGATCCCCAACATTATTTTCTGCATGGCTGAGAAAAGAATGCCTCCTTCGGTCAAAGTCAGAGAGGGAAATGGATTCCTACCATCCCAGGACCCCCAGGGGCTCCCTTTTCCCCACCAGTTACGGTCACAAAAGCCAGGCCCCACGGAGCAACTTCTGTCTCTAATTTCACTGTATTTTCACAATTATCAACCACCTGCTCAGTGTCAAGCACTATGCACCTGAGGCAAAAGCTCCCTGGTCCCCATTCGCAGGTGAGGGCTGCCGCTGGGGAGTGGTGGGACGGCTCAGCCTGTCTGTCCTTGCTGGAGAGCCATGGCTAGTCCAGCCTTCTGTATCCCCCTTCACCCTCAGTGAGGGTGGGTCCATAGCGGGTGACCCAGAGCTGACTCTGTTCCCTGTAAACCTGCTCTCACTGAAAGGGGTCAGGGGAGAAATGGGACAGGAGGGAGAAGGCATAAACAAGCGCAAAGAGCGAGAAGCAGCCACCTTTGCAAAAAACAATATGAAGGTACTTGGGGTTACGACACAGTTCTGTTCCTATGACAATGATGTCACCTGAATTTTGGTGTAACTTGAAACACACCCTAGCCTAAGTCACTTACCTATCCTAACACAGTCGTAAAACCATGTTCTAGATCTAGTCGTAATCTAGAACAGGGGTCCCCAAACTTTTTACACAGGGGGCCAGTTCACTGTCCCTCAGACCGTTGGAGGGCCGCCACATACAGTGCTCCTCTCACTGACCACCAATGAAAGAGGTGCCCCTTCCGGAAGTGCAGCGGGGGCCAGATAAACGGCCTCAGGGGGCCGCATGCGACCCGCAGGCCATAGTTTGGGGACGCCTAATCTAGAACATAAAAACATAACTCAGCCACAGAAAAAGGAAAAGGACAAATATACTGTACTGTACACTGTACTGTAGTATTCTGTCGCGCGAGACCAAACAGGTTTGCCCAAGTAGTTCGTAAGTATGCCGAAACATTCACGTCTCAATTTTTTAAAGTTTTTATGGAAGTGAGCTTCATAAACTCGAAACATCATATGTCAAGACTGTCATAGCCCAAGGACCCCCTGTAGTATAAAAGGCAAATTTGAATGTGCCTAGAGATAGATTATAAAGTTGTGTTCAGTGTATTGGTTATATGCAAATTGCATGTAAATATGTATATACTGTACCTGAAAAAAATCCAAGTATCGCTGCTGCTCTTTCTGCCTCTCTCTCACTCGGGGCTACCTTGGAAGCTATCTGCGCACCTGGCCAAGGCATCCCCAAGTGCTGTCCCAGCCACATCTCCTGGCATTCCCCTCTGCACCAAGTTCTCTCCTTGGCCTCACCCCATCTCGGGGCCACTTGAGAAACCTGAGTGCAGAGGAGGAAGAGAAAATGGAGATATGCGCATGCCAGGTACAACCAAGGTGGAAATGAGGAAGAGAATGGTGGCCTCTGCCCAGGCAAACACCCTTCTTGTCTGGTCTTGGGATGCGCTTCCTGCAAATGTCAGGAGACCCAGTGGGCTCCAGACATTCTTCAAAGCCCCAGCCCTTCCCATCACCAGTTCCTCAAAACCAAGGGCAGAAGTGGAAACCCCAGAGCGGGTTTCCACTTGTTCTGCTCAGGGTCAGACGTACCACATGGAACAGCTCATCCCTGCAGACCCACAGACAGTGTGGGACAAGGAAGTCCCCTACTTGGAAGAGTCCCAACTCCAAGTCTGCCTCATCCACAAAATGGGCACTCAGATCCCCTCGGCCGTTCCTGACTGGTTTCATGAGGCACCCCTGAGAAAAGCCATGCAGAGGGAGGCGCACCATGGGAGGCATCGCCTGGTGCAGACACGGGGCTGCCGCCGAGTGTCTGACCACACATCTGGAGTTCGAAACTGCAACAGAACTGACCGGGATGGCTATCATCACTGTCATCTGACTCTATCGCCACAGCAGCACAGCATTCTTGTTTCAACCCAGTGGGGTCCTGATGGGCCTTCCCAAGTTGCAGATGAAAAAAGCGAGGTTCCAAGCGGCCAGGTGACAGACCTGAGAATACATGAGCCGGAGCTAGACCAGGGCCTCGGTCTCCTAGGTGCCCACCGGCTCTTAAGCACCAGCACTGCAGTCACAGGAGGATGTCAGAGGGCCAGCAGTGCTTCACACACACATCCACCCCCGACAGGCAGGGTGGGGGCCCACTGCCTGAGGCGCAGGAGGGAGCAGCACCTAGACTGGTACCACGGCCATAGCCGCTGTGCAGTCAGCTCTCTCCACCTCGGTCCAGCAGGCCTGGTGCCGCCCCGCGAAGGGCAATACCTGGCCCCTCTGGTCCTGGGCTTCCCAGCCTGACTGATCTACCCATCACTCATTGCCAGTTCAAAAATCACGGAAGGAAGGAGACACACAGTTATTTCCACATTACAGATACAGAGACTGGGGTCCCAGAAGGGTTCTGACGAGGGCAGGACCACACAGCGCGTCCCTCACAGCTCCCGTCTACTCTGCCGCCGGGAACAGCAGCACTCGGCACACCTTTCTCTCTAAGGCTCACTCCCCTGGCCCCAGGAGCCCATCATGCGGCTCAGAGAAGTGAGGTAAATGGCCCAATGTCGAGACTCAGAATCCGGAAGCTTCAAATTCAGAATTTTCTGACTCTAAAACTGGCCTGACCTGTGGTGGTGCAGTGGATAAAGCGTTGACCTGGAAATGCTGAGGTCGCTGGTTCAAAACCCTGGGCTTGCCTGGTCAAGGCACATATGGGAGATGATGCTTCCAGCTCCTCCCCCCTCTCTCTCTCTGTCTCTCCCTCTCCTCTCTAAAAAAAAAAAAAAAAAAAAAAAAAAAGAATAAATAAATAAAACTGTATGGTGTTTCACTAAACAATCTTCTCTATAAATTGAAGACTATTCCAGAGTGAGTGAGACTAGTTTTTCATAATGTACTGAGGAGGAAGAAAAAAGACACTAAGAAAAAAGTGAGGTCCCAAGAGGTCAAGTGACAGACCTCAGGGCACACGAGCCAGACCAGGACCTCCGTCTCCTCGGTGTCCACTGGCCAAACCTGGCGGCTCACCCTGCAGTAAGCTGACATGAGCCTAAAGCTTTCGCCCGCCATGCAGGCCCTTCTCAGCCTAACCCTGGCCACCCAGCTGTTGTCCTCATAATCCAGGTAGGTATAAACATCGACGTGCATACCTCTAGGCAGGCTCTGGCTCAAACGGTGTCCCTACCTAGAAGGCCTATCCTACATACTTGACCAGAAAACTCCTATACCTCACTCAAAGCCCAGCTCAAATGTTCCCCACCTTCATAAATCACTTTCTAATAATCCTAGCAGAGTTGCTTGTCCCTCCAGGGCATTCCAGATGCCTTTGACATCCTGGTCTGTAGTACTCGACTGGACTGCAATTATTGTTTACCTGTCTACTTCTCAGGCTCTGGCTAGATGTGAGTCCTTGATACTCTCTGAGACAGGGAAAACGATGGCCTTCTCTTATAGTCCTTGTTGTACAACAGGCATCACACCAGGTAGCTCTTCACACAATGTCACCAACCCCACCAGGTGGGGACTATTATCACCCCCACAGTCCAGATGAGGAAACTGAGACTCAGAGGTTAAGTTACCTACAAAAGACCACACAGGCAGTCAGTTCCAGAACCTGCCGGTCTGTGCTGGTACTGTATTATTTCTCCTTGCCTCCCCCAACCTGAATACACTTGGCACGTGGTAGGTGCTCAGTAATAAAGAGGTACAGAAGGAGGAGGGTGTTGCTGCACCCCAGCCACCTCCAGCCCCAAATCCTACCTGGAACCCCTTGGCCCAGTTCTCCCTACTGGTCCTCCCACCTTCCATCACTGCTAACATTCACTGCCTCTTTCCTCCCCAAGTGCCAGGTGCCTTTCCCATCTCCCATCCACTTCTTGCTTAGGCGCCCAGCAGGGGTGGGAGTCTTGCCTGTCGGCTTTCCATCAGGAAACAGGCTCACTGTGGCCTCATGAGGGGTGGGGCTAGTGTGACCCTCCCCCACCCCCCCACCCCCGTCCTGCCCCGCCCCCAGCGGCTCTCGCCCCCCTTTCCACACCCAGTCAGGACTGGTTTTACTTCACCTCAAAGGAGAAAAAACAGGCACCGAGAGGAAGGGGGAGTCTGGAGGTCAGCATCTGACCTTCCCTCACTCCCAGCACCCCCTGGCTGACCTGACCACTGGTCTTGGGCTGGGAGGAAGGGGGTTGCTCCCTTGGCGCAAGGAGGAGGAGACAAGAGGTCCTTTGTGTCTGCAGAGCTCCTGAGACACCTGTTCTCCCTCCTGCCTGCGGCCTCCCTCCTGGCCAGCCTGTGTGCGGCCTTGTTTATCCTGCAGCCCTGGCAGCCGGGCCCAGCCCGCTCCCAGTGTGGGGCTCTGGGCTTCCAGCAGCCCCTGCCAGCACCTGCCTGGTCCTGGCAGCCCTGGAGGCTGCTGGCCAAGCACAATCACCCTGCTGTTGACACAGTTGGAGGGCAGGGAGGGACGGGAGGGGAGAAGAAAAGCAGCAAAGGCATTTAATGCCAGCCTGGTTAATTTGCAGTTGGCCCTAGCCAATCCTGCAATCCCACCCCCACTCCACAGCTGCCTGGGAGAGGCTCGGGCTTCCAATACCTGGGTTGCATGGGCCACACACCACACTGTGCCAGAGTCCTACTTGAACCTGCAGCACCACACCTCGGGCAGCCACCACACACCCCATGCATATTGGTGAAGCCCAAAATTCATCTCCCCTGTGCTGACTGACACACACAACTCATAGCTACACAAGACCTGTGGGTGCCAGGAGCCCCTAACCACCCTGCCTTCAAATGCCCCACACGCACCCTCCCCCCAAAGTCAGGATGACCATCTGACATATGGTTGGTGACCCAGATGGGGCCCCTGGGAGACAGATGGGTCTGCCCTTAAAATCTTCTCTTTTGACTTGTTCTTGCCAAGCTCTCTCCTCCTCATGCTCCAGGTCTTTATGTTTCCTCTTACATGAAGTCTTCCCTGACTGCCCAAATCCAGTTGTGCTACCCCTCCTGGGTTCTCCCATATCACTCCACCCCGCACCTCCCCACCTTCACTTTTGTCAGTCAGTGTCCAGTCGATTATTTACCTCTGTCTAGCTCAAAACTGTGTAAGGGCTGTGCTGGTCTCATAGCCCCAGAGCAGCAGGGCACAGCCTCAGGCAGGCACTCCCTGTGTAGATGCTGAGGGGATGGGTGAACTGAGCAGGCCCCCACTCGCCCAAACATCCACTGCTCCTCCACACCTTCCCACTCTGTGTCAATCAACTCCTGGATTAATAAGGCCCTTGGCTGGTTAAAAGGTTCATGTACTTCAGGAGTTACCTGTTAATTTGTCACCAGCACATGAACTTAGATTGGTAAACTCAAGTAGCCAGTTATCTCCTCAGAAATCGAAGAGCAGGATCCTGAAGGGCAAGGGTGAGTGGATGTTCATGATGGGAGAGGAGGAGAGGAAGGTAGGAGACAGAAAAGACCCTGTGGTTTGAAGACCAGCAGAAGGTACGGGCAGAGGGGTTGTCAAGGGAGGCAGAACCTGCCCTCCTCTCTATTTGCCCTATCAAGTCTTTCCTGCCCCATCCTAAACCCAACCAGCCTTGACTTGGGAATCGTGGGGTACCTGTTACCTATGACCAACCATCCACCCAGGACTCTGACTCCACAAGGAAGGTACCGACGGTCCGACTCCAGAGCCTGTCTCAACTGCCCAACTCACCCATACCCACACATGCTCACAAGCCCTCCCCTCCATTCTTGTTCTCAAGCTCTGTGCCAATCGATACCTAGAACAGAGTGAGTAACCAGCAGTCAAGAATCACGTCCAGATCGGGGGGGGTGTCATGTTAAGGAGTATGGCTCTACGGCCAGGTCATGGAAGAGAAGGGGACTCACATTATGAAAACCAAAGGTTCTAACCTCACACCACCTGTCAGAATAATTATGATCTATCAAAAAGATGACAAATAACAAGTGTTAGCAAGGATGTGGAGAAAAGAGTACTCTCATTCACTGTTGGTGAGAATGTAAATTAGGGCAGCCACTGTGGACAACAATATGGAAGTTCCTCAAAAAATTAAAAATAGAACTACAGTATGACCCAGTAATTCCACTTCTGTGTATTTATCCCCAAAACCCGAAAATACTAATTCAAAAAGACATATGTACTCTTATGTTCATTATTGCACCATTATTTATAATAGCCAAAATATTGAAACAACCTAGGGTATTCGCCATAAAAAGACTGAAATCTCGCCATTTGCGACACCATGGATAGATCTGGAGATTAATATGCTAAGAGAAATAAGCCAGACAGAGCAAGACAAATACCATGTGATTTCACTATATGGAGTGAGCAAAAGCAGCTTTACAGTTGTTTGTATGGCAAATAATACAATAATCAATAAATGTAGACTCACAACTATAAACCTACTTTTGCCCACTCTGAATGTAGAACCTAAAAAACAAAACAAATAAAACAGAAACAAACTCAGATACAGAGAACTGATGGTTGCCAGAGGGAAGGGGGCTGGGTAAAAAATGGGGAAAGTATTAAGAAGTACAAACTTCTAGTCATAAAGCACGCCTGACCAGGCGGTGGCACAGTGGATAGGGCATCAGACTGGGATGTGGAGGACCCAGGTTCGAGACCCCAAGGTCGCCAGCTTGAGCGCTGGCTCATCTGGTTTGAGCAAAGCTCACCAGCTTGGACCAAGGGTCGCTGGCTTGAGCAAGGGGTTACTCGGTCTGCTGAAGGCCCGTGGTCAAGGCACATATGAGAAAGCAATCAATGAACAACTAAGGTGTCACAACAAAAACTAATGATTGATGCTTCTCATCTCTCTCCTTTCCTGTCTGTCCCTATCTATCCCTCTGTCTGACTCTCTCTCTGTCTCTGTAAAAATAAATAAATAAATAAATGAAATAAGGCACAAGATGTAATGTATGGCACAAGAAATAGAATCAATAAGATAACTATGTATGATGACGGGTGGTTGCTAGACTTAGGGGGATCACTTTGTAAGGTACATAATTGTTGAATGACCATGTTGTACACCTGACCTGAAACTAATGTGTGGTACTATTATACGTCAAATATAATTAAAAATAAAAAATCTAAATGTCAAAGAAACAAGAAATAACCGTTAGTCCTTTATGCTCTGAGCCGGTTCCAACAAGGCCATCATGCACAGCTACGCAGACTGGGCACTGCACACTCTAAGAGCCACATTCACCTAGACTTAGATACTCATTACAGTAATTCTCTAGCAGATAGCAGTCAAGTTCAGCCCTTCAATTTCTCAAATACCAAAGAGAAAGCTCTCCTGCTTCATACCTCTACCCCAGGCCAGATGTTACACGAATCCCCTTCTCTGTTCTCTGACCCTGTTTCCTGGTTAGGGTTCCTGTGAGTGAAGGCTGAACTCATCTCCCCAACCAAGAGGACAGGCCTCCCCTCCCTGCACCTCCCACCCTAGCTAGGAGACCCCACTGACCTCACCCCTGACTCCCTACTACTCCTCTCTCTCTGGCCCTCACTCTGGCCAGACTTCCACACCATCCACTGCTGGTGTGAGGGGGCAGCTGTGGTCCCATGCTCACAATGACACAGGAGGGAAAAGCTGGGCTTACAGAGAGGGAAGGGAAGGAAGGACAGGTGACTGCCCACTGCCTGATGCTCTACCGACAGACTGGGACTGAAACCCCAACTGCGTGCAACCCAGGGACTCTGGGCGACTGAGGCCCAGGGAGGAGGGATGAAAGGAGCGCCTCCTTCCCTCTCCCCTCAGCACTGCCCGCCTGGCTCTTTTTCTTTCCCCCCAATCCACTCTCCCCTTTCCTTCTTGGTCTAATGTCCCCACTGTCTCCATAGGGCTTCAGTAACATTGCCTGGTCTCCCAGGGGCCAGAGGGGGCTGACCAAGCCCCTAGCTAGCTGCCTTTACACGCACGTGCGTGCACACCCTCTCCACCAGCCAAGAAAAAGGTAGCCAGGCAAGACAGATAAAAGGCAGGGGCTGGAGGGGCCACTCCCTTCTGCTTTCAACAGCTCCCTATTCATTCCTCACTGCCCTCTCCCCACTTGCCTCTGAGAGCCTGGTTGTACCTGCTCACAGGCTTCTTTCCAGCCCCTCCCCACTGACCTTTTATTCACCCTTCCTTCCCCACCCCACCCCACCTCACCCCTCCAGGGACAGGCCGGAACCAGAGCCTCAAAAGGATGGGTGAATGACTTCAGGCTCCTTCAGCAGGAAGGTGAGGGGCACGGTTTCAAGAGAGCTTCACACCCCACACAATAAAACAAAACTTTCCTCACCCTGCACTCTGAGGAGGGATCAGGACTTGCCAGGCAAGAGCTAGTTCTTTGGACTCAGCATGAGGGCAGCTGAGACCAAGGCTTCTGGCCATTTCTTACCTCCTCCCGGGTGCGAGGCCAAAGCAGGAGGCCTCCAGGGCCGCCCAGCCCGCCATGGGACCAGTCAGCTATCACTGGGTTCTAGTCCAGCCTTACAGGCTTCTACTCATATTTCCACTATTCCCCTCTTGCCAGGAACCCTTCTTTCTGAGAATATTTAGTGTTGGTCAAGCCTCAACTCCTTTTGGTCCGCCAGAGAGTAAACTGATGACTACTTTTTCTCTTTCACTGTTCTGGCAATTCTAGATATATTTAAAATCCTTCCCATTCTGATTACAAAAGTACAACATTATTGGGCTACTTTTGGAAATTATAGAAAGACACAAGTAAGAAAATAAATACAAACCACAATTTTTTTTTAAAAAAAAGAAGTCAACAAAAGCTGTTGGGCTAAGGCAGGCCACAGCAGCTATGGGAGTTGGGCGAGGGCTGCTTTGCCTCTAAATGGCTACCCACTCTCATCTTGGACCCCCAACCCTGGCTTCCCCTTCAAATGGCTGGGCCTGACCCCACGGTGTCTACCTCTGCCCCAACTCAGTACAGGGTCTGGAATTGCAAAGGGCACCTCTAGCCGAGCCAAGGAATGGGACCCAGCACCAGGACCCCCACCCCTTCTGTGGAGGGGCATAAAGGGGGCAAGACCAGGCCCTCCGGAAACCAGTTCTCACCCCATCCAGTTCCACAGGCTGCACATTCCATTCTGAGTCAAACAGGGGCGGGGATGGGGGAGGTAGGGTGAGGGGAGGAGACCAGTCTGGCCTCCTCTGGGGCGGCTCCCCCAGGGAGCTCCAAGCCTGGCAGGGATCACAGCCCTAAACCACCACGGGAAGGGAGCCAAGGGCTCCTGCCCAGTCTGTGGCCCCTTCCTGTTCTCTCTTCAAGTCTAAACGCTGAAACTCACCCAACCTTGGACATCTCCCCAGATGATACAAGGGGTTTAAGATAGCGGGTAACATTAAGACCCTCCCCCCCACCCTTAGGTTCTCTATGGGGCTTCATGCCAAGGCCATTTATTTTATTTTATTTTTCTTCTTTTTCCAAGTGCGAGGAAGGGAGATAAAAAGCCAGACTCCCCGCATGTGCCCCGACCAGCATCCACACAGCGACCCCCATCTGGGGTCAATGCTTTGCACATCTAGGGCCATGCTCACAACCAAGCCATTTTCAGTACCTAAGGCAGAGGGGCCGATATGCTAGAACCAATCGAGCCATGGCTGCAGGAGAAGAGAGAGAGAGAAGGGGGAAGGGGAGGAGTGAAGAAGCAAATGGTCGCTCCTCCTGTGTGCCGTGACTAGAAATTGGACCCAGGATATCCATATGCCAGGCTGATGCTCTACCACTGAGCAAACCGGCCAGAGCTGCCAAGGCCATTTAAATGCCACTTCTTTGGGGAGGGGAGTCTGAATGCTGTGTTGTGTATCAAGGGCACGGGAACTGAATTCAGATTTCATGGCCTGTGTCAGTCTTTCCAGGATGACCAAGGGCACCTGGGTAATGACGATATTTAGGAAAAAAGATGGCAATTGGAGAGACTGCCCCACTTCTTTCTTCTCTTGTACTACCCCATACACACCTCTCCCCACCCACCACTTCTCCGGCTGGAATCCTCAACCTTTGGGTACAAATCTCAGCCTCTGTTGCCCTCCCAGCCTGTCCCCCTGTGCACACCTGAGTTGTGATGACAGTTCACACACAGCACATCCTGGGCTGTGTCTAGGCCTTGGTTTTGCCCACAGACGACCTTGGCAAGAGGCAGGGAAAACCCCAGCTACGTTCCTCCTGACCTCACAGCCTCTCAGAGGTCTAACCACTGTTCCACCCAAATCCTCCTTTATAGCACCTAGGAGTAGGCACGGGGGCCGCAGGGCTTCTGGCCCCTCCCAAAGCTGGCAGGTCACAGGACCAGAGGTGTGTTCAGGGGGCAAGAGAATCAAGAACACCTTTGGAGTAGCAGATGGCAACTGCAAGGTTCCATGCCATGAACTGTGCAGGGTGGACAGAAATCTTTTCCTGGGGGAGGCACAGGGCCTTATCACCACCATGAGGCTTGAGGAGAGATGGACACATGGGTCTCTGGGCTAGGTCGTCCATGGCATTCAAGCTGAACTGAATGTTCTACCTCACTCCACCCCACCTTTAAGTGGAAACTACCATATCATTGCTGCTTACAGAAAGTACTTTTATTAATTCAAAAACAAACAAGACCCTGGCCGGTTGGCTCAGTGGATAGAGCGTCAGCCTGGCTTGTGGATGTCCCGGGTTTGATTCCCAATCAGGGCACACAGGAGAAGCGACCATCTGCTTCTCCACTCCTTCCCCTCCTCCTTCTTTCCCCCCCCCTCGTTCTATTCCTTTCCTGAAGCCATGGTTCGAGAGCATTGGCCCAGATGCTGAGGATGGCTCCGTGGAGCTTCCACCTCAGGCACTAAAAATAGCTCCAATGTGAGCATGGCCCCAGATGCGCAGAGTATCAGCCCCAGATTGGGGTTGCCGGGTGGAGCCTGGTCCGGATGCATGCAGGAATCTGTTTATATCCCCTCTTCTCACTTGGAAAAAAAAATACTAAAAGTTAAAAAAAGAAAAGAAAAGAAACAAAAAACAGTATCACCCCTAACCAGATACGCTGGCAGAGGCTGAAGGTGGCCCTGCTGACCGGCCTAAAACAAATCTCCCAGGTCTTTCCAAAGAGCTGGTAGAAGCACTAAGAAAGAGACAGTCAAAATGGGGTCACCCAGGCAAAGACTCCCATCCAGGGCCTGTCTTCCTGTTTTGGGACAGGAAAATGGCAGGAGTGGTGGAAGTGATCCCCACAGGCCCTGGCTCCTCCCCTAGTAATAAGCACTGTGACTGCCTACCTGGCTAACACATTGGGGTTCCAGGAAAGAGACCAGTAAAAGGTGAGGATCACAGTGAGTTCCAGCAGGAGTAAGCCCTCTTAAGCAAACACTGAGCCTAAAAAATAATTCCCATTCAAAGCACGATTTACTGTGAGCCTGGCCAGGCCTTTCCAGTACAGAGCCCTTTGCAAACACTCAGCTTCACCCCTGAATGTGGCTGGGGGAGGGGCACACGGGCACAGTTGCATTTGAATTCCACTTTTTCCAGAGGCATCAGCTTCAGCTTCCTAGTGATCTACTCAGGGAGCTACCCAAAAGGGCCAATCTCAAAGCATCCCCAGAGAGGAGAAAAGCTTTGCAGACTCAAATGTAGCCCAAGGCAACAGCAAACTCCAGATCCTTACCATTCATAGAGCCCTAATGCAGACATGATCTGATGTGAGCCTTCTATGTTCTAAGAGGCAGGGATTCTTGTCCCATTTCACAGATGGGAAAACAGAAGCTCAGAAATGTTATATACCACGTATGCCCCACCCAACTCTAAATCCTTCTTACTTACTTTATACATCATGTTGCCCTGAATTTGCTAATTATCAAAGTAGCAAAATATTCAGGGGGGCCCCCTGTCCCCTTACCCCTGTTAAAGAGTTAAGATGGAGATAAGGGTATAGCTGAAACCTGAGACAGTTCCAAAGCTAAGGCAGCATTGGAAATAGCCCTTCACCATCACTCATTCCCGCACTGCTGATTATGAAATCTGCGTTGGGGTGAATGCCTTCTCTACGCAAAAGCAGAGTGTCCTATCGGGCAATGGTGTGTTAGTGAGACCTGTTGTCTCTACCTCCACAACAATCTCCCACCCTAATCCAAGACCTCAATTCCATACAGAACCACCTCCCAGCAGGCCTCTCTGCTTCTATCCTTGTTCCCCTTCAAGCTATCCTCTACTTAACAGCTGACACAATCTCTCTTTTTTCCTTTTCTTTTCACTTATAAAAGCAGTTTGGGACCATTGCATAAGATTGGATAAATCAACAGAAGATACAAAAGGAAGTAAAAAAATGCTGTATGTCCAGTATCTTGAATTAACCTCTGTAAAAAGACAGCCATCTAGTATTCGTTCTATGTATGCATGATATACATGCATATATATATATATATATATATATATATATATCATTACCTTTACAAAGTTGGTACTACACTATATAGTTTCATATCATTTTTTTACACTTACTATAATAGTTTTCAGGTAATAAACTATTTTTTTAAGCGAGAAGAGGGAAGATAGAAAGACAGACTACCACATGAGCCCCGACCAGGATTCACCCAGCAACCTCTGTCTTAGCTATCCTCAGCTCCCCGGGCCAATGCTTGAACCAACTGAGCCACTGACTGCGAGAGGAAAAGAGGAAGAGAGGGACAGAGGGAGGGGAAGAGAAGCAAATGATTGCTTCTCATGTGTGCCCTGACTGGCAATCGAACCCGGGACGTTCACACACCAGGCGGATGCTCCATCCACTGAGGCAACTGGCCAGGACCAAAACTGTTCTTTTATGACTATACTTTTTGTTTTGGGTTTTTGGGGTTGTTTTTTTTTAATTGTATTGATTGATCTGAGAGAGAAACATCAATTTGTTGTTCCACCTATTTATGCATTCATTAATTGATTCTTAAAAAAATTTTTTTGTGTGGAAAGAGGAGTGGAGATAGTGAGGCAGACTCCTGCATGCGTCCCAATGGGATCCACCCAGCAACCCCATCTTGGGCCAATGCTTGAGGTACCGAGTTATTTTTAGTGCCTGAGGCTGATACACTCCAACTATCCTCAGCACCCAGGGCCACCTCAAACTACTTGAGCCACTGGCTGTGGGAGGGGAAGAGGAAGAGGAGGAAAAGCAGATGGTCACTTTTCCTGTGTGCCCTGACCAGGAATTGAACCTGGGATATCCATACACTAGGCTGACACTCTATCCACTGAGCCACCAGTTAAGGCCAAAAATTTTTTTAATTTATTAATTGATTTTAAAGAGGAAGGGAGGGAGAAGTAGAAGGAGAGAGAGAAAGAAAGAAAGAAAGAAAGAAAGAAAGAAAGAAAGAAAGAAAGAAAGAAAGAAAGAAAGAAAGAAAGAAAAGAAAAGAAAAGAAAAGAAAAGAGAATCATCACTCTGTTCTTGCATGTGTCCTGACCAGGCATTGAACCTGCAACCTTGGCATATCTGGATGATGCTCTTAACCAAGTGAGCTACACAGTCAGGGTGGAGCTCTTTTGGTACAGCTGACACATGCACATGGTACTACATTGGTAATGACAAAAGAGTCTACAGTAAAAACACGATTTTTTTCTCCATCCTATCCCTGAGTCCTGGTTACCCTCCCCTGGGGCAACTCTGATTACCATTTCTTGTGTACCAAATAATCTTTTAAAACCATAAATCAGATCATGTCATGTCCTTAGTTAAAACTCTCCAATAGCTTCTCATTGCCCTGGCATAAAATTCAGGCTCCTTACCAGTCAATCCCACCAGGTCCAACCAGTCCCTGCCCTCTGATTTCTCCAGTCTCTCCTTCCAGCCACTGCTGTTGCAAACCCTGTTTTGGCCTCAGGGATTTTTCATTTGCTGGACTTTCTTCTGGTTTTTGTGCTACTGGCTCCTTTTTATCCTTTAGGCATCACTGAGCTGTCCTCTCCCCAGGGCAGCTTTCACTGATTTCCCAATCCAGAACCACCCCTGCCCACCTCCCAACACATATGGTCTCTATCATATCACCCTCTTGTATTTCTTTCACATCTCATGGGATCTAATATTATCTTGGTTACATATTTCAAGTCACTCACTGCCTGTCGCCTGCCCCTAGAATGAAGTCTCCCTGAAGGCAGGGACACTACCTATCTGTTCACCCCTGAAGCCCTGCTGGCACATATAGGTGTTCAACAAATTTCTGTTAAAGGAATGAATGGAGGTGACTGCATTGGTTGGTTCTCATCACTGAACACCCACTTGCAGGATCTCCAAGCACCAAGAACCAACTTCCTCGCCATCCTCCATCAATGCCTGGGGTGGGAGTTAGAGGGTCAGAAAAAGGAGAGAGAGGAAGGAGCCCATTGTGTGAGACAGTGTGAGTGGCCAGCAGCCACCTGCTCTTCCCCTCACCCAGCTCAGAATCAGCCAAAAGCTGTGATAAATCCAAATTCCTAGAAAATATTCTACATGCATGTGGAAAGCTGGAGGTGAAACTGTACACGGCCCATCACGTATACCCAAAATCCCACATCCATTCTATCCAGGCAGCTAGGATATTCCAGGTTCCTAAGCGAGCCCCAGCAACAGGCAACACAGACACTCTTCCCCAGGAACAGCCCCAGACCATCCCACCTGACTCCTCCCCAGGGCCCGAGACACCTGGGCTCCTCTCTTCAGAAATTCACCTAGCCCCAGAGATACAAATGCGTGTCCAATCCTGAGCCAGCACTCAGGCCGGGTATTCAGGGAACATCCCTGGTGGAGACACTTCCTTCCTGGGGCCTGATTCCCACTGAGAACACTGCTGTTGAACCAAGATTGATTTTTTTTTTTTTTTAAGGAGGGAATGAAGAGCCTTTCATAAAAATTGCGAAGGAAGAGAGGGAAGAGGGAGAAGGGCAAAAAAAGAAAGATAAAAAAACTTAAGACGGAATTAAGGAGTAAGTTGGATTTAACAAGCCCAAAACAGGAAAGGGTGGGAAATGTGAGGTTGCTTCCTTCCCAGAGGTGGACAATTATTATAATTGATTAAATAAGCACAACCCCAAAGTGCTCCTCTGGACTCTGTACAAGGTAGGTTAGTAATAATGACAAGAACAGTTAACATTTCCCCAGCACTTACTGTGCCAGGCACTTCTATGAGCTTCACTTTATTAAGACTTTTAATCTTGAAGACAACCCTGTGAGGTAGGTGCTGTTCATATTAAACCCATTTTTACAGACGAGCAAAGTGAGGCACAGAGCAGGGTTAAATTGCTCAAGATCCGATTGTCGGTGGCAATACCTGGATCTAACTCCAGAGCCTTGGTTATTAAACACTAAGCAATACTTGGCTTTCAGTGATCCAAATTGAGGGGTCCCTACCTTCCTAGAGTTCCTGCCTTTCAAACCACTACTCCTCAACTAATTATTGGATACCAGTTTCAAAGATGTGTGCACAACTCTGCCCATCTAGAAAAGTTAAAAGACTCGCCCGAGCTTATGAGATGCGGAATTAGGACCAAAATGTGCTGAATTCCAGCATCTGGAGTGCCACTTCTTAAGGAAGCCAGGGAACCTGGAAACTCCTCCTAGAGCAGCAGCATCTTCGGCTGTCTTCCGCCAGATCCCTTCACCAGCGCCGAGGCGCCCTGCCCGGAAATTCCCACAGAGTCAAAGCAAACTTCCCAGGAAAACTCCCCGGCTTCCTCCTAGCCCCTGTCCAGGAGCCCCTGCCAAGAGCGCCGTTGGAGTCCTTGCAGCTGCTGTCCACCCTTCAGGGAGGGGGAGCTGCCGCTCGTGCGCTGGGGTCCTCCCGGAAAGGTCCAGGGCTGAAGTTCAAAAATCACTTCCCGCCCAAGCACAGCTCCCGGCCCCGCCCGGGACTCTCCGGCCACCACCAAGTCCCTGCCAGCTCCAATGAAGTAACGAAGCAGCTGCCCGGCTGGGTCCTGCAGCTGGAGACCCCGCGGGCGATCCCTGCGCGACTCGGCAATCCAAGCAGACTGTGTGCGTGTGTGTGTGAAGCGCGAGGAGGGGAAAGGAGGAAGGGAAAGAGGGGTGGAAGGAGAGATGGGGGGGGGGGGGAGAGAGAGAGAGAGAGAGAGAGAGAGAGAGAGAGAGAGAGAGAGAGAGAGAGAGTGTGTGTGTGTGTGTGTGTGTGTGTGTGTGTGTGTGTGTGTGTATGTTTACGTACGGAACGCGCGGGGTGGGAAAACAATGGCGAACCGCTGGGAACCGAGCGACTAGCCCCCCACCCCCCACCTCTCTACCCCCAGGCAAGATTTGCTCTTTACATGAAATAGAGATGAAAAGATTCACCTCCAACAACCCAGGGCGGGAGGTGGGGGTCGTAAGAAGAGACTAGGTGGGAGGTAGGAGGGAGTGAGACGGGAACAGCCGGAGTATAAAACAAACAGGATGCAGCGCCCAGCTGGTCGGTGGGGGAACCGACCTGGGAGGGTGGGAAGGGTGGCTTTGGCTACAGACTCGCAACCACCAGGGTACAGTGAGGCGGGGGGCATTCGTCTCGACGCTGGCACCCAAGTCCCACTCGGGGTGCGCACAGGTACCTTAGGCTTCCCGCTGGGAAATCCTATAACTAGGCGAGTAGACAGCATGGTCTGAAAGACCTGATACCACTCGGCCAGGGGCGGGCGTGGGGACCCCGCAGGTTCGGCTGGCGCGGAGCGCACAGGCACCGACACCGCAGCCACCCACCGCCTCACCAGGCGACCACTCCTCTCCACAAGGACACTGTCTGTACCCGCGAGGAGCCCCCGCTGGCCGGCGTTGCTGGGGAAATATGGGGGGTCCGTCCTTCCTCGGAAAACTTTGCCAAGGATGGAAACTCTCAAAGATGAGAGCCGGCGTGTGCCCAGAACCGTGCAGGCGCGAGTGTCAAACTTCCGAGGGCAGGGAAGGGGCGCCGAGGGGAGCACTTACTACTCAGCCCGCCGCTGGGCTCCGGGTTCGCTGCTCCGCGCTCTTGCTGCTCCTCCGGCTGTCCTAGCGCTGGCGGCCCGGGCTTCCAGCTCACATGCCCCGCCACGCAGCGGTCGGGCGTGGAGCGGGGAGGGGCACGCCCCCCGCTGTTGGCCAGGGACTTGCTCCGGACTCGGGGCCGACCCAGTGCGCGCCCAGCGACCGGCCGCCGTCCGGAGCGGAGCCTTCCGCGAGCCAGGCCGCTCTTCGCCCTCTGCCCTCTGCCCTCTGCTGCGGCCGTCTCCCTGCCTTCCGCGGTCCTGCCCAGGACTCGCCCGGACGCGGCGCGGGCCCGCCGCCCGGCTCTCCGGCTCCCGGGCTCCGCGCCCCGGCTCGGTCCCAAACAGGCCCCCCGCGGCTGATCGCTGCGCCTGGCCTCAGACCTCGCCCGCCGCTCCCGGGAGGGTGCAAGGACCCGCACTCACACACTTCAGTTCCAAGCCAGGACTAGGAGCCCGACGCTCGCGGCTCGCGGCTGCGAGGAGACTCCACAGCCTCAGAGGAGAAAGAGGGAGGGAGACAGAGAGGGCAGGGGGAGGAGGAGAGAGGGAGGGAGGGAGGGTGGGGAGATGGAGGAGGAGGGAGGGACAGAGAGTTCCCTCCTCCTCCCTGCAGCCAGGTCCATCCTGGCATCAACAGCTGGAAACCTCTGGTGGAAAGAGAACCAAGGCTTCTGAATGGCAGGGTGGATGGGGTGGAGAGAATACAAGAAGAACGTGATTCTATCTACTCCCAGTGCCCAGGAATGAGGGTCCCAACAGAGACTCTTTAACTCCTTAGGGCAAGACCCACTAAGTTGTCCATCCAACTCCCCAGCCTCCTAACCCCTTCAAATAGACTCGATTTAAGGTTTTTAAAACTTCCATTTAAAAATCTCCCTTAGAAACCTGATCCCACCTGCAGTTAGACAGCTTCCTGTTGTTTCAGACCAGTCCCTAGTTCTGTCATTTTGCACTGGCAAACAAGTCCTTTATCTTTTTTCCCTGGCTTACTCTATATAGGTGGGTGTAGGGTCCTTGCTGGACATGGCCTTTCCCCCTCCCCAGTCACATGGGCCCATGGTCACAGATTCTGACTGCAAGCCATAAGATAAAGGATAGTAAAACTGTAACTAAGGTTTTACCAAGAACAATGGAATTGAGTCACCAGATATGTATCAAAGAGGGACCATACAGAACTGCAGTGCATACCCTTCCCCCTACCCACTGTTTACCTGCTTGCTTGCATGTAGACAAAAAGTTTTGCTTGAATAACCACCAGGGCTTAGCTATTTAAACCACAAACCCACCCACTGGACATGGAACTTTCACCAACTGGCCACCATCAATGCTGCCCCTGTATGTAAGTAACCAAGGCTGACCGCTCCATCTGGTCCTCCTTGTGGTTTCTTTGGAATCCCACAACAACACCAGATTCAATTCTGGGTCTGGACCTCCTGTGTTACAACTGGTGTAGCCAACAGGTTTGTACAATCCCAAGGAACCCCTAAATTGAGTCAACTACCAGTGACATGTGAAGTGAAGGAATGCCAGGGGTAATCCCAAGCTGTCCAGCTAGCTGCATATGGCATGACATTTCCATATCAGTGGACTCTTGGGTCCACCAAGGGACTGGAGAGATGCCCCTGAAAGTCCTGTTAGTGTCTTAGCCACCCTGAAGGTGATGAGGGAACATTTGGGATGGAGTAAGAGGAAAGACTTAAGGAGAGCCACGGTGGCATTTGCATGGCTTCTCCTGGGTACTTTGCATGCAGAAGGTACACAGTTAGCTATGAATAGAAAGTATAGAGTTTGGAGGAGGAACTTAAGCTAGAAAGGGACATGTGGCTTATGCAAGCTGATAATAAAGAAGCTTTGGGAAAATAGCTGGAACAGACAAGCAAGCAGTTAACACAGTGGTAGTCAACCTGGTCCCTACCACCCATTAGTGAGCGTTCCAGCTTTCAGGGTGGGAGGTAGCGAAGCAACCAAAGTATAAATAAAAAGATAGATTTAACTATAGTAAGTTGTTTTATAAAGATTTATTCTGCCAAATTTAGCGAAAATCCGACATAAAGTACTTGGTAAGTAATTATGATATTATTATATGCTTTAACTTGCTGTAATTCTGCTTTATAAATTTTATAAAGTAAAGTTACTTCCCTACTTTATAAATCACCATTACTGTGGAACCGGTGGGTGGTTAGAAAATTTTACTATTAGCCCTGGCTGGTTGGCTCAGTGGTAGAGCATCAGCCTGGCGTGCAGGAGTCCCGGGTTCAATTCCCGGCCAGGGCACACAGGAGAAGCACCCATCTGCTTCTCCCACCCCCTCCTTCCTCTCTGTCTCTCTCTTTCCCTCCCGCAGCCGAGGCTCCATTGGAGCAAAAAGATGGCCCGGGCGCTGGGGATGGCTCCTTGGCCTCTGCCCCAGGCGCTAGAGTGGCTCTGGTCGCAACAGAGCGATGCCTCGGATGGGCAGAGCATTGCCCCCTGGTGGGCGTGCCGGGTGGATCCCGGTCGGGCGCATGCGGGAGTCTGTCTGACTGCCTCCCCGTTTCCAGGTTCAGAAAAATTAAAAAAAAAAAAAAAAAAAAAAAAAAAAAGAGAATTTTACTATTAACAGATACAAAAGTGAGCGGTAGGTATAAAAAGGCTGACTACCCCTGAGTTAACAGAATTAGCCTGCCGCTTTGCTTGCAATCGGGCCACCTTGGCTCTGGCCTGAGTCAGAGCCGTAGTTTCTCAAAGTGGGTAGACCCGACCACTGAAAGTGACTCTGACTCCAATGGTTTCCAGGCCACGCAGACTATATCCCTGTGGATTTGGTTGATGGCACGGTGCCACATGACATGGCCTACTAAAGTAATATCTCTTCCTCTTTGGGGTAGTGTAATTGCAGCAATTTATCCACGAGTTTGGCATGCAGCATGCTATTTGCAACCCTAATATGCAGGGACCAGATATGGAGACCTTTATGGCTGACATGAGGGACCAAGTGGTACAGACGGTTCTTCCCATGTATCTCGGTACTCTCATTCCCATTCTTCCCCCCAATGTGGGACAACTTATACAGGTTGCAGTCCAAACAGTCTCCAATTTAGAAGTAGAAATTATGAGGCAAAAAAAGAGGGTGAGACAAAGGGAAGAAAGCAGGAAAAGAACAAGAAGGGAGAGGCTGCCACTGGCAAGAAACCATCAAGGTTTCCTGTAAGCAGCTATGGATAGACCTGTGAAGTGGGAGTAGACACTGCCAGGATTGATGGGGAGCCCAACTGGGTCCTCCTCGCTCTTTGGCAGCAATTAACAGAAGAGCAGAAGTGGCAGCCCTGGCCTAAGACAAGTATGTATTCCACGGAGTAGACTCCATCCATGGCTGCCACTCCGTCAGTCACACCACTACCAGACATCAAGGACTTTCTGGTTAAGTTGCCCCCTGCACACCCCCAGGATGACTGTGAGGGAGGGGGTGACTTTTTGCTCCTCTAGGAAGCAGGCTGAGGGACCCAAGTGCATGGGGCCACTGGGGACTGGAGGCCACATGTAAAACTAACCATTTATTGATCCCCATGAAATATCCACTGGGTATTGGCCCTGCATGGACACTCATAAATGGCAACCCTGAATACTTCAAGGGGCCTTTATCCATCATGGATGACTGGGGGATCCGCTATCCTTGTGCCAGCCGTCACTTTGACCCTCGGGATGGGACAGCACTCCCCTCGTTCCTTTCGAATGTATATCTTCCCCATCCCTGAGTATATTGTTGGAATTTATGTACCGGTAGGCATGAGTCTGCAAACTACCATTAAGGCATTTCACTTAAGAGCAAGGGTAGTGAAAGCTGTGCTACGGTGACACGCTCAGCATGTCCCCCTGCAGCTACCAGCGCTTCAACGGGTAGTGAGTGTCTGCCAGTCCCGCCTGCCAAGGGGGCATGCTGAGATAACAGCAACTGTACAGGAATTGGCCAAAGTAAACATAATTCGTCCCGTTCACAGTCCCTACAATGTGCCCATGTGGCCTGTGCACAAGCTGGACAGCACCTGGCACGTGACAGTGGACTATGAAGAGTTACTGCATGCCCTCACCCCTTGCATGCAGCAGTTCCCAATATCGTAGACTTGCTAAAAGCTTTGAGTCACCAGCTCGGGACATATCTCTATGTTCTCTACCAAGCTAATGCCTTCTTTTTCTGTAGCTGTAGTTGAAGATAGTTAAGACCGATTTGCTTTTACTGGGAAGGGGCAACAGTGGACCCTCACTGTGTTGCTTATGGGATATCTACACAGCCCTACTATCGCCATGTGCTTGTGGCAACTGATTTGTCAGCCTTGTCCAGGCTGGCAGAAGGGCTATTGTATCATTACATTGATAATATGCTAACCTCTGATTCTCTTCCTGCCTTAGAGAAAGCAGCTCCCTCTTTGCTAACCCACCTTCAACAGCAAAGATGGGAGGTCAATGCGCATAAAGTATAAGGCCCTGGCTAACCTGTCATTCTTGGGTGTTATCTGGTCAGGTAAGACAAAGGTGATTCTGGCCTCGGTCATGGAAAAGTACAGGCCTATCTACAACCACAGTGGGCCAAGAAATTGCTGAAATTTTTAAGTGTGTTAGGATATTGGAGGGTCTTCATTCTTCATCTGGCCCAAATGGTGTGAGCCCTTTATATACTACTGCAGAAAGGGGCTGCTTGGGATTGGGCTGAGTACCACGAGCCAGCTTTTCAGGCCACTAAGCAAGCCATAGCCTCCGTCCAGGCTCTGGGCATAATCAGCCAGAGCCAGCTGCACATAATGTGTTGCAGGCCCTACAAGCCATGGCCACAGAAACTACCAAAGTAGAGGCCCTAGGACACAACTCCCTAACTTCCTGGCAGATGTCCCTGGGGGCTAATCTTAGCTATGCTTTAACTGGTGTAGTAGGTTTCCTTCTCATTTTGCTTGTTTTTGCTTGTAGCTTATACTGTACTTGTGGTATCTGGATGCAATGTGCTACTAATGCTCTACCCACACCGGAGTACTTGTGGAAGAATTGTGCATAGATTTTGAGGTGGAAGAGCAATGCTGAGGTGGAAGGTAGGGTTGGTTGATGCTGGATGTGACCCTTCCCCTCCCCAGTCACATAGAGCCCGTGGTCACAGATCCTGACCGCAGGCCATGAGATAAAGGGTAGTAAAACTGTAACTAAGGTTTTACTAAGAACAATGAAACTGACTCACCAGATATGTATCAAGGAGGGACAATACAGAACACCACATTCCCTTCCCCCTACTCACTGTTTACCTGCTTGCTTGCACGTAGACAAAAAGTTTTGCTTGAGTAACTACCCAGGGCTTAGCTATTTAAACCACAACCCCACCCAGCGGGGTGTGGTACTTTCACCAACCCAACTGCTATTGGTGCTGCCCCTGTATGTAAGTATAAAGGCTAAGTCCATTCTATCTGGTCCTCTTTGTGGTTTCTTTGGGATCCTGCAACAACACCAGACCCATTTCCAGGTTTGGACTCCCTGTGTTACAGGGGGTGGATTTCTTTAATTCAATGTATGGTATCTATTAAATACCTACAATGCCTGGCCCAGGTGGTGTAGGAGACACCAGGATAAATGAGAGAGTGCCTTGCCTTTTCTGGATTCCCACTTTGTAAAGGAGACAGATGAGTGAACATTTAATACAGTGAAGTGCAAGAGAACTGAATTGAATTGTCCTGGATGGGTAGCTAAGTTGGTTAAAACCTTGTCCTGATTTGCCAAGGTTACCCTGGTATGCCAAGGTAACGGGTTTAATCCCCAGTCAGTGCACATATAAGAATCAACCAATGAGCCTGACCTGTGGTGGAGCAGTGGATAAAGCATCAACCTGGAATGCTGAGGTTGCTGTTTTGAAAGCCCAGGCTTTGCCTGGTCAAGGCATATATGAGAGTTGATGCTTCCTGCTCCTCCCCTCCCCTCTTCTCTAAAATAAATAAATAAAATAAAAAAAAAATAAAAAGAATAACCAATGAATATATAAGTGGAACAACAAATCAATGTTTCTCTCTCTCCTTATCTCTCTCCCTTCCTCTCTCTCTAAAATCAGTTAAAACAACAACATAAAGAGTGCTGAGATAAGGTAAGCACATGGAGCATGGGACCCACCAAAGGCACTAGGGTGTGGGGACAGGATCAGAGTCTTCTTGGGGAAGGTATCATGTGAACTGGGTCTTGAAAGGACCGATGGGATTAGAGTAGGTTAAAGGAGTGGCAATCATGGAACTGCAAGTAATGTGCCCACAGTGTAGGTGACCAGAGTACCAGCAAGTGATAGTTAGCTGGGCACATAGACCTTCTAAGGGCATGGGATTTCATCATTCCCCAGTGCCTTTCTTGGCTGAGTCTTTCTATTCACCTTTTAGTTCTCGGCATAGACATCAGCTTCTCCAGAAGCCTTTCCTGACAGGCCATTCCAGGTCAGGTGTCCCATCTTTGTAAGGATTCCAGAGCCCCCAGCTGTATATAGTATGAAAACAGTTCATTTGTTTATCTCCCCCCACTGGACTGTAAGCTCCATGAGGTCAGAGATGTGTCCAGGGGTTAGTAAAGAGCCCTTGAAAAGTACTTGTTGATCAATGGGTTGATTGAAGTGAAATGGGGTGTCAGAGAATGAGTCTAAGAAGAGCCTCTGCTGAGATCATTCTAGCTGGGGCAAGGAGGCCAGTGACCAGACAATGGCAATAACCTGAAGCAGGTCTGTGCTATCCTAGGGGTAGGGAAGATGGAAAGGAGGAGTCAGGTGGGGTAGGAAGGTAAGAGAAATGAATATTAATTCTTCATGGTCTGGCTTTTGGATAACTATGGATAAAGGCATTTCAGAAACCACGAGAGTTACCCAGGTGCAGTGATGGGATTCAACCAGTTTGCACTGGTTCAGCAGAACTGATGCCTAATTTTTTGTTGGGTTTGGCGAACCAGTTAAAGTATCATGTGTAATCAGGGTTCTCTCTAAGGCGGATGCCTGGGCAGCTGCCCAATGTGGAAATCACAAATTTACATTCCTTACCCGTTTTTACTGTTCATCTGCACAACAGTGTATTCTAAGCACCTGTGGTAAATTCCGTCTATAGGTGAAAGAAAGTTGATGGAACTATGCTTGTAATATTTATTTATTCATTTCATAAGACTCATTATACCTTTGATGAAATACTACATTTTAATTCCCTCACATTTGTTACTTCAGTAAACATAACGTAAAGAAAAAAAGTGCCAAACAACCAGGGGGTGACAAGCTGTCATTTCTTTCAGCTTTGTGTTACACCCAAAATTCCCTCAAGATATTATAAATGCACTGGTGTTCCTCAAACAGTGAAACCAACAGGGAGCTAGGACACAATGAACCAATAGAAATATAGATTTCAGTGGTTATCTTAGCACTTATTTTGGAAGCTGTGGAAGAACGCTCACAAGTTTCCCTTGATGATCAGGTTTGTTGTACACATTATTCAATTGTATTTAATCTGCATAGTCTATGCCATTTATTAATTCAGCCTAGAAATTTTTATTTAGTATCAATAAAATGAAGAAAATGTTTGTTCTGACTGCTATTTATCAATAGTATAAGCACAGTGCTTTGTTTATGATATGACCACAAACAAACAAAAAGTTCTCTCAAGAGTCTGAAGACAGACATCTTAGAACCAACAGTGTAATAATTTTTAATTTTCAGTAACCACCACATTAAATGGAGGATGCCGAACAAGTAAAATCTTTGCTCTCTAAAGTCGATTCCGTTGATGTATCTGAGATTACAGGTCATAGACTGGGTAAACCAGCTGCAAACAAAACGTGTCCCATGACGGCTGAGCTGAAATGCCCTAAATAGTCACTGCACATTCAAGGCATTGCTAACAAAAGCATCAAAATGTTAGGTTTTGTTTATCACTTCATGAAGGATTTTTGTAACATCAACATGCTAAGAATCCTGTACTGTACTCTGGTTCAATCTACCCTGAAATTTAACGCAACAGTTTGGAACCCATAGTACAAAAATCATCAAAATAGCATCGAAAGAGTATAATACAAGTTCTTAAAATCAGTATCCTATAAACGTGGCCATTTTACTTATGATATACCTCACATAATGATGTGGAAGTACTTAACCTACCAACATTACTGCATAGGAGGAGGGTGATCGTCTTAAATTTCATATACAAACTTTGTAATGATCTGCTGCAGGGGTCGGGAACCTATGGCTCACAAGCCAGATGTGGTTCTTTTGATGGCTGCATCTGGGTCGCAGACAAATCTTTAATAAAAAAAATGTTAAAAATATAAAACATTCTCATGTGTTACAATCCATTCATTTCCTACCACTCATGTTCATGGCTGCGGGTGGCTGGAGCCAATCACAGCTGTCCTCCGGGACAACACCAAATTTTTATTGGATAATACCTAACGTACACGGGTTGTTATATGGCTCTCATGGAATTACATTTTAAAATATGTGGCATTCATGGCTCTCTCAGCCAAAAAGTTTCCCGACCCCTGATCTGCTGAGTGTCCTGCTCTCCTGGAGACGTTCTGTTTTAATGGTCCTAAAGTCATAACTAGAGAAAGCAAGTTTTTAAAATGTGAGTTTCTGTAGAAGAAACAATGCTTATTTCAGTGACATAAAGAGAATGATGAGAGAATATAATGAACTGCCTCTTGATATTAATATAATTAATTTATCATTATGCAGCTTTTATAATATTTGTTGTTTATTACTTTGCTATTGTCTGTGCAACATCTTAATAACTTGTACTCTTTATTGCCTATTGTGATTCTATGCATGCGTTGCCATGTAACTTCCATTGTTGGTACTTTATATTTTTCCATGTTCTGTAATTATATATTCTATTGTTCCCTTATATATTTGTCCTTTATTCTCGAAATACCTTATTTCTAAATACTTATAGTGATGTAGTTTCTACATATTGTTTGAATCATGATTTTTTTTTCTACTCAAGCAATACCAGCTTATTTTTGTGATATTTTTGTCTTGTTCCAGCTATTGGCTTACCTTGTACAATTCTTTTTCTTTTTATTCTAATTATTGCCTACTCTTTATTCTATAATTTCTTCTGATTGTAGTAAGATATTATAAAACTTTTGAGTTCTTTATTACATAACCTTGCTTGGTTTTTGATACATACACTTTTCAATAAATTTTTGTACAATATTTTGTAATCTTTAATAAAGGACATTACTGCACATAAATAAATACTATAATATATTAAAATAAAACGTTTAAAAATTTTTTTTGCAGTAGCCCTTAAAAGGATGAAAAGGCAGCAGAGGTTGACAGATTTTTTTTCAGTAAGATACTAAAATTGGTATCTGTTATATCAGAATTGGCCTTGGATGGTACAAAACAGTCACAAGCACAACCACTCCAACCTGAAGAAAGCATCACATCAATTATTGAAATGAAAAGTGATAACAATTCCAAAATTGAATATAGTCTTCCTGAATGCTGGACAGTGCAACAATATAACAATTTTAAAGAAAAATATGATTGACTGGTAATTTCTAACAAAAAGTTAGGTTGCAAGTATTGTGTAAAATATGACTTCATAAAAGAGAAAAGTGTTCATGTGTCAAAAGAATGGAAATGTTTTCAGATTGAGGCATCAGGGGAAAATAAAGAGGTACAAAAGCTTCTCTAAGGAAAAAAATGAAATAACATTTTTTATCAAAAGCTCATAACATTTGTAAAGAGAACTTAAAAAAGTGTGAGCAGGATTCAATAACAAAAGTAATAGATACAATGAATGAAAAATATTTAAGTACTACTTGCAGAGTATTTAATACAGTTTATAGCCTGGTATAAAGATGTAAACAATTTTTTTTTTAGATTTTTAAAAATTCATTTTAGAAAGGGGGAAAGAGAGAGAGAGAAAGAGAGAGAGAGAGAAGGGGGGGGGAGGAGCAGGAAGCATCAACCTCCATATGTGCCTTGACTAGGCAAGCCCAGGGTTTCCAACCAGCGATCTCAGCAGTCCAGGTCGACGCTCCATCCACTACACCACTACAGGTCAGGCCATAAACCATTTTTAGACATAGAGGATGAGATAGAAGTACAAATTAAAAATGGATTAAATATGGGAATAGGATTACATTCATGTAAAACTGCTGTGAAAGTAGTTCATTTCATTGCAAAGAAAATTTAAAAAGAAATATTTACTAAAATTATTGAAAATATGGGCCCTGGCCGGTTGGCTCAGCGGTAGAGCGTCGGCCTAGCGTGCGGAGGACCTGGGCTCGATTCCCGGCCAGGGCACACAGGAGAAGCGCCCATTTGCTTCTCCACCCCTCTGCCGCGCTTTCCTCTCTCTCTCTTCCTCTCCCGCAGCCAAGGCTCCATTGGAGCAAAGATGGCCCGGCGCTGGGGATGGCTCTGTGGCCTCTGCCTCAGGCGCTAGAGTGGCTCTGGTCGCAACATGGCGATGCCCAGGATGGGCAGAGCATCGCCCCCTGGTGGGCAGAGCCTCGCCCCTGGTGGGCGAGCCGGGTGGATCCCGGTCGGGCGCATGCGGGAGTCTGTCTGACTGTCTCTCCCTGTTTCCAGCTTCAGAAAAATGAAAAAACAAAACAAAAAAAGAAAATATGTTTGATTATTGACAATGCTTCAATGATATCTTGCAAACCAGTTATTATACTTTTCTTAAAAGTTGATGATTCAGTTACATCATCAACAATGGAAAGTTTAAATAATGTTGGGCTTACTAAGAACTACCTAGAAAAAAATTTAATAGGATTTTGCTCCAATGGTATCAGCGTTGTGCTTGGGAGAAAATCTGGAGTGAGCACTAGGATAGCAAAAGAGTTTCCAAACATAATAATATGGCACTATTTAAACCATCACCTCCATTTTGTTTCAGATGATTCAATAAAGGAAATAAAGCAAGTAAGTCATTTAAAAATATTTATTGATAAGATATATACTATTTATCATCAATCCAATGATAACCAAATTGAACTTACAGAAATATCCAAACAACTTGAAATTTAAATTGAAATTAAAATTATAAAGATTAATAGAGTTTTGGGAACAAAATGGGCTGCCTGTGGTTTAAGGTCAACCCTAGTTGTGTGGAACACTTATCCAGCACTACCCCACTATTTTTTATTTTTTTATTTTTTAGAGAGAGAGATAGACAAACAGGAAGAGAGAGAGATGAGAAGCATCAGTTCTTAGTTGCGGCACCTTAGCTATCCATTGATCGCTTTCCCATATGTGCCTTTACGGGGGGGGGGGGGGGGGAAGGCTACTGCAGAGTAAGTGACCCTTGCTCAAGCCAGCGACCTTGGGCTTCAAGCCAGTTAGCTTTGGGCTCAAGTCAGTGACCATGGGATCATATCTATGATCCTGCACTCAAGCTGGTGAGTCCGTGTTCAAGCCAAATGAGCCTGTGCTCAAGCCAGCGACCTTGGGATTTTGAACCTGGGTCCTCTGCATCCCAGTCAAATGCTCTATCCACTGCACACTGCTTGATCAGGCTATATCACTATTTTTATTCAAATAAAAAGTATTTAGGTATGGCTGCTCATCTTGAAAATATATATTTTATAACCGATTTGATGATTGATATTTTAAACAAAATTTCTCTTCTTTTAAATGTACTGCAAACAAATATAGACAAAATAAAGGCTGAAAAACTCGTGAGAAGATCTATTAAAGCATTTCAAATACTTTGAAAGGAAAAGGATCTATACAAACAAAAAGTTGATGAATTAATTACTTCAGAAACCTTCAAAAATATAAAATTTGTAGAAAATCATTGATTTGTTGGGCTTCCTCGGGAAAGACTTTAAGAAAATATCATAATGAATTTGAAAAAAAGACTGATGATTGTGAACATCTAAAAGCAAGTAGTAGCCAATTTTAAGACAGGAATAAATTACAATTTCTCAAATTTTTGGAGCCAGATTACTGGAATATTGCAGTAGCATGAGTTCCATGGAAATCAGCTGAAGAACAATTGCTCATATCTAATGACATTTTTAATTACCAAATTGATATTAATGATTATCGAGATTTCGTGAAAAATGTTTTTAAAAATTCCCAGAACTATGCAATTCCTGAAAGTGTTCAAAGAGCTAAAAATATTGTCAGAACAATTGCTGTAAGTTTAGCAGAAGCAGAAAGGGGTTTTTCAAAGATGAATATAATATGTTCAGAAAAGAGAAGTCAGCTGTTTCTAATACATCAAACACAATGACTATTAGTCTAATCGGCCTACCCCTAAAGGAATGGGATCCTACTCCTCCAGTGAAAGGATGGTTAAGGATAAATCACACAGCTGATGATGCTCAGAAAAAAGTGAAGAAAATTGCAAGTGAGGATGCCAATCAAGAAGCAATATGGAAACATCTTAAATAACAGTTGTATTGTTTTTGTCACATATTATTTAATATTTTTTCATTAATATTGTATAACTCTTTCTTATAACATAATCTAGTCTTGTGTACCTCTTATATTATTATTTAAGTATTAAGTGCATGAAATAATAAACTACCCTTTGGTATATCTTTTTTTTATACTTAGAATGGTCATTAGGGTAGAGAACTGGTTGTTAAATTATTTGAATCCCACCACTGCCCAGTTGCCACCAGCCAACATACCCGTGTTTGTTATATAGTACAGAACTTGGGTGTGTTTTTGTTTGTTTGTTTTTATATACCTGGGTGTTTTTCTCTGGCTCCTGCTCAATCTTCAGTGGGTAGCTTCATTATGGGTCCCTTCCTGTAGCTAGCTGTCCTTAGCCACAGCAGACGAAGAGAGGAAAAAAGAGAGGTAGGAGGTGGGATGTCCTCTCTTCAACAATCCCTATCCCCTATATTTTACTTCACAAGTGTCCACTCTTCACAATCATGGCCACTAAACTGAAGTATTTTTAAGTACCTGCCTACTATGTTTTATGCGTGGTACTATGGTACTACTTTTATATATAGTATCTACTTGTACCTTATCTTAATTCTGTGAGATTGGTATCATTATCCCCATTTTAGAGAAAATGAAGCTCAAGGTCTTAGCCAATAAATGATAAAAGTTATTGGACTCTAAAAATTCTAGGCCTTTCTATATTATCTTACAATTTTCTAGGAGCAACCATCAGATCTACACCATTTAACCCAGTTGACTACTTCTTCCTTGAAACACACACTTCATGACATCACACTCTCCTGAACTTCTTCTGACCTCACTGGTTGTCCTTTCTCAGCCTTCCTTATTCATACTCCTTTCCCCACCTTTGTCTCCAGGGGGGTGTCTCCTGTGGGCTCTCCCCTGCACCACATTTTCCTTTCTTTCTACCTTCTCTCTCTAGGTAAAATTGTATCTGTTTCCATAGTTTTAAATAACTACGTGCTGATGATTTTCCCAATTTTTTATTTAAATTTCCAAGTGCATTAAATCTGTTTAATGAGCCTGACCTGTGGCGGCGCAGCAGATAAAGCGTCGATCTGGAATGCTGAGGTCACCGGTTCACGACCCTGGGCTTGCCTGGTCAAGGCACATACAGGAATCAAGTTGATGCTTCCTGTTCCTCCCCCTGCCATTCTTTCTCTCTTTCTCCTCTCTCTGAAATCAATAAATAAAATCTTTAAAAAAAGGAAGATATTTTAAAAACAAAATCTGTTTAATACACTTCAAACTCATGTATCCAACCACACACTTGACATTTCTACCCAAGGATATCACAGACATCCTAAACTTCACATGTTCAAAACTGAACCTTCAGCCACTGCTGCCAAGCCTGCTAACACTCTGCACCATCTGCCCCATGTCAGTAAATGGCCCTACCACACCAACCCAGTGACTGAGGCCTAAAACCTAAGAGTCATCCTCAATTCCCCCTTTCCTGTCTAATCAAATTAGTGCTGTTGATCTATCTCCAAAAATACACACCAAGCCACCCACTCCTCTGTCTTCACTATTCCCACCCCAGCCCAGGCCACCACCAGCTCTCAGGCAGACCACCACGGCATCACCGCTTCTCAGAACTGAGACCAGCTGCAGCCACATCATTTAACTGAGACCTTTTACATTGACATGATTAATATTTGTTCCAGAAATTTCTTGCCCAGGAAGATAAGACTGTAAACCAGTAAATAACCTCATTATTTGCTTTGGAAACTTCCTGAAAATCAATTTATCTGAACAATAGACTGCTCAAACAACCCCCTCCTTGGGAAAATAGTTTGCTTAACCTGGCAAAACACTAGTTCATCAAACAGTGGTTTATTTTCCAAGATCCTTCCCTCTCTGTGTCCTCCAATCCTAAATTGTTATCTCACAAATTTTGCCCAGTCCTGATCATATCTTTCATATTGAAACATCTGTCTTAAACTAGACTTCAAACCCTATAAATACTGCTTTACCTAGAAAGCACTCCCCAAACTCTGCTGTGCCCAGAGCAGGCTCCTCTTCAGCCTCTGGCCTCAACACAGACGCCCTTCCATCTGTCCTCCTCTCCATCTAAAATCAGCCTCTACCCTTTTATCCTCCTCGCCCCTGCTTCTTTCATGGCACTTAGCCCACAGTGGTACTTATTTTATCCGTTTTCTGTTTTCTTGTGCTTTTTCTATGTCCCCTTTAGACTGTAGGCTCTGTGAGGGAAGAACTTTGTCTGCTCTACTTTCTATTAATTTCCAGAGCCCAGAGAATAGTCAGTCCTCATTTAATGAAGTCAATAGATTCTTGGACTTGAAGGAAAATTAGGTTTAGAAACCAATTTTACTATAGGTTAATTGATATAAATAGGAGTTAAGTTTCTAGGGCATCTCATCAACCTTATAATCAAATGATGTTATTTGAGGATCTGTTGTAGATGCTCAAAAATATTTGCTGATAAAATGACTTTGGCTTCAGTGAGTGTCCAGTTAGTTCACTTCCTGTGGCTGTCAAGCCCGGTCCTGAGACACCGGTGGGGCGGCAGTGCCCAGGGTGCTGGGGTTCCACACACTCCCTTTAACTTCCAAAGTTAGAGACAAGGTATAAAGTGCCAGTTCCCTTGGGAGAAGTAATAAAAGGTTTAAATTCACAGAATGGTGTGAATTACTTTCCTGGAGCAGGGTCAGGGAAAGAAAGCTGAGAGCCAGAGAGTTGAGGAGCTGGGAGAAGGACAGATCCAATGAAATCCCTGTCTCACTGCTTTGTTTGAAGCTCTTTCTGTTTCCCCCCACCCCCACCCGCTGCCCTCATCTAACCAATGGCCATTTTCTCTGTGTCAAGGAGGAGAGGATGCTTGTAGGTCAGGTCAGGTCAGGGTAAGTCAAGCCTAATGAAGCTTGTCTGGGTACTGACTAAGGAAGGGCTTTTCTAGATCTGTATACTCAGACGGGGGAGTCAGAAGTGATCCGTCCAGGAGGGTCTGCACCATGGTGCCTCCCATAACAATTTTTCAGTCAGGCACTCCCTTTAGACCACGCCTGGGGGGGCTTCTAATCATTTCCACTTGAGTTTTTCCAGGGTCACACTTCACAGGATGTTTAGTTTGCCTATCAAAGTGTCAGCTCTGGAAGGAATCAGCTTTCCAGAAGTATTTCCAGCTCCTCTCTGTGCAGGGAAGGGGAAGACATCTTGCTCAAGGCCTGCACTTACACACATGATCTCTTATAGTCTATTGACAACTCTGTGAAGATGGGGTGTAAGGCCAGTGGCCACTGCCGTGGCCATGCAGATTCTCGTTAGATTCAGGCAGATGGTAAAGAAACAGTGGAGCCAAAAAATGATGGGCCATTCCTTTATTCAAGTCTTGTACTGGCGGATGAGCAAACAGCCAGGGAAGAACGCTTCCCTCTCATTCAGAGCTCCCGAAGCCCTGACTCATTCTCCAGTTCCATAGCACAGAGAATCTTCTCTGGTTCCTCCTGGAATCAAAGGCCCCAACCAGCCTCAGTGGAGCTCCAAAGCCACCTCTACGCTCCTTCTCTCTCTGCAAAACTGGCTTCTTCTTCAGCATTCTGCATTCTCTCTGTTCTCCCTGCAAAACTGGCTGGACCCACAAAGACCCCTCCTCCAGCAAACATTAGCAAAACAATGGCCTCTTCCAAGCAGGAATGCAATCTGCAATTTGCAATCAACTGCCCTGCTCAGAGGGCAAGCACACACGTGGCAGCCCAGTGCCATTTTTTAACAATAAAAGTGAACAAACTAAAAAAATACAAATGACACTCAGAGGGCAAGAAAATTTTCAGTATCACATAGTGAAGGGGCAAGAGCTTGGCATTTGAAGCAGATATTCTGGCCCTCAAATTCATGCTTCCTCTGCTGTCCATCTTCACTTCTTATAGGGTCTTACGGTCCTTAAATCTGAACCATATAAACTAGCAGTTGAACAGTCAGACTGCTGTCCCCACACTGAGGACTTTCCCAAGGACAGAGGATGTAAGGTCGGTTGGCAATGGGGGAAGGGGGAAGGTCATGTGAGGAACCAGTTCCGGGAATTTTGGCTGGAACCGCCCACACCCATGCATGCCAAAAGAAACTTCCCAGGAGCCCTTTGAAAAAGAATGACTGTCTGTTAGCCAATGAAATTTTGCCACGTCATATCAACTTGCCATTACCCTACCAACCCTATAAATTACCCCCCAGTGGAACAATCTGCATGACTTCTCTGGCCTCTGTCTCTCAGACCCAGAGAACATTGTACGGGAAGCACTTTACTAAATAAAGCTTTTGCTATTCCACACTTCGTGGCTATGCCCTTCTTTCTTCCTCGGTGGGAAAATACCTTACAGAGGACTCAACCCATACCACCCTCCCCCAATATGTTTGCAGGTGCACACACACAGGGACCCCATTCAATGCATGTGCTCAGCCAATGCTGGTGACTTGAGTCTTTCTCACACACACACACACACACACACACACACACAAACACACACACACTTCCTAAACCACTTCATTCTTTACATGCTTGGCCACCATGGGGAACTGGGCAGGGGAAGAGAGCTGGAGTAATTAGTTTCCCCTCCATAGCAGCCAGGATTCTCTCTGTACATTTAATTAGTAGGCCCAAACACTGGGGGTAAAGATCAGGCTTCGTATCTTGCTGATCAACGTGCAATGAATGCAGGGCAAAGGCACTCACATGTACACAGGCACACACGTGCATACACACAATGGTTGTTTTTCTTTTATCTTTCCATTGTCTCTTGTCCCTTCCCATAGACAGGGTGCCATTGGGCTCTACCTGAACAAAAAAGGCAGCTGATTGAGGGAGAGAGGGAAAGAGGTCAAGAGGTGTTCCCTTTCCAGGAGCCTGGGCAATTAAAAAAACCCTGATACTGCCTCCTCTGTCCTCTTCACCTCTGCCCCTCATCACCTGGCTCTGGCGCCTCACTCCCACCACCTAACTTTTATTTCTAACCCTTTTTCCTGTCTTGAGGAGGCCTAGATCCTCATCCTGGGAGGAACTGGCAACAATCAACAAAGGCACCATGGAGAAAAGACAATTAACAATCCAGAAAGGGGAAAGAGAGGCTTTGTTCTGGTCTCCATGACAACGAGGGGGGGAGAGAGGGAGGAGGAAGAGGAGGAGGAGGAGGAGGGAAGGGCCATCCAGGGAGGCTGATACTTTCACTTTCCTTTCATCCCTCCCCTATCCTGCCGGGTCAGAGACTGGGGATATTGAAGGGAACAGGGCTAGGACGGGCCAAGTCTGCAAGCTGAGATTCGAGGTGGGTGACTCTAAGGTTCAATCCCCAGCTAAAAGTCCAGTGGGGAATTAAGGCTAGAGAGAAAGCCTTGGGGACTGACTCCAAGGCATCCTCCCCATCCTCCTCCTGTTCTGAAAGCTTATCTTGTGCTGAGAGAGTAGCCAGAGTCTCTGCTCTGGACAGCTCATGGTCAAAAGGAGCTTGGGTGGCTGTGGGTCCTTCCTCATCACAACACAGTGGGAAGTGGAGTCATGGCGGGATGGCCACCAGAAGTAGCAGAGCCCACTGCAGAAAGACATACAACAGCCCTGTTCCAAAATGTTTAAGAATTCAAGATGGCAACAGCAGAACATTTAATCAAGCTCAGGGTTCTTCTGAGCACAGGGCTTATTCAACTGCACAGGCTGACTGCTATCAAGCCAGCCCTGTCAGAAGGCAACTTTATGGCCTGGGCTTTCTCTGACTGCTTGGGGGGTGGGACGTGGCGGGGGCGGGGGGGGGGGTAGACGAAGGGAGGGACGGAAGGAGGGGGAACAAGAATACTTACTTTTGGGGGAAGTCTTTCCTTCCTGGATTTCCATTTCCTCAACTATTGGCAAGGAGATTGAACTAGGTGAGCCCTGCCTTGCTTCTCCTATGACTCTGTGCTTCCTTCCCCCAGATGAAAGGAGGACTTCTCAGGCTTCGCTCTGCTGCACACAGTTCTGACCTCCACCTTTGGAGCAAGGGAGAAGACAAGCACAGAAAATTCATTCCCATGAGTGAGGGCTGGTGCCCAGCCCTCCCAGGCCTCCCTATATGGAAGAGGCAGAAGACAAAGAAGTGTACACTAAGCTCCAAAAGGCTGCGAGAGATCATGCTGCCAGTTTGGGGGAAATTAGAAGGCATTGCTGATCTCACAAGTGTTTCTAGCTAAAGCAGAAGTTTTTTGTCCTAAGAAGCCAAGTACACTAGCCCAGACTTTTGAGTGGGCCTCTATTAGCCATAGGACTCTGGCTGCTAGGACATTCCTTGTTCCCAGGAGCCCTAACATCATGTGAGAAAATGAGTTATGGATTCTAGAGTCTTATTCTTCTAGAGCTCAGCATTACTGTCCTGCAGGTCCAAGTGAAATGAAGAATATTAATCAGACGCTAAAATCAAGAAAAAGAAAGTCAGTTCCATCAGAGGTTTCAAACCAGGCAATCGGTCAAAGTCCTGCTCTCTGCCTTTATCTCTCTTCCTAGAAGGTCTCCTTTGAGAGACTCCATGACCTCAAAATACAACTATCTGAAGATAGGGTCTTCACAAAGGGAATGAAATTAAAATGAAATTAGGGTGGGTCCTAATCCAATGTGTCTGGTGTCCTTATAAGAAGAGGAAATTTGCACAGAGGTTACACACCCGCAGAGAGAAGACAGTCACCTGCAAGTCAAGGAGAGAGACCTGGAACTGGTCTTTTTTTTGTGATGCTCACAGGACCCAACGCTGTCCACATTTTGATCATGGACTTTGAGTCTCCAGAACTATGAGATAGTATATTTCTGCTGATTAAACCCCCAGTCCATGGCACTTTGTTAAGGCAGCTTACATGGATGCTTCGAGGTTGGGACGTTGCACAGCCTGGAGGATGTGGGACTCCAGGAGTGCATGTGCGTGAGAGACAGGCTTTTGTACTTACACTGCAGGGCTATTTTAACTGGAAACAAAATTAATCTATTACTCTCTTCCCGCAGAGCGCAGTCTTTTAAATTTTTTATTTCTTTTGGTTTAACACATTTTATTGTTTTAATCCCTTTAGTCTTTTGTTTTTCTGGTTTTAATGATTTTACTTACCTCAGTCATTTTTAATCTCTGTTTTGTCTTCTAGCTATTTTATACAATTTTATCTTATCTTCCAGATTTATTATTACTGTATTCTTTTTATTCTCCCATCTTTTATTTCTAACCTTTGCCTTATTGCTTCTTTGTTCTATCTTTTCATTTCTTTTACGTTTATTTGGTTTATTTTTAGGTTTTGTTATCATTTGCCTGTTGCCTTTTTTTTTAACTTTTTTTTCCCATTGTTTTATTTTTTGTTAGTTTATCTTTTCATTGACTATTATATTATTTTTCACATTTTGCCATTTTTATTCTCTCAGCTTAGTAAGTGCGAAGGCTGGAAACACAGCCCTCAGGGGAGAGCTAAGAGGCTAACGCAGGCCCAAGCTGAGGAGGCGGGAGGCTCAGCCTTCTCGATCTGACCCTTCAGCACCTCCCAATAGCTAGCTGTTCCACTCCTCCAAACCTGGCCCCTTGTAGCTAAAAGAATTAATCCGTGCAATTTAGGAGATCTTAGGATAAAATCGTTTTAGGAAGATACCAGGTTTGCTTGTAGTGATAACACGTGAGAACAGCCAGAAGAGCCCGGCTGGCTCACATCATTTGCCATAAAACTGCTCTCTATACACCGCGTCATCTAAATTTCACCATCACTGGACATTAGACCAAGGCTATAAAGAAACCACACTGCCTGTCAGGGTGCCAGTGGTAGGTAGGAAATCCACTTCAAGGAGAGCTTTCAACATTAGGTTTAATTTTAATGAGAAACTAAGTGGTCTTGATGCTTGCAACAAAAGGCCCTGGGAGGGAGTACAAGGAGGGTCTTCTGGAACTCTTAAATCCGGCCGCTTCTTATTCGTTTATTTACTTGATAACTATGTACTGAGAACCTACTCTGTGCCATGAATTTTGCTAGGCAATGACAATGAGGTGAAGAGCAAAAAGAGCTAGGGGTCTTTGCTGTCATAAAGTTTATAGACTAATGACAGGATGCTTACCTATGACTGTTCTACTTGGCCTTCCTTTCAGGTAAGATTTTACAGGAAGTTATTATGTCGGAAGCTGCTAGTTGTACCTCCAGTATCGAAAACTAGAGTAATATATAAGTTTTAGCTGAGAAAATGACAGCCACTCAAAAGACTGTATTTCCCAGCCTACCTTGCAGCTTAGTATGGTCATGTGCCCAGGTTCTACCCTGCAGGACGTAACCAGAAGTGATACACACAACTCCCTGGTTCTGCCCTATTGGACTTACAGAGAGTGATATCTGCAATTCCCTGGTCGTGTCCTTAACAAGACTTCTTCCCATCCTGTCTTTCACTCTTCTGGCTGGAATGTGAGTGCAGTGGCAGGAGCTGTAACAACTATTTCAGGCCCTGAGATGAAAGAAGGAGTATGGTCTGTGATACCACAGAGCCCCCATAAAGCTCTGTACTGTTTATTCTTGGACAATTACAACAGAGACTAATAAACTGTTATCTTCAATACGCCACTGTGACATTGGCCTTTCTTACAGCAGCTGAATTAGTTCTCTTTAGTATGTAGGTCTTCCCTAGAAGTGTCTCTTATTTTGAGGTGATCCTGGAATCATATCTTTCCAGAACTTTTAAAGAAGAATTAAAATACCTCCTTACTGGGTTACTTCTGTAAGCAAGAGAGTCCTTCCTGGTCATCAGGATTCATGAGGGTGGGTCATCTGCTTATCCGTGGCTGGACCTCTGAGTCTATGTAACCCTTTTTACTATGTCCTGTTATCTTGAGTCCTGAAAAAATAATCTAGGTCTTAACATTTGTTCTGACTTTAGATATTTTTTTTTCATGACAAACTATTTATGAAACCTCAAGAAACTATTTTGTTTAAAAAATATTTTATTAGTGGAATCTATATGAATGACCACACTGACCCCACTCTTCTACCAACAACGTGATTCTTCTCTAAATTTTCTACTGTTGACTTAAAACTCTAAATTGGCTCTTAAGATATTTACTTCCATGCTCTCCAGTCACAGATGCAGTGACTTCTTTGGTGCTGGTGCACTCCCTTTCATCAGTCCTGCCCTTCTGCAGGCAGAAGCCGCATGAAACCCTAAAGACTGAAAACTCTGTAGAACCCTAATACTGTGAATTTAACCTTGCTTCTATTCAACCAGGTGACAATCTCTTACATCAGTCTGCTTGAGTTGTTATAAGAAGATATCATAGACTGGGTGGCTTAAACAACATAAATTTATTTCCTATAGTTCTGGAGGCCAGTGTCCAATACCAATGTGCCAGCCAATTGGGTTCCTCATGAGAGCTCTCTTCCTGGCTGGTACATGGCCACTTTCTCCCTGTATCTTTACATGGTAAAGAGAGAGAGAGTTGTCATCTATACAAGGACACTAATTCCATCATTGGAGTCCCACTTTATAACTTCATCTAAACCTAATTATCTCCAAAAGGTCCCACTTCCAAATACTATCACATTGGAGGTTAGGACTTTGACATACGGATTTTTGAAAGACATAAACATTCATTCTATAACACTCCTCATCCCACTCCTCTCTGTCTTGTTTGTGGCTGCATTCTTCAGCCTCTAAAATAAATAAATTGAGTCATAATCTTGCATAATTGCTAACTGTCAAAGGATAATGGTTACATTCATCTAGAAGATTCCTTAAAGTTGCCTCCTAATATCTCGGGTATTTTTCTCAGCATGGGGTTGTATTTAATTCTCAGTAAAAACTTTGTACTTTAGGATGTAATAATATAATACTTATAAAAAGGACTAGATTCTACAAAATTTTCATTTCTAAGAATTAGACCCTTTTCTTTACATTTTTGTGTGCAAAAAAATAAGGCAAAACCTGAAAATGCTGAGGTCGCCGGTTTGAAACCCTGGGCTTGCCTGGTCAAGGCACATATGGGAATTGATGCAGCTCCTCCCCCCCTTTCTCTCTCTGTCTCCCCTCTCTCTTTCTCTGTCTCTCCCTCTCCTCTCTAAAATTAATAAATAAAAAATAAAAATTAAAAAAAATAAGGCAAAGATGAATTGATGATTTCAATCTCAGTGGAACTAAGCTTCTAGATTCTTAAAATTGTAATTGGTCTATGAGGGGATTTGTGGTAAGTAAATATCCAAGATGGCCTCCAATAATTCCCACTTCTTGGTGTGCACATTTTCCCTAGTGTAATCTCTTTCCATTGAGTATGAGATGGACTTAGTGACTCATTTCTAATGGATAGAATAAAGTAGAAGTGACAATGTGTGTTTGGAGACCAGGTCATAAAAGACAGAGTGTTATTTGAATTATTCACTCTGGGGGGAAGCTTCTTGCCATGTCCAGAAGTCCTGTGGATAGGTCCACATTGTGAGGAGCTGAGGCCAATCCTACTGTTACGTGAGTGCCTTGAAAGTAGACCCTTCAACCTTATAATCAAGTTGTTAGAGATTGTAGCCCAGGCCACTAACTTCATGAGAGACCTCCAACAAGACCCTGATTCAGAAACACTTAGCTAAGTCACTCTTGGATTCCTGACATTCAAAAACTGTGTAAGATGATAATAAAGTTGCAAAGTTTTGGGGTAATTTGCTTGCAGAAATAAGTAAGGAGAGATTAGATAAGAATGTCAGTATCAATAACTCCACAGCTTCAAATATATTTACCTTCTTTGGATGGGATAGACTGTCTGCAAAAAAAAAAAAATCAATAGTTGGGAATCTGAGAGAATATTTATTCTCTGGAAAGCATGACTGAAGCACCTGCATAATTGATGTTCTCCTGAATCTCTTAACATGATGCTGGACACAAAATTAACTAATTGATTAACTGATGGCTGTTTACTGACACTTGCATTGTATTTGCCTTATTTAAACAAACATTTAGTCGATTCACAAAGCTCTTTCTGGAGTAAAGAAGAGTGAATCCATTTTGCCTGGTGAATCCATTTTTAAAGTCTTCTCTGACATCTTTTCTGACTACCCTCTACCTCCAGCCTCATCTTCCCATTTGTCGTTCTTCCTTCAGTGAGTCTATACCTCTGTTATGGCACTTAGCACTGTACTTGTCTAATTGTTTACTATCTCCCTCATTGGGCTGGGAGATTTTTAAAGGCAGAGACTGAGGTATTCATCTTTGTTCTTAGAACAGAACACAGTCTCTGGCCCTTGTTAGAAGTCTTACATGAACAAATAAGAATATATTACTAAAGGAAAGAATAAATAAATGAAAAAATGAGTTGACCTTGGAAGAAAACTAAGTTGCTTGAGGAAAATTTCTTCTCCCTAGGATTTCTGTTCACCAATGAAATAAAAAGGGTTGGACAAGATTATGTCTAAGACCCCCTTTCCATTTAGACCTCCAATGACTTATGATTGAAGATGGGAGTGAGAACCCATGCCTTTCTACAACCTTCAAAAAGTAATGTGAGAAAGAAAGTAATGAAAATAAGAGTGGAAATCAGTGAACTAAGAAACAGACCAACAATAAAGAAAATCATGAAAGCAAAGGCTAGTTCTTTTAACAGATCAACAGAATTGATAAACCTGTAGACATGTTGATCAATAACAAAAGGAAGACACAAATTATCAATATCAGAAATGAAAGGGACGGAGCATCAATTCAGATCTTACAGATAGTAAAAGGATAAGAAGAAAGTATTATTAAGAACTTTATAGACTACTTCTGACAATTTACATGAAATGGACAAATTAGTTGAAACAGAGATAATAAAAACACTGACCCAAGAAGACATAGAAAATTGAATAGCCCTATAACTATTAAAAACCTGAACTTAAAACTGAAAAATATTTGGAAAATCCTATCAATCACTTAAAGATAAAATATACTAATCATACATAAATTGTTTCATAAAACAGAGGAGAAAGAAATACTTCCCAACTCATTTTATGAGTCTAGAATTACTCTGATGCCACAACCAAATATAAGGAAAGGAAACTACAGGCTACGATCCTTCATGAACATAGACACAAAACCTTAACAAAAATTTGCAAATAGAACACAGCAATATTTAAAAAAGAGAAATCAGGACCAAATATTATAGTTCAGAAATCCAGGACACACAAACAGTAAAGAAAGAAATAAAACTGTCTTTATTCACAGCTAAAATGATATGTATGCAGAAAACTACAGAATTTTAAAAAAACTGCTAGAACTAATAGTCAATTGAGCAAGATTGCAAAATATAAGTCAATATACAAAATTCAGTTGTATTTCCATATATTTGTAACTAACTGCTAGAAATGAAAAAGTGCCATTTACAGTAGCATCAACAAACATGAAATAACTAGAGATAAATTTAATAATAGATGTGTAAGACATTATACAAAAAATTATAAAACACTGCTGAAAGAAATTAAAGATCTAAGTGAATCAAAAAGTAATATGAGAAAGAAATATACAATGTGAGAAAATAATGTGAGAAGAGGTATACAATGTTCATGAATGGGAAGACAATATTGTTAAAATGTTAATTCTCCCAAAATTGATCTGTAGATTCAACACAATCCCAATCATAATCATTACTATAGACTGAATATTTGTGTTACCCTTAATTTTTTTTTAATTGAGAGAGGAGAAAGAAGAGGGAGAAGCATCTACTCATAGTAGTTGCTTCCTGAGTGTGCCTTGACCAGGCAAGCCCAGGGTTTCAAATGGGCAAACTCAGTGTTCCAGGTCAACACTTATCCACTGTGCCACCACAGGTCAAGCAAACCACAAACTTTTTATTTTGAAATTCTTATCCCAATGTGATTGTATTAGAAGGTGGGGCCTTTTGAGGGTGACTAGGTCAGGAGGGCAGAACCCTCACAGATGGAATTAATGCCCTTATAAAAAAAAGTCCCCACAGAGAGCCTTGGCCCCTTCTACCTTGTGAGGATACAGGAAAAAGATGGCCATTTATGAATGAGGAACTGTGTTCTCATTAGACATTTAATCTGCTGGTCCCTTGATCTTGGACTTACCAGCCTCCAGAACTGTGAGAAATAAATTTCTGTTATTTAACCCTATGGTAAGTTGATAGTATTCTGTTATAGCAGCCTAAATGAACTAAGGCAATCATCCAGTAACTTTTGTTGAAATTGACAAACTGATTCGAGAATGTATGTAGACATTCATAGATACAGAATATCCTAAGGTATCTTAAAAAAAAAAAAAAGAGCAAAGTAAGATTTAAATTACTTGACTTCAAGATCTGTTACAGAGCCCTGGCTCGGTAGCTCAATTGGTTAGAGTATTGTCCCAACAGATCAAGGTTATAGGTTTGATCCTTGGTGAGGGAACATACAAAAATCAGCCAATGAATGCATAAATAAGTGGAACAATAAATTTATGTCTTTTTCTCTCCAAAAATAATTAATTTTAAAAATCTTTGGAATTTTTATAAAAAGACTTGTTGTAAAGCTACAGTAATCAAGTCACTGTAGTACAGATGTAAGTAGGGACACATAAATCAGTGAACAGAATAGAAAGTCCAGAAACTGGCCCACATATGTTTTGATAATTGACTAAAAAATTATTCCTTATTGATTTGAGAAAGAGAGAGACAGGAAAGGAGGGGGTTAGGAAAAAGAGTGAGAAACATCAACTCATAGTTGCTTCACTTTAGTTGTTCATTGATTACTTCTCATACCTGCCTTGACAGGGAGGGGGTGATCAAGCTGAGCCAGTGACCCATTGCTTAAGACAGTGACCTTTCAAGTCAGTGAGCTTGGGATCATGTTGATGATCTCACACTTAAGCCAGGGATCTCCTTGTCCAAGCTGGCAAACCCATGCTCAAGCTGGCAACCTTATGGTTTAGAACAGAGGACCTCAGCATTACAGGTCAACAGTCTATCCATTTCACCATCATTGGTCTGGCTAGAGCCTTAGGTGGAATCAGCAGAATATATCAATTGATTGTGGCAAATACTGCCACAATAACTTAAAGAGAAAAGGATATCTTTTCAACAGTTTATGGGGAAAAAAAAACTTGATTTCAATCCTCATAATATATAAAGCTATATATTGTTTATAGACCTAAACACAAGAACTAAAATGATACAATTCTAAAAATAAACATAGGAGAAAACCTTTGTGACCCTTGAAGTAAGAAAAAAATTTCTAGGACACCATAAAGGAAACAATAAATTTTACTCCATTGAAATTAGAAATGTCTCTTCAAAGGATATCTTTAGAAAACAAAACAAAACAAAAAAATGAAGTCATGTCACAACCTGGGAGAGAGTATTTACAATACACATCTCTGACAAAGGACTTGTATTCATAATATATAAAGAAGTCTTACATTCAATCATAAGACAACCCAATTTTAAAAAATGGACAAGAGTGACCAGTAGTGGTGTAGTAAATAAAACATTGACCTGGAATGCCGAGGTCACTGGTGCAAAACTCTGGGCTTGCCTGGTCAAGACACATATAATATGGAACTACTATGAGTTGATGCTTCCCACTCCTTCCTCCAATCCCTTTTTCCTCTCTCTCTATCTCTCCTCTCTCTCTCTCTAAAAATAAATAAATAAATAAATAAATAAATAAATAAATAAATAAATGGACAAAAGATTTGAACAATCACTTTGCCAAAGAAAATATATTAATGGCCAATAGGCATATTCAACATCATTAGCTATTAAGAAAATTCAAATTAAAACCGTAATGAGATTTTACTAACTGCTCTTGAAATGGCTAAAAGAAAAAAGACAATACCAAGTGTGAGCAAGGGTGCAGAATATAACCAGAATGCTTATATATTGCTGGTGGATACAGAAAGTGCTACAACCACTTTGGAGAATAGTCTGGCAATTTCTTATAAAGTTAACATACACTAACCACATGACCCAACAATTCTCCTACAAGATGTATACCCAAGAGAAATGAAAATATATATCCACAAAACTTTTATACTTTTATAACAATGGAGGAAGTTTTATTCATAACAATTCCAAACTGGAAATAATTCAAATGTCTGTTAACAAGTATGAATAAACAAATTGTGGTAATGTCACACTTGGAATACTACTCAGCGCCAAAAAGAAGCAAAGTACTGATATATGCAATAACTGGGTGAAGCCAGACACAGAAAGGCTCATACTGTAGGCCTCTGGTTATATGAAAATCTTGAATTTGCAAAATCCTTCCATAGTGACAGAAACCTGATCAATGATAGCCTGGGCCAGTGGTTGAGGAAGACAAAGGACCAAGAGGGAACTTTTGAGGAGTGAGGAAAGCAAATGTTCTGTATCTTGATTATGGTTACATAGATTTATATAGATGTGTCAAAACTCACCGAACTGTATACTTAAAATGGTGTATTTTCTTTTAAGTAAATTATATCTCAATGAAGTTACTTTTTAAAGAAAATGCAGTATTGCTGTGCCTTACATTGAAGGAGTGTGGTTTGAAGCTGGTCTCAGTCTCTGTCCTCTCATACCCCTTCAGCATATTTCCAAGCCACAGCAGGGGCTCCTTTCTCTGTGGAAGGTCTCTTTCCCAGCACTTCCCCCCGCCTGCCATGCCCAGCCAGGACCTTTCTTCATCAGCCTCCACCATCCAAAGCTGGCTTTAAATATGAGCTGCTTGTGCTTCCCCAGGTAATGGCTTGGGGCCAATGCTGAACGGCCTTAAAAAGTTGTGTTCAACTGAACATATCAGCCTTACCAGCTCACACATATTAGCCTTACCAGCTCATACTGGGTCTTGGCAAGAATTAAAGACTGCACACAGAGCCTCTGGGACCTTTGCCTTCAGACCTTAACACCTCTTTATTATTTATTTTTTATTTACTGATTTTAGAGAGAGAGGAAGAGAGAGTGAGAGAGACAGGAATCTGTTCTTATATGTGCCCTGACCAGGGTTCGAACCAGCAACTTCTGTGCATCTGCACGGCACTCTGACTAACCGAGCTATCCAGTCAGGGTCAGACCTCAACACCTCTTATCCTGTGGACCACCAGGGCCAGGTTCTGTAGCCTGCGCACCGTTTCCCAGTCCTGTCCTAGGCTGCTTGGGCTCTTCCCCACCCTGAGTCTCATCTTCTTTTCACATTTTAGCTCACCCTGCCCCAGATCCTCTCCAGCTCCTAAGACATCATTCCATTTTAAAAATCCCAAATAGAGCTGTTTAAAAGAAATACAGGTGTGCAGTGATGTGACATAGGCCCACTGAGGACCCATTAGAATCCCCTGAGAAAGAATACCCTGGGCTGGCCGGTGTTTGTTCCTTCCCTCCTGGCAAGTGACATGCAGAGCTGGATGACCTCCTTGTTGCTCACATTATTGATGGACCCTATTTCCTGCCACCACTCAGCTCCTATCTGGGGGTAGATACACAACCCTTTGGGAGCATAGGGAGAAATCTGAGCCAAACAGAGGGAGAAAGGGTTGCCAGGACGGCTGAGAGGCTTGGTTAGGGCTTCTTTGCACCCCTGCTCCAGGGAGAGGCTGAAGCATGAAATCCAGGTGGGAGTAGAGGTGGGAGTAGTGTGCGGGGAGGTGGTTGGCAAAAAATCTCCTGGTCAGAGACTGACCTTTGGGGAGCTATGGCTCTCTGCCCCCAGCCCCTGGTCCTCCTACTTTTGGATGGCAAAGATGATGCGATTGCCCTGGTCATGGGAATGGCTGAACGCATCTGACTTGGAGACAATGGCTTGGCCAGCGCATGTGGGCGAGCCCAGGAGACTGGCTTGGGTCTGTGGCTTCCTGGAAGGAAGTGAGGCATTGTTTCAGGGGTTGTGTGGGCCCGCTGGAACTCCGTACAATGCAGGGAGCAATGGGTGCCAGGTCCAGCCCACCGACAATCCGGGAACTTGTTTATTGCTTTAATGACCCCTTGGTGGATCCACCTGGAAACAGACTTGCTAATGAGCGGAGACAGAGCTGGCACAGCCCCAAGGGAAGCCTGTCGGGCCAGCTCCCCTGGAGGCACTGAGAGTGTGTGGCCTGAGACTGGGAGAGCTTGGAAGTAGAGACCGACTTCTGTCTGGGAAAACCACAGAAGAAGCTCATGATTCTCCATCACTGTCCTACTCTTGCTGGGGGTGGGGGGGTCATGAGAAGGCAGAGTGGGGGAAGTGGCCTGAGGCCGAGAATGGGAGGCATAATTGGGCTTCCCATTCTAGCTTCTGCTCCAAACTGCGGATGGCTTTGACCAATCTTTCTAAGCTTTTTGGGCCTCAGTGTCTTCATCTTTTGGAAAAAGATACCCAAATCCTTCCTGCTACCTCCCCACTTCCCCAGGGTATAGGGACTAGAAGGTAAGATCAGACATAGCAACTGCTTTGAAGTTCTTGGAAGCAAAAACCTTTTAGACATCAAGGCTTTTCATGTTTGCTTCTTTACCCTGTGGCTGGGACCTGAGACTTGTGGAGATGTACTGTCTGGGACTTGCTTTTCCTAGACTGCAGACACCTGCCAGGGACTGAGACAAAATTAAAAACCACCCTACATCAGGACATCTGGAACCCATGGGTGGGCAGCATCAGAGGGGGCAATAGTGTGCTGGACTCAGCCCGTCTCATCTCCTAAGTGTGTTAAATGTTCAGGAATGTTAGGTAGCTTGCAATAAGGCCACGGTAAGAGTTTTTACACTATAGAAATCAGTAATCTCTATAAATCAGGGCTCTTTCTTCTTCTTCTTCTTTTTTTTTCTTATTCTTATTCTTTTTTATTTCTTTTTTTTTGAATTTTTCTGAAGTTGGAAACGGGGAGGCAGTCAGACAGGCTCCCTCATGCACCCGACCAGGATTCACCTGGCACGCCCACCAGGGGGGCGATACTCTGCCCACCTGGGGAGTCGCTCTGTTGCAAACAGAGCCATTATAGCGCCCGAGGCAGAGGCCACAGAGCCATTCTCAGCGCCCGGGCCAACCTTGCTCCAATGGAGCCTTGGCTGCGGGAGGGGAAGAGAGAGACAGAGAGGAAGCAGAGGGGGAGGGGTGGAGAAGCAGATGGGCACTTCTCCTGTGTGCCCTGGCCGGGAATTGAACCCGGGACTCCTGCACACCAGGCCGACGCTCTACCACTGAGCCAGCCGGCTAGGGCCTCTTTTTCTTTTCTTTAAAGCTGGTTTTCCAGGTAGGGTCTGTGGAGGCTCACTCAACGTTGCCCTGACCCCACCTAGGTCTCACTAAGCAGTCCCAGCCAAAATGTGGCATGTTTTCCCTCTGGACACAGACCCCCCAGAGACTGGAGATTTCAGCAGCTAAGAAAATGGCCCCAGACCAAAAAGTAGGGGGCAGGAGTGGTCAGTGAGTTGGGAGTTGCTGATCTCCAGCGCCAGAGCTAAAAGAGTTGTCTCTTCTATACCACACTGAGGTGTAAGAATCTGTGAGTCAAACCACAGCTCCAGTTGTGTTCTGGGTTTTCTTCTACCCTGGTTCAAACACAACAGGGATGGGACTGGGAATGGGGTTGGGCATGAAAATGGAGATAGGGATGGAGGGATGGGCATGGGGATGGGGATGGGGATGGAGGAATGGGGGTGGGGATGGGCATGGGGATGGAAGAATGGGCATGGGAATGGGCATGGGGATGGAGGAATGGGCATAGGGGTGGGCATGGGGATGGGGATGGGGATGGGCATGGGGATGGGGTGGGGATGGAGGAATGGGCATAGGGGTGGGCATGGGGATGGGGATGGGGATGGGCATGGGGATGGAGGAATGGGGATGGGGATGGGGATGGAGGAATGGGCATGGGGATGGGCATGGGGATGGAGGAATGGGCATGGGGGTGGAAATGGGGATGAGGATGAAGGAATGGGCATGGGGATGCATGAATGGGGTTAGGAGGCCATGTGAGTTGAACATAGATATCTATGAGGACACTCTTGTAGGAGCATAGCTCAGAGACCTCATTAATTATTTGGAGAATTGTTTGTTTGTTTCCTTGTGTTTTGGGGGTTGTTTCTAATCAGAGAAGTTTCTCTGTAGGCTGAAAAGGAGTGATGCTCACAGATTCTGCTGAAGGCTTCTGATATGACAGGCAGTGGGGGATAAAATTATAAAGCTGAAGTAGAAAGCTGCCAATGATCCGGGATGGGGCAAGGGACAGCTGTGGGCCTGAAAGCCAGAGAACCTGGGTTCTAGTTCTGGCTCTGCCATTTGATCCAGAGCAAATCACTCCCTGTCTGTGGGCCTCTGTTCTCTCACCTGTACTCTGTGGTCATCAGAAGGTGATCCCTAGAAGTCCTGCCTGCACTCATGTTTTCTGACACTGAATTCATCTTTGCTGCACTGTACTTTCTCTTAGCAAGGTCCCTACTCTAATAGGTTGACACATAAGCTTAGATGTCGTCCCCTGCCCTGCCCTGCTCTCTAAGCAATGTCTATATGTGGCACAGTACATCTTTCACAGTTAAGGGCATTTACTCCAGAGTTCAGGAGGTCCTGGGCTTCAATTTCAGTGCTTGCTTCCTATTAGCTGTGTGACCTAGGGCAGTTTGACTTCTCTGATCCTAACATCTCATCTAAAAAATAAGAAATAAGAGTTATCAGAGAGACTTCTCCCTAGGGTTATTGGGAGAAGTATGTGGGATAATCTATGTAAACTTTTGGCACAGACTGGCACTCAGTGGGTGTGCAGTTATGGTATGTGTGGTTGATTCTTTATTCTGAGGGACACTGCTCCCTAAAGCAAGATGACGTGGGTAGGCCCAGGAAGGACCTGCTGCCTAAAAGAAGTAGGAGACCTTGAATCCTCTGCCAGGGGATTCAATGCATCTCCAGGCAGCCTTACTAGGAAATTTAAGAAAGTCATGACCTCCCTGAGGACGCTCCCATATTGTCACAGGAAGCTGCATATTTGATCTGAGGGGAAGGGGCAGGGTACTGGGCTGGTTTTGACTTGGGCAAGTCAGTTCGCTGCTCTTATTCCCAGTTCCCTTGTTTCTGGCATAGATTTCTGCCCTGCCTCATTGCCCCAGACAGATGAGGTCATGCTGATGAGCAAAAGAAAATCAGTTAAAATGTTTTAGAGTACTCTATAAAATGTATTATTATCACAAACAATATCTCCATGGCCCAGGACAACCCTTAGAGATTTATTTGTGGGTAGAAGAATTTATTCTCTCCCATTCTTTTCTGAGGAGCCTCCATACCTTGCGGAGCTGAATGTCCAGTGTAGTTCACAGTCCTGGCTTCCACCCTCCCACCCGTCACTCTACTGGGAATTCTAAATGTATTTTTAGGGAACCTCATTCCTCCGCCCCAGTTTCCTTTCCAGGGCATGCCTGGGAAACTCTTAGAACTCCGAGTGGAGGCTGCTGCAGGGCCGTTCTGTAGCAGATTCCTCTCTGACCCTGGGCTTTGGTGCCCAAGAAGGTGGATCAGGACAGGAAGCCCAAGGGACTGAGATGGCCAGAAAGACAAAGGTGTGGCAGAGATGAGAATGATAAATTCAATAAATTCTGGGGGTGAAGGACACAACTGTTGAGGCCCCCATGGAGAGAAAATGAGTCAACAGCCCAGCCACTGTCCCTGGGCCACCTTGAGCAGGTTAAGGGCAAGGTTCCAGGCTTTCGCTTCAGAAAGCTGGAGGTGGGGCAAGCGGGTGAAAAACACTCCTCTGGGAGTGGGATAAATGGCCTTCACTGGCAACAATACAGATCAGTTATGACCTCATTACCCAAGCCCTATTCCAAAGGCCCAGTGGGTGGGTCTCTTCCGCCTGGTCCTTCCAGGTTTAATTATCTGAACAGTCTTTGGACTTTGCGAGACTCAACAGAGAAAGAAGATCTGCAAATAATTAAGCCTTCAAGAAAGAAGTGTCTGTAGGTGTGGGGTAGGGGGCAGAGAATATGGAGGGTCCCCCCTTGGTGCATCTGTGTGGGTCTGGGGTATGGACAGAAAACTGCAGCAGAGAACAAGAGGCAGCTGAGGTGGACAAGAGCTCCAGGGACAGACAGAGAACTGCAGTGAACCTTGAGGGTCTGCCATCTCAGCCCAGTAAGGCGGCCCACAGAGACAGCTGCCCTCTGAGGATCCCTCTTCCTCAGCCTTCTCTACAGTGTTCCTGGCACTTTTGCAAATACTACGGTTGTAGGCAACATCCTTGGAGGGACTCAAAGAACTCAAAACAACACTAAACAAGTCAGCGTAATTATTTCACTCACGGCTCCAGCATACATAGATGCAGGGTCCAGGAAAGTTGTCTCCTACTCTTTAGACTTGGGCTCAAGCTATCTTGCTCTGACACCATCCTGGTAAAGTTCTTGAGTGCTCAGCAATGCCTCTCGCTTCTACCTTGCCACAGGTTGTATCTTATTTAGTAGACTGTATTACACAACTTGCCCAGGTCCACGTTCTGCATTATACACATCACTCAAATACAGCAGGGGCAAAGATCAATTTCACATATAATCAAACTTATGAAGGATGAACGCCTAACACATAGTTACACATCCTGTTAGGATCTGAGCCAGACCCATGGTGGTCAGAGGAGTTTGGAGGTTGCAATTCATCTGCCTGATCCTTATTTTCTAGCAGAGGTACCTATTATAGGCCCTTAATGAGATTTTCATATTTTCTCTACCATGTTTTCCCCTGGATTCCTGAATAACGCCATTAGAATCATGCCTACTAGTGCCTGAAGGAACAGTAGAGGTCATCAAACCATTTGCCAGTTGAGGAAACAGTGTTCTTTTCTTACTTGAAGCAAGGTCTCTGGACTCCCATTTGCTTTCTAAATTATTTTTCCACTGGTTTTCCCTAATTAGATATATCTTTATTGATGGTAGTTTGACATGTACGCCCTATCACATGGTTTGTTAACAGGACGATGGACACTCACCCTGGATTAAACTGTAGCCCCCGCAGCCTACACAGAAGACAGAACGCAGGTTGCCTGTGAGCATTAGACCCATCCCCCACTGTAGTATTGAGGTTCTACTGTGTTTTAAAATTACCCTGCTATATTTATATATTAGTGTTCTTTTCTATTTTAAAAATGCTTTCCTATTGTGCTTTGGCTCACTAGGGCAATGTTTTTCTCCTGGTTGTGCCGATAGGCTTTTCAATCAAAAACAAGAGAAAAATCCACATGTTTCTATTTCTTTATATATCTCTGCTTTTTCAGGAAAATAAATATTTGTTGAATTGAATTGGAAAAATTTTTGAGAAAAATGTTTCTGTACCTTGTGTGTTTTGCTGTTATTGTTGTTAAATAAGTGCTTTTGGTGACAGGTCTTTTGTTCTGAGAAAGGGCTTTTTATGTTGGGGTGGGAGGATGCTGTGTGTCCAGAGGGCTGTGTTGGAAGTTTTAAAGTGAAAGAGTCCTCAATCATGCCATCCAGCAATGGTCCCCATTCTTCCTTTTCTTCCCCCCCACTTTCTGTCGGCCTCTTATTCATCTGTTCCCTCCTGTCACCCCTGCCATCACCCTGCATCCTCCCCACTACAGTGTGATAGGAGAGCAGGACCATTATGCAGCTTTTAGTGCCCTGAGGAAGACAGAGGTCCCCGCACCATTGGAAGCTCCACAGAACCCATTGGACCCAGGGTGCAGAGGAAGCAGTAGTATCCCACTGGAGATTTATAGAGAGCTTCTCTGGGGTGCAAGTGCCTGGCTATTGAGGTCATTAACTTACCCAACCCCAAGACTATTTCCAGTGCTCACAATTCACCTTGCTCTCTCAAGGGTAGTTCCACACAGTGAGTTTCACTTAGGTGAAAACACTAATGTACATAGAGGTGCAAATTGGGTCACACCCCTTCCTCAGCCAGCAGGGAGCCCTGCTATCCCAAAGGCCAAAAAGTCTTGCCCCAATATATCTCTAATCAAGCCCAGGTGAAGAAAAGTCTCTCAGATGTAGTTCCTTAAGTACAGCTACCATAAAAGGTTCCTTTTGACCAGTTAAATGAAGAGATGAGTTATCCAGTTACATACCCAATATACAATGTTAAAGCATAAGATAGCTGCTATATACATTCTTGTTCAAAAAAGGAAAAAATGGTCCATAGCAATTCTGAAACCCAGGCAAGGCAGATGGAATAATTCTCCATGACTCTAGGCTTTCCCCTCTGAACTCTTTGTTCTGACCTCTGTGTCACGCCTTATTTTCCATGAAAGCTAGCATGTGTTTGCAGCTCAGTAGTTTTCTCAGCTTGCTTCCTTTCAGTAGAATTCTGGGAGTCCAAAGGCCTCTTTCAATTTTGTATTTGATGTATAATATATGAAAAAACTTAGAAAAGAAGATAGCCCAAAGACTAAACTAAAAATATGTTCAATAAATGGTAACAATTTTAGATGAACGTGATAGGCAGAATGGACCTCTAAAGATGTTTACATCTTAATCCCTGGAAACTATAAATATGTTACCTACGTAGCAAAAGGGACTTTGCATATGTGATTAAATTAAGCATCTGCAGATGAGGAGATAATCTTGTATTATCCAGGTAGGCCTAATGTAATCAGAGGATTCTTCTAAGTGAAAGAAGGAGGCAAAGCATTTGGAAAGAGAGGTGATGACAGGTGCAGAGTGATGCATAGAATGATGCAATTGCTGGCATTGAAGATGGAGGAAGGCAGCCACAAGCCAAGGAATTCGGGTAGCCTCTAGAAGCTAGAATAGACAAGGAAATGGATTGTCCCGACAGTGAATGCAGACCTGTCAATTCCTTAATTTTAGCCCATTGAGAGCCATCTTGGATTTCTAATTCCCTGAACTGTTAGATAATGTTATAAGCCATTAAATTTGTAATAATTTGTTATTGCAACCAAAGGAAATTAATATAGGGGGTATTGGTGCCCTCAAGATATAAATAGGTAAGAGCAGATTTGAGGCCAAGATTTATGTTTTGGACATATTAAGTTTATGGAGCCCGGGAGCAGATGTGTAAGGAATGGCTGGGTATTGGAGGCTGGAGCTCAGGAGGCAAAGCCTGGGCTGGGGAAAGAGACTCAGAGCTTTAGGATCAATGGCAGTCATAAAAATGAATGAAGAATGAGAGTGAGGAGGGGTGCAGTATGGAAGGCAATCCAAAAAGAAGAAGCAGAGGTGTCCTTGAAGGAGAGAGAAAAGGAAAAATTAGTGAAGATTAATTAGGGGATTCACATTCCCCTAATGCATGTGGTAATGTGATGACATAGTTAAGAGTCTAGTTTCATTCTGCTTATTCCTTGGGGTCTGTTCTTTATATTTCAGGTTGCCCGAATCCCCAGAGTCTGTCTGGAAAGCCTCATGAGATGCCGACTGGCCACTCCCAGAAGCCAAGGAAGGAGGAGCAGGGAAGCAACAGACAAACGTGCCTCTGCAGCAGCCCTATCATTGTTCTGGGAGTGAGGCCCAAGACCTGGCTCACGTTTCAAGAGTACACTCTGGGAGCCTTGGGGAACAGAAGGGGGCAGAGGGACCATCAGGATGAAGCTGTCTTTGTTAATTCTTTGACATTTAACTCAGGAGCCTAGATTTATCCAACACCGAGGGAACAACACAGAGCCCCTAATCTGGGGGCCAGATGAGACAAACGTGGGACAGAGCTAGGAGGACCCGGTCGTGCTGTGAAGGGAGAATGCTCCTTTCCAGATATTTCCTTTCTTAGATGGAGGCCTTGGTGACTCATGTACCCTGCTCAGCTCTGGAGGCGGAGGGCTCCTTTCAGCCTTCTTCCTTACACAAACAGTCACAAACAAGTTTATCACTTAGGAATGTTTTTCAATGACAAGAAACAGAGAGGCCAACGAACAAAGGTTTAAATAAATTGAGATTTATTTTCCTTACATAACAAGAAGTCTGGAGGTTGACGGTAGTTGGCATTGGTTTCAGGCATTATAATATTCGAGATAACATCTTGTATTTTTCTTGGCCTTTTTCTCAGAGTCACAATATGGATGCCATAGCTCCAAGTATCACATTCCCATTCAAGGTGGGCAAAAGAAGGGAGGGATGGTACCAGATACAAGGGTTTCTCAAAACCCAAACAGGCTTTTGCTTACATATAAATGGCCAGGAAATTGTCAAAGTCACCTACAGCTACAGAAGAGAAGAAAGGTGGATTTTGTTTTTCACCCTCCAGAGTAGAGAATGGTAAAGAAAAGCAGATTTAGAATGGGTATTGGGTAAGCCAGTCTATGATGAAAACAAAGTTGTTTGATTTAAATGGCAACTCCTCAAAGGAGATGTTTTGTTTTATTTGAGGACAGCTGGGGCTTAAGAGACCTCTGACCCCTATTAGGGACCTCTCACTTACCACAACCAGGCTGACCCCAGATGAACTATCCAGGCACCTGGCACCATGAGCTACAGCCTCCTAATCTCTCCCTCTCTGGGGTTCCTGTCTTACAGAGCCACACCACTGAAGGAGAAGATGTCTGTCTTGGCTTTCAAGTAATAAAACTCAGGGCTGTTTTTTGAGGCCAAAGACTCAGTTAACTCAGGAGGAAGTAAACCCAGTTGTCTGGGATGGTGACTAGTTCTCACCTTTCAACCAGCTGCTGGGCCTTGGTGAGACAGACGGTACCCAGGTCCGGGACACAAAGCCCTCCTTTTAGGCAGCTCTGCACCGTTTCCTCTTCCCTCATACCCAGCTCTTTTTCACCTGGTCCCACCTCACAGTCACACTGTTTGCCCTTAGCTTGGACCATCCTCCAGTTACTCTCTCTGACCTGCGGATGGAGCATCTCGGAAGCTGACTATGTTGACATCCATCTCCTCCCTGCCCACACACATACTGCCCACCCTAATGCAGTGTGCTGGCAGTGAGACCCACCTCCCTAACAGCAGCTCCATGTCAGGTGCACACACACTGTTGGAAAGATGTGATTCTATTTCATGTGGAGGGAAGGCTCGGCCCCCTCCCCATGGGAAAGGATCAGAATTGAGAAAAATTCAGACCAACTTTCAGGCATGACTCACACTTGATGCTCAGAGGGTGTCTTGCCCACATGAACAAGAAGTCAAGCACCCACTGACTCTCAATCAGGCCCGGGGTCTCCTGCATGAGTAAGAGCCCACTTCTGCTTGGGTGAAGGGAGCCCCTTGGCATTTGCTTAAGGAGCTGGACCTTCCTTGTGGCAGTGCCCAGCCTGCTTGGGAACAGAGCCAAAGCAGGAGGCTAGCGCAGCAAGAACACTGCATCTCCTAGTGATTAATGGACAAGGGTCACTCGCACTGACCCCTTTCCTGAGTCCCAGCAGCCTGGGACAGGGGGAGGAGTGCAGGGCAGGGGCCGGCTGATCCAGAAAGCATTTTGAAAGGCCTGGTTTGAATCCTCTGCTGTGTTGATGAGGGGGAGGACAAAGAGGGAAAGGGATCCTCTTATAATGAATTGATAAGAATAAAAATTGGCTCAGCATCTTTGGGAACAATTGGCCTTACTTACAAATATGTAAATGGGCATGGGTATATCTCTGCTGAAGATTATTTCCCACATATGTTCTGTTACTAAGGTTACTCTGAGTCTGGAGTAGGACTTAGGGCAGTTGGGGGACATACATTTTTTTTTTTTACTTCACACACTCCCATATTTGCATTTCTTGATGAGGAATACATGTTACCTTTCTAATTATAAAAATAGTGAGTATTAACTAAGGGGTCGGGAACCTTTTTGGCTGAGAGAGCCATGAACGCCACATATTTTAAAATGTATTTATAATTCCGTGAGAGCCATACAATGACCCATGTACTTTACACATTATCCAATAAAAATTTGGTATTGTCCCAGAGGACAGCCGTGATTGGCTCCAGCCACTCGCAACCATGAACATGAGTGGTAGGAAATGAATGGATTGTAATACATGAGAATGTTTTATATTTTTAATGTTATTATTTTTTTATTAAAGATTTGTCTGTGAGCCAGATGCAGCCATCAAAGAGCCATATCTGGCTCGTGAGCCATAGGTTCCCGACCCCTGCCCTAGAAGTTTTTGAGCCACCGAGGACAAGACATAACTGGTAAAGGGATGTGGGGTCTAGTCTGAGAAGAGCAGCACATCCAGCCTTCTCTGCTGGGTTGCCTCATGGCACCCAGTTTATTAAGGTGAAGAAATAAATATTAGAAAATAAAAAAATAATATAGTAGTTCATTAAAAAGATAAAATACATTTAAAGAAATAAAAAGATTATTAAAACGATATAAAAAGCTGTGTGCAACTAAATGATGAAATGAACTAAAAATAACCCCCAATTCAACTCTCAGCTCTCCAGCAGTGAACGCTGAGGTTGCTGGCCAAACGCTCGCTGGTCCTCGTGAATTCCCCTTTGTTCTGACTGCACTGACCTAGGAGGGTGAACTGGGGAGGCGGGTCTCCCCTCTACTACACTGTCCTAAGTGAGGACACAGGCTGCTCCTTAAACTGCTCACAGCTGAGCTGGAATCTGGTGAGACTGTCAGACATAAGCTCGGTGAAGACTTGGGACTCTCAGAGGGACATGAGGTTGTAAAGAAACGAGTTAGAACCAGGTGCGCTCCCTGAGTCCCCCAGCCCCATTCTCAACCTGTCCATCTATTCCTCAGGCCTGCCTTTTCCTCCCTCAAAGAGCAGATTTTGGGGAGGGGAACATCCAGGCTTTCTTATGGGTATCCTTGGAGTTCCAAAGCACTATCAAGCCCACCTCTCCAAGACCTCCCTCACTCTTGGGGTCTGACCCACCCTAAGGCAACTGACTTTGTGTGCAACTCTATTGGGACCAAAGGGATAGTCTAGGACTTGACACAGCTGAGTGGAGCATTAAACCAGCCTCTCTCTCTCCATTTAATACTCTTCCCAAAGTTGGGTTCTCCAGTCTGCAGTAATTTCACGAGGAGCTACCAATATTCCCCTGAGATTGGTCTAAGTTTCCCTCAATTCTGGCTGTGAAAAGGCATCTCTGCCAGGTGGGAGAGGAGGTAGTGCCTGGCCCTCCTCTGGGAGCTTCCTCTCTGCGCCCCGTGTAGCAGTAGCTAGAACAGGGCCACATCCTCACTTGACTTATAGAAACACCATCCATATCCCCACAGAAAAGAAACATCTGTCACGAGGGGAGAGATTCAATACACACTGCTGCATCCTCACCATGGAGGATGAAAGCTCAGGAAAGGATGATGAAAACATACATGTGGGGATAGGGAAGGCTGCATCTAGTCTCCCAGAACAAAGGAATACTTGCCCAGAAATAAATGCCCGCCACTTAGAACAACTTCTTGTTTTGAGCCTAAGTGTTTTCCAAGGCTTCAAAAATCCCAGAACAGCCTGACCTGCAGTGGCACAGTGGATAAAGCATCAACCTGGAACGCTGAGGTCACCAGTTCGAAGCCCTGGGCTTGCCTGGTCAAGGCATGTATGAGAGTTGATGCTTCCTGCTCCTCTCCCTCTTCTCTCTCTCTCTCTCTTCTCGCTAAGATTAAAAAAAAAAAAAAAAAAAAGTCCTAGAACCAATTTTTGGTTAAGGCTTGAGCTTAAATTTTGAGGACTCCTCACCACCCAGAAATCTCCTAGGAAAGAAACTTTCCCAAGAACAAAGCAATCTGGCCCCAAGGGAGGGGCTCCTTCAAACCCCAACAGTCTGCTCCCAGTCACAAAGTAATAACACAGTAACAATCAAAACAGGAAGATGAGATAGAAGAATGTAATATAAAATAACAAACTACAAAATAGAGATAATGATCGAGGTAAGTAAAACAGAACTAGAGGACTAACAGATTAAAAGACTAAGAGAGAGAAATGAGCTTTTCAATTATACAAAAAATATAGTCAACAATTTACAAGATTAGAAGCTGAGGTTATAAAAACAAAAAAGGTTTACAGTGTTCCAAAAGACACAAGGATCATGGATCTCAGCAGCCAGCAGGACTGGGTCTACCCCTGCTCACACGTCAGGCTTTAGACCTGATTTAGCCATTTCTAACTTCCCTCCCAGACCGCATCTCACTGCTTTGAGACCTTTGTTCCTGATTTTTACTGATATCCATTCACAAGGTGGTATGCAATTTCTCTTTATGCCAGATGTCCCAAAGCAAACTTGATTGGGAACTAGTAAAGTAGAGGTCTGAAATATATCCTAAAACCAAAAATGTTGTCATCCTTTCCTTGAAGGCATAACCTGATCTGGCCTGCACTTATTTGTGGCAAAGACTGACCTTCACTGGGGTGAAGCTATTTCTCGGATGAATACTAGTGCATTTCCTTGCAGAAACACTGATGTGTTTGATTACAGGGTCCTAGCATAGACCCTGCATAAGGAGCTGCATGCACCTTAATTATCTTTCTAAAATTCTGAAACACATCTGGCCCTGAGGTTTCAGATGAAAGATTGTGGATCTAAATTAGCATCTTCTGCCAGAGAGAAGAATGAATATAAAAATGATAAAATATACTGCTCACAAAAATTAGAGGATATTTCAAAATGAATATGAAGCAATAAAATACCCCTTAATTTTTGTGAGCATTATATTTACACAGTGGAATATTATACAGCAATGACAATGACTTATCTTCACTACATATAATATAATGTTGAGAGATAGAAGCCAGGCACAAAAGCACACTGTTGGAATTCTCAAGACCACCTTGCTTTTGTCTGTTCATCTCTTAAAATATATATATAAAGTTCAAACACAAGAAATTTAATCAGGTAGGATTTCTTTCATCAAATATAGGCCACCTCAGAGAATGCACTGCTGACCCCCCACACTTACAGCCCCGTCACCAGGGCAGGACCAGTGTGCTGTCTCTCACTCACTCTGGCTGTCTTGCTCTGCTTTTGTATCCAGCTCCTCTTTGCTTTCCCCAGGTGGAGTGGCTCAAGGGATGGTAGCAAATCTTGTCTTTTCATGCTTTTGTCCCATATCCATTTGGGGTCCCTTTCCACCCCCTCCCTGGCTGTTCACATAGGCGTTTTATCTTCCTTCATCCCTCTCCTCCTTGGCTGATGGGTTGTGGATCCCCATGTGGCCTGCTCTCTTCCTGTCCTTGTGCCTCCACTGTCTGATCCTTGGGATTGGCTGATTTTAGGCTTTTGTTTGGGCTGCAGGGCTTTCTCTCTGCCTCTGCCTCTCTCTCTCTCACTAACCTCCCTTCCTCCCGCCCTCTTCTCAACATCCTTTGTGGGATATGCACTTTTATCTCCCTTTGATTTGCTCTATCCTCTTTGTAGAAGAAGAATGAAAGGCTCAGCTAATTGTAGCAGGAGGGCAGTGAAGCCCAGTCCCCGTCCCAGCACCATCCCACCAGCCTGAGCAGGAATGGAAATGAGGGCAATTCAGACTCCCACCCACCCCCTATTAGCTCCACATCTCTCTCCTCCATGGGCAGTCCACGGCCCCTCACCACTGGTCCATTTATACATACATTCCCTGTGCATGCGAGTGTGCCAACAATCATGCTAGGTACTGGGGGCTGCACAGCAAGCAAGAGAGTTGTGTCATCTCTGAGTTCACAAGTTATAGCAATAAAGTGGCCCAGGGGTTTGAGAAAGAAACTAAGGTAATGCCTACAGCAGAGAGACCCAACTCAGAATGGGGGCAGGGCCATCACTGAGGAAATGATATCTAACTTGGGCACTTAGGTGAGAGCGGGGAGGGAAGCAGGTCCTAAATGGAGAACATTGAGTCTAGTGGGGAAGAGAGTGAGGAGTAGAATTTATTGTATGAATTTATGAAGCATAAACTGCTAGGGGCCCAGTGATGGAGTCTTTTTAAAAGCTTGGAACTTATTCTAAGGATACAGGGTAATTACATCAGATGGGTATATGACAGATCATATTGTGTTTGAGTGGTGTAGAGAATAAACTGGAACAGAGAAACACTAGAGGAAGTATTAGAAGGTCTATTCATTTCCTATTGCAGCTGTAACAGATTACCACACATTTGGTGGCTTAAAACTATATAGATGTATTGTCTTATAGTTCTAGAGGTCAGAGGTCCAATGTCAGACTCACTGGGCTAAAGCTAAGATGTTGACATGACTGGTTCTTATGGAGGTTTGAATGGAAAATCCATTTCCTTATCTTTTCCATCTTCCAGAGGCTACTTTCATTCTTTGGGCCATGGCCCCTTCCTTCATCTTCAAAGGGCATCACATAAGTCTTTGCTTTCATCATCACATCTCTTGTCTATGTCTGACCTTCTAGCCTCCTCTTATGAGGACCTTTGTGATTATATTGGACCTACTTAGATAATCTAAGATAATTGTCTCATCTCAAGGTGAGTTTGATACTCATTTCAAGATTTTTAATTTAGTCACAAATGCAGAATCTCTTTTGCTATGTAAGGTGGCATATTCATAGGTTCTGGGGATTTGGATGTGGCCATTTTGGGGGACTATTGTTCTGCCTACCATAAGAGGCTATTGTGGTATCTTAGGCAAGAGGTAATGATAACTTTAACTGGGCAGCAGTGGGGATGGAGCCAAGGGGATTGATCTGAAATAATTTAAGAAAGTTGACTGATGGGATGTGAGCAATGAGGGAGAGGAAGGAGCAGGGATCACTTTCAGCTTTCAGGCTCCAGCAGTGGACGAGAGGAGGATATTAATTACAAGAGAAAAACTAGGTGTGGAAGTCTAATACAGGGCGAGTTAAGTTTGAGCTACTTCTGAGACATTTAAGAAGAAATACCCAGAGGGCCGGTGGGCTGTATCTGGAGTCTAGGAGAAGGGTCGGAGAAGGCAATAAAAGGTTAGAGTAGGGGTCAGCAAATTATGGCCAGCAGGCTGGCAGCCTCTTTTGCAAATAAAGTATTGTCAGCCCATTCATCTATGCATTGTTTATGGCTGCTTTTGAACTATAGAAGCAGAGTTAAATATTTGTAATAGAGATTATTTGGACCACAAAGCCATATGTCCCATTCTTAAAATGTATGCCAACACTTGGGCTGGAGAATCATCAGCCCAAAGGTGATATGTAGGAGTGTAAGATGGCCCAGAGCAAACACATGGAGTGAGAAGAACAAAAGGCTTGAGAAATCCATTCAAAGAACAGGAATAATACTAGAAACCATAGACGGGTATTGAGAGTAAGATGCCAGGGACATAGGAAGACAACCAGGAGGGTTGTCTTGCTGCAGAAGATAAGTGTGGCAGTTTTAAAATATGTCCACAAATTTTTTGATATTGTGGAATCAGAATATGCTGCCCCCAAATATGCCACTTTAGCATGAGGATTATTTTGAGCTGAAGACAACTAAGAAACAGCAAACACCAAAAAAAGCTCTCTGCCTTCCTTCATTATTTGTGTAAAAGCAGGTCTCGGCTCTTAATCACCAGAGATAGCACTGAGACACAACGAACCTTACTGAAATAACTCTTCTCTTCCATAAGTTTTCCCCATATATTAGTTTTCCACTCTTGGAAACCTAAACGCATTTTTTTTTGTCTTATCACTTCTCTACAAATTTATTGTTTTTTTGTTGAGATGCTATAAACCGAAGTTCTAATCACCCTTCTGACTTACTCATTATTGTTTTTCCTGCATGTATGAGCTCTGCTTGTGTTAACAAACTGTTTTTCTCTTATTAATCTCTTTTGCCAATCTAATTTGTAGGGCCCCAGCCAATAAACCTAAGAGGGTAGAGGGAAAAAGTTTGGTATTTCCCTACAATATTCCTCCATTTAAAAGGCAGTCTTATTCTCCTCCTCTTGAGTATGTGCTAGACTTAAAGGCTCACTTCTATGAAATGGAACAAAGTGGAGGTGACAATATGTGAATTAGGAGGCTTCGTCATGAAATGACTACAAATTCCTCCTTTGTCTTTCCGGAGGAAGTTATGCTATGTTGTGAGGACTCACAGACAGACTGTGGAAACCTCCACATAATGAGGGACTGAGGCTTCCTGCCGAGAACCAGAAGGGAACTGAGGTCTTCTGTCTAAAACCATGTGAATGAGGCATCTTGGTAGGTTCCCAGCCCCGGCCAAGCCTTCAGATGACTGCAGTTTTGGCCAACAGCCCAACTATAAGTAGATGACTTTGAATAAAACCATCCAGCTCTGGAATTCATGCCCTACAGAAACTGTGAGATAATAATTATTTGTTGTTTTAAGTGAGTAAAGTTTTGGAGTAATTTGTTACACAACAAAGATAGCTAATATAATCAAGTAAGTGTTTCAAGAAAAGAGTGATCAACCATGTCCCTGCAGCAAAGAAGTCAAGCAGAATTTAGCTGGTTGCACCCATAAGTGAAATTCTGGTGGGCAGTGAGTTCTATGGATTGTTCAAGAGTTGAGGAAGTCTAACTAAGCTTTTGTAGAGGTCTCTTGGCAAGGAGTACAATTGTGTGAAAGTAGCAGTCATTTGTTTTTTCACTTATGTAATGCCGGAGGGGATAAAAAAAAAAGGAACATCTGGGACTGGTCTAGCATTAGTCCTTACTTACAAGATGGTTTTGGCCCATCACAATGTGAACTTGGAGAAGCCTTATTTTTTTAAAAAAACTCCTCCCTGTGCCTTTGGCCAAGAGGCTGATGGAGTAAAATCAAATAAAAGAATGTTCTCTGCTACTTCTCTGAATTCCTCTGGGTAAAGTCAAGACATCTGTTGATGGCTTTATTATTTTCAGTAAATGATCCTAAGTGACTTACTTGTACTTTAGTCAGTCATCACCTGATTGAGCCACTCTTGAGTGAAAAAATGTTCCAGGAATCTGACTTTAGTTTCCACTTGTCACATAACACTTGTCTCTCAAAAGCATCACAGAACTCTACATCAAATAGACTGATCCTTTCTCACTTACATTCTTTTGGACATAGATCAGCCAGTCTGGAGAGAGAATTAAGCTCTGATGTTCTAGGCTTCCACTGTGAGTAATGAATTAATTTATCTCCTTTGCATTTAAATAGTACTAGTTATGTACCATCTTTTGGAGAATTGAGAAAATAATCACTCAAATAATTTTCTTTGTATTGTGGTTCAAATGAGGAACCCTGGTTGAGAAAGACACTCACATGGTATGTTGGGCTTTACGGCTGCTTCAGCTTAAAGTACTCTGTTGACTTAGCATGAGATTGCTAGGCTTTTGAATTTGGTGTTACTCCATATTTAGACTCTTATCATGATTCCTTACTTCTTACATTTTATTTACTTTTATTATTTTAGTTTTAAAAAGTTATTTGGGCCCAGGCTGGTTGGCTCAGTGGTAGAGTACCGGCCTGGTGTGTGGATGTCCTGGGTTCGATTCCTGATCAGGGCACACAGGAGAAGCGTCTATCTTCTTCTCCACCCTTCCCCCTCTCTTTTCTCTCTATCTCTCTCTTCTTTTCCTGTAGCCATGGCTCCATTGGAGCAAAGTTGGCCCTGGCACTGAGGATGGTTCCATGGCCTCTGCCTCAGGTGCTAGAATGGCTCCGGTTGCAATGGAGCAACGCTCCAGATGAGCAGAGCATCATCTGCTAGTGGGCATGCCAGGTGGATCCCAGTCAGGCACATGCAAGAGTCCTTTTAATCATTCACTCTCCCCCTAATTTCATATTACTAATTTATATAGCTTCTGATATTCTACTACTTGGTTTTTTTTGTTGTTTGTTTGTTTTTTAATTTAGAAATTAAATTTAATGAGATGACATTGGTCCACAAGAACACATAGGTTTCAGATAAACAGTTGAAATGCTATAGAGATATGTACCTTAATCACTTTTTACTATGAACTAATTTGGCACAGTTTAATTGTTCTTAAAGTGCTGCCTTTTCTTACTGTTTTATACCTCTTTCTTTTGTTCACTTAAATTTTTTGTTCTCAAGCATATTTTTTTGTTTCTTCTTATCACTTTTAACTTTATGGTTTATCTCTTTTTAGAATGTCTTTTACTATAGTTTTGATTTTCCATTTATTTTAATCTCTCTTTATCTCTTTATAAATTACTTTTTTTAAAATAACTTTTTTTTTTTTTTTAATGAGAGAGAGAGAGACAGAGAGAGGGACAGATAGAGACAGACAAACAGGAAGGGAGAGAAATGAGAAGCATCAATTCTTTGTTGTAACACCTTAGTTGTTCATTGACTGCTCTCTCATATGTGCCTTTGATGGGGGGGGGGGGCTTCAGCTGACCCAGTGACCCCTTGCTCAAGCCAGAGACCTTGGGTTCAGGCCAGCAACCATGGGGTCATGTCTATGATCCCACACTCAAGCCAGCAATGTCAGGGTTTCAAACCTGGGTCCTCAGTGTTCCAGGTCAGTGCTCTATCCATTGCACTACCTGGTCAGGCTCTCTTCCTATTGAATGATGTGGGACCCATGAATAAGATCAATTTCACTCCCATGATTAGGTTATGTTATCTGACAAAATTGGAGGGATTCTGCAGATGTAATTAAGATTACAGATCAGTTAACTTTGAACTATTCAAAAAGGAGATTATCCTGGATGGACCTGACCTAATTAGGTAATCCTTTAAAAGGGACAGGGCTCATCCTTAAGTTAGAGATTTGAAGCATAAAAGAGATTCTGCAGCTGGCCTGGAAGACCAGCTAATAGCCAGCAAGAAAATAAGGACTCCTGTCATACAACCAACAAGGAAATCAGCTGTATAACAACCTGAAGGAGTTGGAAATGGACTTTCCTGTAGCTGAGCCTCCAGGTGAGGACAAACCAGCTGACACTTTGATTTCAACCTTGTGACACCATGAGCAGAGACTAGCTAAAACATGCCAGATTCTTGACCCACAGAAACTGTGTGATGATAAGTGGGTGGTGTTTTAAGCCACTAAACTGTGGTAATTTGTTACACAGAAATTAAGAAAACAACAACAACTAATCCAGCCTTGGCCGGATAGCTTGGTTGGAGCACCGTCTCCAAGTGCAGAAGTTGCTAGTTTGGTTCCCGGTCAGGTCACAGACAGGAACAGATCTATGTTCCTGTGACAGATCTATGTTCTTCTCTCTCTCTCTCTCTCTCTCAAATCAATCAATCAAAAAAAATTTTAAAAACCACTAAATTTAATTTTAAAAATCTAATCAATCATCAGTAGTATCCTGATAAATCTCTTGAACTGCTGAAATGGAGCTGTTTGTTCATATGACACTGTCAAGTGTACCTCTGAGGAGGTAAAACCTACAATCTCCATTCCCTAAACCCTTTAGACACAGAGCAAAGCCTTTGTACACATCACCACATATCAGGGAGAGGAGCTAAGTAAAAAGTCTAGTTTGGGCTAGGATTCTTAACATAAAAATGATTAAGGTCAACAAATAAACAAAAACGTGGTCTTGAGCCTTCTAACAAGACTTCCTGGAAAGAGGTAAGGTGTAAGAACCCAAACTTGGCATAACAATTATATTTTCCAAAAATAGGCAAGACACATTGCCCATCTCGTGTGATCTTATAAAGTGACTTTGACACTTCTCCCATTGAGAAGTGATTTCCACATCCTCTTCCGTTGACACCAGGCAGACTTGTGAGAGAAATAACACTGTGACTTCCAAGGCTAAACCTCCAGCACATTCATCCTTGAAGTTCTCAGCCATCATGTAAACAATACCCTGAGGTCTCCATGGAAGAAGCAACCTGAAATTAGCTCAAGCAGGAGACCATGTGGAGAGGTCCTGTGACTGCCTGAGAGGGAGAGACATCCCCCTAAACTGTTCAGATCCCTTTTGTTTCAGCTCTAGCCAGCTGACTGCAGTCCTATAAGAGATCCCAGGCCACAACTATCTAGCCAACCCTACTCAAATTTCTGACCTACAGAAATAGAGATAATAAAAACATTCCTTACAGTTTTAAGTCATTAAATTTTAGCGTGATTTGTTATGTAACAACAGATAACCAGAACATTTGAGTTTGAAATCCTGCTCCATAGGTGAATCTCAGTCTTGACTGGCCTCTCTTCTACTCTTTTTTTTTTTTTTTTTTTCATTTTTCTGAAGCTGGAAACAGGGAGAGACAGTCAGACAGACTCCCGCATGCGCCCGACCGGGATCCACCCGGCACGCCCACCAGGGGCGATGCTCTGCCCACCAGGGGGCGATGCTCTGCCCATCCTGGGCGTCGCCATGTTGTGACCAGAGCCACTCTAGGCCTGAGGCAGAGGCCACAGAGCCATGCCCAGCGCCCGGGCCATCTTTGCTCCAATGGAGCCTTGGCTGCGGGAGGGGAAGAGAGAGACAGAGAGGAAAGCGCTGCGGAGGGGTGGAAAAGCAAATGGGCGCTTCTCCTGTGTGCCCTGGCCGGGAATCGAACCCGGGTCCTCCACACGCTAGGCCGACGCTCTACCGCTGAGCCAACCGGCCAGGGCCTCTCTTCTACTCTTACTACTAAAGACTTTGCCCGTAATCTTCCAGACCAGAATTATATAAAGTCCTTCTGGTGTGTAAATTACCTCAATCTCATTCTTTTTTTTTTGAGATTTGGAAAAGTTTGGCTAAAGCTGGGATGATCTTTAATGGCTCTTCCAGTCTTGAGCTACCAGTGTTTTGCTGGGTTAAGTGAGATGAGAAGATCACATATAAAAGTTAGGCTAGATACAAAAGACAAAAAGTATGAAACATGACACTGACCTCAGAGAATGAACAATATATTTAGTGTTTTTTTAAAAGTCAAGCAATGCCTGACTGGTGGTGGTGCAGTTGATAGAGTGTTGACCTGCAATGCTGAGGTCCTGATTTAAAACCCCAAGGTCACTGGCTTAAGCGTGGGCTCATCCAGCTTGAACACAGACTCACCAGTTTGAGCGTGGGGTTGCTGGCTTGAACGTGGGATCATCCATGTGACCCCTTAGGTGCTGGCTTGAGCCCAAGGTTGCTGGCTTGAACAAGGGATCACTGGCTCGGCTGGAACCCCCACCTTGTCAAGGCACATATGAGAACCAATCAATGAACAACTAAATTGCCACAACTACGAGTTGATTCTTCTCATCTCTCTCCCTTCCTGTCTGTCTGCCTCTCCCCTACCCAATTAAAAAAAAAAAGAGTTAAACAGTAAAAGTCAAGCAATGACAAGTGATCTATTCAAAAGTGTTGTGATTTTATGTTAGCATTAGATAGAATGATCATTTTATTTAATACCCAAATAAAAACAGTTTTTTTAATTTTAATTTTTTAAAGATTTTATTTATTGATTTTAGAAAGATGGACAAGAAGTAGTTGCTTCACTCTAGCTGTTCATTGGTTGCTTGTTGTATGTGCCTTGACCAGGCAAGCCCAGGGTTTCAAACCAGTGACCTCAGCATTCCAGGTCGGTGTTCCATCCACTGCACCACCACAGGTCAGGCAGTATTTTTACTTTTTTAAATTAAATTTATTGGGGTGGCATTGGTCATAGTTTCAGTTGTCTCATTTCCTAATGCATTATCTGTATACTGCAACACGCATTCACCACACTAAAGTGAAGTCTCTTTTCATCACCATTTATCCCCTTTAACCTCTCTACCTCCCTCCACCCACTTTCCTTCCCATAATCATCACACTGTTGTCTGTGTCTATGAACTTTTTGTTTCTTTGCTTAATCCCTTCACCTTTTTCACCCAACCCTCCAATACCTTCCCCTCTAACAGCAGTCAGTCTGTTTTTTTCTGTATCTATAAGTCTGTTTCTATGTTGTTTGTTAATTTATTTTGTTCATTATATCCTACAAGTAAGTGAAATTATATGGTACTTGTCTTTCCCTGACTGGCTTATTTCATTTAGCATAATATTCTCCAGGTTCACCAATGCTGTTGGAAAAGGTTATATTTCCTTCCTTCTTATAGCTGAGTAGTATTCTACTGTGTAAATGTACCACAACTTTTTCATTCACTCATCTTCTGATGGGCATTGGGCTGTTTCCAGATCTTGGATGCTGTAAATAACGCTGCAATGAACATAGAGGTGCATATATTCTTTTGAATCAGTCTTTTGGGCTTCTTTTAATATATTCCCAGAAGAGGAATTGCTGGGTCATAAGGCAGTTCCATTTTAATTATTTTTTTTTACATGAGAAGAGAGGAGATAGTGGAACAGCCTCCCTGCATATGCCTGGACCAGGATCCACCCAGCAACCCTGTCTGGGGCCAATGCTTAAATCAACTGAGCTATTTTTAGTGCCTAAGGTTGATGCTTGGACCAACCAAGCTATCCTCAGTGCCCAGGGCCAATGCTGGAGCCAGTTGAGCCACTGATTGCGGGAGGGAAAGAAGAAGAGAAGGGGGAGAGAGGGAGAGAGTAGCAGATGGTTGCTTCTCTTGTGTGCCCTGACCAAGAATTGAACCTGGGAAATCCATATGCCAGTCCAATATTCTATCCGCTGAACCAACTGGCCAGGGCCATTTTAATATTCTTGAGGTAATACCATACTGCTTTCCACAGTGGCTGCAAAAGTCTGCAATCCCACCAACAATGCACAAGGGATTCCTTTTCTCTACATCCTTGTCAAAGCTTGTTGCTTATTGATTTATTGATGCGAGCCATTCTGATAGGTGTGAGGTAATATCTCATTGTAGCTTTAATTTGCATCCTCTAATGATTAGTTATGTTGAACACCTTTTCATAGGTCTATTGACCATCTTTGGAGAAATGTCTATTCAGATCCTTTGTCCATTGCTTAATTGGATTATTTATTTGGTGTTGCCTTTTATAAGTTCTCTATAAATTTTAGATATTAAGCCCTTGTCAGAAGTATCAGCTCAAAACAGTTTTGAAAATAAAAGGGGGAACTCTTGCTAATCACCTTGGAAAACCAGGCATAAACTTGGACTGTCCTGGGCAAACCAGGACATGTGGCCTTCATAGCTATAAAAAAAATATAAGGAGAACCATAGCACCTATTATCATTGTCATACTCACTTAGCCACCCGTAACTTTATTTAAACCTAACTCTTCTACTACTTTGCACCTACTCCCATGCAGCTGGACATGGCTGGGAACACACATCTCCACTGGCTTGTCTGCTTTAAATTCATGGCCATTGATTTTATGTAACCCTTAATGTTGCATAGCAATCGTGCCATATTTCCCACTCTCCTGGACACTTTCACATCTCCTCCTTTTTCCTCCCAAACATTACTTCTTTCTCTATCCTTACACAGAGTTGAAGTTCTCAACCCATCTACCTGCATTCCTGTTCCTGTGCCCATGTGCTCTCTCTGCCTTCTCTCCTGCTATTGTGCAGACACTGTCCATGCTCCTTTTTTTTTTTTTTTTTTACAGAGACAGAGAGAGAGAGTCAGAGAGGGGGATAGACAGGGACAGACAGACAGGAACGGAGAGATGAGAAGCATCAATCATTAGTTTTTTGTTGCGCATTGTGACACCTTAGTTGTTCATTGATTGCTTTCTCATATATGCCTTGACTGCAGGCCTTCAGCAGACTGAGTAACCCCTTGCTTGAGCCAGTGACCTTGGGTCCAAGCTGGTGAGCTTTGCTCAAACCAGATGAGCCCGCGCTCAAGCTGGCAACCTTGGGGTCTCGAACCTGGGTCCTCGGCATCCCAGTCCGACGCTCTATGCACTGCGCCACCGCCTGGTCAGGCTGTCCATGCTCCTTGATGACGGCAACCCCTCCACTTATAGATTACATCCTCCCTACTCTCACCTGCTCCAGATTTTGCCCCATCAGTTTTCCTTCTCCCTTTCCTTTTTCATTAATGTTTTCCTCTTAACATTTTATAAAAATATACTGTTCTATCACCCATCTTTACAAAAGAAACCCCCACAAAAAACCCATCTTGACTCCATTCTCCCCAGTAATTTGTGACTCTTATTCCCTTTACACAAAATTATTTGAAAGAATATTCAGTCTCAAATTTTCCTCTTTTTATTCTATCTTCAACCTACTCCGCTGAACCTGCTCTGATCATGGTAGCTAATGAATTCTGCAGGCTCCATCCAATGTACATTTCTTGTCCTCTCAGCAACAGGGGGGGTCTCTCTAAGTTTTCCTTGAAAGATGTCTTCACTTGGCTTACAGGACAAGCACTCACCTGGATTGATTCCTACCTCTCTGACCATTCTTTCATAATCTCTGTTGGTCCCCACCCCCAATCCCAGAGACTTCGGGGGCTTGGTTTTTAGGTCTCACAGCTTTCTAGCTGCACTTACTTTTTAGGAGATTTTATTCAGCCTCTGAGCTTTCAATTCCATTATCTGATCAATTCCCCAATTTGTAACTCTAACCTGAACCTCTTTCCAGAACACCAATCTTGATTATCCAATGTTTACTCAATATCTTGGGGTAGATGTCTAATAGACATTTCAAATTTAATGGGTCCAAAATTGAATCCCTGCTATTTACCCTAGCACTACTCCTTCAGTCTTACTGGACACAGATAAACGGCAACTCCATTATTCCAAGTTACTTGGACAAAATAGCTTGGTGTTACATTTGACTCCCCTTTCTCTCATATCCCACAGTCAACCCATCAGCAAACCCTATCTGTTCTACCTTCAAAATGTCTTCAGAATTAGACAGCCATCATCTCTTACCTCTAACCATCACCTCTTACCACCATCTCCCAGCTCCTAACTTGCCTTCTTGCTCCTGCTTTTGCTTCCCTTTGGTCTATTCTCAGCATAGCAACACTGTTATTAGATCCATTGTTAAGTCCTAAATCATATCATGCCACTTCTCTGCTCAAAACTTGTATTTCACTAGGGTAAAGGAAAAAGCATGTCCCCTCCCCATCACCTCTTTGACACCTTCTCTTTCTCTTCCTCTCATTCACTCTGCTTTAGCTCATTGTACCCTGGTAACCTCCATAGATGTCAGGCATATGTATTTGCTCATGTCCCATGAGCAAATGATCTTGCCAAGAGCCATGTGAGTTGAATGTGGAAGCTCAGAGCCAAGACCTTGATTGTGATTTTATGAAAGATTCTGAGCCAGAACCACTCTAGTTAAGCCATTCTGTCTTGTTTTCCCTTAGAAACTCTGCAATATAGTCATCTTCAGCTGTTAAATTGGGAATAATTTGTTATACAGCAATAAATAACACTGACATCATATCTAAACCCATCCCATGATACATTATATCGACTCCCCTGCTTTTTTATTTATTTATTTTACAAAAGTACTCGTGAACATTTAACAGACTTTCTTCTATGTGGTTTCAACCTACCAGCACACTGACCCTACCAACACCCTAATCTTCTCCTCAGCTCTTCTGCTGAAGAATTTGGCCTTCATAATTGCAGGCTGCTTTGGGAGCTTCCCCTCCAGAACTTTAAGTAGCAGCATCACACTACCTCTTACAGGAACAGCTCCAGCCTTGTTTTTGGTAGCATTTACCTATGTCTGCTCACTGACCAAGGGCCACAGTTTATTAAAGTTGATAGTTGGGCAAAAGCTCTGGTTCTTTTTCAGTGGTAATGCATCATCCCAACTTTCCCAAAGCAATCTGGGTGATATTTGTCAAAGCTGATACTGTGATGATGCCAGCCCCCAGCATTACCTCGGCCTCTCTAGTGCTTCCTCTGCTCACCAATGGGGCTGTGGCCATGGCTTATGTGACCCCAAACTTTCTGGGTCTTCCTTAGTCTGGATGGATTGTCACTGGCTGAGATGTAAGAGCCCTGCCTTCTTTTTTTTATTCTTACCATTGATTACTATCTAACATACTATATATTTTTATTTATCTTGTGTTTGTCTTTCTCTTCAATTAGGATGTAAACTCCTGGTAAGCAGGAGTCTCTTTTTGTCTCTTTTCTTCACTACCATATCCCCAGCTATAGAACAGAGTCTAGCATATAGTGGGCATGCAATAAATAATTGCCAAACGAATGTATAAATAAAAAGATGGATCTAATTTTAGCCTTTTGTCTTAAATTCTTGTATGTAAATTTGTTATCCTAAACATTTACTCACAGTACTTCATATACAGTATTATTTTTATTCTAAAACCTGTATAGTCAGTTCTGTTATAGCATAATATACATGTTCCTAAAAATCACCAAACTATCCAAAAGTCATGAAATTAAACAGGGCTTATGGGAAAAATGGGGTTAGAGGGCACAATACCCAAAAACTTTGTCAATAACAACAACAAAAATATATACAGAAAACTAATAAAATGGTAGCATGTTACACATGTTAAGTGGTAAAAAAATAAATAAATAAGGCACTATACCTTGAAACAAACCTGTACATATGGAAGTGTTATTGGCAGGGGTGCAGCTTATGAGTTACAGTAAAGTGCTGGAAAGAGAGTTATGGTATTGGAAAGAACACTATAACACCAGCTATGGACAGGTTTGGTTATACACTTTATAAACTTGGGCAGTGGTAGAAATTTGACGGGTGTGTTTATATACATTTCACATAATCCTACCCTCCTTGGTTCAGCTGGGTGCATTTTTCTTCATTCCCCTACTGTTTCTCAGAGCAAAATCAAACATAAGCAAATGCTGACTTTATATTATGCTCAAATTCCTCCCTAATATATGACTCATATTGAAACAAATTTATGTTTTAAAAAACCTTAGAGCAGAACTGCTTGTATCTTTGTTTATATCATTTCCTGAGGCCATAATTTGTCTTCTTTGTCCTTTTTGTCTGGCTAATTCCACCCTTGCTTTAAGGTGTATTTTTTTATTTCTTTTTGCAAGAGAGAGAGAGAGAGAGAGAGAGAGAGAGAGAGAGAGAGGGAGATTGAGAGACAGGGGCAGATAGACAAGAAGGGAGACAGATGAGAAGCATCAATTCATAGTTGCGGCACCTTAGCTGTTCATTGATTGCTTTCTCATATGTACCTTGACCCGGGGCTCCAGCTGAACCAGTGACCCTTGCTCAAGCCAATGACCTTGGGCTTAAGCCAGCAACCAGCAGCCATCTTTGGGCTCAAGCCAGTAATCATAGGTTCATGTCCATGATCCTATATTCAAGCCGGCAACCCCTCGCTCAAGTTGGTGAGACCATGCTCAAACCAGATAAGCCCACACTCAAGCCGGTGACCTCAGGGTTTCATACCTGAGTCCTTAGCATCCCAGGCCAATGCTCCATTCACTGCACCACCACCTGGTCAGGCCAAGGTATATTTTCCATTGTCTTTTTTATTATCTACATGGACTTAATCTTCTTTGAACATTCTTATGCTTCCTTCTCACTTCTATTTTACTGCTATTTCACTTTTATTTATCTTAAAAGCTCATAATATAAATTCTCTCTACACTATGTGATTATGTTGATCTCTCCAACTAGCTGTAAACTACTTGAGGCAAGGGTAGCCTCCAATTCATTGTCTCTCTTTGCTCATCTCCCAACACTCATCCTAAGATTGTTTTGTATACAATGACTATTGGAAAATTATTTGTTGAGCCTGACGAGCAGTGGTGCAGTGGATAGAGGGTCGGTCTGGGATGCTGAGAACCCAGGTTTGAAATCCCGAGGTTGTCAGCTTGACAGCAGACTCATCTGGGTTGATCATGGTCTAACCATTTTGAACATGGAATCATAGACATGACCTCATGGTCACTGGTTTAAGCCCAAAGGTGGCTAGTTTGTCACTGGCTTGAGCCCAAGGTTGCTGACTTGAGCAAGGTTCACTGGCTCAGCTGGAGTCCCCCAGTCAAGGCACGTATGAGAAAGCAATCAATAAACAACTAATGTGTCACTACTATGAGTTGATGCTTTTATCTTTCTCCCTTCCTGTCTGTCTATCCCTGTCTGTCCTTCTCTCTCTCTTAAAAAAGAAAAAGAAAGAAAGAAAAATTATTTGTTGATTTGATTTTGATCCTAAGGCAGAACTGCATGTAGCTTCTTTCATGTCACAAGTTGGTGCCTAATGAAAGAAGAAGGATAACTCTTGGAGAAAACTTGGACCAGGAATGAGTAGAAGAAACCAAAACCTGAGAACAAAGATGAATGTGGAGTTAGGTAGGTAATGAGTCCCAAGGAAGGAGCAATGTTCAATGACCACAGCTTGGCCAGTTTAATCAGGGGTTTAATCTTGGAATACCTGAGTTTTGAACAAGATTTTGAAAATACCAGGCAGAGTCATAAAATAGATAATAGGAGTGCTCTAGGTACCAAAAGTTAGGGGTTGGGAAAGGGAGTAGGGTAACTCACTGATGGAGCATCAATCTGAGAAGTAAAAAATGGGGCTGGATATCTCAGTGCTCAATTTCAGGAGGTATCAGCTGGATGGCAGTGCCAGTTAACCTCCTGTATGGCAGCTGGAAATAAGTCTTTAAAACTGACGACCCACCTGCTTCCAGGTGTCCTTCAGGTTGTGTGTGTGTAGAGGAGCCATGGGGTCAGAGGGTGTGCAGATTGTGCATAATGCTAGAACTCACTCTAGGGGTCTAATTAGGGTCTGTGGCAAAACAAACAAACAAAACCCTTCATTATTAACTCTAAAATAAGAGCTCAGGTTTACAGTTATTTTATGTGTGCTGTGCATATTCATCAGCAGAAACTAAAATCCCTTCTCTACTTTTTACAACTCATAAGGTTCTCTTTTTTGGATCACCCTCACCGCTTCTCCATAAGGAGCCCAAAGGCTCTTGCATTTCCCTAACATTGGGGAAGAAAACTGTTTTCTTTCCTACCCAGCTTAGATTAATTGTCTGAGCCTTTGTAAATTAGACCAATAATAGACAGATTAACAAGAGAAAAAGAAACAGAAGTTGTTAACATGTATGATTAACATGAATACACATGAGAGTACTCAGTGATGAGTAACTCAAAGGGGTAGTTAGAACTTAGGTTTATATAGCTTCTTTTTCTTTTTCTTTTCTTTTTTTTTTGTATTTTTCTGAAGCTGGAAATGGGGAGAGACAGTCAGACAGACTCCTGCATGCGCCCGACCGGGATCCACCCGGCACACCCACCAGGGGCGAGGTTCTGCCCACCAGGGGGCGATGCTCTGCCCCTCTGGGGCGTCGCTCTGCCGCGACCAGAGCCACTCTAGCGCCTGGGGCAGAGGCCAAGGAGCCATCCCCAGCGCCCGGGCCATCTTTGCTCCAATGGAGCCTTGGCTGCGGGAGGGGAAGAGAGAGACAGAGAGGAAGGAGGGGGGGCGGTGGAGAAGCAAATGGGCGCTTCTCCTATGTGCCCTGGCCGGGAATCGAACCCGGGTTCCCCGCACGCCAGGCCGACGCTCTACCGCTGAGCCAACCGGCCAGGGCATATATAGCTTCTTAACAATAAATTTTTTGGAGAAGCAACAAGACAAAGGAAAAAGACTTTGAGTATCTAAGGCAGCAATTAGTGAGAAGGTAAATATATGTAAACACTAATGGATAATAAGGCATGTTTTAGTAAAGTTTGTTCAGTAGATTCCTCTAGTGCCATCTCTGGATTGTGAAGGGTCTAGAGTCTAAAACTTGTCTTTAGTGATTTATCTCTGTCCTTCTTGGTAGAGCAGGGATGGGGGACACCTTTACAAATTTATGTCCTGCTTTTAGGCAAATCAAGGGAGCACAGAGAGCTTTTTTTGTGTCTAATTCTTCTCAATTCCCTTCAGCTCAAAATAATCTTTATGCCAAAGTGGCGTATTTCAGGGTAGTATAATATATTCTGCTACCTGCATTGACATTCTGGGAGTAGGCACTCTAATTCTCTGTCCCTGGTATTCCCTGCAGTATCTTAATTTCTATTTTGTTGAACTTCCTTAGGAACTTGGAGCCATTGCTTAGCACTAGCTGCTTTGATCATATAGGATCGTTCTCAGACCTTGGAAGATGGTGCCATCCTCTGTGTCTACACCCTGTGTGTGTTGACCAGAGGACCTTCCCATATATCAGAAGTAGCCAGTCTATGATTAGGATATGTCAGAAAACACACACAAACATACTGGGAGGGTGTGAAAACACAAGGCTCTTGTTATCCCAGAACTGCCCAGTGGCTGTGCTGCATGGATCAGGAGAGCTAAGGACACAGCTGCTGCTGGGGCTGCTGTTGCTTGCTGAATGTTGCAAAACCAATGATAATACCTCTATCCCTGTCTTTTGTTGCTGAGAATTCAAAATGAATTATCAACATACTGAATGGCAGTCCATCTTAAACATTAAATTTTTTTCTCTTTTCTGCCCTCCCCTAATCTGGGGAGTGGGAGTTTAAGAAAGCTAAGATAAATGGCCTAGGAGAAGGCAGAAAGACATTTTTGAAAAGCTGATTTTCCAGTTTGACCGGTCAGTAGATTGCAAGGTCCAGCCACTTTCCCCTCCTCCCAAAACATGACTGACTGCCCACAGATCAGAAATTACACCGCTATTCATTTCATTGGAGAGAATTAACTGGTTTGATAGAGGTAAACAGTCAAATAAACACTGTGCAAGGTTTGGTAAATGTTTTAGATTAATTAAGCACAGGAGAGTCATAATGATCTTTATAGAAGGTGATATAATTTAACATATTAGGATTAAAGCAACCATGTGAATAATGCTTTTGATAAATAGGCACCAACAAAGATGTTTTGAGAATTGTTTTTAACTTATGGGGGGAAAATAAATAAATTTTAATTTTATTTATTTGTAACTTTTCCCCCTACAAGTTGGAAAGATAGCACCGTTGTCTAAAAAACAGTAGCAAAAATTTTCAGTCTAAGGAAAGAGTTTTGAGTTAGAATACTCATCAAGGTCTTGAGTCTCCACCCCTGCCTGGGAGTTGCTTTGAGTTATAGAGCACGCAGCAGCCCCACAGGCTCATCACTGTTTTCCTGTCTTCACCAAGGACAGCGGTGGAAAGGGGGAAGTGTTACCATCTCTGCTTTGGAGGAGAGTATGGTCAGTAGTTGCTGCCGTCACCGTTGTGGCCATTTTCATGCAGGTTCCCATTAGATTTGGGTGGACAGTAAAGAAACAGTCGAGCCAAAAAATGGTGGGCCATTCCTTTATTCAAGATTCACACCAGCTGATGAGCAAACACACACATAGGGCTCACAAAGCCACTGACACATTCTCCAGTTCCACAACCAGGAGAATCTTCTCCAGTTCCTCCTAGAATCAAAGGCCTCACCAGTTCCAAAGCCCCTCACCTCTGGTTCCCATCTGACAACATGGCTTCTTACTCTGCAAAACTGGCTTCTCTCTCTTTCCCTGTCATCTTGGCTTCTCTTTCTTCTCCTTCCTTCTGTCTTTTTAAAACTTTTCTGGCACCAAAACTTCTCTTTCAGAACACATTAGCATAACAATGACCCTTCCCAAGCAGGAAGGTTATTAGTAATTTCACAGATCACATACCTGGCGCTGCCTAGCACCATTTTTAACAATAAAAGTGAGCAAACTCAAAATTTACAAACCATTTGCCCAACAAGGACTAATGAGATTCTGTGTGTCCTCTGCTGTGGGGCACTTCCAGAGCCCCCAGTTTACCCTGTGCAGGTCTAGAGGCCTCTCCTTCTCTGCCATCATGAGGGATTGTATTAATCAGCTCAGGCCTCCATAACAAAATACTGTAGACTGGGTAGCTTAGACAAAAATTTATTTTTCACAGTTCTGGAGGCTTGGAAGTCCCAGATCAAAGACCCGCAGGGTCAGTTTGGTAAGAGCTCTCTTCCTGGCTTATAGATGGCTGCCCTCTCACTGTGACCTCACATATTGGGAGGGTGGGGAGAATGAGTTTTCTGGTGTCTCCTCTTATAGGACACTAAATCTGTCAGGGCCCCACCCTTGTGACCTCATTAACCTTAATTACTTTCTTACTCCAAACACAGTCATGTTGGGAATTAGGGTTTCAACATATAAATTTGAAGAGAGGCACAATTTGGTTCATAGTATTCTAACATTGGCCCCCCAAATTCATGTCTTCTTGCATGCAAAATACATTTACTCCATTCCAACAGCCTCCAAAGTCTTAACTCATTCCAATATTAATCCTAAGATATAAAATCATACATAAATATCAACTAAATCAGGTATGCATGCCACTTGAGACACATTCATTCTGAGGCAAAATTTTTCTCCAGCTACGAACTTGTGAAAACAGACAAGTTATGCAGTTCCAAAATACAGTGATGGACAGGCATAGCCTAGATAGCTCCATTCAAAATGGGAGAAATCCAAAAGAAGAAATGAGCAATGGGTCCCAAGTAACTCCAAAACCTAGCAAGGCAAATTCCGTTAGACTTTAAGACTAGAGAACAATCTTCTTTGGCTCAATACCCTGCCTTCAGTACCCACTGCAACAGTGTTCCAGTGGTCCTACCTCCACAGTTCTGACCCTAACACTCTGGGTCACCCATCCCCAAGGCTTTAATCAGGGGCCGTTAGTCTTGTTGAAACCTAGGCAGCAGCCCCACTCTTCAAAACCAAGGAGGCAGTCCTGATGATCTCTGAATTACCTTAAGGATCATTCTTTCCCTCTCTTGAGAATAGCACATATTTGTATAGCAGCTAAATAGCTCTTTGGTCCAGTTCTGTAGGATCTAAAAAGTCCACAACCTTCCTTCATTTCATCTTATTTTCTCTGTCCCCTTACTTCACACCGACAGTGTCTTTGCTTGTATATTCACATTTATATTCCTGGCTCTTACAAAGATAGCTGATTAAGTCCATGAGTTGCACCCATGATCTCTTTATGAAGTCGTTGTTTAGCCACACCTTCAGTGTTCTCATTGAAACAAGCTTTCCCATTTATTATTGTATGACTAGGATGATAATTTTCCAAATCTTCAAGTTCTGTTTCTTTTTGCTTAATAATTCCTTCTTTAATCCATTTCTCTCTTTTTACATTTTATTATGAGAGTTGGGAGGAACTGAGCTATTCCAATACTATGTTTAAAAAAATCTCCTCAGCTAAATATCTAATTTTATTGCTTGCAAGTCCTACCTTCCACAAAACAATAGAAGGTAGTTAGCCAAGTCTTGGCCATTTTATAACAAGGGTCACTTTTTCCTCCACTTTCTAGTAACATATTCCTAATTTCCACCTGAGATCTCAGCAGAATCACCCTTAACATACCTATTTCTAGTACTTATGTGAAAATCTGTGAGCTTCTCCCCAGTTCACAGTTCCGCATGTTTAGGTATTTATTATAGCAGTACCCTATTTGTTGGTACCAAAATCTGTTATTCAGGATTCTCCAGAAACAGAGAACTGTATAGGAGATTTATTATAAGGAGTTGGCTCACATGATTATAAGTCCCAATATCTGCAATCTGCAAGCCAAAGACTCAGGAGAACTGATGATGTAGTTTGAGTCCAAGTTCGAAGTCCTGAGAACCAGAAGAGTTGATGGTTTAAGATTTAGTCCAAAAAGTGACAGACTTGAGACACAAGAAGAGCTGATGTTTCAGTTTGAGTCCAAAGACAAGAGAAGACCAATGTCTCAGCTCAGTAGTCAGGCAAGCAGAACTCTCTCTTACTCCACCTTTTTGTTTCTTTTAGGTCTTCAATTGATTGCATGACATTCACCTCCATTAGGGAAGGCAACTCACTTTACTCAGCCTACCAATTCAAATGTTAATTTCATCAGGAACACCTTCACAAACACACTCAAAATAATGTTTGACCAAATATCTTGGTACCCATGTCCCAGTCAAGTTGATCCATAAAACTACCCATTACAGGGATTATCCAGGGAAGTCATAATAGATAGTGTAAACTTTTTCTTAACAAGCAAGGTCCCACTTCTAAGATTCTTTGAATGCCAACTTAATTCTGTTCAATCTAATTTGATTCTAGCTGTGAAATAGATTGTTACCATAGATGGTGAGATCATCTCTATAGTGGTCTTCTTGTAGATGAGGCTTGGTGTCCTGGGCTGGCTTATAGTTTCTATAATTCTAGTCTCTAGATGGCAATACTGTCATAAAATAGGCAAGAGTTATGGGGAGGGAAGGAGGGAGAAGCTGTATTAGATCAGTGATTCTCAAGGACTCTCTGAATTACTGAGGAAGTTTGTTCAACAGCAGATTTTGATTAGAAAGCTATGATGTGAAGCCTGAGATTCTACATTTCTAACAAACTCCCAGGTGATGTTAATGTTGTTGGTCGAGGGACCACACTTTGAGTAGCAAGGCACTAGATAAGCTTAAAGGTTTCTTCTGAGTCTCTAAATTTGGTCCAATCCAACAAGTGTTCGTTGAGAACTTATTATGTGCAATAATGCAATGAGTTAGCCAATAGAGGTATTCAATGTTTCCTGTCTTCAAAGAGCTACTTGTATTGAGAAATCTGAATGGATAGCCACAAGTACCACAGATTAAGTGATGGTGCAACCTCTGAGTGTCTCGTCTTTTAGGAAGGCATTCTCCCTCCCTGAAAATTTTAAATCAATGTTTCCTCCATTTTTTGAGGAAGCCAAGAATCTGCAATGTAGTTTAGCCACCTAGAAAAATAACAAGAGAATAAGAATAATACCAAGATCAGTTAGATGAAAAAGTATAGGGTTCTTTCTAATCCCCTGGGATCAGCCGTATTGGACTACAACCCTGAGCAAACTGAGAGCACACAGCTTAATGAACAAAGTAGCCCTGAAAAAGGACACCTTTGATCCAATAGTCTAGAGTCAGAGTTCTTCTAGGAAGGAGCATAGAGGAGATACTCAGCAGGGAGTGGCTAACTCTGTGGGCCGGGATCAGTGGTGCTCCAGTGGGAATGGCCATTGGGACTACAGAATATCCAGTGCTACCAACAGTCCTTCCCCAAGCTAGGACTAGTTACCCTGGTCCTTACATTCAACTTGGAGTGGGAAAGGCGGTGGGGTGGTGGGGGAGATTGGGAGCTAGTTAAGGAAACTGGTAAAACTATACACAAAGATGGGAAGAAGCAGTGGCTCTTTGGGTAGGGTGGGGAGCAATTGCTGGCACAAAGGAGGAAGGGGACAGAGAGCAGGGTAAGACCCCCTTAGGGCCTTGGCTATTAAGTGAACAGCCAGTTGCAACAGGCAAAACACTTGCAGAGTGGGCATTTTTATAGTGAAGAGCTCAGGCCAGTCTTGCAATTGTTGGTGATGAGCAGAATCCACTTCTTGGAACAATCCTTCCCACACACCCCAGTTCTCCAGCCCTAATCTCCAGTCTCTTCCCTCCACGGAGGCCCTGGTACAGTTGAGGGCAACTAAAAGGCCTGACAGAGACCTTCCCTGCTTGGTTCCTTGATCCCCTCCCAACAGACAGACAGACAGACAGACAGACACACACACACACACACACACACACACACACACACACACACACTCTCTCTCTCTCTCTCTCTCTCTCTCTCTCTCTTAACCAGGCCACTGACTTGAGCTCAGAATGCCTGGAGCTGGTGGGGGTTGAAAATGAGGGAGGAGGAGGGAAGGAAGAGGAGAATCAAACAGAAACCTTCTCATCTTTCTATCAGCAGCCATGCAAGGAATATTGTTCAGCATGGCACAAAAGCGGCACTGAAAATAGCTGCAGCCAGAGCGGGCTGCCAACCACTGCCTGAGATAACGTCTACTCCGAGACAGTGGTGTCTTTGTGGGGCTGTCAGTGTCCCTATTGTTCCTGAGCCTATTGCCTGGGGAATATTGTTCCCAGCTTTTGTCTCCCCCAGTTCACTTTTGTTTGCCTTTACTTACCATTTCATTCCTCACTCCCTTTGTGCTCTCCCATTCCCTTCTTTGTTTCTCCCTCTGAACCTGCCTGTGGCTGTGGATTGGTGCCCAGGAGACAATAGGCCCTACCCCTTCCCGACTTACCGCCCCACCCGGAACCATGATGAACCACATACAACGCATAGTTCTGTTCCTTCTCTCCCTCCCAAGTGGCTCTAAGATATCCCAAAGGTGGGAGAGGCTTAAGGGAGGGTAGGTTCCAAGCTACCCCCTCTCCTCCTGGTAACAGGAATAAAGGCTGGTGAAATATTTGGTTCCCAGAGGGAGTCTGAAATACCTGGGCTGGGTCGCTGCTTCTTTCTGGATCTTTTGTTTTTAAAATAGGTTTTCGGTCCTGTCAAAGGAATAAGGACAATTCATGCTCCAGATCCCCAAACCCTATTTCAAGTACCCTGCCCGCATTTCTCTGACCAAGGCACTCAGCTTTCCACCCTCCCTCTCTCTCAGCCTCCTGGATCAAAGGGACTTCTGTTTATTTGCACATTCAAATCCAGACTGCCTCCAGTAACCCGATCTAGTCAGGCGCCAGGATGGTGCAAGAAAAGCCCTGCCTGCACCCCTCCCCCATATAACAAACCTTTTGGCAGAACTGGGTAAGAAAGGGAACAGGGGTCTCCTGGGGTCAGAGTTGGGAGTGGAAGTGGAGCTGGGTAGTGGGAGAAAGAAAACAAGACCTCCAGTCCTTTTAGAATGGCCTCTGGTTCTCTCATCTCAGTGGCGGGAGGTGTGTGTGTGGGGGAACTAAGGCATCAAAAGACATTTAGAAAACACGAAATCAAGCCCTGAGCTTGCCTGTCAACCCGCAACACACTCAGGTGTCCAATTGCAGTCCAGTGGAGAGATTCCTTTAGTTCCAGTTAGGAGAGTACAGGTCCGAGGTAGTCCTTAAGGAGTTGGGATGGACTTGAGGTTGCAGGAGCAGTTTAAATAGAAAAGTGCTTTCTCTTCTACTTCCCACAACTCCCTGCCTTTGTACAGATGGAGACAGTGATTGGAGAATCGAGGAAGCTTTTACTTTGTGGTGGGGAGTTGGGGGAAGGCTAGGAACAAGGGTGTCATCTGAAACCAGAAAGGAGGCTCTACTCTCTCATTGTTCCAGTTCCAAGGACAATAGGAATAGTCTCCAGAGAGCCATTGTTTCAAAAGCTGGAAATTGGGTAGGGGATTTCCGGAAAGTTTGAATGGAAGCCAGGCTTTGCTGAGAGGAGACAGGAGCAGGAAGAAGGGGAAGTAGAAAGGGAGGGGGAAGTCTGGGGTTAGGGACACCAGTACTAGGCCCGGAGGACAGATCTGGCTTCCTGATTTCACTGCTCCGAAGCCAAGACTGCTCATTTTTGTTCTGATTCTTGCTATGCCCTTCCGCCTTGTCTCCCTTCTCCAGCCAAAATTAGCTCTAGATTCTTAATACTCTTAAGCATAAAGGGAAGCAAAAATAACTTGTCCATGCCTTGAGGGCAAGAATTCATTCTGATCCACCTGCTCATAACACTGAGCCTGGAGCATAGTACAAGCTCAAGAAACACGTGAAAACAAATAAATAAAGACAGAATAAACTCTTGACCCTAGACAGTCCCTTGAACTATTTCAGAACTTTCAGGAAGGTAGACACAGAATTGAAAGTTTGAGTGAGAAAACCTAAAGGTAGGAATAATGAGGATTTAATAATAGGTCGGGCGCATGGTGCAGAATGTGAGGTGGATGTGCTTTGGACAGCAAAGGCACAGCAATGCAGAACAATATTTTGACTCTGGAATAAGATCCCCTACCTCAATCCTCTTTTCCAGTTCACCCTGCATAGTCAGGGATTTTTTTCTGAGATACAGATGTGATCACATCTCTTCTCTGTGTAAAATTATTTGGTGGCTTCCCCCTGCTTCCAGGCACATATGAGTCTTTGAAATTGGATCATTTCGATTGTTCCCTGTACCCACCACAGGTAACTGGTGCCCAGCCAGCAGCATTGAAGCCACTCAGTAAACCTGGAACTGAATTAACTGGCAATTGTGTGAGTTAATCTTGCCAATTCTACAATGCTCCCTGAATGGTATTGCAAGTTGGGTACAGTCAGTGATTTTGACACTTAATGTTTTCTCTATTTTTATAACTATTGATTTCATCTTTGAAAGGAGCCAAACACCATGAAAATCAAAACACTTATATTTATTTTAAAAATTGAGACCTATCCCATTTAACTAGAATATAATTGAAAACTAGAAAGTAAGCTAATGTACACTGTGGAGCAACCAGCAGTGATGGCATAAAGACAATATGTTCAATTTATTTGAGACAACAAAATATTTCCCTATATCTAGAGGTAGACAATGAAATATAAGTGGAGGTCTGAGAACTTCTCCTAAAGGGGGTTGACTCAGGTGGGAAGCATACCTTTTTGCCCTTCTTATCTTCCTCTTCGTCCTGCTGGAATGTGGCTGTGATGACTGGAGATGTGGCAGCTATCTTGCGATTGTGAAATGACATGAGTTTGAAAGCCTTATGCTGAGGAAAACCAAACGGAATAATAGAAAGTGCTTGGGTCCCTAATGACTGAGGAGCCACAATACTAGCTTCAAACTGCCTACTTATGAAATTTATCTATGTGGGGTAAAAAAAAAAAAAAGAAGAAGCTTTTATTTGGCCTTTATGAGTCAAACACAAGTCCAATTAAAATAGCAGCATGATTTATATCAACGAGGAAAGAAATTTCTATACCATTTCTTCCTGTTTGCTGAACTGGTAGAAAAAAGTAAAGGAGTCAGAAGACATAACCCGTTGTGTACTAGAGCACGTGAATAATCCTTTGGGTTTTCAAAGTGAAACCGCAAGCTGAGCCTGGAGGCAGGGGCTAGAGAGACACAACTGCCCTGCACAACAAAGCGAGGGGAATCATTCAGAGGCAGCTGGAGAGCAGAGAGAGGCCAAGCAACATGCAGAAGCTTGCTATGGGTGGTACCTGGGCATTGAATGAAGAGGCAGCTGACAGCCTGAAAGAAGAGCGGCGATCTCTAAAAGAAGACATAAGAACTATTGAATAAAACAAAAACAAAAACAAAACCCTACAGAAGTTTATTAATATTAATGATACAGAGTAAATTTAAATAGTTTTATAAATTTCATCATTCGTCTTAGACTTCTGCAACGTTATACAAAATGGATGATTCAAAATGATGAGTACATGTCATCAAAATAAGTTTGCTCTATTTAGTGATGCAGGAACCAAGTTCTGGGTCAAGACAAAAGATGGAGCAGATGCTGAAACTTCCTCCTTCTCTGAACACGTAAAATAGATTTTAAAACTCATAGCCACACTTGAAAACAAGAAAGGGAAATATTAAAAGCTTCCAAAAAGGGAGAATAGATTATTTACCAAGGAAAAAGAATCACATCGATACCAGACTTTCTCATAAGGAACAGCAGATGCTGTTGGGCAAATAAGTTTGTAAAATTTGTGTTATTTAAGTTTGCTCACTTTTATTGTTAAAAATGGCGCTGGGCAGCACCAGGTATGTGATCTGTGAAATTGTTAATTACCTTCCTGCTTGGGAAGGACCATTATTATGCTAATGTTGCTGGAGGAGAGGTTTTGTGCCAGAAAAGTTTTAAAAAGAAAGGAGAGGAAGAAGAAGAGGGAGAAAGAAGCCAAGATGGCAGGGAAAGGGAGAGAAGCCAGTTTTGCAGATTAAGAAGCCATGTTGGCAGATGGGGAACCAGAGGTGAGGGGTTTGGGGACCGGTGAGGCCTTTGATTCTAGGAAAAAAAGGAGAAGATTCTCCTGGTTGTGGAACCAGAGAATGTGTCAGTAGCATTGTGAGCTCTGAATGAATGAAGAGGGAAGTATTTTCCCTATGTGTTTGCTTGTCGGCTGGTACGATACTTGAATAAAGGAACGGCCCACCATTTTTTGGCTCCAGTTTCCTTACCATCTGTGCAAATCTAATGAGAACCTGCATGTGAATGACCACGATGGCGGCAGATACTGGCCCAACAGATGCCAAAAGACAATGGAATAAAATCTTCAAAATAGTGAAATAAAATAATGGTAAATGCAAAATTCTGTGCCCAGTGAGATTATGATTTCAATGTAAAGGTAAAATAAAGACATTTTCAGGCATGCAGGGACTCAAACATTTTAGACTCCCACTGAAAGAACTGTTTCAATGAGAGGAAAAGTGAATCCTCAAGGAGAAAATATGGGATGTAAAATTCAACGGCTGATTTTACATATACCATGTGTAATTTAAAAAAAAAGAAGAAGTACTTAGGTAAGTGATGTTACAGTAATAAATTATATTGCCTCAATCCAAAAGCTCATAATCCTAAGGCTGATTGAAATATAGGTAATTTATTCTGTGTTTCTTGCTCATGTTATCTCTGCTTCATGTTGGCTAGGACTCAGCTCTACATATCTTCTTCATTCTGAGATTTAAGTGGAAGCAAAAGTTTCTGCTGAAGAGAAGCTGTTTTCATAGGGAAAGAAAAGTGGACTTTCTTTAAAGAAAAAAGTTTTTTCTTTAGTAACCAAAGAAAAGCTATGGTTACTAAAGTATCAGCTAAGAAGTAGGACATCGCTTTTTAACCCATAAAGCAAGTCAAGTCCCAAGCCTGACATGTGTGGGATGTGTCCTGAAAATCACTGGCAACAGGAAAGAATACATACAATTCTCTCAGAAAAGACTGAATAATCTGGGAACAATAATATAATTTAGCAAAAAAAACCCAAACAAACAAACCCCAAAACAAAAAAAACACCAAAAACCAACAACTGGAAAAATATGACTGTTACTACTATCAATTCTGGAAAGGAAAATATAGAAAATAATATTCTGTATTTTCTTTGTATTTATTTATTTACTTACTTATCTATTTATTTTAGAGAGAAGGGAGAGAGAGAATCATCAATTTGATGTTCTACTAATTAACGCATTCATTGGTTGATTTTTAATTCCCCCCCCCCCATTGATTTGAGAGTGGGAAAAGGGGAAGTGAGAGAAGATGAGGGAGAGAGAGACAGAAAAGCATCAACTCATTGTTCCATTAGTTGTGCACTCATTTATTGCTTCTCCTATGTGCCCTGACTGGGGATCGAACCTATGACCTTGGTGCATCAGGATGATGCTTTATCTATTGAGCCAACTGGCTAGGCCCACTTGTTGATTCTTGTATGTGTCTTGATCAGGGTTCGAACCTGCAACCTTGGCGTATCAGGACAATGCTCTAACCATGTGAGCTACCTGGCCAGGGCCTCTGTAGTTTCAAAGTTCTCAAAATGAACAAAGAAGACAAAGAAAAAGTTTTATCTACTAAAACAAACAAACATATCTGTATTCTCATTTTCTTTTTAGCGAGTGAGTGAGAGAGAGAAGGACAGACAGACAGGAAGGAAGAGAGATGAGAAGCATCAACTTGTGGCACTTCAGTTGTTCATTGATTGCTTTCTAATATGTGTCTTGATCGGGGGCCTTCAGCTGAGCCAGTGACCCTTTGCTCAAGCCAGTGACCTTGGGCTCAAGCCAGCCACCTTTGGGCTCAAGCCAGCAATCATGGAGTCATGTCTATGATCCCCCGCTCAAGCCAGCGACCCCACGCTCAAGCTGGAGAGCCCTCACTCAAGTTGGAGACCTCGGGGTTTCAAACCTGGGTCCTCATTGTCTCAGGTCAAAGCTCTATCCTCTGTGCCACCGCCTGGTCAGGCTGTATTCTGACTTCTATAACTTAATATTAATTTTGTGAGTATAGGGGAGGAAAAAATAAACTTTGTCATGATTGGGCCCTGGAAATTGAACTGACAAAGATTAACAATAGAAAAGCAGGCCATTAACATGTGCAAAATGCATACACGCTGGGGAAACTCAGTGATGAGGAACTTAAAGGGGTGGTGAGAACTCAGGGCTTATAAAACATCTTAGTAAAGAGTGGTACATTTGCAGAGAAGTGACAGAAAAAAGAAAATGAATTTAGGTTTTCAGGGTGGCAAACTGTGGAACAGTAAGTATATGGGAAAACTAACGGAAGATCAGTGTTTTTTCAGTAAGGTTTGCTTGCAGACGCATCTAAGCAATGACTGTCTTCCTCGCGGCCATAAATCTTCCTCTGGAGCGGAAATTTATGGCAGTCCTCATGTCTCAGAAGTTTCTGCTTTCAGTCAGATAGGGAAAGCTCTAAGAAGGCTTCTTTCTGCATCTGTAGACTCCATTTGCCTTCGGCTCACAAGAATCCTCGTGTCAAAGTGGCATATTTTGGGGTGGCATTTTCTGATCTACAGGAGCATTTGCTCGCAACACTAATTGTCTGACCAATTTACTTATTTATTTTTTTAAAAGACAAAAATACTAATTTTAAAATGTGTTTACTTAAAAAGCATTCAGAATGTCAGCAAAAGAGCTGCAAAACTTTTTTATTCATTTTTATTTTTTTGCAATTACAGAGTGGTAATCAGTTACTAGAACAATTATTTCATATAAGTGGCACCAGAGACAACTGAAAATGAAAAAAACTATCACCCGATAGACAACTAATTTGTGCTGTGCACCAGCAAGAACCTGCTTTAAATTTCCATGCTGGTTTACAACCCCCATACTGTACCAGGCAAGGTTAGTGGCTATTGAAAAGACCACCAGGACAGGGCTATCTGAAGACACATTTGGCAATGTGTGAGCATAAAAACAACAACACACTGTACAGTTTAAAAATGGTTCTTACACACAGCCTTACATTTCAATTTTTTTTAAACAAGTGAGTTGTGAGCAAGGGGGTTAAGTACTTTATAGAAAAGAAAAAAGAAACTGTGTTAAAACCAATATATTCATCATCATTATTTTCTTCATCTTCATCCACCTCCTCCTCCTTACCCTTTTCATCTCCCTCCTCTTCCTTTTTTTCTTGCTTTTCTCAACCTGGCGCACTCCCTCCTTTCCCGCATCAGGCTTTCCTCTAGCTCGGTGTGCGGCAGCGTCCTTTTCGTATCCCTCCTCCAGCTCAGCCGCCTTCTTCTCATCAGGCTGCTGCCACCTGCAGCTGCGTGACTCCACAGCTCTCCCCGCTTCTTTGCAGCATCACCAATGGACAGGCTGGGATGCTCTCCTTTGATTTTGGGGCGGTTCTCAGAACAAAACAAGGGAAAGGCGGAAGGAAGCTTCTGGGATGCATTGGGATCCTTGAACTTTTTTGTTGCCCTTTTAGGAGGGACATAAGTTCCATTTCTCTTTCATAATGGCCTGTCTGCCTTTGCCATGTCTTGACATTTTCCTTTCTCTTTAGCCGATATAGTGTTCCACCTCTCTAAGCACTTCTTAGAAAACTCAGAGAAGTTGACAGAAACATCAGGGTGCTTCTTGTGCTCCTCCCGGTAAGTTTGTACAAAGAAAGCATGTGATGGCATTTTTGCCTCTTGGCTTCTTAAGGAGTACAGAGTCCGGCTCCCACTTGCCCTGTGCGGTCTCTTCCCATTTACTTTTTTAAAGAAGTAGAGATGGAATATGGTTTAGAAAAACCAAAATAGATGAGATAATAGAACTCTGGGGCCTACAGGGTAAAAACTAAGGCACATTTCCCAAAGACTGTCTTTCTGATGTTTTATTTCGTGTAACTATGACTCTGCATGCCATATAGCTTTAAGTAATTAAATGTAAAGCTTCATTTTTAAAAAGGAAAAGGCACCAAATAATATTGAGCACATAAAAATACTGGGCAGTAAGAAAATTATGAAGACATATTCTTACCAACAACTTAGGTTTTCAGTTATCAAGATAAATTGTGAAAGATTGTGAAATGGATCAAAAAAATTGTCAGATACCCTTTTAGGTTATCTGATTCTGTGGGATTTGCACCTTTCATTGTCTTTGAACTATTTTACAACATTGGAAATTGTAGATAACATAGCAGTGCCAATAATTCTGTTTTATCCACACGCGAAATTGTCCAGTGAAAGTATGATTGATTTCTCTCCCCTAAGCCCAAAAAGATAGTTTCACATCTATTTGTAGGTTCATTTTTTTGGCCTACATATATGTCTAGTCTTTGAATTCTCTTTTAGGCTCTGGCCAGTTGATTCAGTGGTAGAGTGTCAGCCAGATGTATGGAAGTCCCAGGTTGGATTCCTAGTCAGGGTACACAGGAGAAACTACCATCTGCTTCTTTACCCCTCCCTCTCCCCCTTCTCTGTTTCTCTCTCTCTTCCCGTCCCACAGCCATGGCTCAAATGGTTTGAACAAGTTGGCCCTGGATGCTGAGGATGGCTCCATGGCCTTGCCTCAGGTGCTAAAATAGCTCAGTGCTTAGCAATGGAGCAGCAGGCCAGATGGGCAGAGTATCACCTGGTAGGGGGCTTGTCGAGGCATGTGTGGAAGTCTGTCACTCTGCCTCTCCACCTCTGACTTAATAAAAAAAAATTTTAATTAAAAAAATTGAATTCTTTTTTAAACTGGTTGAAACATCTTACTTATTCTTTAATTAATGCATGAGTTAAATAAAATCTTTGATGTGTTGATTTTATATTTGTAAGGGTGTCATAATTTCATTTTTTAAAAAATTACCCTTTAACACTGAATATTTCACAAAACTTCATTTATTATGAACAGTTAATAGGAGTCAGCCCCTGATGTTATATGTTTTTGCAAACATATGTTATAGGATAATATTTTGAATTATTAGCTGTTGCCTTTCCCCATGATATTTTCCTTAACTCACACACCATTTTGTCCAAGCTTGTTCCATTCAGATTTTCAAATAAATAAATTCAAAGACAACTGTGCATTCTCGGGCTGGGAGTAAGGTGATGACTTGGCAGTGGCTAGAAAAGTAGAAGAGGAGAGCCCAGCTGCAGGAGGAGTGGGGGGAGGCCACCTGGCTCACCGCTGGCTCCTGACTGCTGCCAGTATCCTGACTCCCTTAGTAGCCTTGATTTCTGAATACTATCCAAAATTCTTTCAATAAATTTTCTTTTTTGATTTACTTGATGTGAGCTGGTTTCTGTTATTTGCAATCAGAATAACTTTTTTTCCCCCCCGAAGTGAGAAGTGTGGGAGAGGGGAGCCACAGACAGATAGACTCCCGCATGTGCCCGACCGGGATCCACCTGGCATGACCACTAGGGGGTGATGCTCTGCCCATCTGGGCATTGCTCTGCTGCGATTGGAGCCATTCTAGCACCTGAGGCGGAGGCCATGGAGCCATTTTCAGTGCCTGGGCCAACTTTGCTCCAATGGAGCCTTGGCTGTGGGAGGGGAAGAGAGAGATAGAGAGAAAAGAGAAGGGGAAGGGAGGAGAAGCAGATGGGTGCCTCTCTTGTGTGCCCTGGCTGGGAATCAAACCTGGACTTCCACACGCCAGCCGATGCTCTACCACTGAGCCAACCGGCCAGGGTGCAATCAGAATAACTTTAATCAAAACAAAGTAGCAGCAAGAAGGAGGGCATAAAACCATTACCTTGGTTAAATTTAAGTTTCTGCCTATCTGCTTAGATCCTTGTGGCTGAAGAAAAACACCCAACCTCACTGACTTGTTCTCACTTTAAATTCATGGTTGTCAGTCCCAGTGAATTTTCATGCTGTCCAGCAATTATCTTTTCCTCTCCCAATTTATTTCCTCTTCCTCTGTCTCCTTTCTCCTCATACCCCCAATAACTCCTCCAATTCAGCATCCTGGGGAGTAAACCTGGCTTGCTTCTTCACTGAGAAAACTGAAACTAGTATAACTTCTACAGAATATCACACTTCCACTCACACAGCTTCCAAGATATCATGATGTCTTGGGTTCTTTTCTACCTCACCAATTCCTCCTTCTCAGTCTCCTTTGCTACCTTCTTCTCCTAAGCCTCTAAATCTCTGCTAACATGTTAGTCACTAGCCTCATGGCTATAAAGCACTAGAAATGTGGCTAGCCTGAATAAGTTGCTGTAAGTATTCAACACATGCAAGACTTCAAAGACTTACTAGGAAAAAAGGAATATAAAATATTTTATTAATAATTTTTAGGCCCTGGCCGGTTGGCTCAGTGGTATAGCATTGGCCTGGCGTGTGGAAGTCCCGGGTTCGATTCCAGGCCAGGGCACACAGGAGAGGCACCCATCTGCTTCTCCACCCCTCCCCCTCTCCTTCCTCTCTGTCTCTCTCTTCCCCTCCTGCAGCGGAGGCTCCATTGGAGCAAAAGATGGCCCGGGTGCTGGGGATGGCTCCTTGGCCTCTGCCCCAGGTGCTAGAGTGGCTCTGGTCACGACGGAGCGACGCCCCGGATGGGCAGAGCATCGCCCCCTGGCGGGCGAGCCAGGTGGATCTCAGTCAGGCGCATGCGGGAGTCTGTCTGACTGCCTCCCCGTTTCCAGCTTCAGAAAAATACAAAAAAAAATTTTTTTATAGCCTGACCAGGCGGTGGCACAGTGGATAGAGTGTCAGACTGGGATGCGGAGGACCCAGGTTCGAGACCCCGAGGTTGCCAGCTTGAGCATGGGCTAATCTGGTTTGAGCAAAAGCTCACCAGCTTGGACCCAAAGTCACTGGCTTGAGCAAGGGGTTACTCGGTTTGCTGTAGCCCCATGGTCAAGGCACATATGAGAAAGCAATCAATGAACAGCTAAAGTGCCACAACGAAAAACTGATGATTGATGCTTCTCATCTCTCTCCGTTCCTGTCTGTCTGTCCCTATCTATCCCTCTCTCTGACTCTTGCTCTCTCTGTCTCTGTAAAAAAAATAAATAAATAAAAATAAATACTTTTTTTTTTTTTTTTTGTATTTTTCTGAAGCTGGAAACGGGGAGAAACAGTCAGACAGACTCCCGCATGCGCCCGACCGGGATCCACCCGGCACGCCCACCAGGGGCGACGCTCTGCCCACCAGGGGGCAATGCTCTGCCCCTCCGGGGTGTCGCTCTGCTGCGACCAGAGCCACTCTAGTGCCTGGGGCAGAGGCCAAGGAGCCATCCCCAGCGCCCGGGCCATCTTTGCTCCAATGGAGCCTTGGCTGCGGGAGGGGAAGAGAGAGACAGAGAGGAAGGGGGGTGGGTGGAGAAGCAAATGGGCGCTTCTCCTGTGTGCCCTGGCCGGGAATCGAACCCGGGTCCCCCTCACGCCAGGCCGACGCTCTACCGCTGAGCCAACCGGCCAGGGCCAATAAGTAATTTTTATAGTAATCACATGTTGAAATAACATTTTGGATATCCTAGGTTAAAGTAGTTTAAAATGAATTTAATCAGTTTCTTTTTTTAAATAAGGCTAAGAGACAACTTAAAATTAATATGTCTCTTATTGTATTTCTATTGTCAGCACTCAGACTTTGATCTCCTATTCTTCCTCTACTCTTACACTCTCCTTCAGTTATATGGGTTTTTTGTTTTGTTTTTTTACAGAAAGAGGGAGAGAGAGAGACAGACAGACAGACAGACCAGAATAGATAGACTGGAAGGGAGAGAGATGAGAAGCACCAAGTCTTTGTCATGGCACCTTAGTTGTTCATTGATTGCTTTCTCATATGTGCCTTGACCAGGGTGCTCCAACTAAACCAGTGATCCCTTGTTCAAGCCAGCAACCTTGGACTCAAGCCAGTGACCTTTGGGCTCAAGCCAGCAACCATAGGGTCATGTCTAGGATTCCATGCTCAAGCTGGTAATCCCACGCTCAAGTTGGTGAGCCTGTGCTCAAGCTGGCAACCTCAGGGTTTCAAACCTGGGTCCTCAGCATCCCAGGCTGATGCTCTATCTACTGCACCACTGCCTGGTCAGGCTCAGTTATATGGTTTTAAATATTTTATTGTGCCAGCATATATCCCGGCCCTCTCTCTTGAGCTTCTGGCATGGGTATCCACTGGCTTATTCCTGTTCTCCACTTGGAAGTGTACTATGTATCTCACACGGATTCTTCCTTGGCTGTCCCTATCCCTGCAGATGGCAATTCTGTCCAGCTTCTTTTCAAAAGAAAGCCTTGGAGTCATCTTTAACTTCTTTCTTTCTCTCAAATGACACATTCATTTCTTCTGGTGGGCTTATATTTAAACTATATCTAGAATCTAATCATTTTACTATGATGGGATTCAGGACACACTATCCCCAAACAAAGCACCTTGGCATGTTGAACATTTTAAGCTGAAGGAATACAAGAAACAACAGAATCAGGAAGATCACTCTGACTTTCCCTCTCTCCCCTTTTCTCCTGAAGCAGGTCCTAAGACCCTCATATCAGTGGTGCCCTCCCTATGCCCCAGGAAAGGAACATTCTTTTTTTAAAAAAATTTATTTAATTTCTTTAATTTTATTTTTTTACAGAGACAGACAGAGAGTCAGAGAGAGGGATAGACAGGGACAGACAGACAGGAACAGAGAGATGAGAAGCATCAATCATCAGTTTTTCGTTGCGACACCTTAGTTGTTCATTGACTGCTCTCTCATATGTGCCTTGACCACGGGCCTTCAGCAGACTGAGTAACCCCTTGCCCCAGCCAGCAACCTTGGGTCCAAGCTGGTAAGCTTTTGCTCAAACCAGATGAGCCCGCGCTCATGCTGATGACCTCGGGGTCTTGAACCTGGGTCCTCGGGAAAGGAACATTCTTATCAGAGGAGGAACACAAACATGCAGAAGAATCTGAATGAACAGGCCTTGCTAAGTTTTTACGAGTTTACTACACTTAGCTCATACTCTTTGCCATGTCATATCTTTCCATGACTTTCTGCTCTTCTTCAAACCTAGTACAGTATTAAAAACACTCAGATTTAACAATATTTTCAAGTCTTTATTTCCTTATGAAGGCTCTGTGTCATGTAAAATAAATATATATGCTTTCCTCTTATTAATCTTTATCAATTTAATTTTCAGACCCAATTAGGGACCCTAAGTGAATCAAAGACATGCTGTCCTCATCTACAACCAGTTTCCCTCCTACCATCATTTCTTGCCTGGATTACTAAAATAGTAATAGGTCTCCCTGTTCTCTTCTAACAGTTCTCCTGGCTATTACACTTGTGTCTGTTCTCAACACAGCTCCTGAGGGATCCTTGTAAAATGTAAACGAGTGCTATCACTGTTAAAAGTCTTGCTACAATTCCTCAAGTGACTCATAATAAAAACCAAAGTCCTTACCCTGCCTAAAAATCTGACATGATCTGACCCCCATCACTTCTTTGACCACATTACCCACTGCTCCTATTCTCTACGCTCTAGCTACACAGCTATTCCTTCCCACGCCAGGCATGCTACTGCCTTCAGGCCTTAGTATCAGTTGTTTCCTCAGCCTGGAATACTTTGCTCTTAGAAATTGACATGGTTGAAAACCTTCAATTTTCACAGAGCTGAAAATCTTAGATATTCTCATGGCTGAATATCTAATTCACCTCCCTCAACTTTTTGCTCAGCTGTCACATTCTAAAAGACGTTCCTCGGCCCTGGCCAGTTGGCTCAGCGGTAGAGCGTCGGCCTGGCGTGCGGGGGACCCGGGTTCGATTCCCGGCCAGGGCACACAGGAGAAGCGCCCATCTGCTTCTCCACCCCCCCCCTTCCTCTCTGTCTCTCTCTTCCCCTCCTGCAGCCAAGGCTCCATTGGAGCAAAGATGGCCCGGGCACTGGGGATGGCTCCTTGGCCTCTGCCCCAGGTGCTAGAGTGGCTCTGGTCGCCGCAGAGTGACCCCCCGGAGGGGCAGAGCGTCGCCCCCTGGTGGGCAGAGCTTCGCCCCTGGTGGGAGTGCCGGGTGGATCCCGGTTGGGCGCATGCGGGAGTCTGTCTGACTGTCTCTCCCCGTTTCCAGCTTCAGAAAAATACCAAAAAAATAAAAATAAAAAATAAAAAAAATAAAAGACGTTCCTCTGTTTAAAATTGCAATCTACCATCCTGACCTGTGGTGGCACAGTGGATAAAGCATTGACCTGGAACACTGAGGTCACTAGTTTGAAACCTTGGGCCTGCCTGGTCAAGGCACATATAAGAGTTGATCCTGCCTGCTCCCTCCCCTTCTCTCTCCCTCCTCTCTAAACTAAATAAATTTTAAAAAATAAAATAAAATTGCAATCTACCTTTCTGCTCCCCATCTCCTTACTCCCACCTAGGTATTTTTCTCCAAAGTACTTATTTATCACTTTCCAATATCCTGTATAATTTACTTATTTACACTGCTCACAAAAATTAAGGGATCAGAGACCGTGCAGATACTCCAGTACTTTCAGCCTTTTGTATAGTGCATTTTCACTGATGAAATAAAAGTTGAGATTGCATCTCATTTGCATAATTGAACAATTTCCTTTGACTTGTCGTTTGCTTTTCTGATGTTCATTTTTTGTTGTTGTTGTTTTTTTACAGGGACTGAGAGAGAGTGAGTTAGAGAGAGGGATAGATAGGGATAGACAGACAGGAATGGAGAGAGATGAGAAGCATCAATCATCAGTTTTTTGTTGCGACACCTTAGTTGTTCATTGATTACTTTCTTATATGTGCCTTGACCGTAGGCCTTCAGCAGACCGAGTAACCCCTTGCTCAAGCCAGCGACCCTGGGTCCAAGCTGGTGAGCTTTTTTGTGTTCAAGCCAGATAAGCCTGCGCTCATGCTGGCGACCTCGAGGTCTTGAACCTGGGTCCTCCACATCCCAGTCCAACACCCCATTCACTGCACCACCGCCTGGTCAGGCTCTGATGTTCATTTTTAATAATAAAAAAATCAAATGCTTCTTTTATCACTTCATATTCATTTTGAAATATTTTTGTGAGCAGTATATTATGTTTATTGTTTATTGTTATCCCACCCACTGTCAGTGGAAGCTTCTCTCAAGCAAGGAACCTGTGCCTCTTGTTTCATGCTGCAGTCCATGAGCTAACAACAGAGTCTGGCTTATAGTAGAATGAATGAACATTAGACTAATCAGAGTAGGTTAATTATTCAAGTTGGCCAAGCTGGAAGAAGAAAAGAAAAGCAGAACCACAGCTCAGATTCTGAAACCCAAATCAATAAATCAGTTACTTACCAGGCCCAAATGCAACCAATCAAATGCTCTAATATGCTTTTGTTTGTTTATTTGCTTCAGACTGGTTGATACACTTGATTGGGAAAATGTGGGATTCTGAAAATCTCACTGGAATATGGGAAAAATATCAAGGGTTGCTGGATCCCTGACCCTGGCTTCCTAAGCAGTCTCTTTTTATGCATGCCTTTCCTGAAAGGGGGTTCCTATTCCAAGACTAGAGATGGAATGCAGTTAGGGGGCAAGGACAACATTCCAGGGGAGATTACAGAAGATATGTTCACTGCAGTCTTCCTATCTACCTCTTTGTTCTGGGTCTATGCCTGGAGGCTAAGGCCGGTAAGCTTAAAACAATTGATGATGCTAAGAAATGGAAGACCCGCAGTCTTGGGCAAGGCCTGATATTTCAGCTCAGTAGGAATTGGGGTACAATGGGAAGGTCCAACAATGTTACTAACATTCTTTCATTTATTGAGTTCCTATTATGTGTCAGACACATTTTTGACCTTGAGGAAACAGTGATAATTAGTATAAGGCCCCTGCTTTCATGGAGCTGATGTTCTGGTTGGGGGAAAAAAAATAATGAAAAATGACTAACATAATTGAGATCCTGGTACTTGATAGGCACTAAGTAAATGAAAATGTGAAAAGGCTTTAGATAGGATAGCCAGAAAAGACCTTGCTGAGAAGGTGACTTTTCATATGAGACTGAGATGATGAGAAGGATCCAGTCATGCAGAGAACATTGCTGGGGTGGGGGTGGAATAGCAAGCACCAAGGCTCTGGGTTGAAAAGGATGTTCATGGAGAACAAAGGAAGTTTATGAAGTTCAAGAGTAGTGAGAGTGAGCCTGATCGGTGGTGGTGCAGTGGATAGAGTGTCAACTTGGGATATTGAGGTCCCAGGTTTGAAACTCTGAAGTTGCTGGTTTAAGTGTGGGCTCATCCAGCTTGAGCGCAGGCTTGCTCGCTTGAGTGTGGGGTAATCAACATAATCCCATGGTCTCTGACTTGAGCCCAGAGGTTGCTGGCTTGAAGCTCAAGGTTGTTGGTTTGAGCAAGGGGTTACTGGCTCGGCTTGAGTCCTCCACCAACCTTCTACCAAGGCATGTATGAGAAGCAATCAATCAACAACTAAAGTGATACAACTACAAGTTGATGCTTCTCATCTCTCTTCCTTTCTGTCTTTCTCTCTCTCTAAAACAACAACAACAAAACAAAAGAGTGAGAATGATTAAAAAAGGAATATAAGATGAATGGGGACAGATGGATGAGGTCAGACCATCAATGGACAGGCACAAACAGTTATAAAGATGTGAATATCATATTCTGATTTTAATTTTATAAATAGTACCTAAATTGTAGGAACAGTTAAAAAAAGCTAGTAGGAGGCCTGACCTGTGGTGGCGCAGTGGATAAAGCATCGACCTGGAATGCTGAAGTTGCCGGTTTGAAACTCTGGGCTTGCCTGGTCAAGGCACATATGGGAGTTGATGCTTCCTGTCCTCCCCATCCCTTCTCTATGCTCTCTAAAATTAGTAAATAAAATCTTTAAAAAAAAAAAAAAGCTAGTAGGATAGTTCAGGTGAAAGACAATTACAGCTTGAGCAAGTGAGGCAGTGGTTGTAATAGAAATAAAAAGACATGAATGAACTCAGAAGATATTAGATGTTTTGGAGCATGGAAGGCAAAATGCACTGGATAATTAACCAAGGTAACTTTTATATGACAGAGAAAAGTAAGAAGTACATAACTGTGTATTGTCTAATACACACTAGCATTTGTACACTTCTCAAATTGGCAGATATAAATACATTCATTAAAAACCCCAAAGATACAGCCTGACCAGGTGGTGGTGCAGTGGATAAAGTGTTGGCCTGGGATGCTGAGGACCCAGGTTTGAAACCCCGAGGTCATGGGCTTGAGTGCAAGCTCATCAGACTTGAGTGTGGGCTCCCTGGTTTGAGCACAGGGTCACTGGTTTGAGCAAGGGATCACTGGTTCAGCTGGAGCCTCCTCCCCCAGTCAAGGCATGTATGAGAAAGCAATGAACAACTAAGGTGACACAATGAAGAACTGATGCTTCTCATCTCTCCCTTACTGTTTTTCTGTCCCTTTCTGTTCCTCTCTCTGTCTCACTGTCTCTCTCTCACTCATTAAAATCAACAAACCCCCCAAAGATACAATCCTTCTATAGCATATAAAAATAAGAAGCACAGGCCCTGGCTGGCTGGCTCGGTGGTAGAGCGTCGGCCTGGCGTGCAGAGGTCCCGGGTTCAATTCCCGGCCAGGGCACACAGGAGAAGTGCCCATCTGCTTCTCCACCCCTCCCCCTCTCCTTCCTCTCTGTCTCTCTCTTCCCCTCCTGCAGCCGAGGCTCCATTGGAGCAAAGATGGCCCGGGCGCTGGGGATGGCTCCTTGGCCTCTGTCCCAGGCGCTAGAGTGGCTCTGGTAGCAACAGAGTGACACCCTGGAGGGGCAGAGCATCGCCCCCTGGTGGGCAGAGCGTAGCCTCTGGTGGGCGTGCCGGGTGGATCCCAGTCGGGCGCATGCGGGAGTCTGTCTGACTGTCTCTCCCCATTTCCAGCTTCAGAAAAATACAAAAAAAAAAAAAAAAAAGAAACACATAAACTTAAAATTATACCTAGTGATCAGTAGTTCAGTATTCTATCTTAGAAATAATTTAGGAATTTTGGCTATAAAGACAATAGCCTAGTCACCTGAGCTACTCACCAGGGCCAAATAGTTCTTTTAATAATAATGATCTGTTAGTTGTTAACTCTTTTGATCCTTGTATATCTGGAAGTGTCATGTCACTTTTGAATGATAATTAAGTTGATGCTGATTTCTAAGTTGAAAATTATTTTCTCAGGTTCCAAGATGGCCACAGAGTAGGCAGATGCTCCAACTCCCACTTCCCAGAACCAAGGTGGATTACAACTTAAATTTGAGAACACTCATCGTGAAAGACAAACTTTGGACTAAACTAAGAGGATTCTACAGCCAAGGACCACCAAAGAACCCATACTGAGACTCGTAGAAAAGGCAGAGACGTGGAAAAAGTTGCCCTGCTCCCGGGAGTGAGCTGCACCTGGGAGGGACTTTCACAATGGGGAGGGCTGTCCAGCGAGTTGTAAGTCCTTGTCCCCAAAATCGGAATCCCAGCCTAGAGCTCTGGATCCTGGAAGGGGCTTACGGACTATATTTAGCTGAGAAAAAAGCCTAGACACGGATAGAGAGAAGGAGGCAGGACTCTCAGACCCAGGCTTTGTATTATAGGAACTTCACAGAGACCTTCACTCACAGCCACTTTCCCGGGGCCTCAGGAGGACATCCTAACCCCTGGGCTGAGTCACTCCCCAAATCTAAAGTGAACATTTTTCCTGGGAATAGCATCACCAGCAAAGGAAAGAAAGTGCACCATCCACCAGAGGCTCCCCTACCCCAGCTAGAACAAAGGCACTTAGAACCAGGCACCATGTTAGGGACACAAATAGGGAATACAGAGGTCTAAACTACCCCCCCCCCACTGCTGAGTGCTCGCCCAGGGCAAGCAGGCCAGAGGCAGCAGCTGCAGAAGAAGCACAGCTGCGGAAGTTTGAGTGGGCATGCACAAGCCGGCTGTCAGCCGGGAACTGCCACTGCAGCTGCGGAGGTCTGGGCTCACACACAGTTCTGTTTGCTGAGTGGCTCCCCCTTGGCGGGGGGCGGAGGCCCAAGCATCAGTGGAGGGGAAACCTGTGGGCATGCCAGAGCCTGCCAGTGAGGGCAGAAGTCACTTTGGCTGCTGCGGGGATCCAGGCCCACACGCAAACCTGCTCGGGGTGTGGGCGTACCCTCAGCGGCAGCAAAAGCCGGGGCAACCTCAGTGGTGATCTGAGTGGGTGCCCACAGCCCCCCTGAAGCAGCTGCTGAGGTCTGAGCCAACCAAGGCAGCCCCAGAAGTGGTCTGAGTGGGGGTGTGCAGCCCCACCTGCAGGGGTGAAAGCCAGGGCAGATGCCCAAGCCCATGAGCAAAAGTGCATGTAGTGCACACTGGCTCTCAGAGGCAGTGGAAGGTGGGGTGGCCACAGAAACAGTCCAAATGGGTGCGTGGGCACACGCGAGCCCGACCAGGGCAGCGTGGGTCGTGGAGGCGGGTTGGCACCAGCAGCACCTGAGCCCAAAACCCCAGGCTGCAACAGTGGCAGTGGCCTGGTAGACAGACCACACCATGGGAGCACAGGGGCCACACCCACTGGACCCCTGTGACTACACCCTACTGAGTGCTAAAAAAGAACAATAAACCAAAATAAAATAAGTAAATAAAATGTCTGGATAGAATGATACCTGAGGCTAAGGAGTAGGCCACATCTAATACAATACCTAATCACTGACTTACAGTACTGAGCCCAACAAGTATCCAGCAATAAGAGGCAACAGAGAGCGGATATCAGGGGAACTTGAAGTTTTAAAGGAAGTTCTCCCAGGCCAAGAGTAGATAAAAGCAAGCCTAGGAGTGCAGTTGATATTTACAACAGCACCTGGACCCAGCAGAGACAGCCACAAGATCTGGATATCCTGTAGCTCCCAAAAGGTGGATAAGAACCAGTCATAGGCAATGACTCCCACTGCTCTGTTCCAGGCCTCGGCCAGGAAGGTCCAGGGTAACATAGATAAAATGGGAATCCAAATGAATCAACAAGAGAAACCCCCCAAAAATGAACTGAGTGAGATGGAAATAAGCAAACTACCGGATGCAGAGTTTAAAATAATAATTATTAGAATACTGAAAGATCTTAGAACAACAATGGATGGATACAGTGAGCACATAAATAAAGAGATAAAAAGCATCAAAAAAGACATTGAAATAATAAAGAAGAACCAGTCAGAAATGACAAATACAATATCAGAAATGAAGACTACACTAGAAGCAATAAAAGCAGGTTGGATGAAGCAGAGGATTGAATCAGTGATTTGAAGTAGAGATAAACAAAAACACAGAAGCAGGGAAGCAAAAAGAAAAGAGACTGAAAAACTCTGAGGAAACTCTATGAGAGCTCTGTGACAACGTAAAGAGAAACAACATCTGCATTATAGGAGTTCCTGAAGAAGAGAAAGAACAAGGGATAGAGACCTTGTTCAATCAAATCATAGCTGAAAACTTCCCTAAACTGATGCAGGAAAAGGTCACACAAGTTCAAGAAGCACAGAGAATGCCATTAAAGAGAACCCCAAAGACATCTACACCAAGATACAAAATGATTAAAATACCAAAGCTAAGAGAAAAAGAGAAAATATTAAGAGGTGCTAGAGAAAAAAAGGCTATCACCTACAAAGGAGCCCCCATAAGGATGACAGCTGACTTCTTAACAGAAACACTTGAGGCCAGAAGGGTATGGCAAGAAATATTCAAAGTAATGCAGAACAAGAGCCTACAACCAAGACTACTTTATCCAGCAAGGCTATCATTTAAAGTTGAAGAAGAAATAAAAAAGCTTCCCAGACAAAAAAAACAAACCTCAAGGAATTCAATACAACCAAACCAATGCTACAAGAAATGTTAAGGGGCCTGTTGTAAACAGATAAAAGGGGGAAAAGAATATAGGAAAAGAGGAACATAGCTTTAAAGAATAAAATGGCAGTAAACAACTAAATATCAATAATAACCTTAAATGTAAATGGATTAAATGATCCAATCAAAAGACATAGGATAGCTGTATGGATAAGAAAACAGGATTCATACATATGCTGTCTACAAAAGACACACCTCAAAACAAAAGATGCACGTAGACTGAAGGTAAAAGGATGGAAAAAAGTATTTTATGCAAATGGAAATGAAAAAAGCTGGGGTAGCAGTACTTATATCAGACAAATTGGACTTTAAAACAAAGGATATAGTAAGAGATAAAGAAGGTCACTACATAATGATAAAGGGAGCAATCCAATAGGAAGATATAACCATTATAAATATTTATGCACCTAATATAGGAGCACCTAAATATATAAAACAGACTTTAATAGATATAAAGGGCGAGATCAACAGCAATACTATAATAGTAAGGGATTTCAATACCCCACTAACATTACTAGATAGATCCTCAAGAAAGAAAATTAACAAAGAAACAGCAGACTTAAAGGACACACTAGATCAACTGGATTTCATAGATATCTTCAGAACGTTTCACCCTAAAGAAGCAGAATATACATTCTTTTCAAGTGCTCATGGTACATTCTCTAGGATAGACCACACATTAGGGCACAAAAGCGGTCTCAACAAATTTAAGGAGATTGAAATCATATCAGGCATTTTCTCTGATCACAATGGCATGAAACTAGAAATCAACCACAACAGAAAAACTGAAAAATACTCAAACACATGGAAACTAAATACCATGTTATTAAATAACGAATGGGTTAACAATGAGATCAAAGAAGAAATACAAAAATTTCTAGAAATGAATGATAATGAGCATACAAAAACTCAAAATTCATGGGACACAGCAAAAGCAGTACTGAGAGGGAAGTTCATAGCACTACAGGTATTCCTTAAGAAGCTAGAAAAAACTCAAATAAACAACCTAACCCTGCATCTAAAAGAACTAGAAAAAGAACAGCAAGTAAAGCCCAGAGGTAGTAGAAGGAAGGAAATAATAAAGATCAGAGTGGAAATAAATGACAAAGGCTAAAGAAACAATTCAGAGGACCAATGAAACCAAGAGCTGTTTCTTTAAAGGGTAAACAAGATTAATGAACCTTTAACCAGACTCATCAAGAAAAAAAGAGAGGACTCAAATAAATAAAATTAGAAATAAGAGTGGAGAAATAACAACTGACACAACAGAAATACAAAATATTTTTTAAAAATACTATGAAGAACTGTATGGCAAAAAATTAAACAACCTAGGTGAAATAGAGAAATTCCTTGAAACATTTAATCTTTCAAAAATCAATCTGGAAGAATCAGAAAACCTAAACAGACCAATTACAACAAATGAGATCGAAACAGTTATCAAAAAACTCCCAAAAAACAAAAGCCCTGGGCCAGATGGCTTCACTGGTGAATTCTACCAAATATTCAAAGAAGAACTAACCCCTATCAATCTCAAGCTATTTCAAAAAATTCAAGAAGAAGAAAAACTTCCAAGCTCCTTTTATGAGGTGAGCATAATTCTGATTCCAAAACCAGGCAAAGACAACACAAAAAAATAAAATTATAGGCCAATATCCCTGATGAATTTAGATGCTAAAATTCTCAACAAAATATTAGCAAACTGGATCCAGCAATACATGAAAAAAATCATATATCATGATCAGGTGGGATTTATTCTGGGGAGGCAGGGATGGTACAATATTTGCAAATCAATCCATGTGATTCATCACATAAACAAAAGGAAGGAGAAAAACCACGATAACTTAATAGATGCAGAAAAAGCATTTGATAAAATTCAGCATCCATTCATGATCAAAACTCTCAGCAAAGTGGAAATACGGAGAATATACCTCAACATGATAAAGGCCATCTATTGCAAATCCACAGCCAACATCATAATTAATGGGCAAGAATGAAAAGCAATCCCCTTAAGATCAGGAACAAGGCAGTGGTACCCCCTTTCACCACTCTTTTTTTATTTTATTTTATTTTTTTTAAATATTTTTCTGAAGCTGGAAACGGGGATAGTCAGATAGCCTTTCACCACTCTTATTCAACATAGTACTGGAAGTCCTAACTACAGCAATCAGACAAGAAGAAGAGATAAAAGGCATCCAATTTGGAAAAGAAGAAGTAAAACTATCATTATTTGCAGATGATATGGTACTGTATATAGAAAACTCTAAAGTCTCAGTCAAAAAACTACTGCACCTGATAAATGAATTCAGCAAGTGGCAGGGTACAAAATTAATACACAGAAATCAGAGGCATTTTTATACACCAACAATGAACTGTCAGAAAGAGAAATTAAGGAAACAATCCCCTTCACTACTGCAACCAAAAAAATAAAGTACCTAGGAGTAAATTTAACCAAGGAGGTTAAAGATCTGTACTCGGAAAATAACAAAACAGTGACAAAAGAAATCAAGGAAGCATATACCATGTTCATGGTTAGGAAGAATAAACATCATTAAAATGTCTATAGTGCTCGCTTCGGCAGCACATATACTAAAATGTCTATATTACCCAAAGCAATATATAAATTTAATGCAATACCAATTAAAATAACAATGACATATTTCAAAGATATAGAACACATATTCCAAAAATTTATATAGATCCAAAAAAGAACAGGAATAGCCTGAGCTATCTTGAAAAAGAAGAATAAAGTGAGAGGTATCACACTTCCTGATATCAAGTTATACTACAAGGCCATTATACTCAAAACAGCTTGGTACTGGCATAAGAACAGGCATATAGATCAATGGAACAGAACAGAGAACCCAGAAATAAACCCACTCTTTTATGGACAATTGATATTTGACAAAGGAGGTAAGAGCATACAATGGAGTAAACACAGTCTCTTTAACAAATGGTGTTGGGAAAATTGAACAGCTACCTGCAAAAAAATAAAACTAGACCACCAACTTACACCATTTACAAAAATAAACTCAAAATGGATAAAAGACTTCAATATAAGTTGGGAAACCATAAGCATCTTAGAAGAAAACATATGCAGTAAGCTCACCGACATCGCTTGCAGCAATATATTTATTTGTTGATTTATCTCCATGGGCATGTGAAATAAAGGACAGGATAAACAAATGGGACTATATCAAACTAAAAAGCTTTTATACAGCTAAAGACAATATGAACAAAATAAAAAGACAAACCACACAATGGGAGAACATATTTGACAATACATCTGATAAGGGGTTAATAACCAAAATTTATAAAGAACTTGTAAAACTCAACACCAGGAAGATAAACAATCCAATCAAAAAATGGGCAAAAGAAATGAATAGACATTTTTCCAAAGAGGACATACAAATGGCCGATAGGCATATGAAAAAATGTTCAACATCACTAATCATTAGAGAAATGCAAATTAAAATCACAATGAGATACCACCTCACACCAGTCAGAATGGCGCTCATTAACAAAACAGCACATGATAAGTGCTGACGAGGATGTGGAGAAAGGGGAACCCTCCTGCACTACTTGTAGAAATGCGGACTGGTGCAGCCACTGTAGAAAATAGTATGGAGATTCCTCAAATAATTAAAAATGGAACTGCCTTTTGACGCAGCCATCCCACTTTTAGGAATATATCCCAAGAACACCATATCACTGATTCAAAAGGAGAAATGCACTCCCATGTTTGTGGCAGCATTGTTCACAATAGCGAAGATCTGGAAACAGCCCAAGTGTCCGTCAGTGGATGAGTGGATTAAAAAGCAGTGGTACATATATACAATGAAATACTATGGGGCCATGAAAAAGTAGGAAATATTACCTTTTGCAACAACATGGATGGACCTGGAAACTAGGATGTTAAGTGAAATAAGCCAGGCAGAGAAAGAAAAATATCATATGACCTCACTCATTTGAGGAATCCAAGGAACAATGTGAACTGAGGAATGGAATTTAACCTGAAGGGAAGGGGGGAGAAAGCTTTTGGGAGGGGGAGGCAAAGGGGATGTTGAGGGGAATACAGGGGAGGTGGAGATGAATTCGGGGAGACACTAGAATCTATGTAAACACAATAAATTAAATAAAAAAAGAAAAAGAATTTAGGTGTTTAGTGAATATTCATTAATTAACTTAAAATATGTAGTTATCAGTTTAAGGTTTATTTAACTTAAGTTCCCTAAAATCTTGAAATTAACTTAAAATTAATTATTTTAAAAATAAATTTTGTCAGAATAATTATTCTATGTGATTAAATACAAATTTATACTTTTTATAATTAAACATTAAATACAGTCATGAGTCACTTAACAATGGGAATACTTTCTGAGAAATGCATCATTAGGCAATTTTGTCTTTGTATAACTATTATAGACTGAGCATATACACACTTGGATGGTATAGCTTACTATACACCCAGTCTACATGGTATTAACCTATTGCTCCTAGGCTACAAGCTTGCATAGCATGTTACTGTACAAAAACAGCATGAGATTAAATGAAGTACAAGAGAAGACGATACAATCAAGAAACATGGTGAACATGAGATGTATGAGGCTGTTCTGGCTTGCATAACATGGCTTCCTGCTTTACAGTAAACACTTTTTTATAAGTAAAAAAAGTACATTCTAAAATAGCCATAAAAGGTATAGTATAGTAAGTGATAAAATATTAACATAGTTGTTTATTATCATTACCAAGTATTATATACTGGACATAATTGTATGTGCCATACTTTCATATGACTGGCAACACAGTAGGCTTGTTTACACCAGTATCACTACAAACACATGAATAATGCTTTGCACTATGTTATGATGACTACACTGTCACTACGTAGTAGGAATTTTCCACCTCTATTATAATCTTTTAGGACCACGTAATGACCAAACATCATTATGTAGCACATAACTGTAGAAGTAATGTCAGCTCATTCAATCAGTAAACTCATATAAGTTTAAGAACATCTAACTAGAATATATTATACTTAATACCTATATTGCGGTCCAGGACAGGCCACCCCAAAATATCCCACAATGGCAAATTGATTACTTTGACTTAAATTTACTTGATGAACAATTGGTGCAAAAAAGACTGATCCTCCCCTTGTCTCCTGGGATACAGTAAATAAAACTCCCCTGTGAAAGGTGCCTTTCTTGTTCCAAGGATTGTTGAAAGAGACCCTTGTTGCTAGAGTTAAGGAATTTAGGACTGAAAAACCTGCATACACAAACTGTATTATTCCTTGACTAATTTACTACCCACGTATAAAGTTTGCTTAGATTTCTCCCATTGAGCACCAAGCCTAAGTTTCTTTGTCCTGTCAATTCTTCACAAATTTATTCTTTGTTTAAAAGTACAAATAGCGACCAGCTTTAATCATTTCCCTGAGCATCATTTATGATCTCCTGTGTGCAGATATTAAATTTGTTTTTCTCCTATTAATCTGATCTGATGGCAACTTTATTATTCGACCAGCTGTAAGAACTCAAGAGGGATGAAGAGAATTTCCCCCTCCCTGACACCTGTAATTCAGAGAAAACATGTATTTTTATTAAGCCAAAATTATGAACTAGTTTTGTTTGCCAGAGATTTATCTAAATTATGTTGAGTTTTTTAAATGTTTGAGTTATTTTCTATAAGAATGACTTTTTTCTTAAATTATTAGAAGTTCAATTTCCTTAATTTCTTAGAATTTCAAGACTATTTAACTTATATAATGACTTATTTATCTCTAAACCAATCAAAATAAAGTTTTTCTGATATATTTTGTCATGTAATTTAGTAACAACACCTAGAGGTAGGTTCACACTGATATACACAATGAGAAGTAAAGGCCTTCCTGCAGTGGTGGGATTCAGCCAGTATGCACTGGTTAGGCAGAACAGATCCCTAATTATTTTTTTGAGTTTGGCAAACTGGTTGTTAAAATGGTACCTGTAATTAGGGTTCTCTCTAAGGTGGGTGTGTGAGCAGCTGCTCAATGTGGAAATTACAAATTTACATTCCTTATTCTTTTTTAATGTTCAACTTTGCAACAGCATTATTTTAAGCACCCGTAGTAATGTTCATTACGTCATAGGTGAAAAAAATTCTAAGGAACTATGCTTGTAATATTTATTTATTCATTTCATAAAAATCATTATACTTTTGATGAAATACATTTTAATTCCCTCACATTTGTTACTTCAGTAAACAAATGTATAATGTAAAGAGAAAAAGTGTCAAACAACTAGGAGTGACAGGCTGTCATTGGAAATATCTTAACCGTTTTATTGTTTTTTGTCAGGCATTATTTAATTATTTTATTAATATTTTAAAACTGTTTCTTATAACATAATCTAGTTTTGTGTACTTGTTTTATTGTTCTTATTTAAGTATTAAATGCATGAAAACATAAACTACCTTTTTATATTTCTTTTTTTATATTTAAAATGGTCATTAGGCAGAGAACTGGTTGTTAAATTATTTGAATCCCCTGCCTCCCTGACTTGTAAACATGCAGAAACACAAAGAGAGAAAGCTTAGAGCTTCAATTCTAAAATTCCCACCATGGGTCAAGCATAACCGTGAAGTGGGTCACACAGCCAAGATTCCAACATTAGCAACCTGCTTCCAAATGGATTCAGTGGTCAAGTTAACTATTTGTAGTAGTCCTAACTTTATAATAATGGAGAAAAACAGCTCAATTACAATAAAGTTTTTTTTCTTAGAAGAAGAAAACTAGCCTGACCAGGTGGTGGTGCAGTGGACAGTGTTGGCCTGGGATGCTGAGGACCCAGGTTTGAAACCCTGAGGTCGCTGGCTTGTGCTCGGGATAACCAGCTTGTGCGTGGGATTGTAGACATAACCCCATGGTCGCTGGCTTGAGCCCCAAATCTCTGTCTTGAAGCCCAAGGTCTCTGACTTGAGCAAAAGGTCACTTGGTCTGCTGGAGCCCCTGGGTCAAGGCATATAAGAGAAAGTAATCAATGAACAACAAAAATGCCACAACAAAGAATCGATGCTTCTCATCTCTCTCCCTTCCTCTGTCTGTCTGCCTGTCTCTCTCTCTTGCTAATAAAAATAAAGAAAATTTTCAGGACAGCTCCAGACCTTGATTACCATTCAAGCACATGCCAGATCCTGCTGGACAGACATACTGAGGTGAAAGGTAACACCTACAAATTTTAATGGTATAGAGTCAAGTATTTGTTTCCTTGATCAGAGATCGGGTTTATATTTCCTGGTCAAAGAATTCAACTGCCCAAAATCCTGTCCTCTGAGAGGCTATACCTTGTCCCATTCCCTTCAGACCATACTATCATACTGGCAAGCCTGCTACCTATGTTTGGTATCTTTTGGTTGATAGCCCAAAAGTTTTCCTGCAAAACTGCAAAAACAATACCTCTCTCTTTCAAGAATCATTTCCGGCAATTCTCAAAATTAGTGGAACTTCAGGGTGACGTTTTAGGCTAAATCTGTAAAAGATCTCCACCATTTTTCCTCAAAGCCAGACATTCCTTTGGAAAGGTTCTCATGCTCCAGCATTCTGAATGAGATCTATGCTTCACGGTGTTCTGGTTGATTTTTCTTCTGGTTCACAGTTTCTGGTGTCATGACCTGGACCCTGTGCTTCTCAGCCTAAATCAAACTTTTGCTTGCTCCCTTCCTGAAAGTCCCAGTGACTGCGTATCTGAGTAAGTCCTGTTCCTGAGACTGTGCCACTCTTCTCTTGCACAGCACCTGTAAGCCACTGTTCCTTCTCTTATTATTGTCCTTGGCATAAGCTTCTTGATTTGAGTTGTTTTGCACCAATCAGGGCTCTTATAAACAAGGCAGGGTATAGTGCTGAGATTCCCAGGGTCAATTATTGTCTCTTCTTTATGCTCATTATTTAAATGTGGGCAATCATCAGTTACTCAATAAACTTTCAGGTCATTCTTCCACTAACACATGTATACATTATGGTGCCAATAACACCAAGTATATGAAACTCTGACAGGATTCTATCAAAGACAATTTAAAACTTCTGTGACAACTCTTAAAACTGATACATAAACAAAATTATTTATACCTCTGGTGTCTTAGAATTAATGAATTAAAAATTCCAAATAATTTGACGGTCAACACTTTTTATTGTTATAAAGATGTCTCTGAAAGGCAGAAAATTTCTAAAATTTCTTCCCTTCAGGACTTTTAGAAAAGGCTAATAAAAATCCAGAGAACTTAAAAATCCATACTTAAAGGCTCCTTTTCCTTTCTGACCAACTCTTGATGGGTCTCTCTTTTTATCTGTTCCCTGTACCTTGACCTCTTCTTGGCCTGCCTCCCCCACCCTCCTTTGGCACCATTATTTTCTTCCTCAAGGCAGAGCACCCCTTTGGAAAAGTAGAGCCAGGATTATAGTATAGAAACTACATAAACCAGTAACATAGTTGATTATAATCATTACCAAGTATTAAATACTGGACATAATTGTAGGTGCTATACTTTTATACGACTAGCAACACAGTATGTTTGTTTTTTCTTCGTTGCTCTTTCCTAAATACATTTCTTTCATTGACACTATCCCTTCAAATGGTTTATAATATAGGTGTGAATAAAGATTATCTCCTATATCAATGCACTTATAACTTTAAATGTTTGCCAAAATCAATTTGCATAATTTTAAGACTTTCTTAACTGTCTCAAAGAAAGATAAAAATTCACCACAGACTTTAGAATTGCTCTAAAAATTTATACCTAATCAGTTTCTTTCTGGAACCTAGAGATGCAAAACCTATTAAGACAAACTAGATTTATCACCAAATTATATTAAATGCAGTGGTACCTTGAGATACGAGTTTAATTCGTTCTGTAACCAAGCTCATAAGTCATTCAACTCGTATATCAAACAAATTTCTCCCACTTAAAATAACTGAAATAGATTTAATCTATTCCAGCCCTGTGACACACCCCCAAACCATCCTAAATTATGAAAAAAGACATGTTTTTAATTAAGAAACACATATGTATACTTTACCAGTGCATAACAAAATATATGAAATAAAAGAAAAAAGTGTTATTTAATACTGTATCCTTACCTTGGAGACAGACGAGTGCGGCTAATGGAGGTGAATGGTGGAGGAGGAGGGAGGGAGGAAGGGATGCAGGCATTGTAGACACATGAACTAAAACTGTACTTTCTTAACACTAAATGTAAACTAAAACTGCATTTCTTTACTTTAAACAAAACTAAAACTGCACTTTCTTTACTTAAAATGAAACCACAAAAACTTCATTGTAAAAAAATGCACTTTCTTAACTTTAAACTTAACCTAAGCTTAACATTACATATTTTTCATTTAATCATCACCTGTTTTCGCCTTTTTGGCTGCACTTTCGGCACTTTCACTTGCAGGACTTTTGAATAAAAATCTGTCCAAAGAGGTTTGCTTTTGCCTGTCTTTTAAAATGTTACAGAAATGTGACAAACAAGTGTCATTAAAAAGTGCTGAAGCATGACCAGTTGAAAGTTTTTCTGTGTGTTTCTTTTCAATAAAACTTGAAAGCTGGCCCTGGCCGGTTGGCTCAGTGGTAGAGTGTTGGCCTGGTGTGCAGGAGTCCTGGGTTTGATTCCTGGCCAGGGCACACAGGAGAAGCGCCCATCTGCTTCTCCACCCCTCCCCCTCTCCTTCCTCTCTGTCTCTCTCTTCCCCTCCAGCAGCCGAGGCTCCATTGGAGCAAAGTTGGCCCGGGCGCTGAGGATGGCTCTGTGGCCTCTGCCTCAGGCACTAGAATGGCTCTGATTGCAACAGAGCAATGGCCCAGATGGGCAGAGCATCGCCACCCTGGTGGGCATGCCGGGTGGATCCCGGTCGGGCGCATGCGGGAGTCTGTCTGACTGCCTCCCAGTTTCCAACTTCAGAAAAATACAAAAAAAAAAAACAAACAAAAAACCCAAAAAACTTGAAAGCTTCTCCCACATTGCCAGCATGTCTTTAATTTCACTTGTAGAAATCCCTTCTTCCGACTCTACCTCCTCCTCACTACTAATCTCTTTCAGAAGCTCCGTTTGTTGAAACATCTGTAGCTCCTTCAACTCCTCAGTTGAGAGTTCCTCCTCATGTACCTCAATGAGCTCGTTTATGTCACCCTCATCTACCTCCAGATCCATTGACTTTTCGAGGGACACAATCGCCTCCAACGCATCTACCTCGGTCTCTGGTTCAAACCCTTCGAAGTCCCTGTCTGCAACAACATCAAGCCATAACTTTTCCCATGCTGAGTTAAAGGTTCTTCTTGTAACCTCTTGCCATGCCAAGTCAATAATGCGTAAACATATCACAATATTGTAGTGATCTTTCCAAAACTCTCAAAGGGTTAGATTTGTATTCTCAGTCACCTCAATGCAGCGGCGGAACAAGTGCTTTGTGTAAAACTTTTTAAAGTTGGAAATGACATGCTGATCCATAGGTTGTAAGATTGAAGTTGTGTTGGGTGGGAGGTAGAGGACTTTCACAAATTTGAACTCATCGAGAATGTTATCTTCAAGACCAGGTGGGATGGGCTGGAGCATTTTTAAGGATTAGTAATGCTTTCATCGGGAGTTTATTTTCTTGAAGATATTTCTTCACTGCAGGATCAAAGATGAGATTTACCAATTCCTAAAAAACTGGCCTTGGCCGGTTGGCTCAGCGGTAGAGCGTCGGCCTGGCGTGTGGGGAACCCGGGTTCGATTCCCGGCCAGGGCACATAGGAGAAGCGCCCATCTGCTTCTCCACCCCCCCTTCCTCTCTGTCTCTCTCTTCCCCTCCCACAGCCAAGGCTCCATTGGAGCAAAGATGGCCCAGGCGCTGGGGATGGCTCCTTGGCCTCTGCCCCAGGCGCTAGAGTGGCTCTGGTCGCAAAAGAGCGACGCCCCGGAGGGGCAGAGCATCGCCCCCTGGTGGGCAGAGCATCGCCCCTGGTGGGCGTGCCGGGTGGATCCCGGTCGGGCGCATGTGGGAGTCTGTCTGACTGTCTCTCCCCATTTCCAGCTTCAGAAAAATACAAAAAAAAAAAAAACAAAAAAAAACCTGCCACATAACCCATGTGCTAGTATTGGCATGCCACATAACCTGCAGTTTTTCTTTAAGAATCTTGTGAGTCTTAAAGGCTTGAGGATTTTTGGAATGATACACTAGCAGTGGCTTTACTTTACAGTCACTGCTAGCATTTGCACACAATGCAAGGGTCAGATGGTCCTTCATGGGTTTATGGCCTGGCAGCTTCTTCTTCTCTGCCTGATGAAAGTCCTCCAGGGCATTTTTTTTTCCAAAACAATCTTGTTTTGTCACAGTTGAACACTTGTTGGGGGATGTAGTCTTCCTTTGCGATAAGTGCAGCAAAACGCTCAATGTACTCCTCAGCTGCCTTAACATCAGCACTCGCAGCTTCACCATGCCTCACCACCGAGTGGATGCCAGATCTCTTCTTGAAGTTTACAAACCAGCTGTGACTTGCCTTAAACGTATCTTCTGCTGCCTCTTTTGAAGTTGATGGTTCTTTCTTCTTCAAGTTGCCATAAATAATACGTGCCTTTTCGCATATTACAGTCACCGACACTGTATCTCCTGGCAGCTCTTTCACCCATACCAGCAGAAGCTTCTCCATTTCTTCATGGATATTTGTCCTTAATTGAGACATAATTGTAGTTCCTTTTGCTGTATTTGTGCTTTTGATGGCATCCTTTTGTTTAAGGATGGTACAAATTGTAGATGTATTGTGGTCGTACAGCCTTGCCAGTTCAATCACTCATACACCACGCTCATGTTTTTCTATTATTTCTTGCTTTACTTCTATCGACATCATTCTCTTCTTCTCACCACTGTCTTTTACACTCACTTTCTTCGGCCCCATGATAGCACACAAAAAAAGTAAAAAGTGCAAAAATGATTCAAGAATAAGTACAGTGCACGAGATTTGACTTGAGTCTGTGGGTAACATGTGAGAGAGAATGAGATGCTGGTGTTGTGCTGCCAATAATGGACCAATGTGCCAACGCGCCAACTAGCGGCAGCTTCCCAAATCACGACTTGTATCTCAGAATTTCACTTGGATCTTGAACAAAAATACGGACAGAGGTCACAGCTCGTATCTTAAAAAGTATGTCAGTCTGCTCGTAACTCAAGGTACCACTGTATATGCATCAAAATTTGAGCACAAATGGATATTTAGAAGTATGAAACTAGATTTCTTAGTAGTTTTCCATGAAGCCTCTTCTAGAAAAAATTAGTCAAAAAGTCAAGTTTGCAAACAGAAAAAATAAATCAATTTTTCTAAATCCATTTCAGAGACCACTTAATTACCACTACAGGAAGACTCTAGTCCTGGTAAAACTAACGTTAAAGCTATCACACCTGTCTTAAGTAATTTATTTATTTTTAAATTTTTATTTATTGATTTTACAGAGAAGGAAGAGGGGCAAGAAAGGGAGGGAGGGAGAGAGAGAGAGAGAGAGAGAAAGAGAGAGAGAAACAAACATCAATTTGTCATTCCATTCATTGATTGATTCTTGTATATGCCCTGACTAGGGATCAAACCTGCAACCTTGGTGGAAAAGGCTGATGATCAAACTGACAGGCTTATGTAATTTCTTGATTGTCTTAAACTAAGATGGCAGATTTAGTTATAAATAGAAGATAATATGTCCTGTTCTCTAAATTATAAGATCTTTTAGAGCACTGTGAAGATAGTTTGATTTAGAAAAAAATATATAGACCAAATTAATAACAATTTAGATTATTAACTGACAAGGACACCTCTCTGTCCAGTCTAGATAAAGACACCTATCAATATTGTCAGAAAAAAGGACACTTAAAAAGCAATTGTTCTACTTTAGCTTCAAAGATAGGATTTAAAAAGACAAAGGAAAAATGTTTGTCTGCCCACCTTCACCTTGCCCCTAACCTCCCTTCTGTCTGACCATCACCACCATGTTGACTGTGTCTATGTGTTTTGTATATATGTTTTCTGGCTAATTCCTTCACCTTTTTTCATCCAGTCCCCCCACTTCCCTCACCTCTGACAGTTGTCAGTCTGTTCCATGTGTCCATGCTTCTGTTTCTATTTTGTTCATTAGATTCCACATATAAATGAGATCATATAGTATTTGTCTTTCTCTGACTGGTTTATTTCACTTAGCATAATAATGTTCAGGTCCATCTGTGCTGTCACAAAAGGTAGGATTTCCTTCTTTTTCATGACCACATAGTATTTCATTGTACCACAGCTTTTTTTTTTTTTTTTTTTTTTTTAATTTTAGAGAGAGGAAGGAAGAGAGAGAGACAGAAACATTGATCTGTTTCTGTATGTGATCTGACTGGGTGTTGAACCAGAAACCTTTCCATATCAGGAAAATGCTCTACTCAACTGAGTTATTCAGCCAGGGTTACCACAGCCTTTCATCTACTATGGGCACTTGGGCTGTTTCCAGATCTTGGCGATTGTAAAAAACAATGCAATGAATATAGATATGCATATATGCTTTCAAATTAGTGTTTTGGTATTCTTAGGATATATTCCCAGGAGTGGGATTACTAGGTCAAAAGGCAGTTCAATTTTTAATTTTTTGAGGAAACTCCATACTGTTTTCCACAGTGGTTGCCCCAGTCTACTTTCCCACCAACAGAGAAGGAAGAGGGGAGAGAAGGTTCTCTTTTCTCCACATCCTTGCCAGCACTTGTTTGTTGATTTGTTGAGGAAAGCTATTCTGGCAGGTGTGAGGTGTTTTAATTTGCATCTCTCTGATGATTAGTGACATTGAGCATTTTTTCAAATGTCTATTGGTCATCTGTATGTCTTCTTTAGGTAAATGTCTGTTTAGGTCCTTAGGCCATTTTTTTAAAGGCTTTTTTATTTATTGATTTTACAGAGAGAAGAGAGAGGGAGGTGAGAAAGAAGTAGCAATTCATAGTTGCTTCACTTCAGTTGTTTATTGATTGCTTGTTGTCTGTGCCTTGACCAGGCAAGCCCAGGTTTTGAACTGATGACCTCCTCATTCCACATCAAAGGTTTATTTACTGCACCACCCCACATCAGTCATTTGGCCATTTTAAACTTGGATTGTTTGTCTTCCTGGTATTGAGTTGTATGAATTCTTCTCTCTCTCTCTTTTAATTTGTTTAATTAAGTAAAGGAAGGGGAGGCAGAGAGGTAGACTCCTGGATCCACCCAGAAAGCCCCCTATGGGGCAATGTTCTACCCATTTGGGGCATTGCTCCATTGCTTGGCAACCAAGCTATTTTTAGCACCTGAGGCAGAGGCCATGGAGCCATCTTCAATGCCTGGAGCCAACTTGCTTGAATCAATCGAGTCATGGTTGCAGGAAGAGGAGTAGGAGGAGAGAGAGAAAGAGAAGGGGGAGGGGAGGGGTGGAGAAGCTGAGGGGTGCTTCTCCCATGTGACCTGACTAGGAATTGAACCTAAGACATCCACACCTCAGGCCGACATTCTACTATTGAGCCAACTGGCCAGGGAAAGTTGCATAAGTTCTTTGTAAATTTTGGCTATTAACTCCTTTTCAGATATATTGGTGAGTATGTTTTTCTATTCAGTGGGTTGTCTTCTCATTTTGTTGGTGTTTTCTTTTGCTGTGCTTTTTAGTTTGATGTAGTCTCATTTGTTTGTTTTTTTTTGTTGTTGTTGTTTCCCTTGCCTGAGGAGATATATCAACAAAATATTGTTACGAGAGATGTCTGAGATTTTACTATATTTTCTTTTAGGATTTTTATGGTTTCACAACTTACAGTTAAGTTTTTTACTCATTTTGAGTCTATTCTTGTGTAAACTGATGGTCTAGTTTCATTTTTTTTTTGTATGTACCTGTCTGATTTTCTCAACACCATTTGTTGAAGAGACTGTCTTTACTTCATTGTATGTTCTTGCTTCCTTTGCTAAATATTATTTGATTATAAAGGTGTGGGTTTATTTCTGGGTTCTCTGTTCTAGTTCATTGATCTATATGCCTGTTCTTATGCCAATACCAGGTTTTTAAAAAAAGATTTTATTTATTCATTTTAGGAAAGAGAGAGAAAGAGGGGGGAGAGAGAGAAGAGGGGAGAAACAGGTAGCATCAACTCCCATATGTGCATTGACTAGGCAAGCCCAGGGTTTCACACCAGTGACCTCAGCATTCCAAATCGATGCTTTATCCACTGCACCACCAGAGGCCAAGGTTGTTTTGATTAAAATGGCCTCGTAGTATAGTATGGTACCAGGTATTATCATATTTCCCACTTTGTTCTTTCTCAAGATTGCTGAAGCTATTTGGGGACTTCTTTGGTTTCATATAAATTTTTGAAATATTTGTTCTAGATTCGTGAAATAAGCCATTGGTATCATAATAGAAATTGCATTGAATTTATAGATTGCCTTGGGTATTACGGACATTTTAATGATGTCAATTTTTCCAATCCATGAACATGGTATATATGTCCATATATTTGTATCTTTTTCAATTCCTTTCTTCACAGCCTTATAATTTTTTGAGAACAGGTTTTTTGTTGTTATTGTTTTATTTTATTTTTACCTCTTTTGTTAAATTTGTTCCTAGATAACTTATTTTTGTTGTTGTTGCAATAATGAATGGGATTGTTCCTTTAACTTCTCTTTCTGACAGTTCATTATTGGTGTATAAAAATGCCACTAATTTCTAAATATTAATTTTGTATTCCACTACTTTGCCAAATTTGTTTATTAGATCTAATAGGTTTTTTTTGGTGGAATCTTTAAGGTTTTTAATATACAGTGTCATGTCATCTGCAAATAATGACAATTTTACTTTTTTCTTTCCAATTTGGATGCCTTTTACTTCTTCTTGTCTGATTGCTGTGTATTTGGACTTCCAATACAGTGTTGATAAGAATGGTGAAAGTGGGCATCCTTGTCTCCTTTTATTGTTTCTGATCTTAAGGGAAATGCTTTTAGTTTATTCTCATCAAGTATGATGTTGGCTGTGGGTCTGTCATATATGGCCTTTATTATGTATAGGTACAATTTCTATTCCCACTTTGATGAGAACTATTATTATAAATAGGTGCTGGATTTTATCAAATGCTTTTTCTGCATCTATTGATATGGCTACATGATTTTTATCCTCATTTTGTTTATGTGTTGTATCACATTTATTCATTTGTGAATACTGGCATCGTTGCATCCCAACTTTGCATCCTTGGGATAAATTCAACTTGATTGTGGTATATGATCAGTATTGCTGGATCCAGCTTGCTAATATTTTGTTGAGAATTTTAGCATCTATATTCATCAGGGATATTGGCCTATATTTTTCTTTCTTTGTAGTGTCTTTATCTGGTTTTGGAGTTAGTATAAAGTTGGCCTAAAAAAGTGAGCTTGGAAGTCTTCCATTCTCTTAAATTTTTTGTAATAGTTTGAGAGGGATAGGTGTTAATTCTTCTTTGAATTAGACCAGGACTTTTCTTTGTTGGAAGGTTTATTTGTTGTTGTTTTGTTTTATTGCTTTAACTTTTTTAGTTGTAATCAGTCTATTCTAGTTTTCTGATTCTTCCTAACTCAGTTTTGGAAGATGGTATGTTTGTAGAAATTTATTCATTTAGCCCAGGTTGTTCAATTTGTTGGCATATAGTTGTTTATAGTATTTTCTTACAATCCTTTATATTTTTTTGGTGTCAGTTGTTACTTCTCCTCTTTCATTTATAATTTTATTTATTTGGGTTCTTTCTCTCTTTCTTTGTGAGTCTGGGTAAAGGTTCATTAATCTTGTTTATCTTTTTAAAGAAAGACTTCTTGGTTCATTGATTTTTTTTTGTATTGTTTTTCAGTCTCTGTGTCACTTATTTCCCCCCTGATCATTATTATTTCCTTCCTTCTACTTACTCTGGGTTTTGTTTATTGTTCTTTTTTTAGTTCCTTTAGGTGTATAGTTAGATTGTTTATTTGAGATTTTTGTTTTGCTTCTTGACATAGGCCTGTAATGCTATGACTTTCCCTCTTAGGGCTGCTTTCACTGTGTCCTATAGATTTGAGGTTGTGTGTTCACTTTCATTTGTTTCCAGTTAATTTTTTATTTTTTAAAATCTCATCATTGACTCACTTATTATTTAATAACATGTTATTTAGCCTTCATATGTTTGAATGTTTTTCAGTTTCTTATTGTAGTTGATTTATAGTTTCATAACATTGTGGTAAGAGAAGATGCTTGATATGATTTCAATCATCTTGAATTTGTTAAGACTTTTTGTGTATCAACATATCTTTGAGAATGTTCTACGTGTATTTGAAAAGAAGGTATGCTCTGCTTTTGGGGGGTAAAATATCTGTAAATATCAACTAAATCCATCTGATCTGGTGTGTCATTTAAGGTTGCTATTGCCATGTTGATTCTTTTGTCTGGAAGATTTATCCGTTGATGACAGTAGTGTGTTAAAATCTCCTACTATGACTGTATTGCTGTTGATCTCTCTTTTAGTGTCTATCCAGATTTTCTTTATATATTTAAGTGCTCCTATGTTGGGTGCATATATGTTTATGAGGGTTATTCCTCAGGTTGGATTGGTCCCTTCAGAATTAGGTAGTGACCACCTTTGTCTTTTGTTAAGGCCTTTGTTTTGAAGACTATTTTGTCAGATATAAATATTGCTACCCCAGCTTTTTTGTTTGTTTCCATTTGTATGGATTATCTTTTTTTCCATTCCTTCACTTTCTGTCTGTGTGTATATTTTGTTCTGAGGTGGGTCATGTTTTCTTATCCATTCAGCTACCCTATGTCTTTTGATTGAAGCATTTACTCCATTTACATTTAAGGTTTTTATTGCTTATTGTTATTTTATTCTTTATACCTATTTTATTCTCTATTTTTTATTTTCTTTCCTCTTTTTAGAGCAGGCCCTTTAACTAACATCTCTTGTAATACTGGTTTGGTGGTAATAAACTCCTTTAGTTTTTTGTTTGTTATTTGGGGGGGGGGTCTGGGAAGCTCTTTATTTCACCTTCAGTTTTAAATGATAGCACAGTTGAATAGAGTAGTCTTGGTTGTAGGTCCTTGCTTTTTATCACTTTAAATATTTCTTGTCATTCCCTCTGACCTGAAGTGTTTTTGTTGAGAATTCTACTGACAGCTTTCTAGGGGCATTTTTGTGTAGGTAACTAATTGCTTTTTTCTTGCAGCTTTTACAATTCTCCATTTGACTTTAATCCTTGGCATTTTAATTATGATGTGTCTTGGTGTGGGCCTCTTTGGATTCATCCTGATTGGTACTCTCTGCGCTTCCTGTACTTGTGTGCCTTTTTCCTTCACCAGGTTGGGGAAGTTTTCAGCCATTATTTATTCCTACAAGTTATCTATATCTTGCTTGCTCTATTCTCCCTCTGGTGTCCCTATGATGTGGATGTTACATTTGATGCTGTCCCAAAGGTCCTTTAGACTTCCCTCATTTTTCCTAATTCTCTCTTCTTTTATATGCTCTTCTTGGGTGTTTACTGTTATCTTGTCCTCTAAATTGTTAATTTGATCCTCTGCTTCATTTAACCTACTGATGACTCCTAGTGTATTTGTAATTTCAGATCTTATATTCTTTATTTCTGATTGGTTCTCCCCCCCCCCCATTGATTTGAGAGAAAGAAAAAAATATATAGAGAAAGGAAGGGTCAGGGAGGGAGAGGAGGGGAGGAAAGCATCAACTCACCATTTCACTTAGTTGTTCCATTTCATTGTGTATTCATTGATTGCTTCTTGTATGTGCCCTAATTAGGGTCTGAACCCTCAACCTTGGCACACTGAGATGATGCTTTATCTACTGAGACACCTGGCCAGGGCTGATTGGTTTTTTTTTTTAATGCTTTCTATGTCCTTTTTAATGTTTACTATATCTTTGCTTAAGGTACACTGAGATCATCTATTTTTCCTTAAGAAAGAATCTATTCTTTCCTTATAATCATTGTTCTAAACTCTACATCTGGTATTTTGGTTCCTTCTATTTCATTTAATTCTTACTCTGAAGATTTCTCTTGTTCTTTTATTTGGGGTGTATATGTTTATCTCTCTATTTTGTCTCTGTGTATTAGGTAGATCTACTATGACTCCCAAACTTGCATGATGCCTTTATGTTGAAGTTGTCTTATTGGGCTCAGTGGCACAATCTTCCAGATCACCTGAGCTCCATACTCCAAGAATGTTTCTTGTGGATTATGTGCACCCCCTTGTTGTAGTTGAGCTTTGAGTATGTTTGGTCCTTTTCTGGGTGGAGTTAACCCTTCAGGCTGGGTAACTCTATGTATAAACTTTAATCACCATGTATGAGATGTTATGTGAAGGTTTCCCCCCATGTCAGAGTTGTTCCCAATGGGATCTGGTGCTTGCCAGTATCCCCCTTTGGCTGTACCACTTGTGTGGCTAGTTGGGTTGATCACTGTTTTGGTCTGAAGTTCTCTGCTGGTTGTGTTGGTTCTGGGTCCACTTGGGTGGGGTTCAGGTATGAGTCAAAGTCTGACATTGTGTATAACTGGCCTTGGTCTACCTGTCTGGAGTTATCATACTGTTCACTTTTTGTGGCTACTTTTTACTGGGCCTAGGTGTGCTGGAAGGGTTCAGTCTAAGTATAAAGATCAGTTTCTTGCAGCCTAGATCTGGGGGTGGAGCTGTAAAAGGGCAGAGCCATTGTGTACTGGAGGTAGGGGAGACCAGCCTTCTTTTCAAAGCCACAGAAAATCCCAGCTCTGTGCCTCACTCTGATCTCCCTACCTACAGTGAAATCAGCTGCATAGGGCCAGTCATGTAACCCATCAGCTGGGGAAAGGGTAGCTCACTATACATTTGGGGTGGCAGAGACCAGTCCTCTTTCCAAAGCACCAAAAATCCCAGCTCTGTGCCGTACTCTAATCGCCTCGTGCATGGTAAACTCAGCCACACCAGTGGGTCAAGCATCTCAACAAGTTGTGAGGGGAATGGCCCCAGCTTTGCACTCAAGGTGGGGGAGTCTGGCCCTCTTTCCAAAGCCTCACTGCCCAGTCACTATTGATATCTCTACCAAAAGCCTCCTCTGAGAGAGTGTGACCTAAAAGTCACTGCTGGTTGCAGCCAGCCAACCTCTACAGAACTGCACACAGCAGAGTGGCTGCACCAGCAGCTGCGGATGGGCAGTGCACCAACGTGGTGCTGTAACAACAACTGTGCTCACCCCCCATAAGGTGATGTCTGGGTGATCCAAGCAGACTGAATCCCCTCTGATTTTCACCCCCAGGTGTTTATGGGCTCGTCTTCCTACCTCTACTGTTCTGGGCTAGAGATCCCTGCGTGGGGTTGAGAGCATACACTCCCAGAGGGTAGGGAGTCCTGCCACCATAATACTCCTATAGCTGCTTCTCAGCTGCTACGCCTAGGCATGAGGCCAGTCCTTCCACATCTCTACTCTTCTTAGTCTTTAGTGACTTCTTCTGCAAATCCTTGGTTATAATATTTCAGTTCAGCTACCTTTTAGTTGGTTATTCAGGTTGGTTACTCTATAATTTAGCTATAAATTCAGTTTGGGGCCAGGAGCCAAGTGGTTTAGTCTCCTCTGACTCAGCAACCATCTTGGAATCCTCTATAAAACCTTATAAAAAATAAAGATATTGAAGGCCTTTATCACTATAGTCTGTATATCACCTAAAAGACTCATTATTCTTTGCACATTAACCTCATTCTGCCCATTAAAAATCTCCATTAGCTCAGCAGCCACTTTGTACAAGGTATAAAAGCCATTAACAAGACTGTGCTTCCTTACTTCTTTGTAATCCCCAATCCCAATTTCACCCCATCCTCAATCTCTAAGACAGCTACTTACTCTACAATGGTAGATCTAGACTTCATATTTTTTACAACACTTGCACTCAAATATGTATTTCTCTGTATTTGAGAATGCAACATTTGGGAAAACAACCAATATACATGGACAATTTATGTATGCCTCAGGGACTTATAAAGCACCCTGCTATTTTTCCCCAAATATTTAACTATAACCTTAGAGATATCCTATTCTTACACAATATGATGACCTTCTATTATGTTATTCAGATGAAGAGCCTTGTAAAATTCATTCTCTCCATTTGAGCACAGCACTAATGTACAAAGGACACAATGTCTCTAAGAATAATCTTCAGTTTTATTAGATCCAAGTGCATTAACTAGGCCATGACAGCACACAGAGTGGAACGTTTTTTTCTTTTCATATATTAGAAGCTATTTATTTGGAACTTATCCCCACCCAATTACCAAAACAATATCAAGGATTTCTGAGTCTCATAAGATACTATAAACATCGAGTTTCTGACATTTTGGAATGACTGCCTCTGTAAATGTTCTGATAAGAGCAGAAACACCTAAGCTTTTGCCCTGGATACATTCCCCAGAGACAGCTTTTGGTAACTTAAAGGGTTCCCTTCAGTGTTAGTATATGTGCTGCCAAAGCAAGCACAAAGGATTTTCTTCAAAATCTTTCTCACAAACTCCCCAGTTACAATAAAACTTTCTATGTATACATGAAAGATCAGTACCAGTTTTGGGGTTTTAAATCAAAAGTTTACTTTGGCCTCTACTTGACCCTATGCAAAAGCCTACCCTCCTTATTTGCATGTAGTAGCAGTAGCCACAAAAGAAGCCTTTGATTACTTAGGATTTCTATCTATCTATAATCCTTTTAAGTTAATTTTTATACATGGTATGAGGTAGGGGATCCAAATTCATTCTTTTGAATGTGGCTCTCCAGTTGTCCCACCATCACTATAGTGTAAATGCCTGACATTAAGTTTTTGACTGCTGAGGTACCCACTCCAAAAGACATCCATCTTGAATGAACATATTACCAGCTGTATTACACAGTTACTAGCTACCTTTTAGTTGGTTCCAGATAAGGAGTTAGGCTACCTCAACCTTTCTGAAGTTTCCACTTCCAGAAAGTCTTGAGTAACCTAGATCAGTGGTCCCTAACCTTTTTTTGGGCCACGGACCGGTTTAATGTCAGAAAATATTTTCACGGACCGACCTTTAGGGTAGGACGTATAAATGTATCACATGACTGAGACAAGCGTCAAGAGTGAGTCTTAGACAGATATAACAGAGGGAATCTGGTCATTTTAAAAAAATAAAACATCATTCAGACTTAAATATAAATAAAACGGAAATAATGTAAGTTATTTATTCTTTCTCTGCAGAGCAGTACCAAATGGCCCACAGACCGGTACTGGTCCATGGCCTGGGGGTTGGGGACCACTGATCTAGATAACTGACATTTGAGTGACCCTGCTCCTCTGTTCCCATGACTTAATTCCTGCTTTTAGGCTTAAAATGATCCAATAAAGAGCGAATCCACAAAACCCCACAGTCTCCATTCTTGGATCCTAGAGCCTGAGTTCTGTGTGTTCAACCTTGCTATGTGCCCCTCAGATATTCTGTGTGCCGCCCAGGACCTGTGAACAATAAATCTTGTTCTTCAAAGTTCCCTGATGGTTTTCTCTCAAGTGCATCCTGCAATCATAGTAAGAACCAACAGGGCCATTCTAGTGACAAAAGTGGCCCAGTGGGGGAAACTCTGTGGGGCTTGCTATGAGTAATATGAGCCCCATCAAGTCTCTCAGGCATTCCTAGTCAATACCATCATTATCAATAGCCTGGAACTGACACAAAGACATTCTTAATTATTCTTTTCACATTGAATGGTTTTAGCACTCTTATTAAAACCCAGTTGAGCCTAGATGTGTGGGTTTATTTCTGGATTCTCAATTTTATTCTATTGATCAATACACCTATGCATATTTCAATACTAAACTGTGTTAATTAGCTTTGTAGAAAGTTTTGAAATTGTGAAGTAAGAATAACTTTGTTATTCTTTTTCAAGATTGTTTAGTCTATTCTAGATCTTTTACATTGCCATTTGTATTTTAGAATCACCTTGTAAATTTCTGCACAAAATGCTACTAAAATTTTGATAGGAATTGCATTCAATCTGTAGATCAATTTTTGCAGTATTGTCGTCTCAGCAATATTGTTTCAATCTATTGTTATAATCTATTGTTATTGGATATCTTTCTACTTATTTGTCTTCTTTAATTTCTTTCAGCAGTGTTTTATAGTTTTCAGTGTACACATCTTGCCCTTATTTTGTATATTTATTCCTAAGTATCTTATTCTTTTTGAGGCTATTGTGTTTCTTTAATTTTATTTTTTGATTGTTCATTGTTAGTCTATAAATGCAATTGATTTTTGTATATTGAGCTTATATCAATATACAACCTTATTTAGCTTTTTTTTTTTCTTGTTGAACTTCTTTATTAAATATTTTTTATTTATTGATTTTTTAGAGAGAGGAGAGAGAGAAAAGGGGAAGGAGCGGGAAGCATCAACTTGTAATGGTTGCTTCTTGTATGTGCCTTGACTGGGCAAACCTGGGGTTTTGAATGGCAACCTCTGCATTCCAGGTCAATGCTTTACCCAGTGTGCCACTACAGGTCAGGTGAACATCTTTATTAGTTTCAGTGGGTGTGTGTGCATGTGTGTGAATTTCATATATATATATATAAAACAGATTTTATCATCTTCGAATAGAGATAATTTTGTGTTACTTTCTAATATGGATGTTACTTACTTTTTCTTGTCTAATAGTCCTGGCTAGATCCTCCAATATAGTGCTAATTAGTAGTGATGAGAGAAAACAACATGTTTTGTTTCTGACTTATTAGTTATTTATCAGTGTATTGCTTAATTTTACGTATTTGTGAGTTCCCAATTTTTTGTTATTGATTTCCGATTTTACTGCTCAAAAACTATACTTTGTATAATTTCAGATCCTTTAAATGTATAGAAACTGAGTTTATACTCTAATAAATGGTCTATCCTAGAGAATATTCTATGTGTTCCTGTGAAGAATATGTATGCTGCTGTTGTTGGGTAGAGTGTTCTATATATGTCTTTTGTATCTAGTTGCTTTATAGTGTTCAAGTTTCTATTTCCTTGTTGATCTTCTGCCTAGTTGTTTTATTCATTATTAAAAATGGGGTATTGAAATCTCTAACTATTATTGTTAAGTTGTCAATATCTCCTGTAGTGGAATAATCCATTGCATGACCTTGGATGGGAACACAGCCAACAAGAAAAGAATGTTTTGCCAAGAGAATTGATTTGTGATTCAAAGGCGAGTCACTGGAACAAGACTATGTGACCAAAAGTGGCTGCTAGACTCTCTTCTCAGTAAAACATTCTCATAAGATTTTACTGTTCCCTTCAAGGCTATTCCTTGAGATAAAAGAAAGGAATGTTGTGGGAACCATAGAAGCAATAGCAGTTAATGTCTTTTGATATTGTATTGTTATTAAGTTATCATGCAGATGTATTCCATGTATCTTTAAGTAAAGGTTATGCTTGATGCCATGCCAATTTTTGAGTAAACAAGCTTTTTGAAATCTTGTGAATAAAAATAGGACACGGCACAAACTTGGCACCATTTGCCTGAGCAAGTGGTGGTCCTTTGCTAGTTCACAGATATTTTGTCTGTTGATCTCTCTCTCTCTGTGCCCCTGACTCACAACAACAATCTTCTTTCAAATCTGTCAATTTTTACATTACATATTTTGAGATATTAGGTACATATGTTTATAGTTATTGTGTATTCTTGTTGGACTACTGGATCATTATAAATTGTCCTTTTTAATTTCTAGTAACTTTTTTTGTTTTGAAATCTATTTTGTCTGATATTAGTTTAGCCACTCCAACCATTTTTTTAGTTGCTATTTGCATGGTATATTTCTTTCCATCCTTTTAATTCCAACCTCTGTGTCTTAGAATCTAGAATATCTCTCTTTTAGATAATTTATATTTGTATCATGTCATTTTTTCCCTTCTGTCAATATTTGCCTTTTCATTGGAGTATTTAATCCATTTACATTTAGTGCAGTAACCAATGAGGTAAGGTTTATACCTGCCATTTTTCACAAGGGACTTTCTTTAGAGCAGGTAAGTTAATAATAAATTATTTCAGTATTTGTTTATCTGAAAATGTTTTAATTTCTTCTTCATTGTTGAAGGCTAGTTTGCTGAATATAGAATTCTTGGTTGGCAGGTTTGTTTGTTTTTAGTACTTGGAATATGTCATTTCCACTGCTTTCTGACCTTTATTGTTTCTGATGAAAATTCTTTGTCTTTGACAATTTTTCTATTACATTTCAAAATGTAAATCTTACTGAGTTTATCCTAAGGTTTCACTGAGCTTCTTGGATGTGCAGACTGTTTTTCATAAAAATTTTTTTACTGTTATTTCTTTAAATATTCTTATTGCCCATTTAACCTCTCTTCTTTTTTTTTTTTTTTTTGTAACCTCTCCTCTTTTTTATAGACTTCAGTTAGGTTCGTGTTGGTTTACTTGATGATGTTTCACAGATCTTGAGATTGGGTTCATTTTCTTCATTCTTTTTCATTTTGATTCCTCAGGATGGATAATCTCAGTTGGCCTTTCTTTATGTTACCTAATTTTTTTGCCTGTTGAAATTTGTTGTTGACTCCATATAGTGAACTTTTTACTTCAGTAATTTTACTTTGCAACTCAGAATTTAATTTATTTTTATAATTTCTCTTTTTTAATTTGCTTTTTTTGTTAAGACATCACATCATATATTTCTTTAATTTTTTAGATACAATTTGCTTTTGTCCTTTGAGCATATTTATATTAGCTAATTTGAAATCTTTGTCTGGTAAACCCAATATCCAGACTTCCTCAGATAATGTTTCTATACAATGTGGGTTTTTTTCTATACCTGGAACACACTTTTCAGTTTGTATGTCTCATCATTTTCTATTGAAAGCTGGACATTTAATGATATAATGTGCTAACTCTATAAATCAGATAGTCACTCCATTGGAAATTTTTAGTGACTTTCCTGGACTAATTCTGTAAAGTCTGTATTATTTGTCATATAAAATCTTTGCTAATTAACTTTATAGCCAGCTAATGATTAAACAGGTTTTCTCAAATATTTTAAACCAATAAATCTTCCATCTTTTGCTGAATGACTCAATGTGCATACTATGATATGGTTTCAATTATGTGCCAGGCAGTTTACACCTCTCATTAGCTTTTACTTCATGATTGGGCAAAGAATCAAGGTCAGCCAGCAGTGAGACATTAGGGCCTTCTCAGGTCTTTCCTAAGCATGCAAACAGCATGTGTGTGGCCTTATAGATTGTCAAAAATACGTCAGATCTTTCCAAATCTCCCCATGGACATCTTATGCTCAAGTTTTTCCTTGAAAACTCTTTTCTTCATCAGCCTCTTGTTAGCCCCCTTATTAACAATACCTGGCAACTTCAACGATAAGCAATTGCTACTACTTTTTATATTGATTTGAGAGAGAGAGGGAAGAGAAGGATCAACTTGTAGTTGCTTTATTTTAGTTGTTCATTGATTGTTTTTCATATGTGCCTCAACTAGGGGTTCAAGTCAAGCCAATGACCCCTTGCTCAAGCCAGCAACCTTGTGCTCAAGCCAGCAACCTTGGGATCATGTTGATGATACTGCACTCAAGCCAGTGACCCTGTCTTCAAGCTGAGAATTCTGCGTTCAAACCAATGAGCCTGTGCTCAAGTTGATAACCTTGGGTTTTTGAATAAGAGAGCTTAGTGTTTTGGGTCAATGCTCTGTCCACTGTGCCACCACTGGTCAGATTGCAACTTACTGTCTTTTTTGTTGTTTTTTTTTGTTTTGTTTTGTTTGTTTTTTCTGTATTTTTCTGAAGCCGGAAACGGGGAGAGACAGCCAGACAGACTCCCGCATGCGCCCGACAGGGATCCACCCAGCACGCCCACCAGGAGGTGACGCTCTGCCCACCAGGGGGCAATGCTCTGCCCCTCCGGGGCGTCGCTTGGTCGTGACCAGAGCCACTCCAGCGCCTGGGGCAGAGGCCGAGGAGCCATCCCCAGCGCCCGGGCCATCTTTGCTCCAGTGGAGCCTCGGCTGCCGTAGGGGAAGAGAGAGATAGAGAGGAAGGAGAGGGGGAGGGGTGGAGAAGCAGATGGGTGCCTCTCCTGTGTGCCCTGGCCAGGAATCGAACCCGGGACTTCTGCATGCCAGGTCGATGCTCTACCACTGAGCCAACCGGCCAGGGCCACAACTTACTGTTTTTGATAAATGCCTGTGGATAGAGCTAGTCCCAAAGATTGAGTTCCGATTCAGGTCAACTAAAGACAATCTTTGAGAATGGCTCTTTACTGCCAGACAAGTCAAATAGTGACAATTCTCTGAGTTTGAGGCTTTTTGGTGTGATTCAAACCCAACCCATTATTCTCTTTCTAGTAGATGCTGGTCTGTTGGTTTTAACAGCTACTGTAGTTGTGAAGCTACTGGATTTTAATGATACTTTGTATGTGGAAAAATGGATATTAGATTAAGAACAATTAAAAACTCCCAAAGTTCTTACTGATGTTCAGTCATTTTTCTTGACAAAACACTGCTCAGGTTATTGAAAGCCTCTGTTTAATTTCAAGGGACTAAATTTTTTATTTTTTTGAGAGTTTTCTCCAGATTTCTCATTGTCTTATGGAAGAACTGATTTGCAGATATTTTTAATGCCATTCTGGAAGTTGGAAACTCTCTAGCTTCTTTCCTTTTGTATTAGCATGGTATATCATTTTATATCCCTTTAGTTTTATCATATTGGTGTCTCTATTTTAAAGAAAGTTTCTTGAAGGTCCTATGTAGTTGAATATTTCTTTTTAAACCCAATTTGATAATCTCTTTTTTAATAAGGATGCTCAGAAGATTTAATTTTAAATTGGTTATTGATATTGTGGATTTACAGCTACTTTCTTGCTATTTTCTATTTGTCTCATTTACCCATTGTTCTCTCTCTCTCTTTTGCTTTTGCCTTCTTTTGGATTGAATGTTGTTTATGATTTTCTTTCATTGCCTTATTAGCTCTAGTACTTTGGGTTTTGTTTTGTTTTCAGTGCTTGCTTTATCTTTAGTATAGCCCTTTAACCTATCACTGTCTACTTTGAAGTAACATTGTACTACTTCACAAGTAATACAAGAACCCACAAGAGTATACTTTCATTTCTCTTCTGATATTTGTCATATAATTTATTTCTACGTTATAAATCTGACATTACATTTATTATTATTATTTATTTATTTATTTATTTTACAGAGACAGAGAGTGAGTCAGAGAGAGGGATAGACAGGGACAGACAGACAGGAACTGAGAGAGATGAGAAGCATCAATCACCAGTCTTTCATTGCGCGTTAACCTAGTTGTTCATTGATTGCTTTCTCATATGTGCCCCGACCGTGGGCCTTCAGCAGACCGAGTGACCCCCCCCGCTGGAGCCAGCAACCTTGGGTTCAAGCTGGTGGGCCTTTCCTCAAACCAGATGAGCCCGCACTCAAGCTGGCAACCTCAGGGTCTCGAACCCGGGTTCTCTGCATCCCAGTCTGACGCTCTCTCCACTGCGCCACCGCCTGGTCAGGCTACATTTTTTATTTTTAATAGTCAACTATCTTTTAAATTTCTTTTTTTTTTTAAGTTTTATTTGTTGATTTTAGAGACAGGAGAGAGAGAGAGAGTGAGAGAGAGAGAGAGAGAGGAGTGGGAAGCATCAACTCATAGTTGCTTCTCAAATGTGCCTTGACCGAGCAAGACCAGGGCTTCAAACAAGTGACCTCAGTACTCCAGGTAAAGGCTTCATCCACTGTGCCATCACAGGTCAGGCTCTTTTAATTTTATTTTTTAAATAATTTTTAAAGTTCTTTAATAGTCACTCACACATTTATCATTTCCTGTACTTTTCATTTTTTAGTATAAATTCATATTTTTATTTAGTAATATTTTCTTTCTTTCTGGAGGTTCACTTTAACATTACAGTGTCCCTCTTCTATCCAGGGGTGAGGTTCCAGAACCCCCTGCGACAGGCAAAAGTCCACGAAGAAGCGACCTTATATTTATTTTATTATTTATATATACTTTAAGGCTTTATAAACCCTCCCCACAATCTTATAAACCTTTCCCATACTGTTATTAAACTTTTCCACACTTATTTTGCTGCAAAAATAATTAAAATAATAAATATATAAAAATACCTATATACCACAAAATCCTGTGATATAGCAAAAAATCCATGATACAAAATTAGATATATACAATTTTAAAATTTGTGCTACAGTGAGACCGCAAAAAGTGAACTGCAATATGACGAGGGACGACTATATTGTAGTTCAAGTATAAATTTATTGTAGTGCTGGTATGAATTTTTTCAGCTTTTGTATGCTGATAAAATCCTTATTTAGTCATTGTTTTTGGAAATTTTTTTCTGAGTATAGAATTCTAGGTTGAATATTTTTTCTTCCAGTGCTTTAAAAATATTTTTTCACTCTCTTTTGAGCTGCATTGTTCTCAAGAAGAAATCTGCTGCTGTTATTATCTTTATATTCTGTACATAATTTGTATTTTTTTCATCTGGCTGATTTTAAGATTACATTTTTTTCCTTATTAGTAGTTCAAAGTAATTTTATTGTTATGTACATTGTTCCTGTTTCTTGGCCTTGGGGTTTGTTGAGATTCTTGGATCTGTGAAATTCTTGGATTTATAGTTTTCATCAATTTGGAAAATGTTTTCTCCATTAGTCTTTCAAATAGTTCTTCTGTCTGCCCTTCACTCTTTCAGGGACACCAATTACATGCATACCAGGCCACTTGAAGTTGTTTCACACCTTAATGATCTTCTGTTTACATTTTTCAGTGTTCTTTTTAAAAAAAATTTATGACTTTATTTATTCATTATAGAGAAGAGAGAGAAAAAGAGAGAGAGAAGGGGGAAGGAGCAGGAAGCATCAACTCCCAGATGTGCCTTGACTAGGGAAGCCCAGGGTTTTGAACCCGTGACCTCAGCATTCCAGGTCAACACTTTATCAACTGCATCACCACAGGTCAGGTCATTTTTCAGTATTCTTTTTTCTTGTCTGTGTTTTATTTGGTATAATTTCAGTGGCTACATTCAAGTTTTCTAACAATTTTTCTGTAATGTCTAATCTGTTATTAATCTTGTTATGGATTGAATTGTGATACCCTCAAAGTTTGTATGTTGAAGCCTTAATCCCTGTGTTACTTATTTTTTGAGATAGGGCCTTTAAGGAAGTAAATAAAGTAAACAAGACCATAAAGGTGGGGGTAGATTCCTAATCCAATAAGTCTGGTGTCCTTATAAGAGGAGAAATAGACACCAGGAGTGTATGCATACAGAGAAAAGGTCATGTGAGGACACAGAAAGGAGGTGGCCATTTGCAAACCAATGGGAGAGTTCTCACCAGAAGTCAACTCTGCTGCCACCTTGATCTTGGATTTCAACCTAGAACTGTGAGAAAATAAATTTCTGCCATTTAAACCATCCAGCCTGTGGCATTCTCTTATGGTGGTACTAACAGACTAATACAAACCCCATCAGCATATTTTTCATCTTTAAAAATTCTATGTGAATTATTTTGCATTTTATATACCTTTTAACATGCTTTTTTTTTTTTTTTTTAAGTCAGAGGAGGGAGAATAGAGAGACAGACTCGCACATGTGCCATCCACCTGGCCATCTGGGGTTGATGCTGAAATCAATTGAGCTATTTTTAGTACCTGAGGCTGATATGCTGGGACCAACTGAGCTATCCTTAGCTCCTGGGGCCAATGCTTGAACCAATTAAGCCACTGGAAGAGAGAGAAGGGGGAGAAGGAGGGGAAAAGAAGGAGGTTGCTTCTCTTGTGTGCCCTGACCTGGGACTAAACTGGGGACTTCTGCATGCTCAGTCAACTCTCTATCCACTGAACCAACCAGCCAGGATCTTGACATGCTCTTAATTTTCTGTACCTTTTTGAATTTATGAAATATATACCTATCATGTCATTTCTGGGTCTGTTTCTATTGATTGATTTTTCTCTTCATTACAAGTTGCATTTTCCTGTCTATTTGCATGCCTGATAAGTTTTATTGGATGACAGACATTGTGAATATTACATTCTAGGATGCTGAATTTTTCATAGTCTTTAAATATTGTGTGTTTATTCTGGGGTACTGTTAAACTACTTGGAAATAGTTTGGTCCTTTCAAGAATTGCTTTTAAGCTTTGTTAAGTAAAATCAGAGCCATCTTTATTTTAGAATTAAATTGGTCCTACTACTAAAGCAACCCTTCTCAGTACTCTACCTTAACATCATGTATTACAAGGTTGTTCCACACTGATTATGGGGAATATGAACTATTCACAACACCAATTATTTTTCTGGGAGTCATTCTGCTGCTTATATCAGTAGCTATTTTATTGGGTCTATGGTGGATTTTTTTTTTTGTATTTTTCCAAAGCTGGAAATAGGGAGGCAGTCAGACAGACTCCTGCATGTGCCCGACCGGGATCAACCTGGCATGCCCACCAGGGAGCAATGCTCTGCCTATCTGGGGTGTTGCTCTGTTGCAATCAGAGCCATTCTAGCACCTGAGGCAGAGGCCATGGAGCCATCCTCAGTGCCAGGGCCAACTTTGCTCCATGTGTTGATCAGTATTTAACTGAAGACTACAGGAAATACTCTGTAGATCTCTGCATCTCTCTTCTCTCCAATATTTTGCCCTGTGAATTGTAAATATCTTGACCTTTCACATTTTCAACTTAGCTCCCTAACTCAAGGAGACCCTGGGTTCTGTTTCTCATCACTGTGCTGAGGTCTAGAAATGATCTCCAGTTATGAGGTTAGGTGACTCAATTTTTTTTTTTATTTTCTTTTTCTCCCATTGACCATTCTTCTATACCAGTGGTTCTCAACCTGTGGGTCACGACCCCGGTGGGGGTCGAACGACCAAAACACAGGGGTCACAACCCACAGGTTGAGAACCGCTGTTCTATATAGTCATCCCTCACCATATCGTGGTTCACTTTTTGCAGTCTCACTGTATTGTGGATTGTTAAATTATATATATCTAATTTTATATCGTGGAATTTTTGCTACATCATGGGATTTTGTGGTATGTAAGTATTTTTATGTATTTATTATTTTAATTATTTTTGCAGTAAAATAAGCATTTTCTATCCTAAAAAATGAAAACAATATAAAAATATTAATTAAAACATATTAAAAGAATACTAAATTGAAATAAAACATGTAGTGTACAGCAGATGAGTTGACAAAGACTCACACATATGGAAAATGCAGCTACAGCTGCTTCTACTTGAGCTAGTTTGCCACATGAGATTGTACATGGCACACTATTGGCTGATGGATGGGAGACGATTAACCAGAGCACTGTGTTCTATATATATAAATAAAAAAATAAATATAAGGTCATTACTTTGCAGGTTTTTGCCTATCATGGAGGGTTCTGGAACCTTACCCCCGCAATAGATGAGGGGCCATTGTACTTTCTGTTGTCCATGTTAGAAAAATCATTTACTCTCTTTTGTCTGAGTTTTTAGTCAATTAAAATGGGAGGATAAATCTATTCCCTATTACACATCTATGTTCAGAAGTGAAAGCCCTCCCTAAAAGCACTTAGGTACTTGGTCTTTCCAGCTGAAGGGGTACAAGCAGAATAATATTATTATTGTGTGACTAGTGTGATGATCTTGAGATGTCAATACCATCAAAAGAATATTAGGAGGATTCCAAAATGGTGATGAGTAGGCAGATGTTTCAACTGACACATCCCAGGGCCAAATTGAATTACAACTGAAATTAAGACAATCATCTTGAAAAACCAACTTGGGGCTAAATTAAGAGGAGTATAAGCCACATTGAAACTGATAGAAAGGGTGAAGACACAAAAAGGGCTGTCCCGCTCCCAGGAGTGAGTAGTGGCTGAGGGTCTCTTGAGGGACTTTCACTCAGATAACCCTCTGGGAAGCCAAGAGTGAGGAAGTAAAAAATATCCAGGAAAGTTATCCTAATGAAGTTCTCCTTACATTGAAGGAAACACCAAGTGGTGAAAAAATGTACTCTCCCCCAACACATTGATTCAGAGTATCAGAAAACAATGGATTGGAAGTTGAAATTTCATCTTAGTATGCCATCTTAGTAGTCTCTAGGGCCGTGATGGCGAATCTTTTTATAAAAACTGTCCACTTTTGCAGTGCTGGTCAAACCTGGTCCCTCCAGCCCACTAGTGGGTGTTCCAGCTTTTATGGTGGGCAGTAGCGGAGCAACCAAACGGTGCCACGATTGGCCCACCATGAAAGCTGGAATGCCCATTAGTGGGTGGGAGGGACTAGGTTGACCAGCACTGCAAAAGTGGGTGGTTTTTATAAAAAGGTTTGCCATCACGGCTCTAGGGGAACACTTACAAGACCTAGGGCATAGGGTCAAGATTTATGCACATAACTTGCCAAACAGCTAAAAGCCCTGACAAGGTGTTCAGACAGTCTGAAAATGAGCATAAATGAAACTAAAGGAAAATATACACTTTCTATTTTGTCTGATAAAAACTAAATCTTGTTTTGTGTGTGTGTGTGTGTGTGTGTATGTGTGTAACAGAGACACAGAGAGAGACAGAGAGAGGAACAGATAGAGACAGACAGGAAGAGAGAGAGATGAGAAGCATCAATTCTTTGTGGTAGCAACTTACTTGTTCATTGATTGCTTTCTCATATGTGCCTTGACTGGGTGACTCCAGCAAAGCAAGTGACCCCTTGCTGAGGACAGTGACCTTGGACTCAAGTCAGTGACCTTGGGCTTCAAACCAGTGATCTTGTGCTTCAAGCCAGCGATATTTGGGCTTAAGCCAGTGACCACAGGTTTATGTCTATAATCCCACACTCAAGCCAGCAACTCTGCACTTAAACTGGTGAGCCTGCGCTCAGGCCAGCGACCTCTGGGTTTTGAACATAGGTCCTCTGAATCCCAGGCTGACACTCTATCCACTGTGCCACCGCCTGGTCAGACAAAACTAAGTCTTTATTAAGATAATAAAGACCTGTAACCTTTAAAATGTTAAATAATCCCTTCACTAAGATAAAAGAGGTCATATCTTCTACAAAAGAAGGATCAAAAAGTCATTAACAGGGAACATAGGCAATGAAAAGATAGCAGGATAAAATACAAAGACCACAAGAGAGAAGTAAAGGTAAAATATGGAAGAACTTTAACAAAAGTGAAAAAGTAATATACAACAAAAGGATGCATAAAATTGACATTCTAGACAATGTAATAAATTATGTAGAGGGAAAATATGAAAGAACTCCTAAAATGCGGAGTAAGAGGAAAAAAATGAAATAATAAAAAATGATAGCAATAGAGAACAGAAAATATATAGATTTAACTCAATAGTTACTGTTGTTTCTTAGGGAGGAAAAATGAAAACAAAGTTTAAAGTTTTTGAAGCTGGTACAAAGCCTTAAGCATTACGATTAAGGGGAATCACTGTATTGAATAAAAATTAACCAACAGACCCACATAGACACAATTTGGCAAATATTCTTAATCACAAAATTACAGAAAAAAATGTTATAACATAAAAAAATAAACAAGTTAGCTCTAAAGGTAAAAATATATGTTTGATTTTAATCTTTTCTGGAATACTAAATATAGGAAGTAAATAGAACAACGGATACAAAATTTTGAAGGAAAAATTATGTGACATAGCCACAAGTCAGCAAAAATATGTACTAAAACAAATATTTTCAGAGTGTAGCCCATTAGCCCCTTAAGTTCTTTGAAGTATTTTTTCAGGGTGTTCACAAGGTCAAGCTTTTTTTTATAATAATACTAAGATATGATTTGCCTTTTCACTGTTGATATTTGCACTGTCACTAAAAAAGCAATAGTGGTTGTGGTGGCGCAGTCAATAAAGCATCTACCTGGAATGCTGAGGTTGCTCATTTGAAACCCTGGGCTTGCCCAGTCAAGGCACATATGAGAGTTGATGCTTCCTGCTCCTTCCCCTTCTCTCTCTCTCTCTCTCTTTCTCTCTGGCCTCACTCTCTAAAAATGAATAAATAAAATCTAAAAAAGAAAAGTTAAAAAAAATCAATAGTGAGTAAAATTGTTGGCAGTTCAGCACAAATTAATGCCCAGGTACCAACTGTGCTAGTAGTTATATTATTCACCACCACCCTCTGGCAAGGGTAATGAAAAGAGTTCACTTGAGGGAAAAAAAATGTTAACTTTTATAAATCTTTTTTTTTTTTAAAGATTTTTATGTATTGATTTTAGAGAGAAGAGAGAGAGAGAGAAAGGTGGGAATAAGGAGCGGGAAACATCAACTCATAATTGCTTCTCATGTGTGCCTTGACTGGGCAAGCCTGGGATCTCAAACAGGAGATCTCAGTGTTCCAGGTCAACATCTTATCTTCTGCACCACCAAAGGTCAGGCTAACTTTACTAAATCTTGAATCTTAAATGCAAATTTACAAAATATTATATGTAGCAAATAAATATACAAAATGCATTTCTGGCCCTTTTGGCTCTCTGAGCAGCACCATGGCAATCAACAAGAACAAGCACCATTGGCAAGCTAAAAGGGAGCCAAGAAGAAAGTGGTAAATCCATTTTATAAGACTGGTGTGATGTGAAAGCACCAGCTATTTCAATATAAGAAATATTGGGAAAACACTAATCATGAGAACTCAAGGAACTAAAATCACATCTGATGGTCTCAAGGGTTGTGCTTTTGAAGTGAACCAAAGTTATCTGCTGAATGATGAAGTTGCATTTAGAAAATTTAAGCTAATTATTGAGGATGTTCAGGACAATAACTAATTTTTATGGCATGAATCTTACTTACCTGTGATAAAATATGCTCCATAGTAAAAAATGGCAGACCATGATTGATTGGAGCTCATGTTGACATCAAGACCATCAATGATTATTTGCTTTGTCTAGTTTGTGTTGGTTTTACTAAAATCCACAACAGTCAGATTTGGAAGACCTCTTATGCTCAACATCAACACATCCACCAAATCCAGAAGATGGAAATAATGATCTAAGAGGTGCAGACAATTGACTTCAAAGAAGTGCTCTAAATTGATTCTAGATAGCATCGGGAAAGAGAGATGAGGCTTGCCAATCTGTTCACTCAATGATGTCTTTGTTAGCAAAGTCAAAAGGCTAAAAAGCCCAAGTTTGAACTGGGAAAACTCATGGAGCTTCATGGTGAAGATAGCAGTTTTGGAAAAGCTAGTGAGGATGAGACAGGCACTAGAGATGAGCTAATGGATATGAGTCCCCAGTCTAAGAATCTGTTTAAAATTCAGACTTTAAATGATGATAGATAAAAAAATCTTATTTGTGATTAAAAAAAAAAGCAACGACAACCAAATGCATTTCTCCTATCTAGTGATGTACCATATAATGGTTGTCTCAAGGAAAGCATTTGTGTGATTGAGTCACAAACTGAACTAGCTTCTTTTTTCATGTTTTATTATTTTTTACTTGAAAAAACTACTGACAGACAAACCATTGTTGTTGAGACTTGGCTATAGGCAAAATTTCTCTGTAAAATCAACAAAGTAAGCCTATCACTTCAAAGAAAATGATTGATGGTATCTGTTCCCAATTAAAATATTTTTTCAAGTGAAAAATTAAATTATTAGAAAAATTGCCTCTGCTCCCTATACTTAAAAAGTTTTCTGATGATATCAGCAGTAAAACAAATGAAAGTAATTATTTTCATGTTGTTAAATGAAATATGTTTATGTTTGGAAGGCCTGAATGTCTCAGTGAACCACTAATTTCAAGTGATCAAATGCATGCTGATACAAAATTATGTACCCCCTGGCCGGTTGGCTCAGTGATAGAGCATCAGCCTGGCGTGCAAGGGGTCCTAGGTTCGATTTCCGGCCAGGGCACACAGGAGAAGCACCCATCTGCTTCTCCACCCCTCCCCCTCTCCTTCCTCTCTGTTTCTCTCTTCCCCTCCCGCAGCGAGGCTCCATTGGAGCAAAGATGGCCCTGGCGCTGGGGATGGCTCCTTGGCCTCTGCCCCAGGCGCTAGAGTGGCTCTGGTCGCGGCAGAGCATCGCCCCCTGGTGGGCAGAGCGTCGCCCCCTGGTGGGCGTGCCTGGTGGATCCCGGTAGGGTGCATGCGGGAGTCTGTCTGACTGTCTCTCCCTGTTTCCAGCTTCAGAAAAATACAAAAAAAAAAAAATTTCAATCACAGTGAAAGATCGATGGAGTCTAATTTAACAGAGTAAGAATAGTTAGTTGATATGGTCTTAGATTTCACATTTGTGAACATTGCAAGTAACATTTAAGAAACTACTATTTGTTGAATTTTGGCATAGTGTCAAAAGAGAATACATAGAATCATCTAAAAAGATTATTAAAATAACTCTCTTTTCCAATTACATATAGGTATGAAGCCAGATTTTCACCAATGTTATAATCAAGACAATATAATAGATTGCTTCAGAAGGTTCTCTGCTTCTCTCATGCCATGTCTTCCAGTGTGTGCCAACCACAACCCTGAGACACAGTGGAGAAGGTCAGAATGAATGGATTTGACTCCATTAGGCACATGGTCACTGGGGCTGCTGGAAAAGTGGATATTGTTTCCCTCAACAACCCCTTTATTAACCTCAACTACATGGTCTACATGTTCCAGATGTTACCAATGGCAAGTTCAAAGACACTGTATAGTCAAGGCTGAGAATGAGAAGCCCATCTTTATGTTCCAGGAGCAAGATCCTTCCAACATCAAATGGGGTGATGCTGGTGCTGAATATGTTGTAGAGTGCACTGGTTTCTTTACTACCTTAGAGAAGGCAGGGGCTCACTTGAAGGGTAGAGCCAGGAGGGTCATCATTTCTTCTCCTACTGCAGATGTTCTCATGTTTGTGATGGGTATAAATCATGAGAAATATGACAACTCCCCCAAGATTGTCAGCAATGCTTCCTGCACCACCAACTTCTTGACCCTCCTGGCCAAGGTCATCCATAAAAACTTTGGCATCAAAGAGGGAATCGTGACCACAATCCATGTCATCATTGCCACCCAGAAGAGTGTGGATGGCTCCTCTGGGAAGTTGTTCCGTGATGACCAAGAAGCTGCCCAGAAAATCAACCCTCCGATTGGCTCTGCCAAGGCTATGAACAAGGTCTTTCCTGAGCTAAATGGGAAGCTCACTGGCATGACCTTCTCTGTCCCTACCCCCCAATGTGTCAGCTGTGTATCTGACCTGCTGCTTGGAGAAAGTCACCAATACAATGACATCAAGGAGGTGGTGAAACAGGCATTGGAGAACACTTTCAAAGGCATCCTGGGCTATACTGAAGACAAGGTGTCTTCTTTGACTTTAACAGTGGCACACACTCTACTTTCAATGCTGGGGCTGGCCTTGCCTTCAACAACTGCTTTGTCAAGCTCATTCCTGATATGACTATAAATTTGGTTACACAACAGAGTGGTATATGGTGGGCCTTTTGGTTTGCATAGCCTTCAAGGAGGAAGAGTCCCCTTGACAATCAGCCCCAGCAAGAGGAAGACAGGCTCTCAGCTGCTAGGGAGTCCTTGCCTCAGATTGATCCCCTAATACATTGAGAATCTACTGACATCCACAGTTTCTATCCTAGACCCCTTGAAGAAGGGGAGGAGCTTAGGGAGCCCTACATTGTCATGAACCATCAATAAAGTTCACTGCACTCAATCAAAAACAGAAAAGGAATGTATAAAAATGTATAAGCTATCATATATTAAGCCAGACATTAAAAAGATAAGCAAAATAGGCTGACTAGGTAGTGGCACAATGAGTAGAGCATCAACCTGGGACTCTGAGGACCCAGGTTCAAACCCCAAGGTTGCCAGCTTGAGCGCAGGTTGCCGACTTCAGTGTGGGATCATAGGCATGACTCCATGGTTGCTGGTTTGAGCCCAAAGGTTGCTGGCTTGAGCCCAAAGTCACTGGCTTAAGCAAGGGGTCACTGGCTAAGCCAGAGTCCCCAAGTCAAGACACATATGAGAAGCAATCAATGAACAACTAAAGTGGCGCAACTATGAGTTGATGATTCTCAACTCTCTCCCTTCCTGTCTGTCTCTGTCTCTGTCTCTCTCTCTCTAAAAAGATAAAATAAAAAGATAAGCAAAATAGTATTTTACATCCAAGCAAATGAATGTTCCTGGGTGAAGAAAACAAGAAAGAATTCTCAGATATGTAAGGGCTCCATAATTGAAAACCTAATAGCCCTTTCTAAAAGAAATTACTTGAAGATTTACTTCTGCCACTGAAGATATAAATTATCATGTAAAATATAATATAAATGGAGCCACTTCAAAATGGAGTCAGAGCTGCCATCCAGAGGAATGCGTTGACCATCTAACTCTTCAATCCTTTGGAATGTTAAAACTGGGGAAAAGAATCCTTGGACTGGGTCTACAGCAGTATTATTCTAAACAAAGATAACAATAAAGCAGATAATATGACAATAAAACTGAAAATTAAAGACATTCTTTAAAATTAGCATCACTATGTTAGAATATCAACACCTTTTAAAATTTCCTCCTTCCGTTTATGTGATTGTTCCCCTTCCCATTCTTATAAATACTCCTTGACTTCACCTCCTAATCAGAACTCTATTTGGATTTTAGCCTAAATAGCTATATTTTTATATCTCAAATAACTTTTCATTGCCTCTCACTTTGGCCTTTTATTTTTAGGTTATCATATCTGGTGTCCTAAGTGGGATCAAAGGTGACCACACCTTTGTGTACTGGCATTTACTGGAACTGTATGGTACTTATAGAGACTCTTCTGTGCTCACCATTTTCAGGAACCACTACTTCTCTGACCCGGAAGCCTTCTTGGGTTCAGACCACCCTCATTTTGAAGTTGGTGTCATTATTTGAGATCAGAAGAGATTTTCCCAGGGGAGAGGGGGCAGTTGCCATGGGGACAATTGTCACAGTGTCAGCATGTGTCTTCTGCCACAGGAGTTGCTATTGCATAAGGAATTTTTTCCTTCAGGAGTAAACCTCCTTCACCTGTGGAAGGTTTCTTGGGAGCTGAGCAACTAGGAGTTTACTAAAACAAGAGGAATTTTTTCTCTCTGAAAAAGACATTCTTTACTTATGAAACGTTTCCTGGGAAGTGAGCAACTGAGAGCTTGATACTACATGAAAACTGTTTTTTCCTTGCGGGAGGGGCTTTTCAGCCTCATTAAAAGTGTCCTGGGAGCTCAGCAGCTCTCAATGATTTTTTCCTGGTGGATAAATACAATTTTTTTCTTTTTCTTTTTTTTTTAGTGAGAGACAGACAAAAAAGGAGAGAGAGAGGAAGGTGAGAGAGTGAGAGTATCAACTCATAATTGCTTCACTTTAGTTGTTCTTTGATTGCTGCTTGTATGTATCTTGAATTGAGGAGGTCAAGCAGAGAGACAGTGACACTTTGCTCAAGCCAGTGACCTCTGGGCTCAAGCCAAGTGACCTTGGGATGATATTAATGATCCTGTGCTCAAGCCAGCAACCCTGCACTCAAGTTGGCAACCTTGGGGTTTGGAACCAGGGACCTGAGGTTGATGCTGTATCCACTGTACTACCACTGGTCAGGCTGGTGAGTACTAATTATTTTGAATGCTCCTTTTCCCTTTCCTTGTCTCTTTCTGTGTACTGTTGTCATTATATATAGATTTTGTAGGGGAAGACACAGGTATAAATCCTGTAAACCTGTTGTCCATGATGGCCCCCTCAAACTGACAAGCTAGTGTATCTCCCTATACTGGCTTTTGTTTAGACAAACTTTACTGTGGGTCCTTATATAAAAACCAGATGAGGTTTTTTTCTTCTGTCTTGTTCTATGGCCTGATAGCTTGGCTTTCTGACCAACAAAAGTATTTTCCTCTGATTTCCATCAACTGGAAGGTGCACTTAGTAGTGGGCATCTCATGGCCAAATAAACTAGAATTTAGGCAGCTGTATCTAGTAAGACTGTTGCCCAGGAATTTATGACTGGTTAGTTGTAGCCAGTCAACTGGCAACTGTTGGCCTTTTTTTGAACTGTGCCAGTTCTCAGGGGAATTTGTCATGAGGGGTCCCAGTGAAATGTAGAAACACCATATCCCTGACCACAGAATGAGTTTTGGAAGATTTGTAGATGAGTAAATGAAAAGAATTCTGTAAAGGCCATAAATGCTCCCTAATGTCTAGATTCCACAAAACCCTCAAGGTGCTGCCTTAACAACCTTTGTAAAAGGCCAGAATAACCGAGCACATTCTTTTGCTTTTTGTAAAATGCTTCGCTGAGCACTCTCTCCCTAAATTGTTCCAACAATAACCAAAAGCATGTTTCACTTCTGTAAAACTGCTTTAGTTAGATGCTCACCTCCTCCTTCACTTCTTTTTGCCTTTAAAAGCAAACCCCTGAGTTTGTTCAGGGCCGCGAGTTTTTTAAGATTTGAATCCACTCATGGTCACCGGCATTAAATTAAAGACTCCTTGCCTGACCTGTGGTGGCACAGTGGATAAAGCGTCGAACTGAAAATGCTGAGGTTGCCAGTTCGAAACCCTGGGTTTGCCTCATCAAGGCACATATGGGAGTGGATGCTTCCTGCTCCTCCCTTTCTCTCTCTCTTTCTCTCTTTCTCCTCTCTAAAATGAATTTAAAAAAAATTAAAGACTCCTTAATTTGGCTACTTAATTGTGTGGCAAAACGTTTGTTTCCTCGCTGTCCAGATATAACACCAGTCTGTAACAGCCTTTGTTGTCTCAACCTTCATTGCTTTACTGCCTGTAGCAAAGAAGGAGCCTTTACTGTCTTAGATTATTCCAGGAATGAGTTTTCTGGATTTTGGTCTTTTTGTTTGGTTAAGCTAGTGGTAGTCAACCTAGTCCCTACTGCCCACTAGTGGGCGTTCCAGCTTTCTGGTGGGCGGTAGTGGAGCAACCAGAATATAAATAAAAAGATAGATTTAACTATAGTAAGCTGTTTTATAAAGATTTATTCTGCCAAATTTAGCGAAAATCTGACATAAAGTACTTGGTAAATAATTATTATTATATGCTTTAACTTGCTGTAACTCTGCTTTATAAATTTTATAAAGTAAAGTTACTTCCATACTTTATAAATCACCATTACTGTGGAACTGGTGGGCAGTTATAAAATTTTACTACTAACAGAGATACAAAAGTGGGTGGTAGATATAAAAAGGTTGACTACCCCTGGGTTAAGCCATAAACAACTTACTGGTTTGAGCTGCTAGTGAGATTAATCCAGCATACTGACAAAAACCAGATGATGGATCCTTAGAATTGGAAAAACTTCTACACTGAATTGTTTATTTTTTAAGGCACTCTCATAACAGTTGTTCTATTGGTAGGGATGGAAAGGCCAAATTAAAAAATGTATACAAGGAATTTAATTGCTAGTCTCCTTCATTTGAGTAAATAAAACTGATATGTGTTGCAGCATACAGATGATGTATTGTGGAATGATACACCTGAAACCTATGTAATTTTATTAACCAATGTCATCCCAATAAATTCAGTTTAAAAAATAGAGAGATAATGCAGTGAGATAAGTGATCTAATCTATAATGTCATTTAGGTGGCAACTCAGTTCCTTGAGGAATTGAAGCTGTTCTTGTTTTACAAATTCAGTCTTTACATCAGGTGTCCCCAAACTACAGCCTGCTGTCTGCCTGTGGCCCCTGAGGCCATTTATCATGCAGTCATACTTCCAGAAGGGGCACCTCTTTCATTGGTGGTCAGTGAGAGGAGCACTGTATATGTGGCGGCCCTCCAATGGTCTGAGGGACAGTGAACTGGCCCCCTGTGTAAAAAGTTTGGGGACCCCTGCTTTACAGGATCAGGTGTGTGGCTCCAGAAACATTTCAAAACCACCAATCCTTTTAACCATCCCCATAGCCCTCCATTAATCTCAAATGGCTTGCATATATTGGCTTCAAGAAACCAAAGTCCTTCTAGGAGGAGCTTGCATTTCTTCCTCTGTGCCATTGAGTTGTAAATTTCTAGTTTCCTCTAGGAACTCTTATTTAGGCTATCTTTTTAAAATGCAAATTGTGTCTATTGATTTTACACAGAAAGAGGAGGGGAGCAAGAAGTATCAACTCATAGTTGATTCACTTTAGTTGTTCACTGATTGCTTGCATTTTTGTGCCTTGACTGAGCAAGCCCAAGGTTTCAAACTAGTGACCTCAGCAGTCCAGACCAATGACCTATCCATGGTGTTACCACAGGCCAGGCAAAAAAATGTAAATTTAAGGAATGTAATTCTTAATAACAACAACAACAAAAATGGTGGGGGAGGGGGTGGAAGGAAAGGTCATTTGGATTGATATCACTTCCTTTATGGAAACCATAAGTCTCTGTTTGCATTTGTTTAAATGTTCATGTGTGTAGATATATGATATTTTTATACCTCCAGATGGTATTGTTAATTTGTAGGGGGGAGGGAAGCTGTATTTAATTGGCTTAAAAATAAACAAACACATATATTAAGAATGTGGGGGAATGAGAGAAGATGGCAATAGAGTAGGTGGACATTCCAACTCCCACCTCCCATAACCAAAGTAGATTACAACTTAACTTAAGAACAATCATCTTGAAAAACCAATTTGGGACTAAACTAAGAGCAATCTATAACCAAAGATCACTGAAGAAACCACACTGGGACTGGTAGGAAGGGTGGAGATGCAGAAAGGGCTGCTCAGCTCCCAGGAGTGAGCTGTGGCCTGGAGGGACTCTCATGGTGGGGTGGTGTTGGGCAGATAAAATATATTATGCTCACTTTGTTAAAGATGGCGCTGCCCATGAGGAGGCCATCGCCCAGGTGATATTAATGTGTGTTGGGGGTGGGCTAAAGGCAGGCAGAATCCTTATAGCCTGGGGCTTGGTTTTAGGATTAAGCCTTTCCCACCCGTTTTGATGTGGGGTGGTACAATCCCATCATGCCCCAGATAAGTGACTTTGTATTAGAGACTTCCCTATTTTGTATATTGGATTAAAGGTTTTGATTTCTACACTATAAAATGGGGGCAGAACAGGAGCTTGCGCTCTTGGTTCCTGAGATTATCATTAGAGGAGAGAGCAGAGAGGAGAGCAGAGAAGGGCCACGTGGAGGAGGCCAGGAGAAGCAGCCAAGATGGCGGAGTGTTGAGTGAGAAGCCAGTTAGTGCCGAGTTTGTGCAGGGAGAAGGAAGGAGATGGGGAACAGAGGTGAATAAGTCTGGTGAGCTAGAAACCTTTGATTCTAGGAAACTTGGATAAGTCAGTAGCTTTGTGAGCACTGAATGTGAGTGGGTTTTGGAGCCCAGTGTGTGTTTTTACTTGCCCGCCAGGTACAAGCTAGGATTAAAGATGTTGGCTCATCAGATTTTGGCTCCGTTGTTTCTTTACCAACTGTCCGAATCCAATGCGAACCTGCATGAGCTGGGCTGCTGTTGTGGTGGCCTTGGCCCTGGCTCCTGGCTTTACAGGTAGGTTGCCTGGAGAATTGTGGGTCTTCCACCCCAGGGCTGGAGCCCCAGCCTAGGGCCCCAGAGACTAAAGGAAGCTTATGGACAGTATTTAGCTGAGAAAAGAGCTGGGTTATTGTTTGCAAGAAAGAGACAGAACCCTCAGACCCAAGCTCTGTCTTAAAAGGACCACACAGAAAACCTCATTCACAGCCACTTACCTGGGGCTTTGGAAGCAGGGAGAGCTGAGAGGACTGGAGTTGCGAGAGGAGAGTGTAATCTCAAAGTCACAGGGAGAGACATTGTGGGGAACAGCCACTCTAACCCCTGTGTAAGTCACTCCCCAAATCTAAAGTGGCCATTTTTTCTGGGAGAAGCAACACAAGCAAAGGGAAGAAATTGCCACAGCCACCAGAGGCTTTTCTGCTCTAGACAGAGCAAAGAGTCACTTAGAAGCAGGGGGCGCATTAGAGACACAGGTTTTGAGTGCTGAGGTCTGAGCTACACCATCCCCCCATGCTGCTGAGTACTTGCTGAAGGGCAAGCAGGCCTGGCTGTGGCTGCAGTGATGGCGGGCCGGCACCAGTGATGCCTGTGCCTGAGCACCTGAGGAGGAGGTGGCGGTAGCAGGCCGGTGGGCAGACCACATCTCAGGAACACAGAGGCCATACCCACTGGCCAAGAGTAGATAAAAACCAGCCTAGGAGTGCAGCTGATATTTACAATGGCACCTGGGCCCAGCAGAGGCAGCCACAAATTCTGGATTGCCTGTAGCTCCAAGAAGATTGCTAAGGGCCAGCTATAGGCAGTGATCCCCACTGGTCTGTGCCAGGTTCCAGCCAGGGAGGTCCAGGGCTGGCACATTCAGTGGCCAGATATGGAAAGTATCAGTTCAGGACTTAATAACCCTTGTTAGAGTGGTATCTTAACAAAGGGCTTCTCACACCTGACCCAGCTAAGGCATAGAAAACACTGACATAAATAGCAAAAAGAATAGTAGCAGTAGACAAATAACCCACAGTGATTACAAAGAACAGCTGATGCCAACCCAAGAAGGTTTAGAAACAACACAACTGGAAGCTGGAGGCAGACAACACCAACTCTATACTCAGCTAGCTACACAAACAGCACACCCAAAGTAGGAGTTTATACACAGAAAAAATAGAAAGACAGAGAAATGCAATCCAAATGAATCAACTAGAAAATCCCTAGAAAAAGAACTGAATAAGATGGAAATAACCAAGATACCAGATGCAGAGTTTAAAATAATGATTGTTAGGATGCTCAAGGATCTTAGAGCAACAATGGATGGACATAATGAGCACCTATATAAACAGATAACAAGCATCAAAAAGGACATTGAAATCATAAAAAGAATCAGACAGAAATGACAAATACAATATTAGAAATTAAGACTAAACTAAAAGGAATTAACAGCAGACTGAATGAAGTGGAGGATTAAATCAGCGATTTAGATGACAAGATAAACAAAAGCATGGGAGCAGAACAGCAAAAAGAAAAGAGGATCAAAAAGTCTGAGGAAATTCCAAGAGAGCTCTGTGACAACATGAAGAGAAACAAGTTCTGCATCATAGGGGTTCCTGAAGGAGAAGAGAAAGAACAAGGGATAGAGAATCTGATTGAAAAAATCATAGCTGAAAACTTCCCTGAATTAATGAAGGAAAAAGTCACAAAAGTTCAAGAAGCACAGAGAGTCCCATTAAAGAGGAACCCAAAGACGCCTACACCAAGACATATCATAATCAAAATACCAAAATTAAGAGATAAAGAAAGAATACTAAAAGCTGCAAGAAAAAAACAGTGGATCACCTACAAAGGAGCCCCCATAAGGATGACATCTGACTTTTCAAGAGAAACATTAGAGGCCAGAAAGGAATAGCAAGAAATATTCAAAGTAAAGCAAAACAAGAGCCTACAACCAAGACTTCTCTATCCAGCAAGGCAATCATTTAAAATTGAAGGAGAAATAAAAAGTTTCCCAGACAGAAAAAAAAAATCAAACTCAAAAAATTCATTACAACCAAACCAATGCTGCAACAAATGTTAAGGAGCCTGTTGTAAACAAAATAAAGGGGGGGGATCTAGAAAAACAGGAATGTAGATTAAAATAATAAAATGGCAATAAACAACAATATATCAATAATAACCTTAAATGTAAATGGATTAAATGCTCCAATCAAAAGACATAGGGTAGCTGCATGGGTAAGAAAACAGGACCTGTACATATGTTGTCTACAAGAGACCCACCTCAAAACAAAGGATACAAATAGACTGAAAGTGAAGGGACAGAAAAAATATTTCATGCAAATGGAAATGAAAAAAAAAAGCTGGGGTAGCAATACTTATATCTGACAAAATAGACTTTAAAACAAAGGTTATAGTAAGAGATAAAGAACATCACTACATAATCATAAAAGGAGCAATCTAACAGGAAGATATAACCATTATAAATATCTATGCACCTAATATAGGAGCACCTAAATATATAAAGCAGATTTTGATGAACTTAAAGTACGTGATCAACAGCAATACTATAATAGTAGGGGATTTTAATACCCCACTCATATCAATGGCTAGATCAGGGGTAGTCAACCTTTTATATCTACTGCCCATTTTTGTATCTCTGTTAGTAGTAAAATTTTCTAACCACCCACGGTTCCACAGTAATGGTGATTTATAAAGTAAAGAAGTAACTTTACACTGTCTGAGGAGAGCGTCCGAGTGGAGTGGTGTGGAAAGAGGGGTTGAAGGAGTGTAAAACCATCCAGACTGCAGACATCTCTCCAGCTCGCTGCTCGGCCCCAGGTCCTGGGCGGGAGACGCACTCACCAGCCTCGGGGTCGGGCCTGCCATCGGCTGTCCCATTGCTAACGAGGCCAGCACATCACTGCGGTTTAAGTATATTGTAAATAAAGACAGAATCTGGAAAAAAAAAAAAGAAGTAACTTTACTTTATAAAATTTATAAAGCAGAGTTACAGTAAGTTAAAGCAGATAATAATAACTACTTACCAAGTACTTTATGTTGGATTTTCACTAAATTTGGCAGAATAAATCTTTATAAAACAACTTACTATAGTTAAATCTATCTTTTTATTTATACTTTCTTTGCTCCACTACTAGCCACCATGAAAGCTGGAATGCCTACTAGTGGGCAGTAGGGACCAGGTTGTCTACCACTGGGCTAGATTCTCAAGAAAGAAAATTAACAAAGAAACAGCAGACTTAAAGAACACACTAGATCAGGGGTTGGGAACCTTTTTGGCTGAGAGAGTCATGAATGCTACATATTTTAAAATGTAATTCCATGAGAGCCATACAACAACCCGTGTATGTTACGCATTATCCAATAAAAATTTGGCATTGTCTCGGAGGACAGCTGTGATTGGCTCTAACCACTCGCAACCATGAACATGAGCGGTAAGAAATGAATGGATTGTAATACATGAGAATGTTTTATATTTTTAACGTTATAATTTTTTTTATTAAAGATTTGTCTGCGAGCCAGATACAGCCATCAAAAGAGCCACATCTGGCTTACAAGCCATAGGTTCTCAACCTCTGCACTAGATCAACTAGATTTAATAGATATTTTCAGAACCTTTCACCCTAAAGCAGCAGAATATACATTCTTTTCAAGTGCTCATGGTACATTCTCTAGGAGAGACCACATATTAGGACAAAAAACAAGTCTCAATAAATTTAAGAAGACTAAAATCATTTCAGGCATCTTCTCCATTCACAATGGCATGAAACTAGAAATCAACTACAATAGAAAAGCTGAGAAACATGCAAACAGTTGGAGACTAAATAGCATGTTATTAAATAACAAATCAGTTAACAATGAGATCAAGGAAGAAATAAAAAAATTTCCTTGAAACAAATGAAAATGAGCATACAACAACTCAAAATTTATGGGACACAGCAAAAGCAGTCCTGAGAGGGTAGTTCATAGCATTACAGGCATACCTTAAGAAGCAAGAAAAAGCTCAAATAACTTAATTTTGCATAAAAAAAAACAACTAGAAAAAGAACAGCAAGTTAACCCCAGAGGAAGTAGAAGAAAGGAAAGAATAAAGATTAGAGCAAAAATAAATGACATAAAGGCTAAAAAAACAATACAGAAGATCAATGAAATCAAGAGCTGGTTCTTTAAAAAGGCTTTTTGTTTTTGTTTTTTGGGTTTTTTTTATTACAGAGACAGAGAGAGAGTCAGAGAGAGGGCTAGATAGGGACACACAGACAGGAACAAAGAGTGATGAGAAGCATCAATCATTAGTTTTTCATTGCAACACCTTAGTTGTTCATTGATTGCTTTCTCATATGTGCCTTGACCGTGGGGCTACAGCAGACCGAGTAACCCCTTGCTCGAGCCAGCAACCTTGGGTCCAAGCTGGTGAGCTTTGCTCAAACCAGATGTGCTCAAGCTGGCGACCTCGGGGTCTTGAACATGGGCCTTCCACATCCCAGTCCAACGCTCTATCCACTGTGCCACTGCCCGGTCAGGTGGTTCTTTGAAAAGGTAAACAAATTGATGAACTTGTAACCAGACTCACCAAGAAAAAAAGAGAGGACTCAAATAAATAAAATTAGAAATGAGAGTGGAGAAGTAACAACTGACACAGTAGAAATATAAAGTATTGTAAGAAAACACTATGAAGAACTGTATGACAAAAAATTAGACAACCTAGGTGAAATAGACAAATTTCTTGAAACATATAATCATTCAAAAATCAATCTGGAAGAATCAGAAAACCTAAATAGACCAATTAGAACAAATGAGATTGAAACAGTTATCAAAAAACTCCCAACAAACAAAAGCCCTGTGCCAGATAGCTTCACAGACGAATTCTACCAAATATTCAAGGAAGAACTAACTCCTATCCTTCTCAAGCTATTTCAAAAAATTCAAGAGAAGGGAAGACTTCCAAGCTCCTTTTATGAGGCGAGCATTATTCTCATTCCAAAACCAGGTAAAGATACCACAAAGAAAGAAAACTATAGGCCAACATCCCTGATGAACTTAAATACTAAAATTCTCAACAAAATATTAGCAAACCAAATCCAGCAATACATGAAAAGAATCATACATCATGATCAAGTAGAATTTATTCTGGGGAGACTAGGCTGGTGCAATATTAGCATATCAATCAATGTGATTCAGCACATAAACAAAAGGAAGTATAAAAATCACATGATAATATCATGAGATGCAGAAAAAGTATAAATATTTGATAAAATCCAGCACCCATTTGTGATAAAAACTCTCAGCAAAGTGGAAATATAGGGAAAATACCTCAACATGATAAAGGCCATCTAAGACAAACCCACAGCCAACATCAAACTCAATGGGAAAAATTGAATAGCAATCCCCTTAAGATCAGGAACAAGGCAGGGGTGCCCCCTTTCACCACTCTTATTCAACATAGTTCTGGAAGTCCTAGCCACAGCAATCAGACAAGAAGAAGAAATAAAAGGCATCCAAATTGGAAAAGAAGTAAAACTGTCATTATTTGCTGATGATATGATACTGTATATAGAAAATCCTAAAGTCACAGTCAAAAAACTACTAGACCTGATAAATAAATTTAGCAAGGTGGCAGAATATAAAATTAATATTCAGAAATCAGTGGCATATTTATTTATTTATTTATTTATTTAGTATTTTTCTGAAGCTGGAAACAGGGAGAGACAGCCAGACAGACTCCCGCATGCGCCCGACCGGGATCCACCTGGCACACCCACCAGGGGGCAACGCTCTGCCCACCAGGGGGCGATACTCTGCCCCTACGGGGCGTCGCTCTGCTGCGACCAGAGCCACTCTAGCGCCTGGGGCAGAGGTCAAGGAGCCATCCCCAGCGCCCGGGCCATCTTTGCTCCAATGGAGCCTTGGCTGCGGGAGGGGAAGAGAGAGACAGAGAGGAAGGAGGGGTTGGGGGTGGAGAAGCAAATGGGCGCTTCTCCTATGTGCCCTGGCCGGGAATTGAACCCGGGTCCCCCGCACACCAGGCCGACGCTCTTCCGCTGAGCCAACTGGCCAGGGCCAGTGGCATTTTTATACACCAACAATAACCTGTCTGTAAGAGAAATTAAGAAAACAATCCCCTTCAAACAAAGTACCCAGTAGCAAATTTAACAAAGGAGGTAAAAGATTTATACTTGGAAAATTATAAAACATTGATAAAAAGAAATCAAGAAAGATATAAACAAGTGGAAGCATATACCGTGTTCTTGAATAGGAAGAATAAACATCACTAAAATGTCTATATTACCCAAAATAATTTATACATTTATTGCAATTCCTATTAAAATACCAATGGCATACTTCAAAGATATAGAGCAAATATTCCAAAAATTTATATGGAACCAAAAAAGAACACAAATAGCCTCAGCAATCTTGGACAAGAAGAATAAAGTGGGTGGTATTATACTTCCTAATATCAAGTTATACTACAAGGCCATTGTACTAAAGAAAGCTTGGTACTGGCCTAAGAAAAGGTACATATATAGATCAATGGGACAGAACAGAGAACCCAAAAATAAACTCACACCTTTATGGACAATTGATATTTGACAAAGGAGGTAAGAGCATTCAATGGAGTACAGACAGTCTCTTTAACAAATAGTGTTGGGAAAATTGAACAGCTACTTGCAAAGAAATGAAACTAGACCACCAACTTATACCATTTACAAAAATAAACTCAAAATGGATAAAATACTTAAATGTAAGTCATGAAATGTAAATCATCTTGGAAGAAAAGATAGGCAGTAAGCTCTCCAACATCTCTCACAGCAATATACAGTGGTACCTTTTGATACGAGCAGATCAACATACAAATTTTAAGATATGAGCTGCGACTCGGTCTGTATTGTTGTTCGAGATCCAAGTGAAATTCTGAGATACGAGTCGTGATTTGGGAAGCTGCCGCTAGTTGGCGCGTTGGCGCATGGGTCCAGTATCAGCAGCACAACACCAGCATCTCGTTCTTTCTCATGTGTTACCCACAGAATCAAGTCAAACCTCATGCACTGCACTTGTTCTTGTATCATTTTTGCATTTTTACTAGCTTTTTTGTGTGCTATCATGGTGTCAAAGAAAGTGAGTGTAAAGGACAGTGGTGAGAAGAAAAAAATGATGTTGATAGAAGTAAGGCAAGAAATAATAGAAAAAACATGAGCGTGGTGTACGAGTGATTGAACTGGCAAGGCTGTATGACCACAATACATCTACAATTTGTACCATCCTTAAACAAAAGGATGCCATCAAAAGTGCAAATCCAGTGAAAGGAACTACAATTATGTCTCAATTAAGGACAAATATCCATGAAGAAATGGAGAAGCTTCTGCTGGTGTGGGTGAAAGAGCTGGCAGGAGATACAGTGATGGAGACTGTAATATGCGAAAAGGCACATATTATTTACGGCAACTTGAAGAAGAAAGAACCATCAACCTCAAAAGAGGCAGCAGAAGATATGTTTAAGGCAAGTCACAGCTGGTTTGTAAACTTCAAGAAGAGATCTGGCATCCACTCGGTGGTGAGGCATGGTGAAGCTGCGAGTGCTGATGTTAAGGCAGCTGAGGAGTGCATCGTGCGTTTTGCTGCACTTATTGCAAAGGGAGACTATATCCCCCAACAAGTATTCAACTGTGATGAAACAGGATTGTTTTGGGAAAAAATGCCCCGGAGGACTTTCATCATGGCAGAGGAGAAGAAGCTGCCAGGCCAAAAACCCATGAAGGACCGTCTGACCCTTGCATTGTGTGCAAATGCTAGCAGTGACTGTAAAGTAAAGCCACTGCTAGTGTATCATTCTGAAAATCCTCGAGCCTTTAAGATTCTTAAAGAAAAACTGCAGGTTATGTGGCATGCCAATGCTAGGGCATGGGTTATGTGGCAGTTTTTTAGGAATGGGTAAATCTCATCTTTGGTCCTGCAGTGAAGAAAAATCTTCAAGAAAATAAGCTCTCAATGAAAGCATTACTAATCCTTGAAAATGCTCCAGCCCACCCACCTGGTCTTGAAGATAACATTCTCGATGAGTTCAAATTTGTGAAAGTCCTCTACCTCCCACCCAACACGACTTCAATCTTGCAACCTATGGATCAGCAGGTCATTTCCAACTTTAAAAAGCTTTACACAAAGCACTTGTTCTGCCGCTGCTTTGAGGTGACTGAGAATACATATCTAACCCTTTGAGAGTTTGGAAAGATCACTACAACATCGTGATATGTTTATGCATTATTGACTTGGTATGGCAAGAGGTTACAAGAAGAACCTTGAACTCGGCATGGAAAAAGTTATGGCCTGATGTTGTTGCAGACAGGGACTTCGAAGGATTCAAACCAGAGACCAAGCTTGAGGTAGAAGCGTTGGAGGAGATTGTGTCCCTTGGAAAGTCGATGGGTCTGGAGGTAGATGAGGGTGACGTAAATGAGCTCATTGAGGAATATGAGGAGGAACTCTCAACTGAGGAGTTGAAGGAGCTACAGATGCTGCAACATACAGAGCTTCTGCAAGAGATTAGTAGTGAGGAGGAGGTAGAGTTGGAGGAAGCGATTTCTACAAGTGAAATTAAAGACATGCAAGCAATGTGGGAGAAGCTTTCAAGTTTCATTGAAAAGAAACACCCAGAAAAAGTTTGAACTGGTTGTGCTTCAGCACTTTTTAATGACACTTGTTTGTCACATTCCGTAACATTTTAAAAGGCAGGCAAAAGCAAACCTCTTAGGATAGATTTTATTCAAAAGTCCTGCAAGTGAAAGTACCAAAAGTGCAGCCAAATAGGCAAAAACAGGTGATGATTAAATGAAAAATATGTAATGGTAAGCTTAGGTTAAGTTTAAAGTTAAGAAAGTGCATTTTTTTACAATTAAGTTTTTGTGGTTTCATTTTAAGTAAAGAAAGTACAGTTTTAGTTTTGTTTAAAGTAAAGAAAATACAGGCCCTGGCCAGTTGGCTCAGTGGTAGAGCATCGGCCTGGCATACAGGAGTCCTGGGTTCGATTTCCATCCAGGGCACACAGGAGAAGCACCCATCTGCTTCTCCACTCCTCCCTCTTTCCTTCCTCTCTGTCTCTCTCTTCCCCTCCTGCAGCCAAGGTTCCATTGGAGCAAAGTTGTCCCAAGCGCTGAGGATGGCTCCATGGCCTCTGCTTCAGGTGCTAGAATGGCTTTTGTTGTGGTGGAGCAACGCCCCAGATGGGCAAAGCATGCCCCGTGGTGGGCATGCCGGGTGGATTCCGGTCGGGTGCATGTGAGAGTCTGTCTGACTGCCTCCCCGTTTCCAACTTCAGGAAAAAAAATACAAAAAAAAGTAAAGAAAATGCAGTTTTAGTTTACATTTATTGTTAAGAAAGTGAAGTTTTAGTTTATGTGTCTACAGTGCCTGCATCCCTTCCTCCTTCCCTCCTCCTCTGTCATTCACCTCCATTAGCTGCAGTTGTCCATCTCCAAGGTAAGAATACAGTACTAAATAACACTTTTTTCTTTTATTTCATATATTTTGTTATGCATTGGTAAAGTATACATGTGTGTTTCTTAATTAAAAACATGTCTTTTTCATAATTTAGGATGGTTTGGGGATGTTTCACAGGGCTGAAATAGATTAAATTTATTTCAGTTAGTTTAAATGGGAGAAATTTGTTTGATATATGAGTTGAATGACTTACAAACTTGGTTACAGAATGAATTAAACTCATATCTCAAGGTACCACTGTATTTGCTGATTTATCTCCACAGGCAAGTGAAATAAAAGACTGGATGAACAAATGAGACTATATGAAACTAAAAAGCTTTTTGCACAGCTAAAGACAATATGAACAAAATAAAAAGACCAACCACACAATGAGAGAACATATTCAACGTCTGATAAGGGATTAATAACCAAAATGTATAAAGAACTTGTAAACTCAACACCAGGAAGGTAAACAATCCAATCAAAAAATGGGCAAAGGAAATAAATAGGCACTTCTCCAAAGAGGATATACAGCTGGTCAATAGGCAGATGAAAAAATGTTCAACATCACTAATCATTAGAGAAATGCAAACTGAAACCACAATGAGATACCACCTCTCACTTGTCATAATGGCACTCATTAACAAAACAACACATAACAAGTGCTGGTGAGGGTGTGGAGAAAGGGGAACCCTCATGCACTGCTGGTGGGAATGCAGACTGGTACAGCCACTGTGGAAAACAGTATGGAGATTCCTCAAAAAATTAAAAATGGAATTGCCTTTTGACCCAGCTAACACACTTTTAGGAATATATCCTAAGAATACCAAATCACTGGTTCCAAAGAAGAAATGCACCCCAATGTTTATTGAAGCATTTTTTTTTTTTTTTTTTTTTTTTTTTTTTCTCCTGTGTGCCCTGGCCGGGAATCGAACCTGGGTCCCCCGCACGCCAGGCCGACGCTCTACTGCTGAGCCAACCCGCCAGGGCTTTTTTTTTTTTTTTTTTTTAATTTTATTTTTTTATTTTTTTATTTATTCATTTTTAGAGAGGAGAGAGAGAGAGAAGGGGGGAGGAGCTGGAAGCATCAACTCCCATATGTGCCTTGACCAGGCAAGCCCAGGGTTTTGAACCGGCGACCTCAGCATTTCCAGGTCGACGCTTTATCCACTGCGCCACCACAGGTCTGAAGCATTTTTAAAAATAGCCAAGATCTGGAAACAGCCCAAGTGTCCATCAGCGGACAAGTGGATTAAAAAGCAATGGTACATATACACAATGGAATATTACATGGCTGTGAAAAAGAAGGAAATCTTACCTTTTGCGACAATATGGATGGACCTGGAAACCATTATGCTAAGTGAAATAAGCCAGGCAGAGAATAAAAAATATCATATGACCTCACTCATTTGAGGAATCCAATGAACAATGTGAACTGAGGAATGAAATAGAGACAGAGGCGGGACCAAAGGGACCAGAGGTAAAGTGGTCAGAGGAAAAGGAGATGAGAGAATGGGATCAGAGAAGGGAAAGAAATTAGTGAAATTATATATATACATAACACAGCGTTATAGAGAGCAGGACAGCAAATCCTGTAGGGAAGCGGTGAAGGCGTTGGAGGAGGGGCTAAAGGGGGTGTGGAGGGGAACACGCGGGTGGAGGGGAGATATATTTAGTGGGAAACTTGAATCTATGTAAACACAATAAATTAAAATCAATAAAAATTAACAACAACAAAAAGAATTGGAGGCCCGGAATGGTTAGCTCAGTCAGTTAGAGCCTCCTCCCAGAGATGCCAAGGTTGTGGATTCAGTCTCCCTCCTGGGCACATACAGGAAGCAACCAATGAAAGCACAACTATTTGGAGCAGCAAATGAATGCTTCTTTCTCCGTCTCTCTTCCTTCCTGTCTGTCTCTCTAAAGTCAAACAACAACAACAAAAAGAATTAGGTATTCTGAGATTCTCAAAAATATAGAAACTATCCAAAACGTTTTTCAAGTTCACATGATCTAAGGTTAATATTTAATAAATAAAAACTAGTGTAAGTTTGTTGGTTTAATTAAAATGGACATATCTTTAGAGTATAATACTTTTTATTCACCTAAACTTATAAATTTGTCACCAAAAGTAATAATTTACAGTGATGGCTGACTTCATCTTACATCTCATGATGTTTTGGTGGGTAACCTAATTATAATCATTGAAAACAAGTAAAATATATAGATGTAGGTGGAATATAAAGTTTTTTTAGTGAACCTTCTTAGCACTAATTATATGATATATTCCAGTATATGTACTTAAAATAGTTTCCTAAAATATTTTGATAACTGTAAACTTTAAAGTTTTGACATCTAATTTAGATGATAGAAATGTACTGAATATTTAGATAATTTTCGATATATAAGATAAAATACTGGAACAGTAATTGCTAAATAAGGCTAAATTTACCTACTTTTGACTTCTTATTACAGGGGAACTAAAATATAAGTTGTAATAAAAATGTTTGTGTTTTGCCTGACCAGGCGGTGGTGCAGTGGATAGAGCATCGGACTGGAATGCGGAGGACCCAGGTTTGAGACCCCGAGGTCGCCAGCTTGAGCGCGGGCTCATCTGGTTTGAGCAAAAAGCTCACCAGCTTGGACCCAAGGTCGCTGGCTCGAGCAAGGGGTTACTCGCTACTTGATCTGCTGAAGTCCCATGGTCAAGGCACATATGAGAAAGCAATCAATGAACAACTAAGGTCTCGCAAGGAAAAACTGATGATTGATGCTTCTCATCTCTCTTCGTTCCTGTCTGTCCCTGTCTATCCCTCTCTCTGACTCTCTCTCTGTCTCAAAAAAAAAAATACTAAACAAAAATGTGTTTTGTTAAGCAAGCATATATTTCTAAAAATTATAAATATATTTGGTAAAATATACCTTTGTGAGTAGAATTGAAACATTTATCTTTTTATCCCTACCTAATCTCTCCAGAAACCCTCAGTGAGTAATTTTATTTTCATGGCCATGTAATTATTTACATGGTTTATTAAGAATTTCTTCTCCTACCCCCACACAAAAGAAGAATCTTCTTGTAACAGGACACAATTAGAAACACAACTGATTATATTATCAAGGCTTGACTGGAATGTTAAATTTGAGAAAGAAATGAATAGTCTAAGATATGACCAGACAGCTTTAAGGAACAAAGATTGACTTATGGTAGCCTCCCTGGGAAAATCAACCTGGTACCTTGTTTACAGGGTTCCCAGCAGCCTTACCATGTCATACTATGCATTTAGCTTTCTCTGCTTTTAATATCCAATTAATTAGTGGAGACAAAGTAATTAAATACCATAATTTACAACAAGGCCATTAAGTATACTGGAAAAGATTCCTTCAGAAGAACTTTTTACAACCAAGATGGAAAGGACCGTATCAGTTACTCTTAACTAAACTGTGTGGCAACAGAAGATTTGAAATTAAAAATTATTAGGAAATGAAACACTCTTGTAGACAGCTAACCCAAGATTCCAGATCAGGCCAGAATAATCCACACCTTCTGTGACAAGGTGCCAAGAAACTATAAAACTATTAGCATTAGCAACGCCATTTTAAAGAGGAAAAGTCAGACCCCCTACCCCTCCTCTAACAAAAAGAATGCAAGAAAAAGAGCTTGCAAGGGCAACTGAGTCAGCTAGTCATAGTTTAACTACTTCCTATAGTTCTCTGGAAGGACTGGCACCACCTGCTACACAGAGCAAAGAAGATAGAAGTTATCTGAAAACCCCTTTCTCTTCTCTTTTCTTAAAAGCCTTTAAGAAACAATGTTTACATACCTTAATTAAAAATTCCTACACTAATCCTCTGACTCAGCCTCCCATTCTGGAGTCATGAGAGTGATTTATAACTCTAGATCAGGGGTCGGGAACCTATGGCTCGTGAGCCAGATGTGGCTCTTTTGATGGCTGCATATGACTCGCAGACAAATCTTTAATAAAAAAATAATAACATTAAAAATATAAAACATTCTCATGTATTACAACCCATTCATTTCCTACTGCTCATATTCATGGTTGCAGGTGGCTGGAGCCAATCACAGCTGTCTTCTGGGGCAACACCAAATTTTTATTGGATAATGTGTAACGTACATGGGTCATTGTATGGCTCTCATGAAATTACATTTTAAAATATGTGGCGTTTATGGCTCTCTCAGCCAAAAACTTTCCCGACCCCTGCTCTAGACAAAGGGATCATGAGTCCCTTACATGGAAACCTGCATTCTGTAACATTTTATATGCCTTCTAATAATCACAATTTTGAAATTTTTATATGTGCAAACTGAGCAAGCAGGGAGTAAATTCAGACCTCCTTATAAATTAACTGCTAGTTTTCCTTTAACTGTTAGTTTTGTCTGTTGAGTGCAGCTATTAAAATTCCTTGTGACTTTAGCCTTTATAAACCATGCACCCTAACTTTTCAGGGCTGCATGATTTGGAGTCTGAAACCCTGTACAGCCAGCCAGCTTAATAATAATAAATTCTTCTTTGAAATTCTTCTGTAATTTTGGTGTCTTTGTAGAACTCGCTGGTCATGGTATAACACTTTATTTTTCCTTTTTCCTTACTTCAGTTCCTATCTCAGGAATAGTATGAGAAGTCAAACACTCACTCTAATATTATTTCCTTTACCCCTTAAATTTTATTGGACATCAACTTTAAACCTTCTTTATAGGTCAAAGCACGCAACTGGTTGCACACATAGTCAAGGTATTCAATGTTTGGCAGTGTCAACCTCAGAGAAGAACCTCAGATTTGGAAGAATACTTTTTCTTTGGGCAGGCATTGCAATGAATGAATATATAATTCATTCTTTACCTTACAGGAAATTGCTGGGGTTATTGTCAAAGCAATAGACAACTAGGAAAAATCTTTAAATTCTCTTTCTCCAGTTGTGTTAGCTAATAGAATTGCTCTTGATCATATCTTCACTGAAAGATAAGTGTGCTCTGTTGTTAATATCTCTTGCAGTACCCAGATAAAATACCTCTGGTGAAGTAGAGCTGGAACTAGATAAAATCCGGTATAAGCAAAATGGTTGAATACAATACCCACTGATGCCTCATGGTTCTTTGGTATCTTCAGCTGTCTGCCCTCAGGTATTGCCTCCTGGTTCAGATTTATTCTACAAATTGGACTTAACGTTTTGTTTGTTATAGAAAGTTTTGTTGTTTGAAATGTTGTTTTGCACAGCTTGATGTTTTAAAGACACCACTTTGATAACATTTTGAGATGATCACTATAGCCTATGAGACTTCATATGAGAAACTGCTAGAGAAGATATTTGTTTGAAGAAACATGATGACAGAGCCTTCTTGTGTTCCGGCACTCTTGTTGCTCAAATGTGGCCTAAGGCTCCTAAGGAAAAAAAAAACCACCCTTTCCCTCCTTTGTGGAGCATAACATACCAGAAGTGAGCCTTCTTGGTAATGAGGGACCAAGAATGCTTTTAATAAGTAATCAGTGTTGCTTTCCAATAATTGTTCAGTGATGTTTTCAAAGAAAGATCTTGATAAAAAGGGGAAAATGTAAAATATAATATAAATGGAGTCACTTCACAATAAAGTTGGAGCTGCCACCCAGAGGAACTTCCTTGAACATCTTATTCCATACTGAACTGAAAATTGAAAATATTCTTTAGAATCAGCGTTACTATGACCTGAACAGTGGTTGTTCAGTGGATAGAGAGTTGACCTGGAACACTGAGGACCCAGGTTAGAAAGCCTGAGATCACTGGCTTGACCATGGGGTTGCCAGTTTGAGTGAGATCATCAATATAATCCCAAGGTTGCTGGCTTGAGCAAAGAGTCACTGGCTCAGCTTGAGTCTCCACCCCCCACCTCATCAAGGAATGTATGAGAAGCAATCAATGAACAACTAAAGTGACACAATTACAAGTTGATGCTTCTCATCTTTCTCCCTTCCTGTCTCTCAGTCTCTCTTATATATAAAAAAAGCATTAAAAAAAAGGAATTAGCATTACTATGTTAGCCTACCTGCATATATAGTAATTCCCTTCTGCTATTCATGTAATTGTCATAAGTACTTCTTGACTTTACCTTCTAACTGGGAAACGATTTGGGTTTTTGCTTGAATCAGTGCTCCCCAAAGAGCTTATCTCTTGGATCACAAATAAATGCTCATTGTCTTCTACTTTGGCCTTTCATTTTTTGGTTAAAAAGGACTATAAGAGTCTGACCAGGCAGTGGCGCAGTGGATAGAGCGTTGGACTAGGACGCAGAGGACCCAGGTTTGAGACCCCGAGGTCACCAGCTTGAGCATGGGTTCATCTAGTTTGAGCAAAAGCTCACCAGCTTGGACCCAAGGTCGCTGGTTCGAGCAAGTGGTTACTCAGTCTGCTGAAGGCCCATGGTCAAGGCACATATGAAAAAGCAATCAATGAACAACTAAGGTGTCACAATGAAAACCTAATGATTGATGCTTCTCATCTCTCTCCGTTCCTGACTGTCTGTTCCTATCTGTCCCTCTCTCTGAGTCTCTCTCTGTCTTTAAAAAAAAAAAAACACAAAAAACAAAAAACACAAGAATGGAGAAATTGGGTAATTAAAGGATTGTTTTGTGATTTATAAATTGCCACCAAATTACTTGTACTATTGTTGGAAAATGAGCAGTTCCTCAGGAAGGGAAAGGATGTTGGACAGACAAAACTAGAAATCAACACATCACCTTATCAAGTTCCTCTATTTGGAATGTGCTCATCTTAATCTTATTTCTATTTTAAGATAAAGCTCAGATCCCACATATAATCATAGAATCTCAGTACTGGAAATGAGTAGGAGAGAGGTACATAATTTACATTAAAATCTATTATTATGTACCCATCGGGGTATTAGAAATTCATTCTCATTTAATCCTTACATAAAACCAGAAGAATTGGTTTGTTATCTGCATTTTATAGGCAAGAAATTGAAGTTCAGAGAGGTTGAACTACTTACCCATTGTCATCATATTAGCTAGAGATAGAGTGAAGACTCAAATCTAGATCTTACACGGTAATAGAATTTCCACTTCAGCACAGGGACAGGTACTGTAAAGCTAATGAAGCTGTAGCTTGGAGCTTCACTTGCCTGAGCCCTGTGAGTTCTGGCAGTTGCTGGGAACTGTGGAATGTTTTAGATGGAGAAGGCAACAGATTGCAATTAGGAAGCATGTCTGGCAAATTGGCTAAAGAGACCTCTGAAGAAAGGAACCTGAAACTCCAAAGCTCCAGTAATTTGTTGAGATTTATTCTCTCATAATTAACAAATATTGACTTTCGTACCTGATCTTGTATTGGAAACTTTGTGTTACTTTCCTTAAAGAAAGTTCCAAAAATAGTATTCAACTCCACAAAATCTGGACTAAATCTTGGTCCCATCTATAGCAGTCCTGTTATATTTTCAATACTGTGTTTATATCTGAGTATTTACAGAACAGAAATTAATTCCTGTATTATTTAACTTATTTGTTTAGATCTCTATCACACTAGCCAGGCTAATATTATGATACAGAACATTTAATTTTTATTCTGCCAGCTGCGCGCATGAGCACCACTCTACTATCACCTCCAGGGTTGATTGGTCAGGCCCACAATTTACAAATTGGGACTATAAAGGGAGTCTGTCTCTCTGGTACCTGTATTTGAAGTTCTGTAGCATTGGCTCACTTGGCATTTGTATCTCTTTACAGTTGTTTCTCATTCCTTCCACAGAGAGAAAGCAAAAGGCATTAAGAAAACATGAGGAAAAGAAAAGACAGGATAAGAACTACAGAAAATCTGTCTTTTCAGTTGTTCTCTGAGCCCAGATGTATTTCTGCCCTCATTATAGTTTAGTTCATCAATTCTTTCTTGACCAGAGAAGTATACAGATACCACTCTAATACATTCCTGGGTTTCCCTAAGCTAGTTAAATAGGGTTTCTGTCTTTTACAACCAAGAGGCCTGCCAATTAACTTATGATGCACTCTCATAAAGCATATCAGAAGCAAGCCAAGAAAAGGACTCAGGGAACTCCCACCTTGTGCCTTTTAGCATTAATAATTTGCCTATGATTCTATGTCTCCTGATCTCCCAGATCCATAGATCCAACTGTCTGACAGGATATTACTAATGCACCTCAAACTCATTATCATCTTTCCTCTCAAACTGCCTCCGGGGTTCCCTGTCACAGTAACCTTCGTAACAACTCACACTCAGGTGCTCAAGTCACAAACTTTGATGAGGTTCATGCTTTATAAAACCTAACAAGTTCTGGGTTCTGCTTATCCCTTTAATTGAATCAAATGCTGTTCTTGCCTCCATTCTCTACCCTTCAGCCACACTGGTTTACCTAAGGGTAATGAGGTAATATCTCCCTTTCCGCCAGCATTCCTCTGCCAAACCATTTTGCATAAAACTTTTCCGTGCAAACCCACATCTCCTACGCAAAGTACATAAAATGGAGAGCTGTTAAAGTCCCTGCCCCTACAGCCTCCTTCTGCCTTCCCTGGGTCTCCTGTGTCTACCACACACAGCTCTCAAAAATACGTCATCCCAATCCTCATACATCTAGGAGTCTGAAACAAATAAAGTAAAAACAAACAAAAAACTATAAAAGTCCTAATTTTTAAGAACCATATTGACTTAACTTTAAATAAAATTACTTGGATGGGGCCCAATCTCACTTGACAAATAAATGATTGGATCTCTGTTGGCACCATGGTAAGAAAAATTGATATTGCATGTCCCTTGCTTCCTCATTCTGCTCTCTTATTAATCTAGATTTTATGCAGGAGCATCTGACTGGTCAGTCTGCTTTCCTGTCTTTGCCATAGCTATAAGAGGCACTGGCTTCTACTTTGGGGAGATAGGGCTCATAATGTCAGAAAAACCTCTAAGAGGAAAGGGTAATCAAAGGATACTGAGAAACCCCAAAGCATAGTGTCCCCTTCTCATGGCTTAACTCCATCAGCTCACAGCTTCCTCTGGCTATCAGGTTGCTTTGCAGTTGACATCACTCTCATTTCAGACCAATGTGATGTTGGATGGGTTTCTAGAGGTTGTTGTAAAAGGAAGTGGGATGGAAGATCTCTCATTCTTAAGGTCTACTAGAAGCCAGTTCTTTTTCTGGACAATTTAATTTAGGGATATAAGGCTTTAAATTACTGCAGCAATTTGGTCATCATTAGAAAGGCTATGCCCTAGATAAAGTTAGCAGAGCAAGATGCAGAGTGAAGATATGGGAAGACAGTGAGAAAGTGAATTTCATCAATCCTAAAGCCTGCAAATACTTCGGGATCTTACAATTAATTATGTGAGCCAATTTATTATTTAAGCCAGTTTGAGGTTTTTGGTTTGTTTGTCAAAAACCCCCCACAGGCCCTGGCCGGTTGGCTCAGCGGTAGAGCATCGGCCTGGCGTGCGGGGGACCCAGGTTCGATTCCCGGCCAGGGCACATAGGAGAAGCGCCCATTTGCTTCTCCACCTCCCCCCCTCCTTCCTCTCTGTCTCTCTCTTCCTCTCCCGCAGCCAAGGCTCCATTGGAGCAAAGATGGCCTGAGCGCTGGGGATGGCTCCTTGGCCTCTGCCCCAGGTGCTAGAGTGGCTCTGGTCGCAGCAGAGCGACGCCCCGGAGGGGCAGAGCATCGCCCCCTGGTGGGCAGAGCGTAGCCCCTGGTGGGCGTGGTGGGTGGATCCCGGTCGGGCGCATGCGGGAGTCTGTCTGACTGTCTCTCCCCGTTTACAGCTTCAGAAAAAGAAAAAAATAAAATTAAAAAACAAAACAAAAACACATATTTGCCTGACCAGGCGGTGTCACAGTGGATAGAGTGACTGACTGGGATGCAGAGTACCCAGGTTCGCAACCCTGAGGTCTCCGGCTTGAGCGGGCTCATCTTGTTTGAGCAAGGCTCACCAGCTTGGACCCAAGGTCACTGGCTCGAACAAGGGGTCAGTCGGTCTGCTGTCACCCCCCGTCAAAGGCGTATACGAGAGAGCAATCAATGAACAACTAAGGTGCCACAACGAAGAGTTGATGCTTCTTGTTTCTCTCCCTTCCTGTCTGTTTGTCCCTATCTGTCCCTCTCTCTGTCTCTGTCAAAACAAACAAACAACAAACACATATTTGACAAAGGACTTGTATCTGTAATATATAAAAAAAACTCTCTAAACTCAACAATAAAACAAACAAGAAAATGGGCAAAAAAATTGAAGATATACTTCACCAAAGAAGATATACAGATGGAAAATTAACATAAGAAAAGATGACCAACATCATTAGTTATTAAGAGCAAACTAATGGCCCTAGCCAGTTAGCAATGCAAACTGAATAGCCACTATTTGGCAGTTTCTTTTTTCCCCTCCTTATTAAAGACTAGATTTTAGGTTCACAGTTTCTTTTAAAATTAAACATAGTTATCATATGATCCAGCAATCCTACTCCACCATATTTGTCTAAGATAAATAAAAATTTTGTTCCCACAAAAACTTGTATATAAATGTTTATGGTCAACTAAAGTGACAACTATGAATTGATGCCTCTCATCTCTCTCCCTTCCTGTCTCTCTCTCTCTCTCTTTCCTGTCCTCTCTCTCTTTCTCTTGCTCACTAAAAAACAAAAACTGTAAATAACCCAAATATCCTTCAGCTGGTAAAAGGTTAAACAAATATGGGATATCATGGAATGAAACAGTACTCAGAAATAAAAAAAAACTATGTAGCAACATGGATGAGTCTCAAATGCACTTTGGTAAGTGAAAGAATTCACATACAAAAGGCTTCATGTGTATGATTTCATTTACATGACATTTTGGAAAAGACAAAACTATAGAAGCAGAAGACAGATAAGCAGTTGCCAGGGGCTAGGGGGTTGAGAGAGATTGAGTACAAAAGGACAGCATGTCGGAAAGCTTACTGCCTATGTTTTCTTCTAAGATGCTTATGGTTTCCCAACTTACATTGAAGTCTTTTATCCATTTTGAGTTTATTTTTGTGAATTGTGTAAGTTGGTGGACTAGTTTCATTTTTTTTTTTTTTTTTTTTGCAGGTAGCTGTCCAATTTTCCCAGCACCATTTGTTAAAGAGACTGTCTTTACTCCATTGTATGCTCTTACCTCCTTTGTCAAATATCAATTGTCCATAAAGGTGTGGGTCTATTTCTGGGTTCTCTGTTCTGTTCTATTGATCTGTATGCCTGTTCTTATGCCAGTACCAAGCTGTTTTGAGTACAATGGCCTTGTGGTATAACTTGATATCAGGAAGTGTGATACCTCCCACTTTATTCTTCTTTTTTAAGATTGCTGAGGCTATTCATGTTCTTTTTTGGTTCCATATAAATTTTTGGAATATTTTTTCGACATCTTTCACAGCAATATATTTGCTGATTTATCTCCACAGGCAAGTGAAATAAAGGACAGGATGAACAAATGAGACTATATAAAACTAAAAAGTTTTGCACAGCTAAAGACAATATGAACAAAATAAAAAGACAAACCACACAATGGGAGAACATATTCAACAGTATGTCTGATAAGGGGTTAATAACCAAAATTTATAAAGAACTTGTGAAACTCAACACCAGAAAGGTAAACAATCCAATCAAAAAATAGGCAAAAGAAATAAATAGGCACTTTTCCAAAGAAGACATATGGATGGCCAATAGGCAGATGAAAAACTGTTTAACATCACTAATCATTAGAGAAATGCAAGTTAAAACCACATGAGATACCACCTCACACCAGTCAGAATGGTGCTCATCAACAAAACAACACATAATAAGGTGCTGGTGAGGATGTGGAGAAAAGAGAACACTCCTGCACTGCTGGTGGGAATGCAGACTGGTGCAGCCACTGTGGAAAACAGTATGGAGATTCCTCAAAAAATTAAAAATGGAACTGTCTTTTGACCCAGCTATCCCACTCTTAGGAAGATATCTCAAGAACACCACATCAATGATTCAATAGAAGAAATGCACCCCCATGTTTATGGCAGCATTGTTTAAAATAGCCAAGATCTGGAAACAGCCCAAGTGTCCACCAGTGGACAAGTGGATTAAAAAGCTGTAGTACATATACACAATGAAATACTATGAGGCCATGAAAAAAAAGGAAATCTTACCTTTTGCGACAACATGGATGGACCTGGTAACTATTATGTTAAGTGAAATAAGCCAGGCAGATGAAGAAAAATATTATATGACCTCACTCATTTGAGGAATCCAAGGAACAATGTGAACTGAAGAATGGAATAGAGACAGAGGCAGGATCAAAGGGACCAGAGGGAAAGTAGACAGAGGGAAAGGGGATGATAGGATGGGATCAGAGAAGGAAAAGAGACTGTAGAAATTATATACACATAACACAGTGTTATAGAGAGCAGAAAAGTAAATTCTGGAGGGAAGGGGGGAAGGTATTAGGGGAGGGGGACAAAGGGGAGGTTGAGGGAAACATGGGGAAGGGGGGATGCATTCGCGGGAACACGAATCTATGTAAACACAATGAATTAAAATCAATTTTAAAAAGTTATAACATTCAGTTTAAAATAAAAGGACAGCATGGAGGAATCTAGGGGGGCAGGGGAGGATGAAACCATTCTGTATCTTGATTGTGGTGGTGTTTATATAATTGTATAGATTTGTCAAAACTCATAGAACTGTACACACACAAAGAGAATTTTACTATATGTAAATTTTTAAAGTGAATAACTTTAGAAAAATTCTATATCTACAAGTGGCTCTCAATTTATTGGCTGAATTTAGTCCTCGAAGAATGTTTAATGCAAGTGGTAACATGAAGGTGATTGCTGTAAGAAATAGTGCAATGTAAGGTGTACACACCTAAACTTGTACCGAAGATAGAGAGACAAGTACAAATGCATGCAACTTCAAAAACCGATACATACAGGTACTGGAATAAATGTAACAAGGTAAAGTTAGTGGGAGAGAAAGCTTCCTGGAAAAGATGAGCACAGGGTATAAAAATAAAACCTTTCAAGGATCTGAAAGCACTTCAGAAAATATAAAGATTTATAAAAGTACAGATTTTATAATTTCCTTGGCATCCCCTACAGGCCTAGCAGATATTGTGTATATTACTGACATTTGGTTAATAATTTTTTATTATTCTTGTTATTCCATAGAATTCTTAAAATAAATTGTTCAAAGGAGTAGAAAGGCATTCAAATAAAAGGGGAGTGTCCAGGAGAAGTTTCTATTAGTTCCAGACTGACTCAAATTCCAAGGACTTTTCTCTTGTTATGGGAAAAGTTTAGGGGTGGTCACCTTGTAATGTCTTGGTCCAGGATAAATAAGGTCTTGCTTTAACTATGGCCTGGTTTGCAGTTTAAGTAACTGGTATTAATTTTGTGCTGCTCCTTGCTGTTTGTAAACATGAAGGTTCTGTTGGGTAGTGGAGCACAAGCTCCCACCTGCGCAGGTGGGCACACTTCCTGCTGCGGGCCCCTACCCTTGTCTTCCTCTCTTGCTTGACAGCAGCTTCAGCGTTCTGCAGAAACCAGCCTTGACGCTATCTTGTTCTCCAGATCTGCAAGGCCCTCCCAGCTGCAGACTGATGCTGTGACAATTAACCTTCAAAGTGGCCTGAACAGTAACCACCTCCGGAAATTCACCATCTTGCAAGCCCACTAGTACCTTAAAAATCCGGTGCCACTGTGATATGCCAGCGGAAAAACCCTGTTTAATTAACTGTCTTTACTCACCCTGCCAGGGCCCTAAAAGCCCATGACTATTTTCCATCTAATGGCCCTGTTGGGCAAATGAGTTTGTAAAATTTGTGTTAAGTTTGCTCACTTTTATTGTTAAAAATCATGCTGGGCAGTGCCAGGTATGTGATCTGTGAAATTGCTAATTACCTTCCTGCTTTGGAAGGGCCATTGTTATGCTAATGTTACTGGAGGAGAGGTTTTGGTGCCAGAAAAGTTTTAGAAAGGAGAGGAAGGGAGGAGAAGAAGAAGAGAAGACAAGATGGCAGGGAAAGAGAGAGAAGCCAGTTTTACAGAGAAAGAAGCCATGTTGGCAGAGTGAGTGCAGATGGGGAATCAGAGGTGAGGGGCTTTGAGACTGGTGAGGCCTTTGATTCTAGGAGGAACCAGAGAAGATTCTCCTGGTTGTGGAACTGGATAATATGTCAGTAGCTTGGTGCTCTCTGAATGAAGAGGGAAGTGTTTTTTCCCTGTGTGCTTACTCGCCGGCCGATGCAAGACTTGAATAAAGGAATGGGTCCACTATATTTTGGCTCCACTGATTCTTTACCATCTGCCCGAATCTAATGGGAACCTGCATGCGAATGGCTATGAAGATGGCAGCGACCACTGGCCATATAGGCTCCCTTCCCCAACAAGCTACAGGTGAGAGAGTGCAAAGACATCGTTTTATTCAGATAAATCCTGTAATTCCCTCTCCTTTAGGATACCTCCCAGCTGAACAATGTGCCTGGACACTGAGCTCTGAACTTTTTTTTGTCAAGTTTCTTTTCGTTCTCAACTCTGAAAATCTTTCACTTTTTCATGAAAACATCTTACCCTTCACTATTGTTTTGGTTTTAGGTTCAGTTATTGCAGATTGGTCCTTCATAAATACACTTATTTCCAACTTTAATGCCACAGAAGGCATTATAGAGTACAGTAGAACCTATCAACACATACTTTTTTCAATAATAAACACATTACATAGACAGGAAAACAATGGCCCAATGAACAAATATTCACATCTCCCAGGCTCACCCCAAGCAAAGCCCCTTCCTGTATATAAGGACACAGAAGGGGATTTCATCAGTCACCAAGAAGTTTGGGGACAGAAAGTCACCCATTTCCTTCTACAAGGTTTCCTGGAGCTATATATATATTTAATGTAATAAGTCAAAAGAACTGCTGTCATCTCTTTCCCTGCTTCACATGCTCAGAACCACAAGGGTTCCAAACATATGATTCATAGTGAGAACCCACTTCACATATATTTATATTATATTTATTACATAGTGTAATTTAGAAAATTTTCACATTCATTCAATGCCAAAATACAGACAGTGTGTCCTACAACCTTATCCACTGCCCCATAGACCTAGCATACTCTCCTCCTCTCCTACTTTTCTCGTTGAGGAGCCCTGAGGAGCCACTGCGCCACCTCACCCGCAGGTGTTGTAAAGTACCAAAAGCTACAGAATTAATATTAATATTTTAAGAGGCTTTACAAAAACATTTTATTAATTTGGGTTAAGGTGTGCAGAGAAATTTTGTGAATAATCTCTGTACTGTGTGATTGGCATAAAACCAGGATGGCCCTTGGCATTGTATTGTAAATGCAAAGGGAAGGAAGACATGGATTCCCAGACATTCCACCACACCTGTGGGGAAGGGAGTGAATGGCTAGCCAGGTGCAGGAAGAGAAAAGTCAAAATAAACCTTTTCTTATAATAATGAGCCATTTGTGGGCATTTGTCCCCATGGAAACTACTTCTCCCATATGAATGCATATAGTTAATGTGTGTGACTCTGGACAAAGAGATGGCGGATAAACACTAGAAAATATAGGAATGTCTCTTAATATATAAAGAGACATCTTTCTATCATTGTATTGATTTGTAAATTTTGTTTTCTCCAAAATGATGTATGGCTTGCAAATTGAACATGGTCCTATCATGTTAAAGGGCATATGACTATAACCAATAGTGGTAAAGGGCTCCTAATTACAATTTTTGCTTCTGTACTTCCCACTTGCAAAACTATAAAAACTAAGTAGAACAAAGGGCCGATGCACTCTCCCTCAGATTTCTGTCGGAGTTGCCGCCGCTTGGCCAAGCTAGACAATAAAGCTCTGGTGTGTAATCAACGGACTTTGTTCATGTCTTCAATGTTTCGAGTCCCTCCGGATTAGGTTTAACACCCGTGATGAACAGGCAATGCCTAAGGCTCGAGCCTGCTCTTACATTGCCCCAGTTCTCCCCATAGCACTCAAGTGCCCTGTCAGTTTCATCCTTCTAGTGTGGCCAGACCTGGAAGATTATCTTCCAAAGGTAGGAAGTACTGTGGAAGGTTGGGGAAACTTTCCTACCCAACCCACAGAAGAGAAGTTTGAAGAGCCTACTGTAAAGCCAGTAGCCACGGCCACCATCATAACTGCCTGGCCCATGCAGGTTCACATTTGATTCGGACAGACAGTAATGAAACAACAGAGCCAAGAACTGGTGGGCCATTGCCTTTAATCCTAGCTTGCACCTGGCAAGCATGTAAATACAGTGCGAAAACACTTCCCTTTCCATTCAGGGCTCCCAAAGCCACTGACTCATCCAAGTATTCCTAGAATCAAAGGTTTCTACCTCACCAGCCTTATTCACCTCTGTTCCCCATCTCCTTCTCTCTGCACAAACTCTGCACAAACTGGCTTCTCCTTCAGAAGTCTGCCATCTTAGCTGCCTCTCCTCTGCAATGCTGATGGCAAGAACCAAGTGAGAGAACCCCCAATCTGCTTTATTTTGTAGTGTAGAAAATTAAAGCCTTTAAGCCAATATACAAATAAGGAAGTCTCTGATACAAAGCCACTTATCTGAGGCATAAATGGGATTCTTCATTTGAGTGCACCCCCCTCCCCCCATCATGCAACAACAGTCAAGGGTGTGGGGGAAAGCTTAGTTTTAAGATCTTAGTATTAGAAGGATGTTGAAAAGATCTTAGTATTAAAAGGGTGGGAAAGGCTTAGTCTTAAAACTAGGCCTTAGGCCAGGGGTCCCCAAACTTTTTACACAGGGGGCCAGTTCACTGTCCCTCAGACCATTGGAGGGCCGGACTATAAAAAAAACTATGAACAAATCCCTATGCACACTGCACATATCTTATTTTAAAGTTAAAAAAAAAACAAAAAAAAACGGGAACAAATACAATATTTAAAATAAAGAACAAGTAAATTTAAATCAACAAACTGACCAGTATTTCAATGGGAACTATGCTCCTCTCACTGATCCGCAATGAAAGAGGTGCCCCTTCCGGAAGTGCGGCGGGGCCGGATAAATGGCCTCAGGGGGCCGCATGCGGCCCGCGGTCCGTAGTTTGGGGACCCCTGCCTTAGGCTATAACTACCCTGCTTGCTTACAGCCTGTCCCGCACACCCAATGCAAACTATAAGCGAGCAAACATATACATCATATTTACAAACTTATTTGACCAACACCTACATAGCAACATGTGGGCTTTAAGTCCATGCATCCTAAACAAAGGCAGTCACCCAGAGGACTATCCACCCCCCCCCCCCCAACTCAATCACAAACATGGAATGGCTCCTACACGAAGAGAGAGAAATGCTGGTAGAAAGTGGGGATTTTCTAGCCAATTGGTTTTTCCCCAGGGCTGTGGAAAAAGTCTCTGAGGAGGAGGCCCTGGGACCAAATTAGGGGAAAATGAAAAACAGCACCTGGGTTAGCTAGATGCAGGAAGAACTAGCAGACTATCCGTGAGGGGAGCTGGGAGGCTCACCCCACAACAATGGGATACAGAACTAACACCTGAACTTTGGAGATCAGTTTACACCAACCTAACAAATCAAAGCAGGAAAGCAACCCAGAGCTCAGATGATGTGTTGTTTTTTTTTTGGGTTTTTTGTTTGTTTGTTTGTTTGTTTTGTTTTGCATTTTTCCGAAGCTGGAAATGGGGAGAGACAGTCAGACAGACTCCCACATGCGCCTGACCGGGATCCGCCCAGCACACCCACCAGGGGGCGACGCTCTGCCCACCAGGGGGCGATGCTCTGCCCACCAGGGGGCGACGCTCTGCCCCTCCAGGGCGTCGCTCTGCCGCGACCAGAGCCACTCCAGCGCCGGGGCAGAGGCCAAGGAGCCATCCCCAGCGCCCGGGCCATCTCTGCTCCAATGGAGCCTCGGCTGCGGGAGGGGAAGAGAGAGACAGAGAGGAAGGAGAGGGGGAGGGGTGGAGAAGCAGATGGGCGCTTCTCCTATGTGCCCTGGCCGGGAATCGAACCCGGGACTTCTGCATGCCAGGCTGACGCTCTACCACTGAGCCAAACGGCCAGGGCCAGATGATGTGTTTTAAGTGATGGGACAGGAAAGGCTGTGAGCTTGGTTTTACCATCCCTGCAGTTTGTAAAATGCCTGAGGCAAGGCACAGTGAGCCTCTGAACCTCCATACATTCCAGCACAGCAGAAACTTGCCAGGCAATACAGATGTGGGACCTACATGCTCTAGGTTTGAAATTCTTGGTCCCTAGTGCTTGTGAGAAGTTATTTTAGCTTAGAGAACACTTTATCGTTCAGCCAGGTTTCCCATGTATTCTCTTATTTAATTGCAATGATAACCTTGTGAGATGGCTCTTCTTTCCACTTTACAGAAGAGGAAGTGATTACAGATATTCAATAAAGCTTACAGAGATGTAGTAACTTAAACCCAGAGGCACACTTAGACCTTTAGATACCTGGTCTGGTGTTCTTTGCATTACCTAGTGTTTTTTAAACTTTGTATTTCAAAGCCTTCAACAATTTCATGGAGGTGTTTGTGGGATTTTGTGAAAGTTCTTACAGCGGGTCAGAAACTTTTAAAAGACTGCTCAGTGATACCTGACTTTGGTACAGCCCTTTGATTTCAAGTGCATTTGGTTCTCCCAGCAACCCTCAGAGCATTGTTAGGCCTCACTTTCCCCTGATTCTGCAGTGATTAAGGAGGATAAATAACACAGAGATAGGGCCCTGCATGCCTTGACAGCAAGCTTTGCTTCTGTAAGAATCCCAGCCTCGCAGGGCTGTGGTGAGAGAAGTGGGCAAAGGGAAAGGAAGTCTGTTACTGATACTCTGAGCTGGCGAGTGATAATGTAACCGTTCATCTTCCTGTTGCAGAGTGTAAAGTGCTCACAGTTAGGAAATTCTCTCAGACTGGTTTTTAAAGTTCCTTTAAAACATGTCGCTCTTAAATGAGCCCCAGGAGCTTCCTGCATCAGCAGTCTAACACATTTCCAATGACTGCTCTGTCGGAATGTGGTCACAGTCCTGTTTCTATGGCTGCGCACCAGCTGCGCCTCTTTCCTATATTTGAAGAATTCCTCCCCATTTGCACTTTAGTAAAAAGTAGGGTTAGTGCCCTGCTATGGAAGTGTATGTAAGGACACATTCTTGCCCAGCACCCACGGCACTAGGGAATAGGTGTGAGATCTGAGCTTGTCCAGTGGGGTGTGCCCATCTGGGATTTTGACTCAGGAAATATCAACGCAGAGAAAGAAGCAGGAGAATGGAGAACTTATTCTGGCAACAGCAATATCCAGTTTCTGCGCCAGGGGTGGCCTGTGGTGTCCAGTGCTGGTAGCGAAGGCAGTCTTTTCTGGCAGCCTCTGCGATAAGAGTTTATAGATGGTTACAGCCCCTTCCCTTCTCTTTATATATGTGCACCTATCCAAATGCTTCTTTTGGTTGTTCATGCCCAAATGTTGGCTATATCAATATATAGCCTTCTTTGTAATGCTATACCCAATCCATCGGGAGATCCTGGGTGTGGCCTGTCTCCTCACTGGCAGCCCTTGGCCGCAGCTGCCATCATCCTTCAGTAGATTACTGCAATCGCCTCTTTGCGGGTCCTCTTCATTCCCATACAGTCTTATTTCTGCACAGGAGTCAGTGACCTTTAAAAATCATTCCTCTGTTCAAAATCATCCTATAGATTCTCATTTTACTCAAAATAAAATACAAAATACCTCTCAGGTCTCTATGCCCCTTGCTTGCTAGCTTTCTAATCTTGTCTCCTATCACTTCATCTCTTACTTGCTCTGCTCTGGCCAGACTGGCCTCCCTGCTGTTCTGGGAGCACAGTCTGGGCCAATCCCTGCTGTTCCTTCTGCTTGGAATGCCCTTCTCCAAGTTTCCCACGTGACTTGTTTCCTTACTCCAATCAGGTCTCCACTTTATTGTTACTTTATCAGATAGGCTTCCTTAACCATCCTATCTAAAATAGCACTCCTCTCCTCTGCCAGATTCCTTCTTTATTTTTCTTCTCTAACATCTGACATTATTTTTCTTTTTTAGCACCTGAAACATAATATATTTAGGCATTTGATTATGGTATGTGTCCCCTCCTACAATGTAAGCTCCTTGAGAGAGGGACTTTGTTTCCTGTTACATCCCCAGGCCCTAGAAGAGTATCTAACATGCAGTGAGTACTTGGTAACTATATATTAAGTAGATGTGTTGACCAAATAAAATTCTGTTTCTGTTTATATCAGCCATACTTGGCTTCTGTTTCTTACAACTTAAACTCTGAAGAACCTTATCTGATAGACATAGTATAGGATCCAGTACACTGGGAATCAAATTTCACTCTCATTTTGTAACCTTGGGCAAAGCCACTTAATACACTAGGACTTTTACAGTTAGCATTTATATATTCTTAGAAATGAGTCACCTCTGCTCAAAGTTCATTATTCTCAGTTAATTCTTATATATTGCCAGTAGTATTTGTCACTATTGCCACCAGTATCACCAACTTAATAATCATTATATAAAAAGGAACAAACTAAAAGAGAGTATAGAATTTAAGCTAAATAAATGCTAAAGAAGTTCATAAGGGAACTGAGTTGAGAAATAATTGGGACTGAGGCTCTGCCCAGTTGGCTCAGTGGTAGAGCATCCATCTGGCATGTGAAAGTCCTGGGTTTGATTCCTGACCAGGGCACACGAGAGAAGCGCCCATCTGCTTCTCCACCTTTCTCTTTCCCCTTTCTGTCTTTCTCTCTCCTCCCCTCCCACAGCCAACCTGCAGCCAGGGCTCCATTGGAGCAAAGTTGGCCTGGGCGCTGAAGATGGCTCCATGGCCTCCGCCTCAGGCGCTAGGATGACTCCGATTGCAGCGAAGCAACCTCCCAGAGGGGCCGAGCATCGCACCCTGGTGGGCATACCAGATGGATCCCGGTGGGATGCATGCCGGAGTCTGTCTGCCTCCCTCCACCGCTTCTTACTTTGGGGAGGAAAAAAAATGTGGGACTGGAGCTAGGTTTCACCGGAAGATAGAATTAAGGTGAGCAGAGAGGATAGGTCGTCTATAGACACTACACACACATCAGAGCAGAGTGCTACAGGTATATGATGAGGAGGTGAAATAACAGGAAGTAAGCAAGGTCCAGTGTAGTAGGGATACATACTAGCTGGCACTAGCTTCTCTCAGTTTCTAGGAAAAGATTTAAATCCCACAGCTTATAGCTTTGTCTCATGCCTTTCTTCAAATTGTACCCACAGCTCTATCTTCAACATATCTTGCTTCCTCCATCTTCTTGCATCCAAAGACTATATAAACATTTTAAAAGTTCCTTTACTTCACTCATTGGCTTCTATAAATTTCCAGGTTTTTTCCTTGTGAACTGCCACCAAACCAAGTTTTTTCCATCCTATATTTGTTATATATTCTAATGTATATTCTGGACTTTCCAATTACTCTTATAAATATTTTGTCTTTTAGCCTAAAATTATAGCTTATTATGTAGAATTGAAATCCTAACTATTTAGGTCAATAAAATAAGTTATAGCTTCTATAGTTTCTATCATCTGAAAATTTTATAGGTATTTCTCATAGATCTTTATCCATGTTGTTGAAGAAAATATTGAATGAGGTAAGGTCTGGCTCTTTAGAGATCTCTCTCCAAGTTGAAGTTGATTTTATCAGTACTGGTTTTCATTTTTTAATCACCAATAAATAAATTCCTACAATTGTTCTGCAGGGAAGAGATTATGGTTTAGTAAATAGAGCAATGTACTGAGATTCTGACTTGAACTTTGCTATGACCTTGTCAAGTCAATTAACTTCTTTTGAGCTCATTTAGAAAATGAGAGGACTACACTAAACTTATTTCCTGTTCCAAAATTCAAGGATTCTGTCATTCAATCCATATACAGGGTAATAATATTTCTCTTTGGTCTAACTAGTGGTATTTCAGCAAAGGTGAATCTCACAATATACTCCAGAATAAACAGTCTAATTTTGATTCATTCTACAAACATTTATTGAGTGCATACTGTGTCAAGCATTATATTAAGGGGCTTCTAAAATAAACCACAAACAATAAGAAACAGAATTAATTATCAAGTAAACTCTGCATTTCCAAATTTGCCTCCTGCTCATTGATTTTGGATCTGTATGGCACTGTGAAAATATATTTCAGACTCCTTTCCATTGACACTAGCCATTGTAGTTTTCATAGCATCAATCTTATGCATTTTATTAAAAGAACTATATCTTCTACTTGGAGTCTGTGAGATATTCTCACATCCCTCTAAAGCCATATGCAATTAATCATGTTCTTCATTCTATTTTTCTGGTGTTCTTTCTGGGACCTTTAGGGAAATGGGAATTATATCAGTTAGGATTTGATCAGGGAAGCAGACCACTATAAGTGACATAGAGTAAGAATTCATTATAGGGATTAGGTCTTTTGTAATCATAGGAGCTATTTAAGCCATCTGTGTCACTCTGTTGCTTCTGCATGTGGTGCTGTGACTGAAGTCAGCAAGGCCAACCGTCAGAAGGAAAAGACAGATAAGATATGGGAGAGACAAAGGACAAAGCGGAACCCCTGAAGACAAACTGGAATTGTGTGTCTCTTTATCATTCATTGTATTTTAAATGCCGCAGGCAATCTGCAGAATAAGCCCGTGTTCCTCAATATAGAGTTATACATGCACATGGCCCAGGATTTGGAGAAAATGAAGGAGGAAGTACAGTGAGAAATGGATTCTGCCTCAAACCAACAAAATTAGTCAGTAGATACCTGGAAACACGTGAGTTCCACCTACCCTACACTGAGATTCACAGCACAAAATTGACTACTACTTCCCTTTTACCTTTAAAATCTCTTTTTTCCTATTTTTACTTTTATTGATTTCAGAGAAAGAGGAAGAGAGAGAGAGAGACATCAATTTGTTTCTGTCTGTGCCTTGTCCAGGAATTGAACTGGCAACCTCTGTACTTCTAGACAAAGCTCTTACCAACTGAGCTATCCAACTCAGTGCTACCTTTAAAATCTTATGCAGGTTTTCCTTGTGGACAATTCTAACAAAGAAGCAAACAAGGATGGAGATTATGGGAAAAGCAGTTCCAATTTAGCTACTGTTGACACTGTATAAAGCCCTCATAAGAGTCAATACATAACTGGATGGCCCTTACAGACTTTTCTTCCCTTATTCTTCAGAGCCTTCTGAGTAGTCCTTCCCAAGTTTCTTGCTATTATCAGCAAGGAAAAGAAAACTACATGAAAAAAACTTTAAAATTTTTAAAAATTTATTTTAAGACATAAAAACTAAATTAAAAATATATAGTATGTCCATAGATGGGAAGCCTCAATATTAACATTTAAAAAGAAAGTAAGTTAAGCAAGAATTAATCTAAAACTTCAATGAAATTTCAAACAAAATCCAAAAGGCTTCACATGAAAGATAAAAGGACCAAGAGTAGCCAGGACCATTCTGAGGAACAAGGTAGAAGGACTTATGTTCCCAGATATCAAGACCTATGGGTGGTTGCCAGAGGTGGGGTGTGGGGAGAAAAGGTAAAAATGAGTGAAGGGGATCAAAGATTCAAACTTCCAGTTATGAAATAAATAAATCATGGGGATGTAAAAAATACTTACAATAAAGAGATGATATTAAATACCATAGTATAGCACAGCATTGTCAAGCTTGCCCATAAACCAGAATAGAGAGCTAGGCACAAACATATACAAATATGATCAAGGTGACATTATAAATGTAGTAGAAACAAATGGAATATTAAAAAATAATAGCCTGACCAGTGGTGACGCAGTGGATAGTGATAAATCAGCTGCCATCCCGAGGGCAGTGCAAACCCATGGGAGGAGGGAGAACTGGCTTGCTTAAAGATCCAGCCCGGGACCTTTGAACCAGCCCAGGCCTTCTTGTTACAACTGATGCTGAAAACAGACAGTTGAGCTGGAATGGAAACAATTTGGAAGAGCTGTGGCACTTCTCCAATCCACATATGAAGAAATATTACCTTGTACCTACAGAAGCAGCAACATCAGCTGTTTTTTCCAAGGCCCCTGATTAACCTATATAAACCCTGCTCCATCCCTCCCTCAGGGTCAACACAGCTTAGTCTGTCTTGGCCAGCCTACACCCAGGCGTTTTAAATAAATTTTCCTTTTGGAACATGCCAGCCTTGTGTTTTTGGTTCAGCTCTCCCTGGTGCCCACCTATAGACCCAGGAAGGGGTCTAGCCTGTCACCTATCTCATATGGGATGAGGCAGTCCAGCTGGAGTTCTCTCCAGGTACGAGCTAGTTGGGGGTTTATACCAACGTGCCAGTTGCCAAGGGAGACTGAAAATAGGCTTTTCCCCTTCCCCAGTGGACTGGACCCTAGTTTCAACCTTTCAAATAGAATGCTGAGGTGTCTAGTTTGAAACCCCGAGGTCGCCAGCTTGAGTGCAAGCTTATTGGCTTGAGTGCAGGGTCGCTAGCTTGAGCATGGGATCATCAACATGATCCCAAGGTTACTGGCTTGAAGTTCAAGGTTGCTGGCTTGAGCCCAAGGTCATTGACTTGAGCAAGGGGTAATTGATTCAGCTTGAGCTTCACCCCCTCCCCCAAGGCATGTATGAACAGCAATCAATGAACAACTAAAGTGATGCAGCTATGAGTTGGTGTTTCTTATCACTCTCTCACTTCCTGTCTCTCTTTAAAAAAAATAATATTAGAACAATCAATAATTCATAAGCAAAAAAGTATAATAGATCCCTATTTTATACCATGCACAAAAAGAAAAATCCAAATAGTTAAAATACCTAAATGCAAAAAGCAAAATTTTAACATTTTTAGAAAAAATATTGGAGAATATTTTTATGACATTGAACATAAACCCTAAGGAAAAAGACCAATTGATTTGATGGTATTTTAACTTTAAACTTCTATAAAACAAGATACCACAAATAAAATGGAAAACAAGTTACAGGATAGGAGAATATAACTGTAATTAATATAACTGACAAGAAGTTAATATTTAGAATATATAAAGAACTCATACAACACAAAAAGAAAAAGAAAAATAACAATAAAAATGGGCAAAAGATATGAACAAGCAATTCATAAAGGAGATATAAATAAGCAGTTTTTAAAAGAGAAAAGTTACCTATAAACACAAGAAAAGAAACTCATTTCTCTACTAATAAAAAATGCAAATTAAAACAGATTTAATTTATATTCATTACACCAAAAAATATTTTAAAGTATGCAAAAGCAGGTATTGGAGAGGATGTGAAGAGATAGAAACTTATATTGGGAAGTGATTTAGCAATATTAATTAACTTGAAGATGCATGTTGGGCAAATGAGTTTGTAAAATCTGTATTTTCTAAGTTTGCTCACTTTTATTGTTTAAAATGCTGCTGGTCTGTAAAATTGCTAATTACCTTCCTGCTTGGGAAGGGCCATTGTTATGCTAATGTTTCTGGAGGAGAGGTTTTTGGCACTAGAAAGGTTTTAAAAGGAGAGAAGGAGAAGAAGAAGAAGGAAGCCATTTTTGCAGAGTGAAAGCAAAGAGAAGGAGATAGAGAACAGAGGTGAGGACTCTTGTGAGCTCTGCTGAGACTGGTAGGGGTCTTTGATTCTAGGAAAAACTGGAGAAGATTCTCCTGGTTGTGGAACTGAAGAATGTGTCAGTAGCTTTGTGAGCTCTGAATGAGTGGAAGAGAAGTGTTTTTCCTCTGTGTGTTTGCTCGTCAGCTGGTGCGAGTCTTGAATAAAGGAATGGCCATTTTCTGGCTCCACTGTTTCTTTACTGTCTGCTTGAATCTAATGGGAACCTGCATGTGCATGGCCACAATGGCAGCAGACCCTGGCCTTACAATGCACATATCATATGATTCAACAACTGTATTCCTAGAGAGCTCTTGTATGGATGTACAATGGGAAATATATAAGAATATTTATTGCAGCATTAATGTAACACTAAAAAATTGGTAATAGCCTAAATGTCCATCAAGAGGTAACCAAATAAATATAAATTAAGGTATATTCATTTAATAAAATATATTCAATAGTTAAAAAATAAATGTACTATAGTTATATATACCAACATAGATAAATATAAAAAATAAATTTGAATGGAAAAGCAATTTGCAGAATAATATTTATAGTGTGACACCATTTAAATAAAGCTAGAAACAAGCAAAACATTAACATGTATTATGGTATATAGTAAATGTATAAAGGCAAAAATAATATATACTAATACAATGAGAACCATTGGAGAAAAAGAGAGAGGGTACAAAGTGGGTTCAACTATATACATATGGTAATATTCAATTTCTTTAAAAAAAAAAATCTAAAGCAAACACGGCCAAATGTTAAGAGTTGACAAGCTGGTTGGTGGATATGTTGTTTTAAATTAGTCACTATTCCTTTCTGGTTCCCTATAATAGTTTGTAATTAAAGAGGAAGGAAGAAAGGAAGAAAGGAAGGAAAGAAGGAAGGAAAGAAGGAAGGAAGGAAGGAAGGAAGGAAGGAAGGAAGGAAGGAAGGAAGGAAGGAAGGAAGGAAGGAAGGAAGGAAGAAAAAGAAAGGAAGAAAGAAAAGATGAGAAGAGGGACTGAAGGAGGGAGAAGGGAGAGAAGAGTACAAAAACGAGGGAGAGAAAACAACATCTGCAACACGTCTTAATGCCACAATATTGCTGCTGTTCCTTCATTACAGTGGAGCAACAAGGCATAGTGGAGAGGAAAATGTCCTCTTATTCAAAGATTTAAGTTCTGATTCTAACTTGGCCCCTCTGAGTTGAATGACCTTATTCAAGTCACAAAATTCAAACAGTACAGAGCTAGGATTATTTGAATTAGTACTAAGTTGGTTCCTTTACTGCAAAATAGGAAAAAAGCAGACACAATTTACAAAGTTGTGAAGATTACTGGAAACAGTTTATGTAAAATAACTAACATAATGCTTGACAGGTAAGCACAGGATAAACAAATGCAGATTGAATGAGAGATTTCCTTCACTTGTTTCCAACTTCCTGCTTCTCCTCTCCCTCTTTTCTTTGCTTGTTTTTGGGTGAAAAGCATGACTTTTTTTGGCTTTCTCATAAACCTTTACAGGAGGTAAGGACAGGTCTGTTTGTTTTTCACACTTTGTAGATGGGGAAATTAAAGCTCATAAAATGAAGAAACTAGCCAAAGTTACATTGCATATTTAGAAGAGTAGCTGGGACTGAATTAGAATTCTCTTGATTCTTGGCCTGCTGTTCTAAGCACTCAGCCATAATAATAAAAAACAAAAATACACAAACAGAATCAAAAGTACACACCTTGGGACTTCTGAGATGGCAAAGACTAAAAGTCTCAGACTCCAGACTTCTCTCTCACCTAAGTTTCTAAAACACAAATCATGAAAACAAAGATAAATCTCAAGGCAGTTAGACATACATATAAAAGTAATATAAGGTCTAGAAAAATAATAATACCATTTTAATTCACTGTGTACTCAACCATTAAAATAGATGAACCATAAGAAACATAAATATGTTAAAGAGGAGCTAAAAATTAATCCCTGAAGATGTAAGGAAACATCAAGTTTAACGAATACAGTACTTATATACATTTACTAAGCAACATCTTGTCAGGATTATCATGTTACCAGGTAAGATACTTGTACAAAACAGTGAAAAGCAAAATGTACCCAGCATGGAAAAGTAGACTCAGTGAAATAAAAAAATAATTTAGGATCCTGGCCAATGACCCAATGGATGGAGCCTTGGCCCGGCAAAAGGATATTCCAGGTTCAATTTCCAGTGAGGGCACACAAGAAAGGTGACCATCTGCTTCTCTCCCCCTACCTCTCCCCATTTTTTCCCTCTTCCCTTTTTGTAGCCAGTGACTTGCTTGGTTCAAATGTACCCCAGTTGCTGAGGATAACTTGGTTGGCCCAACTGCATCAGCCTAAGCACTAAAAATAGCTTGGTACTCAAGTAACGACCCCAGATAGGGTTACCAGGTGAATCCTGGTCAGGGAACATGTGGGAATCTGCCTCACTATATTCCTTTCTCTCACCTAAAAAATAAAAATAAAAAATAAATAACTTAGAGAAATATAGCAGGAAATAAAAAATATAAGTGGATTTTAAAAGAACATGAAAAAGGAAGTTAGGACCAACCTTTGAATAATACAAGTTTCAACAAGATGATGTCAGAGTAATGGTGGCATGAGAGATACTCCTGATCTCTCCCCTTGAAATGTCAACAAATTGAACAACTATAACAGAGTGAAGCAACCCCAGCTGGGCTTGCAGGCGCTCTTGAAAGATCCACACACCAAATGAACTAAAGATGGGACAGGGCAGAAAGGGGGTCAGATGACAAAACACATTTGTGGTAGGCTTTGGAGAAAAGAGGAGAGAAACCTGGAGTGACTGGGTTTTTTTCTCTGCCAGACTAAGGGGAGGAGGTAAGCTCAGGTTGTCTGGATTTTGTCTGAGCAGTACAGAGAGGGAAACTCTGAGTGACTGGGTCTCTTTCTGCTGGGAGGAGCTATGAGATAAAGAGGCAGAAGGGGAGATAAATCAAAGTGGCCAGAGTGCACAGTCATGCCCAGTGCTCCCATGGGCTGCCTGCAGCCCGCACTTGGCAGAGATAGAAAAAGTTAAAGTGTGCCCCCCCCCCCTTACTCTCAGATCCCACCTCCCTAACCTCACAATACAGAGAGTGGCAGAGACAAACATCACAGCTAACTTTCCAGAGCCACTCTCTTCCCTGAAGAACAGAGATGCTCCACATCCAGTGTGTTCAGACATAAGAATGAGTGCCTGGAGGCCTGAGGTCACCATTATTAGAGCCATAAAACCAGAAAGCTATAAAGCCATAAGGCCAAAATCATAAAGCCCTCACAACACACCTCATTTACCAATGTGACGGTCGCTCCACCTACATCATTGCCACAGCAACATCTCAGTGGAGGACAGACCAGGAACTTCACAGAGCTAAAAGTTGTAATACAGTGACACCTACTGGAAGATACCTCTCAAAACCTAAATTTATTTTTCTTCTTTTAACCCTTTTTATTTTTCTTCTTAATCTTTTTTTCTCTTTTGAATTTCATTTTCATGTATTTTATTCTTACTTTTTGTGGGTGTTTTCTTAAATTTTTTTGTTTGCTTTTGATCTTTTTTCCCTGTGGTTTTCCTTCTTGCCAGAATTTTTAAAATTTTTATATTTTTTATTGCATGTTTTAATTTTAATTTTTAAAAGTTGTTAGGGTTCTTAACAATACCACTCTTTTTTTTTTAATGTGTCCATGCTGGATTATTTTGAAGCAAATCCCAGACAACATATTATTCCAGATAGGAGTATTTCAGCAAGGACATTAAACTTTTTTTTTTCTTACCGTCAATAAACTTTACTAAATAATATAATTGGAATTATTATTAATGATTTCTTGCCAGAGTGAGGACAATTTGTATATCCATTTTTTTTTGGATTTTATCTTTGCCCATTTCTTTTTTTAAAAATTTATTTATTAAATTTAATGCAGTGACATTGATAAATCAGGGTACATATGTTGAAAGAAAACATCTCTAGATTATTTTGACATTTGATTGTGCTGTGTACCCCTCCTCCAAAGTTAAATTGTCTTCTGTCACCTTCTATCTGGTTTTCTTGTGTCCCTCCCCTCCCCCAACCCCTCTCTCCTTCTTCACCCCATTCCCCCTCCCCCCACCCCCACCCCTGTTGCCATCACATTCTTGTTCATGTCTCTGAGTCTCATTTTTTTTTTTTTTTTGTATTTTTCTGAAGCTGGAAACGGGGAGAGACAGTCAGACAGACTCCCGCATGCGCCCGACCGAGATCCACCCGGCACGCCCACCAGGGGCGACGCTCTACCCACCGGGGGGGGGGGGCGATGCTCTGCCCCTCCGGGGCGTCGCTCTGCCGCGACCAGAGCCACTCTAGCACCTGGGGCAGAGGCCAAGGAGCCATCCCCAGCGCCCGGGCCATCTTTGCTCCAATGGAGCCTTGGCTGCGGGAGGGGAAGAGAGAGACAGAAAGGAAGGAGGGGGGCGGGGTGGAGAAGCAAATGGGCGCTTCTCTTATGTGCCCTGGCCGGGAATTGAACCCAGGTCCCCCACACACCAGGCCGACGCTCTACCGCTGAGCCAACCGGCCAGGGCTCTGAGTCTCATTTTTATGTCCCTTCTATGTATGGATTCATATAGTTCTTAGTTTTTTTCTGATTTACTTATTTCACTCTGTATAATGTTATCAAGGTCCATCCATGTTATTGTAAATGATCCGATGTCATCATTTCTTATGGTTGAGTAGTATTCCATAGTATATATGTACCAAAGCTTTTTAATCCACTCGTCCTCTGACAGACACTTGGGCTGTTTCCAGATCTTTGCTATTGTAAACAATGCTGCCATAAACATGGGGGTGCATTTCTCCTTTTGGAGCCATTCTATGGTGTCCTTGGGGTATATTCCTAAAAGTGGGATAGCTGGGTCAAAAGACAGTTCGATTTTCAGTTTTTTGAGGAATCTCCATACTGTTTTCCACAGTGGCTGCACCAGTCTGCATTCCCACCAGCAGTGCAGGAGGGTTCCCTTTTCTCCACATCCTCGCCAGCACTTATTCTATGTTGTTTTGTTGATGAGTGCCATTCTGGCTGGTGTGAGGTGATATCTCATTGTGGTTTTAATTTATATTTCTCTAATGATTAGTGATGTTGAGCATTTTTTCATATGCCTATTGGACATCTGTATGTCCTCTTTGGAGAAGTGTCTATTCATCTTTTTTGCCCATTTTTGGATTGGATTGTTTGTCTTCCTGGTGTTGAGATTTACAAGTTCTTTATAAATTTTGGTTATTAACCCCTTATCAAACATATTGTCAAATATGTTCTCCCATTGTGTAGTTTGTCTTTTTATTCTGTTCTTGTTGTCTTTAGCTGTGCAAAAGCTTTTTAGTTTGATATAGTCCCATTTGTTTATCCTGTCTTTTATTTCACTTCCCCGTGGAGATAAATCAGCAAATATATTGCTCCAAGGGATGTCGGAGAGCTTACTGCCTATGTTTTCTTCTAAGACGCTTATGGTTTCATGGCCTACATTTAAGTCTTTTATCCATTTTGAGTTTATTTTTGTGAGAGGTATAAGCTGGTGATCTAGTTTCATTTTTTTTCAGGTAGCTGTCCAATTTTCCCAACACCATTTGTTAAAGAGGCTGTCTTTACTCCATTGTATTTCCTTACCTCCTTTGTCAAATATCAGTTGTCCATAGAACTGTGGGTTTATTTCTGGGTTCTCTGTTCTGTTCCATTGATCTATATGCCTGTTCTTATGCCAGTACCAGGCTGTTTTGAGTACAATGGCCTTGTAGTATAACTTGATATCAGGAAGTGTGATACCTCCCACTTTATTCTTCTTTTTTAAGATTGCTGAGGCTATTCGTGTTCTCTTTTGGTTCCATATAAATTTTTGGAATATGTGCTGTATATTTATGAAGTATGTCATTGGTATTTTAATTGGTATTGCATTGAATTTACAGATTGCTTTGGGTAATATAGACATTTTAATGATGTTTATTCTTCCTAAACATGAGCACGGTATATGCTTCCACTTGTTTGTATCTTCCTTGATTTCTTTTATCAATGTTTTGTAATTTTCCGAGTACAAGTCTTTAGTCTCCTTGGTTAAGTTTACTCCTAGGTACGTACTTTATTTTTTTGGTTGTAATTGTGAAGGGGATTATTTTCTTAATTTCTCTTTCTGACTGTTCATTGTTGGTGTATAAAAATGCCTCTGATTTCTGAGTATTGATTTTATATCCTGCCACTTTGCTGAATTCATTTATCAGATCCAGTAGCTTTTTGACTGAGACTTTAGGATTTTCTATATATAATATCATATCATCTGCAAATAATGATAATTTTACTTCTTCTTTTCCAATTTGGATGCCTTTTATTTCTTCTTGTCTGATTGCTGTGGCTAGGACTTCCAGGACTATGTTAAATAAGAGTGGTGAAAGGGGGCACCCCTGCCTTGTTCCTGATCTTAAGGGGATTGCTTTTAATTTTTGCCCATTGAGTATGATGTTGGCTGTGGGTTTCTCATAGATGGCTTTTATCATGTTGAGGTATGTTCTCTGTATTCCCACTTTGCTGAGAGTTTTGATCATGAATGGGTGCTGGATTTTATCAAATGCTTTTTCTGCATCTATTGAAATTATCATATGGTTTTTCTCCTTCTTTTTGTTTATGTGATGAATCACATTGATTGATTTATGAATATTGTACCATCCTTGCCTCCCCAGAATAAATCCCACTTGATCATCGTGTATGATTTTTTCCATATATTGTTGGATCCGGTTTGCTAATATTTTGTTGAGGATTTTAGCATCTATATTCATCAGAGATATTGGCCTATAATTTTCTTTCTTTGTGTTGTCTTTGCCTGGTTTTGGAATCAGAATTATGCTCGCCTCATGAAAGGAGCTTGGAAGTCTTCCTTCTTCTTGAATTTTTTGACATAGTTTGAGAAGGGTAGGAGTTAGTTCTTCTTTGAATATTTGGTAGAATTCTGTTGTGAAGCCATTGGGCCCCGGACTTTTCTTTCTTGGGAGTTTTTTGATAACTGTTTCGATCTCATTTGTTGTAATCGGTCTGTTTAGGTTCTCTGGTTCTTCCAGATTGATTTTTGGAAGATTGTATGTTTCAAGGAATTTGTCCATTTCATCTAAGCTGTCTAGTTTTTTGGCATACAGTTCTTCATAGTATTTTCTTACAATATTTTGTATTTCTGTTGTGTCAATAGTTATTTCTCCTCTCTCATTTCTAATTTTATTTATTTGAGTCCTCTCTCTCTTTTTCTTGGTGAGTCTAGTTAAAGGTTCATCAATCTTGTTTACCTTTTCAAAGAACCAGCTCCTACTTTCATTGATCCTCTGTATTGTTTCTTTAACCTCTATGTCATTTATTTCTGCTCTGACCTTTATTATTTTCTTCCTTCTACTAGCTCTGGGCTTTACTTGCTGTTCTTTTTCTAGTTCTTTTAGATGCAGCGTTAAGTTGTTTATTTGAGCTTTTTCTAGCTTCTGAAAGTGTGCCTGTAGTGCTATGAACTTCTCTCTCAGTACTGCTTTTGCTGTGTCCCATAAATTTTGAGTTGTTGTATGCTCATTGTCATTCGTTTCTAGGAATTTTTTATTTCTTCTTTGATCTCATTCTTAATCCATTCATTATTTAACAACCTGCTATTTAGTTTCCATGTGTTCGAGAATTTTTTTTTTTGTATTTTTCTGAAGCTGGAAATGGGGAGAGACAGTCAGACAGACTCCCGCATGCGCCCGACCGGGATCCACCCGGCTCGCCCACCAGGGGTGAAGCTCTGCCCACCAGGGGGCGATGCTCTGACCCTCTGGGGTTGGGGGTCGCTCTGCCACAACCAGAGCCACTCTAGCGCCTGGGGCAGAGGCCAAGGAGCCATCCCCAGCACCTGGGCCATCTTTGCTCCAATGGAGCTTTGGCTGCAGGAGGGGAAGAGAGAGACAGAGAGGAAGGAGGGGGGGTGGAGAAGCAAATGGGCGCTTCTCCTATGTGCCCTGGCCGGTAATCGAACCCGGGTCCCCCGCTCGTCAGGCTGATGCTCTACCGCTGAGCCAACCAGCCAGGGCCTGTGTTTGAGAATTTTTGAGCTTTTCTGTTGTGGTTCATTTCTAGTTTCATGACATTGTGATCGGAGAAAGTGCTTGATATGATTTCAGTCTTCTTAAATTTGTTGAGAGCACTTTTATGCCCTAACATGTGGTCTATCCTAGAGAATGTACCATGAGCACTTGAAAAGAATGTATATTCTGCTGCTTTAGTGTGAAAGGTTCTGAAGATATATATTAAATCGAGTTGATCTAGTGTTTCCAATAAGTCTGCTGTTTCTTTGTTAATTTTCTTTCTTGAGGATTTATCTAGTGATGTTAGTGGGGTATTGAAATCACCTACTATTATAGTATTGCTGTTGATCTCACCCTTTAAATCCATCAAAGTCTGCTTTATATATTTGAGTGCTCCTATATTAGGTGCATAGATATTTATAATAGTTATATCTTCCTGTTGGATTACTCCCTTTATCATTATGTAGTGGCCTTCTTTATCGCTTACTATATCCTTTGTTTTAAAGTCCAATTTGTCTGATATAAGTATTGCTACCCCAGCTGTTTTTTCATTTCCATTTGCATGAAATGTTTTTTTCCATCCTTTTACCTTCAATCTATGTGTATCTTTTGTTCTAAGGTGTGTCTCTTGTAGACAGCATATGTATGGGTCCTGTTTTCTTATCCACGCAGCTACCTTATGTCTTTTGATTGGATCATTTAATCCATTTACGTTTAAGGTTATTATTGATATGTAGTTGTTTATTGCCATTTTCTTCTTTAAAGGTGTATTCCTTTTTTGCTATATTCTTTTCCCACTTTGATCTGTTTACAACAGGCCCCTTAACATTTCCTGCAGCATTGGTTTGGTTGTAATGAATTCCTTGAGTTGTTTTTTGTCTGGGAAGCTTTTTATTTCTCCTTCAATTTTAAATGATAGCCTTGCTGGATAAAGTAGTCTTGGTTGTAGGTTCTTGTTTTGCATTACTTTGAATATTTTTTGCCATTCCCTTCTGGCCTCAAGTGTTTCTGTTGAGAAGTTGGATGTCATCCTTATGGGGGCTCCTTTGTAGGTGATAACTTTTTTTTCTCTTGCAGCTTTTAATATTTTCTCTTTATCGCTTAGCTTTGGTATTTTAATTATGATGTGTCTTGGTGTAGGTTTCTTTGGGTTTCTCTTTAATGGAGTCCTCTGTGCTTCTTGGACTTGTGAGAGTTTCTCTTGCATTAATTTAGGAAAGTTTTCAGCTATGCTATGATTGAACTAAGTCTCTATACCTTGTTCTTTTTCTTCTTCTTCAGGAACCCCTATGATGCAGATGTTATTTCTCTTCATGTTGTCACAGAGCTCTCTAAGTGTTTCCTCTGACTTTTTGAGTCTCTTTTCTCTTTTCTTCTCTGCTTTCATGCCTTCATTCCAGTTGCCCTCCAGCTCACTGATTCAATCCTCAGCTCTATCTATCCTGTTTGTAATTCCTTCCATTGTGGTTTTTATTTCTGATATTGTATTTGTCATCTCCAACTGATTCTTTTTTATACTTGTTATTTATTTAGGTGTTCATAATGACCATCCATTGTTGTTCTAAGATCCCTAAGTATCCTTACAATCATTATTTTGAACTCCGCATCTGGAAGTTTGATTATTTCCATATCACTCAGTTCATCTCCTGAAGGTGTCTCTTGTGGTTTCATTTGGATTGCACGTCTTTGTTTTCTCATTGTCTGTTTTGGGGTGTTTTATTTGTAGAGTTGGTTGAGTCTAGGCTTGGTGTTGTCTGCCTCCAGTTTTCAGTTGTGTTATTTCTAGGTATTCTTGGGTTGGTATCAGCTGTTATCTGTAATTCACTTTCGAATTTGGGCAGCTTTGAAGTCTTGATTTGTTTTATTCTTAACAGGTGATAGTCTTTTTACTGATTTCAGCAGGGGGCTTCCTTGAAACTGTATCCAGGAATGCGATGGGTGTAACCTGAGACTCTGAAGGCCTCTTTAGCCAATTAATCTCTCTGGGGGCAGGGTGTTTTCTCAGCTTCAGTAGGGGGAGGTGTATCTCAGATCTCCATGGAGACCTGAGTTACTGCCCCTCCTCCCCACTTCTTGTTTTCAGCTGTGTCTTGTTGTGCTGATTGGAGCTGAATAGATGTCCAGAGATCTCTGATCTGGAAGCAATTCAGCTCTGTTTTGTGAAAGGTTCAGTCCCTCCCCCAGCTATGGCCACCTCCAGCACGGATGAGTCAGCTTTTTTAGGTCATCTTCTTCATTCCTTAGCCCCTCACAGTCTGTCCCTCTCTCTTTCCTTTCTGCTTGGGAGATAAGCTGATCTTTTCAACACACCTTGCTCTCTGGTCACCAGGCAAGTGGCTGTGAGCAGTAGTTTCTGCTCTTTTCCCTTGTGTGAGATCCCCTCTGGGCTCTCAGCCTCACCCCCCCCCCCTCTGTTCCTGTAAGCAGGGGAGATTCAGGTGCTCCCTACCAGGTTTGTTGTGGCTTCTTCTTTGTTCCTTGGTTTTTGAGAGCTGTTCTTATAGTTCAGAGTTGGTTTTTCATGCTGATTTTTCCTAAATTGATTTGTATTCCAGTTTGGTGGTGAGAGCTGGGTGTCTGTGCGTCTGCCTACTCTGCTGCCATCTTTTTCTCTTCCTTCTAATTTTATTTATTTATTTATGTATTTTTTACAGAGACAGAGAGTGAGTCAGAGAGAGAGATAGACAGGGACAGACAGACAGGAACGGAGAGAGATGAGAAGCATCAATCATTAGTTTTTCATTGCGCATTGCAACACCTTACTTGTTCATTGATTGCTTTCTCATATGTGCCTTGACCGCAGGCCTTCAGCAGACCGAGTAACCCCTTGTTGGACCCAGCGACCTTGAGTTCAATCTGGTAGGCTTTTGCCCAAACCAGATGAGCCCGCACTCATGCTGGCGACCTCGGGGTCTCGAACCTGGGTCCTCTGCATCCCAGTCCGACACTCTATCCACTGCACCACCACCTGGTCAGGCACAATACCACTCTTAAATGCCATCAAGGAAGAAGAAATTGAATATCATGACTACACAAGACAGAAACATAGTTCAGAAAGAAAATGAAAAATCTCAATCACATGGAAACTTTGGAGTTAAATGATAGAGAATTCAAAATTGAAGTCCTAAAAGTACTCAACAAGATGTGTGAAGACACCAATAAGCATTTTAATGAGCTCAGAAACCAAATTAATGAAGAAAACAAATACCTCACGAAGGAGATTGAAACTTTAAAAACAGAGATGTAGAACTCAATATAGTACATGAATTAAAAACTTAGGTAGCAAATGTAGCTAATAAAACAAGCCAGAGAGAGGAAAGAATCAGTGACATTAAAGACAGGCAACTAGAGATGATGCTACAGAGAGAAGAGCAGAGAGACTCATAAATTTAAAAAACTGAGAGAGTTCTACAAGAATTTTCTGACTCCATCAGAAAGAGCAATATAAGAATAGTGGTGTATGGCCAGAGGCCGCCACCATCACAGCCACGCACATGCAGGTTCTCATTGGATTCGAGCAGATGGTAAAGAAACAATGGAGCCAAAAAATGGTGGACCATCTTTTTATTAAAGTCTTGCACCGGCTGACAAGCAAACACACAGGAAAAACACTTCCCTCTTCATTCAGAGCTCACAAAGCCCTGATATATTATGCAGTTCCACAACCAGGAGAATCTTCTCTGGTTTCTCCTAAAATCAAAGGTCCCAACCAGTCTCAGTAGGGCTCCCAAAGCCCCTCAGCTCTGGTTCCCCATCTGTACATCTCTTTCCAAGCCAACATGGCTTCTTCCTCAGCACCCTGCATTCTCTCTGCTCTCACACTGCAAATATGACTTCTCTCCCCTTCTCTATCTCTCTCTTTTCAAAACTTTCTGGCACAAAACCCTCTCCTCCACAAAGATTAGCAAAACAATGGCCCTTCCCAAGCAGTAACATAATTGGCAATTTCACAGATTACATGTACCTGGCGCTGCCCTGCCCCCAGTGCAAATTATAAACAAGCAAACATAAAAATCATATTTTACAAATGTATTTGACCAACAAATGGGTATATCAGAAGAAAAAGAGTAAGAGAAGGGAATGGAGAACTATTTAAAAAAATAAATGATGAGAATTTCCCAAGCTTATAGAGTTAGAATCTCGAATCCAAGAAGCAAAGAGAATGCCAAGTTACTGCAACCCAAATAGACCTACTCCAAGGCACATTGTAATAAAATTGTCAAAAATCAATGACAAAGAATCCTCAAGGCAGCCAGGGAAAAGAAAAACATAACATATAAAGAAAAGCCCATTAGGTTATCATCAGATTTCTCAGCAGAAACTCTATGAGACAGAAGAGAGTGGACCTAAACATTCAAAGTACTGAAAGAGAGGAATTACCAGCCAAGAGTACTATATCTATCAAAGTTATTCTTCAAGTATGAAGGAGAAATAAAAACTTCCAGACATACAGAAGCTGAGGGAATATATCACCAAAAAATCCTCATTGCAGGAAATACTCAAGGGGGTTATTTGAACAGATACAAAGATCAAAACAAATCAAAATTACAAATAAAAGCTCCAACAAGGTCACAATAAAAACAAGGATATACATAAAATGGGAAAGGATAAAGATCTGCAGTAGTAAAAGAGGATAGAGTGCAGAAGCACTCATTAGACAAAGGACTACCTGATCAAGTGGATAGAGCACTGGACTGGGACACAGAAGACCCAGGTTTGAAACCTCAAGGCCACCAGTCTGAGTGTGAGTTTATCTGGCTTGAATGTGGGCTCAACAGCTTGAGTGTGGGGTTCCTGGCTTGAAGGAGCAATTATAGACATGACCCCATAATCACTGGCTTGAGCCCAAAGGTTGCTGGCTTGAGCAAGGGGTCACTCACTCTGTTGCAGCCCCCCACTCAAGGCACATATGATAAAGCAATCAATAAACAACTAAGGTGCCGAAATAAAAAATTGATGCTTCTCATCTCTTCCTTTCCTGTCTGTCTGTGCCTATCTGTCCCTCTTTCTGTCTCTGTCACACACACACACACACACACACACACACACACACACACACACACAAAGACAAAGGACTGTTGTATGTATGAACATTTTTCTCTTAATAACCTAATGGTAATCACCTACAAAAAAGTCACTAGTAAAACACATAGCTTAAAAAAGAAGAAACAGGGGAAAGAGGTATAGAATACCACTAAACAAAAACAACTGAAAGAAATGAAAAAGAGAAGAACCAAACAAGACATAGAGCTACCAGAAAACAAAACATAAAATGGCTATTGGAAATCCTTAAGTGTCAATAATTACCCTAAATGTAAATGGACTGATCTTACCAATAAAGAGGCACAGAGTAGTAGATTGGATCAAAAAGCAAAACCCAACCATTTGCTACCTTCAAGAGACACATTTAAACTGCAAGAACAAAAGTAGATTCAAAGTGAAAGGTTGGAAAATTATTCTACAAGTAAATAATTTCCAAAGAAAAGCAGGTGTAGCCATACTCATATCTGACAATGCTGACTTCAAGACAACAAAGGTAACCAGAGACAAAAATGGACATTTCATAATGATAAAGGGGACAATGTATCAAAAAAACATACTTCTTAATCTATATGTACCAAACCAGGGAGCACCAAAATATATAAGATATCTATTAACTGATCTAAAATAGAAGCAGACAAAAACACAATAATACTTCGAGATTTCAACACACCATTTAAGGCTTTAGATAGATCATCCAGACAGAAAATCAATAAAGAAATATTGGCCTTAAACAATACTCTGGACCAAATGGGCATAACAAACATTTGTAAGACATTTTATCCCAAAAGGTCAGATGATACATTCTTCTCCAGTGTACATGGAACAATCTCAAGAATAGACCCTATGTTGGGCCACAAAACTAACATCAACAAATTCAGGAAGATTGAAATTATACCAAGCATATTTTCTGATCATAAGGCTTTGAAATTAGAATTCAACTGTAAAAAGGAAGTAAAGATAAACAAATACTTCTAAAAAATGACTGGGTCAATGAAGAAATAAAAGCAAAGATTAAAAGAATATGCAGGCAAATGAAACTGACAACACGACATATCAAAATGTCTGGGATGCAGCAAAAGTAGTAATAAGAGAGAAATTTATTTCATTAAAAGGTTTATATCAAAAAACAAGAAAGCCTGACCAGGTGGTAGTGCAGTGGATAGAGTGTCGGACTGGGAAGTGAGGACCCAGGTTTGAGCCAGCTTGCGTGTGGGCTCATCTGGCTTGAGCAAAGCTCACCAGCTTGAGTGCAAGGTCGCTGGCTCAAGCAAGGGGTCACTTAGTCTGCTGTAGCCCCTCAGTCAAGGCACATATGAGAAAGCAATCAATGAACAATTATGGAGCCACAACAAAGAATTGATGTTTCTCATCTCTCTCCCTTCCTGTCTGTCTGTCCCTATCTGTCTCTTTCTCTGACTCTGTCTCTGTCACACACACACACACACACACACACACACACAACCCCCCAAAACCAAGAGAGACCTCAAATAAACAACTTAACATTACATCATCTTAAGGAAAAGAACAAAGGCAACCCAAAACCAGCAGAAAAAAGGAAATAGTAAAAATTAGAGCAGAACTAAATAAAATAGAGAATGAAAAAAAAACTATAAAAATATTAGTACAACAAAGAGCTGGTTCTTTGTAAATATCAATAAAATTGACAGATCACCGGCTAGACTCACTAAGGAAAAAAGAGGAAGGACTTATATAAACAAAATTCAGAATGAAAGAGGAGAAATTACCACAGACATTATATACAAAATATTATAGTAGAATATTATGAAAGATTATATGCCACCAAATTCAACAAACTAAAGGAAATGGATAAATTCCTAGAACTAGACTATCTTCCTAGATTCAGTCACGAAGAAGTGGAAAATCTAAATGGACCTATAAGCAGGGAGGAAATAGAGACAATTATCAAAAACTTCCCCCAAAACAAAAGTCCAGTACCAGATGGCTACACTAGTGAATTCTACCAAACGTTCAAAGAACATTTAGTACCTATACTTCTCAAAGTCTTCAAAAATATAAAAGAAGAAGCAATATTCCCCAACACATTTTATGAGGCCAACATAATGCTCAGACCAAAACCTGGCAAAAATAACACAAAAAAGAAGGCTACAGACTACAATATCTCTAATGAATACAGATGCAAAAATCTTAAACAAAATACTAGCAAATCGAATACAACAACACATTAAAAAATAATTCATCATAATCAAGGGAAATTCATTCCAGGAGCACAAGGATGGTTCAACATATGGAAACTGACCAACATAACACCCCACATCAACAAAACAAAGAAGAAAAATTATATGATCTTATCAATAGATGCAGAAAAGGCATTTGATAAGATACAACTTCCTTTATGTTTAAAACACTCAATAAAATTGGAATAGAAGGATAGTACTTCAATATAATAAAGGTCATATATGACAAACCATCACCTAACATACTAAATGGTGAAAAAATGAAGGCTTTTTCTTTAAAATCAGGAACAAGACAAGGTTGCACACTCTCTTCACTCTTATTCAACATAGTTCTGGAAGTTTTAGCTAGTGCAATCAGGCAATAGAAAAAAATAAAAGCATCTATATTGGGAAAGAAGAAGTAATGGTATCACTTATTGAAGATGACATGATTCTATATATAGAAAACCTCAATGACTCCACCAAAAAAAATTGTTAGAAACAATAAACCAATACAGTAAAGTAGCATGATGCAAAATTAATATACAAAAGTTCCCTGTTTTCCTATATGTCAACAATAAAACATTGGAAAATGAACTAAAAAAATTCCTTTTACAATTGCAACAAAAAATTAAAATATCAGGAATAAACTTAACAAAAGATGTGAAAGACCTATATATTGAAAGCTACAAACCATTATTGAAAGAATTTGAAAAAGACAAAATGGAATGGAAAAATATTCCATGTTCATGAATTGGAAGAATCAACATGGTTAAAATGTCTGTATTATCCAAAGCAATATACAAATTTACTGAAATCCCCATCAAAATTCCAATGTTATTTTTTAAAGAAAAAGAACAAAATATTACCAGGTAGTGTATGGAACCATAGAAAACTCCAAATAACGAAAGCAATTCTGAAGAAAAAGAATGAAGCTGGAGGTATCACATTACCTGACTTCAAATTATACCATAGAGCCACGATAATCAAAACAGCATATTATTGGCAGAAAAACAGACATACAGACCAATGGAACAGAATCAAGAGCCTAGAAATGAAACCACATATATATGGACAAGTCATCTTCGACAAAGAAGCCAAAAACACACATGGAGAAAATAAAGCCTCTTCAATAAATGATGCTGGGAAAATTGGAAACCCACATGCAAAAGAATGAAATTTGACTACAGTTTGTTCCTCTGCACAAAAATTAATTCCAAATGTATCAAAGACCTAAATATAAGATCCAAAACAATAAATTACATAGAAGAAAACATAGGTAGTAAGCTCATGGACCTTGGCTGTAGAAAACATTTTATGAATTTGACCCCAAAGGCAAGGGAAGTAATGGCAAAAATAAATAAATGGAACTATATCAAACTAAAAATCTTCTGCACAGCAAAACAAAACAAAACAAAACAAAAAAACCCTGACAACAAAACAAATAGGCAACCAACTAAATGGGAGATAATATTTACAAACAACAGCTCCAATAAGGGGTTAATATCCAAAATATATTGTAGTGGAATAATCCATTGCATGGCCTTGGATGGGAACACAGCCAACAAGAAAAGAGTGTTTTGCCAAGAGAATTGTTTTGTGACTTGAAGGTGGGTCACTGAAACAGGGCTATGTGACTAAAGGCAGTTGCTGGGCTTTTTTCTCAGTAAAACATTCTCATAAGATATCTGTTCCTTTCAAGGTTATCCCTTGAGATAAAGAGAGAAATGTTATGAGAACCATAGAAGCAATAGCAATTAATGCCTTTTGATATTATATTATTATTAAGCTATCATGCAGGTGTACTCCATGTATCTTTAAGTAAAAGTTATGCTTGATGTTATGCCAATTTCTCAGTAAACAAGCTTTTTGAAGTCTTGTGAATAAAATTAGGACACAGCACGAACTCGGGGCCATTTGCCTGAGCGAGCGGTGGTCCTTTGTTAGTCCATGATGATTTTGTCTGCTGATCTCTCTCTCTGCGCCTCCATCTCACAACAACAATATATAAAGAACCCACTGCCTGACCAGGCAGTGGTTCAGTGGATAAAGCATCAGACTGGGACATGAAAGACCCAGGTACGAAACTCTGAGGTTGCCAGCTTGAGCATGGGCTCATCTGGCTTGAGCATGAGCTCACCAGCTTGAGCAGGGGATCATAGACATGACCCCATGGTCATTGGCTTGAGCCCAAAGGTCACTGGTTTGAAGCCCAAGGTTGATGGCTTGAGCAAGGGGTCACTTGTTCTGCTGTAGCCCCCTGGCTAAAGCACATATAATAAAACAGTCAATGAACAACTAAGGTGCCACAATGAAGAATTGATGCTTCTCATCTCTCTCCCTTCCTATCTGTCTGTCTCTATCTGTCCCTCTCTCTGTCTCTCTTTCTCTGTCACACACACAAAAAGAATTCACAAAGCTCAGTAACAAACAAACAATTCAATTGAAAAATGGGGAGAGGATCTGAACAAACACTTCTCCCAAGAGAACATACAAATGGTCAAAAGATACATGAAAAGATGCTCATCTTCACTAGCTATTTAATGAATGCAAATCAAAACTAAATGAGATACCACCACCTCACACCTGTTAGATTGGTTATTATCAACAAGACAGGTAATAACAAGTGTTGGGAAGGCTGTGGAGAAAAAGGAACCCTCATTCACTGCTGGTGGGAATGCAAATTAGTACAACCATTATGGAAGAAAGTATGATGGTTCCTTAAAAAATTAAGAATAGAATTACCATATGACCCAGCAATCCCTCCATTGGGTATCTAACCCAAAAGCTCGAAAACATTGGTATGTAAAGACACATGCACCCCCATGTTCGTTGTAGCATTATTCACAGTGGCAAAGGCATGGAAACAATGAAAGTGTCCCTCAATAGAGGATTGGATAAAGAAAATGTGGTACATATATACAAAGGAATACTACGGAGCCATAAGAAATGATGACATTGCCATTTATGACAATATGATGGACCTTCGCAACATAATATTGAGTGAAATAAGTAAATCAGAACAAGCTAAGAATTGTATGATTTCACAAATGAGATATAAAACTGAGAGTCATGAACATAGATAAAAGTGAAGTGGTTACTAGGGGAGGAGTACAGGAGGGAGGGGAACAAGGGTAAAGGTGGGGGGAAGGATATAAAGAGGAACAAATGTAAGGTGACAGAAAATGATTTGTCTTTGGGCAATGGGTATACAACATAATCAACAGTTCAAATGCTATCTACTCTTATTGATCAATGTCATCATGTTAAAATTAATTTTCTAAATAAAATTTAAAAATAAATAAAAAGAGGCCCTGGCCTGTAGGCTCAGTGGTAGAGCATTGGCCCAGCGTGTAGAAGTCCTGGGTTTGATTCCCAGCCAGGGCACACAAGAGAAGCGTCCCTCTGCTTCTCCACATTTCCCCTCTCCTTTCTCTTTATTTCTCTCTTCCCCTCCCACAGCCAAGGCTCCATTGGAGCAAAGCTGGCCCAGGCACTGAGGATGGCTCTATGGCCTCCACCTTAGGCACTAGAATGGCTCCTGTTGCAATGAAGCAATGCCCCAGATGGGTGAAGCATCATTCTCTGGTGGGCATGCAGGATGGATCCCTATCTGGCGCATGTGGGAGTCTCTTTCTCTGCCTCCCCACTTCTCATTTCAGAAAAATAAAAAAAAAAAAAAAAAGAAAGAAAGAAAGAGAGAAAGAAAGAAAGAAAGAAAGAAAGAAAGAAAGAAAGAAAGAAGAATAATAGAAGTTTCAAAGAGTACATAAAAATGGACACAGATAGAATCAATAAAGGTATAAAAGAATATTTTTCACCTGAAAAAAAACTGAGATTGGATACAAAGAGAAATCAGAGAGGAAATCCAAATTAACTAGAAGACTCATCTCTCTCCTTCCTTGTCTGCCTGTCCCTGTCTGTCTGTCTCTTTTGCACAAGGACGTGCAAAGAAAAAAAAATCTTAAAAATATATTAACTAGCAGAGACCAAGACCATAGCTTTAGAAAAATAAATTAAATTATTGGTAAAGAATAAAATAGGCCCTGGCCGGTTGGCTCAGTGGTAGAGTGTCAGCCTAGCGTGCGGAGGACCCGGGTTTGATTCCCGGCCAGGGCACAAAGGAGAAGCGCCCATTTGCTTCTCCACCCCTCCGCCGCGCCTTCTTCTCTGTCTCTCTCTTCCCCTCCCGCAGCCAAGGCTCCATTGGAGCAAAGATGGCCCAGGCGCTGGGGATGGCTCTGTGGCCTCTGCCTCAGGCGCTAGAGTGGCTCTGGTCGCAACATGGCAACGCCTAGGATGGGCAGAGCATCGCCCCCTGGTGGGCAGAGTGTTGCCCCATGGTGGGTGTGCTGGGTGGATCCCGGTCGGGCGCATGCGGGAGTCTGTCTGACTGTCTCTCCCCGTTTCCAGCTTAAGAAAAATGCAAGAAAAAACAAAAAAAAAAAGAATAAAATAGCTCTAAGCCTTTCAACCTGAAAAGAAGTGAACTATATGCAAATTGTGCACCTTTATATTTTGCCATTGAAACAAAACCAAAGGAGAAAAAAGACATTTATTTCAAATGTAAATTTTATTTGCAATTAAATGGACCAGGAAAGCCCTATTAGTTTGGCAAAGTGTTAATAAAATATAAGAGGCATATGCCTTGTGTATTTGATGTCTGCAAGAGCACCAAGGGCTCTGTAAGCTATTGTTTGAAGAAAAGTGATTTTGAAGAAAAGTGGTGTTTTGTCAACTTGGCTAGGCTATGAACTGCCATTATTCAATCAAATACTATATTAGGTATTGCTTTGAAGATATTCTGTAAACATGACTAAGATTCATAATCAGCTCATTTTAGTTAAAGGTAATTATTCTAGATTATCTGGGTATTGTTGATTTAACCAGCTGATAGCTTTTAACAACAAAACTGAGAAGAAATTCTACCTGTGAACTAAAGAGAATTCCAGCATGGCCTTCCTGATGGCTTACCCTATGGATTTTGAACTTTTCTATCTAGACCCCACAATTGCAAAAGATGATTCCTTGCCACAAATCTAGTTTTTAAAATTGTAGTTATTGATGGATTTTTAGAGAGAGAAAAAGGAGAAAGAAATAGAGAGAAACATCAATTTGTTGTTCTACTTAGTTGCATTCATTGGTTGATTCCTGTATGTTCCCTAAGCATTGAACCCATAACCTTGGCTTACTGGGACAATGCTCTAACCCAAATAAGCTACCTGGCCAGGGCCCATGAATCTATTAATGTATATGTACTAATGGTTCTTGTTCTCTGATGGCAACTTGACTGACAGTGATGTTAACTACGGTTAATAGTAAGATGATATAATGTTAGAAAAAGATATTCAAGAGAGATTTATTTTAGAAATTATAAAACTCCAGTAGTAAATTAAAGAATGAGAGAGTATGAGGAAATCATAAGATAAAGAATTTTAACGTGCCTGACCTGTGGTGGCACAGTGGATGGAGCATCGGCCCAGAGTACTGGGGTCACCAGTTCGAAACCCTGGGCTTGTGGCCTTGCCCAGTCAAGGCACATACTAGAGGCAATTTCAAGTTGATGCTTCTCTCTCCTCCCCCTACTCTCTCTCTCTCTTCTCTCTAAAGTGAATAAATAAAATCTAACAAAAAAAAGTTTGATGCACTATACTACTTATCTTATAATTTGATAGCCAAAGTTATTTTTTATTAGATCTCTATAAATAAGTAAATATAAAGTTAAAGATGTTTTTGGAATTAAGATATTTACCAGTAGAATTAAAAACAAGGTATTTAAGAGAGCCAGCCTCACCTGACCTGTGGTGTAGCAGTGGATAAAGCTTCCACTTGAGATGCTGAGGTTGCCGGTTTGAAACCCCGGGCTTGCCTTATCAAAGCATATGCGAGAAGCATCTATGAGTTGATGCTCCTGCTTCTCCACCCCACCTTCTCTCTCTCTCTCTCTCTTTCTCTCTCCTCTCTTTAAAAATCAGTAAATAAAAAAACCCCTTTTTTTGAAAATTTAAAAAATAAAAAAGATAACCAGCCTTCAGGATAGCTCTCAATATCCCTGCTTCCTGATATTTACATTCTTGTGTTGTTCTTTTCCATACCGCACTAGGGTTGGGCTACATGATCAACAGATGACAGCAAAAGTGATAATATGTCATTTGGGGGATTAGGAATATGAAAGATATTATGGCTTCTATCTTGACCTCTCCCTCTCTCTTGAATCATTTGCTCTGGGAGAAGCCAGCGACTATGTCATGAATGGTCCTGTGGCTAGGTCCACATACTAAGGAACGAGTCCTCCAGCTAACAGGCACCAAGGAAGGAACTAAGGCCTTTACAACAGCCATGTGAGTGAGCTTGGAAGCAAACTTTGCAGCCCTGGTCAAGTCTACAGAACACTAAAACACTAGGGGACATTTAACCTGCAACCTTGTGACATACCCTATGCAAGAACTGTCCAGCTAAACTACTCCCAGATTTCTGACTTTCAAGAATTGGGTAAGATAATAAATATTTGTTGTTTAAGTGGTTAACTTTCTCTTTCAAATTGATTTTAAAAACCAAAAGAAACAAAGTGAAATCCATTAAAAAAAAAAGGCAGAACAAAGAAAGAAAAAGGAAAGTTAGGAAGTGTTAACCTTAAAAATAAAACAGCCAACTACCTGCAACAGCAAAATTGGGTTTATTCAGCAATAGCCGGGAATTGCAAGCAGGGACAAGCATCCTATAGCCAAAAACTATATGTAAGTTCAGCAAACAAAGAAGAGGGACATAACTTTACAATGAAAAAAGGAGGAAGTTGGGAGGTAATGCTTTGAATAAAATTTCATTAAAGAAAAGAGAGAGTTAGGGTGGTGATGGCTTTTCTTTGGCTGAGTTGCAATTATTATCATTGTCTGGGCTTGTTGCTGGGCAAGGAGAAAATCTTCCTTCTTCCTTTTGGGATAGTGAAATGGAGCAGTTCTTGTTGAAAATGCAAGGTAGTCTCTTCTTGTTGAGATGTATAATTGACATTGAGTGGTAACACAGGAGGGCTTCTCCTGCTAGCCTCCTGACTCCATTTTAAATGAGGTTTCCTTTATTCAGTTTTACAGAAGCATAAATAGAAAGTAAGAAAGACCAAGTATAACAATTAAAAGTATTCTATATAGTCTAAATCCTGCTATTAGAAGACAAAAAAAGCATAAATTATTTTTAAAATTTTTTAAAAATAATTTTAAAAATGTTTTATTTTATTAAATTTTTTTTTTTTAGAGAGAGGAAGGGAGAGAGCAGGAGAGAGACAGGAACATTTGTTCTTGTATGTGCCCTGACTGGGGATTGAACCAGCGACCTCTGAGCTCCAGGACAATGCTCTAACCAACTGAGTTATCCAGCCAGGGCCATAAATTACTTTAAAATCAAATAATATTATTAATATAGACATTAAAAGTCAAAGGCCTAGAAAGGCTAAACATCACAGAATGGCAAAGATAAACTAAACTGATAAAAAAGGAAAGCAAGGATAGTGATATTAATGTTAGATAAAGTAGAACTTGGGCAAAAAAAAGCACGTAAGTCAGGTAGAGTTATTGTTTGTAATAAAAGGTAATAATGAAAATAAAATCAGGAATCGATGTAGACCAACATGACAGCTAAATATATAATGTAGATTAATAGGATTACAATGAAAAAATGATAAAAATACAAATTTAGTGAGAGATTTTAATCCTCTAATATCAATGAGAGGTTAAGCTGCTAATATATAAAGGCATAGAGGATCTAAACAACATAATTCATAATGCAGAGCATTATTCTAGATTTCATATTCTACAAATAATGGCTATACACGCTCATGTATAGAAACTGAGCATACTAGGTTATAGAGAAAATTCTCATTAAAGACAATAAAGTAAAAGATTTTATGTGATTTTTTCTGTTTACAATGAAACATTAATGGCATAAATGTATTCTTATAAATAGTCTCCAATTCTTTGTAAAATAAACAAGTATCCACAAATTAGAACTTGAACAGAAAGAAAGAGAAAAAAAAGAGAAAGCTTTATAAGGTATAAAAGTACAGTATATGGAAAATATTACTAATTATTACTAGTTACATATTTTAAAAATAATTTTAAAATGCCAACCTACCTAAATCTTTGTCATAAAGTCAAAGCCATATTTTGAGGAAAATGTATAGTTTAAAATACTATATTTCTTGAGAGAAAGAAGTATATAAAAAGCAACAACCAAATCCCTGAAAGTAAATAGAAGAATGGAAATAATGAACACAAAAACAAACTTAATTAGAAAATAGAAACAATTTGATTATGCACACATTATGAAATAGACAAACCTCCAGTAAATCTAATCAAGAAGAGGAAATATATACAAAATATGAGAAACAAAAAGGCAAGAAATAAGCATGCAAAAATTTTTCTTATCCTGAAAAACTTTCTTTTACTATAGTTCTCTTTCTCTCTTCTTATGAAAGACTCTCTCAAAAGCCAAATAATTTTTTGGAAATAATGTATTTTTTTTTATTATAAAAGTAATACAGCCTGACCAGATGGTGGCACAGTGAATAGAGCATCAACCTGGGATGCTGAGGACCAAGATTGGAAACCCCGAAGTTGCCAACTTGAGTACAGGGTTGCTGGCTTGGGTGTGGAATCATAGGTCACTGGCTTGAGCCCAAGGTCACTGGCTTGAGCAACAGGTCACTGGCTCGGCTGTAGCCCCAAGGTCAAGGCACATGTGAGAAAGTAATCAATGAACAAGTAAAATGCTGCAACTATGAGTCAATGTTTCTCATCTCTCTCCCTTCCTCTCTGTTCCTGTCTGTCTCTCCATCTCTCTTTCTCTCTCTAAAAAAATTAACAAATAAAAGTAATGCAAAACTTACATTTCTCATACTATAGAAGACTAGGTAGTAGAGAACTAAACCACCCGCTAAAATCAACTAAAATTTCCGATTATTTAAAAGTCTCAAATGTACTCAGAAACTGACAAAGAATAGATGATTTAATGTATTGCATATTTTTTAAGACCTCATTGATTGAAAGAGATACCATGGAGTGTGGTGGTTACGGGGGGTGGGGGGAAGGAAGGAGGGAGGGGGAGGGGGAGGGGTACAAAGAAAACTGGATAGAGGGTGACGGAGGATGATCTCTCTTTGGGTGATGGGTATGCAACAGAACTAAATGACAAAATAACCTGGAAATGTTTTCTTTGAATATATGTACCCTGATTTATTGATGTCACCCCATTTAAATAAAAATTTATTTATAAAAAAAAAGAGAAAGAGATATCATAACTTTATTTATTACTAAGAAAAGAAAAAATGCTATCAAACTATGATATCATGCTTTTTAAAATTTTTTTAATACTTTTAATTTATTGTGTTTACATGGATTCAAATGTCCCACTGAATATAACTCCCTCACCCCCCACCCCGTGTCCCTTTTTATACCCTTTTTCTCCCCTTCCCTTAACACCCTCCCCCCTTCCCTCCAGGATTTTCTTTTCTGCTCTCTATAACACTGTGTTATGTGTATATAATTTCATCAATTTCTTTCCTTTCTCTGATCCCATCCTATCATCCTCTTTCCCTCTGTCCACTTTCCCTCTGGTCCCTTTGATCCCACCTCTGTCTCTATTCCATTCTTCAGTTCACATTGTTCCTTGGATTTCTCAAATGAGTGAGGTCATATGATATTTTTTTTTCTCTGCCTGGCTTATAATAGTTTCCAGGTCCATCCATGTTGTCGCAAAAGGTAAGATTTCCTTCTTCCTGATGGCCCCATAGTATTCCATTGTGTATATGTACCATTGCTTTTTAATCCACTCATCCACTGACAGACACTTGGGCTGTTTCCAGATCTTCACTATCGTGAACAATGCTTCCATAAACATGGGTGTGCATTTCTTCTTTTGAATCAGTGATTTGGTATTCTTAGGATATATTCCTAAAAATGGGATAGCTGGGTCAAAAGGTAGTTCCATTTTTAATTTTTTGAGGAATCTCCATACTGTTTTCCACAGTGGCTGCACCAGTCTGCATTCCCACCAGCAGTGCAGGAGGGTTCCCTTTTCTCCACATCTTTGCCACACCTATCATGTGTTGTTTTGTTAATGAGCACCATTCTGACTGGTGTGAGGTGATATCTCATTGTGGTTTTAATTTGCATTTCTCTAATAATTAGTGATATTGAGCATTTTTTCATCTGCCTATTGGCTATTTCTATGTCCTCTTTGGAGAAGTGTCTATTCATTTCTTTTGCCCATTTTTTTGATTGGATTGTTTATCTTCCTGGTGTTGAGTTTTACGAGTTCTTTATAAATTTTGGTTATTAACCCCTTATAAGACATATTGTCAAATATGTTCTCCCATTGTGTGGTTTGTCTTTTTATCGGTGTGGATTCTTCTGTGCTCCTTGGTTTGTGAGTCCTGTTCTTTTATTCCAAAGTTGGTTTTTCATGATGATTATTCCTAAATTAATTTGTAATCCAGTTTGGTGGTGGGAAGTGGCAGTCTGTGTGTTTGCCCACTCTGCTGCCATCTTGGAATCCTCTTGACAGACCTTTAATAAGACTCATCTCTGTGGGTCAGTGGGAGTTTCTTGCCTCTTCCTCTTTCTTGCTGGTGCCTAGAAGCCTGGGCTCCAATGGAGGGATAGTAGGTCATGAGATGCCAAAGATATACAAGATCAGTGATCCACAACCTTTTATGAGGTCACGGACTAGTTTAATGTCAGAAAATATTTTCATGGACCAGCCTTTAGGGTGGGATGGATAAATGCACAAAATAAAATTATGTGACCAGCGTAAAAACTGTGGTATTTTTAAATATAGTTGTCAAACTTACGATATTTATTGGGGTAAGTTAAAGGAGGAACAAGCGTGTTTTCATTATTCAGGCTGTATTTAAATTTGTTATTCTGACGTTTCATATCTGACATCAATATGTAATATGATAGGTTCAGGCTTGCTACCAATCATGAATGGTATTAACCCATGACAATAAAAATAAACATGAATCCACTGTGTACTCGTATGCAACTTTATTAGAAGCGTCCTCTTAACATCGCACCAACATAACATGAGTAACATCTTCTCTGCCTCCAAACACTTTCCAGTCACTATGGTAACATTTAAACATGCCTTAAAAATAAGATACAACACAAAAACAAATATAAAGTGCATGAAAAATACAACTCACCATTGTTATGAATATTGTAAGTTAAGGGTTATTTATTATAATATTTATATAGAATGAGAGATAGTAGCCTATCTCTCAGCAATCATAACGCTAAAACAGTGGGAGCCCTGAGCTTGTTTCTCTGCAACGAGACTGTCCCATCTAGGGGCAATGGGAGACAGTGACACCCGAAGTGTGTGCCTTATGTCCAGTCTGTTCCGTAGTTTTGTTTTGGTTGCTGTCACTGCAGAAAATCCTGCTTCACACAAATAGGATGTCGGAAATGGCAACAGGGTTTTTAGTGCTTTTGTGGCAATCTCGGGGTATTCTGCCATGACTTTAATCCAGAACACCAGCAGAGTTGTAGTCTCAAACATATTTTTAAGGCCGCAGTCATTTGCGATATCCAGTAGTTGATCTTCTTTTTGCATAGACACGCTGGATTCACCTGGTTTGTTGACAAATGGGTCACGGATCCATTCCTTGGCAATTCATGGGTCTTTTGTGGTTGGGAAATAGCGTTCAAACTCTTTTAAAAGTAAATACAGGTGATCGTGCACCAGCTGGGACAATAAAGGCTTGGGCTCAGTCTCTTCTAAAATTCCTGTGAATGTTTGAAACATGTCAAATATACCCCTGTTCACGCAAATATACCCCTGTACCCACAAATCCAGTTTGGCTTTAAATGTAGCTACTTTATCTGCCAACTTGAAGACAATTGTCATTTTCCCCTGAAGTGACTGATTGAGTTCATCGAGGAGGTTAAATATGTCGCACAAGTAAGCGAGTTTTGCGACCCATTCCTCGTCACTGAAATGAGCTGCTAGCGGTGACTTTTTTCTGAGAGAACTCTCTGCAGTGGCTCTCATAATTCAAACACTCTGGCCAGGGACCTCCCACGGGATAAGCATCTTATTTCTGTGTATAAGAGAAGGTGTCTGTGCTCCACGTTCATTTCCTCACAAAGCTGCTCAAACAAGCGCAAGTGAAGGGCGTATGCTTTGATGTGGTTAATAACTTTAACAACATCATTCAATACGCTAAGTTCCGGTGGTATATTTCGGCTAGCTAGCATTTCCCAGTGAATGACACAATGCGTAGACTCGCATTCAGGTGCAACCTCCTTAATCTGAGTAGTTAAACCAGACATCCTTCCGGTGATGGCAGCATCTCCATCTGTGCATATGCCGACACAAAAAGACAATTTCAGTTTTCCTGATATATAGTCATCCAGTGATTTAAATAGTTCTGCGGCTGTAATTTTGGTTGGCAATGATAGTGCACATAACATATCCTCATGCACATCTTCTTGATAAAGATAACGCACATAAACAAGTAGCATTGCCTTGTTGTCAATATCTGTAGATTCTTCAACCTGGAGAGCGTACCAGGGTGATTTATTAATCCTTTCCAACAATTGTGAATCAATGTCCTCTGCTATTTCCTCAATGCGCCGTGTGACAGTAGTAGCTGAAAGAGACATCTGTGCTATCTTTTTAACTGCAGCCTCTCCTAGAAGTTTATGACAAATGTCTTTAGTGGCTGGAAGGATCAATTCTTCACCAATGGTAAATGGCTTCTTAGCCTTAGCAATACGATTAGCCACCAACTATGATGCTCTCAGTGCACTTGCATTTATTGATGTAGTGGCCACCAGTAATTGTTTCTGTCCTTCTTGTTCATGCTTTTTTCTTTTGAAATACTCATAAGGCTTGTCTTTTAAAGTAGGGTGCTTGGTCTCCAAGTGGCAAAGCAGTTTTGAAGGCTTCATTGCCTCATCACTTAGCCGGTCACCACATATTTATGCAGAGCGGCCTTGGTGCGTGAGAATCACCAATTGTGATAAACCCATACTTCAAGTAGGACTCCTGGTATTGTCTGTTAAATGAAGCTTTCTTTTTCTTCGAGGTCGTAGGTTCTTCTTCTGTCTCCTCACTGGCCCTTTTCCACTTCGCAAAAAAACTTTCGATGGAATTTTGTTTTTCACTCATTTTGCTTATGGGTTTAATTTTAGTGGCAACCTATCATGTGACTGAGACAAGCATCAGGAGTGAGTCTTAGATGGATGTAACAGAGGAAATCTGGTCACTTTTAAAAAATAAAACATCGTTCAGACTTAAATATAAATAAAATGAAAATAATGTAAGTTATTTATTCTTTCTCTGTGAACCGGTACCAAATGGCCCACAGACCGGTATCGGTCCATGGCCCGGGGGTTGGGGACCACTGTACAAGATGAAACTGAGTTGTGTGGCTTCAGGGAAAGGACTGGAGAGACAGCCACCATGGCCCCTATGTTGAGTTCTCCTCCAATATAGCACACATATGTGACATCTTTCCTGTGTTGAGCCCTCACCCCAAACAGCCAAATCTGAATCTGCATCAGCTATGAAAGTTTTTTGATAACTGTTTTAACTTCATTTGCTGTAATCAGTCTGTTTAGGTTTTTTGATTCTTCCAGATTTTTTCAAAGATTATATGTTTCTAGGAATTTATCCATTTTGCCTAGGTTTTCCAATTTTTTGGCATACAGATCTTTATAGTATTTTTCTTATAATCCTTTGTATTTCTGCTGTGTCAGTTGTTACTTCACTCTTATTTCTAATTTTATTTATTTGAGTCCTCTCTCCTTTTTTCTTGTTGAATCTGGTTAAAGGTTCATCTTACCTTTTCAAAGAACCAGCTCTTGGTTTCAATGATCTTCTGTATTTTTTTTTTAACCTTTATGTCATTTATTTCTGTTCTGATCTTTATTATTTTCTTCCTTCTACTTCCTCTGGGATTTACTTGTTGTTCTTTTCCTATTTCTCTTAGATGCAGGGTTAAGTTGTTTACTTGAGCTTTTTCTTGCTTCTTAAGGTCTGACTGTAATGCTATGAACTTCCCTCTCAGGACTGCTTTTGCTGTGTCCCATAAATTTTTAGTTGTTGTATAATCAGTTTCATTTGTTTTAAAGAAATATTTTATTTCTTCTTGGACCCCATTGTTAACCCATTAATTATTTAATAACTCTGCTTTCTTGTAATTTAAAATTTTTATTTTACACTTACTGAAGATGATCTTTTAGTAATCTATTTTTATAACGTATTATTCTTGGGCATACATAAACAGTAAAATATAAGTGAAAAAATTCACTTCAGATATGCCAAAAACTTTCTCTCATTCAATCTTACTTTTCCACACAATGCTCTGTGCCATCAAGAACGTTGGTGATGTGCCTGACCAAGTGGTGGCTCAGTGGCTAGATCATCAACCTGGGACACTGAAGACCCAGATTCTGAGGTCAGTGGCTTAAATGCAGGCTCAGCTGGCTTGACTCACCAGCTTGAGCATGGGTCACCAGCTTGAGTGTGGGATCACAGACATAACCCCATGGCTGCTGACTTGAGATCAAAGGCCACTGGTTTGAAGCACAAGGTCTCTGACTTGAGCAAGGGGTCACTAGTTCAGCTGGAGGCTCCCCTTCAGTAAGGCACATATGAAAAGCAATTAATGAACAGCTAAATTGCTGAAGCTATGAGTTGATGCTTCTCATCTCTCTCCCTTCCTGTCTGTCTCAGTCTCTGTCTTTTTCCTTCCTCTTTCACAAACACACACACACACGCAAAACATTGGTGATGTATTATTTCATAACATAATCCTTAAAGAATGAAAAACCATCAGCTCTGAAGCCTGACTTTGCAATTATAGAGTACTAACCTGCTTTTGATGCATATTTCAGGAATGTTGCTGAATATGTCTGATTTATTATCAGGATAGTTCACTCCACAGATATTTGATTTCCAGGGGTTAAAAGAATCCTCTACTATCAGCCTCAAGATTTTCTTCCAAGTGACTGATGTTCATCCTGCAAATGTTGATGCTTTTCTTGTTAGTTATACACACATAAACAATGCATCTACTTCATGCCTGACCTTAGCTGACAGTGATTGTCAGAGGCCATTAATTTAAGAAGCACATTTATTTCAGAGATGTTAACATGTGAAAAAGTGTATATTTTGAATAACAAAATATGATAAAGTGAGATTGAAGTAAAATACGGGATATATTTACCAAAGCTGAAGGTTCAATTTTGATAGTATTGTGAGGCATGAAAGTTATAAATCTAAACCTAGGAGCATATGAAATAGAAAATCTAAAAAGAGATTCTCCATGAAGTTGAATCCCCAAAGTGTTACACTCTCAGTGTGAAGCAAATTAAAAATTATTTCTTTCCCCACCACACCTATCATCACCAGGATTTACAACAAAAATTGTTCATCTCAAAACTTGGTGCTGAAGGTTGAAGCAAGAGGAATGATATCCTCTAAAAATCTGTAATCACAAGCTAGCTTTAATGAAAGTTTGCAGCTCAATCATATACAACCTGAATATAAAAAAAAAAATTAATGCCAAGAATTAAGTTTAAGGTATTCTTGGTACAGTGGGGTGGTGAACACACAGAGTACAGAGATGAATTGTGCATCTGAAGCTGTAAAAGTTTGTTAACCAGTCACCCCAATAAATTCAATAAAAAGAAAAAAATGTAGTCACAGAACAATGATGCCATCAGGTGCTCAAACAAGTTAATGCTAATACCTTTGCAGGAACTCATCTTCAACACAGGCCTTAAAGACTTCCCACAAAAAACGAATGTTTTTAAAAATCAGTTTATAGTAAAACAACAACATAACACAAAATAGAACAAAGCAAAACAGAAAAAATAAATTATAAAACCACCAAAAAACAAAGCCCTATTAGCAAGAGCCAGCAAAAATGACAAAATCAGAACTGCAAGTACATCAGATGTTGAAATTACTAGACAGCAAAAAGAAAAATAAAATACATTTAATAAATTTCTAGAAATAAAAAAGAAAGTGTAAAATATGGTTAAAAGCCAAAACATCTAAAAAAGAAACCAAAAGTAACTTCTAAAAAAAAGTAATATATAAATTAAAAATTTTATGGATAGGTTTAAATTTTCTGTATCTGTCTTTAGACATAGTAAGAAGTAGTGGACTAGAACACAGATCTGAAAACATTACACAGAACAAAGAGAAAAAGGTGACAAATGTGAAAAGATAATAGAGAATACAGTGCTAAGATCTATCAAATGACTATTAAAAGTTCCAGAATGAGGAGAGAAAGAAAATAGGGCAAATAAGGGGAGAAATGATGGCTAACAATATTTTAGAACAAAAAAGAGAAAGAAAGAAAGAAAGAAAGAAAGAAAGAAAGAAAGAAAGAAAGAAAGAAAGAAAGAAAGAAAGAAAGAAAAGAAAGAAAGAAAGAAAGAAAGAAAGAAAGAAAGAAAGAAAGAAAGAAAGAAAGAAAGAAAGAAAGAAAGAAAGAAAGGAATTCAGTTTGAGATGAAGGAAATCCAATGAATCTCAAACAGAATAAGTAAAAAGAAAGTTACACACAGAAACCTACAAGGAAACTATAGAACCAAGGGGGAGGGGGAAAGTCATTGGAAGCAGCAATTAAAAAACGATTACCATCTCACATGTCATACTTAGAATGGCAGATTTATCAACAGCAGCAATTGAAACTAGATGTTAGTTCAGTAATCTTTTTAAAGTGTTTAATGTGCTGAAAGCAATAACTGTCAACCTGAAATTCTGTGACCAATAAAAATGTCTTTTAAAAATAAAAGCTAAATGAAGATATTTTTCAAACAAATGCAGACAGTTTGCCACTATATATCTTCAGGAAAGAAAATTCTAGAATGTGTACTTTAGGCAGAAAAAGAGAGATTACAATAGATGGATGGTCTAAGATGAAAGACAATAACGAGAACAAAATGGTAAACACATAGGCAAATCCAAAGACTGGCCACATAATACAATAATAATAATAATAATGTTTTATGAAATTAAGATAAGATAAAATTAAAATACATGACAACCTTAGCCTATAAAATTAGAAGGGAGTAATTGGAGTTGGATTGTTTTAAGTTCTTTTGTATCGTTTGAGAGAAGGTTAAAGATTCTAATTCATTATAAATTTTTCATTTATCTTTTCATATTATTTTCCTTTAAATCCTTGAGCATATTTAAACTAAATTTAAAAATTTGCACTATAAATCCCATTATCTCTATCATTTCTTTTTATTTATTTATTTATTTTTATTTTTTATTTTTCCAAAGTTAAAAGCTGGTAAGCAGTCAGACAGACAGCCGCATGAGCCCATCAGGGATCCACCTAGCATGCCTATCAGAGGGCAATGCTCCGCCCATCTGGGTCATTGCTCTGTTGTAGCTGGAGCTAATCTAGCACCTGACACAGAGGCCATGGAGCCATCCTCAGCGCCGGGGCCAACTTTGCTCCAATGCAGCCTTGGTTGCAGGACAGGAAGAGAGATAGAGAAGAAGGAGAGGGGTGAGGGTGGAAAAGCAGATGGGCACTTCTCTTGTGTGCCCTGACTGACAGTCGAACCCGAGACTTTCACACGCTGGGCCAGCGCTTTACCACTGAGCCAACCAGCCAGGACCCTTTGTCATTTCTTGATCTGTTTCTATTAACCATTTTTCTTTTGGTTATGGGTCACATTTTTCTACTTTACCTGGCATAGTAATACTCTTTAATTGAATATTGAACATGGTAATATTTCAGTGCTAAGTGATATACTTTTCTGCCTTCTCTTAAGGTGTTGAATTTTCTTTTAGTGGCAGTTAAATTACTTGAGGATTACCTTGATATTTTCAAGAGTTGTTTTTACGTATTATTAGAGTTGGTCTACAGTAGCCATTACTCTAGAACTAGTTTAGTCCTGCTAATAAGGCTTGACCTTTCTGCAGTCTCTACTGAATGTCCCAGTTATTTAAAAGTTCTCTCCTTTCTGGTTGGTTGGAATGAAAATGTCTCCAATTTCATTTGTGCTCTGGAATTTGTACCTTATTGCCCTTCGTTAGTTCTCTGCCCCCTACAATGAGTTTCACCCTGTAAACACACATATTGGTATTCAGTAAAAAAAAAACCAGACAAACAAAAAAACCAGTGCAGACTTCTAGAACTCTTTCTGTATATAGTTATTTCTTCTCTGATACTCTGCTGCATGAATTCCAACTGCCTCAACTTCTCCAAATCTAATCTCTGTCTCCTCAACCCAACAAATTCACTGTACTCTGATTGGGCTCTCTGTCCCTATGCCATGGTCCAGAAAGTGCCTCTGAACTGAAAGCCAGAATGATGACAGGACTCCTCTTGTTTGTTTCTTTTCTTTCAAGGATCATAATCTTTTGCTGCCTTTTTTTTAATTGGAGAGAGATAGAGAGAAGGGAAGGAGAGGTGGTGGAAGGGAGAGAGTGAGACTGAGAAGCATCAACTTATTGTTCCACTTAGTTGATCCATTTAGTTGTATACTCATTGGCTGCTTTTCACATGTGCCTTGTTGGGGAATCAAACCCACAAACTTGGTGCACCGGGACAAAGCTCTATCCACTGAGCCATGCAGCCAGGGCCTCTTTGTTGCCTATTGAACAATGTTGAAGTTATTCCACATGTTTTTTCCAATTTTCTAGTGGTTTGTGATACATAGAAAGAAGGGACAAATCCTGTACTAATTACTCTGTCATGTCCACTTTTGACTGTGAGAAATTAGGCATATGTGTTGAAATTTCTAGGGTAATTTCTAAAAACATTAGAATAGATGGTATATACTTGTGATAGGTTGCAAAAATGGCTACAAATTCTTCTCATCCCAAAAAGAGGTGAAGTCTATTTTTCTGCTCCTTAAATCTGGGTTGGCTATGTGATTTGCTTCAGACTTTAGCAAATAAAAACCAAGCAAAGTAATGAAAAGAGTTTGTGTATTAGAGTTCACTCACTTGGAGCTCTCAGAACTTGAAGCTGCCACAGAGAGAAGTCTAAGCTAGACATATGGGTGACAAGAGACCTGTGGTCCAGTCAACAGTCACCCCTATTTCTCTGGCCAACAGTCGGCCAATCACCAGACATATTAGTGAGGTCATTGTAGATCATCAGCTGCCAACCAATCTGCCAAGACCACAGATACAAAAATCTACCGAGTGGATATAGATCAAAAGCACAGTCCAGATGGTCCAGAAATTGTGAGCCAAACAAATAGTTATTGTTTTAAGCCACTGAGATGTTTTTGTTGTTGTTTGTTTTTGGAAAGGAGAGAGAGATTGTTGTACAGCAAGAGCTAACTTATATAAACCTCAAAGCTAGAATGAGAAAAAAATTCAAACCCAATAAAAGACAAGAAATGCAGGGGACAAAAAAACAAACAGAAGACAGGACAAAAAGAAAGCACAAATTGATAGAAACAAAACTGTAATTATAATTGTAATAACTATAATTACTATAGATATGTAAGTGGACTAAAAGATATAGCTAAAAGTCAGATATTGCCAGACTGAATTTTTTTAAAAAAGATAACTATATGCTACTTACTAGAGCTACACATAAAAGAAGATGTTTAAGTCACAATTAAAAGGATGAAAATTAACAAATACACTTTTAAAAACCTCATGAGTAAAAATATCATAACTAAAAAAATATTTAAAAAAATAACAGCATAAAGCTTACATATCAAAACTTGTGGTATACAGTTAAGATTTACTGAGAAGATAACATAGCTTTAAATGCTTATTAAGATGAGAGAACAAAAGAACAATTAATGAATTAAACATTTATCTTAAAAAGTTTGAAAAAGGCCTGACCAGGCAGTGGCGCAGTGGATAGAGCATCGTCCTGAAACGTTGAGGACCCAGGTTTAATAACTCGAAGTTGTTGGCCTGAGCACAGGCTCATTTGGCTTGAGTGCGGGGTCATCAGCATGGGATCATAGGCATGACCACATGGTTTGAGTCCAAAGGCTACTGTCTTGAAGCCCAAGGACTCTGCCTTGAGCCCAAGGTTGCTGGTTTGAGCAAGGGGTCACTGGCTTGGCTGGAGCCCCTGGTCAAAGCACAGATGAGAAAACAATCAATGAACAACTAAGGTGCCACAACAAAAGAAGTGATGCTTCTCATCGCTCTCCCTGTCTGTCCCTGTCTGTCACTCTGTCTCTTTCTAAAAAAAAAAAAAAAAAAAAAAAAAAAGTTAGAAAAAGTAGAGCAAAATAAACCCAAAGAGAATATAAGGAAGAAAATAAAGAATGGAAATCCATGAAATGTAATACAAACGCATTATAAAGAAAATAAAAATATCTAATGAAATTGACAATTGCTGGTGAAAGAAATTGATCAAGAAAAAAGAGCAGTGGTACCAATGATATCACAAATGAAATGTTCTGTAACTATAAATGCTGCAGACATTAAAATATAGCAAATTTTAAGGTCAACAAGTTTAAAAAGTTAGATGAAATGGACAAATTCCAGAAAGTATAATTTACCAAACTGACTCAAGATGAAATAAAATACTTACATTATCTTATCATCATTGATTCAAGCATTGGCCCCAGACAGGGGTTGCTGGGTGGATCCCAGTGGGGCACATGCGGGAGTCTGTCTATCTCCCCTCCTCTCACTTAAAAAAAATTATACTACATTGACAATTCATAGTAAACTAAAAAGCATAATAAAGTTGACCCTCACACAACAGGGGTTTGAATTGCACAGGTCCACTTATATGCAAACATTTTTCAATAAATATATAGTCAGCCCTCTGTATCCCTGGGTTTTGCATCCACAGATTCAACCAACCGGATGAAAAACAGTATTTTTCATCTGCAGTTGGGAATAGTTTAAGTAAAAAGCCAACTTAAGTCATATATGGATTTTTGATGAAGGGGCATGTGTCAGCATCCTTAACCTTGCTGTTGCTCAAGGGTCAACTGTACAAATGATAGATGTAAGACATTGCATTATTTATGCCACCACAACTATTCTTTGCTCGTTTAAAATAGATAAAACCATGCTCATTCCTTTATCTCTTAATTTCTTCTGCTGGCTCTTTTGCCTGCCTCTTATTCCCTTCTTAACCTTCTCTTTCTCTCATACTATACGTTTTCCCAGAGTGTGTTTACCCCTTTCCATGCTTTCTACGAAGCCTGACGAAATTGTACTTGTTCTTCAATACTATAGCTACCACTTTCAATACTCACTGTATGTGTCCTAAGTGCTTTAGCTTTATTAACTCATTAATGAGGAAACTGGGGCACAGGGCACTTAAGTAACATGATCAAGTAACATAGCTAATAGAGTAACTGCAGAGTCTGTGTTCTAATTATACTTCTATGTATAGAAAACACCACTTCCTCTGAAAATCTTTCTCTTATTTTCTCAGAGAAAACAATTTAATTCCTCTCATATGTCATCAAAATACTCTGATTTAAACAAGCAGACTCAGTGCTGGGATTCAAACTCAAGCGTACCTCTTTCCACTTCTCCACATGGAGAAAAAATAGGGGAGGTAGGAGAAATTGAACAGATCCAATAAAACCCTACACTAAGACATTTTGTGCATGCCTCTAGAGAAGCTGACGATGTACCACACTTTTGCATCTGTGTAGGGGAAGGAAAATTCTGGTTGGGCTAGTTGAGCCGTAAGAACTGAGTCTCAATTTATTTAGTTAATCCCTAAGTAATGAGGATTTATGGTAAGTGAGCCGTGAAAAATGTAAGCAGTTGTGCTCAGAATATCAGGATCTTAGTAGAGTCAGGTGGTCATGTAGAAACAGAAATCAAAGGCAAGAAGACACTTAGGGCAGTCAAGGAATTTGGGAATTTCTCCTTAGAAACCTTGTTCCCTACCCTTTGAGCATGCTTCAGCCACTCATTACATGTCTAATCTATTCCTCTCTTGCTGAGAGATTCCTGATCCTTTCCTTCTACTCTCCATATTCTATCTACCCTAGAACTACTTCTGCTCATGATGAATGCTTTCCCATGACTTTAGGTTTTCATGGCTTGGCCACCACTAGACATTTACATTATAAGGAGCCAGGTTCAAAAAAGAAGAATGAATAACCATTCTTGGGAATAAATATAATAAATCTTGTTTCAGACAGGTTGAGTTTGAGATGTTAATAGGCCATCCAAACAATGGCCAAATTTGTTTGGCCTACCGGGCCAACATGAAGCTTTCTGCCACCTCCATTTATGTGTGGTCTATAGCATAAAATGCAAGTCTGCAATAGAGACAGGGACTTGGGAGTCCCTGACCCTTAGGTGGCAAATGTTCTCAATTAATCTAAACTCAGAGTATTCTCCTTAGTTTCCTCATTTTGCGCTTGTTCGGGGTTCTGATATAGCTCATGAGGCAGCATAATAGAGTGGTTAGAGTATGCATGGCTTTTGCAATCAGACAGAGCCAAATAAATCCCTTATTGAGCAACTTACTAGCTATATGAACCAAGGAAAATTATTTAATGTTTTTGAGCCTTTATCTCCTCATCTCTAAAATGGAGCATTTATTGAGGATTAAAAAAGTGAGATCAGAGGAGACTACAGAGACATAACAACTAAATACAATGTGGTATCCTAGATTAAATTCCAGAACTAAAAAGGGGCATTGGTTCTTTAAAGAAATGGTTGATTCCACAGTGGGAGCAAGGAAAATACAAGATGAGCCTGGAGCATCTTTTAGCCTTGAAAGTAAAATAAAGTGCTCAAAAGACAAAACAACGAGAGCGTATCAAAGGAATACAGGATCCAACTGGAAGAGTTCCTGGTGACCAAAGCTAGAACAATCTGAGCAACAAAATAAATAACACAGTATTGGACTATAACTCAGAACACAACATAATATTTATGAATACTAATAAATATAAATGATTGAATAAATAAAGGAGAAGACACAGAATTCCAAATAATATATACAGATATTTTCATCTCCAAGAGGTGGAGCCTATTACCTCCATCTTGAGTGTAGGCTGCACTTAGTCACTTGCTTCTGAAGAATAGAGTATAAAAAGAGAAAAATGGTAGCTTAGCAGTTGAGAGATGTGGCAAACTCTACCCTAACCAAGTGGTGAATGAAAGTTAACACCAGCAGTAAGTCTTAACATGTGCTTCTAATATGATGTAATGAGAAGAGTACTTCACTCCTGTGGTATTCTTTCCAAAAATCCATAGTCTACACTAATCAGGAGAAAACAAAAATTTAGGATCATCTACACGCAGGGGTCTCCAAACTTTTTACATAGAGGGCCAGTTCACTGTCCCTCAGACCATTGGAGGGCTGCCAAATACAGTGGTCCTCTCACTGACCATCAATGAAAGAGCCCCTTCCAGAAGTGCAGTGGGGGCTGGATAAATGACCTCAGGGGGCCGCATTGCGGCCCGCGGGCCGTAGTTTGGGGATGCCTGAGAGTACTTGACCAGTGTCCTCATAATTGTCAAGGTCATAAAAAACAAGGAAAGACTGAGAAATTGTCACAGAAATAAAGAAAAGAAAAGAAAAGGAGACATTATAACAAAATGTAATGTATCTTCCTAAATTGGATTCTGGAGCAGAAAAGGACATTATTAGAAAAATGGTAAAATAGGAATAAAGTCTGGAGTTTAGTTAACAGTAATATGCCAGTGTTAATCTTTCAGTTTTGAAAAATGTACCATAATTATGAAAGATATTAACATTACGGAAGACTAATTGTATATGGAAACTCTCTACATTATCTTTGCAACTTTTGTACAAATCTAAAATTTATTCAAAAAATTTTAAATTTATAAAAAATAAATAACCAACCTGACCAGGCAGTGGTGCAGTGGATAGAGCGCCGGACTGGGATGCGGAAGGACCCAGGTTCGAGACCCTGAGGTTGCCAGCTTGAGCACGGGATCATCTGGCTTGAGCAAAAAGCTCACCAGCTTGGACCCAAAGTCGCTGGCTTGAGCAAGGGGTTACTCGTTACTTGATCTGCTGAAGGCCTGCAGTCAAGGCACATATGAGAAAGCAATCAATGAACAACTAAGGTGTCGCAATGAAAAACTGATGATTAATGCTTCTCATCTCTCTCCATTCCTGTCTGTCTGTCCCTATCTATCCCTCTCTCTGACTCTCTCTCTGTTCCTTTAAAAAAAAAAAAAAGGTTAAAAATAAATAAATAAATAAAATAATAAATAAATGAATAATCAGAATTTTAAAATTTCCATGTTATGTTATTCTTTCTTTTTAAAAATGGCAAGCTATGCCATGGTGGTGCAATGGATAAAACATCAACCTGGGATACTAAGGTCCAGGTTCAAAACCTTGAGGTCATGGGCTTGACATGATTCCACAGTTACAGGTTTGAGCACAAAGTTACTGCTTGAAACCCAAGGTCGCTGGCTTGAGCCCAATGTTGCTGGCTTGAGCAAAGCATCACTGGCTCTGCTTGAGCCCCCCTCCACCCCACAGTGAACAACTAAAATGAAGCAACTATGAATTGATGCTTCTCATTTCTCTCCCTTCCTATTCTTTCTTTCTCAAAAAAAAAAAAAGCAAACTATAAACTCAGATTATTAGTCATATATGGTCTTGATGACAATAACACACATTCAGACAGAAGAAGATAATAATGGCCAATGGAAATGCATTGATTATTTACTATATGCCAGGCTCTGTCCTAAGTAATTTATGTAAATTAATTCACTTCATTCATACAACCTTCTGAAGAATTAATCTTAATATTACCATTTTATAGATAAGGAAATTGAGATAAATAAATTACCCCAGATTATTGAAATAATATGTGATATATTACATAATCTAGTACTCATCTACTAGACCACAGAGAGTCTGAAATAAAATTAACACTACATATAAGCATATTATCACAAAACACACTTTTTCTCAATGTAACAGACAATGATAGTTGACCTCCAAAGACAGTGCCAAGGTCAAGATTTAGGTTCAAGTAGTTTATTTGGGAGATGACCCCAGGGAGCAAGTATGAGAGCAAGGAAGTAAATAGGAATGGCAGGAAAGCTAATAAAATTTGCTTTAATGAGCTGGCTAATCACTATGGGTAACTGGGGTTGAATCTGCTATGGACCCTCAGAGAGACTGTGGTGGACAAATGGTGGTTTGTTGAGTTGTGCACTTGAAACCTGTATGGTTTTGTGAACCAATTTCATCCCAATAAATTGAATTTAAAAATTATGCCTCAAAATTGTACCAAGGGTATTTTCCTTCCTCTCTAGTTTCTTATTAACTGAGGGCTGCTCCAAGAGCATTAAATCTCAGGCAGCATGTAGAATGATCATGCTAGAGATATAGATAACAGGACAGCAAATCCTAGAGGGAAAGGGGGAGGGAGTTAGGGGAAGAGGATAAAGGGGGTGAGGGAGTTATATTCAGTGGGACACTTGAATCCATGTCAACACAATCAATTAAAAATTAATAAAAAATTTTAAAAATAAAATAAAAATAAACACTATGACAAGAAAAATAGAATAATCATGCTTCAGTGGCTGAGAATGTTATCAGGCAGACAGGCAAGAAATGATTGTTGTGTACAGCAACTGGTCTGCAGGTATCCGTTGCAGGGCTGAGAAAGTATAGGCTGGACACTGATAGAGTCAGCCCCAGTAACAGAAAAATAATTTTGCTTGCTGTGGTAATATGTTGAGCTAAAAATGTTTACTATTTATGAACTTAATTATTTTTTCCAAAATTTATAAGTCGAAGCCCTATCCCATTGTAACTGTGTTTAAAGATAGGAATCATACAGGTAGGCCCTATTCCAACAGAACTGCTGTACTTATTAAAAGATAAAGACATCAGATAACTTTCTTTCTTTGCATATAAGGAAGAAAGGTCCTGTGAAGACAAAAAAAGGGCACTCTTCTACAAGCCAGGAAGAGAGCCCTTACCAGAAATGGAATCTGGTGGCACTTTGATCTGGGATTTCTAGACTTTAGAAATGTAAAAAAATTAATTTCTGTTGCTTAAGCCACCAAGTCTGTAATATTTTATCATGGCAGCCCAAGCAGACTAATACTCTTACTTTCACAGACATCCATGTAGTTTTGTAGTTAGGGGAGAACAATAAGACTTGGTTATAGTTAAGGATGTACAAAGTCTTTAAATAGAAACTCTGAGAAAGCTTTTTTTTTAAAAAAAAGGACAGCACCAACCCTGGCCATTTGGCTCAGTGGGAGAGCATCGGCCTAGCGTGTGTATGTCCTGGTTTGATTCCCAGTCAGGGCACACAGGAGAAGCACCCATCTGCTTCCCCACCCTTCCCCCTCTTCTTCCTCTCTATCTCTCTCTTCCCCTCCCGCAACCAAGGCTCCATTGAAGCAAAGTTGGCCCGGGCACTGAGGATGGCTCCATGGCCTCCACCTCAGGAGCTAGTATGGCTCTGGTTACAACTGAGCAATGCCCCAGATGGGCAGAGCATCACCCTCTGGTGGATATGCAGGGTGGATCCCCATCAGGTGCATGCGGGAGTCTGTCTTTCTGCCTCCCTGCTTCTCACTTCAGAAAAAATACAAAATAAATAAATAAATAAATAAATAAATAAGAACAGCACCAGATTGCATACCCTGTTAGATTTCTTCTATTTTCTTAGTAGAGCAGCATTTCTTTCTTGTGATCACCAGAGGACAGGCATAAAAATAATGCCCTATATGACAAAGGAAGCAGCAGGGAAAGATGGAAGTCGCCTGGGTGTCTGATGGTGTCATTGGATTACCATATCAGCACCGATATGTGCTCTACAGTATACCAACAGACAGCATATAGCTGGACTACCTATTTCAGATTTCCTATTGTGAGCTAAATAAATATATATTTTTTATTTTTAATTATGTATTTCTTTTTTTTTATATATATATATAATTTTATTTTTTTAATGGGGTGACATCAATAAATCAGGATACATATATTCAAAGATAACAAGTCCAGGTTATCTTGTCGTTCAATTATGTTGCATACCCACCACCCAAAGTCAGATTGTCCTCTGTCACCTTCTATCTTGTTTTCTTTGTGCCCCTCCCCACCCCCTATCCCTCTCCCATTCCCCCCTCCCCCCCGTAACCACCACACTCTTATCAATGTCTCTTAGTTTCACTATTATGTCCCACCTACGTATGGAATAATACAGTTCCTGTTTTTTTCTGATTTACTTATTTCGCTTCGTATCATGTTATCAAGATCCCACCATTTTGCTGTAAATGTTCCGATGTCATCATTTCTTATGGCTGAGTAGTATTCCATAGTGTATATGTGCCACATCTTCTTTATCCAGTCATCTATTGATGGGCTTTTTGGTTGTTTCCATGTCCTGGCCACTGTGAACAATGCTGCAATAAACATGGGGCTGCATGTGTCTTTACGTATCAATGTTTCTGAGTTTTTGGGATATATACCCAGTAGAGGGATTGCTGGGTCATAAGGTAGTTCTATTTGCAGTTTTTTGAGGAACCACCATACTTTCTTCCATAATGGTTGTACTACTTTACATTCCCACCAACAGTGTATGAGGGTTCCTTTTTCTCCACAGCCTCTCCAACATTTGCTGTTACCTGACTTGCTAATAACAGCTAATCGAACAGGTGTGAGGTGTATCTCATTGCTGTTTTGATTTGCATTTCTCTAATAGCTAAAGAAGATGAGCATCTTTTCATATATCTGTTGGCCATTTGTATTTCTTCCTGGGAGAAGTGTTTATTCATATCCTCTTCCCATTTTTTTATTGGATTGTTTGTTTGTTTGTTGTTGAGTTTTATGAGTTCTTTGTATATTTTGGATATTAGGCCCTTATCTGAGCTGTCGTTTGAAAAAATCATTTCCCATTTAGTTGGCTTTCTGTTTATTTTGTTATCAGTTTCTCTTGCTGAGCAAAAACTTCTTAGTCTGATGTAGTCCCATTCATTAATTTTTGCCTTCACTTCTCTTGCCATTGGAGTCAAATTCATAAAATGCTCTTTAAAACCCAGGTCCCTGAGTTGAGTACCTATGTCTTCTTCTATGTACTTAATTGTTTCAGGTCTTATGTTTAGATCTTTGATCCATTTTGAGTTAATTTTTGTACAGGGGGAGAGACTGTAGTCCAGTTTCATTCTTTTGCATGTGGCTTTCTAGTTTTCCCAGCACCATTTATTGAAGAGGCTTTCTTTTCTCCATTGTGTGTTGTTGGCCCCTTTATCAAAAATTATTTGACTATATATATGTGGTTTTATTTCTGGACTTTCTATTCTGTTCCATTGGTCTGAGTGTCTATTTTTCTGCCAATACCATGCTGTTTTGATTGTCGTGGCCCTATAATAGAGATTGAAGTCAGGTATTGAAATGCCCCCAGCTTCATTCTTTTTCTTTAGGATTGCTTTGGCTATTCGGGGTTTTTTATAGTTCCATATAAATCTGATGATTTTTTGCTCTATTTCTTTAAAAAATGTCATTGGAAGTTTGATGGGAATTGCATTAAATTTGTATATTGCTTTGGGTAATATAGCCATCTTGATTATATTTATTCTTCCTAGCCAAGAACAAGGTATATTCTTCCATCTATTAATTATGTATTTCTTTATTTTGAGAGACAGGAAGGGAGAGTGAGGGTGAGCAGCATCAATTCATAGTTGCTTTCACTTTAGTTGTGCATTGATTGCTTCTCACACGTGCCTTGACCAGGGCCGAGCCAGTGTACCCTTGTTCAAGCCAGTGACCTTGGCCTCTTCATGACTGCGACCTTTGGGCTCAAGCTGACGTGGATTTTGGGATCGTGTGAATGATTCCCCCACTCAAGCCAGTGACCCCACACTGACAAGCCTGGCTTAGAGCCAGTGACCTCAGGGTTTTGAACCAGAGAACTCAGTGTTCCAGGTCATCGCTTTATCCACTGTACCACCTCAGGACAGGCTAAATTTATATTTGTTTAAGCTACTACTACTTGGGGTTTATGTTACTTATAAGTTTCCAGGTAATATATTCCCAAATGATGAACCCAGGGAATAAAAGATGTAAAAACAAGAAGTTATAAAGTATATGAAGCCATAGCAGAAGCTGAAGCATTGGCTTTCTGGTCCCTTCTTCCTCTTCAAAGAGAGAACGTGGGAAGTGATTTAAGTTTTTTAAAAGTCTTTGTATATTAAACACCGATAATAAGTATAATAAAATATAAGCAAAACTCACATGAATTTTTAGGATAAAATGTAACACTTTAAAGAAACCTCTTCCTTTGAAGCATGCGGTTTAGAATTATGCCTTCAAAGCTTTGGAAATGAATGCCAACATTCTTCACTCAATGACTCTTTGGTGAGCAATTTTAAGAAGCACTGAATGTGAATGCAAATCATCCATGAAGATAAAGATAAAGCTTCAGGTCTGTTCTCTTATGTAGGCCTTTCCAAGGTCTTTTGGGGGACTCTAGCAATTTTTTACATGATCAAATATATGTTTTAATTTGCAAAAGTAAGATATTTTAACCATAATAGCTTAAGACTATTATCTCTGTATAATTAGTATTTTCCTCTAGCATACTTCCACTTGTATCAGGTGATGTTATAGTGGCCACAGATATTTTTAGACTCCGGCTAAGAGGAAGTTATGTTGGAGACACATTTAGTTTTGGTTAGCTGGGATAATTTATGTTATTCAGTTACTCCTATGCATACTTAAATTATTGCTAACCTTCCCAATGAAGGAATGGCTTCTAGGACTAGTCCTAACACCTACTGTGCCGATGCACCTTGCAAGGCACAGGAAGGTACAGGTGAAAGGCCAGGAAAAATTGTAAATAAAGGATTCCAATCTTATAAACACGTAATTACAAACAAAGATCTTCTTATCAGAAACATGTTGATACTGCAACATGTACAATTATGAATGCATCGTAGTCCCCCCCGCTTCTTCATGGGAATGTCTAGTGGTATAAAAGCTTTTTATTTTAGGTTTTTTGGAGAGACATGGAAAGAGAGACAAAGAGAGAGACAAACAGGAAGAAAGAGAGATGAGAATCATCAACTCGTTGCGGCACTTTAGGTGTTCACTGATTGCTTCTCATACCTGCCTTGACTGGGGGCCTCCAGCTGAGCCAGTGACCCCTTGCTCAAGCCAGCGACCTAGGGTTCCAGCCAGCAACCTTGGGCTTCAAACCAGCGACCTTTGAGCTCAAGCCAGTGACCATAGGGTCATGTCTATAATCCCATACTCAAGCTGGCGACCCTGCACTCAAGCTGGTGACCTCAAGATTTCAAACCTGGGTCCTCAGTGTCCAAAGTTGATGCTTTATCCATTGCACCACCACCTGGTCAGGCCATAAAAGCTTAATATACAATTTCTACTGCAATTTGGAGTTTTTAAAATATATAAATAAAGTGACAGAGAAATGTTGACTCAATTTGGACTTAAATGAAGGTAAATTTTGTCATCTTTAAATTTATTTATAGAAGAACAAAAAATATTCAGATAAAATTAATGAAATAGGAAAGAAATATAATAGATATCAGTTATAAAATCAGTTAAATTATATTTTTTAAAAGTGAATTATAATAGGAACATTTTTATATCTTATCAAAATTATTGATTCTTTAAGAGTAAGAGCTAAATTTCAAATACAGGTAATTAGGTTCTTGGATTATTTATTAATCCACTCAATTAAGAGTCAAGAAATATATATAAACATATTGGAAATAAATTTCAATTTCTTGATGAACTATGAAGAAACATAACTCATAAAACTCACTAAATGAAAATATCTATAAAAAAGTAGTGAGTGTCACCAATGCAGAATATTTGATATTACTCATTGAACAAGAAAACTTGACAGATCTTGAAATCTAGAGATTATGTATGATAGAAATATTTTTACCCAACCTCATGATTTTATGAAATTATATGATATTTCAATAGAAATTGTAAACCTGAAAGAAACTTTTTAAACAATTAAAATGGAAGTAAGTTTTAAACAACCATGAGAGAGATAAGACTGATTTATCTTTCTATTCACTTAATACAAAATATTACAAAACCCTGTTTTATGAAGAAACAAAGAATTGTAGGAAGAAAATCATTAGAGAAGTGACTCAGGCCCTGGCCGGGTGTCCCAGTGGATGAAGCATTGACCCAGCACATCGGAGGCTATGGGTCGAATTCCAGGTCAGGGCACAAATGAAAAGCAATCAACGAGTGCACAACTTCCCTGGCCATTTGGCTCAGTGGATAGAGCATCAGCCTGCTATGCAGATGTCCCAGGTTCAATAACCATTCGGGGCACACATGAGAAGTGACCATTTGCATCTCTTCCCCTCCCTCTCTCTATCTTCACCTTTTGCAGCCAGTGACTCAATTGGTTTGAGCGTCAGCCCTCGGGTGCTAAGGATTGCTTGGTTGATTCGAGCATCATCAGCCCCCAAACAGGAGTTGTGTGGTGAATCCTGGTCAGGGCACATGTGGGACGACTCTCTATCTCCCCTCTTCTCACTTATAAATAAATAAATAAATAAATAAATAAATAAATAAATAAATAAATAAATAAAATGAACACACAACTAAATGGAAGAACTAACTGAAACGAGTTGATGCTTGTCTCTCTGTGTGTCTTTTGTCTTTCTCAAATCAAAGAAAAGAATTTATAAAAGGAAGTGACTCAGGTTGCTAAATAAAAATATTATGTTGTTTTTATGAATTCTATAATTTTTGTTTTCAACTTAAAATATTTTTTAATTGATGATTTTTCTCTCATTTTAAATGAAAACTCACTTGTGTATACTCAAATTAGCCTGACCAGTTGGTGGCACAGTGAATAGAGTGTCAGACTGGGATGCAGAAGGACCCAGGTTCGAGACCCCGAGGTCACCAGCTTGAGCGTAGGCTCATCTGGCTTGAGCAAAAATCTCACTAGCTTGGACCCAAGATCGCTGGCTCAAGCAAGGGATTACTCGGTCTGCTGAAGGTCTGCGGTCAAGGCACATATGAGAAAACAATCAATGAACAACCAAGGTGTCGTAACAAAATACTGATAATTAATGCTTCTCATCTCTCTCCATTCCTATCTGTCTGTCCCTACTCTCTCTCTCTCTGACTCTCTCTCTCTCTGTCCTGTAGAAACAATATAATAATAATAATAACATAAGAATCACCCAAATTATGTTTCAGGTTCTATGAACTGTGAATCTACCCCTAATGACAAATTAATATTTTAAAAAATAACATCAATCAGATAAAGTAAACTTACTGATTATTTCAGTAGAAGTTTGAAAAGAAGACATAATAGAATTTAACAACATCTTCATTGACAGTATAGATATATCCTACCTACAGTTAACCAAGCTGTAAAGTTTGAAGGACTAGTGCACAAAAGACTAGCCTTAGTAATTTACACCAAGTGCAAGTTTGGGAGGTTCCAAAAACCTTCCTCTGGTTTGACAAGTCTCTGGAAGAACTCATAGAACTTACTGAAAGCTTTTATACTCATAGCTACAATTTATTAAAGAAAAAAGATACAAATCAAAACCAGCTGGGATGAGAGGCATAGGGCAGAACCTAGAAGAGCTCTAAATGCAGAGCTTCCAGTCATCCTATGCTTGTAGAGTGATGTATGGTGTTATCTGTTTCTGGTCACAATGTGTGACAATATGCACTAAATACTGCCAACCAGGAAAACTCACCTGAGCCTTTGGTGTCCAGAGTTCTTATTAAGGCTCAATCACATACTGCCTACATGGCTGATCCTTAGTTTTCAATCCCTCATTTTAGTCATCAGTTCCTCTGGATGTTGAGACTAATACAATGGAGCCCAACGCCCATGTCATAAATCACATTGTAAACTATTTGGTGTCAAAGCCCCCAGGAAACAAGGACACCTAACAGGCAGGGCATTTCTATCAGTTGAGGTCTAGAGATCACTTTCTCAGTATCAAAAGGTAAAAGTCAGACATCTTTTTGGATAAGGTGAATGCTTTACTACACAATCAACATAAAAGTGTATTTCAAATCAAGAGCTAATATTCTATTTAATGGATAAAAGCTAGAGATACTCTCTTCAAAACCAGAAGAGCAAACAAATAAGAATGATCTTTTGAAAAATTATTAATTTACCATATTATTTGCTCCATAAGATGCACGTTTTTCCCCCAAAAGTGGAGAAGGAAATGCCCGTGCATCTTATGGAGAAAATGTTCATTTTTTTTTTTTAGCTGCTGCAGGGCACTGCACTGGTAAACATATGTAGAAGGAGCACCAGCAGCAGTGTAATCATACACTCCACGGTGGTGTGTGGAACCCAGCATCTGCTGAGTGATCTCCTGGTTCCAGTTTCCACAGTTGCATGCAGTGCAGGAGGGAAGGTGAATGACATTGTGTGGGCACATTTATCTGGCATCATTGAGGGCAGACGTCAGAGGCATGCTGCAGCAGTGGAGGGCTGCACTGTAGCTGCTGGAGCTCTGTGTGAAGTGCTGATGTCACTTGTTGCCAGCCTAATAGCATTTCACTGGCTGGTTGGGTGGCAGATGGGGGGGGGCAAGGGTGCAAGAGGGCTTCTGAAAAACTCTGCCCTATTAGTGCTTGACCAGTTTAGAGCATATATTAGTGAAACTACAAAAAAATACTTTAAAGAATAGAAGACTCATCTAGCTGTAATTCCTGGGGGTCTTGCCAGCCAGTTGCAACCTCTCAACGTTTCCATCAACAAACCATTTAAAGTATTTATGCGAGAAGAGTGGAACAAATGGATGGCTGCTGGTAATCATGACCTGACATCAACTGTATGAATAAAGAGACCCACTATCACTCAAGTTTGTGAATGGGTGAAAACATCATGGTAGTCAGTGAAGAATGACACCGTGGTACGGTCATTCAAAAAATGTGGCATTAGCAATGCTTTAGATGGCACTAAAGATGGTATCATATATAAAAATAGCAAAGAAAGTGATACCAGTGATTGTGAGCCTGCATCCCTAGAGTCTAAAAGAGGTGTACGGACAGTATTTAGCTGCAAAATAACCCAGGATACTGTTTGTGAGAAAGAGACAGATTTCTCAGACCCAGGAGCTTAAATTCTGACACTACTGATGATGAGTTCCTGAGGTTCCTGGACAACTAGAAGAGTATTTAAACATTAAAGTTCTCTTCTCATTTGTTAATAACAGTGCTACTGGTTGTTAATACTGCTGTTGAGTTTACATTGTTGAAATATCATTGTGGTATATTTTATTAAATATTTTAACACACCATTTGGTTCAGAATTTTTTTTAAATTTTCCTCCTTAAAACCCCAGGTGTGTCTTACAGTCAGGTACTTCTTATGGAGTGAAAAATATAGTAAATATCTGAAATTTCTAGCCAAAGATTGGGAACGTGAAAAAAATGATGTTTGTTTCAAGTAATAGTAGTATAGATTATTTTGATCTACTCTCACCAGGGTTTCCAAATTTAGCAAATAAAAATACAAGATGCCCAGTTAAATTCTGAATTTCAAACATATTCATACTAAAAAATTCATTATTTATCTGAAATCCAAATTAAACTGGTGTCTTGTATTTTATTTGGCAACCCCATTTCCTCCCTCACTAAAAACAATTCAAAATGCTGGCATTTTGATATACACACAACATATTTGTAGAGCTACATACACCAGAACCTTAAAGACATCAAGAAGTAACAAGATAAAAAGGAATTACTATGTGTAGGGCCTTTGTACTGTGTCAACAAAAAGTGTAATTTATTAATATACTCAGAGACAAGTAAATGTTACAACTTCATATAAGAGGCAAAAAATTTTCTCATACTGACACAAAAACCCCCAGAAAGTGAGTAACCTTAGCTCTACAAGTGCAGCTATGTTAAAATAAACACAGAACACAAAATCTGAGAAGTCCTGATCTCAAAGGGACACTTTCCTTTCCAGTGTATACAAAATGTCTTCTTAATTGGTTTGGCCTAATTAGAAAGCATTCAAAAAGAAGAAAGAGTAACAAACCATATTTTGTCATCTATTAGTCAACAGAGTATAAATCCCCATTATGCTGATATTGATAACAAAATAAATGTTCAGTCCATAAAATCAGATCCCCAAGTTATTGCTATTACCGGTTGAGAATAGCTTATCAACTATGTGCAAATCAGAACTAGAACAAAGCCTTGGCAAGAACCAAAAATAAAAATAAAAGTACAGGGTCAAAAATAGAGAGATTGCCTGACCTGTGGTGGTGCAGTGAATAAAACGTTGACTTGGAACACCGAGGTCGCTGGTTTGAAACCCTGGGCTTGCCTGGTCAAGGTACGTATGGGAATTGATGCTCCTTTCCCCCTTCTCTCTCTCACTTGCCTCTCTAAAATGAATAAATTCTGAAATAAATAAATAAATAGATAAGAAATAAGAATAGAGAGATTAAGAGTAAAGTTAGACTTCCTTTTGGGATTCACTCCAGGGGCAAAAAATAAAAATAATTATAATAAATGAAAATAAAAGATTTGCATGGGCTTAAATATTTCATGAGGTACACTTCTAGCTCTAGTTAATTGACTCTGGTAGAAGTGCGCACTTGAGTATCTCTGTGGAATTATATAAAAGTTAAATTTTGGAGAAGGCGGCAAGATGGCAATGGAGTAGGTGGACATACCAACTTCCACCTCCAGAGCCAAAGTGGCTTACAACTTAATTTTAAAAACAATCATCTGGAAAAACCAACTTTGGACTAAACTAAGAGGACTCTTTAACCAAGGAACACTGAAGAAGCCACACCGAGACTGGTAGGAAAAGCAGAAACTCAGAGAGGGCTGCCGAGCTCCCAGTAGCAAACAGCAGCCCGGAGGGAATCGCACGGTGGGAAGTGAGTTTAGTGGAGAGGGGAGGGTCCTGGGCCCCAGGAACAAAGCTCAAGCCTGCATCCCTAGAGTCTAGAAGAGGCGTAGAGACAGTATTTAGCTGCGAAACAAGCCAGGATACTGTTTGTGAGAAAGAGACAGATTTCTCAGACCCAGGATTCTTCTTAAAGGGGCCGCACAGAAAACCTCTTTCACAACCACTCACCCGGGGCTCTGGAGGGCAGGGAGAGATAAGAGGACTGGAGTAGCAGGAAGAGAGTGTAATCTAGGAGGCACAGGGAGAAACACTTTGAGGGACAGCACCCTAACACCTGGGCTGAGTCACTCCCCAAATCTAAAGTGAATATTTTTCCTGAAACCAGCAATACCAGCAAAGGGAAGCAGGTCACCAGCCAAACAGAAGCTCTCCTGCTGCAGTCAGAGCAGAGTTGTTTAGAGTATTGAGTGCTAAGGTCTGAGCTGCATTGCCCCCGACACTGCTGAGTGCTCACTGGTGGGTGAGCAGTGGTAGGACGCAGAAGCACGATCCTGTGTCAGCAGAGGTGGAAGCCAGGGGCTGGCCGCAGTTATGACCATGGCACGAGTGCAGTCCTGTACATGGGGGCAGAAGCTGGGGCTGGCTGAGACTGAGGCCCGATGTGAGCGCAGTCCTGCCCAGCGGGGGTGGAGGCTGAAGGTGGCCGCAGTGGTGGAAGGGGCACACGAAAGTGGTCCAACCCACAGCTGCAGGCTGGACAAGCAAGAGCAGTTCCACCTGCAGTCCCACTCGCAGAGGCAAGACAAAATCCCAGGGACTGGCTGAGACCTGTGGCGAAATGCAGGAGAGCAGCCCTGCCTGTGGGGACAAGGTTTGTGGCCCAGGCATGCAAGTGGAATCTCACCTGTGGGGGTGGGGTGGAGGTAGGGGGCCATAGAGGGCTTCCAGCCCAAACATGTGAATGCAGTCCAACTCATGGGACAGGCGAAACCAGGGAAGCCAAGGCTTGCAGCCGGGGCACGCGAACACAGTCCCGCCCACAGAGGTGAGGCAGAAACTCCAGCAACCGCGGGCAGCAGCAAGCCAGCATCAGCAACCCCTTACCAGAATGCCAGAGGCAGTGGCAGAGGGGGTGGTGGGACTGCTGACAGACCACACCTAGGGAACACAGAGGCCACACCTACTGGACTCCTGTGGCCACACTCTTCTTATACACAGACAAATGGGAAGGCAGAGAAATACAACCCAAATGAATCAAGAGAAATCCCAGAAAAAGATTTGAATGAGTTGGAAATAACAAAATTACTGTATGCAGAGTTTAAAATAATGATTGTTAAGATACTCAATGATCTTAGATAAAAAAAATGGATGGACATAACGAGCACCTGAATAAAGAGATAGCAAGTATAAAAAAGGGCATTGAACTAATAAAAAAGTCATTCAGAAATGATAAATACAATATCAGAAATGAAGACCACACTGGAAGGAATTAAAAGCAGGATGGATGAAGCTGAGGATCGAATCAGCAAGTTAGAGAACAAGATAAATGAAAGCATGGAAGCAGAGCAGCAAAAAGAAAAGAGAGGCTCAAAAAGTCTGAGGAAACTCTAAGAGAGCTCTGTGATAAAATAAAGAGAAATAACACCCACATCATAGGGGTTCCTGAAGAAGAAGAGAAAGAACAAGAAATAGAAAATCTGATTGAATAAATCATAATTGAAAACTTCCCTAAATTGATGCAGGAAAAAGTCACATAAGTCCAAGAAGCACAGAGAGTTCCATTAAGAATGACCCCAAAAAGGCCAACACTAAGACACATCATAATTAAAATACAGTAGTACCTTGAGATATGAGTTTAATTCGTCCTGTAACCGAGCTCGTAAGTCAGTCAACTCATATATCAAACAAATTTCTCCCATTTAAAATAACTGAAATAGATTTAATCCATTCCAGCCTTGTGAAACATCCCCAAACCATCCTACATTATGAAAAAAGACATGTTTTTAATTAAGAAACACACATGCATACCTTACCAATGCATAAAAAAATATATGAAATAAAAGAAAAAAGTGATATTTAATATTGTATTCTTACCTTGGAGTCAGATGAGTGCGGCTAACAGAAGTGAATGGTGGAGGAGGAGGGAGGGAGAAAGGAATGCAGGCACTGTAGACATGTAAACTAAAACTGCACTTTCTTAACACTAAATGTAAACTAAAACTGCATTTTCATTACTTTAAACAAAACTAAAACTGCATTTTCTTTACTTAAAATGAAACCACAAACAATTGTAAAAAATGCACTTTCTTAACTTTAACTTAAGTTTAACATTACATATTTTTTCATTTAATCATCACCTGTTTTTGACCTTTTGGCTGCACTTTTGGCACTTTCACTTGCAGGACTTTTGAACAAAAATCTATCCAAAGAGGTTTGCTTGTGCCTGCCTTTTAAAATGTTATGAAAATGTGACAAACAAGTGTCATTAAAAAGTGCTGAAGCACGACCAGTTGAAACTTTTTCTGGGTATTTCTTTTCAATGAAACTTGAAAGCTTCCCCCACATGCCAGCATGTCTTTAATTTCACTTGTAGAAATTGCTTCCTCCAACTCTACCTCCTCCTCACTACTAATCTCTTGCAGAAGCTCCACATGCTGCATCATCTGTAGCTCCTTCAACTCCTCAGTTGAGAGTTCCTCCTCATGTTCCTCAATGAGCTCATTTATGTCACCCTCATCTACCTCCAGACCCATTGACTTTCTGAGGGACACAATCTCCTCCAACGCTTCTACCTCAGTCTCAGTCTCTGGTTTGAATCCCTCAAAGTCCCTGTCTACAGCAACATCAAGCCATAACATTTTCCATGCTGAGTTCAAGGTTCTTCTTGTAACCTCTTGCCATGCCAAGTCAGTAATGTGTAAACATATCATGATGCTGTAGTGATCTTTCCAAAACTCTCAAAGGGTTAGAATTATATTCTCAGTCACTTCAAAGCAGCAATGGAACAAGTGCTTTGTGTAAAGCTTTTTAAAGTTGGAAATGACCTGCTGATCCATAGGCTGCAAGATTGAAGTTATGTTGGGTGGAAAGTAGAGGACTTTCATGAATTTGAACTCATCAGGAATGTCATCTACAAGACCAGGTGGGTGGGCTGGAGCATTTTCAAGGATTAGTAATGCTTTCATCAGGAGTTTATTTTCTTGAAGATATTTCTTCACTGCAGGACCAAAGACGAGATTTACCCATTCAATAAAAAACTGCTGTGTAACCCATGCTCTAGCATTTGCATGTCACATAACCTGCAGTTTTTCTTTAAGAATCTTGTGAGTCTTAAAGGCTCAAGGATTTTCAGAATAATACACTAGCAATGGCTTTACTTTACAGTCACCACTAGCATTTGCACACAATGCAAGGATTAGATGGTCCTTCATGGGTTTATGGCCTGGCAGCTTCTTCTCTTCTGCAGTGATGAAAGTCCTCTGGGGCATTTTTTTCCAAAACAATCCTGTTTCATCACAGTTGAATACTTGTTGGGAGATGTAGCCTTCCTTTGTGATAAGCACAGCAAAGCGTGCGATGTACTCCTCAGCTGCCTTAAGGTCAGCACTCGCAGCTTCACCATGCCTCACAAATGAGTAGATGATAAATCTCTTCTTGAAATTTTCAAACCAGCCATGACTTGCCTTTAATGTATCTTCTGCTGCCTCTTTTGAGTTGATGGTTCTTTCTTCTTCAAGTTGCCATAAATAATACGTGCCTTTTTGCATATTACAGTCTCCATCACTATATCGCTTGCCAGTTCTTTCTCTTTCACCCACACCAGCAGAAGCTTCTCCATTTCTTCATGGATATTTGTCCTTAATTCAGACAGAATTGTAGTTCCTTTCACTGGATTTGTGCTTTTGATGGCATCCTTTTGTTTAAGGATGGTACAAATTGTAGATGTATTGCAGCCATACAGCCTTGCCAGTTCAATCACTTGTACACCATGCTCATGTTTTTCAAATATTTCTTGCTTTATTTCTATTGACATTATTCTCTTTTTCTTCTCATCACTGTTTTTTACACTCACTTTCTTCGGCCCCATAATAGCACACAAAAAAGTTAATAAAAAATGCAAATATGATGCAAGAACAAGTATAGCGCACAAGACTCAACCTGATTCTGTGGGTAACATGTGAGAAAGAACAAGATGCTGGTGTTGTGCTGCCGATACTGACCTGTGCGCCAACATGGCAGCTTTCCGAATTGCGACTCATATCTCAGAATTTCGCTCAGATCTCGAACAAAAATACGAATGGAGTCACAACTCATATCTTAAAAAAAAAAAAAATTTATATGTTGGTCTGCCCGTATATCAAGGTACCACTGTACAAAAATTAAGAGATAAAGAAAGATTACTAAAAGCTGTAAGAGAAAAGCAGTCTATTGCTTACAGAAGAGCCCTCACAAGGATGACATCTGACTTCTCAACAGAAACACTTGAGGCCAGAAGGCAATGGCAAAAAACATTTAAAGTAATACAAAACAGGAGCCTACAACCAAGACTTCTCTATCCAGCAAGGCTATCATTTAAAATTGAAGGAGGGCCCTGGCCGGTTGGCTCAGCGGTAGAGCGTCGGCCTAGCGTGCGGAGGACCCGGGTTCGATTCCCAGCCAGGGCACACAGGAGAAGCGCCCATCTGCTTCTCCACCCCTCCACCGCGCCTTCCTCTCTGTCTCTCTCTTCCCCTCCTGCAGCCAAGGCTCCATTGGAGCAAAGATGGCCCGGGCACTGGGGATGGCTCTGTGGCCTCTGCCTCAGGCACTAGAGTGGCTCTGGTCGCAACATGGTGACGCCCAGGATGGGCAGAGCATCGCCCCCTGGTGGGCAGAGCGTCGCCCCTGGTGGGCGTGCCGGGTGGATCCCGGTCAGGCGCATGCGGGAGTCTGTCTGACTGTCTCTCCCTGTTTCCAGCTTCAGAAAAAAAAAAAATAAATAAATAAATAAAATTGAAGGAGAAATAAAAAGCTTACCAGACAAAAAAAACCCTCAAGAAATTCATTACAATCAAACCAATGCTACAGGAAATGTTAAAGTGCCTGCTATAAACAGAATTAGGGGGGGAATGTAGTAAAAGAGGAATGTAGATTTAAAGTATAAAATGGCAATAAACAACTACATATCAATAATAACCTTAAGTGTAAATGGATTAAATGTTCCAATCAAAAGACATAGGGTAGCTGCATGGATAAAAAAACAGGACCAGTACACATGCTGTCTACAAGAGACCCACCTCAAAACAAAAGATACACATAGACTGAAAGTAAAGGAATGAAAAAAAATATTTTATGAAAATGGAAATGAAAAGAAAATCTGGTGTAGCAATACTTATATCTGACAAAATAGACTTTAAAACAAAGACTATAGTAAGGGATAAAGAAGGTCAATACATAGTGATAAAGGGAGCAATCCAACAGGAAGATATAACCATTATAAATATCATTGCACCTAATATAGGAGTACCTAAATACATAAAGCAGATTTTGATGGGCATAAAGGGTGAGAAAAATAGCAATACTATAATAGTAAGGGATTTTAATACCCCACTAACATCACTGTATAGATCCTCACGAAAGAAAATTAACAGAGAAACAGCAGACCTAAAGGACACACTAGATAACCAAATTTAATAGATATCTCCAGAACCTTTCACCCTAAAGCTGCAGAATATACATTCTTTTCAAGTGCTCATGGTACATTCTCTAGGATAGACCCAATGCTAGGACACAAAAGTGGTCTCAACAAATTTAAGAAGATTGAAATCATATCAAGTATCTTCTCGGATCACAATGGCATAAAACTAGAAATCAATTACAATAGAAAAACTGAAAAAAACCAAACACTTGAAAACTAAATAGCATGTTATTAAATAACGAATGGGTCAACAATGAGATCAAGGAAGAAATCAAAACTTTCCTTGAAACAAATGAAAACAAACATACAACAACTCAAAATTTATGGGACACAGCAAAAGCAGTCCTGAAAGAGAAGGTCATACCACTACAGGCATACCTTAAGAAGCAAGAAAAGCTCAAATAAACAATTTAACCCTGCATCTAATCGAACTAGAAAAAGAACAGCAAGTAAAACCCAGAGAAAGTAGAAGGAAGGAAATAATAAAGATTAGAGAGGAAATAAATGACATAGAGGCTAAAAAAACAAACAGAGGATCAATAAGACCAAGAGCTGGTTCTTTAAAAAGGTAAACAAGATCGATGAATCTTTAACCAGACTCAACAAGAAAAAAAGAGAGAGGACTCAAATAAATAAAATTAGAAATGAGAGTGGAGAAGTAACAACAGACACAGCAGAAATACAAAGGATTGTAAGAAAATACTATGAAGCACTATATGCCAAAAAATTAGACAACCTAGGTGAAATGGACAAATTCCTCAACACATATAATCTTTCAAAAATCAATAATGATGAATCAGAAAACCTGAACAGACCGATTTCATCAAATGAGATTGAAACAGTTATCAGAAAACTCCCAACAAACAAAAGTTCTGGGTCAGATGGCTTCACTGGCAAATTTTAGCAAATATTCAAAGAAAAACTAAT